>NC_059346.1:16071666-17365000 GCF_019703515.2 Myxocyprinus asiaticus | reverse complement strand
TCCACAGACCTGTTTGCTTGATAAGCAAATTGAAGGGGATCTAGAAAGGGTCCAGTGATGTCCTTCAGGTGGGCCAACACCAGTCTCTCAAATGACTTCATGACCACAGACATCAGGGCGACAGGTCTGTAATCATTAAGTCCTGTGATTTTTGGTTTCTTTGGGATGGGGATGATAGTGGAATGTTTGAAGCAGCATGGGATTTCACACTGCTCCAGTGATCTATTGAAGATCTGTGTGAAGATGGGGGCCAGCTGGTTAGCACAGGATCTAAGACATGCAGGTGAAATGCCATCTGGTCCCTGTGCTTTCCTTATCCTTTGTTTTTGAAAGACGCGGCTCACATCATCTTCACAGATCTTAAATGCAGGTTGAGTAGCAGGAGGGGGAGGAGGGGGGTTGCAGGTGGTGTTGGTGTTTGTGTGAAGTGAAGCTCAGAGTGGGTGTGGGGTGTGAGATTGGGCCTTTCAAATCTACAGTAGAACACATTCAGGTCGTCAGCCAGTTGTTGGTCCACCACAGGGTTGGGGGTAGGAGTCCTGTAATTCGTAAGTTGTTTCATGCCACTCCACACTGATGCAGGGCCATTAGCTGAAAACCTGTTTTTCAGCTTCTCAGAGCATCTTCTTTTAGCCACTCTGATTCCCTTATTCAGTGTGTTCCTGGCCTGATTGTACAAGACTTTATCCCCAACTCTGTAAGCATCCTCTTTGGCCTGACGAAGCTGCCTGAGTTCCACTGTAAACCATGGTTTGTCGTTGTTAAATGTTAAATAAGTCCTAGTAGGAATGCACATATCCTCACAGAAACTGATATATGATGTAACAGTATCTGTGAGCTCGTCCAGGTCTGTGGCTGCAGCCTCAAAAACACTCCAATCAGTGCAGTCAAAGCAGACTTGTAGTTCCAGCTCTGCTTTGTTTGTCCACCTCTTTACAGTCCTTACTACAGGCTTAGCAGATTTTAATTTCTGTCTGTAGGTTGGAAGAAGATGAACCAGACAGTGATCAGATAGTCCCAAAGCTGCTCTAGGAACAGAGCGATATGCATCCTTTATTGTTGTGCAGCAGTGATCCAGTATATTTCTGTCATTACAGTGGTCCCAGTTGTGAGGTTACTGGGGTCAGTTGTCCACTTTTGCCATGACTGTAAGGTGGGCAGGTAATTCTTAATGAAGCTGGTCCAAAACTGATCTGCCAGTACCTGTGAGTGGCGCCATCTCCTCCGACTAAGCATCTCTGACTCTGGATATACTACTTGCGGTAGAGATGCATCTGGCCGCCCCATCAACAGGTAGTTTGGAGTCACCGGATCTGGATCTGCCACATCAGAGGAGACATACCCCAGAAGTTTCGCATTGAGTATGGACTCAACCTCTATGAGAAGTGTTCTGAGGACTTCCTCTGTGAGTACCTGGGACCCTACTGTGGTATAAAGGGCAGCCTTTTCTGAGCGGATTTTGCACTCCCACATACCTCTGAAATGTGGAGCATTTGGGGGGTTATAATGGAACTGTATTTTCTGTTTGGCTAGTTGGTTTTGGAGATCTGGATTCATGGCATTAAAGGTTTCACGCAACTCTCTATCTCCCCATGGAAATTGGTGCCCTTATCAGCCATAATTTCAAAGGGAATTCCTTTTCGAGCAATCATACGCCTAAGGGCCAACAGGAAGGTGTCTGCATCCATGTGCGGTGTGGTGATGGTGTAGTGGGCTCAAGCACATAACTGGTAATCAGAAGGTTGCTGGTTCAATCCCCACAGCCACCACCATTGTGTCCTTGAGCAAGGCACTTAACTCCAGGTTGCTCCAGGCAAATTGTCCCTGTAATAAGTGCACTGTAAGTCACTTTGGATAAAAGTGTCTGCCAAATGCATAAATGTAAATGTAAATGCATATTACTCACCAGATGGACACAGCGGGTGGTCATGCGTTTGAAAATTATGATGGCCTGATACTCCTTGGGAAAACTGTCCAACTGGGCTTGCCTTAATAAGCTAGTTTCTGCTTGCTGATACTCTGGTGCACCTGGGTCACCTGTGCCCCCTGCCGCCCCATGCTGGGACCTGCAAGTTGCCTCTAAGAGTTCTTCAAAAGTTGAATACTGGCACTGATGATCCAGTATCCATAACAATGACACAATGAGTTCATTGGGGTCATTCAAGAGTCCAGTGGCAGAGATTTCTGGCCATGACTCAGTTGGTAGTTAGAGGAAGTGAGGCCCCTTTCTCCATCTGTTGGGCTGTGATAATTCAAGCAAAGTCTTGCCACGTGTGATGTCATCTGCTGCATTGTTTGCCAAATCCACATAGCGCCAACAGTGACCCTCAGTAAGTTCTTGGATCTCAGCTACTCTTGCTCCCACAAACACTTTGAATCTGCAAGACTCTGATTTCAGCCAGGTGAGTACTGTTGTTGAGTCACTCCATAGGAATGTGTTCCTAATCTCTAATGAGATTTTGCTATGGAGTAGCTTGGCTAGCTCTGCTCCAGTGAGTGCAGCACAGAGTTCCAGCTTAGGCACTGATTGTTACCTTTTGGGAGACACTCTGGATCTGGCGATGATGAATGCCAGCTACACCCCTCCTTGGTGCTCAGTACAGAGGTATGCCACTGACCCATAGGCTGCTTCGGATGCTTCGCAGAAGATGTGGAGTTTTCATTGTACTCCTGGCACATCTAGTGTAGCAGACACATAGCACTGAGGTATGGTGATCAGAGGTAGATGCTCCAGTTTGGCTTCCCAGATATTCCAAGCTTTGAGCAGTTCAGAGGGGAGAAGTGGATCATCCCACTCTCGTTCCTTTACCCACAATTGTCTCACCAAGGTTTTAGCTCTGGTGGTCAATGGGAGTATGAAGCCTAAGGGGTCATACTGACTGGCAAAGACCTGGTATATATTTCTCACTGTTACCTCCTGGTAGGCTAGTGGATGATGGCAGTAATGAAGGGTGTCAGGTACACAGTTCCAGCTTAGTCCAAGGGTCATTTCTTGGGGGTCTGCCTGATTGTGGGTGATCCACAACCTGGTGCCCTCTGACCTGACCTCTTTAGGGAGATGGCTAACAACTGAAGCTTCATTGCTCACCCACTGACGGATTTCAAATCCACCTGATGCTAGCAGGGACCTTAGTTCGTCAGTGCTCTGTAAACAGTTGTCAACATAAAAACAGCCGTGTTTTGTCACCCTTCTGACAGTGGGTGAAGATGTGTCTTTGCACGGCAAAGGTCGCACAACATGGGCTACAGGTTGTGCCAAATGGAAGGACTTGCCACTCATACACATCAGGTAGTTGCTCAGTCTTTAGGTCCGACCACAAAAACCTTAGAAGGGGTCTGTCTTTGGGGAGGAGGCAGACCTGGTGAAACATCCCCTTAATGTCTCCACTTATGGCCACTTGGTGTTCTCTGAAATGGATTAACACTCCCAGGAGGGAAGGCCCCAATGTAGGTCCAGATAACAACAGTTTATTGAGATTCACCCCATTGTAGGTGTATGAGCAATTGAATACCACTCTGTGTTTTCCATTGTGAGTTACGATATGGTGAGGCAGATACCATGATTCCTCAGACAAGGCTGCTTCCTGAGGTGATATCTTAATGGCATAGCCAGCTTCCTTCAGATTCTGGATCTCTTCTTGGTATTTGCTAGCTAACAGTGGGCTCTTTGCTAGTCTGCATTCAATGCTGCAGAGATGGCACATCACAGCCTCCTTTGGAGCATGTAAAACAGGATGATTCACAAAAGGGGGGTGGAATATCGAGCAACTCCATCTACTTTTACCCATACAGTCTGTGTCTCCAGCATATTCAACACTTCTTGGTTTTGTTGTGACCTTATCACCACCTTTTCACTATGGTAAGGCAGGATGTCCATCTGCCATAGCTTCTCGACTTAGCGACACAGTTCAGCTGATGGAGAGCAGCAGGAAGTGAACAGACACTGTGAAACTGGGAGTTATTCCTGCAGGTGCTTGGATGGGCCTTGCAAGGTCCACCCAAGACAGGTCCTGACAGCTGCTGGACCTCCAGGTGGACCCAGTCTCACTGGCTCAATTGGGGTGATGAGCTCAGTATGGTCTGAACCAATTAGGAGCAGAGGGTGTGCTTTAAACAGAGTGGGTATGGGTATCCCTCTGAGGTGCCTGTATTTATCTTGGAGGGTGCACACAGGGTAGGTGTACTCTGCTAGTCCAAGTTGGCCTGCTGTAAAGGCTCTCTGAATTGTGAACCTTTCCTGAGGGTTACTTGGGGTGGATAAGCTAAAGGTCACGTAGGTACCATGCAGTGTTCTAATATCTTGATGCACAGTTCGTAACTTCAGCTGCTCTGGGCTGCCCCTTAAGCTGAGGTGTTGTGCAGATGTGGCAAGCAGAATGGTGTGCTCTAAGCCATCGTCAAGTATTGCAAAGGTTTCCAAAGCCCTCTGTTGGTGATGGAGGGTGACTATTACAACCTTCAGGAACACTTTGCCACCGCAGCGAGGTTGGTCTAGGTAAAGAGTCTCTGTGGTTGAGTTGTAAAGGGTGCTGCTTTCATTGGTGACCTCACATTCCCGCTGATTGATGTTGTGGAATGCAGAAAGGTGTTTACCTTGGCAAAGATGACAGGGTTTCTTGAGGTCACAATCCTTTGCCACATGGGGCCATGCGCACCTCCAGCACTGTTTATTGTCTTTAATCCATCCAGTTACTTGGTCTTTAGTTAGTGCTGCAAATGCAGTGCACTGGCTGAGGTTGTGTTCAGCACTGCAGTATGGGCAGATGGCTTTGTACTTGGTTGGTGCTTTGGTTCGGGCCACACTGGGTTTGGCTTCTCCTGCTCTGCTCCATGCAGTATGGTGGTCTGTTTGCCCTGTCCCTTAATTGATGCCCTTTGATCCCTCTTTGCAGCTCTAGCCCCATCAGGTGGGTCAAACTCCATGCAGTTGGCTTCCAGCTGCAACCAATCTGCAAACTCAATGAGGGAAAACTTCACCTTGTCGGGGTTGCCCTTGAGGTAATGCCTCCTGAATTGGGTTTGTTGTGAACGTGGCAGTCTGTTCAGGAGGAGCTTTACATTACACCCACTGTGCAGCTCCTCAACCCCGTCCTCCTTCAGGGCTTTGAGCATGCTGACTATGGCTTGCACTTTAAGGGAGAAATCATCAAATGCTCGTTCATCTCCAGCACGGATTGGAGGTAAGTTCTCCAGAGTCTCTACTGCCATTAGCATAAACTGATAGAGTCGACCATACCTTCTGTCAAGGGCTTGTAAGGCATGGGTGTAAGGCATGACTGACTCAGCATGTGCTAATACCAGTCTGTGGGCATTCAGCACTTTCACATGTTTGAGAAGGATGGAGTATTTATAATGTTCTGGTAGATAGGGGTGGAGCAGGTTACCCAGAGCCATTCGCAGTTCCACATACTGGGCTCTCTCCTCTTTGATGAAGTCTGGGAAAGTGGGGCCCTCTACTGTAGGAAGCCAGTATGGTGGGATGTTAGGGGGAAAATAGGGCACCGCATCAGCATTAAGCTGGGAGCTTATAACTGGTTGTGAGAACTGTGGCATTGGCCCAGTCTCTGAAAAAGACTGGCTATGGGCTGGAGTTGCATCTGATGTTGGCTCTTGGTAGCAAGGAAACTGTGTGGGTCGGCTCATTTTTGGTTCAGGGATAGGTGGCACTGGCTTCATCCAGGGCTCTGACACCAGTGTGCCACATGGCGAGACATACCGGTGGATTATCTGCCTTGGGGCACCACAGGGGGTGGTGACTGGAAATGAGGGCCCATGATTTGGGTTTTCCTCAGCTCTTCAGACAATTCTTCAACAAATGGTGGTTGGGGTCTTGCAGACTGCAGCCAGGGAGGAATGTCTGAGCTGACATCACTTGGGCTAGCATCATCTTTCGGCTGTTCCCTCTCCACTGATTGCAGGATCCTGGTCTGAGCTGTCTGATGCAGTGATGACACTCATGACGACTGGGGTGATGCTCGTGGAGTGCTGTGTAGCAGGACTCTCTCCAAAAGCTCTGTCTCTCGCTTTGCTGCCTTGTTATCTCCACAATCTTCAGCAAAAGGTCATTTGATGAACTAACTGTTCCAGCTGGTGGGAGAGAAGTGATGGGGCTAGAAGTCACCATTACCCTTTCTTTGGGTCTGACAGTCTGCATGGGGGATTTGCCACCGTAGTTGACCACATAATCATCAAGGTGAGCAGGCCTCTGAACTGCTCTGCATGGACGCTGGGTGGAGGCAGGTGCAGACTTTCTGCACGACTCTGACTAAATGAGAATAAACAAGTCCCGAATGTTTACATCACTGCATCCTTGGGCCAGTGCTGTGTTTTGATTGGTTGTCCTTTCGTGTGATTGGTGCATTATCAGTAAGAGGGGCTATCCCAAAACTCTGCTCAGTCCCACCTATTCCATACATAGAGCTCTTGCACCGGATGCTGAATCCCCATTGGCTGATCTCCTGTGTGATCAGGGCATGGGCAAGACCTGGGTCACTCAGAGGGCAGAGCTGGGTTTCTCTTCTACAATTACCAAAAAAAAAAAACACACACACACAAAAAAAAAACCTACTAGAACAAAAACAAAACATTAAATTAAATCAAATGTATAAATTATCCAAAAAATAAATAAATAAATAATAATAATACAAATAAAAAATACAACATTATTAGGCCGATGTATTATTGCCTAATTATTGCCTATTATTTTCAATTATTGCACTTTTCATTAACCTTGCCCTATAATTCTGTGAATGAAAAAACGAACTTCTCAGAATGAGAAGTTCTCTGCTGGCGTAACATGCCTAATTAATAAATATTTTTTCATCCTTTCATTCTCATTGACCTTTTTGCCTATGTATTTGCAATCGCTTTCCACTCCTAATTAATCTACAAACGAATAGCAAAAAACAAATTAATTTATCCAATCAGAATTTATTCCTCGATGCTTACAAGCAAAGTGTGACAAATCGCATGTCCGAAGCCATGCTCCTTAGCCGAAGCAGCACGTGAGTCTGAGCTCCACCCCGTCAGGCCTTCAGAATTTCCACAGAATCCCTCAACAGTGTAAGTGAATAGGAATCTAAAGTCAGATTGTCAGAATCATCAGCCAATCAGACTGATTTATTTGTTCTTATGGGTGTGGTCTTTAGGATATTTCCCAGTCCAGGCCTTCTAGCTGGCCTAGAGTGATGCAATCATCCTTTAAGTTATGTAATTTGAGCCAAACGTCATCACTGCTGGTATTGCCATTGAGAAAGAGATCTTTATGGATTTAAAAACCTGAGATGTTCTGCATGATCGTGCGACTGATTAATTAAACAGGAAAGGAGGACTGATTTTCACTTCAAGCAAACTGGTAAGTGCTTTTTGCATTGTTATAGCAACATCAGGAGTTTTCTAAGTGTAAATTAGGCTGCTTGAGCATTCAGTGACGAATCAAGTTTTGAAAAGTAACCGTGTACCCTGATGAAACAAAATTTATTGCAAGCTAAATTTTAAAAGCAAATATTAAAAGAGAACTTTTTCTTGGTATTAGAACTCCTTGGTTCTGGCTTTCATGCATGGACGTGTTTTTAAAATTTAAATTGGTATTATTAGTTGACTGCCACAACATGTATGATGTCTTATTCATTGTGAAGCTGTGTTTTCTTAATGGCATGAATCGCACTGAACATCTTATTACAATACTACTTGCCAATTAAATAAATAAATAAATGCACATGAAACATTGATTTTAGTTTAAATTATTTTATTAGCTTATTAATATATAAGTGATTGCAGAGTGCAAGGTGAAGCAGGAGAGACGGCTTGCAGACCCCCGATGAGCGGTCTGATATGCGGAGCTGAGGTTGTTACAGAACAATAACACACCGCTAGATGGCGCCATTGACCAATCAGAATCGAGTATTCCAGGCTGCTGTGTTATAACAACTAATAATAAATAAAAACATTTAGAATTTACTATTTACTCCAGGTTTTCACAACACTGCAAGCCATACAGCTTCGAAACTTGGTTTCTTTGTATAGAGTGCAACAGTGCCTGCCCTCCTTTTCAGCCGTCCTGGTTCTGGAAATATTTTTACAATACATTTTTCTATAGGGATTTCATAAAATCCTTTATAAATGAGTTTTAAGCCATGAACCAAACCAACTAGTTCTGAGGTGAATCCACAACATTACAAACTTTGATTTGAAGCAAAAAGTATTTGAAAACCAGAAAAAAGATGATGGTACAACAAGACTGTGTACAGTAACACTTTACAAAAAGGTTCCATTTGTTACCATTAATTAATTCATTAGGTATCATGAACAATTAGCAATATACTGTATGTTTATTACAGCATTTATTAATCTTTGTTAATGTTAGTTATTAAAAATAAAATAGTTCATTGTCAGTACATGGTAGTTCATAGTGCATTAACTAATGTTACCTAATACAACTTTTGATTTTAAAAATGTATTAGTATTTGTTGAAATTAACATCAAATAAGATTAATGAATGCAATAAAAGTTTTGTTCATTGTTACTTCATGTTAACTAATGTTAACTAAGGTTAACAAATGGAACCTTATTGTAAAGTGTTACCCTGTGTACTTAAAGTCTTTCATGAGGGCACAAACTACAATCCCATGAAGCATTGCGAATGATGTGATCAAATTAAATACGATACTAAAATATACAACTATTGATTTAAAGTCGGTGATTATAAGCATAGTTTGACTGCACTGCTACTAAAAGGCACAGTGTTGACAGCTGTGGGAATTCAACCAACAATCTTACAATTACCTGCCATGAGATTGAATAAAAATGCCACCCCACCCTCAATGAACCTAAAAATTGTATTAATGACTGAATGTCACAGTTATTCTTAGTCGGCTGAGATACAGTTTAATATAATCAATATACAGTAAGTGACTCATTAAAAATAAAAATAAGTATAAATATACAGTAAGTGACACATTAAAATTATAAATCAAGCCTCAGCATAGATCTGATGTCTGCAGTTCTTTAGTGTAGAGTTCTTTGCTGTCAAGAGTTCTGCAGTGTAGAGTTACTCAGTTGGGCTGGTGTAGCACTGCATAGGGGTTGGAATGGAGAGTATGTGGTTTGCAGTGGCAGAAGCAAATTACAGCACTGGATGGGTAAAAAAGAAAATTCTTGCAGTTCTACTTTTCCACTCTTTCTTCAACCCAGACATGCTGTCAGTATTTCCGCATGGATCGTTCTCTACTTTGCTTGACCCCCATTTACCCTACTCTCTCTTTATACCTCTATGTTTCCTAGTCCCTTATTTTCTGGTGCAGTCTGTTTTAGCAGCTAGTAAATAAAAGTACCCTTTCACTAAAAGCCTGCACTGATGATAAACAACACTGTAAAAATCTATCCACCCTATTCTTACCATCATACATTCAATATATCTCATAATTAAATATTTTTCTCCAAAACACATTTGCCTCAATAACTGGCACCCCTTGAAATTTTTTGAGTAAAATATATCTGAAGTATATTCTCATTCATAATGTGGGGTTTAAATATGAGGTAACACACAAGCCAAATTCCCTTAAGCTGTGTCTCGTTTCAAAGGCTGCGTCCTCCGGAGGTCGCGTTTGTCTCGTTTCAGAAAAGCGAGTAGGCTACTCCGAATGCAGCCTTCAAATGCGACCTTCTTTCACGGGAATTCGGAGGATGCATGAAGTGTATCCTTCATGGGCACTCATTACACACAATTCTTTGCTTCAACAGAAATAAAAATCATTTGTCTGAAAATAATGAAGCCAATTTGCCCAAAAATATGATGTTCAAATGCAGGTAATGTTAATTCCCAAGTTGAAGTACCTCAGTAGATGGGTCCAGAGTATATACAGTAATATGTATAATTATAGTAATATATAATTAAAATAAAGTATTGTAGACTAAAAGTACACTTGTAAAATCTGTTTTCTTTTCTCTCTACATCCAAAGAGAAATTTCTCTACATCCATCTTCCAAAGGGACTTTTTTCCCTTTTCACTCAAGCACTCGTGTTTGTTAAAGAGTGGCGTACTGTCATAGCAACCATGGTAAGTTCTGTTTCCATTTGTCCTACGAAGGCCATCAAATTTAAACGAGGCTTGTTTAGAGGACGCTTGGTATACTGCAGCCTTCAAAGGACGCGTCCTAGCTAGCACGCAGCCTTCGAAACGAAACACAGCTTGCGTCAATCATCACAATGTGTAAGACCAAAGAATAACGTTATGATGTGCTGCAAAAGGTTGTTGAGCTTCACAAAATGGGAAGTAGCTATAAGAAAATAGCTAAAGCATTGAAAATACCCATTTCCACCATTAGGGCATTAATTAAGAAGTTCCAATCAAATGGAGATGTTAAGAATCGGCCTGGAAGAGGACGTGTGTCTACAGTGCATCTGGAAAGTAGCATTGAGCAAAGGCTGTGAATACTTATGTACATGTGATTTTTTTCATTTTTTATTTCTAATAAATTTACAAAGATTTCAAACAAACTTCTTTCACATTGTCATTATGGGGTATTGTTTGTAGCATTTTGAGGAAAATAATGAATTTAATCCATTTTGGAATAAGGCTGTAACATAACAAAATGTGGAAAAAGTGAAGCGCTGTGAATACTTTCCGGATGCACTGTATATTGTCTCCACAAACAGTGAGGAGGATGGTTCAAGTGGCCAAAAATTATTCAAGGATCACAGCTGGAGAATTGCAGAAATTAGTTGGGTCTTGGGGTCAGAAAGTCTCCAAAACTCAGACGTCACCTACATCACAACAAGTTGTTTGGGTGGGTTTTAAGAAAAATCCAACAACAAACTCAAACATCTTCAGTTTGCCAGACACAACTGGAACTTCAAATGGGACTGGGTGCTATGGTCAGATGAAACAAAAATAAAGCTTTATAGCAGCAAACACCAGAAATGGATCTGGCGCATACAGTGCATCCGGAAAGTATTCACAGCGCTTCACTTTTTCCACATTTTGTTATGTTACAGCTTTATTCCAAAATGGATTAAATTCATTATTTTTCTCAAAATTCTACAAACAATACCCCATAATGACAATGTGAAAGAAGTTTGTTTGAAATCTTTGCAAATTTATTAAAAATAAAAAATGAAAAAAATCACATGTACATAAGTATTCACAGTCTTTGCCATGACACTCAAAATTGAGCTCAGGTGCATCCTGTTTCCACTGATCATCCTTGAGATGTTTCTACATCTTGATTGGAGCCCACCTGTGGTAAATTCAGTTGATTGGACATGATTTGGAAAGGCACACACCTGTCTATATAAGGTCCCACAGTTAACAGTGCATGTCAGAGCACAAACCAAGCCATGAAGTCCAAGGAATTGTTTGTAGATCCGGATTTCTGTTATCATTATGATTTAAAAAGGAGTCAAACAACTATGTGATAATAAATGGATATCACCTCGTCATTCCTTTAAATGACCTTAATAAAGTTAATTAATTTTGACATTTTATACTCAGCTGGACTGTGTAAACAAAAAACTGAAACTGAACATATATATATATATATATATATATACACAGTTGTGCTCAAAAGTTTGCACCGCTCATCACCTGGCCAATACCATCCCTACAGTGAAGCATGGTGGTTGCAGCATCATGCTGTGGGGATGTTTTTCAGTGACAGGAACTGGGAGACTAGTCAGGATCGAGGGAAAGATGAATTCAGCAATGAACAGAGACATCCTTGATGAAAACCTGCTCCAGAGTGCTCTGGACCTCAGACTGGGGCGAAGGTTCATCTTCCAACAGGACAACGACCCAAAGCACACAGCCAAGATAACAAAGGAGTGGCTACGGGACAACTCTGTGAATGTCCTTGAGTGACCCAGCCAGAGCACAGACTTGAAGCCGATTGAACATCTCTGGAGAGATCTGAAAATGGCTGTGCACCGATGTTCCCCATCCAACCTGATGGAGATTGAGAGGTCCTGCAAAGAAGAATGGGAGAAACTGCCCAAAAATAGGTGTGCCAAGCTTGTAGCATCATACTCAAAAAAGACTTGAGGTTGTAATTGGTGCCAAAGGTGCTTCAACAAAGTATTGAGCAAAGGCTGTGAATACTTATGTACATTGCAAAGATTTCAAACAAACTTCTTTCACGTTGTCATTATGGGGTATTGTTTGTAGAATTTTGAGGAAAATAATGAATTTAATCCATTTTGGAATAAGGCTGTATCATAACAAAATATGGAAAAAGTGAAGCGCTGTGAATACTTCCGGATGCACTGTATATTAGCTTATTTTTAATATTTATGCATTTTAATTTCATAACAAAATTCTATCAAATTGAATTGTGCAATTATTACTTTGTAAAAAATCAGAATCAGAATTGAAACATAATTAACAACATTCTCTTAATAACTGCTCAGTGTTGTTGCTTTGTCACTACTGAAGTCAAAGTCACTGGTTAGCTTTTCTCTGAATCTAAAGCCAATGCTGACAGCAGGCTAATTTTGATTAATTATTATATTTCTGTTTAATTTATGCTAGAAACCAGTGGCAATAAGTGACTCCCATTTCACATTTGCAGAACTCACTGTGAAAGACAGGACAGGATTTGTGTCCTATGTAATGTCAAGCAAAATTATTCCTTTGAGTGTATTGTTGATATACAGTACACTCACTGAGCACTTTATTAGGAACACCTGTACACCTACTTATTCATGCTATTATCTAATCAGCCAATCGTGTGGCAGAGGGGCAGTGCATGAAATCATGCAGACACGGGTCAGAAGCTTCAGTTAATGTTCACATCAACCAACAGAATGGGGAAAGAAATGTGATCTCAGGGATTTCGACAGTAGCATGATTGTTGGTGCCAGACGGGCTGGTTTGAGTATTTCTGTTATTTACTGCTGATCTCCTGGGATTTTCATGAACAACATTCTCTAGAATTTACTCAGAATGGTGCCAAAAACAAAAAACATCCAGTGAGCAGCAGTTCTGTGGACAGAAATGCCTTGTTGTTGATGAGAGAAGTCAACAGAAAATGGCCAGACTAGTTTGAATTGACAAAGTCTATGGTAACTCAGATAACCACTCTATATGATGGTACAATTGTGGTGAGAAGAAAAGCATCTCAGAATGCTATTCTGAGAAGCGGGTTGGCTCTGTTTTGGTAGTACGAGGTGGGACCTACACAATATTAGGCAGGTGATTTTAATGTTGTGGCTGATCAGTTTGTATATTAGGGGTGTAATAGTTCTCGGTAAAAAAATGAACCATACGGTTCACCACCCACGGTTCGGGAAGCATTGGCACCGCGGCTGGTTCATCTCACGTTTAATGACGAATTTGGAGCACAAGTTTTGGTCAAGAAAACAAAGCGTCAAACAGACAGGCACAGTTACAACCTCCGCTAATGCACCTGAATGGATCTGTAAATGGATACGCTCCACCTGTGTTTCACGTGGGTCAACTTGATGACATCACTGTTCTGCAAGCGTTGTGTGTAGTTGAAAATGGCAAGTGGAGAAAACAAACACTGATAGAGAAGCCCCTTGCGTTTCTCCTTTCTGGGAACATTTTCTTTTTGCAGTCAATGACAACAGTGATGGTTTGCAGACATCGCTCGACACGAGTGCCGTATACTGGTAATATATGTCAATAATGCGCGTGAGGGTTTATTTAAAACGCACACGCAAGTTATCATGAGCATCAATAATGTGCTTTGATTAATGGCATTAAGATGCCGTTATAGTAATACATTGAAACATGATTAATCATTTCGGAAAATTCAGGGATCTCTTGATACCAAGCCAAGGTCAGGTAGATCAAGAAAGATTTCAGCCACAACTGCCAGAAGAACTGTTCGGGATACAAAGAAAAACCCACAGGTAATGTCAGGAGAAATACAGGCTGCTCTAGAAAAAGATGGTGTGGATGTTTCAAGGAGCACAATACTTGTTGACCCCTCTCCAAACATAGCGTTTATGGTTGTGACCATAAAGCTCTATTTTGGTCTCGTCACTCCAAATTACAGTGTGCCAGAAGCTGTGAGGCATGTCAAGGTGTTGGCGGGCATATTGTAACCGGGCTTTGTTGTGGTATTGGCTTCTTTCTGGCAACTCGACCATGCAGCTCATTTTTGTTCAAGTATCGTCGTATTGTGCTCCTTGAAACAACCACACCGTCTTTTTCCAGAGCAGCCTGTATCACTACTGAGGTTACCTGTGGGTTTTTTTTTGTTTTGTATCCCGAACAATTCTTCTGGCAGTTGTGGCTGAAATCTTTCTTGGTCTACCTGACCTTGGCTTGGTATCAAGAGATCCCCGAATTTTCCACTTCTTAATAAGTGATTGAACAGTACTGACTGGCATTTTCAAGGCTTTGGATATCTTTTTATATCCTTTTCCATCTTTATAAAGTTCCATTACCTTGTTACGCAGGTCTTTTGACAGTTCTTTTCTGCTCCCCACGGCTCAGTATCTAGCCTGCTCAGTGCATCCACGTGAGAGCTAACAAACTCATTAACTATTTATACACAGACACTAATTGTTTAAGGGTATGTAAACTTTTGATCAGGGACATTTGGGTGATTTCTGTTACCATTATTATTTAAAAAGTAGCCAAACAACTATGTGATAATAAACGGCTTCATATGATCACTATCCTTAAATAAAAGAGTTTTTTTTTGCATGATCAATCATATTTTCAAAATCAGTGCCACAATTTCACAATTTCTGCCAGGGTATGCAAACTTTTGAGCACAACTGTATATATATATATATATATACAGGTGCATCTCAATAAATTAGAATGTCGTGGAAAAGTTCATTTATTTCAGTAATTCAACTCAAATTGTGAAACTCGTGTATTAAATAAATTCAATGCACACAGACTGAAGTAGTTTAAGTCTTTGGTTCTTTTAATTGTGATGATTTTGGCTCACATTTAACAAAAACCCACCAATTCACTATCTCAACAAATTAGAATACATCATAAGACCAATAAAAAAAACATTTTTAGTGAATTGTTGGCCTTCTGGAAAGTATGTTCATTTACTGTATATGTACTCAATACTTGGTAGGGGCTCCTTTTGCTTTAATTACTGCCTCAATTCGGCGTGGCATGGAGGTGATCAGTTTGTGGCACTGCTGAGGTGGTATGGAAGCCCAGGTTTCTTTGACAGTGGCCTTCAGCTCATCTGCATTTTTTGGTCTCTTGTTTCTCATTTTCCTCTTGACAATACCCCATAGATTCTCTATGGGGTTCAAGTCTGGTGAGTTTGCTGGCCAGTCAAGTACACCAACACCATAGTCATTTAACCAACTTTTGGTGCTTTTGGCAGTGTGGGCAGGTGCCAAATCCTGCTGGAAAATGAAATCAGCATCTTTAAAAAGCTGGTCAGCAGAAGGAAGCATGAAGTGCTCCAAAATTTCTTGGCAAACGGGTGCAGGGACTTTGGTTTTCAAAAAACACAATGGACCAACACCAGCAGATGACATTGCACCCCAAATCATCACAGACTGTGGAAACTTAACACTGGACTTCAAGCAAATTGGGCTATGAGCTTCTCCACCCTTCCTCCAGACTCTAGGACCTTGGTTTCCAAATGAAATACAAAACTTGCTCTCATCTGAAAAGAGGACTTTGGATCACAGTTCTTCTTCTCCTTAGCCCAGGTAAGACGCCTCTGATGTTGTCTGTGGTTCAGGAGTGGCTTAACAAGAGGAATATGACAACTGTAGCCAAATTCCTTGACACGTCTGTGTGTGGTGGCTCTTGATGCCTTGACCCCAGCCTCAGTCCATTCCTTGTGAAGTTCACCCAAATTTTTGAATCGATTTTGCTTGACAATCCTCATAAGGCTGCGGTTCTCTCGGTTGGTTGTGCATCTTTTTCTTCCACACTTTTTCCATCCACTCAACTTTCTGTTAACATGCTTGGTTACAGCACTCTGTGAACAGCCAGCTTCTTTGGCAATGAATGTTTGTGGCTTACCCTCCTTGTGAAGGGTGTCAGTGATTGTCTTCTGGACAACTGTCAGATCAGCAGTCTTCCCCATGATTGTGTAGCCTAGTGAACCAAACTGAGAGACCATTTTGAAGGCTCAGGAAACCTTTGCAGGTGTTTTGAGTTGATTAGCTGATTGGCATGTCACCATATTCTAATTTGTTGAGATAGTGAATTGGTGGGTTTTTGTTAAATGTGAGCCAAAATCATCACAATTAAAAGAACCAAAGACTTAAACTACTTCAGTCTGTGTGCATTGAATTTATTTAATACACGAGTTTCACAATTTGAGTTGAATTACTGAAATAAATGAACTTTTCCACGACATTCTAATTTATTGAGATGCACCTGTATATATATATGTTCAGTTTCAGTTTTTTGTTTACACAGTCCAGCTGAGTATAAAATGTCAAAATTAACTTTATTAAGGTCATTTAAAGGAATGACGTGGTGATATCCATTTATTATCACATAGTTGTTTGGCTCCTTTTTAAATCATAATGATAACAGAAATCACCCAAATGACCCTGATCAAAAGTTTACATACCCTTGAATATTTGGCCTTGTTACAGACACTCAAGGTGACACACACAGGTTTAAATGGCAATTAAAGGTTAATTTCCCACACCTGTGGCTTTTTAAATTGCAATTAGTGTCTGTGTATAAATAGTCAATGAGTTTGTTAGCTCTCACGTGGATGCACTGAGCAGGCTAGATACTGAGCCATGGGGAGCAGAACTGTCAAAAGACCTGTGAAACAAGGTAATGGAACTTAATAAAGATGGAAAAGGATATAAGAAGATATCCAAAGCCTTGAAAATGCCAGTCAGCACTGTTCAATCACTTATTAAGAAGTGGAACATTCGGGGATCTCTTGATACCAAGCCAAGGTCAGGTAGACCAAGAAAGATTTCAGCCACAACTGCCAGAAGAACTGTTCAGGATACAAAGAAAAACCCACAGGTAACCTCAGGAGAAATACAGGCTGCTCTGGAAAAAGACGGTGTGGTTGTTTCAAGCCTGGTTGACCAACTGGCCTCGTTGCTAGGGTGGATAGAGTCACGTTGGGTTAACCTCCTCGTGGTCGCTATAATGTGGTTCTCGCTCTCGGTGGGGCACATGGTGAGTTGTGTGTGGATGCCGCGGAGAATAGCGTGAGCCTCCACATGCGCTATGTCTCCACAGTAACGTGCTCAACAAGCCACGTGACAAGATGTGCGGATTTACGGTCTCAGACGCGGAGGCAACTGAGATTCGTCCTCCGCCACCCGGACTGAGGTGAGTCACTACGCCACCACGAGGACTTAGAGCACATTGGGAATTGGGCATTCCAAATCGGGGAGAAAAAAAAAGGTTAGGGAAAGGGTTAGGTTAGGGACTCCCTCTATCTTTAATGGCGATTTGGAGCTCATGCCCCTTTTTGGAGCTACGCCTGCAGTTATACCCTTCTCAGGCACTGGACAAGATTTTTTATGGGTGGGCCCTGTCCCCTACTGAATGAGTAGGCTGTACCATAGAGCAGGGGTTTTCAAACTTTTTGATGCCATGGACCCCCAAATTTGATGATCCCCTTGCAAGGGACCCCTTGTGTGAGAAAAATAGTACATGGTATTCTAAAGACTTTTTGTTTGCAAAATTAAATAACTGGCTATTATATTGCCATTGAACTAAAGCTAAAATAAATGATTAAAATATTATCTGGAAATGATTTACTTCTTATTAAACTGACAGAGTATCTTTCTTAGGCTGAAGTAATTTTAGATGTAAAAGCCCCTGAAGTGAAACATTTCAATTCCATTTAAAACTATATTTTAATATTTTTAATATTTATATTTATTGTGAAACACGCTATATAAATACATTTGTAAAAGTATACAATAAAACAATAAATATGGTTTCAAAGCAACATTACAAAGAGTGACTACAACCATTATTTCTTACAAATAAGATATATATATATATATATATATATGAAATGATATGCTGATTTATTTGTATTTCTTACTATGGCTGTGAATACAATAAAATAATCATGATTTATCAAATAATTTCAGAATATTAATAATGTCAAATAATGTCAACATTTTTACACTTTTTTTTCCCCTCTAAAATGTTTTGCAGACCCCCTAGCACCCCCGGACCCCAGTTTGAAAACCCCTAGAGAACCATATGATGTTGAGTTGTTTTATAATTATGATTTTTTCATAACTTAGGCGAAAATGACTTGATTTGCCATTCAAAATCATGAAAAACCTAATCCCGTTTGACTTTGCTCTTGCAAGAAAAAACAAACAAACTTGTGTTAAGTCAAACATACCCAGTAAGTTCTGTTTAATGTTCATGTCAAAGGGAGAACCTAATGAGGGGCACAAAGAATAGTGTGTTTGGAGGGCAGGTGAAGAATTTATCTACTGGATACATTGATCCATAATTACAGAAAAAAAAAAGAAAGAAAAAGGAAATTTACTCAGGCATTTACTCTTTGGGCTTGGGAGTGTGTATTTCCAGCAAGAATGGTTCTATGGGTTCTACTGAACAATGTTAATTAATAAATAACATGAAATCAATCTGGAAAAACACAATCACAAAACACTAGATTTAATGTATTTAAAATAACATAGGAAGACACTAAAATCATACAGGGAGCCAAAGATTACAGTGCAACAGACTGAAATTAGCTTCAGCTTAGTTCTTTTGAAGTTCATATCACAGATCAGAAGCATCCGTTTCACTGTGTTACATGAAAATCAACAGATTTTAATTCCAGAGTTGGATTCAACAATTGACTATGCTGAAATGGGTCAGATAGTAACACTGCAGGAACAATGAACTTTCATAAGAACATGAGCTTGTTTTAACTTTGGCTTTCTTCTGTCCTGTATTAACCCTGCACAAAAACACATTAACAACTAACGTCTTCTGACACGACCTCCACAAAGGTGACAACCAGTCCATGAGATGAAGAGGCAATTTTGGCATCTTCTCTTTGATATACTGAGACATTAAGGAGAAAAGTAAATGCCACACACACACAGGCTTTCACTCCATTATTGTATTCATGTTTAGGAATGTGTATGAGAAAGTGGCATGTGTGCATTTCCCTCTCACTTTCTCTCTGTTGCATCCAGTTTTGATTAATCCTGTTTCCCCTCTCTCCATTGGTGTGACCCCTCATTCCATGCAACGTAAACAAAGAGTGCCAGAACCACATGCACTGCAAGCACAGCAACGATGGCAGCATAAAAATAGCTGTCATTGCTGGAGTAACCTAGAGAGGCTGTGGAGAGAAGAGAAGAGACATTATGGATTACTGAAACAAATGAACAACTTAAAGGAGTGTTAAAGGAATCTATATGAGCTCAATTGACAGTATTTGTGGCATATTATGGATTATCACTAAAAATATTTCCCCTAATTTACTTTTTAAAAAAAGAAGAGAAAAGAGAAAACGTTACAGTTACAGTAAGGCACTTACTGTAGTGAATGGGCCAGTCCATAAACATTCAAATACACACTGTTTCATAAGTAAAGCCAGAAGATGTCTGTGAAACATTATAGCCAATATTACAATTTAGTTGTTGTCATGACGTAATGTCAGCAAATCCTGTAATCTGGTTTATGCTGTAAGGCTGTTAAATCCCTGGTTTTATCACACTAAAATCATGTTAGCACATGTTTAAGTCTTGTAGCTATAGTTTTGAAACAGTCTTCATTTTAATGTTTATGGACTGGCCCCATTCACATCCATTGTAAGTGACTTACTGTAACCACTATTTTTATTATTATTAATTATTTTAAAATAATGAGGCAAGAGTTTAAATTATTTTTTGTGATATCTACATTTTGCCACAATTTAGCTTAACTTGCATTTAACCCAGGAGATTCCTTAAATATATTAGACTGTATTTATGTTATATCAAATAATATAAACAATATATATTATATATACAATATATTCAGATATACAAAAGATCAATATTAAGGGCAAAAATCTAAAGATTACATATTTTTCCCTCAGTTAAATATTATTAATAATAAGATAATATATTTTTAGACTATTTCATATACTATATAATATACATGTAGGCCTAATAATATAAATTAATAATAATATAATTATTATTGCTATTTTTCCACAGTTTGCTTTTCAGCCTTTAGAACAAAATACCTTCAAAGAGAAAAGACTTTGATGCAAAATACAGTCCGATGGGTAGAGTTATCATCAGTATAGTGAAAAACAGCAGTGTCTTCAGCACAGACACAAGAGAACCGTCATTGCTAAAGGAATACAAGAGGAAGAGATAGAGAAAAAGGAAGAGATAGACAGACACATTAAACCAGTCGAAATATATTTTTTAAATGATAAATTTAACATCTTCCGTCTAAAGCAGAAAAACAGTGACACAGTAATATCGTTGACTAAATTATTCTCAGTGGAAAAACGAATCTATATATCCTGCAGATTCATCGAGACCCGAGAGCGCACGCTCACTATGAGTTAATGCAAAGTGTTAATGCAAATTACCAGTGCAAGCATCATATATGTGAATATTCGAGGTTTACCTTTTCATTCTGATCTGTTAGTTTTGTATGTATGGGGGTCACGTGCAGACTCTGAATAGCTGAATATGTACATCATATAAAATGCCTTACCCTCGGAAATCAGGCGCAGTTCCTGCCACGGAACTCACAGATATCTTGTCGTGAGTTTGCATTTTATGTTTTTTGTTTATTGACAGAAGAAAAAAGCAAGAAAATCACCAGCACGTAATTCCCTGCTGCGACATTTTGAATTAGCTACGCTTCCGGGTCTTTGTCACGTGATCGTGTTGAAAGCATTTCTTTGCGCATCTGAGCTGGGGGGCGCTCGTGGTCTGAATTCGAATCTATTGCCAAAAAGGATCTGTGGAAATGCATTTATTTATTTATTTTTTTTATTATTTCATAAAAAGTAATTCAGAATTAATGAAGTTATTTATTATTAATTATTACGTTTTCTTATAATTCATTAATACTGTGTTATGTGTAAATCAGACTGCTATGTTGCTTGGAACTGCACCCAAGACATTCACCCACTGTTGCACTTGTGTGTATGGCTGAGTGACAATAAAGGGATTTGGATTACATTGGCCAACATACATTAGGACTCGACTATTCATTAAAACATGGCATATTACAACAAAAACAAAAAATCAGTACATTTAATTATTGATTTAATTATATATTGATTTAATGATGCCTATTTAATTCAGAGCACTGTGGTCATCCGTTCTACCCCTGGAATGGTATCAGGTTAATTCCTACAGTCGCTTGGTGAAAACGACAGCTGCCCTTTTCCGGCACTGTAAGTTTCTGGAGAAGCAGTAAATCTCACTCAAGGACAGGAAGAGGAGTGAGTTACAGGCGTGTGAGAGTGTGTGTAGTTTCAGTACAGAGAGACAGTAGTGGCTTCGTTTACATGTACACCAGTACTATGATTATTGCAATAATCTGAGTATAGGGAATAATTAGATTAAGATATATACATGATTTGGGCAAACCTCTTCAATCCAGTTTACATGCTACTTGCCAATACTCTGATTATTGCTGAGAAATGTGATGTTTTAGGCTAATGCTTTTATATCTATCTATCTATCTATCTATCTATCTATATATATAATATTACAAAAAACATCTTGTTGCAAAGATGTATACAGCTTGGCATAAGGAAAATTAGTCAGTCAGTTTGTGAGTCTTTTTAAACCATTTATTAAAAGAACCAGTTAATAAGAGTCATTTTCGACCACACTGGATGCACTTTCTCATTTGATTCACTAAAAAGAATCGGTTCATACGAGTCATTTGTTTATCGGATTACACTGGTTGCTCTGTCTGTTTTGATCCACTAAAGAGAATCGGTTCATATATCACTTGTTTGTGAATCGGAATACATGCGCTGGATGTTGTTGTGCTCCTCCCGCAAGGACAAACTCGGTTGAAAGACGTACTTGCCATTTTTTGCGGAATGCTGTATTTTTTTATTTATTTTTTTATCTCACCAACATTCAATTAAGTCTGCAAACGGACATTCACAACGCGGCAAAATTCTTTTGCCATGGGTCTGTAGATTCTGCAGTTGGGGAGCACCACTGCTGAAAAACAGTGTAAGAAATTGCCGTTTCACATGAAGCCGAGAAGTAATTGCAGTTTCTTTTGTTTCATGATATTTTTGAACCTGTGCTTGAGTGTAACATCATCTGTCTGCAGCACTGATACAGACGCACTTTGGTCAGACTGGAAGAAATGCGATTAAAGCGTTTGCATGCCAGTGCAAAGCGATTAAAATAGGAGTACTCCACATATCTTACTGCGATTATCATTACTCTGATTATTAGCATAATTGCAATATCATAATCGCAATATTCTGTTTACATGAGCAACAGTTTATCGCAGTATTGCCTTAATCGCATTGTAATCGCATTATGAGGGTGCATGTAAACGTAGCTAATGGCAATAAGATATATGGAGTACTCCTATTTTAATCGCTTTACACTGGCATGTAAACGTTTTACTTGAATTTCTTCCACTCTGACCAAAGTGCGTCTGCGCCAGTGCTGCAGACGTATGATGTTACACTCAAGCACAGGTTCAAAAACATCACGAAACAGAAGAAGCTGCACTTACTTCTTGGCTTCATGTGAAACGTCTCCTGTTACGCATGTAACCTTGGTTCCCTGAGATGAAGTGAACTAGACCTTGCCATAAGTACTATGGGGAATTCCTTTTCCACGACCTTGTTAAAACCCTTATAAAATCATGCCAATCCTCTCATTGGCAATGGTGTCTGAGCCCCGCCCCATTAGGTGTGCATTAGGCCTATATAAGCGGGCACTCGGTCACCATTTCTTCAGAATTTTCTGACTGAGGGACAAGAGTGAGTCACTCGATTATGAAACTCTGAAGTAGTAGTGCGGCCAGTTTTGGCAATGTCTCGTTCTCTTCATCTCAGGGAACCCGAGGTTACATGTGTAACCGGAGACGTTCCCTATTGATCCAGTTCGTTGCCGAGGAATTGGACGGTCCGGTGGCCAGGGAGGAATCTGGGGATGATCAGGGGGCCAGGGAGGTGACCACAGGACAGGGATAGGGCTGCGAGGCCTGGGAGGCAGCCACAGGGCAGGGATGGGTCAGGAGGCCTGAGAGGCGGCCTCAGGGCAGGGACAGGGTCGGGAGGCCTGGCCGCAGGAGGTGGAAACTTAGAGGGCGGAGCCGAGGGAGGCTCAACGAAGGCAGGCGGAGCCATGGAAGGTAGAGCCATGAGAGGCTCGAGGGGCAGAACTGGGAGTCTTAATACCTGGAGAGGAGCCGAAGGCTCGAAGGACCATGGTGGAGCCGGAGCCTCGGAGGACCAAGGCAGCGCTGTAGTCTCGGAGGACTGAGGCAGAGCCAGTGGGACTGAGGACCAAGGTGGAGCTGTAGGAATGGAGGTCTCTGGCAGAGCTGAAGGATCGTAGAGCCGAGGCGTAGCCGGAGGATCGGAGAGCCAAGGCAGAGCTGGAGGATAGGAGAGCCAAGGCGGAACCGGAGGATCGGAGAGCCAAGGAGGAGCCAGGTGACCGATGGGCCAAGGCAGAGCTGGGGGGACCAGGGACCCCGGTGACGCCGATAGGCTGGAGGACCACAGTGGAGACGAGGGGACGTAGAGCCGAGGTGATTGTGAGGGATCGGAGGGCCAAGGCGGAGTCAGAGGGTCGACAGATCCCGTTGTCTGGGAAGTCACCGGGGGCGATGGTTGAGCCGGTGACTTGGGGGGGAACCGGCTGATCAGGAGGAGGAGCTAATGTCTTGAGAATAGACGCCGCAGGAATAACATTCGAATTGTTGGAATTCCTGAGCATGAGGAGGGCAGAGATATGGTGAAATTTTTTAGATCATCCGATAAAGATCTCGTGTTGTGCCAGGCGAGGAGCAAAGGAAAGCTTTCTTGGAAGAATTACAATATTTTCTTGTTCCCGGACTTTGCGAACTCGACAAGAGAGAAACACGATCGGTTTAGGGAATGCAAGAAAATCTTACATCAGCGGAAGATCACTTTTGCTCTGATGTTTCAAGTGAATTGACTCTTGACTATCCGAGGAACTGGGATGCATGTTTCGTTTCCTTTTGTGCTGGTTCCACCTAGCGGTTGGAGCTTGTTTTGTTAAATAACATTACTTCGGGACAATTATGGATGAATCTGTCAGTTCCTTGTGCTTATGCCTCCTGTTGGCTGGAGTATGATTTGTGGAGTATTTTCGTGGGACACTGGAATGATTATGTCATCTGCTGCACTCATCAGCTGGCTCACTGAAGATTCGTTTGTCTGACCGATGAAACTGAACGGCTTTATATCGGCTGGAATTTGTTTTGTGAAGGAACACACCTTCGAGACAGTTCTGTGAATGAGTCTACATGTTCTTTGTGTTTATTCTGCCTATTGGCTGGGGTTTGTTTTTACAAAATATTTGATGTTATGTAATTTTGCCTGACAAATTTGTGAGGCAAAATTGAGCAATCCGATGGCAAAGTTGTCGCGGGGGCTCTCGTAGGCGTACATGGACTCCTTGAGTTTAAAGGGATTGATGCCGGTTGGCGCTGTTGTGCGCGGGGTTAATGCGCACGTTTTTCTTTTTTCTGTTTGTTTTGTTCGGGGGGAAGTTCGGGGTTTTATTGTTGCATTAATGTTGAAATGTGGTCTTCATAATTTTGTTTTTGGCACACAATTTATTTTTTCTATTATATCAAAATGTCAAATGTTAATTTGAGTGGATTGTCTCTCTCCATGTGGAATGTGAATGGGTTGGGGCACCCCATAAAAAGATGATATAGTCTTTCTTCAAGAAATGCATCTTTCCCCGCAGGAAGCTGAAAAATTTGGGAAGATATGGGGTGGACATATTTTCTTTAGTTTTGGCTTAAGTAAGAGCAAGGGAGTCAATATATTGGTAAATAAACATTTACAATTCAAATTTCTCAAACAATTTAATGATAAATCAGGAAGAGTCATTATTGTTTTAGCAGAAATTCAGGGGCAAAGTCTGATTTTTGGCTAATATTTACGCACCTAATGCTGATGATCAAGGCTTTTTTATAGATCTTGAAGGGATGTTGCAAGCCGCTGGCACCCCTCATGATATAATTTCAGGAGGAGACTTTAATCTTTTGATGGACTCAGTCCTTGATCATAGTGAAGCAAAAGTGTGCAAGCCCCCTAGAGCAACACTGACGCTTCACAGGATGTGTAAAAATCTTGGTCTTACAGATATTTGGAGACTTTTGAACCCATCTGGTAGAGACTATACATTTTTTCCATCAGTCCATAAGATTTATTATAGAATCGATTTTTTTATTTTTTTATATCCAAATCCCTCATTTCATCTGTTGTTGATTGCTCAATTGGAAACATTTTAATCTCGGATCACGCCCTGGTGAGTTTAGAGGTGTTGCCACATATAGAGAAAAATAAATCATATAGTTGGCGCCTTAATGTATCCCTTTTGCAAAATCCTGATTTCCAACAAATGTTAAAGACTGAAATCAGTGTTTATATGGAGACCAACTGGTCCTTGGTATCCTCTGTGGGCGTGGCTTGGGAGGCACTTAAGGCAGTTCTTAGGGGTCGGATCATACAGTATGCCTCATACATCAAAAAATCCAAAACACGAGAACTCCTGGAGTTAGAAGGAAATATTAAAAGAGCAGAGGCAGAACTGAAGCGCCGTATGTCATCTGATGGCCTCAGAGAATTGACCCAACTGAAATATAGATATAATACTGTTTTGTCACAGAAAATGGAGTTTTGGTTATTCAGGGCAAGACAGTCATACTTTGAGTCGGGTGACAAAGCAGGGAAGCTTTTGGCTAGATATATAAAGCAGAGAGAGTCTTTTTCTACCACTCCCTCAGTGAAATCTGCTGGTGGTGAAATTTTTACCTCAGCCATTGATATTAATAATGCCTTTAAAGAATTCTATCTTGATCTTTATAGTTCCACGTCTTCGTCTACTGATGAAGATATTAGAAACTTTGTGGAACAATTAGATCTTCCTAAACTGAAGACTGAGCAAAAAAACACTCTTGATTCTGAGATAACGTTGGAGGAGCTTGACGAGGTAATTAAGTCCCTACCTACTGGCAAGGCTCCGGGGCCAGATGGTTTTGCCGCAGAATTTTTTAGACCCTATGCTACAGAAATGGCTCCACTTTTGTTTGAAATTTATACTAAATCATTAAAGAATGGAAAGCTTCCTCCAACCATGACACAAGCCCGGATCAGTCTGATTCTTAAAAAGGACAAAGATCCAAGTGAGTGCAAAAGTTACCGTCCAATCTCCCTGATCCAACTAGATGTAAAAATTTTGTCAAAAATTTTGGCTAACCGATTAAGTAAGGTTATGACATCTCTTATACATATAGATCAGGTGAGATTTATTTGGGGCCATAGCTCTTCTGATAACATCAGGCGTTTCATCAGTATCATGCAGTCAGTAGCGAATGATCAGTCTCCGGTCGCTGCCATCTCACTTGATGCCGAAAAGGCGTTTGATATGGTAGAATGGAATTATCTTTTTAAGATTTTGGAAATGTATGGGTTTGGGAGTACATTTATTGGTTGGATTAAGTTACTTTATAAAGACTCTGTAGCAGCGGTACAAACAAATGGATTCATTTCAGATTATTTTACTCTGAATAGGGGCACTCGGCAGGGTTGCCCTCTTTCCCCTTTATTGTTCTGTCTTGCCCTGGAACCATTAGCAGCCACGATAAAAAGGAGGATGATTTTCCAGGGGTGATTGCGGGAGGTGTGGCGTATAAGCTTCTGCTTTATGCAGATGATATTTTATTATTCGTCTCCGACCCCACTAGATCTATGCCTTGCCTCCACAGAATTATTAATTCCTTTTCCAAGTTCTCAGGATACAAATTCAATTGATCTAAATCCGAAGCTTTGGCTTTGACAGTGTACTGTCCAGTAACGGCCTTCCAGCCGGGCACCTTCCAGTGGCCCAAACAGGGTATTAAGTATTTGGGAATTTTATTCCCAGCAAATTTGTCTGATTTAGTCAGTTAATTTTGATCCCTTAATAAAAAGGTTTTCGAATGATGTGGACAGTTGGGCTTCATTACACTTATCGATGATTGGGAAGGTTAATGTAATTAAAATGAATTGTATTCCAAAATTCA
Source organism: Myxocyprinus asiaticus (assembly GCF_019703515.2). Lineage (NCBI taxonomy): Eukaryota > Metazoa > Chordata > Actinopteri > Cypriniformes > Catostomidae > Myxocyprinus > Myxocyprinus asiaticus. The sequence goes on along the minus strand of NC_059346.1, from coordinate 17,337,809 downwards.
ACTACCTGTTACAATCTCTCCCTATAGATGTCCCCCTCTCTTATTTCAAGCAATTTGATAGCTTAGCGAAGTCCCTCATTTGGAATGGTAAGCGTGCCAGGTTAAATTTCAATAAATGACATAGGCCGATTGACAAAGGTGGGTTAGGCCTACCCAAGATTTTGTTTTATTATTATGCATTTGGTCTCAGACATTTGGCTCATTGGTTGCTTCCACCTGAGAGAGCCCCTCCCTGGTTTCTTATTGAACAAGAAGTTCTTGCCCCTATTTCGCCATTGCAAAGCCTTTCGATCAAACTAACCGGAGAAGTTAAGTCACACCCCGTTATTTCGCATTTGCACATGGTTTGGACTAAAGTGTTTAATTCGGACATTTATTTAAATGTTGCCTCAAGCATATGGCTGAACCCTAAATTACACATTAATAAGTCCCCTTTCTGTTGGTCAGAGTGGATTGGGAGGGGGGTTGCTACACTCGGTGACCTATATGAGAGTGGAGTACTGAGATCTTTTGATAATTTGGTTCAACATTTTAAGATTCCTAGATCCCAGTTCTTTAGGTTTTACAGCTGCGCCACCTGCTCTGTACTGTTTTTGGGAGTGGTGTACACCCCCCTAAAGCGGCAAATACTTTGGAAATGGTGATTATTGCTTATGGGAAAGGTCATGAAGCTTCTGTGTATTACTCCCTGTTAATTCAGAGTCTGGGGGATGGAGCTTCGTCTTCTCTCAAGAGATTATGGGAGAAAGATTTAAACTTGGTATTGGAGGTGGGAGAGTGGGCTAGGATCCTAAAAAGCATCAGGTCTGCATCTAGAGATGCAAGGATCCGTATGATGCAATTTAAGATTTTGCATCGGTTCTACTGGACCCCCTCTAGATTGTAAAGGCTTGGTCTTAAAGACTCACCCACCTGCTGGTGATACCAGTCAGAAGACGGGGACACAACCCATGTTTTTTGGAGTTGTATTAAGATTCAGAAATTTTGGTTGAGGATCCAGCGTTTTGTGTGTGACGTACTGGACGCTCAGTTTTCATTTTTCCCCAGACTTTGTATTTTGGGTGATGGAGGGGTCCTGAATATAGGAGATAAATATATGAAAAGCTGGGTCCTAACCAGAGTGATGATTGGCAGACAACTAATACTTAGGGGTTGGAAGTCAAATGATGCACCCTCATTTAAAGGGTATAAAGGGTTATAAGTTGATTCCTAATGCATAATTTTGTGGTTAAATTTATTTTTGTCTGTCTTGGAATCAATAAAAATTTGTAATAAAAAAATAATAATAATAATCAGAGTATTGGTGTACATGTAAACGTAGCCATTGATAAAGGTAATTAAACTGGTAGAGGAAGAAGACGGTTAACAAGATAGAAACAAAAATATATCAGTGTTAATGGGTGGGTGTGTGCACACTCCTAAAGGACTACACAAGTGTCTAATAGAGGCAAGATACCTGATGCAGTAACATAAGAATGACAGGACTAAAAAGAAGGACAAAGATGGTTTAGTTTTTGAGCACCATGCAGGGGTGTAGCAACCGAGGGGGACGTGGGGGACTCGTCCACCCACAGTCTTTGAAAAAGTGATTTTTGTCCTCTGCACTTTTCCAAGCTAAACCCATACCAAGTCCAAATGGTGGATTTGTATACAGTATTCTTTGCGTTTTTTTACTTTGGGCTGATTGAGCGAGCAACCCTTATGTAATAGGTCGTCAGTCAGATAGTCTAATCAATGTGGCTCCATTCATTTCTACAAAGTTGCTTCCAACAATGCTCATTTATCCATGTTTTTAATCGAAATTGATGTTGATCTAAATTAATAATCTAGAGATGAGGAACACACAAATGAGAGTTATTTTTCGGCATATCTTTCTTGATTGGCAGCATTACATGAAATGCACTGCAGAAAAAAACAAAGGACAATCCTTTTTTTAAGCACACATTGTAAGTGGAGTTTATAGCGCATGAGTCTTTATTAAGTTATATTTTTTACATTATGTTTGTGAGGTAGTAGTTTGATAGGTTGTTTTTGCCAATTAAAGCAGATTACTAGATCTGTGTTAAACATGTAAAGCTATTTTTAATATCAGCTCCTGTTTTTTACCTCTATGTTGGTGTGCAGTTGACAAACTGTAGGAAAAAGGTTAGATCTGCTGTGTTCTTAGAACAATTAGGCATTTTACTGAAGGGAATAGATATGTAGACATGCTTTTTTATATATAAAAATGTACGGATGTTATTGAAATTCATAGTTATTATAAGAATATTATTGTTGTCTTTTGATTCAGTGACTAACTAATTTCACATAAGACACTCATTTGTCACCACCTTCTGGCATCACCAGGAATGGTCACTGAATCATTAAATGGATCTGAACGAATTTTAGTGAACATAGTCAAAACACTTGAGCCACTTGGATACATTTAAATCCCACAATGCACAAGCACAGAGTAAAAAATAAAATTGTGCACATGCACAGTTGTCATTATTGTAATTGATTAAATTATTTATTCAGGACCAGCTTGTGCTCAGTCTTTTATTGTCGTGTGAAACAGAAGCAATTTCTCCACAAGATGCCCTTTATTTTTGCAGCTAATTTTGCAACATTTTGCAATTATTACTTGAATCTTTAAAATACTACAAATATTAAAAGTAAATAATACATATATATTAATTTATTACTTATATCATACTTATATATACTGTAATATATTACTACTGCACTGTAAGTGTTAGGTCTGTGCGAGCCACCTACTGACAGCTGTGTCCCCCCCACTTTTAAAATGACTGCTACGCCCCTGGCACCATGCATGCAGAACACTAAGATTAAAACTGCCCTCTCTGAATGTAATGGAATATAGAATGGACTAGATACATTTCACAAAGATAATTTATCTGAAATGCTATCCTGCTCACTACAATTGTACAGTGGGGTTATCTGAGGTACCGTAGACTTTCTGTCAGCTCAAATCGGTCCGGCCATTCTCCGTTGACCTCTCTCATCAACAAGTCATTGACCCGTATCTGCGTGATTTAATGCATTGCACTGCTGCCACACAATTGGCTGATTAGACAATCACTTGAATAAGTAGGTGTACAGGTGTTCCTAATAAAGTTCTCAGTGAGTGTACAATATAATGCTCTTTACATTAATTATAAACATATCACATCATGTGCTATACACATAAGTATGTTACTCCAATGAGAATCAGTATCAATTTCCTTTATTTTTACAGAAAAAAACAAAACAAAAAAAAAAACCATTTCCAGCCCATTACTCAGACAAACACTCTGATATACACAGCATACACAGAGTATGCAAAGGGTATACAAAGGATACACAGTGGATCAAAAATGTCTTATTCAGTGTTGGTTGCCACGGTATCAGCCAATCTCTATGGGAACTCAAGTACATATACTTGACAGTCTGCACTAGTCTGATTTACTGTGTTTGCTTTCTCAAGTCCACTGAAACAAAATATTCAAAAAAGGCTGACAACTATTCCAAGATTGTTGATTTGTGAAGAAATGTTCAGCCAACAACAACCAGTACTCTAAGCATGTCCTAGTCTTACAGGTTGTACACAGTTTCAATGGCAAAGTTAATAATATTGTGGTGTTTCATTGCACATCTTTTGTGTCCTGATTGGTTCAACTCATTTATAGCTAAATTTGTGGGAATAATCTAAAAGACAAGAGGGTGTCTCACTCCATTTTTACAGGTTAGCCTCCTTCACGTTATTATTGGTTGCCGCTGTTTACTGTTTGCTGTTTATGGCCTCAGTAACTTTCAGTGAACAGCGCTCTTGGGGTGCAGAGAGCACGGAGAATCTGTTTATATTCTTGCCTGAAGTTCTGGTTGAGCAATCCGTAGACAACAGCATTCAGACAACTGTTGAAATACGCAATGAAGTAGCTGCTAACAAACAGCCACTCTGGGACATTTGATGCCACTCTTGCAGGATTCAAGGCCACGGCGAGCCCAATGAAGTTCAGGGGTGCCCAGCATACGGCAAACAGCACAAATACCACAAACATCGTCAGAAAATTTCTCAGGTCAGCTGCTCGGACCCTCGGACTGGGCCGCACACGACCTTTGACCCTGATCACCAATGTCCATATGCGCAGGTAGCAAAAAGAAACCACGCTCAGTGGAACAAGGAAGTGGATCAGCACAATGCAGACAGTGTAGGAGGAGCTCGCTGTCTGGGTGAATGTGCAGGAGAAGACACGTGGGTCGTAGCTTAAGGAACCCACTAAGAAGTTGGGCACAGTGGCTAGAGCAGTTAGCAGCCAGGTGAGGAGCAAGTATAGACAGGTGTTCCGGCACGAATAGAGCCAGTCATAGCGAAGACTGTGACAAATGTAGCAGTAGCGGTTGATGGCAATAGCCGTGATGTTGAAGACTGAGCCGATCACACTCAATCCCATAACAAACCCACTTAGCTGGCAGTGCAGAGAGCCCATTGTCCAGTCATTATGAAAGATAGCTAGCAGAGCCAGGGGATAAGGGTACAGTGCCACCACCAGGTCAGCAACAGAAAGACTCACCACAAAAAGATTACCTATGAGAGAAAGAGATTGAGGAAAAGAGAGAGAGAGAGAGAGACAGAGACAGAGATAAAAAGAGGAGACAAGAAAAAGAAAGTGAAGGAGAGATTGTGAATATGTTTTGTGAATACAGTTTGATTAATCCATATTACAATGCAAATAAAACATAATTATCTAACGTATTAGGCATCCCGAACACAAGTACACTCACTGAGAGCTTTTTTAGGAACACTACGGTCCTAATAAAGTGCCTGACGTGGTCTTCTGCTGTTGTAGCCCATCCGCCTCAAGGTTCGACATGTTGTACTACAATTGTACAGAGTGGTTATTTAAGTTACCGTAGCCTTTCTGTCAGCTTGAACCAGTCTGGCCATTCTCCGTTGACCTCTCTCATCAACAGGGCGTTTCTATCCTCAGAACTGCCATTTACTGGATGTTTTTTTGTTTTTGGCACCATTCTGAGTAAACTCTAGAGACTGTTGTGCATGAAAATCCCATGAGGCCAGCAGTTACAGAAATACTCAAACCAGCCCGTCTTGCACCAACAATCATGCCACGGTCGAAATCACTGAGATCACATTTTTCCCCCATTCTCATGGTTGATGTGAACATTAACTGAAGCTCCTGACCCGTATCTGAATGATTTTATTCATTGCACTGCTGCCACACGATTGGCTGATTAGGTCTTCCTAATAAAGCGCTTAGTGACTGTATATGGAATTCTGTCTTTTCCAACCCTGGGAAAATACCAGCATTGATGGTCACCAGTATAAGTTGGGTTTTGGACGCTAGTATGCTGGGGCCTTACCAGGCCTCTTAACTATCTTAACCAGCAAGTCTACTTTGGTCAGCCAGCTTTAGAAAACAATTGCTGATTAACCAGCATTTTTACCAGTGAACATAATGGCTATACTGGTCCACCAGCTAGACCAGCATAAACCAGCAGGGTAAAAAGACCACCAAAAGTAAATAATGCTTTCATTCAATCAGGCATCTCATCCAATCATAATCCAACCTTTGCTTTATAAGCTCACACAGCTGCCTTTCATCGCTCGTAATGCCTCATTGTTTTCACCCCCCACCACCCCATCACCACCAGTTTAGGTCCCGTCCTGCCATAGGGGTAAGCTCCTCTCCACTGCCATCATCGCCTTCCTGCAGGATCTGACAGTTTGAGCAAGTACCTGAGCGCTGAACCATAGGACGGGGCTTACGCCAAATGATCTAATTATCTCTACATTCGTATTCATTCCAATCATTCTGAGTCTTTCTGATAGAAATTAAAAGTCACCTTGACGAAATACTGACTAAAGAGAACAAAACCTAAAAATAGAAATGGCTAGAAAATGTGGCTGCCAAAAGAAAATGGTTATCTGCATTTCAGTCTAGAGCTGCTATTCCTTATTGAATGCATACACATATACCAAAGATTTAACCAAAAAAAAACACCTACCCATGAAGAGACATTAATACTGACAGGGATTTAATTGCCGGAGGACGCCTGAACTGTTGGTTGATAATAGGCATTCTTACTCGACTGCATGCAACTGTATTATGAGGCAGATCCCATTGGTAGTCACGTACATTTGCATAAAGTCTGCTCAGTCTTTTGTATTGCCAACCTCTCTGTTGCTTATGTCGCCTCAAATCACCAACTTTCATTGAAAATAAATGACTTCCAGACACTTTGTCGCTGCAAATTGCTGTCAGTGTGAACAGCCCATTAGGGGACCAAAAAGACTGCTGTGTACTGTCAGAACAGTATGCCTTTGCCTGTTACCATATAAGCAAAATTAAGTAACCTTGACTCGTCTATCACTAAACATTTACTATACATTGTTACTATTACTCCTAGTCATTTTTAACTTTTTCATCCATATTTTTTATACTTCTAAATTGTAATCATCAATGAATATTACTTCTTTGATTTACACTTTACACAGTTTTATTTTAGAAAGAGGTTATTTGAACATTGCAAATAGTCTTATTTTATTTCGCAATGTAATTATTTAATTTCATTTAATTTTAACAGCTTAGCAGCAAATGCTTTGGCATTGCAAATGTATGGTATTTGTAAGCAACAAAGCACACAAAACTGAAACAGAGACAGGCAGAGAGAGATAAATGTTGAATGTGATTTAAAATTACAAGAGAGAGCACTAACTTCACAGAATTATTTCTCTCTCTGTGTGATATCAGCAAATAGAGGGAAGGGGAGTAGTTTTATGCATTTCTGAAATAAAAAAGGGAACAGAGTATGTGTTTAGTTGTATATGTGTATGTTAGAGTGAGACAGAGAGTCTGTGTCAGAACTGCACATGAACTGATAGAACACAGACACCGGTAACTAATTTATAATTAGGAAGGCACTTTAATAACTATTTTCCCTGCCGACTAACTCTAGGTCTCATCACACTGTCCAAACACTCAAGATAAGAAAAACAGAGCAAATGCTTTACTGCCAGAGCCCATATAACTCTTTTTAAAAAGCTTAGTAATTCAGCCTCATGTTCACTCTCAAAATCCTTCAAGGCGTTCAGACACATCCATCACCTCAAAAAACTTGTATTTTTAAACCCATTTCCAAACCTTAGTTGAAATCTAATGGCACTCATTTCTGTACTTTCGATTATTCCTTGGCTCTCCGCAACACTGATCAGGTCACGTTTGTTTTTGTTTATATTTTTTCATCCATGAACTCTCATTGGCTGTTTCCCACAATCACACTCAAAACTTTCGGTCTACATCTTGCACGACAAGAGCTAAGAAAATTATGTGCCAGGAAAATTTAACTACAGTACTAGTATAACGACTTTCTGTGAAGGTCACATTCACAGCCTGATTTAAACATACTTAAACATACCTGCAGCCTAATCATATCATATCAAATCATATAATCTTTTTTTTAATTGTTTTTTATTAACAATTTTTACTGATTCCAGTCACAGATTAAATAAACATGACAGAAAATACAGAATCAAATTATATGAACTTAAAACCCTTCCCTCCGAACATTCCCACCCCCACCCGACACAAACGTGCACCTCAGTGGTCTAATAATAAATTAATAATGACACATAAATAAACAATAAATCAACAGAAAGTATTTAAAAAAAAAAAATCCTTTACCCATTTTAAGTTATGCTCCCATTTTTTTTTTTTAAATAAACCCATGTTTCCCAGCCTTCTATATGTCATCCCCTCAAATGCCGCCACCCTGCCCATCTCCGTGCACCACTCCCAAAACGAGGGCGTTCCAGCCGACTTCCATCCACTAAGGATGACCTGTCTTCCGTTCATAACACCAGCCAGGACCCAATTCTTTATGTACCATCCCCTATATTAATGACCATCCCATCGCCTAGAATGCAGAGTCTGGGGCAAAATTAAATTTGAGTGCCCAAAACATCACACATAAAACTCTGAACCCTCAACCAAAAGCTTTACAGAAGATCAGCACATGGAAAAGACTGCATTTCAATCAATGTCTTCTGAAGCGATCCAGTTGATTTTGGGTGAGAACAGACCAAAATGAAACTCCTTTTCACTTTACATCTTGACAGCAGTCTCCTTGGCGATCATGATTTCAAATTTGATAATCACACTTCAAATCATGATCTTGCCTAGAGACTGCAATGGCAAGATGTATAGAGAAAAACAGTGCTTCAGAAGACATTGATTAAACCACTGAAATCATATGGATTACTTTTATGGTGACTTTATCTCCTTTTTGGAGCTTAAGGCCTGATCACCTTTCACTTGCATGTATGGACCTAAAGAGCTGAGTTATTCTTCTAAAAAAAAAAAAAAAAGTAAATGATGAGGTATTTTCATTTTTGGGTCGGCCACACAATCAGATGGGGTGATGGACAGGTGCTTTGCTAACTCAGGAGATCAAACTGACACCTCTTTAAAATGATTGCACCTCCACATCAGTCTAATGTTAAACGTGTGCTCAAACTATCAGCCTGGCAATCAGCCTGGGCAAAAGCCAAGAAGTCATCTCTTGTGACATTCTGTGTTTGTGGAGAGTACACATTGAAACATTTGCAAAAGATTTCTGAGCCTCCGTTTTTTCCATCAGCAGGAGATTTTACAATTTGTGTCAACTTACAGCAGGTGGTGAGATGATTTTATAACAGTCATCACATCACTGAGCTAAAAAAAACAAAAAAAAAAAACAATTGCAAACAGTAAACCGAAGAATCTGACAGGAGAGAAAACCCATAGACCGATGCACATGAAGGTTTTTCTCCAGGCAAGCATCTTGTCAAAAATACCCAAATTCATTCTCAAATTGAAATCCAGTAAATGACAAGTTTTGAGCAGTCAGCATCTGCTGTGTTTCATCTGACGATGTTTTGGCTTCAGAAATGCATGCAGTTTAGTCTTATTTGCACTGCTGGGAAAGCCCAAAATATTATACATATTCTGTTTTTTACCCTCAACACATTATCTCACTTTTTTTTTTTTTTTACAATATTTTAGGCTAGGTTTCCTGAAGCATTAAGTAGAAAGTTAGTAGCACATAAGTACTTAATCTCTACTGCACAGTTCCCAAAAAAACATTGTTATCTCAATAGTACGTGGGCTATAAACGTCTGCAAATCAATTAGAGGCTCGGACACATAAGTCCATTATGTGCAACTTAAACAGACAATTCTCCTTTCTTTTCCAGTTAATCAGAGACAGAGGGACACAAAATAAATTATATGAATGCATCTTGATTATTGCAAAGATATGATTCACTATATTCAGATGATTCTAACAAAACCTGTCAAGTAAATGATCATATGAATACATGGCCTGGTCATATTTAAAAAATCATATTGAAAAAATTATACACACACACACACACACACACAATTAAGCATAAATTTGCATAAAGAAAATAAAGTCTATATTAAGGACCATTACCATTTTTTGCATTGTGACATTATTTTCAGTACACATTTTGCTTTTACTATTCCAGTTGTTTTCAATGATGATTTTCATTACTGTAACAGAGTAATTGTTTTACTGTATAACACATAGATTTTTTTATTTATTTAAAATAATAAAAAATGAAAGGCAGTACCAAGGAAGTACTATTATAATGTATAAATACTTTAAAATGTAAATAATATATAGTATAATTGTTTCAGTAATGAGAATTGGGGGTAAAATATTCATAACTCATGAAAATAATGTCACAATGAATAAAATATTTAAATGGCCCTTAAATAGGCTTCATTTTCAGTATGCAAAATATAATTTCTTATTTGTTTCTTCTGATTTTGGAGTTAAACAGGACCAGGACATTTTATTGACAGGCTTTGTGAGTCCATTCGATAAAATTATTTATTTTTTTAAAGTCTTTTAAAATAATCCTCTGTAACCTGTGCTTCCCATTTGATAGGCCTGGTTTTACTCCCTTAAAACCAGGGAGTAAATTGGTGAAAATGTTGGCCTTAGTTCAGTACCTTCAAAATGACCAAAAGATCACAGTACCTTCTTTTTGCCTGCATCATAAAACTATCAGTCATGCCACTCTAACCTCAGTTCGGATGATTCCGTGACAGGCTTCACAATTTTCAGATTCATCGCACTTGTTTAATATAAGTTTAGTTACATTATACAATCATATTAATATTTTAGTTCCCCTAACCAAACCCCATCCCTAAACCTAACCACTAATATAAAAAAATATATAACCAACCAACAATATAAGAGACCTCTGTCATCATTTACTCACCCTTATGTTATTCCAAATCTGTAGGACTCTCTCTCTTATGTGGAACAGGAAAGGCAGATTGACAGCCTAAGTTGCCATTCACTTTCATTGTAGTCAAGTCAACCTTTATTTATATAGCACATTTAAAAACAACAGTTGACCCAAAGTGCTTTACAAATCAATCAAAAAGATACAATGACCGAATTATATACATGCAAAAAACAAACAAATAATAATAAATAAAAAGAATACAAGTTAAAAACTGCATCAAGTATTTACTTAATTTAACATGTTAAAAGTCCTATTCAAATGCTAAAGAAAATAAATACATTTTCAAAGAGGATTTATAAATGGCTATTGAAGAAGCTGACCTCACATGGTAAGGGAGACTATTCCAGAGTTTAAGACCTACCACAGAGAAAGCACAATCACCCTTGGATGTATAGCGACAACGAGGAACATTCAAAAGAAGTTGATGAGAAGACCTGAGTGCTCTGGTGGGGGAGTAAGGGACGAGAAGATCACTAATGTATTTGGGCACGAGACCAGATATGACTTGTAAACAAAAAGCAGAATTTTAAAATCGACCCTGAATTTAATGGGAACCCAGTGTAGAGACGCTTATATAGGGGTAATGTGATCCCTCTTTCTTGACCCTGTCAAAAGCCTTGCTGCTGCATTTTGAACCTGCTGTGGGCAGGATAATGCTGTTTGAGGGAGGCCAATGTACAATGACTTACAATAATCTAACCTTGATGAAATTAGTGAGTGGATCACAATTTCCAGGTCTTTGCTGGAGAGAAAATTTTTGACTAGCAATCGATCTCAGGTGGAAAAAGCTACCCTTGACAATGGCACTAATTTATTTATTAAAATGTAATGATGAATCTAAAATCACTCCAAGACTTCTTACATAATCTTGTACATTCGACGACAGAGGACCTAACTGGGCAGGTCCCTCCATGTATGGAGGACATGGAGGGACCTAAAATCAGAACTTAAGTTTTACTCTCGTTTAATTGTAAAAAATGGTTTACCAGCCAATGTTTAATATCTTCGAAGCAATTTTGGATGTTATCAAATGAACACTTCTTGTCTAAGCTCACTGGTAAATAAAATTGGGAATCGTCAGCATAACAGTGATAGGATATGCTGTACTTCTGGAAAATAGAGCTTAGAGGAAGCATATACAAAGAAAATAATAAGGGTCCTAAAATCGACCCTTGAGGGACACCACATTGTAAATGAGCTGATTTAGAAGAAAAATTATCTACATTTACAGAAAATGTCCTATCTTTTAGATAGGAGGCAAACCACTGGAGGGCCATACCCTGGATGCCAACCCCACACTTGAGATGACTGAGAAGAATGCTAAAGTAAAATACTTTTTTGTAAAGAAAAAAGATGCAATGAAAGTGAATGGTGACTGAGACTAACATTCTTCTAAACATCTCCTTTTGTTTTTCCACAAAAGAAAGAAAGACATAGGGGTTTGGATCAATATGAGGATGAGTATATGATGACAGTATTTAAGTTCTACTTAACAAGAAGCAATCTGTGCTGGTTTAGGAAACCAGCTTTGCTTCATCATAAATAGCGTACAACGCAATTTAAGATGATATTAAGACATGATCTTCAACATTATCTGACAACGTGGCTTTTGTCTTTTAGTCAGTATTTTTCAGTTGGAGACCAGCATGCAAATCTAATGAAATCTGACTCATTAAAATACTAGAAGTGTAGGTGGTTAAAGATTTCTTGTGGACTGAGAGGGAACCACAAAGCTGAAAAACTAGGATTTTATCTTTTGTAAATTACTGTAACATGTTTGATGTGAGGAAAAATGGAAGAAATGCACAGTTTCAGAGAAATCAATTAAAAAACCAATTGCCTGTTAACTTCCCTACCTCTCTTTGCCAGAGGTTATCACTGGCTCTTTATAGTGGAGCTGTGAGGATGGTTTCTGGCTGATCTCAGAACAGCATTTGCGCTGTGATAAATGTATTTAATAGATATTCTGGCTCTGCTTGTCTAATGCATCTATGCTGGACTTACTTTAATGCACAGATCAGACAGTCTGTTATATATCTGCCCACCTCATCTCTCTCTCACTCTAATGTCCAGGATGACATATGTGAAACATTAAAAGCTGCCATTTGTCTTCTGTTTTTTTTTTTCTTTATTTTCTTTTTTTATTATTATTTTTATTGTAAGGATCATATAAAGAGGTGGTTTGGGGCTCAAATATGCGTGCTTGGTTACCAACTCTGTTCTGCAGCTGTGTCTCTTAGTGTTTATGCATGTCCATGAAAGAGAAAAATGATTTTTTTTCTTTCATTTTCATAATTACTTAATGCTGAATTATTCCTGTATGCCAGCCAGTTGTATAATACAGCCAACTGTCTTCTCAGTAGCTCTGCCAACTGACAGATCATAAAAGCTATCTAAACAATATCTTCATTCTGCAAAATGCAAATATTCTGTTGGCTGTAGATTTTCTCTGACAGACTGAAAATTCTCTCATCATTTAGTCACCCTCATGTCATCCCAGATGTGTAAGACTTTCTTTCTTCTGCTGAACACAAACCAAGACTGACTTGCACAGAATGTTCACAACTCTAAAGGTGCCCTTCACAAATCTAAAGGTGCCCTTTTGGTCGAGGGGAGATTTAAGCGGAGGTGCCTTTAAGAGTGCGTGTTACAGCACAATACAAAATTCTGATGAGAGAATTTTAATTTTTGGGTAAACTATCCCTTTAAGAGTGTGGTGTTCAGTTCAACAGGTCAGACAGTTGTGCCAAAGGGCACAGCTCAAGCAAGAAAACATCACCAACGCAAAGATATTCGGTATTTATGTTCCATCTCAACCAGTTTAATTCTAGTCCAAACTGTAAAAAGTGGTAAATTGCTATTTCTAGCTGATCTAGCCCTTAAACCAAGTTTTGTTTGTGTAACCTAATGTATGTCAATTAATATATTTGACTTGAATTAAACCAGTTCATTTAGAAATGTCAGAAACCCATAAATGTCAGTTTGAAATGACCATATATGAGCATTTACCTGCTTCAGTGTGAACTGGAGAATTCATATTCTGAAAATGCAATAATTTTTTCCTTGCTTTTCCCTCACTGTCTGCATTTATTTCTACACCGAGTGAAGTTCACTGCCACTTCTCCTGAGACATTTATCTGTCCATCAGCAGCCCTGAGTGTGTGCCAATGCCAAACACTGCTGCTATTTCAGGTAAGGCATAATGGACGAGCTAACAGTCTGCTGGTGCCACTGCTCTAATGGAGACACTGTAATGCAGCACTGAAAATGTGAGTTCCTTCCCTCAGACTCAGGCTTCTCCACTGACATTTATGTCCAAAGACAATTCTACAACATTTTGGGGGCTTTAGTCCCCCTGTCTTTCATCTCAGCCCATTTTAAAAAATCGGTTATTTAACTAAGCTGCTAACTTCTCTTACCACTCATTAAAAAACTTCAAAAGTTAATTGCATTAAGTATCCATCCTAATAGTCAGAGGTCATCCAAGGCATAGGGTTGATGCCCTGCACACAGCTCTCAGAATAAGACTCAGAATTGGTAGTGATTACTAGATAAATTATATGGAAATATTGAAGTGCTTAACTTAGGAAGATCTAATATCTGCCAGAATCTCCTGGACACCATGAGGGAACACTAACTGATGCTATGGAGCTATCAGTTAGCATTCCTGTCTAAAGACAGGTCCAAAGAAGAGAAGCATATTGATTAAACCAACCCAGGCTGCCAGAATCTGCACAACCATATAACACACCCTAATGGCTGTGGAAATAGCTTGAGGTCTGAGGACACATGGGATAGAAGAGGAGAGATGTAGCAGGACCTCATTCCTATTCCATTGTTTGTTGCAGGTGGTTCAGTTTGACATGAAATTACCACGTAGAAGAAACCAACATTAAGAACAGATAGGGGCAGTGGCCCCATGTCAACAAGCTTAGGCTATTTGATAGGATCTATTAAATTTTTTTTATATAAAACATTTTGTTCTTCCAGTTTAAAAACGAAACTTGAAGCAACGTCCTAAAATATTAGGTGTATGCATAAACTAAGAGTTGTGGTAGTAGAGTACACTAATACATCATTTGATTCTCATCATCTCGTTTCTCCACTTTATTCATGAGAAGGAACGCTTCTATCCAATCACTGCGCTGCCTCATGCATGAACTTACATTATAGAACAATTCAAAATCACACATGGACGTGACAGCGGTTCCTGGCCCAGATTTGTGAGCAGACTTTTTCACAGAACACCATGGTGAGATCGGAATAACTAGTCAGAATGGACTGCAGTCAATAACCAAACTGGAGCGAGCATGTTTGTTGGCCGAAGTTCTGCTGCTCTAACGCTCTAAACATGAAGCAGCTTGTTTATGTATGATCATGGAAAGGATAACATGATGGCTTGTTCAGAAACAGAAGACAATGATGAACTAAAATCTCAAAGTCATATAAACTCTCTGGGTAACTGGGATATTTGGTCCTACAGGGTTTCCAGGGGCTACGACGTCAAGACAACAAGTTGAAATACTGAATGTAGCATGGTGGAGGGTGGGGCCAGACTTGAATGACACACGCCCGGACCCAATCAGCCTGATTAGGCGAGTGAGGGATAATGGTGACCGGAGAAGGCAGTTCGAGAGAGAGAGAGAGAGAGCTACAGGCAGCTGTCCTGCATATTCTCTCTCTCTCTCTCGAACTGCCACCTTCGGACGCTTTTTTCCCTCGTTCATCAGGTTGATTGGGGTCCGGGCATGTGTCATTCCGGCCCGGCCCTGCCCTCTTCCGCGCTACACTGAATAACTTTACATTAACAAGGTAAGTAAGCGATTTTATCACACAACAGTCATGTTAACACGTTTTATGTTTGAGTATTGCGGCTGTACTTTTAATACTCTGTGTTGTTGATGTTTTGTGTATTGGACACTTTAATTATGTGTCTTACTGAGCACAATTTTTTTCTTTAGAATGAGACATGAGACAAAATTATTTTCTGTGGTAATTAAACTTATGCCACAAACACTGTCAATAGAGTTTAACTTGTATTAAACCCTAAACATTCCCTGTAATAATAAATATCTATGAATTTATATAAGGTCTCTAAACAGACCTGGTTTTGGTGGCAATGCCTGCTTTTAGTGTTGGGTTCGAGTCAAGCCCGAGTCTTTAAACAATCGAGTCCAAGTTGAGTCCGAGTCGGATTCAAGGCTGAGTCCATAACAGGCCGAGTCCGAGTCGAGTCCAAGTCTGAATGAATCTGTTCATGAATCTGAATTAAAATTGTAACCATAAACTCAACATCAATATTTTAAGCTTATTTTAAACTTCACAACTAAGAAAAACTATTTGTCAATATAAACGCAACAAAAACACCTCTGTTGCATTTTATATTCACATTTTATGATTAGTATCCTGCTGAACAAACTTCAGATTGATTTCAGAATGAAAGCATATGCTTTACATGTAGGAAGACAAAACTATCCTTCAACACACTTCTTATTGTGTGTGTTTTTTTTTTATTTGTTTGTTTTTTATCCCCTTTTCTCCCAATTTGGAATGCCCAATTCCCACTACTTAGTAGGTCCTCATGGTGGTGCGGTTACTCACCTCAATCTTGGTGGTGGAGGACAAGTCTCAGTTGCCTCCGCTTCTGAGACCTTCAATCTGCACATCTTATCATGTGGCTCATTGTGCATGACATTGTGGAGACTCTGCATGTGGAGGCTCATGCTTCTCTCTGCGATCCACACACAACATGGGTTCTCTTACCACTGCTACGCCGATGACACATGGCTCTACATGTCTTTCCAACCCAATGACCCCACAGTGACGGCTCGAATCTCTGCCTGTTTGACAGACATTTCGATCTGTATGAAGGTTCACCACCTGCAACTCAACCTAGCAAAAACTGAGCTCCTCGTCTTTCCAGCAAACCCTGCTTTTGAGCAAAACATCACCGTTAAACTGGGTTCATCTACAATAACACCTTACAAAATGGTCAGAAATCTAGTGTTAACCATCAACAACCAACTCAGTTTCACCGACCACATCTCAAAGACAGCACGATCGAGTAATTTAAACTCTATAACATCAGGAAAATAAGACCCTTCCTTTCTGAACATGCCATACAACTCCTTGTTCAGTCACTTGTCACATCTAGACTGGATTACTGTAATGCTCTTATTGCTGGCCTTCCTGCATGTGCAATTAGGCCTCTGCAATTGATCCAGAATGTAACAGCACGTCTGGTCTTCAACAAACCAAAGAGAGTGCATACTACACCACTCCTTGTCTCTCTACACTGGCTGCCGGTTGCTGCATGTATCAAGTTCAAGGCTCTGCTGCTGGCATACAGAACAGTCACTGGATCTGCTCCAGCTTCCCTAAAATCATTCCTGCAGAGCTACGTTCCCAACAGAAGCCTGCGGTTGACAAATGAGTGGCGCCTTGTTGTACCAACACAAAGAGGCACCAAATTACTTTCTTGGACTTTCGGCTTCACTGTACCTCATTGGTGGAATGACCTACCCAGTTCTGTCCGTGCAGATTCTCTATCTGTCTTCAAAAGATGGCTAAAGGCACATCTTTTCCATGAGCAATTGACCATACACTCCATACAACTAAATGCAATTGAAACTTAGTAATGCAGCACTTTTCATATAACTGTCTCCTTAAGATGAATTGCTTATGTTGTATTATTCCTCTTTTGTAAGTCTCTTTGGATAAAAGCATCTGCCAAATGAATAAATGTAAATGTAAAATGTATCTCCTTTTTGGAGCTTGAAAGGCCTGGTCACCATTTACTTGCATTGTATGGGCCTACACCCAACTTCTACTAAGCTTCAGTTGGCACACAGCTACCATGATATTATCCTGAAGGATATCTTGATTAACTTGGGAATTCATTTTTCCCTCGATGATGGCAAGTGGTCCAGGCCCCGAAGCAGCAAAGCAGCCCCAAATGATGATGCTCCCTCCACCGTACTTCACCATTGGGATGATGTTTTCATGTTGGTATGCAGTGACCTTTTTATGGCATACGTAGTGCTGCATGTTCTTCCCAAAAAATTAAACCTTAATTTCATTAACCCACAAAGTATTTTCCCAGTGGTGTTGTGGAGTGTCAAGCTGGTCTTTGGCAAACTTTAGGCGCACTGTAATGTTTTTGTTGGAAAGCAGCGGCTTCCTTCGTGGTGTCCTGCCATGGAAAACACATCTGTTTAATATTTTCCATATAGTACACTTATGAAAAGAGATGTTAACCAGTTCCAATGATTCCTTCAAGTCTTTAGCGGTCACTCTAGGGTTCTATTGCATTCTGCGGAGTGCCCTTTGAGTCATCTTGGCTGGACGGCAACTTTTAGAGAAAGTAGCCACAGTGCTAAATTGTCTCCAGTTATAGACAATTTGTGGACAGCTTTAGATGAATATCCAAGCTCTTCGAAATAACTTTGTAACCTCTTCCAGCTTTATGCAAAGCAACAATTCTTGATCATAGGACTTCTGGGATCTCTTTTTTACAAGGCATGATCCATGTCAGTAGATGCTTCTTGTGAATAACAAACTCAAAATGTTTGACCGCTTTTTATAAGTCAAAGTAGCTCTAACCCACACCTTCAATCTCATTTCATTAATTGGATGCCAGATTTGCCAACTCTTGACTCTAATTAGCTTTTGTTGACATCCTTAGCCTAGGGTTCACATACTTTTTCCAAACTACACTGTGAATTTTTGAATAATGTATTCAATATGTATAAGAACAATACAATAATTTGTGTTATTGGTTAAAACAGATTGTCTTTGTTTATTGTAACTTAGATGAAGAACAAACCAGATTTTAAGACAAATGTTTACATAAATGCAGGTAATTACAATGGGTTCACATATTTTTTCTTGCCACTGTATAACAGAGTAACTGCACCCCTAAAAGTACAACTGGCATGTACCCGCCAATTTAAATGGTCCAGAACTGCCACTGAGAACAGAAATCCCAACCTCCCAAATAACATTTCCGTTTTCAGCACAGTGTTACAACATTTTCATCAAGCACGAAAAACAGTGGGCAGTGCACATGCTCACAATGCATAAAGTGTGTCATGTCCTGAAACCATTCCTCCTCAATCTCCCCATTGGTTTCCTGTCTCTCTCTACTTGCCCTTAAAGGCATTAAAAGCCCATAAACAGATTTCAATAAGCAAAAAAAAATAAATTGCACAAGCAGATCGCATGCCTCTCTCTCTCTCTGTTTTTTTTTTTTTTTTACAGCATTCTAGCTGTCACACTCAGGATTATGATGACTTCTTTCCATAACAGCCTTAATGCCATGTCCGGAACCAGGTCATTTCAATGGAGCCAGTATATTTGCGTCATTAATCATGTCATGTGTGCAGTACGTAAGTATTAGCAGGTGCCTGGTGATCCCCATCATGATATGGGATGTCTCTGAGCAATGCTGGAACTTCATTTGGTTTGCATATGTACAGGCTTGGGGTTGTATGCCAGCTCAAGTAGCTCATGGCTAAGGGCAGCCTGGGGAAACACAGCATGATCTGAGGCAGCAAGATTTAGACACGCTGCCAACAAAGTTGGGAGCAGCTGCATCGATTCAGTATAGTGATGACAGTCACAGGAACATGAATGAAGATCAACACCATCCATACTGGGACACACATCTCTCACTCTCTCTTTTGCTTAACATTATCATCACAAGAGGACATTAACCACATCATTAACCATTGTCTCCCAAACATGAGAGCTCAGGAGAAATTCTCAAGCCCCAAACATTTCAACACTTGTAAACAGCACACGGGGTCTGATGGTGGCTTTTCAACTCTGATGGAATGGATCATCAGCACAGAGGCTCTCCTGTTTTAGCAGCCTTCCTCAATGATCATGTCTATTACCATACCAACAGCTTAGCGAGCCCAACCATGTTAAAAAAAACCTAATCAAAACCTTACACATCTTTAAAGCAGTGAAATTAATAGATACAGCTCCCCCTCTTGCTCTTCCTTCTCTCTCATCTGTATCAGATTGAAGAGAGAAGATAATGCAACAAGCAACAGGTTCTTTAACAGTGTGTGACTTAACCATATAACAGTCTCACATATCTGGTCATTATTTTCATCAAACTGCCTGCCATATAAAATGAATCTCAAGAAGACAAGTTGAATTCTGACTAATGTATCTAGCTGACATCTGGCTTTATAATTCTTTAATAGATTAGCACTCTGCCATGTTTAGTTGAAGAAGCATTGATGCTATCATGCCTTGCGTTACTTTGTCCTGACACTTCTTGGGATGGTCATGACATCTAAGGATGGACTTAACCAAAAATGAACTGCCACAAGCTTCCATCAAGACCGCATGGCACACCTCACTGACCTCTGTCTGCATCATCTTGGTCTTAGGATAGACTATAGGGGAAATAAACTGCTATCAACCGCATTTCAATCGTACAGCAAGTATCACTTTTCTTAAAATAGAATACATAAACAATAAATAACTGCCAACTAAAGCCTATATCAGCCAAATAACAAAGGACACTGCATCTACATGCACTTCTGCAGTCAATTTGGGATCAACTTCAAAGACACTTAATCATTAATCTTACAGTTCAGTCAATATCCTTTGCCCACATTGCCCACCAAAATCTACTCCGTTTATTCAATTAATACATGACTTGTACTACACATAGCTTACTGATTTTTGCAGTATATTCATGCTGTAAAGCCAGAGGGAAACTGGTTCCCCCAGCTGAGTCTGGTTTCTCCCAAGGATTTTTTTTCCCTCCATTAACTAAAATCTTATGGTGTTTTGGATTTCTTGCCATGGTCGCCTTTTGCTTGCTCTCTGAGGGCCTGAAGCCATATAATTTAAAGACATGATTTTCAATGACGTTTTTAAATAAAAATGCTCAATGAGGACTTTAAAGGGATAGTTCACCCAAAAAATTTAAATTCTCTCATCATTTACACACCCTCATGCCATCCCAGATGTGTATGACTTTCTTCTGCTGAACAGAAACAAAGATTTTTAGAAGGATATCTCAGCTCTCTAGGTCCATACAACCTGCTTAGTCCTGTTCCAGTTGCTGCCCTTAGTCCTGTTCTGGTTGCTGCCAGTACGCTGCACGAGTCTGTGTTTGTAGCTTGCTAGCCCGCTTAACATTGCTTTTTCTTGCTTATTCACATTCATCATTTTATCCTTTGCCATTTTATCTCATGCTTCGGGTTTTTCCACCTTTCTACTGTTTCAACTTTGTTTATTTTACCATGTGCAACCATTTCTCTCGTTTTTCTTTTCTTTTTCCGCTTGTCTACATCTCACATCTCGACTGCGTGCATTCATATTCTCCACTGTGTTTTACACAGATTATTGCATCAATCTCAAACAACTGCTGATTAGGAATGACAACGATCTCAAACCATTGCCGCTCAAGAACAACCATAACAACAACAAACAATTGCGGTAAGTCATGGCATCCGCTCATGTTATTTCTTCCTGCATTGCATGCCACATGTCTACTATAGCGTCTTCCGTCAGCAGTGAGGGATTTACATGTGATAAATGTTAGGAATTAGTCAGGCTGATGGAGAAGGTTAATGAGTTAGAGACACGCTTCCGAACGCTAGTGGAGTCAGTGAGAAAGAGAAGCTGGTAGATACTGTTTCAGATGCGAGTAGAACAGCAGGCAACACACACACTTTGGTTCCGGCTGTAGAGCCCCTGCAGCAGGGTGTTTGGGTGATGTCTTGAGGCATACTCGCTCAGCAAAGCGACACCACTCTCACGTTCCTGTTAAGGTTTCCAATCGATTTTCCCCACTGATAATCATGTTGAAAGTGCCTTAATAATTGGTGATTCTATTGTAAGGAACTTGGAAATAGAGACTCCAGCCACTATTGTTAAATGCATTTCAGGGGCTCAGGCGTTTGACATCAGATCAAATTTACAAGTGCTGGCTAATATTAAACGTAGATTTTGTAAAATTGTTATTCATGTCGGCACAAACGATGTCTGGCTTCGCCAGTTGGAGATCACTAAAGATAATGTTAAAGAGGTGTGTGAACTTGCAAAAACGATGTCAGACACTGTAATATGCTCTGGCCCCCTCCCTGCTCCTCGTGGTGACAAGGTTTATAGTAGATTAGTGTCACTGAATGGCTGAATGTCTGAGTGGTGTCCGGAGAATAGCATAGGATATATAGACAATTGGTAGTTTATATTAATATAACTTTAAGTCTTTTGAACTAATAATGATTAATGTGACACCATCAGATATAAATAAAAAATCTCTGTCGTCTTTTGCCCTTGTTACAGTATATAGATCACCCGGGCCGTACTCTGGTTTCCTTGGTGAATTTTTTGACATTTTCTATCAGATCTAGTATTTAATGTAGATAGAGCTTTAATTGTTGGTGACTTCAACATTCACACAGATAATGAAAATGACACATTGGGATTAGCATTTATTATATTCTCAACTCTGTTGGAGTCAGACAAAATGTGACAGGGCCAATCCATCTCCATAATCATACACTAGATTTAATTCTGTAATATGGAGTTGATGTTGATACTATGGAAATTCTACC
The DNA here is from genome assembly GCF_019703515.2 of Myxocyprinus asiaticus. NCBI lineage: Eukaryota > Metazoa > Chordata > Actinopteri > Cypriniformes > Catostomidae > Myxocyprinus > Myxocyprinus asiaticus. The sequence goes on along the minus strand of NC_059346.1, from coordinate 17,315,904 downwards.
GCAGAGCGATGACATCTCAGATCATTACCTCGTCTCTTTTTTGCTGCGATCAGCTAATGTCACTCAGTCTACACCATGTTATCATTCAGGTAGAACTATTCTTTCGACCACTAAAGATAGCTTCACTAATTATCTTCCAGAATTGTCTCACATACTCAGTAAGCCATAAAGTCTAGAAGAACTTGATGTAATAACAGAAAATATAAATATAGTCTTCTGTAGCACTCTTGATAATGTCGCCCCCCTTTGATTAAAGAAAATTAAAGAAAAAATCCCCACACCATGGTACAATGATCACACTCATGCTCTCTAGAGAGCAGCTTGGAAAATGGAGTGCAAGTGGAAGAATACAAAATTAGAGGTATTTCGTGGTGCATGGAAGGATAGTGTCTGTAGCTACAGACAGGCACTAAAAGCTGCCAGGTCAGCATATTTGAGCAAACTCATAGAAAATAACCACAACAATCCTAGGTGTTTATTCATTACTGTGGCTAAATTGGTTAGGAATAAAGCATCGACTGAACCAGATATTCCGTCACAGCACAATAGTAATGAACTCATGAATTTCTTTACAGATAAAATTGAAATAATCAGAAATAAAATTGGAACTATGCAATCAACTGTCACAGCACCTCAGAAAACAGTGTCTCATAATTTTCCTCACGAGCAACTTCAATCCTTCGCTGTCATAGGTCATGAAGAGCTAACAAAACTTATCAAAAAATCAAAAGCCACAACATGTATGTTAGATCCAATACCAACTAAGCTCTTAAAAGAGATATTCCCTGTAATCTCAGAACCTCTTCTTAATATTATTAACTCCTCGCTATCCTTAGGACATGCCCCAAGAAACTTTAAAATGGCAGTTATCAAACCACTTTTAAGACACAGCTTGATCCTGGAGAATTGGCTAATTACAGACCGATTTCAAATCTACCATTTATGTCGAAAATACTAGAAAAGGTAGTATCCTCCCAACTATTTTCATTTCTACAGAGAAAAGGTATATGAACCATTTCAGTCAGGATTTGGGCCCCATCACAGTACAGAAACTGCACTTATCAGAATTACAAATGACTTGCTCTTATCATCTGATCGTGGCTACATTTCTCTTCTAGTGCTTTTAGATCTTTGTGCTGCCTTCGACACAATAAATCATGACATTATCTTGAATAGGCTGGAGAATTACTGTATGTTGGCATTAGTGGACTTGCATTAGCATGGTTTAGGTCCTATTTATCAGACCGCTACCACTTTGTATGTGTAAATGAGGAATTGTCAAATCAAACAAAAGTTAAGTATGGGGTGCCATAGGGATCAGTTTTAGGGCCTCTGCTTTTCTCCTTATACATGCTTCCCTGGGAGATATTATCAGGAATCATGGAATGATTATGCCGATGATACCCAACTTTATATTTCTTCTAAACCCAACAAAAATTCACAATTCTCCAAATTAGCAGAGTGTATCAATGAAATCAAAGATTGGATGGCCAGAAATTTCCTTCTACTCAATTTAAACAAAACAGAGGTACTAATTATTGGACCAAAAACCTCTAAAAATAAGCCACTTAAATATAATTTGTCTCTCGATAGATGTACTGTTATGTCGTCTTCAACAGCAAAGAACTTTGGTGTTATATTTTATACCAATCTGTCCTTTGAAAATCAAATTTCCTATGTTTGTAGAACAGCATTCTTCCACCTCAGAAATATTGCTAAGTTACGACACATGCTCACTGTCGCTGATGCTGAAAAATGAATTCATGGGTTCATGACCTCAAGACTAGATTATTGTAATGCATTACTGGAAGGATGTCCAGCAAGTTCAATAAATAAACTTCAGTTGGTTCAAAATGCAGCTGCCAGAGTGCTGACTAGAACCAAGAAATATGATTATATTAGCCCAATTTTATTGTCGTTACATTGGCTACCTGTTCAATTTCATATTAATTTTAAAATTCTGTTAACTACATACAAAGCTTTGAATGGTCCAGCTCCACAGTACTAAAGTGACCTTCTGACACGCTATATTCTGTCACATTCATTACAATCACAAAATTCTGGCTTGTTAATAATTCCAAGAATATCAGATCCACAAAAGGAGGTAGATCCTTTTCATATTTGGCTCCTAAACTATGGAATAGTCTACCTAACACTGTTCGGGATGCAGACACACTCACTCAGTTTAAGTCTAGACTAAAGAGTCATTTATTTAGCCAGGCATACACCTAATTTATCCATCAACTCACAATTAGGCTGCTTTGGTTAGGTCTGCTGGAACCAGAAACATCTGTCATGGTCTATAACTCTATTTATTTCCACGTCTCAACCTGGGGTTTCTTATCCCGAGGTTACCAGAGCCGGCCAGATCCAGCTCCGTTCCTGCTTGGTGTCGGACTCCACTGCTACGTGTCATTGAGTGATAACGACAAATTACAGCTTGCCAGACATCACTTCAGTCTTTTGACTTCAGAGGATGAACTGATGCCAACTCCAACTGTAAGACATTGGATACTTCATATGCCACTGCCTGAACCTTTGGACTTAGGATGGATCCCACTGAACCTCACCGAAATGACCTGCCGGTTGAACTGCGATGCACCTCATTGAACTCTACCTGCATCACATTTGTCTATTGATGGACTACACTCTTCAAATGGAATACATAGACTATTATTTAATTACCAAAAAAAGCCTTCATCAGCCAACTAACAAAGGACAATGCATCTATGTAAACTTCTGCAGTTAATCCAGGATGGACTTCAAAGACATTAGTCATTAATCTTACAGTTCATAAAAATATATTTTTTTTAAACATTGGTCCTTAATGCTTACTTAATTTACAAATTTTAAACCATGACTTGCACTGCACTCAAATAAATAATACTGGCACTATATTCATGTTGTTTAGCCAGAGGGGAACTGGCACCCACAGTGAGCCTGGTTTCTCCCAAGGTTATTTTTCTCCATTAACCAACATGTTATGGAGTTTTGTGTTCCTTGCCACAGTTGCCTTCAGCTTGCTCACAGGGGTTCTAAATACAATTATTCTTTAATTTTTATACACAATTTACAATCATATTTAATCAAACAACACTATGATCACTCTAAGACTTTATACATATTACAGTTACATGTACTATGCGTGCCACTGAAGAGATGGTAAGTCTATCCCTCACAGCCTTGTTGTCATTCCCATTAAAAATCAAAGATGGTGCAACTGTGAATAAGGTCTATAGCGCCATCTAGCCCTCTGCACATGCATCATGTGCAAGGAAGTGTCATTAAGCTTGAAACAAGATGTACAGAGAAAAAGGAGTAACATTTTGGTCTGTTCTCACCCAAAACCAACTGGATCGCTTCAGAGGACATTGATTAATCTGGAGTAATGGACTATGCTTATGCTGACTTTATCTTCCTTTTGGAGCTTTTGGAGTTCTGGTCACCATTCACTTACATTGTATGGACCTACAGAGCTAATATACTCTTCTAAAAATCTTCGTTTGTGTTCAACAGAAGAAAGAAAGTCATCCACATCTGGGATAGCATGAGGGTGAGTGAATGACAGAATTCATTTTAGGGTGAACTATCCCTTTAAGACATTTAAGACGTAAATAGCCTAATTTTCTGGAAAGCTGCTTTGAAGCAATGTGTATTGTGAAAAGCGCTATACAAACAGACTTGACACTTCTGGAAACATAAAAAAAAAAAATAATAATAAAATAAAATAAAAAACAGAAACGTTATTAAGCCATTAAACATCTCACATCTTGTTTTGTTGCACAGTATAACAGGACCGACATGTTTTGCTGGTGTTTCTGTTGTTCTTCTGGACAAAAAATGCACATTAAAATATAGGGGGCATGGAGAAAAGCATGTTACCTATGTTCTGACCTAATTTTAATTCACATTCTGTGACCAATTTGCTCCCTGTCTGTAACAGTGTAATTAGCAACCATTATCATATGAGAAAAATTATCCATGCCAAACTGACACCAACAGCTGTTAGCAACTTTAGGCAACAAATTATAACGCAATGCTGCTTTAATTTATATAAGTAGATTTTTCTGGATGTTTTATACACAAACCTAATCAGCAAGTTCAGCTAAATTTATTTTGTATTATTATTTTCCAATATATATAAAAACGAGCACTAGAGCGTGACATTACACTTGTCTCCACACCTGCATTCCTCAGTTTCTTGTTCCTGTACACGGACAAGATGACAAGTAGATTTCCGATGATATCAGCCACGGTGGTGAAGATGAGCACGCCGGCGAGGGTGGCCGATACCCCGGGAGACGTGCTCCTGGCGGCGAGGCAGTGGTTTTCTCGGGACAAACTGTCTGTGCAACTCAAGTTCACCTTCATCGCCATTCTTACGGAGCACTGTAATGTTACATTAAAGTTTCTCCTTTGATCCCCTATTCATGAAACAAGCGAAGTTGCCATTTAACGGGTTTTTTCGAATGCGTTCCCATCAATATCCAATAAGTTTTAAGCATTTGCATTATTGTCTGATCGCCATATCTGCCAAATGCAAATAACATTAGGCTACAGAAAATTTAAGGAAAATGCTGTATTCATATTTTACATAGCACAAAAGAAACCCCATGTTTTAGAATTTTCCAGTAGCCCCATTAAATCCAAATGAATGTTAAATCCAAATGAATGTTTAATAAGATTTTTGTAGTCCCTGCATTGTCAGGCGCATAGTTCTCTCTGGATTGTCACCTCAGATCACAGTGACTCCGGGCGGTTAGTCAGACGGCACACACATCAGCAAGCGTCTGCGTCGCATCCCTCCGGCGCCCGGAGCCTCTTCAGCGCTCAGTCAGCTGTTCAGCGCCTTGGGCTTCAGCCAAGCCAAGCAGTGATTAGCGTAAAGAGATACTGATACTGGGGGGGATATATGAGCGATTCCAGACGACAGTATGTCATCATCCTTGTTATAACATAAAATAACTGTCCAAAGACCTTGGCACCCTGGTAACTGTAGCAAAACTTCATGAAATGTCACTCTACCAACAAGAGACTCTTTGCACAACTGCGTGAGAATGAAGCACACTAAAAATATTCTGCTTCTAAATGGAGATGCGGTGCGCTTACTGTCACGTGGCAAAGTGCGTGTGAGTTTATTTTTCTTGGATCTAAAAAATTCATGGAATTTCTGCGTCATATCTACACACTGAAAGACTGCAAAAACCTCTTTAAACAACATAACTTGTTGGCATGTTAACGCTTTATTATGAGACGTCAAACAGCTGCAGGGGGCTCTGAATGTAAACAGTTAGAAATGTTCAACTATTGTTTCTATCGCGGTTATGCAAAATCCAACTGCATGGCAGGGTATGTGCATTCCAAAAAATATTATATTATAAACATCATATTACTTTTATTGGTTTTGAAACTTCTGCATAATTTTTGCATTTTTCAGGACCAGGGTTGGGGAGTAACGGAATACATGTAACAGGATTATGTACTTAAAATACAAAATATAAGTAACTGTATTCCACTACAGTTACAATTTAAATCATTGGTAATTAGAATACAGTTACATTCAAAAAGTATTTTGATTACTGAAGAGATTACTTTGCATTTTATTGTCATTTGTTTCATTTAATATTTAGTCCTTTCAGATGGAAAACATTCATACATATAAATGATGTGAACCAAAGTGCATTTGAACAGCGGTGAAACACTTTCTTATGATGTGTTACATTCATACGAGCAGACAGAGAAGTACGTTTGAAGTAAGTTTGGAACAGAAGAAATAGAAATAAACCTTGTGTAAACTGTCAGCTTTACGCTAAGCTAAAATGCCATTTTACATGCACATGTTACCAGGCACGATCATATTTTTTTATCAAGAAAATTCACGTTATATCATAATTTCTTTTTTTCTAGTAAGACCTTTGATATTAGGGCAAAAGTTTTTTGAAGCGATTTGATTTATCTTGTTTTAGAAACAACACTGCATAAGATATTTAGGTTTTTCAGAGAATGTATTTTTAATGTGTATTTTGTCTTACTGTACTGGCAGAGTTTTTATAGTCAAAACAAGTGAAAAAAATCTACCAGTGCTGAAGAAGTAATCCAAAGTATTTAGAATACGTTACTGACCTTGAGTAATCTAATGGAATACGTTACAAATTACATTTTACAGTATGTATTCTGTAATCTGTAGTGGAATACATTTCAAAAGTAACCCTCCCAACCCTGCTCACGACTTATGCACTCTATCTCATGCACACATGCGAGCACCGAGAGAGAGATTGAACACAACTTTAGTTACTGTTGCAAACGCCTTTGTCAAGCTTTCCTTTTAGCATCGGTTCTGCCACAAAGCACGGAGGGAGAAGCGATGGAGTAAATTACCTCAGAAATTATTAAATAACACATTTGTTAACTATTGTAGTATATAAATATAATATATGGGTCATTGACAAATAAGGTTGCCCAAGGTGATACAAATGATAAAAAATATTGATATTTAATTATATGACTTAATAATTATTTGTTTTTAAATCTTCACAAACAGTCTTGTGGGTCTAAAGAGATATTCTTTGTTTAATTATTTTTTTAATTAATTCTTTAACAACATTTCTACTTACACATTACTTGTGCCACATGACTTTGATTTTGTGGACAAAAGTTTTTCAAATATTAATCATATTTTGAAATAAAATTGTTTCACTGCATTTAAAAAAAGAAAAGAAATAATAATAAAAGATTATTTAGCACAACTCATGGCAACATTTCTTTTTTATGAGCTTTTAATGAGACTTTGAATTTTTTACTGTCTCCAGATGGTTGCACCACATGATATTTTTTACTTTAAGCCTAAGAAAAAATATCAAAATGACTTTGAACTCATTAATTGAAAACATGTTCCTCATAGAAGAGGTGTATTCAAGTAACTGTTTTGTGTGAATTGCATTTGTAATGGTTTTTAAATAATCATTTATTAGACGCAGACAAAAAAAAAAAAAAAATGAGCGTCACGTCATTGACCCCATATATACATTATACATACACTGGTGGCCAAAAGTTTGGAATGATGTACAGATTTTGCTCTTATGGAAAGAAATTGGTACTTTTATTCTCCAAAGTGGCATTCAACTGATCACAATGTATAGTCAGGACATTAATAACGTGAAAAATTACTATTACAATTTGAAAAAAATGTTCAGAACTTCTTAAACTATTTCAAAGAGTTCTCATCAAAAAAATCCTCCACGTGCAGCAATGACAGCTTTGCAGATCTTTGGCATTCTAGCTGTCAGTTTGTCCAAATACTCAGGTGACATTTCACCTCACGCTTCCTGTAGCACTTGCCACAGATGTGGCTGTCTTGTCGTGCACTTCTCATGCACCTTACAGTCTAGCTGATCCACAAAAGCTCAATGGGGTTAAAATCCATAACACTCTTTTCCAATTATCTGTTGTCCAATGTCTGTGTTTCTTTGCCCACTCTAACCTTTTCTTTTTGTTTTTCTGTTTCAAAAGTGGCTTTTCTTTGCAATTCTTCCCATAAGGCCTGCACCATTGAGTCTTCTCTTTACTGTTGTACATGAAACTGGTGTTGAGCGGGTAGAATTCAATGAAGCTGTCAGCTGAGGACATGTGAGTCGTCTATTTCTCAAACTAGAGACTCTGATGTACTTATCATCTTGTTTAGTTGTACATCTGGCCTTCCACATCTCTTTCTGTCCTTGTTAGAGCCAGTTGTCCTTTGTCTTTTTGAAGACTGTATTGTACACAGTGATTGACGATGATTGACTGACGAGTTTCTAGAGAAAGCTGTTTTTTTTTTGTTGACATTTTTGACCTAATATTGACCTTGACCATACTGTGAACTCAAAAACAGACACAAAGACAATGTTAAGCTTAATTTAAAGAACCAAATAGCTTTCAGGAGTGTTATAATTATATAATGGAAAGTGATTTTTTAGTACCAAATTAGCAATTTAGCATGATTACTCAAGGATAAGGTGTTGGAGTGATGGCTGCTGGAAATGGGGCCTGTCTAGATTTGATCAAAAATGACTTTTTTCAAATAGTGATGGTGCTGTTTTTTACATCAGTAATGTCCTGACTATACTTTGTGATCAGTTGAATGCCACTTTGGTGAATAAAATGACCAATTTCTCTCCAAAAGAGCAAAATCTGTATATTATTCCAAACTTTTGGCCGCCAGTATATAAATTATGTATGTATGTACACATATTTAAGAGATTCTGTTTTATAATGTGCTTTCCCTCTGATCTTCAGCTCTTGGGGTAAAAGTTGAACAAACAAAAGGGGAAGCACTCTGACAACGACAAAGGGAAAAAAACAAAAATCTGCCCACTCGACAGATTGCTCTGGAGCTGAGAATAAAAAAAAAAACTCAGATGAAGGAAAAAATATTTGAAGTAAAGAGGAATGAGAAAGGACAACTTCTGTTTAAAGGTGAAGTTATGAATTTTGTGTCGCATTTCACATTGTCAAATGCAAATCACACTGTGTTGTCATTCACTAATGTAAGTGAAACTGTACATTTTTCATCTCTCTGTTGTTGAAGACTACCCAGATTTCAAACCAAACATGACGCCCAAAGAGGTATTATAGGCAGGCAGTTTTGGGGGCACCTATTTCAGGCCTATCTACTCCAGTATCACAAGCTGTTAACTTGCATTACAAAAGACAGATCTTATGTACATGTTTTGTCTATGTAAAGCATTCAGTCAAGACAGGTTTGTTTTAACAGAGCAGCACTATAAAGACGTTTGGCAGGAGCTTCCCAAAGACTGGCTGGATGGACTGGACATCCTAAAATGGGTATTAATCATTACCATTGAATTGTAATATAGATAAACACACATAGCAGAATTGATTAACATTTTCATGATGTGTGTCTCTAGAAAATAAATTAGCTGAATACACTCCTTTCATGCATATGTTTGATTCAGTTGACTTGTTTTTACTTTTACTCATCATGATTTGTAGTTTCCAGTAGAGCCATTTGAGCTCAGTTCATGGAAAGTGTTGTATTAGTATTATTTAATATAATTATTAATAATACCGTGATTACTGATGGACTGTTTCAGATCAAACCAGTGACATTGTGAGGTGTTTGTATTGTGTTCTTAGCAGTATTTCATGTCAGCAGATTAACTGGTCATTTGAGAGTGGTTTTACCCATTTAATTTGAGGGGAATGAGCATGTGATAAGTGACTCTGATGCAAAAGGAAATAAGGAAAACCATGAAATGTTATTTAGCCATAAGACTTTCCTTGCACTTACTTAAAATGAATGAATGAGTTGATAAAAGCTAGATTCCTATTCAGGGCTTGACATTAAGCATTGTCATGTGCTTGTCCTCCAAACAAGTAAATTGGTCGTTTACTTGTCAGAGTAAAAAAGTTACTTGTCCGGAGAGAAAAAAGGACATTTAAGTTACATGCTCTAGTAACATGTCAAAGTTTATGTTGTATATTTTTGTAAAATTATGACCGATGCCCAACCTAATAGTGTACAGATGCAATCAAGGCTATTGTCATATGATAATTATTTTGTTTTACGTATGTTAGTCAAATAAAGGAAAGCCTCCATCGCCACCATTAACAGCAGGGGTGCTCATAGTTGTATGGAATGAGATCTACTTTTTCATCATGTTATTGCAGCAAAATCTACCATGTACAATAAAAGATACATTATCACAATACTGTAACACATTTCTTTAGTTGGTTGTGAAATTTGAAGATTCTTAATACCAGCTTCAAAACCACAACAAATAATAACACAAACTAATATATTAATTATGAAAGAATGGTTTCAAGTTTTTAAGTAATTATTCAAGACTAGTAAACAGTCAGAAATAAAATAACAATAAAAACAACAATGAATAGAAATAGATTAAAAAATAATAGAACAACAGCTTTAAAAGTTTTTAACAGCAATATCAAGTATTCAAGGAAACATTCAGAATGAAATGCAACATAAAACTTCTACTGGTCTTTACTGTATGATTATAATACATTAATACTGTTTAAAGCTACTAAATTTATTCAGTCAAGAGCAGAGAGTGTTTTCTTGTTTTCTTGTTCTGGTTGTTTGATTATTATAATACACACTAGACAGCAGCAGGTCTTTTAGCTTACATTTATACTTACAAGTCCGACATTTTAATACAAATCCGCTATTTTCTCCTCTGTTAACGTTCACTTTAGACACAATTCATTGTGTTTACATGAATACCTCACCAAGACGGGCACTTTGGCAGAATTTTGAAATGTATTTGACCGTTCAGGTGTGCATTAGTGCGAGCATTTTTGGAACATGTGCATGTTCAGCACACACACATACACTGCCTGTCAATCAAACAGGGCGCAGCTGTTACTATGTAGATCACTAGCGAATTATAAAACTATGTGCTCTTCATTACTTTCAACAGCAGAATAAGAATATGAACTTGCTAATAAGTGACACAGGCCTAAGCTATCACAAATATAGCTGGTTATTTTTTCATTATTGACGTTTTACTCAGTCTGGTTATCCAGTCGGGCAAGTCAAATTCTCTTTCACTTGCCCCTTCAAAAATCCACGTGTCCCGGACAAGCGGACAAGCGTTAATGTTGAGCCATGCTATTGGTTAGCAGACACATCAGAGACAGCAAATTCAGCTCCATGTTGGACTGTTGTGTTCATGTCATGTCTATTTTGGATTTTTTTTTCTTTCTTCTTTTTTCTTTCTTTTTTTCTCTTTTTCTTTTTACATTTTTATACATTTGGCAGACACTTAAATCAACAAAGGCATGCAAAAAATTTAACTAAATTTTAGGTGTCAGTAGCTACATTTGATTTTGTGAAAAGTAATTCATTTGAGAGCTTACTGGATAGTTTACGGTAAGTTTGTCTTTAAAACATTTTCAGTCTTTAGAATGATAACAATTTCTGGCTTTTGCACTGCTTAACCAGTTTAAACTGCTGACCCACGTTTGTACACAGGTATTTGGAATGTAATTTTAACATTTGTAGATATTTATGCATGTTTTACAGTGTTTTGTGTATTTCAGTTGTATTTTATTTGGCTGTGTATTGTGCATTTAACAGTGTTGATTGTTTCAGGTGGCATCATCACATACAGGCTATAAGGTGAAGTGTGGAGGCAGTCTAGAGATGTGGGAAAGCAGTGGGTGGATTGTGTCTCAGGACCCATACGGCTGGTTCCAGTGGTATTGCGGGCAATAGCTGCTGCAACTTACCTTACATATCCACCTTATTTTTCAGTGAAACTAAGGTGCCGCCATTATCAACCCTAAATGTGGACCACTTCCGGTATAAGCCACTTCCAGCTATTTTAGCTATACAAAAATACTACATTATGCTGCTTTATATTACAGGCTGGCAATAAATGTCGACATATTATTATCATTAATTAAGATTTTCATAAACTCACTGGTTTTAAGCACATATAGTTTTACAGTTTTTCGCATTTTGCCATCGTTTTATCACACACTGTTGCAATGGCAGAATGAATGTAATCAGGCGCTGACAGGACAGTCCTCTGCGCCATCTGACATGCCTCCACAAACTTTACACAACCAGCAGAGAGAAGAAAGATGCTGGGAAAATGCTGCTTCAACTTTGTTTGCACCAAAACTGCATCTTGTTTCATCTTGATAAAAAAATATATGTATTCTCTCCGTTCATGTCAGAGAGCATTCTCTATTTCTTAGCAGTGCATAGTAAACAGACACGCAGATAACATTAAGCATGGCTTATGAAACATCACCTTTGGAAAGAATTAAATAAAGGCATCATCAGAGGTTATGCAGGTACATATGAATGGAGGTTTACATGGAGACAAGAAAGACTGCATCATCATGATCTCGATAAAGAAAGGAAATTTTATTACCCTCTCTTCAATACAACAACACACAGCAACAAGTGAATGATTTACTTTTACTATAAATGCTGATGTTAGAAAATTGTCCGACCTTGACACATAATTCTGCTGTAAATCCTGTGGTTGTGTTATAGTTTATAAGCCCATATCACTAGATTCTGGTATTATAATCTTCTAGTTATTTACACTGCGGTCAATGCCAACTTTGTCACATTCGCTGGAAATGCAGCCACTGTTTGCCTCCACATTACAAAATAAGGTGGATACAAGGGACATATTTTATTGATAATTGACTTAGACTTTTAGAGACTTTGAAATCTAACTGGATGAAAATGTTCACAGCCACAGCAACAAACCACTTAAGTAAAAAAAACAAAAAAAAAAACAAAACAAAAACGTATATATTTAGAGTTTACCTTTATATATAACCCTTCTAAATTAATAAAATACTTATGTTTATACCCTTATGTATATGTACTTATGTTTTCTTCACTTTGGGGTTTGTTGCAGCTGATCGCTGAGCTTTAGTACACATTCTGTATATGTGCATTCTCTGGATTTTACACGCAATACTCACATGCTCTTGTTCTTTTTTCACAGCAGATTTTACCAGGGTAGGCGCACAGAGGATGATGCATGCCAGATCAGTCGCTGGGCCAAATGTGCAGGAGTTAAAGGTCGCTGGAGGAATAACCTCATCACAAAAGTGGTTCGGTCCAGTTGTGCATACGACAACCACAGCGTTTCCCCAGTAGTCAGACAGACTCTCCAGCACTGAGGCTACAAACTCACCCTTGAGGACTACAAGGAGGGAGCAAAGAGAGTCATACTCAAATAACATTAACAGACTCTGCTAAATTGACCTAATTCGGTTTAATGTGTGATGCAGATAGCGCTGACCATTTAAAGTAACTGACAAAGTTGTTCCAATAATTGGCTTATTATTTGGACTTCAAAGCCCCTTGCTGAATTGACATGTGGGGAAATTACTTCTGTATTATGTTTAATTACATCTGCACCCTCTACCTCACGTTACAAGTTTTCTGTAAGTTTTCTTGGTAAGTTGAATGATTATACTTCAGAATTGTCCCTTTTGTCCCTTTTCCCCCTTTCATGGAAATTGAATAATGAAGTAGAAGTAGTCTTTTTTTTTTTTTTTTTTTTTTTTAGATCTGAGAACACTTGTTGCAGTGGTGTGGAATTGTATGCCACACTTTAAGTCATACCAAGGAGAAATGCAGAGAAAATATCTAGGATCGGATGTGGGGATATTTACCATGATCTTACTGAGACAATATTATATCATAATTTTTTTTTTAGCTTTATGAGGTTAATTTATATTCCTGCTGAACACGCACACATTGCAATAAATTATAAAAGGTCTCATTATGTCACTTTATTTCACAATTTTTATTATAAAATTACAAGAGTTCCACTTCATGATTTCTGAATGCAATTTATCGATAGTTAATTCAAAGTGCTTTTCCTACCTGTTCTTCTTGTCTTTTTTATGTCACCACCACACTTTTTAGCCAATAAATATGTTTGGTAAGAAATCAAATTTTTCTGAATTATTTTGAAAAGGCTTGGTTTAAATGAAGGCATCGTGTCAGTTATGCACTTCGAGAACATTATTCGTACATTGATTCACAAATAGTGTTTGTCCATACAAAACCCATTTTTTTTCCTGAAAAACAAAATTACATCATTAATCTTTTAATTATTTTAGCGAAGTTTTACATTCACAAGACAAGAGTAACTCAGAAAAAACCCTCTTATATTACCTTCTGTAACACTGACCTTAAGATGTATTTTGAAACCCTTTCAAACATGAGAACACAAAATCAGAAACGTATGAAAACAATACAAATTCTAAAGCTTTTCAAATTCATGGAACTGCCCAAACATTAATTTTATTTATGTATTTTGTATTATTATTGTTATTTTTGTTCTTTATAATATTTCACACTCTCCGAACTGTTGAACAATGTAATTGATTATTTTATACTCTGTATTTGACCATGTTATTAACCTAAGTACAATTATAAAAAATAAATTGTGTTTGTCCATTGCGCTTCCTTTGTTCAACACTGGATGGCGCCATCACTTTTCGCAGCACGCCGCTTACTAACTTGTTGTTTTACGCCATTTCCTACTTAATTTTCAACCAATGGAATCCAAGTAAATGGTTTGAAAAAGACGAAAACCAATTAAACGGCCGGAAAATATATACGTCATATTATTGACGTAAAATAGACCAATCGGACACGGCAAAGCGCACGCCGGAAAAGCCATCCCCAGCCAATGAGCGGTTAGGGCAGGCAGCACGTTGAGGTGTAAGGCGTCCCTCCCCTTTTCTCTTTGTGATCAACGTTGCGCGTGTTGCTGGATCGGATTAAACACTCTTATTAAAGGTAATTAGACGCTCGCATTTGGTGTATAATATCTGTACGTGATGCATGCTTTTATTTCTAAATAAATGTGTTTGTGTATATCAGCTAGATATGAGTCTCTGTTGCTCGCTGCGTGGATGAGCGGTCCGGCTAAGGCTTCGCTATGCAAACCCATAAACGCTCATTGATTAAAAATATGACGATTGATAAAACACAACAAATTACAATAATTAAATAAGCAATTCGACAATTCGCGAATTTAATCATACGTTTAACAATGCAGGCACTATAGTACACTCGTTAATGACGAAATGAAACCGTAGTTGAACACGAAGACAGCAAATTGCATTCACAAAAAATCTGACTCTTAGTGAAAAAGTATATTAAACAGCACCAATTTAATTAAATAATACATTAATGAAGAAGCCAGACACTTAATTCAAGTAAATCACAATAATTACTTGCCAATAGTCACAGTCATACGAAGCACATTAGCCAATTCGTTCATACATCTTTTTTTTTTAATAAATCAAACACGCATTTCTTTCATTACGTATGTGTCTCTAATCGTGATGATTTTTTTTCAGTAATTTAATTTGATTGCAGTCTACTGTTTATCTGTGAGGTTCATTGTATGGGTGATGTAAATTTGCTATTGAAGGTATAAATGAATGTGTACAATTTAAAAGTCAGTGTTATAACACTCTTATAGCTCTTTGTGAAACTAAATGTGGATCTCTGAGATTAACCAGGCCAGAATCCAGCAACAATATCAGTCGAGGCTTTAGTTCCACTTTTTGAGGTTGCAGTTCATTCTCTGGTAACATTGTGGATGTTTTGTATTGGTGATTAATGTTGTGTCTTTAATAGATGCAGGGAAACCGAGGACCACGGCCAGAGCAGCAGAACCATGGCCCTCCCCGCATGCAGCCCAACCCCCAGCAGGAACAACAGGGGAAGCCGTCAGGAGCCGACAGCAATGGCCAGCATACTGATGCTGGAGACCAGAGTAGCCCAAGTAAGCAACAGACAACAGTGTCTTTGATAATATAAACCAGAATTGATTAAACCAAAGTAATCAGAGTTCAGGAGGTTGTTCTCAATTCTGCTTAATAGCTTGGACACCACACCTAATAGCATTCTGTAAGTAAAATAATACATGTGACAACTGAAGAATGACCAGCAGTAACATAGGAGCTTTTGCTGTCTAAAAGCGTTTAAGAGCATAATATTTGTGTTATAATGTTGTATGGCTTGGGCGCTCATTGAGGTGTTTGACCTTCTCTCCTGCAGATGCTGCTTTCACTATAGACCTGCAGAACTTCAGGAAGCCAGGAGAGAAGACCTACACTCAGAGGAGCAGACTGTTTGTGGGGAACCTGCCTGCGGGAACCACAGAAGATGATGTGGAGAAGCTCTTCTCCAAATATGGAAAACCTTCTGAGATCTTCATCAACAAGGACAGGGGATTTGGCTTCATCAGGCTGGTGAGTTTTAGACATCAGTTTAATATGGTACTAAATCAGGAGAGAGTGACTGTGGTTGTACACAAAATCAAAATGACTGATATGACAAAGCTTATTCATAATCCAAACTCTCCTCCTCATTTTATTGCTGCCTTGTTTTGTCAGTCAACCTTTTTTTTTGTCAAACCTTTTTGCTGTTTTCTGTGACTTTGTTGAGGGATTTACTAAAGGTTCTTACATTTTCAACCACAATTTGATGTTCTTAAATGCCTACAAAACCTGAAATACAGTACAACAACAAAAGCAGCGGAAATATATGATTTTTCAGGCCTGGAAAAATCATGGAAATTGATAAAATCTTGAAGTCATGGAAATCTGTAGTAAATAATTTTTTTCCATTTATTCTCTGCTCTAAAATATTTAATTGGTTAGAAGTTGCTCTTCCTGTGTGCAATTTCTATTAAATGATTCTAAAAAAGTATTTATTACACAGTCAGAAGTAATGAAAACGTGTTCGTCAAAAGGTGTGAGAAACCCTGGTTGGAGAATATTTTTATGTCCTGTTCTGTCACATCCGTACCCCCATGCAGTTGGTGGACATAAAAGGGACCTAAATAACTATAATTAGTTGTTTAAAGATCATACTGTCATGGATTTTTCTGTTTCCAGGAGTTTTTCGCAGGGATGTTAAAGGGGTCATGAAATGCTCTTTTTTTTTTTTTTTTTTTTTTTTTAATGGTTTTATCTTCTCTGAGGTCCACTGATAATGTTGAAGTCTTTTTGCATTACAGTACTCATACTGTGTAGCCCACTGTTATGATTGGCCTACATCGTGTAGCCCCTCGAATAGAGCCATTTTTGAAACTCAATCAGAAGAGAATGAACCAGCTCAACAACATTATAAAATTAAATGTCAGGGTTTACACAATGCACATCCAACACATTACATCCAAATATATTAAACTGTTCATCTCAAGCACAACTTGGCAACCGGTATACATTTTGGATTATCGTCTGTATCACGGTTACACAAAACCGTCACGGTATGCAAGAAATGTACACTTCATTCTATTCACTTGTACGTGGTACATGTTCTGTCGGAAAATTAGAGGAGGAAGCAGAGCGGCTTTATGCGAGACTGAAAGAATTGAAGAAACAGGGTTTTTCAGGTAGTGACCATTTATCGGCAGCCGCCGAAGCAAATTCAATGACAATCTCGTGTTCTAAACATGCTTTTCATCAGACACGCAGCTGTGTTTCATGAGATTTTCGCGCACTATCTCTGAAGCATGTAAGTGCGCGCGAGTCAACATGCTTCCAGATTGGGCTCCGCAGACACTTGCACTACTCAACCCGGTTTCTCTATCGCAATTCGCAGCACAAACTTCAAAACTTGCTTGACCCATTCGAATTCTTCCCATTCTAGTTTTTTTTATTTTTTCCTCAAAGCACTGGAGGAAGTCAAACATTTCAAACGACGAGAGAGCCTGTTATTCTAACCAACACTGATGAGGAAAACAGCTGTGTCATGCGCCAACAATCGTGTCATCTGTCATGCAGAATTTTTAAACTATACATCACCTTTAATAAAATTCAGTTCGAATGATGTTTAGATATTAGAAAACAAGCTAGCTTTGCTTTCAGATATTCAGATATTGTTTACAGAGATGACAAACCATTAAGAGCCTAATGAAGTGTTTTATTAAAATAATTCTATAATTTAGCATTGTGGTAAGCTTGATTACCACTTTTTGAATAACATCAATTTTTTTTTTCTCTATGTAAAGTTCCAAATAAAGAGAAAATTGTGTAAGAGGAAGTGGTTCCCTTACCACTCAGTACACTTGACATTGCGTTTGCTAATGCATACAGGGAGTGTCCTTCCACATGACATAGTTGAAACCTCTCTACAATAATGCCAATATTCTAACATTGGCTATAGTGTTTGAGTCCTGCCCTTTTAGGTGCGAAGCTGTTTGCTATGAAATCAGGTGTGCAAACACCGTTCCTCAGAATTTTCTTCCTTCAAGACAGTGATTCATCTCTACTGCTTCGCTGTCAACTGCACGATTCAGCGGGTGGGATCTTCGTGGCAACGAAGCTCCCCTGCAGAACTCCCACTACCTTAGTAGGTGGCGTGGTTACTCACCTCAGTCCGGGTGAGCGGAGAACAAGTCTCAGTTGCCTCCACTTCTGAGACCGTCAATCCGCGCATCTCATCACGTGGCTCGTTGTGCATGACACCGCGGAGACTCCGCATGTGCAGGCTCATGCTACTCTCCGTGATCCACGCACAAATTACCACCTGCCCCATTGAGAGCGAGAACCACTAATCGCAACCACAAGGAGGTTACCCCATGTGACTCTACCCTCCCTAGCAACCAGGCCAATTTGGTTACTTAGTTATTCGAACTTGCGACTCCAGGGGTGGTAGTCAGTGTTAATACTCGCTGAGCTACCCAGGCCCCCCAATTGTATATTGTTATATTGTGTGTGTGTGTGTATATACACATACATATATATATGTATATATATATATCTAAAAGAGTCGCTTACGTGTTCGCGTCTTTTTAAAGATGTCGTTCCATAAGTGTTCCTTGTGCAAGAGGCACATCCTGCCATCAGATCAGCATGAGAGCTGCATTCACTGTCTGGGCCCACGCAGAGTCAGCTCTCATGGAGACAGACTGCCCTCACTGTGAAGGCATAAGTCTCAAGACACTTTGCTCGCGAATAGCCCTCGTTCTGAGGGACGAAGTCAAGCATGATGAATTTGAAGTGGTCCTCGTGCCAGCACACCCCGTGAGCCCCTCAATCTCCATGTAACACATCTTTGTCACGGCCTCATCTCGTTCTGCAGTTCTGACGCTGATGATGTCATGTCTCTCGCTGCATCAGGCGAGTGGTCAGTGGATGACGTTACTGCCCCTTCCGCCGGCGAGGAGCGTGTATGTGCCACTGACAAGGAGATGCTTCGCGTCCTTTCAAGGGCGATCGAAGAGCTCGATATCGAGTGGTCTCCTCCAGAGGAACCTACACAGTCTCGCCTTGATGAATGGTTCCTGCAGTCCGGACGCCGTCAAGCTGTGTCCCTTAGAACTTACCCGTTCTTCCCTGAAGTTCATAAAGAACTGTCAAAATCCTGGCACACAGCCTATGCGAGTAGCAGGGCGTGGAACTCACACCCCATTTATCTTTCTAAGCCGTGTCGACTAACGTCCGCACTGACTGGTAGAGCATACTCGGCAATGGGCCAAACTGGTTCAGCACTCCACGCGATGACTGTGCTCCAAGTTTTCCAAGCTAAGCTCCTCAAACAAATTGACAAGCAAGGCTACGATCCAGAGATGTTCAAAAAGCTATGCACTGCTACGGACTTAGCACTGTGAGCCACGAAAGTCACTGCACAGGCCATTGGCAAGTCAATGAGCAACCTGGTGTTTTTGGATCGTCACATCTGGCTGACCTTCATGGAAAT
Organism: Myxocyprinus asiaticus; assembly: GCF_019703515.2. Taxonomy (NCBI): domain Eukaryota; kingdom Metazoa; phylum Chordata; class Actinopteri; order Cypriniformes; family Catostomidae; genus Myxocyprinus; species Myxocyprinus asiaticus. The sequence goes on along the minus strand of NC_059346.1, from coordinate 17,296,673 downwards.
GCGTGACGTGGGAAAAGCCACTCTATTTGATGCTCTGGTGTCTCCAGCCAGCATTTTCAGAGGTTCTATGAATAGAATTGCTGAGCGCTATGTCACGACTCGGCAACACTCACAGGCTATGAGACATTTTATGCCAAAACGGAGCAGTACTTCATCACAACAGGCTACTACTCTGTCTCGGTCCAGTGCCTGGCTAAAAACCCCACACCAACTGCCTCAGCACTGCAAAAGGTCGTAGCCGAGCCGTTATTACATCCACGCAAGCCATGGCCCAAACGAAGGCAGCCGCCTCATCACAAGCCCTGTGCCGATGGGAAACCCCCCCGCCGTGCCGCAAAGCGGTCCTGACACACAATATTGTTCCCCTCTTCCCCACTGCTGTTCGCACGCTATGCACAACCGCTTCCCAATGGTGAGCAGCGCATTATATCTTGTAATGAATTACTGATTGCAAAAAGATTACAACGCTCGTTGCACATGCACGAGATGCTCACACTTTTTCAATAACGAGCTTTCCCTCTTCAAAGCATCACATTATGCACAACCGCTTCCTAATGGTGAGCGGCGCTTTATATCACGTCATGAACATACCAAATTGCCCTCTGTCCCGTTACGTGGATGCATGATGAGCTCTTACTGGCATTCCGACTGGGTGCCAAAAAAAGTTCAAACATGATTATACGATCCAATTTGCACATCGGCCGGCCCGTTTCAATGGTGTTCTGTCTTCCATGGTTTCGTCTAAAGACCATACGTTACGAGACAAAATAAACAATCGTCTCGCAAAGAATGCGATAGAGGTTGTTTCATATGAATTAATAAACCTACTGTCCTCACAGGCATCAGAGCTGGTGTTTGCAACGATCGAGCGCGATATGCCGGTGTTGCATGCACAGACAGTGGGATTTACAGCTGTTATATTCTTGTTCTGGAGAAGGACGCCAGGCTTCAGCCCATTCTAGTTCTGAGATGCTTGAATCGTGCGCTTGCGACACGCCCATTCAAAATGTTAACTCAGAAACAGATCTTATCGCACATCCATCCTCGGGAATGATTTGCGTCAGTAGATCTGAAGGACACGTACTTCATGTACCAATTGCACCGCATTACAGGTGGCTTTTTAGATCCGCGTTTGAGGGAACTGCATATCAATTTAAAGTCCTTCATTACAGTCTGTCTTTGGCTCCCCGCACGTTCACGGAATGTATCGATGTGGCGCTCGCCCCATCAAAAATGAACTGTGTGTGTTTTGAATTACCTCAGCGATTGGTTATTACTATCCAATCAGAGGCACTACTGAGCGAACACAGAGACTTGCTGCTTTGCCATATGGAAAATCTGGTCTAATGTCAACTGGGCAAAAAGCACACTTTTCTCAGCCGTAAATCTCCTTTGTAGGAGTTCATGCCTGCGCACTTTATGAACGAGCACGTACAGACCATTCTTTGGTGTCTGTTTCAGTTCAAACTGAAAAAACATTACCACTGAAGTCATTTAATTTTCATGTGCATCGCAGTAACTCTCCACTGTCTGGCTGCTCTAGCACCATGGACAGCGCCAGCCTTCTACCAACAGGGTGTTATTCTGGGTGAAGTTTCAGAAAGAAAGTGCTGACCACAGATGCATCCAACACAGGTTGGGGCACGGTGTGTAATGGACGCTGACTTTCGACACCTGGAAACAGGTGCGAAACGGCTGTGACATGTCAACCGCCTAGAGCTACTGGCTGTCTTTCTAGCTTTGAGAGCCTTTCATTCCGATATTGTGAATCACCACATTCTGATTCGTTCAGACAACACAACAGTAGTGGTGTATATATGTCGCCATGTCGAGCTGGCCCAGGTTTGTCAGGGCGAAACAAGTATGCGCTTCCCCCGGTGCTCCTCTATTCTGTTATCAGCAAAGTCTGAGCGAACATGGAAACAGTTCTGTTAATTGCGCCGAAATAGCCCAATCAGTCCTGGTTTCTGGAGATGGTATAAGTACTGGACGGGCCTCCATGGGAAATACCGCTGAAGAAAGATCTTCTCTCTCAAACACAAGGCGCGGTTTGGCATCCCCAGCCAGAGATGCGAAGCCTACACTTGTGGCCTTTAAATGGAGAGCGCTAAACGCACCAGAACTGACGCATTCAGTCATGAACACCATTTTACAGGCCAGAGCGCCATCCACGAGACGCCTCTACATGCTAAAATGGAATGTGTTCACTGATTGGTGTCTTTCACATGGCAAAGACCCAGTAAACTGCCCAATACATGAATTTCTTCTATTTCTTCAAGAGCGATTAGACGCAGGACTCACTCCATCAACGCTCAGTTTATGTGGCAACTATATCTGCGTATCATGCACCTGAAGCTGGCGCCACTATAGGCAATCATGATTTAATCAAAGTTCCTTAGGAGCAAGACAATTAAATCCACCTCAGCATCTCAGCAAATCGCACTACTGCTGGCTCTGGCCTCAGTAAAACGGGTCGGTGTCTTACATGCACTATCATTGAAAATTCATGTCTGGAGTTTGGCCCCAGTCTTTCAAAGCCACTGTAAAACTCAGAAAAAGCTATGTGCCTAAGGTTCAAACCACGCCCTTCAGAGCGCAGGTGATTCACCTTCAAGCCTTCTTCCCCCCTCCATTTACTTCGGATGAGGAACAATCCTTCCATTTGTTATGCCCTTTGCGGGCGCTACATGCATACATTGAGCGCACCTGCCAGTGCAGACTGTCTGATCAGCTCAGTGTGCTATGGAGAATGCATGAAAGGAATGTCCGTCTCCCAGCAAAGACTTTCTCACTGAATCATTGATGCGATTGCTCTGGCTTACGAGTCACAGGGTAAGATTTGCCCAATTGGTGTTAAAGCATGCTCAACTAGAGGCATAGCCTCCTAATGTGCAGGGACGAACTGTGTGTATTTACAAGACGTATGTTTTGCAGCAGGAAGGTATTCTCAGAACACATTTGCAAGGTTTTACAACCTAGATGTAACGTCTCTCTCTTTACAAGTCCTCTGTTTAGAGTGCTTGCTATTTCTTTGGCCAAACATATACTTGTGCCCCTCCCTTTAAGTACGGGCTCCCCATCATTATACACAACCGCCTGCATTCAGGCTGTTGTAATTCACCATAAAGTCACAAGCATTTTCATTTTAAATAAACTCCCTTCCTGATTGGGTTTGTGAAGGGGCTAATTCATACTATATGACTATAGTTCATATACATTCTGAGTGCTCCCCTCCTGGTCCAACATGAGGGTCACTCGTGCGGCATACTCATGTCGGTCGCCGTCCTGTGGGACTGCGGCGTCATGTTTCCTCTCTGTAGTGTAGTGCGGCGTGATGGGATTCTTTTCCCTATATGCATTAGCAAACTAAATGTCAAGTGTACCGAGACGTTAGGGAACGTCTCGGTTACGTACGTAACCTCGGTTCCCTGAGAAGGGAATGAGACATTACGAACGCTGGCCTCACTACAAGACTAGAGTTCTTTTGAGGTGCGAGAGATGCGCTCCCTGTCCCTCAGTCAGAAAATTCTGAGGAATTGTTTGCATGTCTGCTTTTATAGCGAACAACTTTGTGCCTAAAAGGGCGGAACACAAACACCATAGCCAATATTGGAATATTGGCGTTATTGTAGAGAGGTTTCAACTAGGTTATGTGGAAGGACACTCCCCATATGCATAAGCAAACGCAATGTCTTGTTCCCTTCATCTCAGGGAACCGAGGTTACGTACATAACAGATGTTTTCATTTATAAAGTATTTATTTCAGTGACTGGAATTTTCAAAAATAGGTATTACATTATGGTTATTTAATATATAAACCAATTTTTATTTAATTAAAAAAAAAACTTTTTGGAAAAATTGAACTATATTGTGATATAATATATCGTGATATAAAATTAGTGATGTCATGATAAAAGATTTTGGTCATATCACCCACCCCTACTGTGTACCAAGGAAGTGTCCGTTGCAGCGCGTCGCATTGCACTGACAGTAAACGGATGTGCCGTTCCATTTTGCACTGCACTTGCACTCCGCATTTTGCGGAGCCGCTACTACTGCCAACAACACGAATAAACAGTTTAGGAAGTTCGTGTTGACACGCCCGGTGTAGACAGCCTCAAGCCGTTGCATCGCATCAATGGACGCGCCTGGTGTAAACAGGATGTCAGCACCATAAACTTTCACAGTCATAACATGAAATATTCATGAATTAAACTGTTTACTCATGGTTTTTGAATTCACGTCCGTGTTTAAGTGTCCCTTCCTTCAATAACAGTTCCTTGGCAAAGCTTGAATTGACTGGTATGTTGAGTCGAACATATAATCCACTCTATAATACACTGAAGACACATCCAGTTTCCAGTATCATTCCTTTGTTTTCATATACCAACAACTAAAAATAGCACAGATGGGCAAAAGAACATGTCCATGACGCATTTGTGCTCAGCTGAATGACAGAGCTTCTCTTCAGAGTTGTAACTTGACACCGCGTTTTTAAAAGTGGCCCGAGATATGTATCACACGGTCAGAGACGTCTGTCTGTGCATGTGTATTTAGAAAAACATTTAAATCCAGACAGGCACTTGAAGGTGTCCTGTGTAAGTCCACTTAGGATGAATCTCCCATGACAGGCCCCATCTCTCTCCACTTTAACTGTGTGACCGTCTGAGCACCAGTGGGCGGTGCCAAGGGTGCAATGATGTAAAAATAGGCATTGCATATGCAGATGTATTTGGTCCTTGTGACATCACAAGTTCCACAAATTCCAAACGAGCCGTTTTTGCAGCTTGGTTTAAATTTATTTTTCTATTTAGGAGGAAGTTGTTAGTTCTGAAACTTACAGTATGTTTTTATAGTACAATGACCTCTTTTATATGTCAAAAGATCAAGGAAAATTGTATTCCTCATGTCATGACCCCTTTAATAAAAATAGATTAAATGTCATTTAATTAGATCGAGTAAGCTTATCGATCTTTGATTATTTTCTGAATAAATGCATTCAGTAATCATGCCAGCAGACTTTGATAAGGCAGTCATATATAGTCATCTGCCGCTGGAGGGCGCTTGTGTACTGCATGTCACGACCACATCACAGAAGACGACACACGGGCTCAATGTAATCAGCGTTTCTCTATAAATGAACATTGTTTTCTGCATACATCATGATGGTGTGTTAAAGTACAACATGAAAACAAGCATAGTTGGTCAGCTGGTCTCCTTGTTTAATCACAACCTACGATTACGTCCGTGATCTCCAAGAGAGGGCACATTCAGCTGGCATCTCATCACCAGAGAAGTGGTATGTTATGTATTGTATGTTTACGCAGCGTGTTATGATTGGTAACATAATTGGACTTAATTTATAATAAAAAACAATCTAAAGGTCCCAAATATCCCACGATCCACAATGTGAAGTTTTAATAAACTCAAATATATATTTGTATACAATTTATAATTAACAGTTATTCATTAACAGTAATTAATTCAAAAATTCTTAAACGCATCTGAAATTTATTACACTGAAATAAGAATATTTTAAGAGGAAAATGCCAATACTTGCATTTCTTAAGTGTATTAATTTATATTTAAACAAGGCTACATTATTTGGAGTCCTCCACGTGTGTTTTGCGGTATTACCATTAACGATTAATGGTTGGTAATATCCACAATAATCGATTTTGAAAATGACATCCCTAGTTTATAGGTTCACAAACAACAAAGGAGTCTCTGTATAGTTTGTTTTCATGATTGAAACATTTGATTAACCCTAGGATTCTGCTCTCCCCTTTTTAGGAAACGAAGACGCTTGCAGACATTGCAAAGGCAGAACTGGATGACACGCTTTTCCGTGGCCGCCAGATTCGTGTGCGTTTTGCCACACACGGCGCTGCACTGACGGTTAAGAACCTGCCACAGTTTGTGTCGAATGAGCTCCTGGAGGAGGCCTTCTCCATGTTCGGCCCGATCGAACGGGCCATTGTCATTGTCGATGATCGCGGCAGGCCCATTGGAAAGGGCATTGTGGAATTTGCCAATAAACCATCTGCCAGGAAAGCTCTTGACCGGTGTGCCGACGGAGCCTTTCTTCTCACCACGTGAGTTTACGTGTCTGCTACACCTCTTTGGTATACTTGTACAATGTTAATGGAAGTTGGGTATCTAGGTCTGTTTTTCCTTCTCCAAACTCAGATTCCCCAGGCCTATTACTGTTGAGCCAATGGAGCAGCTGGATGAGGATGAGGGGCTTCCTGAGAAGCTTATTAACAAAAACCCACTATTCCACAAGTGAGTTTCTCGTGTTCTCGTGTACATTGTATATGTAAGTGATAATATACAGTGAGTCGCTCATTAATGCAAAATAAACCTCAACGGGATAATCATGATCATGAACCAAAGGGGTCTTGTCTTCCTACATTAAGTTTATTTTGCAATATTGACCATCTGATTGTGATACACATAACCTGTCAATTTAGTAATTCGTTTTGCATGAGAATTTGATGAGTTGAGATTATTTTATGTGAGACTGCAGAGTGATATTAATGAAGCTAGCACAGCTATCAAAGAAATCAGTTGCCTGGGATGATGATCAATAATAGTAATTATATTAATAAATTTGACTGCAGAGATCTGCGATGTGACCAATCAGAATCAAGTATTACAGAAAGCTGTGTAACAATGGTCTACATCATCCATCATCACTCTACGATTCCAAATTAAAGCTCTATCTCTGTCTTTTGCTCTCTTCTACTCTTTTTCTGTCTGCCTCTTTCTTTGTATATTTCTTTATCAGGGAGCGTGAGCAGCCACCCCGCTTTGCCCAGCCAGGCTCATTTGAGTACGAGTACGCGATGCGCTGGAAGGCTCTGATGGAGATGGAGAAGCAGCAGTACGAGCAGGTGGACCGGAACATCAAAGAGGCTCAAGAGAAACTGGAGGCCGAAATGGAAGCAGCGCGACACGAGCACCAAGTCATGCTGATGAGACAAGGTGACCCCACACACAAGTTACTTTTTATAGGGATAGTCCACCTGAAGATGAAGTTTGATAATTTCCAGATATTTTGAAAGTCAACTAATTGTCTTAATCCAACTCTGTATAAGCAAGATGATTTTGGTTAATCTGAGACCCCGTTTGTTTGGGGACGTAAAGACGCACTCTTTAATTCAAAAACAGCTGGATGGCATGACGTTGAAGGCATGTCTTGAGGCACGTTTTTAAAGGTTGAACTATTTTACCTTGACATGCCTGTTTCTCTCTCTGCTTCAGACCTCCTGCGCAGGCAGGAGGAGTTGAGGAGAATGGAGGAGGCTCACAGCCAGGAGGTGCAGAAACGGAAGCAGATGGAGCAACGTCAAGAGGAGGAGCGACGGAGGAGAGAGGAGGAGCTCCGTGTCCACAGTGAGGACATGATGAGGCGGCAGCAGGGGCAGGGAGGCAACTTCTCTGAGAAGGTGAGTGCCCGCATCACACTGCCTGTGCCACAAAAATGTTTTTGAACAGTTGTTTTCTGACAGGATTTTACAGTAATGGCCTATTGTACATTTACTCTTTCAGAGAGATCCAGACATGAGGATGCATATGGGAGGTGAGAATGTGACAACACTTTACACATCTGGTCAATTTAACAGTGAACACACTTCATAATGTAGCTTCTCACCATTTTAAACATGACTAAAAACACCTTTTAAAGCAGTTACCCAAGTGTCACAGCAAATGACTAAAGAATCATTTTCTTTCATTCTAATCAATAAATTTAGGAAAAATGTATGGTCTTTTTGTTTGTTCTGTTTTGCCATGTGTAATGCCAGAGAATTCTGTTCTCAATATAATTTGTTAAAAATGTATCATCCATTTGAGTTTATAAACTTTTTTTTTTTTTTCCTTCTCTCTCTTGGGGTTAAAGGTCAAGGAATGTCCATGAACAGGAACCCAATGGGTGGAAATCCCACAGCAGCAGGTGCTGCCAGCTTGGCTTCCAACGAGGTAGAGATCATTCTCATACACACAACCTTTAGCACATTATTCAGAGAATACAGTGTGAGCTCCATTCTCTCTCTTTTAGCAGGGGTCTGCCAGTAATCCAGGTGGTCTGCCACTTCCCTTTCCTCGTCCCGGACCTGCTATCGATTTTGGCACCAACAAACGCCGCAGATTCTGAGACCACCGGCCAAACATCTTTTCTTTCTTTTTTTTTTTACACACTGGAAGATATTTTTAAGTGCAGACTGTGCTTTTGTAGAGCCTGTGTATGCATTTCACAAATGGGATTTGTGTGGGCAAAATATGTTTTAAACTTAGCTTGACATGAGTTTTAAGTTACTCCCTAAGATTTCCCATCCCCAGGAGACTTGAGGGACTGTTTCCAGGCATTCATCAAGTCCAGTTCTGGTATAATTGACCGTCTAGCTAATGATTCCTTACTACTAAGTGTTTCCACCTCAGGACGAGGGTTTATCTGTGCAGGAAACAGCCCCAGGGTGGACATTCAGCTTTGTATAGTCCTATTTTCTCCATTTTATTTTCTTCTGTTTTGTATTTCACCCAGCAGTGACCTTCTCTATTGTAGAAATTAGCTTTTCTCTGTCTTGTCCTCTGAAATGCCTGAATTTCTAGGCAACTTTAAATAAATTCATAACTACATGTTACACACAGTCCTGTGTTGCTGATAGTGTTCTTATATATAATTTTAGGCACAAGTTTTGCAGTTTGTGATTAAAGAGCTGTTACACAAACTATTTATAGAAATAAACCATTCCCATTATAACAGTTCCATATATGAAGAAAGTGATTGCATCTATTTTGTGAATGCTTAGTTCTTTGATTCAGCCTTTTGAATTGGCAGACAATTAAGTGCAGATATCAAGACACCAGAGGAGTTTGTGAACCTGTGCAAAAGAACTGAATAGTAATTTGGAAACATAAAATCATGAGCTCTGGCATGAGATGAAGACTCCAGCCATATCAGTAACCTTATAAAAGCTGTTTTATTCTACATGGAGAGGGTCCCCTCATTGGGGCTGCCATGTTAGGATCACATGAACAACTGAAGACTACCTACTTAGTCCAGAGGGGCCACTTTAAAAATTAATGGGAGAAATTGGAACGATCAACTGCTGTTGAAAGGAAATCCCACCTTACAGGTAAAAGAGACAATCACCAGATCTGCCCTGTCAATCAACTCAAGAACGTACATAAGCATTAGCTATACAAGCCAGGATTGTTTTTTTTTTTTTTTTTGGGCGTAACCTGAGGTACAGAATTAAATTTGAAATATGTTCTTAAATAGCAATCTTGACTAACCGTTTTGGAGACTTCTGTCTTAATCCCATTCAAGTAGTTAGGAGCTGCACTTGTATGCCGTTTGTATACAGCAGGCCGAGAGTGTTCCGAAGATGGCCGCCAATGGAGTGACTTAGTGAAAAGACTTTGCAGTAACTGCCCTGTTATTGGACACTTTCACTATATAATACACCGTGTAGTATTAAGTTAAACTGTGAATAGAGACATCGGTAAGTGAAAACTATTGCGTTTGAATGATGTGTAAGTCCAAGACGAAATATATATATATTAAAAAAAAGTACTGAGTGCACCTTTAAAATATGAATAAAGAGGACCGAACTGAGCACTGAAGATCACAAATAGGTCCACAGACAGCACATGGACCACCCTGTCTTGTTCTATGTTTGTACTCAGAACTCCAAATAAAGGCGGTAAATCAAATACTCAGGAGTGAATGGGTGTATGGACAATTTATTTTTTACAATGAACTGACCATTACAAGCCCCTACCATCAAAACAATGTAGAGGCCTTCTAAGCTTTATTTAGCCATGATGTGGATAACATTCATTGTTATGGGGATATAAAAATACGCATTCGTTTCACGTAAATATCTAAGAATTAATCTGTCGAAACAATCAACAAAAAGTTGTTCTGCTTGTTAGTTAATCATAAAAGCCCCAAAGAAAGTGGCCTCTTGGGGAAAGCGCACGGCGCTGATATCTAGCACATACAGTGAGAGCCTGTCGCCCTTTTCTAAGCGGAACAGCGCCCCCTGGTGGCTGGAATAGAGCTGTACATCAGACCTGTCGCTCGGGCAGGGTGTCACTGCGGATTTTGCGAGCATAACTGGCCCCGGATAGGACGGTGTCCTCTTGTATAAATACTGCGTAAAATGCACGTCTCGTCTTAGGCGTGTTTCGAAATGGACCTGAGAGAAAACAAAGTAAATTCCGTCTTGTGGCACCGCTATCTCTCCATCAGGGCTGAGGCGCATTAAACCCTCCTGGCTGGTTTGGCCACTCATGTTATTATCCCACTGAATACGGACCAGTTCAGGAATTCCATCTGCAGATTCACCTGTTCAAGCGAGATATTAGGATCAATATGCATTCTTGCACAACGTCTTGTTAAATGGAATATTTCGGGTTCAATACAAGTTAAGTTCGAAAACTTTAATTCTTCTGTTAAAACTCGTTATTTGAGCCGTAAAGTTGTTTAAATCTTCAATTTTACAGTCGTTTTAGAGTTTGTTGACATTGTCATGGAAGCTGTAAAATTGGCTATAACTTTACACAGAAAAAGTTAGAAAGCAATTTTATCAGAATCAGCTTTATTGCCAAGTATGCTTACACATACAAGAAATTTGTCTTGGTGACAGGAGCTTCCAATGTACAACAATACAAAAACAGCAGCAAGACAGAGATAATAATAAAAAAATAATTATACACATACATACAGACACACACATACACACGGGTAGTGCAAATCTAATACAATCTGTTATGTACAGTGTAAATACAAATCTTATGTACAGTGCAAATTTGTTTTTTTTTTTAATTTTTATCACACTAAAATCATGTTAACGCACTTATGTCTTGTGGCATTTTAACATTTACGGATTGGCCCCATTTACTTCCATTGTAAGTGTTTCACTATAACCTTTTATTTTATTTATATATTTATTTTTAAAGAAGAGGAGGAGCAAGTCCAGATTATTTTGTGGTAATCAATATTATGCCACAACTGGTGTCGATTTAGCTTAACTTGTATTAAACACGGAATATCCCTTTAAACAGTGTGTTGTGTAGAAGAAGGTCTCCTTACCATTTTTCTGGAGACCTCGATACTGTTTAAGTTCTTGTTTTGCCCCGACGTGCACCGCTGGTTTGAAAACATCAGTGATGTTGTATTCTGAAAGGCCCAAGGAAACACTTCACCCCAATGCAAGGCAGGACGATCAAATAAAAGCAAAGTAAATACATACATATATTTATCCTACCTTCTAAAGTCTCCAATACTGAATTCTGTATGTCCAGCAACAGTCTCTGTTCAAAATATAATTTTAAAAGCATCAATATTTTTACCATATATATATATATATATATATATATTAGTTTCATATTTTGAAGCAGTGTTTAGAAATACCTGCTGTGCACTTCGTTTCAGTTCTTGACTGAACATGTCACAACTTGCGATTCCCGCTTGTTCTGTAGGTTGGTTGAGATCTGTGGAGAGACAGTGAAGTGGATACCCCCCATCTCTGCCTGTTTCACGAGTCTTATAAAGTGAGGAACAAACAATTAATAAACGACTGCATATCTCATATGTTCTTACAAACGGAAAACAGTGCATGTTTGATGATTAGTTATGATTAAAAAAAATGTAACTCACTCTGTGAATATCCTCGGAAAAGTCATAAAGAAGAACAGCCGTGATAAATGTCTCCGTGCTTAATATTAAAGTCAGAATCAAGAAGAAAATATGCTGTCCTCGTGCATTTTTGTTTTCAGGTGATTTTTCGTCCAGCTGGCTGTAATTGGGACTGATTGGAAGGTTTGATGTCATGTTCCGATCGTGTTATACAGAATATTCGCATGACAGAAAGAGAAAGTAATCTTTCCTGTCTCGCTGATATCCTGACAAAGTCAAAGGTCTGTGCACTGTTTAGCTTTCTTCCGCAATATGAGTTTGTTTTCCTCGCTGGAAATTCCCCCGTAAGGCACCGCCCCGTTTAGGAGACTGACAGTCGGCATAAACTACATATGACCACAATTAATGAAAATTGCGACTTTAGTTCACACCTTTTTTTTGGAACGCCTCGTTATCATCATCCAGAGGTGACTGTGGTCACGAGACAGGTCTGGAGACTCGCACGCACACAATCACTAATGGGCTACTTAAGGACAACTTTTCTGATACAAATTATGTACAGTTTAAAAATGTGAATAATATTTCCTGATTTATATAGAATATAATAAAATAGAAATGTAGGCTATAGGCAACATATTACATTTAAAAGAGATATTGACTTTAACTGACTTTTTGTAAGCAAGCAGCACCCTGACACCTTTGTGCATTATTTTGTTATAGCCAGTAGCCTACACCAAGTTAATATAGAGAGGCTTACCCCAATTTACTGACTGAAAATATTTGTAAAGATTTGTGATTATTAAGGGGAGAATATATCATTTGGTGACTAGGAAAAAAAAAAAAAAAAAGGTGGGAAAGCGAACTTCATTCAGTTAATATTTTTAGTTTTATAACAAACTTATTTGTACATAAATATACATTTACACACCAGACGCCAAATTTCTCTGTTCCACTTACGGGGAATGAAGAATTTAGAGAATTATAAATAACACAATATAAATTGATCAGTACCATTAATTTGTGTCATTTGATTTAATTAATTTTAATTAATGTGTGTCCTTTTTTGTTAGTATTTTGCGCCACCCTGACCTCTGTATGTTTTTCAGTGATCTATTGTGATAGATATGCTTACATAAAAGTCAGCTCTACACACAAGTACAAAGCGTTTTTATACAGTATGAGAGAAGGGGGTTACCACTGTAGCTATGTCCTATGTAAACATTAAGGAATAATTATTATTATTTTTTAAAATGCATAAAAGTAAAGTACAATAATACAACAGTAACAATTTTCCTCTATTAAAGTAATTATAAAAATGCACTTCGTCTTCTGAAATGCCAGAGAAAACAGTAGATTTTTTTTTTATAATAAAAATCAATCACTCCTTAGTCAGTTGTAGTTATATATTTGAGTACTGTGGGATGTTAAAGGAATAGTTCACCCAAAGATGAAAATTCCCTCAACATTTATTCACCCTCATGCCATACCAGATGTCTATGACTTTCAAGATTCAAGATTTTTAGAATATCTTTGCTCTGAAGGTCCATATAATGCAAGTGAATGGTGACCAAATTTGGGAAACTCCAAAAAGTGCATATAAATGCAGCATAAAAGTAATTCATATGACTCCAGTGGTTTAATCCATGTCTTCTGAAGCAATCTAATAGATTTTGTGTGAGGACAGACCAGAATGCAACTCCTTTTTCACCATAAATCTTGACATCAGCAGTCTCCATGGCGATCATGATTTCAAGCTTGATTACACTTTCTAGTGTAATTACCCTGCACATGTGTCAAGCCAGGGGCGTAGATTCCAAGCAAGTACAACCCCCCCCCCCCCAAAAAAAGAAAAACAATTCTTCACACTGTAACCCCCCCAATGTTCAAGCCAAGTCTAGCAAATTGCATCAAGCACTAGGAAGTGGAATTTAAATCATGATCTTGTCTCTAGACTGCAATGGCAAGATTTATAGTGAGAAAGAAGTTATATTTTCGTCTGTTCTCACCCCAAATCGACTAGACTGTTTCAGAAGACATGGATTAAACCACTGGCATATGGATTACTTTTATGCTGCCTTTTATGTGCTTTTTATAGCTTCAAAAGTTTTGTTACCATTCACTTGCATTGTGTGGACCTAAAGAGCTGAGCTATTTTTCTAAAAATGTTCTGCAGAAGAAAGTTAGTCATACACATCTGGGATGGCATGAGGGTGAGTAAATGATCACAGACTTTTCATTTTTGGGTGAAATATTCCTTTAACTGGGCGGTCTCTCGTCACACGACCTGCGGCGTCTTTAAGGCGTGACTTGAGAGTAGCCAATCATCGCTGGGTGGCACTAATATATTTTAAAATGCATAAACATGAACCAGTAACAGAATAGTAGGCAAGAGCTGGAGCCAATCAGTACAGCGAGAGGGCGGGTTGAGAGCGGAGACCGGAAGAGCCTGCACGCGCTGTATGACCTGAGAGAAGGTCTCACACTCCGGCCTTGAGCGAGTTCTGCACGGTGAGCGTGTCGGAGAAATATACCGGGCTGTCGTGACCGCTGAACACAGCAGTGCTGCGATGTTTAAGTGCAAGACAGTATGGAATAAACTGGCTCCGCTGGTTCGGACTTCATCCACTCGGTGTGTGCAGCATGCAAGGAGATCAGGCAAGTTGAGAAATGCGGTAGAAGTCTGAATCACATGTGAACTTGGCGCTCTGTGTTTACCTCAGTTGTGCTTAAAATTGCTTATAAACAATTGCGCCATGTCTTTGGACTCCTACACCGATGGGATCATGGTCCAGTTTGATACGTGCTCTGTGGTGCTCGTTGGATAAATCTCAGTATTGACCCACAATAGGATTACTACCTACCGTATAAGTTACACTGAACTACATAGATAAACACCGTTTAAGTTTCAGTCAGTGCTGTCTCCGATCACACTACAGCTGTCCAGTCGTGACAAACTCCCCCACCTAGTCAATTAAACGAGGTCACGCTATTTCGCCATTCTGTCAAAATGTTTATATGGCACGAAAGCTCTGTAGACTTAATACACGAGTGCATGAAGTGTTTTTTTGCGCCAAGGTCGGTGTGGGTTTGCACTCTGCCCAGGACAGGTCTCACTCTTCACACACCTGAGGCTCAGAAAACTCTACTCATTGAGCCGAATGCATTTTTAGTTAACAGTACTGCAAAATTCATTATATTTGTGTATGTAGCACCGAATCTGCATTTGGGGTTCTAAATATCTGGGTGGGTCTGATTTAAAAAAAAAAAAAAAAAAAAAAAAAATCCTAGAACAAACACATTTTTTGTTGCTGTGAATTAAAGCCCCACTTCCACTTTTAGAGAAAGAAAGAAAGAAAACAGTCTTTCAATCAGTGGGTAAAACTCAGCACTGTGGAAACAGTGAAACAGGTGTAAACATTTCTTCTGTACCCAGAGTTTACTGACGGAATTGAAAACCTAGTTATATTTGAGAAATTGAAAACTAGTACATCCCGGTCAGTCTGAATGTTAACTTTTGTTTTGTTTGTTGACTTTTCAGTGCTGAGACAGGAGAGGAGGCTGGAGATTTTGCAGAGGGCCAAGATGTCATCGGGGGCAACAGGAGGGGGCAGGGAGAACACCCTGTATTATGTGCTGGTTGGAGCAACATGTCTGGGGGCGGGAGTTTATGTAAGAAGTCCTTTATAACTTGCTTCATTAACCTCAGATATTGAAAATACACAGAAATTATAGTTTTAGTCACAATTTCTATGAGCTGTACTGATATTTACATTAGAACTGGCAAAGGCAATGTTGGTTTGTGGGATGTTTGGAATCGATTGTGAATTAGATTGATGTTCATTTACATTGCATTTGGTAGACACTTTTATCCGAATTGACTTCTGGTTCATTTAAAGCTTATATTTTATCAGTATGTTTGTTAGTTGGGAATTCAACCCATGACCTTGCGGTTGCTAGCACTATGCTTTACCTGTTGAGCTACTGGTTTAGTTGTTGTTTGAATTATTTAATGATGTTACAGGCAATTAATTCAGCGTGATTATAACTTTTCTCGGCTGATAAATAAATGAGAAACAATTTTATAACAATATCTAGTCCTGTTCGAACTCTGGTTCAAAGGTTGCATCAGCAATTGGCCCGATTGCTAGGGTGGGTAGGGTCACATTGGGTTACCCTCCTCGTGGTCGCTATAATGTGTGGTTCTCGCTCTCGGTGGGGCATGTGGTGAGTTGTGCGTGGATGCAGCGGAGAATAGCGTGAAGCCTCCACATGCGCTAGGTCTCTGCGGTAACGCTCAACAAGCCACGTGATAAGATGGGCGGATTGACGGTCTCAGACGTGAGATTCGTCCTCTGCCACCCGGATTGAGGCGAGTCACTACGCCACCACGAACCTAGAACACATTGGGAATTGGGCATGCCAAATTGGGGAGAAAAGGGGAGAAAATTTGCATCAGGGTAATAAATAATGCTGTTAAAATTTTGTCATTTACTATTCACTTTGCACTTGACCTTACACTTATGGCAAACCCCCAAATATGATAATCTGCTTGCAAGGTACCCCCTTCCTGATATGTAAAAGCGGCTATATAATTGTATGAATAAAGGCCCATTTATACTGTGAGAAAAATAGTAAGCGTTATATGCAAATATTTTTTTATTTTTTTTTGAGAACGAGTACCGATGCTCTTTTTATTTTATTTTTGTACTCACTGATACAGAGTCGGATACCTGTGTTTTTTTTATTTTTTTTATTTGGTGTTTAAATAAATAATTTCCCTTTAATCAAATGAAAATATAACAATAATTTTCATCATGATATTGTATTACTTTTATCATGTGCTTTTATTCAGAACCTCGCAGCACAATCCAAAATACAACATTGGAGTTATTTTTGTAAAATAAAGTGCTGCATAACAGAGATTGCTTAAATATAATGAAATTACTATTGAGTTATTATTATTAGTAGTATAACAGTAATATTATATAACTCTACAGTAGTGGTCTATTTCTGTAATACTTTTTTCCCTTAAATTGAGCTTTTATTTTGAAGTGTTTTTGTGTTGTTATGACCAAAGAGCTCTGACATTATTGCGGTTGCTTCCCACTCTGGAAAAGCCGGTCGCTACATGATTCAAAGTGATTATTAAACCGCAAAAGGCTGCTATTTAGAATAGAAGCCTTTATTTTGGTCACACATTATACATACGTTTTTGCATATATACAGTGAAATGTATTTGTTTTCACATATCCCAGCTAAGCTGGGGTCAGAGTGCAGGTTCAGCCATGATACGGCACCCCTGGAGCAGATAGGAGCAGATAGGGTCAAGGGCCCAACAGTGGCATCTTGGCGGTGCTGGGGCTTGAACCCTCGACCTTCTGGTCAGTAACCCAGAGCCTTAAACCGCTGAGCCACCACAAATATGCAGTCTGTATGTGCCACATGCTGCAAAATGAAGTAGAGCTCTGCCTGCTGTCATCTGCTACAAACAGAGCGCACAATGCTCATGATGGTGTTTTCCGTGTATGAGCCAAGGATCTCTAAAAGGTATAAGCACTTTATGTCAGCACAATACTGGCTCCACACATTCACAAGCGCTCGCATTTAAAATGCTGCACATGCAAACTATATATATTTATCAAATTAATCACGGTCTTTGCTGTTTAATAGTCTCACTAGGACATGACAGGATTTTAATTTCTATGCTGAATGTTTACATAATGACATTCGTACATCAGATGGTATCCGTTTTTGGCATCGTAGCATTTTTATGAGCATGAGTACAAGTAAATGAGTGTGGTATCGGATCCGATTTCGATACCAGTATCGGTATCAGGATATCCCTATTCAGGACATTCCTAGTGTTGATTGTTTTTTTCTCTGAAATTTTTTTGTGGACCCCCCTAGCACCCGTTCTGGACCCCAGTTTAAAAACCCCTGACATATGGTAGAATCACCTGGGGAGAATGAAAGTAAATGAAGGCAGCCTTTGTCATCTCAAAGTCTTTCAAATGTTATGTTTATTTCTAGATTTGTGGCTTTGCCCATTTGTGATTTGTTGTTTGTGTGTTTAAAGGTTTACCGTACTGTCTCGGGGGACAAGGAAAGGTATAATGAGCGTATGATGGAAATTGCCAGCAGACCAAAACAAGAGCCACAAGCAGCTGAGGTTGTAGGTAAGTGAATACACTCTAATCACATCTAGACATGATAACCACAAATGCATACACACCAATCAATGAATGACTAGCTTAATTTATTTAGCAGTAATTTAATTCAGTTAATATATTTTTGTACACATTTTTCTATATTTTGTATCTTAATAATGTGACATGACTATAGCCAGTTTATTTCTTTACCCAAACCCTTTTAAATTAAACAGAATTATTTAAAAGAATTGCACTGTTTTGGTTTTATCTTACTCCTTTCTTCTGAATTGTCTGAACAGACATGGAAAAATAATCACTCTGCATTTGTTAATTAATAACAGCATGGTTTAATTCAATGGTATGTTGTCTTTTGTGTTTCAGCTAAAGTTGTGGCAGAATCAAAAGAAGGTGAGAGTTTATTTTTATCTGCTACTTTAGATTCTTTGTGGATCTCTGTCTAAATATGTACATCATTCACAGCCTTAGACACTGAGCACTGCATTCCTCTCTTTGCTCATTGAGATTTATTGTTGCTCTATGGATGAATTGATATTTTTAAAAGTTAAAACTTTAGTCTTAGCTTAAATTTCCCAGTTCTGTGAAGGTTTTCTCATTTGAACGATTTTAAAATTCTGATTTGATTGCAAAATTATGAAAAGCATTTAATGAGAAGTAATGTGTGTGCGCTCTGTGGTAATATTTTGCCCAAATTATTGGGGGACACGTAGATACAGTGCATCCGGAAAGTATTCACAGCGCTTCACTTTTTCCACATTATGTTATGTTACAGCCTTATTGCAAAATGGATTAAATTCATTATTTTCCTCAAAATTCTACAAACAATACCCCATAATGACATCATGAAAGAAGTTTGTTTGAAATCTTTGCAAATTTATTAAAAATAAAAAAACGACAAAATCACATGTACATAAGTATTCACAGCCTTTGCCATGACACTCAAAATTGAGCTCAGGTGCATCCTGTTTCCACTGATCATCCTTGAGATGTTTCTACAACTTGATTGGAGTCCACCTGTGGTAAATTCAGTTGATTGGACATGATTTGGAAAGGCACACACCTGTCTATATTAGGTCCCACAGTTAACAGTGCATGTCAGAGCACAAACCAAGCCATGAAGTCCAAGGAATTGTCTGTAGACTTCTGAGACAGGATTGTATCGAGGCACAGATCTGGGGAAGGGTCCAGAAAAATGTCTGCAGCATTGAAGGTCCCAATGAACACAGTGGCCTCCATAATCCCTAAATGGAAGAAGTTTGGAAACACCAGGACTCTTCCTAGAGCTGGCCGCCCGGCCAAACTGAGTGATCTGGGGAGAAGGGCCTTAGTCAGGGAGGTGACCAAGAACCTGATGGTCACTCTGACAGAGCTCCAGCGTTTCTCTGTGGAGAGAGGAGAACAACTTCCAGAAGAACAACCATCTCTGCAGCACTCCACCAATCAGGCCTGTATGGTAGAGTTGCCAGACGGAAGCCACTCCTCAATAAAAGGCACATGACAGCCCACCTGGAGTTTGCCAAAAGGCACCTGAAGGACTCTCAGACCATGAGAAACAAAGATTGAACTCTTTGGCCTGAATGGCAAGTGTCATGCCTGGAGGAAACCAGGCACCGCTCATCACCTGGCCAATACCATCCCTTCAGTGAAGCATGGTCGTGGCAGCATCATGCTGTGGGGATGTTTTTCAGCAGCAGGAAATGGGAGACTAGTCAGGATCGAGGAAAAGATGAATGCAGCAATGTACAGAGACATCCTTGATGAAAACCTGCTCCAGAGTGCTCTGGACCTCAGACTGGGGCGACGGTTCATCTTCCAACAGGACAACGACCCTAAGCACACAGCCAAGATAACAAAGGAGTGGCTACGGGACAACTCTGTGAATGTCCTTGTGTGGCCCAGCCAGAGCCCAGACTTGAACCCGATTGAACATCTCTGGAGAGATCTGAAAATGGCTGTGCACCGATGTTCCCCATCCAACCTGCTGGAGCTTGAGAGGTCCTGCAAAGAAGAATGGGAGAAACTGCCCAAAAATAGGTGTGCCAAGCTTGTAGCATTATACTCAAAAAGACTTGAGGCTGTAATTGGTGCCAAAGGTGCTTCAACAAAATATTGAGCAAAGGCTGTGAATACTTATGAACACGTGAATATTTATTTATTTTTTTTTTTTTAATAAATTTGCAAAGATTTCAAACAAACTTCTTTCACGTTGTCATTATGGGGTATTGTTTGTAGAATTTTGAGGAAAAGAATGAATTTAATCAATTTTGGAATAAGGCTGTAACATAACAAAATGTGGAAAAAGTGAAGCGCTGTGAATACTTTCCAGATGCACTGTATTCAATGTGCTGCTCAGTGAGTGCATTTAAATACACAGAATGTTCTGTTCATGCAGGATGAGACAACTCTTGGGAATTCTTGGGAATAAATTCTTAACTCTGCTTACTCTGAATAAGGGGGTACCATACAGTGGGGTTCAAAAGTCCACTTGTGAAAATTCTTCTGTTTTGCTTTTTTTGAAATGTAATACAAATTATTTTATCTTCAAACTAACTTGAGTAAAAAGTTGAAATTTAAAACTAAACATTTAAGAATTTCTTAGTATTTGGTATGCTTTTGGTTTAATAACAACATGCACTCGAGCTGGCATGGACTCCACAAGTTTGTGCAAAACCTGATGATCCATGTTATTCCAGCATGATTTGAGAATGTTCCAAAGAGCATCTCGTGTGCTTCAAAGGAAGCAAGGAAATCTGACCTTTTGTACAAAGATGTTAACATGGCCAGTGTCTCAAATCTGTTTATTTGATTAGTGACTTAGAAATAGTGCAGAATCTTAAGTATTTTCATTGTAACATTCTTTTGTTTAAAAGTCTTTAAAATACAAAAACTTATAAAACAGGCTTAAATTAGATTTTGAATCATATACACTCACTTAGCACTTTATTAGGAACACTGTGTCCTAATACAGTGCTCCACCATTCTGAGTAAACTCTAGAGACTGTTGTGCGTGAAAATCCCTGGAGATCAGCAGTTACAGAAATACTCAAATCAGCACATCTGGCACAAACAGTCATGCCACTGTCTAAATCACGGAGATAATTTTATTTCCCCATTCTGATGGTTGATATGAACATTTTAATTATTATTAAAAAAAAATTGCCCAATTCCCACTACTTAGTAAGTCCTCGTGGTGGTGCGGTTACTCGCCTCAATCCGGGTGATGGAGGACAAGTCTCAGTTGCCTCCGCTTCTGAGACATTCAATCCAAGCATTTTATCACGTGGCTCGTTGTGCATGACACCGTGGAGACCCCCAGCATGTGGAGGCTCATGCTACTCTTCTTACCACACACCCCATTGAGAGCGAGAACCCCTAATTGTGACCACAAGGATGTTGCCTCATGTGACCCCTCCCTAGCAACCGGGCCAATTTGGTTGCTTAGGAGACCTGGCTGGAGTCTCTCAGCACGCCCTGGATTCGAACTCGCTACTCCAGGGGTGGTAGGTTGATGTGAACATTAACTGAAGCTCCTGACCTGTATCTGCATGACTTTATGCATTGCACTGCTGCCACACGATTAACTGATTAGATAATCACACGAATATGTGAATAAAGTGCTCAGTGAGTGAATATTCAATGTGGACTAACTTTTTAACCCCACTTTATGGGATGAAATTCTCACTGTATATTTTGCAACATTATGGTGCATTAATATATATATGATATTCTGTTTTTTTCCTCCTGCCCATTTATTTTGGCTTGATGGTAGGAGGGTGCTATTTGTTTTGGCAGGAGCCTTTCATTTATTTGATATGTTGAAAGGAATGTTATCTCCATCACAGTCCTAAAAATATCCATGTAAAGGCCCGGGTATACTTAATTTTTTCTGTGTTCTGGATTGGATCACGCCTGGTTGACCGTGTTGCCTTTTAAAAGTATACTCTTTTGACCGCAAGCGAATACTAACGCGTTCGACGCATGTGCAGTATGACTGCTTTGTGATACTCTTTTAGTACGGTCAACAGCTGGCGTGTGTGCCAACGATGCGAATCGAGATAATCTGGGCCACACGCGGACAATATTTGTTTCATGCATACTGTGTGCTGTGCTATCAGCAATGTGAACAACCGAAGTATACATTGGGTTTAACTGCAGGACTCGACAATAAGGACAATAACTGCCCGATGGCCCGGGGCCAGTGAGAGAGCGATTCGGACCAGTTTCTAGAAATGTCGTTTACCCTTTTGGGCTAGTGCTACATTGCGGGAAATTCCCACATCTTTTAAATTTTAACATGTTGGTGAAAATTAGTAATCCACACATACGAACACAAGAAATCAATAGCATCTCTCATCATCTCTTTTCGTGCATCTGTTTAGCATGCATGCACACTTGCGGGAAGAGCGCTAGTATTGTTCTTTCTCTCATTTTTTTGCCTTTAGAGATGAAGCACTGGATGAAGCATAATTAAACATGGATAACCTATACTGTATTGACTTTATATTCATGCTGTATAGCCAGAGGGGAACTGGCACCCCCAGCTGAACCTGGTTTTTCCCAAGGTTTTTTTCTCCACTAACTAACACCTTATGGAGTTTTGGGTTCCTTTCCACAGTTGCCTTTTGGCTTGCTCTCTGGGTGCCTTAAGACATAATTTTTAAGGCATGATTTTCAATCTCGTTTTTAATGTAAACTGCTCAGTGAGGACTTTAAGACATTACAGACACAGCTTCATTTTCTGTTACAGCATAGTTTTCTGTAAAGCTATTTTGAAACTGTGTGTTGGGAAAAGCGCTATACAATAAAAATGACTTGACATGATTAAACTTTGTGAAACCCCGGTAATATATGTGGCTGGAAATCATGAGCTGCTCAGTATTCAAAATTCGATGGCGTTTGCAATGAAAAGAAGCAAAATCAGTATGGCTATTATTATCAGACCTGTTTAGCTGCAGGGCGAATATGATTATTTAAAACAGTCTACTTCAAGTTCATATCATCTTCATAACAGGCCTCTTGCATGTCTCATTTTTGTGTTGGGGCCAGTAAAAATTGGGGCCTTTGAGCCATGTAACTGCATCACTGGCTGTTTAAGTGTCCATTAACATGACACCTGTTATGATCATCCAGCATTCCAATGAAACCTTAGGGAGTATGTTAAAGTTAAAGGTGACCATTATTTTAATCAAGGAATGTTGCAGCATAGTTTGTGCAAAACCAAGTCAACACTTGGCATGTCCAGTATTCTACAGTATTATACAGAATAACATGCAGAACATGCTCTTATTAAAAACATGATATTGCATCTTCTCTGTACAAGCCAGACTATGTAGCATGGCTTTGGTGTACAATATAGTTAATGCCTGTAGTTAAAACTTTTTTTGGTTTGCCCTTTAGCACGACCAACAATAAAAGGCATAGTTTTTTTTTCATTTACTCGCCCTTTGTTCCAAACCCATGTGACTTCCTTTCTTCTGTGGAACACAGGAGGAGATGTTAGGTTCAGTTACCATTTGCATTCGTTGCATTGTTTTTCGATAAAAATTGTATGGTGTTTGAGTCTAGCATTCTGCCTCGTATGTCTTTGGTGTCTTATTGTAGAAAGTCATACAGGTTTGGAACAAAATGAGAGCGAGTAAATTATGGCAGAATTTTCACTTTTCGGTGAACTATTCTTTTTACAAGCAGGTTTGAGCAAGCAAGTTCAACAGATGTCTCTGCAACATCTAATATTAACATCTAATAATGCTCCTGTTTCAGAACAATCAAGCAAGCTACAGGTCTGAAAACACCCCAAATCACTATTGCAATTGCAATTTTACTCAAGATGTTATTTTGTCAGAGAGAAAGAGTTGCGGTGAGTCGTTATGTGTGTCACCCCTCCACCATTTTTAATCGGCAAGTGTGTCATACCTCTGACTGAAGAGAGCGAGATCTCAGCAAAACAGTCTGCATGTGTGACACCCTCGGCCAAAATGAGTTGATCTGAGTCTGCTATTGTAGAGACAGCTGATCGGTTTGATATTTGGCTGTATAACTTTGTACTTGTAAAACCTGCCCTTCTGTTCCATTACCAAAACTGGTAGAATCCTATCTACGTAGTCAATTGCGTTACATTCAAACATGCATGCTTCTTAGGACAATGCATACTGCATGTAAATGCCATGGTCCATTTTAACTCTTTAACTTTCGTAACCTTTTTGCACTATTTATGCACCTTTTTACTAAATAAAATTTGTAAGAAAGCATCTGCCAGAAATATAAATGTAAACTCAGTCTTTAGATTTTTACTGACCTTCTGCCTCTGCTTGTACATGGTGATCTGTCCTCTATTTCATGTGTTTGACTGAGCATTTGTTTTGTCTGATTTACCTTGTTTGAAATAGGGCTGAGCGATAGGACGATGTAATCGGATATCGACAATCTCTTACAAAGGTCTAGATGCCGATTGCGAACAGATGATTATCGACAATATCGGGAAATGGCAAAACCATGGATCTGGGAAGTCGGCAAATATAATAAACAGTAGCCAGGGTGTGAAACTAGAACCCGCCACCCACCAAATGCGACGAGGCCGAAACCGGTTCGCAAGTGCCTCGTCCAAATGTATTTCATGCATGGGTAATTTTGCTCATCTACCCACAACAGGCAGGCGACCTGTCTCGGAGTCACACGTGAGAAGAAATGCTGTTAGTCACAAAGGCATGCACTTGAAGAAACACACTTTATTATATTTTTAAGAACAGGCAAATGAAAAGCCATCAATGCTTGTCTGATTCGCTGTATGTTCAGAGGCGTGCAGCACGAGACTGCCTCGTGGAACAAGTAAATGTTGGCATGCAGCATGAGACTGCCTCGTTGAACAAGCGCATGTTGCCGTGCAGCGTGGGTCTGTCTCGTGGAACAAGTGCATGTAAAGAGTTTTCACTCTTTTTTTTTTTTTTTTTTTTTTCTCTCTCTGTTTCATTCGTCTGAAAACTATTTGCAAGAATAAAGTCGTCTATGAGAATGCTGAAAATTATCTCTGATCATCTCAGGAGGTGCTGTGAGTTTAATTCGCTTTTTTCCTCACGGTTGGCATGCATTATGGATTCCGTGATGCAAATAGAGCCGTTGGAGATGGTAAATGTTTGGATTTGGGGAGGTGGTTAAATAAGGTTTTTTTATCACTTCGTTGTGTTTTTTTCGTGTTTCAATAAATGAATGAAATTTTTAAAGCAAAATCAATAAAGCAAAAATAAAAATTCACCTGATTCACTGTTTGTTCAGAGGCGTGCAGCACGAGCCTGTCATGTGGAACAAGTGCATGTAAAGAGTTTTGACTTATCTATTTATTTTTTCTTTGTTTCGTTCATCTGAAAACTGTTTGCAAGAATAATGTCGTCTGTGAGAATGCTGCAAATTATCTCAGGAGATGCTGTTAGTTTAGTTTGTGTTATTTCCACTCGGTTGGCATGCATTGTGAGCGCAACTCTGCAGGTTCAGTAGTATATATCTTTGTATTAAATAAACAAATCAGAAGTTATTAAATCATAAAATAATGCAAGACACATTCACCTTGAACCTAAAGTTGAGTTTTTTTTTTGTGTTTTTTTTTTTTAGGCAGCATTAACTGTATTACCAAAATGCAATACAATCACAGATTTGATAAGAACAAACATTTGGCAGCATTATTTTGGGAACACAAGGGAATTTATTAGGCTTATTTATTTTTATTATTATTGTCTTTACATTTGTAGTTGTCTTTAATCTGTAGGCTATTAGTAATTTTCCATCTGTGTTGATGGATGCTTGCATTGTTTGGATTTGGGGAGGTGGTTAAATACGATTTTTTGATCACTTCGTTATATTATTGCTTTTTTCGTTTAGTTTAAAGTGCAATTTGAATTTAGAAATGTCTTTTTTGTTTGTTTTTCATGTTTCAATATATGAATACAATTTTTAAAGTAAAATCAATAAAGCAAAAAAATTCACCGACTCTCGGCAGGGGGGTTGACCGATGTAATCAGATATCACAGTATTTAAGGCAATTATTGCACAAATATTTTTTACATATCGCCCAGCCCTAGTTGGAAACTCCATTGATGTTCCTCACCCAACCAATTGAGGAGAAATTCATTGTTTTTATTCACAATTTCATTTACTATGCCTTTTCAAGTTGAGAAGATAATATGATACAAATGTAAGTGTTTTGGAGTTTTCTTTCTGACAATGGCCTCAATAATGTTTGGATTGAGGTGATGTTCTGTGAAGTTCTTTCATTGTCGATGGACACGCCTGAAGCTTTTCTTCCTCTTGTCTTTTACCTGTCAGTTGTCTTTCTTTGCATCAGATGTTGTCTTTTTCACTAACTAAACATTTCCACCACAAGGACACCACTGCTTTCTTTCCTCCTTTTGGGTTTATCTCACCAACCATCGGATGTCTTCTACTCACTGTTTTGCTTTGTTCATTTTAAAATGAATGTGAAGGTAGTGAAATCAAACAGAAGATTCCAGAAAGAACAGTCCATCCTGATGTGCGGAGATGATTCCATAAGCACATATTATTATGAAGTCCCCCCACCCAGGTTGCTTCTGTCTTCATATACTGAAGACATCATTTTGGAAGGTCATAAAGAAAATGTTGCAGCTTAAGCAGGAAGTTGTAAAAAGACTGTGAATGAAGACACCTTCACATCCACTCATAAATATCATCCTCTTCCTTGTGTTTTACCCTTTTCTACCCTACAAATTCATCCCTGATCCTGGACTATGAGTTGTTCCATACTTCCTTTTTCCTTTTGAAGAACCTACCCCAAAATAGCAACTGGTGCAATGCTTGTGAGTGTGGAAATATGCTAGGAAGGCTTTTCGTCAAAGCTTCTTTTTTTTTCCACAGAGATTTAAGTTATCCCATCTCTTTTCTATCCATGATCATGCTAGTAGATGCTAAAGTACCTGTGAAATCCATCCCTGAAGCATCTCCAGAGTCAGCCGAGAGTGGTCAGACCCAAAGGATATAGAGCAGAGGATTGTCTTGGTGCTTCTGCCCTCTCAGTCAAACATTCTTGTGTGTCTTGCTCATTCAGTGGAATTAGAGCCAGTTGCTGAAGCTCCTACAATGAAACCTGAAGAACCTGCTGAAACAGAACCTCCCATAACAGAGCCTATTGTGGAGTCCGCTGTATCTGAATCTGTTGTAGAAGCCCCCATACAAGAGCCCATCGCTGAAGTCCCTGTAACGGAACCTGTTGTTGAAGCCATTGTAACAGAACCTGTCGTGGAAACCCCTGTAACGGAACCCGTCATGGATGCTTCAGCTGTTATACAGAATGAAGAAGCCTTAGCTTCTGTCGTTGAGAGTGGTAAGCTTGACACATCTGCATGGAAATCCAGGATTTTTGTTCTCACAAGTAACAAGGGATATATTTTTATTATTTGAAAATTGAGGTTAACATCTTTCCTCTCTTCTTACATCTGGATTAATAAACAGAGCCGACACCTGTAACCATTGCTGAGCATGTGCCAGAGGCTCCTCCTGTTTCTGAGCTTGGTAAGAGTCCAGTTTTAACTGGATGGGACATTTGTTTACAATTTAAGCACATGATATCGATAAGGATACCGACAATTACTTCATTCACATATATGGACACCTATATTAAAGCTTTCTGTTACCACACTTAAGATTTTCTGGCAACTCAGTTTGATCTTTTTTTGTTTGTTTTACCAGATTGTGTCTTTTGTATGGATTTATCATTTTTTCTTTGAAGATAGTGTTCTGTTCTTTATATAAACTTCATTGTCCTCTTCATTGAAGGCCTTATTCTCTTTCCCACACAGTCAATTCATTCCTTTCAAACGGTTGTTTTGGCGAATTGTGACTGTTGTAGTGCTAATGGTTAATGCTAATGGTAAGAGGTCACACACAGCTGATTTGCTGCCTCATTTCCATGGAAGGTTACTTGAGGTAAAATGTGTACTAATTTTACTATAAAATTATAATCTCTCCCCTAATCTATTTTAGTGTTCCTGAGAGCACTAACATATTCTTGTAAAGATAATGTTAAGCGCATACACATGTTTTTTCTGTGTTCTGGTCAAGTCATTCATAAGCGCTTGTGTTTTTGTGTTTGTATGTGTGTGTACTAAATTTCTCTGTATTTGACCAGCTGCAGCTCCTGAACCTGCTCCTGCTGCTGTGCCCCTTGAACCGACCGCTGTGTCCTCTGAAGTCCCTGAACACACCCCCTACCTGCTGATTGGTGGAGGCACGGCTTCATTCGCTGCAGCTAGGTCTATTCGGGCATGTGACCCTGGCGCCAGGGTAAGTCATACACAAATGGATGAATCTCGTTGAACCTGTCATGAACAAGTTCAATACTGATTTGGTTAAGAAACGAATTATCCAGTAGAAGGTCTATTTCCATCATTTACTGCTAAGCGAGAGATTGGATAAAGGTGTGTGTTAACGTGTGTGTGTTAACGGACACCTGTGGCGGTGCTCTTACAAAGGTTGAGGCTGTTTTGACTAGACTTTAGTCTTTAGAAATCACTCGGAGCAGAATGAAATGAATGTCAAACTGGATACTGTGCTAAAAATGTAACATTATTTTAAGGTACACTACAGAGGATTTATTTTTTTATTTTTCTTTAGAAATAAAAAAAAACAACCCATTATTGAGCCAGTACATTAAAAAAATCTGTTCAAAACCCTGTTCTTTCCTTACCACGAGTCACTATATGGTAAACCTACAATAATTATTTACATTTTTAGAGCTGTCGGGTTATATTTGGTGGAAAATTTCAAGCTTCAGGCATTTGTCCTTGCATGTTTAAATAATGTCTGTAATAAACAGAAAAGAAGGTTGTTTGGCAAATCTGCTACTTACTTGGTCTACTTATTTTCTATTTGTTGGCTACTTGTTACTGTCAGTGACTCTTGGTGTAGCTAGTCAGATCCGCTCTGATATGGGGATCACAGGCATCCATACAGTGCTCAAGCACAACTGACATAAAAATCAAAACAATGTTCCTTTGGAAGTAACTTACAATTCTATGTTTCAAAGACAAATGTTGATAGAGAGCACAGAATTCCTTAATGTGCCTTTTAATTAACTACATGCATTAATAGCTTTAACTTTGACAGCCCTTGTTTATATTGATTGTTATCTCTGAAAAGTGTTTGTGTACATATGTAGGTGTTGATTATTACAGAGGAGTCTGACCTGCCCTACATGAGACCTCCTCTCTCTAAAGAACTCTGGTTCTCTGATGACCCCAAGGTCACCGAAACACTGCGCTTCAAACAATGGAACGGCAAAGAGAGAAGGTGTGTATGTTAAAACGTTCCAGGACATCTTACCTACACACTGAGGCCATGTTAACACTAATATGTTTTTGATTTTAAAAAATAGCATTGTTTTTGCTACGTTGACGCCTTATTTAGTCTTTGGAAACACTTTCTAGTACCGCATACTTTGGAAAACGATGATGTTTGGAAACGAAAAACATATTAGTGTACTGTGGACATGACGTGATACTAAAAACCCTAACTGCTCTTGGTTGTGTTTTAGATTGTTATATATTCCCTGTGATCGGGGCCTAAAATGCATCAAATATTCTACTGTTTTCTGTGAGATTTAAAAAAGTTGTTGTATGTTTTAGTATTTACTTCCAGCCTCCCTCATTCTATGTCAGTCCCATGGATCTCACTAAAGTGGAGAATGGGGGTGTGGCTGTGCTCACAGGCCGTAAGGTGAGAAACTGACATTAGCATATCATGTTACTGTGAAGTTTGTCTTGTGCACCTGATCACGGGTACATGAACAAGTCAGAATAAATGAAGTCAGAGAAAGGAGAAAATGTTTTATGGATGCATAACTGTAAGTGTATGAGTTGTCCTGATCATAACCCTCCACTGTGTAGGTGGTTCACATGGATGTCAGAGGAAATAAAGTCAAACTGAGTGATGGTGCAGAGATCTCCTATGAAAAGTGCCTGATTGCTACAGGTAAAACTGGCACACATAAACACACACTCTCTGTTTCTCTTGCTGGCTGTAGTGGATATTTATGTGTATGTGTGTTTGTGTGTTAGGTGGTGTGCCCAGGAATCTTCAAGTAATCGAAAGGGCAGGAGAGGAGGTGATGAAGAGGACAACCCTCTTTAGGAAAGTATGTCTCACACACACACACACACACACACAGAATGCACTCATTTGCTGCTTATCCTCATGAAGCAGGTAATTTGTTCCAGAATGTTCTCTGAGCAGAAGATGTACAGACCAAGGGCCATATGACAGAAAAATCCTAACTCTAGAATAAGTCTATTTCATCTGTTATATTGAATAGATATTGAATACACTCACTGAGCACTTTATTAGGAACACTATACTAATACTGGGTAGAGCCTCCATTTGCTCTCAAAACAGCCTCAATTCTTTGTGCCATGGTTTCTAAGAGATGTTAGAAATATTCCTTTGAGATTCTGGTCCATGTTGGCATGATTGCATCACGCAATTTCTGCAGATTTTGCAGCTGAACATTAATGCTGCAAATATCCCATTCTACCACATCCCAAAGGTGTCCTACTGGATGCAGATCTGGTGACTGGGAAGGCCACTGAAGAACATGTTCATGAAACCAGTTCGTGATGACTTTTGCTTTGTGACATGGTGCATTATCATGCTGGAAGTAGCCATTAGAAGAAGGGATGCACATGGTCAGCACAATACTCAAGTAGGCTGTGGCATGATTCAAGCAGTGATTGATTGGTTTAAATGGGCCCAAAGTGTTCCAAGAAAACATTCCCCACACCATTACACCACCGCCACCAGCCTGGACTGTTGACAAGGCAGTTTGGGTCCATGGATGCTGTTGGTGTCAAATTCTGACCCTACTATCTGTGCCTCAGCAGAAATTGAGATTCATCAAACCAGGTTATATTTTTGCAGTCTTCAGCTGTCCAGTTTCAGTGAGCCTGTTCCCACTGCAGCCTTAGCTTTCTGTTCTTGGCTGACAGAAGTGGAACCCAATGTGGTCTCCTGCTGTTGTAGCCCATCTGCCTCAAGGTTCGATGTGTAGTGCAGTCTGAGATTCTGTTCTGCTCACCAGAATTGTTCAGAGTGGTTATCTGGGTTACCGTAGACTTTCTGTCAGCTCGAACGAGTCTGGCCATTCTCCGTTGACCTCTCTCATCAACAAGGCGTCTCTGTCCACAGAACTGTACCATTCTGAGAAAACTCTAAAGACTGTTGTGCATGAAAATCCCAGGAGACCAGCAGTTACAGAAATACTCAAACCAGCCCTTTTGGCACCAAAAATCATGCCACGGTCGAAATAACAGATCACATTTTCCCCCATTCTGATGGTCAATGTGAACATTAACTGAAGCTCCTGACCCGTATCTGCATGATTTATGCATTGCACTGCTGCCACACTATTGGCTGGTTAGATAATCTCATGAATAAGTAGATATACAGCTGTATCTAATAAAGTGGTTGGTGAGTGTATAATCAGTCATATTGAATAGATATTGAATATATTATAATATGCAACTCTAGAATATATTATCTGTTGAGTAAACAGTGGTGATTTCATTTAGGAAACTTGTAGTGACTTAAGATACAACCTCTGATCCTCAATTTAGATTCCATGTTAATCTCAGGAAGCTCCCAATCTCAGCAAAAATAAAAGTTTTCAAACAGCATTCTGATAACACCCTTTGTTTGCCATTGGATGAAATAACAAATAGTCCCACCCCAACTACAAAAACTGCCATTGGTTGAGCCACTGTTGCAGTGTTGGTCTGGCCAGTGTTGATCTAATTATATAATATATATAAATCTATATATCTGGCGGTAAGTTCCAGAGCTAACCTTCATATGTTTTTTTGGCAGATTGAAGATTTTAGATCTCTTGAGAAGATCACCAGAGAGGTGAAGTCCTTAACTATCATCGGTGGTGGGTTCCTGGGCAGCGAGCTGGCATGTGCTATGGGTCGCAGATGTGAGTCCAAACAGCATCACTCAGCTGTCAGTCAAACTAGAAAAAAGGTTATTCATAAAGTTAGTGTTATAATGAATTTAAGCATCTATATACAATACATAGAGAGGATCATCCAAAGATCAGACTAAGTTATTATAAAACTAGCTGCTGCTAATGTTGCAATGTCTTTTTCTGCTTGCTCTCACTTTTTTTTTTTTTTATAGCCACTGACCTTGGTTTAGAGGTGGTACAGCTGTTTCCAGAGAAGGGGAACATGGGAAAAGTTCTGCCTGAATACCTGAGTAATTGGACCACTGAGAAAGTCAGGAAAGGTCAGTGTGACCACATTTCAGACTTGTTTAAAATTATATTTTACTCTATATATTATAGGATAAAGAAGTGCATTAAGGCATTTGAAATGTACAAATTGAAGCTGTTCTCTTATTCTCTCAATAGTACATTTTTTAAAGTATATGAACATTTTAATATTAGGTTCCCCTAGATTTAAAAGCATTTGTGTAAAGAACACCTTTCAAATTTAAAAGTTTAGACACAAGTTTGACGCAGATAACCTTCCGACCTTTCATAGAGGGTGTGAATGTAATCACGGATGCAGTAGTGAAAAATGTGAGCTACAACAATGGGAAATTGGAGATCAGACTGAAGGATGGACGACTGGTGAGTCTTCTTGTCCATTAGTCAATCTTGACCTGGCTTGATTATGTATAAACTAATTATTGTCTACTGCATTATGGTCATATTAGCTTGAAAATAATTGTAATATATGTATTTTATTTAATTTAACACGAATTTTGCACTTTGTATTAAGATTTCAGTTTTTTTATTCCTGTGTTTTTACTTTAGGTGAAGACGGACCACATTGTGGCAGCAGTTGGTTTGGAGCCCAGTGTGGAACTGGCCAAATCAGGCGGGCTGGAGGTAGACTCTGATTTCGGAGGGTACCGGGTTAATGCTGAGCTCCAGGCTCGAGCCAATATCTGGGTGGTACGTCTCTCCCTGCAAAACTTGTGAAAGGAAAGAGAGCAGATCTTATAATACTACTGATAATAGCAGTGGTCAGGCGCAAATTCCAGTGCTGAATGAGCAAGTTGATTAGCACAGTTGCACAAGGGCACTTTACTGTTTTGTTGTTTTTTTTGGGGTCAAGCTCTGGTTCTGATTTGGAGTACATGTTCTTGAGAACATAACTTAGGTTCCTCTTGTGTTCTAGGCAGGAGATGCTGCATGTTTCTATGACATAAGGCTGGGCCGCAGGCGTGTGGAACATCATGATCATGCTGTGGTCAGCGGCAGGCTGGCCGGAGAGAACATGACCGGAGCCAGCAAACCTTATTGGCACCAGTCCATGTTCTGGTATACACACACACACACACACACACACACACACACACACACACATTTTAAATATTTATTTATATCCAATCGACAGATCAGATGCATGTTTGCGAGTAACTTGCAGGTTACATGTCATTATTCAATCATTAGCATCAAGGATACAAATAACAACGCCGCCACTACACACTGCAACTACCAGTAATGGCTGATACAGAACAGTATCTGGCCAGCTGTTCGGCCTTCCTTTTGGACATACCTGTAACCCCCTCACTACAAGCCTGTGTACATGACCTAGACTCCCAAAAATAAAGATTAAGAGTCGACACTTATACCCAGTATTGTTAATACACTGAACAAGCGGTTGATATTTAAACAATTTCGTGAAAAAGACCTCTAGACTATGGTCAAAAGCACACCACACTTCCAGCAAAAAAAACTCTGTTGCATCTCATTTACAATGATGACTTTTGGGGTGTTTGCACACACACACACACACACTAACTCCTAGCTTTAGACCATGTTCTGGAAAGAATACACACTCAGTGAATTCACGTTAATATGTACTGTACTGTGCAAATGTTTTAGGCACTTGTGAAAAATGTTGCATAGTGAGTATTTCTTCAAAAATAATGCCATTTAATAGTTTTCATTTATCAATTAATGTCATACAAAATCCAATAATCACAAAAAAAAGCTAAATCAATATTTGTTGTGAACACCACCTGTGCCTTCAAAACAGCACCAATTCTCCTAGGTTCAACTGGACGCTGCTTGGAGAATTCGCCACAGTTCTTCTGTCTATTTAGGCTGTCTCAATTGCTTCTGTCTCTTCATGTAATCCTAGACTGACTCAATGTTAAGTGGGGGCTCTGCGGGGGGATCTGTTGCAGGGCTCCCTGTTCTTCTATTCTATTTGCAAAAGGACTGTTTGGGAGTCTAAAAGTTATATTTCCTATTGACAAAGATGAAGATATAAATAATCATCTTAAAAAAACATTTGTCTTTTTTTTTACTCAATACAATCCAAATGGAAAAAACGTAACTCACTTTTATTTATCCACAAAAAGAGGATAACAGTTAATAAAAACAGTTAACTTCTATGCATAATTCAGCACTCACGATATGTCCCTGTCTACAGGAGTGATTTGGGGCCAGATGTAGGGTATGAAGCCATCGGTATAGTGGACAGCAGTCTGCCCACTGTCGGAGTGTTTGCCAAAGCCACTGCCAAGGACACACCAAAAGCTGCAACAGAGCAATCAGGTTTGTACAACATTTCGATCATTACCACCATGGTATAATTATTGTAGGGTCAACAGTTTATCTCACTGACATCTCTCTGCTACACAAATGCA
This sequence comes from Myxocyprinus asiaticus, assembly GCF_019703515.2. NCBI lineage: Eukaryota > Metazoa > Chordata > Actinopteri > Cypriniformes > Catostomidae > Myxocyprinus > Myxocyprinus asiaticus. The sequence continues at coordinate 17,262,179 of NC_059346.1, read as the reverse complement.
ATACACAAACAAATTCCATCTGCCTGTATATCAATACCTGTCACAAGTTCACAGATGTTTTTTTTGCCCCGCCCTTTTCTCTGTTCTTAGGGACTGGAATCCGCTCTGAGAGTGAGACGGAGGCAGTTGCCGGGGCGTTAGAGGCAGGAACAGCGGCTCCTCCCCCTCCTGTCCAGCAGAAGGAGGATTATGGGAAGGGAGTGATATTCTACCTGAGGGACAAGGTGGTGGTCGGTATCGTCCTGTGGAATGTCTTCAACAGAATGCCCATCGCAAGGAAGGTAGGCAGAAATATCATTCTCTGTGTTTATATACAATGTGCATTTGTCAACAGAAGCTCCTGCAGTGTCTGTGTATATTTTATGAATAAGTGTTTCTCTAGGAAAAATTATAAATCATAAACACAAAGTCGACATTAAATCAAAACTGACCCTGTTTCTTAATAATTGTTTCTAGTCTTATTTTGAACGATTTAATGGTGCACATTATTCAAAAGAATATTGGAAGGATTTTTCTCTCTCATTGAATATTTTGTGTAACTCGGAAATGGGTTGCAGATGCCATTTCATTTTGTTTTTACCAGAACAGTAATGGTTGTTTCATCATAATTTTCTGTGTGTTTGTAGATAATCAAAGATGGAGAGGAGCATGCAGATCTGAATGAGGTTGCCAAGCTTTTCAACATCCATGAAGAGTGAACAAAAATCTCTCACATTTTCTCTGTCCATTCTGTCAAGGGCACTCTGCCCACATCTATGTCAAGTGAACTTGGGAAATAACACAAACAAGCACACACAGAACAAACACACAGGCTTACACCAGCCTGGCATCTGCTATTTTGGCCTTGAACTCTCTTGAGACCAGGACATGCAGTGCTGCCTCTGAGCCGCAAGGTGGCGCTTTGGATTCATTGTGCCCATGGACTTGATGGAACAGTACTGTCCAACTTCTTTTGAGGGAAATCTATACCTGTTGTTTGTATTTTATAATTCTCTGTAGGGGTTTTTCCCTCTTGTGGTCTGTAAATGTTCATCTTCCTGAATGCAGCCCAGAACACACCCTCCAAATCCCCAAAACCACACAAGAGCTCCACTTTCATTGAGTATTGTAATAAAGTTGCATTAGAAACAAACAAAACCAGATGATAAACAAATCCCTCTGGCACCTGCTTGCACAATATTTTTGTCTGAAAGATCAAATTAGCTAATTCAAAAGAAAAAGTAAATAAAAGTAAATTATTTTTAAATATGTCTCGAGATGGATTTCAGTCCTTCCTAATTTGAAGTTTATTTAAATCTAATGATTGCCAACTAACGATTACAATATATAGTGATGGTAGATGAACTTAACAACCCTCTGTAAGTGTGTGTGAATGCTTACATGCCCAAAATGAGTGTCACCCTTGAGGCTTTTGAGATGCGTAATGAAGATGCAATATGCTCATTACACCTGTGATTGCCTGCAAACACGTTGCCTAACACAGACTTGACCTATTTTTTTTATGCATCAGCACTCTGATTTACAGGCCAGAGTAAGAGAAAATTACTAATTGTGTGACATTGTTCTACACAGTCAGTGATAGCTGTGGGAAAAAAGGAATAGAGCATTATTAAATTTTGACATATAATGTAAAATTGTGGTGTCAGAATAAGATATCATTTCTGCTCTTTAAAATCATGCCAGGTACATACAGTACATTCAGAAATTATTCAGACCCTTTTTTTTTATGTTGCAGCCTTATGCTAAAATGCTTTAAATTATTATTATTAATTTTTTTTTTTTTCACATCAATCTACACTCCATACCCCATAATGACAAAACAAAAACCAGATTTTTGATAACTTTGCAAATTGATTAAAAATAAAAAACTGAAGCATCACTGTGACTCGGAGGAGGGCGTGGCCGGGTCGGGGACGCCAGTTCGAGAGAGAGAGACATGTGGCCGCTGTGTATGTGTTTACGTTTGTTTAAGTTCAGTTATGTAATTAAAGTTATGTTGACTGTTCTGGTGGTTCCCGCCACCTCCTTGCCCATAATTTCCCCATTACATTGGTGCCGAAACCCGGGAATGGGGAGGGATGTGCTGTTGTGGAGTCCTCGCTGCTGACATCTGCCAGGGAACGGAGTCGCCGCTGCCAGCCGCCGGAAGTTGGAGGAACTGGTGTCATCCGCCAGAAGCGGAGAAGCAGTTACTGTCCGCCAGGGGTCGGAGGACTCGCTGCCGTCTGCCAGAGGAGGAGCGGCTGTCATCCTCCAGAGGGCGGAGGAGTGGCTGAGGACCAGGCGACGCTGTGTCCGGGGACCGGCGAGTGAGTTTTTCACCCTCTCTCTGTCTCTCCCCCTAGCTCTTTCCCTCTTCCTCTCCCTCCCCTCGTCTCTCCCAGGGCTCCAAAGAAGCGGGGAAGAACTGCTGGCAGTAGGACAGTCAGAAGGGGAACACCTCCCCTCCAGGAAGAGAGGGGAGTACTTCATGCCAGAGGTTTCCCCGGCCTGAATCCTGCGGCGGAGCAGCGTGATGAGGAGGAGGGTGTGGCTGGGCCATAACTATGGACGCCCGGCGCTGAATCAGCCCAGTCAGCGGGAGAGGGATAAAGAGGAGCTGGGGATGCCAGTTCAAGAGAGAGAGAGACAAGCAGCCGCTGTGTGTGTGTGTGTGTTTATGTTTGTTTAAGTTCAGTTATGTAATTAAAGTTATGTTGACTGTTCTGCCGGTTCCCGCCGCCTCCTTGCCCATCCTTTACCCGTTACAGTCAGAGTATTCAGAGAAGTATTCAGACCCTTTGCTATGACATTTGAAATTTAGCTCAGGTGCATCCCATTTCTCTAGATCATCTTTGTGATGTTTGTACACTTTGTTTGGAGTACACCTGTGGCAAATTCAATTGAATGGACATGATTCGGAAAGGCACACACCTGTCTATATAATGTCTCAGCCATGAGGTCAAAGGAACTTGATGCAGAACTCAGAGAAAGGACTGTGTCAAGGCACAGATCTGAGGAAGGCTACAAAAAAAGCTGCATTGAAGGTTCCCAAGAGCACAGTGGCCACCATAATTCTTAAATGGAAGAAGTTTGGAACAACCAGGACTCTTCCTAGAGCTGGCCGCCTGGCCAAATTAAGCAATCAGGGGAGAAGGGCTTTGGTAAGAGAGTTGACCAAAAACCAGATGGTCACTCTGGTTGAGCTCCAGAGACCATGTGTGAAGATGGGAGAAACTTGCAGAAGGACAACCATCACTGCAACACTCCACCGATCTGGGATTTATGGCAGAGTGGCCAGAAGCCTCTCCACAGTGCAAGACACATAAAAAGATTTTCAGACTGTGAGAAACAAGATTCTCTAGTCTGATGAAACAGTTTGGCCTCAATTCCAAGTGTTCTGTCTGGAGGAAACCAGAAACAATTATTAAGAAGCGGTTGTGGCTAGGGACAACTCTGTGAATGTCCTTGATTGGCCCAGCAAGAACCCGGACTTGAACTCAATTGTACATATCTGTAGAGGCCTGAAAATGGCTGTCCACCGATGGTTCCCATCCAACCTGACAGAGCGTGAGAGGATCTGTAGAGAAGAATGGCAGAAAATCCCCAAATCCAGGTGTGCAAAGCTTGATGCATCATACCCCAAAAAAAAAAAAAAAGACTTGAGGCTGTAATCGCTGTCAAAGGTGCTTCAACTAAGTACTGAGTTAACGGTCTGAATACTTATGTCAATGTGATATTTCAGTTTTTTCTTTTTAATACATTTTCAAACTTATCAAAAATCTGTTTTTTTTATTTGTCATTATGGGGTATGGAGTGTAGAGTGATGTGAAAAAAATAATTTAAAGCATTTTAGCATAAGGCTGCAACATATAATGTGAAAAAGTAAAATAAAGGAACACTTTCTTAATGCACTGTACACATTTATTGCTCAATGGTGTACATTTTAATATTATGGCCAGGGACAAATAATTTATCGTTTTCCATTTGGGTTCGTTCTGAGCAGAAACTGTATTTTTTAATTCCGGTTCCTGCCTTCCGTAGCCTCCTTTCCAATTAATAACCGATTAGAACAAAATACAAGAACGGTTAATAATGTTCTTTTTAAAATGACAGTACTCTGTGGTAAGGGTGGGTGATATACCTGTTGCAGTGTTGCCAGATCTCACAAGAAGATACAAGCGACGTTATCTGAAAAAACAAGCTCAAAATAAGGGACTTGCCTCACCCGAAATAAGCAAAAATATAAGCAGTTGTTTTTCCCCATGTGGGGGAATTTTCCGCATAGAAATCATAGCGAGCATAGTATTCAGTAGCCTATATAAAATAATGTGTTTTCAATAAATGTATTAATATGAATTATATCCCCAAAAATATGTAAAAAGTTTAAAAATGCAAATATGCAAATAATTTTATTTTAATTATTTAATAATTGTTTAATTATTTTATTTTAATTTGTTTTAATTACAGATCTGCCTCTCAGTAAAAACCTTGCAGCATCAAATCTGTATTAATGCATTATACCTAACAATAATTCAGTGAAGACTTGGAAACAACTGAGAAATGTACTTTTTACCTTTACCTTGCATCTGGATTAATCATGCATGTATATGTAGTAATTATATATAGATGCCAAAAAGGTCTTCAGCATGTCACGGAAGGTTACATCCACAACATGCAGTATGGCAAAGAAATGTGTGACTGCAGCAGTTTCCTTCAGGATCAAATCACATGTTTAACATGTTCTACTAAAAAGAGTGAAGCCACATTTTTTTGGGCAACAGAAAGTGGTGTAATTCTGAAAATTCACTGTGATAAACCCTTTGGTCTTTGGAGAAAATTAACGGATTTAAAATTACGTTTTCACTCTGGAACAATTGAAAGGGACTTTGTTCCTGTTTTAGGTTACATTCTGCAAAAAAAAAAAAAAAAAAAAATTGGGGGTTTTTGTTCCTTGAACAATTTTTAGTCCCTAATTAAGCCTAAGAGTTCAGCTCACAATAATATTAAGCAAAGTGCAGTTTTTGTTTTTTGCAGTGATATACTTCCTTTGGATTCTGAGATTCTTAAAGCCATGGTTCTCAATCAGTGGGTCGCTTGGTAGAAGCTAGCCAAATTAGACCGATACCAACATAGACATGAGGTGTGACATGCCCTCATCCTCAAAAACCATTAATAAAACTGTTCAAGGTAAAATAAAATTTGACCCAGACCACATTAAATATGGGTTCACTTGTAACAATGAATTGTGCAGTGCCGTCCTTAGTGTAGTGCAACGGTCATGGTCGCACCAGGCCCTGCGGCGATTGCTACCGAGGGGGATCACCCCCCACTCCCCAAAGACGGCAAAGGGCCCCGCCCTTTGCTTGGGACGGCCCTGGTTTTGTGCGTTGAATTACTGGCTGCTGAGAGAAGAAATTAAATTTGATATTTCAAAACCAATAATAAACCAATTCATATATTTCAGTATTTGGTTTTAAGGACATTTTTGTTCACTTTTGTAACATGCAAAGCAAATTGGTACTGTGTTTGTTCGCTACTTGATATAAAATCTGTGGTCTTAAAAAAAAACACTTGATAACTGCTGCTTATTGCATACTGCTGCTGCTTAAAGCATATTAACAGAAACACACACACAAACTTCTGCTCCTCTGCAAGATGGAGTCAACCAAGATGGAGTTTCAGTATTTCAATCTCTATTGAGACTACTAGACCAAGCTGTAGCATGTGTGGTTGATGGTGGTTCAGCTAAATTGTTGTGCTTCATTGGTTGCTAACTATGTTATGTGATGTGTCGAGTACAGAAATCAGTGATGTGTGTTATGCATGTTTCTTTAGCTGAGAGCACAAGTGTCTCTGTAGTTTAGGCATGTGCTCTGATTCCTCCTGAGGTCAAGACTGTTTTAACACGGAATGTAGACGTGACCATTAAGCGTGTGTTATTTCACAGAGAAACTGGGTCTGTTGTTCTTTAGTTTGTTTCACTCTGGAGTGAAGATACATTAAAATTAACACTGGCCTACTTATCCACTGTGACTAAACGCACACACAACTCTGTTTTCTTTCTCTTTCTTCATTCACCCTCTCTAACGTCCGCACTGTGTTCTTTTTTTTACTTCATGTCTTTCTCATCTTATTTACCCAAGAACTCACATTCTCAGCTTCCCAAAAATTTGGTGAAAGAGTATGTCACACTAGCCCATGTTGTCGGAGAGCATCTGTTTCACTTTAAAAATTAAAAATAAAAAAATAAATAAAAAAGTGTGCTGCAAAAATGACCATATTAACATGCCGATTTTTGCCATGTTCTAGGATCATTAGAATAGTTGACATGAAATGTCAAGTAGTTACTGCAGTATCTTGCAGCATGACATGCTATAGATCTAAAACTATTACTTTTATTATTATAAATGCAGATTTTATGACCTCATATTAATAGAGAGACTACATGGTACATTTGTACAAGTTAATTTGTCATACCACAGGATCATTAAAAGGTACAGTTCATCCAAATATGAAAATTCTGTCATAATTTACTCACCCTCATGTTGTTCCAAACCCGTATGTCTTTCTTTGGCTGAACACAAAATAAATCTTAATATTGAAAAAGAAATAACGCCCATGTTACTTGTCAGTAATGCAGAGTGCAAACAACTGATAAAAGTCTTTAAACGCATCTTATGCCCTGTTGCCTTCTCAACTCTCCAAGGCATAACTGCACCTCAGGCTAGCATGTGGCCAGTGAGAGAGAGAGAGAAACACAGATCTAAAAGATCCCCTACCCACACACAGACATCTCTTAGTCTGCCGGTCTAGGGATGCAGTGCTCAGTCAGATGGCAGTGGAGGAGAGATCAGAGTTCATCGGAATGGGCGCCCTGCCCCTCCAAAACACATCTGCTTATTGAGAACTCGCCACAGGACACCAGAGAGGAGAAGAGAGCAGCTGAAGAGTGAAAGGATGTTTTCACTGTTGTGGAGGATACTGCTGAAGTTGTTAATGGTTTGGTGGATGTTTGAAGGTGTCATGAGGTGAGTTTTTCACAAGGGTGCTATCATTTCCTACTGGTATTACCATGTGCTTCATTAAAACAATTGTAGATGCTACTGATTAAGGACAAAATATGGTTTTGTATTGTTTTTTGTGTTCAGTGGTGTGTAAAATAGCTATAATGACCTGTTCTTCACTAATGTGTAAATATCCATATACTGTACTATTGCTGTATGTGTGGGTCTTGTTTTGGTAAGTGTGGGGACCAAATGCCAGCCAATGGTCCCCATGAGAAAAAATGTATAAACATACTAAACTATGTGTTGATGAAAATTAAAAAATGCAAAAAGGTTTGTGTGATGGTTAAACTCAGTATTAAAACAACAGAAGTCAAAAAGTCCCCACCATGATAGAAAAACAAATGTGTGTATGACATCCTTACAGTGTTTGTGTGTCTAGCAGTTCAGTAGCTTTCATGGGTGAAAGGTTTATTTTAATCCCAAGGAATGTTCTAATGTTTGTGTGTGTGTTTGTTAGCCTTTTGTATCTGGGTCTGTGAAGTGTGAGGCTGACACAGAGAGACAGCTCTGTCTGAAGTCATTTTCACCGTCACCGTAACTGTAGATTTATTCAAGTTCAAATGAAATTCACATAATTAGATTTAACTTTTACTGACCTACCAAGAACAGCTCAGATCTCCAGAATGACATTAAGGGTGCGAAGACTCACCTGAGGATGCAATCATTGTGTTTCTTATTTTCATTCCCTATGTGTTGCGTACAGCAGAGTTTAGATTTCACAAATCGAATTTGACAGTTCTGCTCACAAACAGACAGGAAAATTGAAAAGGAACTGGACCAGAAAATGTATTTAAATATGGAATAATATTCAAAGTGCTGGAGTTACGGTGTGTGGACAAATGTGTAAGAGAGAAGAGCGTTCTGTCTTTTTTCTTATATCCACTTTTACTTAACTCACATTTGATGAAATATTAACACCTGCAACGACCAGTTAGACCCAGGCCAGTAGAGATGTCACAACTCTCTCTGTTTTACTGGAGCAAATCCGAGAGTTAGACAGGGACATTGTCCAGGGGAAGGGGGTGCTGGTGAAAGGCAAAGGTGGGATTTGGCCAGATTTATAATGTTTTAAAGAGTTGGTTCACACAAAAATGAAAATTCTGTTATCATTTATTCACCGAAGAATGTTGACGCTGCTCTTTCCTATATAAAGAAAGTGAATTGGGACTGAGACTATCAGTCCCTAGCTTTCTTCCTTACATCTAATTTTGGGTTTCACAGAAGAAAGAAAGTCATACTAGTTTGAAACAACATGAGGGTGAATAATTGATGATAAAATTGTCATTTTTGGGTGAACTATCCCAAGCAAGTTTCCTTATTGACCAGATTATCCAACTTTTTTATTTTTAATTGAAATACATTATTACCAAAGCATTCAATCAATTCTTAAACATTGTTGATACAAATGATTATAAAAGCTTTGGGACTGGTGAACATTTAGTCAAAAAAGAAACAATAGATGAAAGTTAATGGAGAACAGACCCCACGTGCACATAAATATATACACAAACGATTAACAAATGTAATAATATTTTGGGTGGATGGGTGTAGATCAGTGGTGTCTGAAGTGTATTATCTGTCTCTCTCAGGTGTGTGTTTAGTAAGGAGCTAAAATCGCCCAGCAGTAGGGCGAAGCCCATGTCACCATCCGATTTCCTGGATAAACTAATGGGGAAAACATCTGGATATGACGCTCGGATCAGACCCAACTTTAAAGGTATGCATTTCATTCCAAACTGCTTTAGTGCAACTTCAAGGAATCACCCCCGTGTCATTTGCAATCTGTATGACATTCTTCCATAGAACACAAAAGAGGATGTTCAGCAAAATATCCAAGCTGCTCTTTTCCATACAATGAAATCAGATAGTGACCATAACAAAGGAACATAAAAATATTCCATATACAACTTTTGTGCTACATTTCAAGTGTTCTGAAGCCATATGGCAGCTTTGTGCGGGAAAGAGATAAAAAAAATTAATTTCTGCATCACTAATGTCACCAAAACGGAATTTAAAATTAAAACTAGATTTGTAAAGTTTTTCAAGACAAACTTTGATGTTGGCTTGATAAAGCCTTGTCTAAAAGTTAAAAATAATGACACAGACAGACGGTCAGACAGGACATTCCATCAGTAGAAGTCTATAGGATTTTTAGCCACTTTTAAAGTTATCTGCGGGAAAAGTAAGATCAGTTAGAATTCTGCATGTCTGGACTGAGTTTGGTGGATGTAGCTTGAAAGCTTAAGGAGACATTTTGGTACTGTTCTGTAGGATAACATTATGTTGGCTTTGTCAGACCAACATATGATTGTTTTTAAAATTAGTTTTCAGAACACTCCCCTGTCCTCCATTTGTTAGTCAAACATATTGTTCCAGTCCAAACTCTCTCCATTGTTTGTTGCTGTCAAACTGGTCAGGATGCTCAAACAAACAGAGCAATATTTCGATAGTTCCACAGTGTTTACACTTTGCGAATTGTTTACACATTATTACAAGTAGCATAGAAAAAAATACACATCTCAGCTTTAAGTAATTAAGTAGAAAATGCTCCCCTCTGCCATAGCTCTCAAATGACTTTTGCAAATATTCAGACCTGGTGTGTTGAGATTAGTCACCATACCCATGAGAACCAATGACATTTGATGTCACCAAAGTCATTTGAATCATATGGGTTTGGGTGAGCAGAACAGTATTTTCATTTTTGGATTAACTATCCCTTTACCATTTTATACTATCCTATACTAACAATTTTCCAAAGTAAAAATTCACAAATGAAATTAGCAAATGGACTGTTTTACCACTGTAGTTAAAAAAAAATAAAATAGAGAAATCTGTTTGTTATGACAATAATAAAGCTCTGTTAGCCTGGAATTCCCTTCTGCTGAATCCTGCTTTAGGACAGACACATTGCATTCGTCTACTACTGCTTCACTCTTGCTACTTCTCATTATCCTCTCCTCTTATTCTCACTGCTTTCTGTTACTTTCTTGTGATATTTTGGTTATTCTCAAACATCATATAATGCAACACAGAACAGAAGTAAAAACTGCTGTTGCAGCTTAATCTCTTGTGCATAGATTGTTTTGGCAGGAACTCTGCAAAAATGTGATGTCCTCAGCAAAGAATATATTTACATTCTCTCACATGAGGAAAAAGTGCTGTGGCCAAAAACACAGAGCAACATAACATCTCATTAAACTATATGAACCCCCCATGGGTTCTCTGGTTTATTTTTTACCATGTAGTCACCATTCAACAAAAGAAAACTACAGGCGTTCAGAGCAGAAGATGACAGAATGTAAGACAGAATTTCAGCCCCAAACGGTGATGAGGATGATTTCAGAAACATGCAGGATACGGCTGTCAGCTCTCAGTAGAGTTCCCTCCGTAGAAAATGTCACAACAGCCTCTGTGAGGATCTGTGAGGGGCAGTTCCTCAGTCGGCGACTGGGCCATTTCCTTTTCCTTGCTGTCTGCTCGAGTGCGTGTTAACCTATAGACCTGAATCATTCACTCTCTTTCACCTTTTTTTTTTTTCATGTTTAAAAATTCTGTCAGTATTTACTCACCCTCATGTTTTTCCAAACCAATATTCTATTATTTTTTTCTGTGGAACAAAACATTTTGAATTTTGAAGAATTTTCATGCAGATTTGCTCTTACAATGACAGTTCATGACCATGTCTGAAAAAAAAAAAAAGAACAAAAACCATAAAAGTAGTCTATATGTTTCAAGTCTTTTGAAGGCATACAATATCTTTGTTTAAGAAACAGATGTTATGTCATTATTCACTGATAATATATTCACTAATGATTGCAAGTTAGTATGTGAACAAATTGTTCTTTTGGTCCAGTTCACAAATTGGAATGAATGATTCATTCATGAATCGAACTGATCCGGTTCTTGAGTGTATCTCACTCCTGTGATGTAGTCGCAGCATTTCTCGAGTTAACTGTTCACTGGAGGGGAATATTATCAGTGAATGATGTGAATAATTGAATAATTAGTGAATAATGAGTGAAGTGAATACATTTAAATTTCGATCTGTTCCACACAAAGCAATCGTATGAGTTCAGAAGACTGTATGGAAGATGTATGGACTATTGTTTTTGTTTTTTTCTTTGATGGTTTAATACATATATATATATATATATATATATATATATATATATATATATATATATATATTGAAAGATATATATATAAAACATTATTTTTCCTCCAATTTTGTTGATGAAAATTTTTGATAACTTTTTTAAAAATGTTAGCTTTTTTTTTCTTCCTCTCTTTCCTTTTTCATTCTGCTTTCTCCTGAACTCACTCTCTCTCTCTCTCTCTCATGATCTGTCTCTTGCTCTTTCTCTGTGGGCGTCTCTGAGCTCGTGTATATTTTATATCTGTTCTACATCTCAAAGATGTGGCTGTCAGTGCATGTGAGTGGATGTCCCCTCTGATCGGCTATAAATATCTGTAATGTCATGAACGTTAAATAAATAAATAAAGCACCACAATCAAATATTTACTGCAGACATTACACAGCAACTGAGTGCTAATTAAACATATACGATTAATAAACATAGCCAGCTGTAGCACTCATTTATTTGTAAGTAAAGTAAATGAGGCATTTCACAGATGTCTGGGACACTAAGTATTTTTTTTTCCCCCCTCATTGACACACACTTGTGTTAATTATTATTATTATTATTATTATAGAAACTACAGCTGCCATAGCAGGTCAATTCTGCTTCAATTGTTTATCTAATCTAATATGTAAAATTGGTGGTCAAAAATGTAAATTTTTCAGTATTGTTCCTTTTGGTCCCTAAGTGCATGAGTCACATTTGGCTTTTTGATTCTGTTTGTCCTCTGATAATTTGTGACAGAGTGTGTGTGTGTGTGTGTGTTTGTTTTCTGTGTGAAAGTCTTTCTGGGTTAGTGGGCTGCTAGAATTGTGCATCCATGCATGCAGTGTGTGTGTGCGTGTGTGAGAGAGAGAGTGTGTGTGTGTGTGTGTGTGTGTGTGTGTGAGTGTGTGTGTGAGTGTGTGTGTGTGTGTCAGAGAAAGAGAAATTTAGATGTTTTTATGATATTCTTCTTTCAGGTCCTCCTGTAAATGTCACCTGCAACATATTCATCAACAGCTTCGGCTCCATCACAGAGACTACCATGGTACACACACACACACGCACACACACACACACACATGTTGGTGCGGCTATACTTATGAGGACTCTCCATTGACATAATGATTTTTTTACTGTACAAACTATAGATTCTATCCCCTAACCCTACCCCTACCCCTAAACCTAACCCTCACAAAAAAAAACTTTCTGCATTTTTACATTTTCAAAAAAACATTGTTTAGTATGTTTTTTTAAGTGATTTGAATAAATGGGGACACTATAAATGTCCTCATAAATCACATTTATAGCATAATAACCTTGTAATTACCAGTTTGTAACCTAAAAAAATCTCCTCGTATACCACCCAAACCCACCCACACACACACACACACACATTCAAATACACATAAACAAATAGACACAGCTCCTTAGGAGCACCTGTCAGTACATATTAGATTAATGACCATTAAAATCACACAGAGGCAACAGAGGAGCCATCAAACTTGTTCAGAGTTTTCTAATTAGCCCCGCCTTGAATTATAAAAACACTGCAGCAGTGTGAAAATACACACACACACACATACAAGCACATATGCACAGAAAGGACACATGTTCATGGAAAGGATGCCTACACAAAAGAGCTCATCAGAAATATGCTTGGTCTTAAATGTACCACAGGACAGCTTTCTTAGGGGTGATTCTAGGATTTCAATAACATTATTAGATATGCACATTTAATGTATTTCCCTCTTTAGCATAGATTGTGTGTTTTAAAAAAAAATGTTTTTTATTGTGTTTACATCATTTAAGATAATCAGCTAATATTAATTTAAAAAAAATCATTTTCTACAATAAACACACTCATAAAGTTATTAAAAAAATAACTGAGACCATTTTAAGAACCATTCAAGTAAAGATTTTTTTATTTTCCATTTAATAGTTTATTATAGAAAAGAAATAATTTAGCATTTTCTATTGATTAAAGTTATATCAAATACCACAAAAACCTAGTAGACCTATTATTTTTTTTTTGGTGTGCAACCAATTTTATGTGTTTTGAGTCTGTCATTAAAACAATGACAAAGCAACTCCTTCATGTCCGAAAAAGTCTAATTATACCTTATTAAAACCTGCCTGTTTGCTAAGAGACTTCAGCAGAATGTATAAGCATCATAAGTATTTCCCCCACAAATGACAACAAAGCATATCATTTTGTGATCTGCTGTGCATGACCATCAAGGCACACAACAAAAGACAACATTATTAGCCTAAAAGTAATTACAAGTTTTAAATGAGATTACCGAACTAAATGACTGACATCACTCCTCCGCTCCTTCTATCAGTCAAAAGAGACGCTGTTGCTGATCCTCGCTCGTTCACGAAGCGAATGAGGAAATGGGGCATATTCATTCAGAGGATCAAACCAATGATATGCTCCTTTAAAGCCTGCACTCCAATGCTATTGGCTCATGCTTTAGTCAGTCTTTACATATAGGAAACGACTGGGCTGCAGTTTGGAATTTTTGGGCCCGATACAAAATGTTCTGCGGGTCCCCCTCCAGTTCATTGTCTGCTGACTAACCTGGGGCCCCATTTAAAAAACATTTGCTTAAAAAATTACATAAAATTGAAACAGTACATTCAAAATGTTTAATGAAATAAAAATCTAGTTAAAGATAATTAATGCATGCTTTCCAGTTTTTCCACAATACAGTGATAATATATATATATATATATTATCACTGTATTGTGGAAAAATTGGAAAGCATGCATTAATTGTCTTTAACTAGATTTTTATTTCATTAAACATTTTGAATGTACTTGTTTCAATTTTTTATATATTTAACTACATACATTTTTACAAAACACTTCCTGAACCACTCTTTCACAATTCGAGCCTGATGAATCTTGGCATTGTTGTCCTGGAATATGCCTGTGCCATCAGGGAAGAAAAAAATCCATTGATGTATCCATTCAGTACATTCATGTAGTCAGCTGACTTCATTTTATTTCAGCATAACGTTGCTGAGCCTTGACCTGACCAACTGAAGCAACCCCAGATCATAACACTGCCTCCAGAGGCTTGTACAGTGGGCACTATGCATGACAGGTGCATTGCTTCATGCGCCTCTCTTCTTACCCTGACGCACCCATCGCTTTGGTATAGGGTAAATCTAGACTCATCAGACCACATGACCTTTTTCCATTGCTCCACAGTCCAATCTTTATGCTCCCTATCAAATTGAAGTCGTTTTTTTCTGATTAGCCGTACTAACAAGTGGCTTTCTTCTGGCCACACAGCTGTTTAGTCCCAATTCTGTACATTCTCGTCACATTGTGCATGTTGAAATGCTCTTACTTTCACTATTAAACATAGCCGTGAGTTCTTCTGTCGATTTTTTATGATTTGACTTCACCAAGCGCTTTAGTGATCTCTGATCATGATCATTCAAGATTTTTTTCCTACCACAAATCTTCTGCGAATTTGACGGTTCACCATTATGCTTCCAGGTTTTAATAATGCGTTGGACAGTTCTTAACTCAATTCCAGTGATTTCAGCAATCTCCTTTGTTGTTTTCTTTGCTTGATGCAGGGCAATAACTTGCCTCTTCTGAAACACAGTAACATCTTTTCCACGACCACAGGATATGTCTTCCAACATGGTTGTTTAAGAAATGAGAAGCTACACAATGCATCAGTTAGGTTTAAAAGAATTGTTGCCAGCTGAATCATTTTAATCACTGCAATAATTATCCAATCATAGGCTCTTAAGTATCAGCTTATTTAAATCCAAATGACGACTTTTTTGGGGGGCCAGGCAGTGTATATTCCTGTCTTATTTCCTTTACTTTCACCCGGAGCTTATATTCTAATGCTGCAGTGTGTTGTTCATCATGTTGCAAAAGGCTGTATTTTTTTCAAGCATTGTAGGCAACATTCGTAATGGTACTGTAACAGTAAACATACAAGGCATGGCGGCCGCTCAGTACACTAGAGCAGAAGTAAAAATAACATTGCCGTTTATCAAGCACTGAAACTTTGCTTGGTACAGAACAATCTGGAATAATGTTAAACATTGTAACGGTCACCTCTTTGCAACCTGAACTTCTACAGAACGTTAAATATTTGTGACACCTGCAATAAAAACAATCAAGATGCAGCGCAACGGATGAAACAGAATGCAGGTGTCTCGATATGCATTTGTGAAACCTGAAGTTCTTATTAACTTAACATAGTGTCTAAAAATGTGCTGGTCCTGCGTGAGACACTGAAGAAACAACGAGACAAGGTGCAGCAGTCAAGGACATTTGTCCAGCGCTTTTACATAGGAAAACAAAAACAGAGCAGACGCTCGCAAAAACATGTTCATTGTGAACGGCCCCTAACTCCTCCATTTGCACGTATCTGTTTTTTTGTTGTTGTTTCTTTTTGGGGGATTTTCTCCCCTTTTTCTCCCCGATTTGGAATGTCCAATTCCCAATGCGCTCAAAGTCCTTGTGGTGGTGTAGTGACTCGCCTCAATCCGGGTGGCGGAGGATGAATCTCAGTTGCCTCCACGTCTGAGACCATCAACACATGCATCTTATCACATGGCTTGTTGAGCACGTTACCGCGGAGACATGGTGCGTGTGGAGGCTCTCGGTGGGGCACGTGGTGAGTTGTACGTGGATGCTGCGGAGATCCATGCACAACTCACCACGTGCCCCACCGAGAGCGAACCACATTATAGCAACCACAAGGAGGTAACCCCATGTGACTCTACCCTCCCTAGCAACCGGGCCAGTTTGGTTGCTTAGGAGACCTGGCTGGAGTCACTCAGCACACCCTGGATTCCAGCTCGCTACTCTAGGGATGGTAGTCAGCATCTTTACTCGCTGAGCTACCCAGGCCCCCCCATTTGCACGTATCTTTGAGTGAGAGCATGTGGGCAAAACAAGTTCGGATGGCCTATATATTTTTTCATAAATTACAAACCCGAGTCCAAAGTCCTACTTGAAAAACTGACCCGAACCCGGCTGCTTCTTATGTGAACCGCTCTGAGAGCACTGACAACAACAGCGTATTCGCGCATGTACCCAGAACAACATGTCACTCAAGTGGTTTTTGCAGTGCTTTCCTAACGGGGGCAATTGCATGGTTTGCATGGGGGTTAAAATCGCTACTGTCCAGGCCCCCCTCAAGCCCGAGCCCGGGACAAAAGGTCCAGTTGCCCCCTCTCATCGGCGGCCCTGGGAAATGCCACCAAAGCAGTCTCATGCTTCAAACAAGTGCCCCTTTTTTAAAACACTTGGGTGCTGTTTGCAAAGTCACAGATTTTTAGGGGTGCTGAGATGAATTTTAGGGGGGCTGAAGCACACATGTTTCTCACACACAAGAAAAAAAAGCAATTAGTAAAACAATCAGTTAAAACAATCAGATGAGAAAGCAAGAGATTAAGACAACAAATCTAGGACTGAATGTAAGAATCAAGCTATAATTGGATGAGAGAAAGAGAATTTGACTCAATATTATTGAGTGATAGGAGTCTTAAAGCGTTTTTTTCCTCAAAGATTTTAGATTCAGTTTCAGAAAATGTGTTATTATGCAATTTAGCAAATACTATAAGCAGTTTTGACTGTCATCTTAGTCTCAATGTTAATCTAACTATAGATTTTAAAATTAACTTTTTTCAATTTTAAAGAGATAGTTTCCCCAAATATGAAAATTCTGTTTTTATTTTCTCCACCTCATGTTGTTCCAAACCCATGTGATTTTTTTCGTGGAACATTAAAGGAGATGTTAGGCAAAATGTTAACGTCAGTCACCATTCACTTTCATTGATTCTTTTATCCATACAGTGAAAGTAAATGATGACTGAGGCTGTAATTCCCTAAAATTCTGCCTAGCATTTCCCTTTGTGTACCAAGCAGAGATGTATATGACTGTGAATGTCATGTGAATCTTAGGATTATCGTCTGAACGTTTTTCTACGGCAGCAGTGGAATGACCCACGGCTAGCTTATAAAGAGTATCCAGATGATTCCTTGGATCTGGATCCATCCATGCTGGACTCCATCTGGAAGCCAGACCTGTTCTTTGCCAATGAGAAAGGCGCCAACTTCCACGAGGTCACCACAGACAACAAACTGCTGAGGATTTTCCAGAATGGAAATGTGCTGTACAGCATCAGGTGCAATATTGCCCTCTGGAGGTTTCTCAAGCCATTGCAAACTATTAAAGAAATGTACTGTATGACTTTTGTTCTTCTGTGGAACACAAGAGGAGATGTTCACATAGCTTTTTTTTTTTTTTATCTCCATACAATGAAATTAAGACCAGGGACTAAATTTCAGCCTGTTTCTCTCTTGGCATGTAGCTTATGGCTTGTGTGGATACCTTGTACTACTGTTTTAGAGCTCAGCAAACCCTGGTTACTGTATGCCAGAGCTATTCAACTTCATCGACAAGTGGGCCAGATGGAAAAAAATCTTGATGCATGCAGGCCAAGAATATTTTAACATAAAGCTTCCATCAGATATTGTGTTATTAAAAAACAACAGTGAAGTTTGTTATTGTTGGTGAAGTTGCATCCAGTGTTACCCAGATGTAAGTTTGTTATATATGCAATGATTTAAATTTTTGACTTTTCAAATCGAATGTTTTTTTTTACCAAATGAATTAACAGAACTTTTCTGTTTCTCCACACTCATGCTTATCTGTTGTCCATGACGGATGATAATTCGTAGTGCAACCTCTGAAAGAGTCTAAAAAACATGGTGCTCTTGAAAAGTGGCACAGTGTCCATCTAGCTCAAGTTTACATAGGAAAACAATTGAAAAACAGCATGAACAGACACAAAGCAAGTTCAGTGTGAACAGCCCCTTAGACAACTGACAACCTCAGGCGGGCCACTGAAAATTTCAAACCGGCCAGAATTGGCCCGCGGGCCGCCAGTTGAATAGCCCTGCTGTATTCTTTTGCTGTATGGAAAAGAGCAGCGTGAACATTCTTCTTGTTTTGCAATATGGCTATAAAAGTTTAAGTAAATGGTGACATTTTTATATTGGGGTGTACTATCCCTTTAATGAGAAAATGTAAGAGCTCTCTCTCTCTCTCTCTCTCTCTCTCTCTCTCTCTCTCTCTCTCTCACACACACTCACAGACTCACTCTGATTCTGTCTTGTCCTATGGATCTGAAAAATTTTCCAATGGACATCCAGACCTGCACTATGCAGTTAGAAAGCTGTAAGATTTTACATATTTTTTATTTTTTTAAATTTTATATTTTAATTTATTTTATATATGCCCATTATTCTCTCTCTCTCCTTTCTCTCTCTAGTTGGCTACACTATGAATGACCTGATATTTCAGTGGTTGGATGAAGCCCCAGTGCAAGTGGCCGATGACCTTATGCTGCCCCAGTTTGTCCTGAAGGAGGAGAAAGATTTGGGATACTGTACAAAACACTACAACACTGGTACAGCACTAAATATCCGGATGGCACTCAGTGCACTATATACTAAGTGTGTACTAAGTACAACACAGCGCTGTTGCAGATCCACTACTAAGTTTTTATTACGTTTTTGCGTGAAACATTTCATAAGTGGCCTGACAATGGCTGTTACGAGGAACAACATTGTGAAATGGATTTTTATATTTTCTAAAGAAAATATGAAGGGTGCTTACCACAGGAAAACTCACCACCACCATAGGATGCTAGGGTGTTCTGGGTGGTTGCCAGGGTGTTGCTCTGCAGTTCCTAAGGTATCCCTAATCGTTGTTAGCAGTGTTGTTTGTAATCTAATTACAAAGGGATTAGTTACTGTAATCTAATTACTTTTTAATAAAAAAGTAATGGAATGCATTACATTTTAAATTCTTTAATCAGATTACAGTTACCTAATTTCAATTTAAATGTAATTACTTTTAAGTACATTATAGGGTTATGCTTATTTCTAAAATATTATTTATGTAGAAAACATTAATTATGGCCCCGAGTCATTGTGATGGAGAAATGTGAGGTGCTGAGTGTATGACTTATATATATATATAAAGAAATATATACATTATGTTTCAGAGAGTAACTTAAAAGTAAAGTAATTAGTAATGTGATATATTTTTCAGTGAAGTAATTAGTAAAGTAATCTGATTATAATTTAAGGGAAATAAATAGTAATTTGTAGTGGATTACAATTTTTAAGTAACTTACCCAACACTGGTTGTTAGCACATTGCTATGCGGTTCCTAGGGTGTTCTGGATGGTTGCTAGGGTATTGCTAGGTGGTTGCTTACTGGCCTAAGTCACCAAGCCCATCCCCAATTCCATCATATTCTGGTCACTAGATATGGCTCGGGTCCCTCCTTCAAGTAAGTCTATGGGGTTTTTTCACCCATTTGATCATCTGCCAGATGAAATTTGGATGTTCGAATACTTATAAAAGTTATAGTACACCTCTTATCAACAAGCTGCATATTTTAAGATATCATATATGTGTCTAGCACAAACGGTGGGGATACAATAGTAAGGGTTAGGCCTCGATATTCTTCTGGAGAAATTCTTATTCGTTCTTTGTAATATATACTGTATGCAGTAGAAAATGTTTCATTTGGCTTGTTTAAATTTTGAATTCATGCTGCTAATGCTCTAAGATGCTATACACAGCCATAATGTGCACCGGTTAAACTCCATCCATCCATCCGTCCATCTTCTATAGCTGCTAGTCCTATATAGGGTCGAGAGTAGTGCTGGAGCCTATCCCAGCTGTCTTGGCCGAAGGCAGGGAAACACCCTGGACGGTGGCCAGTCCATCACAGGGCAACCTGGTTAAACTCTGTTATAGTAATTTATGATGACACTGATACTATTGCAAAGATCAGTGTACAAAAGTGTTTAGGTGCAGAATTAAGACAAAAGAATGATGATATGCTTACTTTGGGATAGATGTGTAAATGGCTTTCACTGCAGATGGCACATGAGTGAATGGGCACTTGAGAGTAATTGATTAGATTTGATTCCTTTTGTAGACTAATTAAACAAAACAATAAATCGCATTATATGGTCTTGAAAAATGTCTCTACATGAACGATCGTACAGATCGTATATTTGCACCAGCTCGCTAATAACTCTACACGCCAGTCAGTCATTTTGACTGACTGATCAACATAAACAAAATGAACTGTCGGCGTCAAGGTAGGTGGAGCTCCAGTTCACATCTACCGACGACGTTGTCCAATGGCAGTAAGGTGTTTAGCAGTCAGTTAGAAGTTTTCCTAAAAGTTCACCCAGGCGAGCTGTTACAAACCACCGAAACGATCACAAAAACACTGTTTTATTAACAGATTTAGTTCTAAATGACGTCACACCGTTCGTTCTTCGATTTCGTTTGAAGTATATCGGGGCCTTTAGGGTTTTAAAGAACACTCAACTGAGTATGAGCATCACTAATGAAACTGTGTTGTATTTGTTTATTTTTGCTAACGTCATGAGTGTGTTTTACCCAGGTAAGTTCACCTGTATAGAAGTGAAATTTCATCTGGAGAGGCAGATGGGTTACTACCTGATCCAGATGTACATCCCTAGCCTTCTAACAGTTATCCTGTCGTGGGTCTCCTTCTGGATCAACATGGATGCTGCCCCTGCCCGTGTAGGGCTGGGCATCACTACAGTTCTCACCATGACAACTCAGAGCTCTGGATCTAGAGCATCACTGCCTAAGGTGGGTGAGAAGAATCCATCCACCCACCCATCCACCCATCCATCCATCCATCCAACCATCCATCCATCGTCAGTAACTATTGATTTGTCCCTTTAACATGTTTCCTGTGTTCTTTACTTGTGAAATGTGCCTATTAAAGGGTTTAGTAAAGTTAAGCTGACCCACTTACCACAGAAAATAATTTTGACTCGTCCCTCAGTTTGTACAAACAAACACAAATTGTGTTTAACCTCCTGAGACCCGAGCATGACTGCTGTGTGCATTTTCTACCGTGGTCGTGAAGTGCAAAACAAAACAACAAATCACAACTGCAAGTCTGAAAAACACAACTGCAAATCCAAAGACAACATAATAATTCAGAAACACATCAACAAATCAGAAAACACAACAGCAATTCAGAAAACACAGCGGCAAGGCAGAAAACACAACAACAATTCAGTCGAAACAGAAAGGGTAGGTACCATAGCTTCTCACCTGACTGGCTGTGTGAATGTGACCTAGACCTTTCTTCAGGACTGATTCACTGATTATATCAAAATCCATGCCAAAAGGTCACTGACTGAAAATCTAAATCATTTGCAGTGTTTTCTCTCTCGGGAAAACAGTAACAGAAATCTTTATAGCACAGAGAGTAAAAACAGCGAGCGGGAAAAGTTAGTTTTAGGTAAGATGTTCATCTATGGTCTCATGGTTCATCTAGTGTGTATGGGACTGTCTTAAAGTTCACAACCTGCACTAAAACATTGGTTCATTCAGTCTGCAAGCTGTAACTTAAAAAACACTGTTTAAAAAAAAAAAAATTAAAACTCAAAATTATAAAGGTTCCAGTTGCTGCCAGTTGATAGATTTTCCAAGTATGTAATTATATGAATTCAGTATTCAATTATTTTAGAAAAAAAAAAAAAAACACTAAAATTCATCAAGATTTAATTTTTACATTACAAAAGTTGTAGCAAGCTGCCAGTGGTGTGAATGACTAACTTACATTGTTTTTTGTTTTTTTTGTTTTTTGTTTTTTTATAATTATAATTATTATTATTTAAAAAATTTATTGAATACTGTATAATTATAATTCCACATCCTGGGAAAATCTCCCCTAGAGTAAGTCAGCATATCTAATAGCAGCCTTCTACAACCTTTACAATATGAATATAATATCCTGGTAACATTTCAGCATTTTTTTTTTCTTAAATAATTGAACATGCTGGCTTCAAATGTAGAAAGTTAGCCATCACGTCAGCGGTCTTATGCAACCTTTAGAATGAGAAAATGTTTTTTTAATAACAGTGTTTTTTATGTTAGAATATGCAGGTCAGTTGAATGAACGCTTGGACACCGATGTTTTAGCGTAGTTTGTGGAATTTTTAGACGGTCCCTTACACACAATAGATGAACATCATACCTAAAACTTTTCCCACTCACTGTTTTTGCTCTCTGTGTTATAAAGTGTCCCATTACTGTTTTGCTGGGTGACAAACCACTCACAATTTTCAGTAACTGAGCATTTGGAATTAATTTTGAAATAATCACGAAAGTGGGCAAAGAACCAGTCCTGAGGAAAGGACAAGGTATTCTCCACACAGCCAGTCAGGTGAGAAGCTATGGTACCTACCCTTTCCATTTCGACTGAATCGCTGTTGTGTTTTCTAACTTGTTTTGTTTCTGGATTTGGTGTTGTGTTTTCTGATTTGCGCTTTTGTTTTCGGATTTGCCATTGTGTTTTATGATTTGTTAATGTGTTTCTAAATTGTTATTTTGTCTTTGGATTTGCTGTTGTGTTTTTAGATTTGTTGTTTTGTTTTGCACTTCACGGCCACCGCTATTTTCCATTTCCCTTTATGATTTGTAACTAATAGCACCTAATAAAGATGGGAAAAAATGTTGTGAAACTAAGTTGTGAAATTTTAAATTAAACCAAGCTATAGAAATTCAACTTTGTCCCATTGTCCCATGCCTGCCAACCATTTTGAGTGGTTCAAACATCATCTGCAGCCTGAAACTGAAATTCTGATTGGAAGTTTGGATTGAATGCACTTGGCTTCATAGGAAAGCTATAGGATGCTCCCTTGCTCCCTATTTAGTGAATGACTTAACCTCAAGTTTGCTGTCTGTCTGCACTGGTCTTAGAACAGTTCAAAATGCACTGTACGTTTTCATCCTAACTCTATATAAATCCTCTGAAAGAAAAATCTTTCAGCTTTTGGACGAACCCATTGATTCTCAAAGTGATAATGCACAATAAAGGATTTCTAAGGGAAACAGAGTCCCTTAGTCCACATATGTGGTCATTGTGTTTAACAGTGTGCCGTTTCATGATAAATCGCTCAAATTTTTAACAAAGCATATCAGATGAAACTAGAGACTCTAAGCTTTTGACTTCAACAGGTTTCAATGTAAAAACTTAATGCGGTTTCTTACCAGATGTAGTTTTGTTGGTGTTTCTCCCAAAGACAAACTCCACAAAGATCGGCGCCATGTTGTTTTGTCACATTACACGGTACGTCAAAAGTTAAACCCTTTACTGACAACCCAGAGTGTCCTGAACTGAGATCAGTTGGTTTCAATTAAATTAAATTATATTATGCATAGCATATAGCAAAGACAAAACACAATGTCCGTGCAGAAGGACGCGGGTTCGCACAATGTTAAACTTTACAGTGATATGCATACAATGGAAATCTATGGGGCAAGGCATCCTGCAAGGTTTAAAAGCAGATATGTTGAAGCTTGTTTTTTGTTAAAGCAATTCTATTATCTCTTCCATACAAATAACTGTGTCATTTGATCTGTGAACAGTAGCGGTTTTAACTACCACGCAAACCACACAATTGCTTGGGGCCCGGACATCGGGGGACCCCAGGCCCAAGTGGTGTGGGGTGGGGGTGACGTGTTGTTCTGGGTATACACGCAAATACGCTGTTGTCTGCGGTCTCAGAGCGGTTCACGAAGCCGCCGGGTTCGGGCCAGTAGGACTTTGGGATCGGGATTGTAATTTATGAAAAATATATACAGGCCTTCCGAACTTGTTTCGCCCATGCGCACTCACTCACACAGATACGCGCAAACATATGAGGGGCCGTTCACGTGCTGGATGAACGTCCTTGACTACTGCACCACGTCTCGCTGTTTCTTCAGTGTCTCACGCAAGACTGGCACATTTTTAGACACTGTGTCAAGTTAAAAATAACTTCAGGTCTCAAAAACACACGTCGAGACACCTGCGTTCTGTTTCATTCATTGCGCTGCATCTATAGACTGTTTTTAGCGCAGGTGTCACAAAGATTTAACGTTCTGAACAAGTTCAGGTTGCAAAGAGGTGAATGTTACAATTTTTAACATTATTTCAGATTATTCTGCACCAAACGAAGTTTCAGCGCTTGATAAAGGGCAATGTTTTTGTTGTTGTTTTTTTTTGGTTTTTTTATGCTCTAGTGTGCTGAGGGGCCGCCGTGGCTTGTATGTTTACTGTAACAATACTGTAATGAATGTTGCCTACGATGCTTAGCCTACATAAAATACAGCCTTTTGCAACATGATGAACAATCCACTGCAGAATATATTAGAATATAAGCTCCTGGTGAAAGTAAATAAGACAGAACTATATTACTATTGTATACAACAAATCCTCAAAAGTAATAATAATAATACTCTATCATAATATAATGACAATCTGGACTACAATAAATAATTGTTGGGTTATAATTTTAATATATACTGTAACAACTGAATTTCAAAATGTTACTAGGTGAAGTAGTAGGTTTTGCACACCCTGTTCACACACACACACACACACACTCACACACACACACACACACACACACACACACACATATTGGTCTACCTATAATTATGAGGACTTTCCATAGACATAATGATTTTTTATACTTTACAAACTATAGATTCTGTCCCCTAACCCTAACCCTAACCCTAAACCTAACCCTTACAGAAACCTTTTTGCATTTTTACATTTTCAATTGTACATTGTTTAGTATGTTTTATAAGCAATTTAAATTATGGGAACACTAGAAATGTCCTCATAAACCACATTTATAGCATAATACCCTAGTAATTACCAGTTTGTAACCTAAACAATTGTCCTCGTAAACCACATAAACATGCCCACGCACGCACACACACACACACACACACACACACACACACACACACAAGTGTTTTTGTAAACATATATGTAGGTAAATATTGCTTTTTTATCACTGTATTGTGGAAAAACTGGAAAACATGCATTAATTATCTTTAACTAGATTTTTATTTCATTAAACATTTTGAATGTACATGGTTACAACGGCTGATAGGAAGAATTAAAATTTATAATTTAAAATACATTTTGTCATTTTTTTTTAGCAATTTGTTTTTAAAAATGGGGCCCTGGGTTGGTTGGTTGCTTGAGGCCTCAGAAATCATAAACCTGCCACTGTCTGTGAAGCTCTCTAAATTGTCTTTATAAGAGGGCTACTGTTTTAGGCAGGTGAACTTCTGGTTATGTGTTTCTGGCATGGTTCTTGTGGCTGGGGCCAGCTTTTGTAAACAGTTCTTTGTAGATACTGGATGGTTATGGGTAGTTTTATCACACTAGTCTCATGCTAACTTGTATTATGTTTAATTCTTGTGGCTATACTTTTTAAACAGTGTATATTTTAACATTTATTCTGGTGCAATGCCTTGCCACTTAGACATTCATTGTATGTGCATTACTGTACACACGTTTTTCCTTTGCTTTTACAAATTGTCTAAATTAGTTTCTGTGGTAATCAACATTAAGTCACAGATACTTTTGATAGAACTTATCTTGTATTGAACCAGGAACATTCCTTTAATAAACAGTGTATTCATATGGACAGCTCTGTGTGTATATGTGTACAGGTGTCCTATGTGAAGGCCATTGACATCTGGATGGCAGTGTGCTTGCTATTTGTCTTTGCTGCTTTGCTGGAGTATGCAGCTGTTAATTTTGTCTCTCGGCAACACAAAGAATTCTTCAGACTCAGGAGAAAACTGCGGGAGGAACAACGCTGTAGAGCTGTGAGTGGCAGTCAGAAATTTTCCAGTGTCATATACACACATTCACACAATATGCATTCAATGCCCTAAAGATACTGTACACCCACTGCCTTTCTTTGATCTTTCATGAGAATAGCTTTCTGGTTCCCTCCAAAGCAGAGACAAGGGAAGGTCAGTGATGCCATTAAAGATGGTATATCGTGATGCCATAAATATTGTTCTGGAATGACAGAATAATAATATTCATTCCATACAATTGTGTGGCAAAATGAATGGAGAAAAACTGCAAAAGTAAAAGAAAGCAGCTGCACAATTTTATATCTTGTAAATGTCTCATTTAAGCTCATTAAAGCTTAAAGCTTAATTCTAAATGTTCAGGTTAATTGATACATTGGCATAATCGCTAAATTAAAGGCAGCACAACAAATACAACTACCATATAAAATGAATACTACATTTTGAATATTTTATTGTTATTTCCTATAAATTAATTTGTTAATTGTTTACTTGTTAAGAAAATAATATCATGATGCAAAACATTTTATTAATGCAAAATATAATATCTATATGAATATGACAAGATATGCTCTTGACAGGCTTCATGGCTGAATTCAACACTAAATTAATTGCCAAGATAATCTAACAAGTCTGTCTGATAGGAATAGACGGCTATTCCCAGACTCCTTTTCTCAGGAGTATTAGTCTGCCTAGATTAGATATTTTAAAATGTTCCTTTCCATGTTACTCTGCTCTTAACCAGTTAATTGTGAAGAGCCATGGCATTCTAAACCTGCACAGAGCTCTTGGGCACAGCGGACACTGTTCTGCCATAAAGAGCACAGCAAATATTACACCATCCTGTCCTTTTCTATTCCTCCTCCATTTTCCCACCATTGCCCACAAGGGCAGGCTGCATATGCAGAAGAGCAGTATGTGTGTGTATGACCCACAGGGTTGGGGAGTAACGGAATACATGTAACGGGATTACATATTTAAAATATAAAATATAAGTAACTGTATTCCACTATAGTTACCATTTAAATCATTGGTATTTAGAAAACAGTTACATTCAAAAAGTATTTGGATTACTGAAGAGATTACTTTGCATTTTATTGTCATTTGTTTCATTTAATATTAAGTCCTTTCAGATGGAAAAATGTATACAGATAAATGATGCAAACCAAAGTGCATTTGAACAGCGGTGAAACACTTTCTTATGATGTGTTACATTCATACGAGCAGACAGAGTAGTAAGTTTGAAGTAAGTTTGGAACAGAAGAAATAGAAATAAACCTTGTGTAAACTGTCAACTTTACGCTAAGCTAAAATGCTATTTCTAGCCATTTTACATGCACATGTTACCACGATCATATTTTTTTATCAAGAAAATTCATGTTGGATCATAATTTCTTTGATATTAGGGCAAGAATCGTATTCTTGATAATAATTTTTGTATTGTTTTCCTGTAAAAATATCTAAAAATCCTTAAAACAAGATCAATTTGATGTATCTTGTTTTAGAAACAACATTGTATAAGATATTTTGGTTTTTCAGAGAATGTAGTTCAGAGTTTCTATAGTCAAAACAAGTGAAAAAATCTACCAGTGCTGAAGAAGTAATCCAAAGTATTTAGAAAACGTTACTGACCTTGAGTAATCTAACAAAATATGTTACAAATGACATTTTACAGCATGTATTCTGTAATCTGTAGTGGAATACATTTCAAAAGTAACCTTTCAAACCCCGATGACCCAGTGGGTGAGTTGGCGGCGCTGTGCCCACTCACTTGCCTTAGGGTTGCCGTTAGGCTTGTAACATGCAAACATGCATACACACTTCTGCACTCAGGCTGTTGTTTATATAAAATTACACACAATCCTATGTGCATGAGTTGTTAGCCACAGACAGTAAAAACAGAAACACACACACTCTGCTGCACATGGGCTGTTTGGTCCTAGACGGCACAGCACAGTTGGTTGTCTGATCTTATGTGCACTAACTCACCCTGTGCAATGACCTGTACACAATGTGATTCAACACAAACATGCGAAACACCTAACTGACCAGATCCCATACTGAAAAAAAATCATTCAGTTGTTACAGTATATATTAAAATTATAACCCAACAATTATTTATTGTAGTCCAGATTGTCATTATAATATGATAGAGTATTATTATTATTACTTTTGAGGATTTGTTGTATACAATAGTAATATAGTTCTGTCTTATTTACTTTCACCAGGAGCTTATATTCTAATATATTCTGCAGTGGATTGTTCATCATGTTGCAAAAGGCTGTATTTTATGTAGGCTAAGCATCGTAGGCAACATTCATTACAGTATTGTTACAGTAAACATACAAGCCACGGCGGCCCCTCAGCACACTAGAGCATAAAAAAAACAAAAAAACAACAACAAAAACATTGCCCTTTATCAAGCGCTGAAACTTTGCTTGGTGCAGAATAATCTGGAATAATGTTAAAAATTGTAACATTCACCTCTTTGCAACCTGAACTTGTTCAGAACGTTAAATCTTTGTGACACCTGCGCTAAAAACAGTCAGCGCAACGAATGAAACAGAACACAAGTGTCTCGACACCCCTCAAACGATTTTTGCAGAGCTTTCCAACTTGGGCCAGGGGTCCCCAAACGTCCGAGGCCCCACACAATTGCGTGGTTTGCATGGTGGTTAAAACCGCTACAGGATATCACACACACTCAGATATACAGTATATTAAGGATATCACCAAGAATAAGTAACCTGGAAAACAAAAGGGAAAACTGAAGAAAGAGTAAGTAGGCTGGTACAAAAAAAATGAAATAAAGAAAGAAAGACAAAGCTGAAAAACAGCTGAAGCTTACAAAATGTATTAATAAAAAAAAAAAAAATTAAAAAAAAGAGAGACCGGGGAGACCGGGGCTCATTATCAAATGTGGAAGTTGTTGCAAGGACAATATTTCAATAACTATAAGGTTTAGAGCTAAAAGTCCAATTACAAAACTGTGTTTTGTGTAATAACTCTTACTAAACAAGGGAACACATTAAAACAACCCTGGCATGCATACATACATACATGCAAGGGTCAACTATGCAATGAAGGTAGATTATAACCAAAATGTTCTCAAAGTGTATTCTCAGGACAGGGGTATTGTTCTTTTTCTTTTGATCTTTTTATAAATGTCAGGTCAGGAAAAGTTGTAATTTTTATTTTAGCCCACTATTTTGAAGCCAAGCCATAAGGTATGTGCTTATACAGAAACTGACTTT
This sequence comes from Myxocyprinus asiaticus, assembly GCF_019703515.2. Classification (NCBI taxonomy): domain Eukaryota; kingdom Metazoa; phylum Chordata; class Actinopteri; order Cypriniformes; family Catostomidae; genus Myxocyprinus; species Myxocyprinus asiaticus. Next base: position 17,233,022 of record NC_059346.1, on the reverse strand, counting down.
TAAAAATAAACGTACCCTAAGATATATTAAAGGGAGTTAAAAGTATTACAACTAGCCCCAGTTGACGTAGAAAAATTAATCTTAGAGGTAAATGTGTTGTTAAACACTAAATAGTTCAGTGGAATATGCTGCTGGAAGAACATGACTTGCTTAGCTGCTGGCTTAGTTATGTCTAGTCAGATTACAGATATTACAGTAAAAATTTGCATGCTCACTGGAGATTTTTAATAAAGTACACTGTGACCTGGTTTCAGATTAAGTTAGTATGCATGGTTACAGAGGGACCATTCTGTTGAGGAGTGCAAGGAAAAATAATTTTTTTATTGTTTGAATAAATGATGATGCCATTTTAATGTGTCTGTTCTGTACAGGCCTCTGGTCAGACTGGAGGAGCGGAGACGAAAAACAAAAGCAACAACGTCATGGGGAGCACACCATCCAAAAATGCACAACGCCAATGCAGCGCCTGTGCACGGGTATACACACACACACACACACACACACACATGTTGGTGCAGCTATACTTATGAGGACTCTCCATAGACATAAAGATTTTTATACTGTAGAACTATAGATTATATCCCCTAACCCTAACCCTACCCCTAAACCTAACCCTCACAAAAAACATTCTGCATTTTTACATTTTCAAAAAAACATTGTTTAGTTTTTTTAAGCGATTTGAATTATGGGGACACTAGAAATGTCCTCATAAACCACATTTATAGCATAATAACTTTGTAATTACCAGTTTGTAACCTAAATGTCCTCATAAACCACCCAAACCCGCCCACACACACACACACATTTAAACAATATCACACAAGCAAGAGTACTGTTGTATTGAATAGCAGGCAAAGCTGTGTTAACCTGCCACAGGTAATTGTAACTGTGTGGATATGCAGTACAACAGTAAAATATTGAATATGATATTGATATTTTTATACAACAGTTCTATTAATAAGAAGTTTATATAAACTTTTTAGAAAAAAATTTGACCAGTTATTATGTTGTATTAAAAAAGCCAACATACAGTACTGTTCTACACTATCCACAGTTGTGACCAACCACTGAGCACTGCCACAATGATTATGATTGACACTGGACTGTTTTATAGTTCTGGTCTCAATAAGAAGCAATGTAAAAACTACCAATACAAGCATTCCAGATGAAGAACATCCATTTTAAGTGTTAGTTGGAGTATACAGCATATGAGTTCAGGCTAAACTTGTGCAGTTTTTGGCTGTCATAACATCTCAAAATAGTTTAATTTATCAATGTTACTAACCTGTTTCCATAGCTTCATGCCATCCACCCGCTCCTTAAACTTTGTGGTGTGAAGCACTGCAAAAAATGGTAATCGCAACTCTCTAAGTATCGGCACTATGGAGCTTTTTGGGAATTTTTTACAAGGTTAAGAAGATTAACATCACATTATCATCTAGAAACAAATACCAATGTGAGTGATAACACTGGAGACATGAAAACAGGCTGCCGTTGTGAATTGCGGAACACATCCATGTCAGACTGATATTACAATGAAATCCAATTTCTCCCATTCATTTTAACAGAAGTGGCCAATCTCTGCTAAATAATTACTGCCGCAATTTTAAACACTACCCCCAGTGGCCAAAGCGTTAAGTGTTGTTGGGCTTATGGGCATGTGTGAGCTCCATTTTCTGGGTGAGATGTCCATGGAAAGGTGCCAAAAGCGAGTTGTGAAGCAAAATTTTTTTTTTTTTTGCTGTACAAGCTGTAATACAGTGAAGACGAATTAGGTTAATTTAATAGAAAGGCTTTGCAATGGCAAAATAGGGGCAAGAACTTCCTGTTCAATACCAAACCAGGGAGGGGCTCTCTCAGGTGGAAGCGATCAGTGAGCCAAATATCTGAGACCGAATGCATAATACCTCCTACAGCTTTTTAACTTCATCCTCCAAACTCTGCACAGACCTTCAGACTGTTCTGACTTAGTATGCAGTCTTTTTTCTAACTGAACGGACTTATGTTTTCCCATAGTGGGTGATCAAAAATCCTCAAAATCTTGTAGACTTGCATTGAATGTTCAAATGGGCCAAGACCGTTCAAACTCCATCTGTTAAAAAATTCCAAATTAAACAAACAGGTGTACAAGGCCTTTAATCTGTTTAAAGTAGCCATCTCTCTCTCTTGACAAACCTATCTAGTTTTATTCTTACTCCACCAACTAAAATAGTTCCAAAGGAAGTCAAAGCAGGATCAACCATTGCATGTCGCTTAGCAATGCACAGATTGACAGCCAGTCTTAAATACTACAAACACAGATAAGTGGAGTGATGCAAAAATCAGCACTCTTGGAATGTTGCTTATCCAGTTATAGAGGACCAGACTAACTGTTGTATAATCACACTTGTGGTATAGGACAGTTCTGCTATGTTTTTTCCCCCAGGAAGAGCAGTTAGCCTCAGAGAATCGGGACTTGTTCTTCTTGGGTTATGGGATGGACACCTGCCTTTCTGGGGATGGGCCTCTCTCTGAGGCTGCCGCAATGTTTGCGGGCCTTCCCCCTGGCCATGCCCTGTTTGATATCCGCCGGCGCTTTGTGGAACGAGCAAAACGGATCGACACCATCTCACGAGCTGTCTTTCCTCTCAGTTTTCTCTTTTTCAACGTGTTCTACTGGTTTACGTACAAAGTGCTTAGACATGAGGACATTTACCCTGCCCTGTAACCTTGAGATTCAGTGACCCTAATTACTACCTTTTGACCATTATGTGAGCCATTTTACATCCAGTGTGAGGATGAGATCAGAGTTTTCCTGCCTCTGTGTCAAGGACATTGAAAATGAAACTTGTCTTAGAAAAAGGCAAAGGTGCAATACACATTCTCTCTCTCTGCATGAGTGAGCATATATGCATGTGTCTAAGACCACATACAGTACATTTACAAATGGACCCTTAGTTTATATGTAGAATGACTGAATCACTCAGGCCTTGGTCTCCTTAGATGCAAGCACACTCTGTACTGCACAATATAAAAGCAGCAGGTCAAAGTCTGTGTGGAAAATAACATAAGTTTACTAGAGGCAAACTTTAACTGTTTTCCTATTTGGTTTAGGATTTTTTTAAGCATTCTACTTTAGCACTGATCACTTGTGTTCCTGTCTGTGTGGTTACAAAGAAATAAATAATATAAACCAAATGTTCTGCCCTATGGTTGATTTTTGAGGATGTTGAACAGATCTTAGAGGTAGTTCACCCAAAAATGTAAATTCTGTCATCATTTACTCACCCAAATGCTGTTCCAAACCCTACACGTAGGCAGAACATCCACCATTCACTTTTATTGCATCTTTTTTCTATACAAGTTAAGAGAATGATGACTGAGACTATCACTTTGCCTAACATCTCCTTATGTGTTCTATGGAATTTAGTCAGTCATCCAGGTTTGGAACAATGAGGTTGAGTAAAAGATGACAATTTTGAATATTGTTTGAACTATCCCTTTAATTATACACAATAAATAGCCCTTACATTTTCAGTACCATGGTAAGGACATCATATAAATACAGCTCGACATTTATCTAATGTTGACATCATGTAAAAGTGTTAAAAGAATTATGCCAAAGTCATTCAAGCATTTTTTAAGCAAGTCAGTCCACTTGGTGGTTATCTTGGTAACTGCCCCTGGCAGCTGTTTTCTACTCATGCATGTCCAGTTCTAATCCACTTAAGTCAACTTGAGGGATTAAGTCAAAAGTAATCCTTACTACACCAGTGGTTTAATCAATGTCTTCTGAAGCAATCCAGTTTGTTTTGGGTGAGAACAGACCAAAATACAACTTTTTAAAAATAGATCTTTGCCATTGCAGTCTCTAGTCACGATCAAGATTTTCAGCTCGATTACACTTCCTAGTGCTCGACGCATGCGTTAGATGGCACTAAAATCATGATCACCAAGGAGACTGTTGTCAAGATGTACAGGGAAAGTTATATTTTGTTCTGTTTTCACCCAAGACAACTGGATCGCTTCAGAAGACATTGATTAAACCACTGGAGTCTGATGGATTGTTAAAGCTGACTTTATCTGCTCTTTGGAGCTTTTGGTCACAATTCACTTGCATTGTATGGACCTACAGAAATTTTTCTAAAAATCTTTGTTTGTGTTCAGAAGAAAGTCACACATCTGGGATGGCATGAGGGTGAGTAAAGGGTGAATTATGACTTTAATTTGAAAACATTGATGTTCAATGAAAAGGCGTGGTCAGCATTTCTGTATACAACATTTATTGACAGATGGTAAACCACATAAGCTACCAATGGCCCAGCTCAGAACTGGATGACCTGGCCCTGTAAGAGATAAATGAGAGAACAGACATTAGACACGTTTTAAAGACCAGCTGTTACACAGTTTTCTATGTGGTGTGGTGCCCAACACTGCCATTCAACGTGCTGTAGCGTCACATCAACACCCACTTTCATGTACCAAATAAAATCCCAATGCATATACACACGAACAAAGAGATACAGAGGATTGTGAATTAGCTGAATGTAGAACCTGAAACATATTCCTTTTCTGCTCTTGGCTAAACTTTTAGGATTAAGACATTAGTCAACTAATGAAATGTTCCAAGCAGTACTACCAACAAATGCTTCACCTGCTGGGGAAAACTCTAGTAAAATCAACCTACCACGGACCTCAAAAGTTAGACACTGAAAAGGCCATTCATGACTAAATGACTGGTTCCACATCTCCATGTGTGGATACAAATAATCCTGAACGCATAAGAATGCAAGTGCTTGCATCTACTCTTTACTAACTTAATTTCAATATAAGCCAAGATCAACAAACTATAGCTTAATGGAAACTGTACCCATCCGATTCTGTACCAAAAATCCCACTTTGCCTGCTTAAGTCGATCAGAGTGATGTGCAAGAGGAGTGTGTAACTGTCAGCATGCATCTGTTTTTTGTTTTTTTTTAATGATTTTACACCTGATAGAAAAATACACTCCTAGGTTTGTCATAAAAACCCATGTTATGTCAAGTCTGGTCAGCTGAAGCGTGTTCCTCTTACCTTTCTCTTCTTGTCTCCTCCCAGTTCAAAGTGTTTGCATCTCTTAATTGCCAACATTCTCTTTGAGCGGCAGTTGGGCTCCACACACTCCAGCCTCAGCACAATCTTCTTTGTGGTTTTAGCCTAAAGCAAAAGGAGGGGAACAGTTATATTTGATAAAAATATCCCTAATGTAAAAACAAAAACAGTTAGTCCAGTCCTTTGACAGACAGCCTGCCAGACTGTTGCTCAGACATGCAACAGTTTAAGGCTGCAAAACTAAAATAAAAAATGCACATTCGAACACTAACGATCATTCGAATTTTGGATGTGTGCCAAGCAATGCTGATAACTTACATTCTTGGGCTAAATCAGACGTAGTGCAACAAATAAAACAGAAATTGAGTGTCTTGATTTGTTTTAAAGGTTGAATTTCATTTTAAATTGCCACAGCATCTAAATGCATCTTTACTGCACGAGATGCTGAAAAAACAGCAAGACACGATGCAATGATACAAGACGTCCATCTAGCGCATGCTTGCAAAGAAAAAGATGGACACGTTCGGAGTGAATGTCCCCTTAAGCAGTGGTCTTTGGCGGTTGTGTCTTGAATATGACTTGCTCTCTTATCAGCATCTCACTGCATAATTAGATACGCAAATACAACTGTATTTAATAAGACACCGTGGTACCACCGGTATTATAAAGCTCGAATCTGTGGTTGTACTATAGGCAAAAGTGCAACACCGAGTTAACATGGAACAGTCTATTGAAGCATTTTTCTCATTTAACTTTTTTTACTTAAAATATTGTAGCAAATGAACTGGCTAAATCTTTTGACTATCATTTGTTGACAACCAGATAAGTTCTTTGTAATAAACGCAGGGCTGATTGGTTTATATTGGTTTGTTGTGCCCTCTTGTGGACAGTGAAGACCACGTTAATTTCAAAATCAGAGGTCTTGTAGATTTTTCACCTATTTGAAATAATGTCTTTAAAATTCTAATTGAATTAAAATTTTGGTAATATTTCAGTGAAAAATTAGAAATTACTTTTTCAGCCCTACAATGGTTGGTCATGCTTTGGTTTTGTTTATAACTTTGTTAGCAGATCACGAACACAAAATAACTGGCTATATGTCTAAAATGCAAATTACTTGATATTAACTTGTTTATATTTCTGATGTACAAGTAATTTCACTCCCACAATCAGGCTACTGTACTGAATGAGCACAGCAGCTATTGGCTTTTTGTCTTTGCTTTAGAAAAATCTGTACTTAAGTCAGTTATAGTTTTGGATTTTTAGCTTTATTTCTATATTATTTTAAATTTGGGCAGTGGTGACTTGGCGGTTCAGGCTCTGGGTTACTGACCAGACGATTGGGGGTTCAAGCCCGTTGGGCCCTTGACACCATCTGCTCCAGGGGCGCCATATCATGGCTGACCCTGCGCTCTGACACCAGCTTAGCTGGGATATGTGAAAAAAAAAAAAAATTCCACTGTATATTATTTTTTTTTATTATTGCTACCAAAGCTGAACATTTACTGGTATCATTTTAAAAAGTCTAACAATTACATTTCTCAGGGCAGTCTTGTGTTTCCTCTATCTAGTAGTATTCTTTCATTTGGATTGTAAATGTAGCAAATTTTATAATAGAGTGTGAATATATCTGTAAAGTGACAAAGTACATTTAAACTTGATCCCCATTGTATCCATATACATTTCCTTAACCTGTTGATGTGCAAATTTCCAAAAGTGTCCCACTTTGCCCATATTCACCCTAGCATATCAAAAACTAAATAATTTAAATCCATTTTTATTTTAGTTAGTCTGAGTTATGAGAAAGTATTTTAGTTTTAAGTTTCTTCCAATAATTTCAGTTTAGTAATCTGTTTATTTAGTTTACTATAATAACACTGGTAGGAGTTGGTCAAGTCTGAAGACAATTTTTAATGAAAGTCAAAAGTTCACAACAGACCACAATAAGCTACATAATACTTGTTTAATATTCCAGGATCATATTCACCCTCTCCAGCTAATAACTTTGTTTTTTCACACAATTTGCAGTTCAACTTTGAGATCAAAATTACGTCATGGCTTTCACTAAATATTGGGCAACTATTGCAGTTATCCACGTTGTACCACTTACCTTTTTTCGGAAAATAGGCTTCGTCTGTCCTCCATAACCGCTCTGCTTTCTGTCGTAACGCCTCTTTCCTGAAATAAACAGATAGAGACACATACACAATTATTGCAGGCTTTAACTCAGTGAAGTCTCACCACAGGTTTGACAATGCTCTTGCTGAACTCACCCTGGGCGTACAGAGAGTCTTTGCCCTTCTTGTACTGGGTCACTTTATGAGGCTGGTGCTTCTTGCATTTCTTGCAGTATGTCCTGCGAGTTTTCGGCACGTTCACCTGCAAATACACGCATCACAATAATCTCATCAAGTTTACAACAGCGCCGCTGAAATCAACGAAAGATGGACTAGCCCTCGAGCTAATATTAGCGTTACTACTTTTCTATAAACAAACAAAATGTAGAGATAACACATAAGAGTAGCACCGTAAAGATAAGGTTCGACAACATAAAATACAGAGAAAGCTGGTGAATCGTCAGCTTAATATCATATTCCAGTCATTTGTGGCTACAATGCAAACAGATACATCGCGACTGTGCTGCTCGACCAAAATAGGAGAATAATCAGTTCATCCGTCAGATAATCGACCCAATAAAACATTTTATGTGATCCCCAATGCGTATAGATTTATACTACAACATTTGGCAGGATCTATGTCGTTCAGACAAAGAGGATTAAAACAGATTTTGAACAAAACGTCACAGGACAATATAACGCACCATGACTGCCCTCGCGTCGCAGGAGCAAAGAGGAAGTACAGACGTCACTCAGTGCATTTTTATCACCGGGTTGCGCGCTGCATGCTGTTTCGCGATGCTGCGACCTAGTGGTCGAAATGACAACAACTCCATAGAAACTCCATAGTTACCATACTACTATTGCTATTTCTGCAGTATATACTATACAACTAAGAGTAGTATGGTAGTATGCTATTCAAAAGTCTGAGTCCTAAATTGTAATTATTGATTGGCAATTATTAATTATTTACCTTCGGGACATTTTTGTCTTTTTCATTTTTGTTTTTTTCAATCATTTTGGCTGTGGTAATGCATTTTTGGGGGAATTTTGATATTTCAACCTCAGTTCCTATAATACATTTATAATACACTGTGTACACAAAATAGTTACACTCAGGACCTTAAGGACAAAAATGTCCCCATTGAAAACCATTAAAACTGCAATATTTGATCCCAGTGCCATTAAATAATTAAATAATAAAATCACGAATTCTATGATATTATGCTTTCATTCCGGAGCCCTGGCTTCAAAATTAAAATGTTCAATATTTTCCACCAGATGGCGCCATTTTCCTCTTGTTTAGCCTATGGAGTAAATACATGCTTTTTTCCTATTTTCTGTTTGCTGTATTATAGAGCACTGCAGGCCAATTGAATAAATGATGCAGCTAAAATTGTGTGGGTGTGTTGGTATGGATGTCAGAGTGTGTTTTGTATGTGTGTATTGAGAAATGTGTGTGTGTGTGTGTGTGTGTGTGTGTGTAAAAAACAACAGTGGCATTATGTAAACAAACTGGCATTTAAAGTGTTAAAATCCTGAAAATGAATGAATATTTGGTAGTTATGTTCAGGACTGATGTTGGTTAAAAAATCTAAGTCAGTGAAAGTGGAAAAATAATATTAATATATAATGTTTTATGGCAGTTTTGTGACACGGACATTTTTGTCCTCTAAGGTACTGAGTGTGAGGGTTATTTTTTTTTTTTAATCTGACACTGCACAAAATATAATAATGCATCAAATTCATTGTTATTGCCAATCACTGACATATCCCAGACTGTGATAATCAAAACAATAAATTTCCCCTTAGCATTTAGTATATGGGAAATAGTTCATTTTTTTTGTTGTGTTTTTGTTTTTTGTTTTTTTGTTTCCATAAAAAACAACAGTGGCATTATATAAACAAACTGGCATTTAAAGGGTTAAAATCCAGAACATGAATGAATATTTGGTAGTTATAATCAGGACTGATGTTGGTTAAAAAAAAATGAACTCATTGAAAGTGAAAAATAATATTAATATATAATATTATTATGGCAGTTTTTTGATGCGGACATTTTTGTCCTCTAAAGACCTCTGAGTAACTTTTTTAAATTGACGCACAAGGGTTAAACAGCCAGCTGTCTGTGAAGACTGGACTTATTATGCAAGTTAAACTGAAGAACTAATTCATTTCTGTTTTTCAGGGTATTTGATCAGAACATAAACAAAGAACACAAACTTTCACCTAAAACACATGCACATTTTCATATTGACTATCAATTCTCTTCATCACGATAATTTTTTAAAATTTATTTTCCAAAACAAAGAACCTTTATTTTGGAAAATGACCCAACATCACAAAATTATAATGCTGTAAAGTCTCTGCAGCTAAAAAATAAAATAAAATAACGAAGTCTCTGCAACTTTGTATTAGTCCGGATGAATGTAAATGTAAAATGTATTTATACAGTGTACTTCTGCATTTTTTAGAGCTGAAAACAGAAGGTTCAAGGGTGAAAGCGTGCTGACATAAACACAATTTTAAGGGAAGGTATGAATGGTTTTACAGTGAATTAAGATATAAAACTAATCCAGGGCCCCGTGAATTTAAGCATCAGCCCTGCTTTCATGTGGTGCTACTTATTTGTCATTGTTTCACTCTTTCATGCATTTTTAAATGATTTACACACTTCCACAACATTCTGAGATGGGAAAATTGTCCTCAGTTGTGCATTGACCAATCCTTGATATTCAGAAATATAAACATTGTTGTAATGTCAATGCTTCTCAGTGAGCCGAAAATCTTTTCAGTTTCTCAGTTCAGTTGCACAGTGCTGTCAAGGAAACAGGTATTAGCAGTTACTATTAGCAATAATTTTCAGTTCAGTGTGTCATGGATACATTCAAAATTAGTTTTGCATAGGCATACCCTTTACACACATAAAAACAGATTTCAGATTAATTTATTCTCATTATTATAATGCACTGTAATGTATACCATGCCTGTGACTGCTTATTTAAGACTCACTTTTGAGACTTCTAAATTTTTTAATGGAAATACAATTTGATGCTCATTTGCTGTGTGCCCCCGGTCATCTGGGAAGTTGATATGGACTGGCACGTGCAGAATGGTGCTGGCTGGCACCATCAACATTTCGGCAATCACCAGGTCATTCCTGATGAGCACTAATGACATCCGCATGACCTAATGGCCTCAAGGTGCATTCTGCAGTGTATACTGCACACTACACCGCCCTGTTAGATGCTACTGTACATAAACTGATTGAAATAGTAAGGAAAATGTTAAAACAGGAAATTCATGCCAGCACATTCAAGGTTAAGCTTGATGTGCCATCTATGACAGCTTTAAAACATACACCTATACACACAATGTATGTCCTGGAGCTTTGATTAATAACATCTGATTGTGCATGTTAGCCTATGGCTCCCTTCATACAGATGAATGAGCTTAATTAAAGTGAAATGAAAGGAGAAAGAACAAACCTTCCTGTATGTGTGTTGAGATGTTGTTCTGGGCCAGTGATTGAGTGAGGAAAGTGTCTGTTTGGCACATCTGGCATTATAATATGTTTTTCATTTTACAATGATAAATTACCTAAAAATACATATGAGACAAGATCTTAGCGGTAGGCAGTTGCACCAATGTGGAAGCAATAAAAAGTTTTGTTTTTGAAGAACAGCGATTGTATGGGGATGCTCATCTTTTTGTTGAAGTTTATTCAAATGTTTCAGTCTTTTTTTTTATTTCAGAGTAAAATTGTGGGGTGCTGTGGGTGGAAACTGATCTGTCTGTGTTTGATCTCAACACACACACACACACACACACACACACACACACACACACACACACACACAAAATCAGTCTTACTCAGTATTTTTTGTCTTCAAAATAACATTCAAAATAAGATATATTAACTTAAGAAACAAAAACAACATTAATGAATTTATTTTAGTGAAACAATTTGCCAGTAGTGTATACAAATCTTATTTTCTCTCTGAATTAAGTTTATTTTTCTTGTTTTAAGGATAACACTCTTAGACTTAATGTCTTATGTAATTTTGATAAGATATTTTTTAGCTAGTAACAAATGACAAAAAAAATTCTGGCTTTTTTCCATGTTTATGCTGTTCTAATACAGCTATATATATATATATATATATATATATACAGGGCGGTGCCAAAAAGGAGACCTTCATTTTAATAGGAAGAGGAGATGCATTCCTTCTGACATCCAGCAGAATTAGGAAACCAAAGGTGAATATTATGTTCATATTAGTTTAAAGTTGTTTCTCTGTAATCTGGCCACATTGTGTTACAGAAAAATGACATTTAATTCATTTTAAGATTAAAATAAAAAATGTTTAATAATTAAATAGAACATTGAAAGAAATGGCTCATTTGCTAAACAGCAAAATATTAGCAGTATTAGCACTTGAAGGTTAAAACATGGTGGGGTAGATTGGAGCGGGCCACAGCTATGGAGATGCAGTGGCACTACAGCATAGTACTAAAATTAGACTGGTGGTTTCTGCCTAATTGTTTATTAAAGGTGCAATATGTAACAATTTTCATGTAACATTCGCCCTTTTTTTTTACCAATGTGTGAACGGCTTGTAACACAACTTAAAAAATGAGCCCTTCCCGGATTTCCTAGGTTGCCTATTAAAGCCTGTAGACTAATTTTCATGCGAAGGGAGCGGGTCGCTTTTGCCAGAAAAATCCAAAGGATGTGACGTTTATGCGCACTCCCGAGAGCCTTAGTATTAGCCTCAGTATTAGCTTCTCTTCCGCTATTCAACAGCGACAACAAACTGCAACACTTGGTAACGTTATCTTAGAGATAGAATCCATCAAACGGCTAGCTCCCAGCACTACACCAACTCCTACACAAACTCAGAGTAAGCCAAAAAACAACAACAATTATCTACTGAATCCCGTCTGGCTAAGCGGGAACGTGATCGTGGTCGAGCGAAAACTAGAGTGAATATCAGCAGGGCATTTGATTCGAATATTTATAATTGATTTGAAACTTCGTTCGGTTTTGGGGATCAAAACCGACCCTGAACTGGCATTCTTCTTATTGGACAGGTAAGCTTACATAACTACAAAGCATGTGAAATATAGTGCCATAAGGATTGATCTGTGTACTTTTAGCTAAACTACAATAACACATGAAATGAATGCTAGACAATGTTCAAGATAATGCAAAAAGCTCCATTCATAAGTGTAATGTAACTCGGTTATACAGAAAATATATACATTCTATTATTATAAAACAATAGCTCATCGATATATCAAAATGACAGTTGTGATGGAATCACATCAATACTGAATTGTGTCAACATGTTTATAATGTACAGTCTATTTTATAAACAGCTACTGTCATCATCCACCAAATTTAGCTAACAGCTATTGATAAAGCTGGCTAGCTAGCTAACGCCGACATAGGCTATCGTATAAATGCAGTCAATGTATGATGCAAAGAAAAATGATTACTTCAAACTACAGTCTAGCAAAGTCAAACCTATATCAACACTTTGTTTTAGCCCTGTTCCAGCACTGGAGAGTCAAATAAAATATACAGTCTCAAAGTTTGTAGTAAAACAATCATAACTGTAATTTTAATTATGCTACCTCATCTGTCAGCATGATGCCAGTGAATCATTTTGTCTCTTTGTACGTTACGTCATTGTTTTTGTCGATGCTCGCTCGCTAGCGTCCCTATGGAGTGTGTGCAGGAGCGCGAGCATAAGCAACATGTAGCTGGCTGCAGTTCACTTAACGGCCACAGGTGTCATTAATAACAAGGGTTTCTGAATCTTACATACTGCACCTTTAAGCTAGATAGAAACACAGTCAGTGCAACTTTTTGATTGTCCCTCAAAAAAAATTGTTTATTCAATCGAATTTATTTTACATCAGAAAAATATGTAAAACCAAAGAAATCAAAACTTTACCAACACCTATAGCTGTGTCTGAAACCGCATACTGTCACAGTATGTACTGTATTTGATGAAGGACACATTTCTCCACGGGTAAAACAGTACGTACTTTAGGTATGCATGCAAGTAGTATGAATAGATTTTGGACATACTTCATCCGGGGACGTTGGCATTGTCTCGTGACCCGATTATATGACGTAAGAACAACAACCACAAAAGCTATCTGCCCTAGTTTTGTTAAACAAGTGCCATTTAAGCATTAGGAACAATTATCTTGGTATATATGGTATATACAACGTACAGTGGAGAAAAGCCATCCGACTTGCGATTCACCGTCGCTCCTTTAAATCCAGTGTTTTGAACGCAATGTCGCCTCAGCTCCCAAGGGATTATGGGATTGTTAAGTGTCCAGTCAATCTGCACTTCAAAATCTTGCCGGAAATAGTAGGTCATCTGGGTATTTCTCGCTTCATGATTACTGTGGATTCGGACATACTACTCCATTGGCATACTGTTTTTTGGCATACTATATAGCAGGGATATATGTATATGGATGCAGTGGATGTACTGTAGCTATATTTCAGCAGTGTTCAAATTTGATCAGAGCTCTTGGAGGTTCCCCTTACACCCCCTTAGGTGTACCAACAATCATAAATCCAACCCATAAATAAAAGAAGGACTATATCTTACCTTTATTGTGAGGTGAAAATGAAGATCCACTCTGACAGTGTCACTTAGTCGCTGTCTGTAAATTCCTTCAGAAAACAGCGCCAGGCGCACTTGGGGGTACTTAGAATTTTCCGATGTAACAATTATTAATGTAACAGTATTCTAATTCTGAAGAAACACCAGGGGACCCTCCAAGTAAAAATGATATATTGAATTTCAGTTAATCACAACCCAAAAAAAATTATGAATCATATCAAGGTAAAACTCGATATTTAGAAATTTCCATGTGATCATAAATTAAATGACCCGTCAAACATCATACTCTTTCTATCACTTGTTTTTTTTTTCATAAATTTAGCTTTCTGAAATGTAAGTACTGGAATACCTGGAAAATCACCTTGTTTTGTTAAAAAGTGCTTGAAATTAAAACGGACCATTTCTTCCATGTAATGTGTGTCCATCAAATATGAAATCCACCAACTCGACTTTTATTGAATAATGTGTCTTTATTATTCCTTTCTGTTCTTTTCATTTCTGGCAGATAATTTGTTTTTTAAATAAACATTATTTCTAATCAGACATAGCACAAATGCAATAAACAATCCGAGAGACTTTTCTTGTTAACTGGAACACTGAGAGTGTGAGATTGTGCTTGTTGAACACTTAAAGTGACAGTACCATTTTAGCACTTGTTATACAAATGAATGTAAACTCAGTGTTATTACTTGTTAAATTGTACACATTATTTCAAACAGTGAATGCTCATATCATTATTTTATACTGTATACTGAATAATCTTATGATAAAATATGAATTGTTAGAATGTAGAATGTTTGTATATATATATTTTTTAAATGTAATTATAATAATGATTACAAAACAAATGATTAAAAAATAAAATACACACTTTCACATATTCTTTCTAGACAGGTTCTGTTCAGTTCTATTGCTTGTTCTGCATCTGATCAGCCTGAATGTAGCCCTCTTTTTTGAAGGCACATTTGTTTGTGATCTTTTCTTAAAGAGAAAGGTATATGAGACACTGTAATTATACTTTGAGCATTTATATTGTGTATTAAAGAGCTTTATTTTTATAAAAATTATAATATAATTATACATTTTTTTTCAAAAACTAAAAAATGTTCTGTCATATTTGTCATTTAAATGTTATTATATCGAATCGCGAACCTTATATCGTACATCGAACCGAATCATGAGATAACCATATTGCCCGAATTTGCATCTACACCCGTGGACCAGCTTTGATGAAGGGCGTTAATGTGTTTGAAAGGTAGACTGTCAAATGATTTCCTGCTTACCATTGTAGCACTAGAGCAAAGGTGGTATTTATAATTAAGTTGGAGGTGACATTCTCATTCTAGTGAGCATTATACTGGACAAAAAAATGTATTCCATTTAAAAGCTATCGTATGGTTTTAGAAGACTTGGAATGTAGTGCACAAGCTGTACAGACTACTTTTATAGTGCTTTCCCTTTCCTTATCCTTTTATGTTCGATGGATAAAATAAAAGCATATGGGTTTTGAAACGACATAGGATTAAGCAAATAATGACATGATTGATTGTTGAGTGAACAATTCCTTTAATATTCTTGTGCAAACCATGGACCCATTAGACTGGCAGAATTCCAAAATCTGAAAAGATGGTGCAAAAATTAAACAAGCACACACGATTTCATACTTATTCTGTGAGGCTCACATTAAACCAAAGCCCATAGTTAATAACAGTGATTGTTTTAATGCTTCTTCAATTGTGTCTGAAGCCAAAATATGAATGGTTTGTTCTGCAGACGTATTCCTGCCCAAACCTCTGTTTCCTGGGTGTGTATTTCTAAAACATGTGGCTATCTCTTTAAATTTGAAGCAGCTCTCACTCAGCTGTTTGCAAATGATGACAGCTGCCTTATACATACACAGTCAAGAATCAAGATATCTCACATTGAACCACTGTATTTCCCTATGACCTTTGTAATTACATGGTCCACCTCCAGTTCAACTGCCTTCCTCCCCCTCAACGCACATGTAACATACACTCACACACACATACGACCTCTGCTCCCTCTTTCCTGTGTGGCATCTACCCAACGCTGCTGCTGAGGCTGTGACCTCCAATGCCTCAGCATCCCTGTGGTTGTTTTCTAAACCGATCTGTTCTCCTTTTCTTACTGTCCCCATAACACACACACACACACACACACACACCCGCCCCCACTGTGCAGCTTAACGTCCCTTGTGACACTGAAAAATGTCGCCCACTTACTCTTCTCTTTTCCTTACACCTGTCTCTCTCCCTCTTTCTCTTTTCCACTTTTCTGTATGTGTATTTCTCCTATTTCTCTCTTTCATATCTTTCTGCTCTCTTTTTAGCTAACATCCCACCCTGTGCTGTCACACTCTCCTTCTACCTAATTTTTCCCTTTCTGTCTCTGCTACCCCACCCCCCCTTGCCTTCATCCTCTACCACCCCCTCCCTATTTCCCTCTCTTTCTCTCTGCCTCTCCCTCCCTCCCTCACTCTGAGGCACTGCAGTAAAGTCTGTTGAAAGGATTGAGGCGGTTTTCTCTGCTCTGCGCCGAGAGTGAGAGAGAGACTGCAGCATGCTGCACTGCAATCACACTAGAGCACATGAGAAGCTGCCCACAAAAGCACATGTGTGTGTCCATTTGCAGCCATTGGATTCTCTGCAGCACAGACATTTGGTGTGTGAGCTCATTCAAAGACGATAACGTGTGTCTTTAGGTGTCTAAATTTGCTATCTCTCCCCCCTCCCGCACACACATCCCCAACATACACGCGCATCAGCGACTCCTCCCACTCTTTCTCCAAACCCCCCATCCATCCAGGTCTACAGCAGGACGGTGTAGCGTTCTGGATGCAGCTCTGAAACTAGAGCTTCAACCTGACACAGACGCACGCACGCACACCGGCAAAGACGCGCTGTTTTGGTTCTCCTTTTGTCGCTGGAGGATTATAATACTGCAGTTTTTTTTCAGGAAACAGCTGGACTCATAGAGACTGAAGATTCTCTAGGAGACCGAACGCTTTGGTGTGCATCTGTGTGTGCGTGCTGGTTGTTTTTTCGGAAAGCTGGACTGACGCACGGATACTGCAGTAGAACTGCAGGGGCCTGGATGCTAACCTGGAGGACATGAGGACCCAGTGGATCTCCCGCCCCTGAGCTCCAAACCCCACTGCTACTGCTGCACATTCTGCTGAGGTGCTACTCTCTCCTCTGCTTAGGAGATTTTTGGTGTGTGTGTGTGTGTGTGTGTGTGTGTGTGTATATGTGTGGTGGAGGTGAATGGGTTTTTTGCTGAGCTGCAACGTTGCATTAAGGCAGCAAAAGACGTGTTTGGGTTAAAAGGGCCTAGTCCTGTTTTGCTTTATTTGTGTGCATATACGTGTGTGTATATGATGGCTGATAAAAGATAGTGACAGAGTGTCGTAGCTGTCTGCTGACTGCTCTGTGCATGTGTGTGGTGTAGCTGAGCACAGCTCTCAGAGGCCGAAAGGATGCTGACAGCTCGTGATGGAGCTCGAGATGAAGCACAGAAGCTGCACAGGAAATGGATGAAGCACCAGGCCTTCATGGCCGAACTGGCCCGCAACAAAGAATGGCTTGCCAAGATCGAACAGGTGAGTCACAAGAGCTGAAATTAAAGAAATAGAGAATGGGATGGGGAAAGAGGAGAGAAAAATGTATATACAAGCATAAGGTAACTCTGAAGGGGCAAAATCCTTTCCAACACATTGACTAATTTTTACATGTGACCTTAGCAAACAGGGGGAATTCAGGTAAATTGGGGCATTTATTTTCATTTTTCTGTACTGAATATAAATATATTGTGACAAGCTTATGTATAACATTTCTAAGAGCAAGAGTATGCAGCTTAGATTGCTTCCTCTTCATATAAATCACATTCTCCTTGTTAATAAAGGCAAATGCTGCTCATACTCTGGGAAGTGTGCAAGAGAATACAGAGAGATTTTGGGTAAAAACAATAAAAAACACATTAACTGAGGATGGATTGATTCAGGACAGATTCAAGATTGGGTGAGAATGGACATTTTTGAGGATTGGTTGTGGATGGCTATAGGATAGATTTGGGATTGATTGGGGATGAGCTGAGGACAGATGTGGAACTGGTTACCAATGGATTCAGGAGATATTCAGGATTGGTTGAGGACAGATTTTGGGTTGGTTAAGGATGGGTTGAGGGTTGGTTGTAGATTGGTGAAGAATACATTCAGCTTTGGTTTAGGATGTGTTGAGGACATTTAGGATTGTCTGAGGATGGACTGAGAACAGATTCAGGATTGGTTGATGATGGGTTTAGGACAGATTTTGGATCATCTGAGGATGGGTTTAGGATAGATTGAAGATTGGTTGAGGAGAAGCTGAGGATAGATTTGTTATTGGTTGAGAATGAATTGATATTCAAGATTGAGTTGATAATGGCACACAAAAGAGGGTACATATGGTCATGGAAAATTGTAAAATAAATTTCTATTGTAAATAATATTTTTTCTAGTTATGCTCCACTCTTAAAAGGATAGTTCACCCAAAAATGAAAATTCTCTCATCACTTAATCACCCTCATGCCGTTTCAGATGTGTATGACTTTCTTTCTTCTGCATAACACAAATGAAGAGTTTTAGAAGAACGGCTCAGCCCTGTAGGTCCATACAATGCATGTGAATGGTGGCCAGATCTTTAAATCTCCAAAAATGACATTAAGTCAGCATAAAGTAATCCACATGTCTCCAGTGGTTAAGTCCATATCTTCTGAAGCAATATGAGAAGTGTGGGTGAGAAACAGATTAATATTTAAGTCCTTTTTTATTTTTTTAAATTATAAATCTCCACTTTCACTTTTCATCTTCTTCTTTTGTTTTTTGGCAATACGCATTCTTCATGCATATCACCACCTACTGGTCGGGGCTGGTCAAAGGTGGAGACTTATTTTGAAAAAGGATATAAATATTGATCTGTTTATCACCCACACCTATCATACTGGCTCTGATTTAACCACTGGAGTTATGGATTACTTTTATGCTGGTTTTATTAGATTTTTTGAGATTCAAAGTTCTGGCCACAATTCACTTGCATTGTATGGACCTACAGAGCTGAAATATTCTTCATTTGTGTTCTGCAGAAGAAAGAATGTTATACACATCTCGGATGGCATGAGGGTGAGTAAATTATGAGAACTTTCCTTTTTGGGTGAACTTTGGATGAATTGGCTAGAAATTGCTCTTTGTGAGTCCAGTCTCTTTAAAATGTTCTTAATAATCCTTATCCAGTAATCCTTGCAAAAGGAAAATGGTTATGGAAAGTTGGGTAATGGAAATAAAGATCAGTTGTGAGAAGAGAGGAGGGGCCTGTAAGATGTTCTCTTGTTACTGTCCTGATACAACCACACAGTGTTCACATCTGTTTGTGTTTGAACATTTTATTTTGAATGTCAGTTGCAACTAAATGTTGTCTTTGATGCATGTATGATGTATTAAAGCACAAGCTCAGGTTTAGTTGGACTATGGTGCCCTGCGATACAATCATTGATCCCATGTGAACTGTTCTGGTCTGGCACATGCTGTCCCGATACACCACAAAACACTTTACTCATGCTCATATTGTTCCAAACCCATATGACTTTCTTTGTTCTGTGGAACAAAAAATATGAGATGTTAGACATAGTGTTAGCTTCGGACACCATTCACTTTCGTTGTATGGAAAAGAGATGCAATGAAAGTGAATTGTGACTGAGGCTGTCATTCTGCCTAACATCTCCTTTTGTGTTTTAAGAAAAAAAGAAAGTCATACCAGTTTGGAACAACCAGAGAGTGAGCAAATTATGACAGGATTTTCATTTTTGAGTGAACTATCATTTTTATTTGATTAGTATGTAAATAAGTCTAAAGGTGTGTAGGTATTTGATGGTGTGTCTGCAGGAATGACTGATTACAGGAAATAGCAAGGAACCTTGTGGCAAGATGCATCATGTGTGTTGCTCCATGACTGCATAGACACTGAAATTGTTCTCCTTTCATGCTGACAGCGGTTGGAAACCTGCCGAACAGCCATACTGATATGTGCTAAATGTTTCATTAGTGCCAAACTGTCACGAAAACAGCACTATGCATACACACGTGCAAATAAATTAGAATCTGCAAGACTGCAATAGAGAGTGCAATGGCATTATATACATAGTGCAGAATATCAATATGTTACATGCTTCTGGCCCATGAATGAATGTGAATGAATGTAATGTTACATATATTCATTTATTTATGACACATGTGTTTACATGTATGTATGCTGTAACATGCAGTGTGGACATGGCTGCTAGTATGTGGTAGTGTTGGTTAGGTTGGGTGTGTTCCGTTTGTTTTAGATTGTGGTTCCGCAGTGATGTTTGTTGTTGTGAAGAAGATCTAAACAGCTTAAAAAAGAGCTCTACCAAAAGGGTTGCTGCTGTGGTCAATAAAGTGTTTGTATAAGTTGTATTTTCAGATGCATTATACTGCTTTGATGATTTGGTGTTTAATAACTCAAATATTGTTAGTCTTCACTCTGTGCATCCTGTGTACTTGTGGTGGATTAGATGTTGTGGGCCTGCTGCTGTTATTTTTTGGCCTTGTTTTCCCTTCTCATGTTTCTTTTGATGTTTCATTCTGTGTGGTGCAACAATTAAACTGTGATTTTATTTACAGTTCACCAAAGAATAAGTCACGTAAAAATGCTAAGACTTTACAGCCTTTGGGCATGCCCTATATTTTTTTGCTTTGCAGAGAAACAATTAAGCTAATCTTTATACAAGCTGATTTTAAATGTCACTCTTGTTTGTTTTCTGATACTTATGTGTCAGAGATTGCCTGGTGGTGCACCCCACTTGCTGGAATTATTGATGACAACAATCAGTCATCAGCCAGCAATTTTCCTGGTTTATACCATAAAAAGTCTTATTCCCTGTTAAAAAGACCAGCATTGATGGTCACCAGCATATGTTGTGCATAGGACGCTGGTGTTTCCACCAGGCTTCTTTACTAGCTTAACTTCCAAGACTACATTCTAAATGGTAATGCTCATCAACCAGCATGGTCTTTCTGGTGAAGCTATTTGACCAGTATTACTATCTAGATCTGCACCAAACCAGCATAAACCAGCTTGAACAAGCAGTGCCATGTGGCAACAAAGACTAGTTGTTCTGTGCACAGAGTTACGATGCACCGATATATCAGAAAATCATCAGTATTGGCCGTTAAAAGCAATTATCTGCACTATTGGACATCGGCAGATTATTTTAAAAATAGTCGATGATCGGTGGCCTGGGTAGCTCAGTGAGTACTGACGCTGACTACCACCCCTGGAGTCACGAGTTCGAATCCAGGGTGTGCTGAGTGACTCCAGCCAGGTTTCCTAAGCAACCAAATTGGCCCAGTTACTAGGGAGGGTAGAGTCACATGGGGTAACCTCCTCGTGGTCATGATTAGGGGTTCTCGCTCTCGATGGTGTGCTTGGTGAGTTGTGCGTAGATCGTGGGGAGTAGCATGAACCTCCACATGCGGAGTCTCCGCAGTGTCATGCACAACGAGCCACGTGATAAGATGCGTGGATTGGCAGTCTCAGAAGTGAAGGCAACAGAGACTTGTCCTTCGCAACCCGGATTGAAATGAGTAACCGTGCCACCATGAGGACCTTCTAAGTAGTGGGAATTGGGCATTCCAAATTGGGAGAAAAGGGGATAAAAAATAAATTAAAAAAAATAGTCGATGAATAAGTATTTCCTGTCAATCAAATGGAGGGGCAGAAAACATGTCAGACAATTAGCCTACATTTCGTGCTGTCTGCAGGAGCTTAGGCAGAAACTTTTGGGTGGGTGGGCCAAGAAATATGAATGATTTCATGACATATGTAAAAATAACATATATATATATATTTTTATTTTTTATTTTTTTTAATGTTTAGCTAATTGTTTCCAGGACATTTAGGACATTAGCTACTTAAGGTTGTCTACTTTAAGAATACTAAAAAATCAAACAACAATAGTCCTGCCTTTATGCAGTAGGCCTGCAATCAGACATTTTTTATTTTATTTTACATGCATAAAATATGGAATCTTACTTGTGGCTGAGAATAGGTGTTCATTATTATATGGGGATTCAGGAGATTTACCCTAGAATTTTTTTGAAAAACAGAATGGTCATTTTAACCAGAATGGACCAATTTTTTCACTAAACAAATTAAAATGATGGATAAAATTGTTGCTATGTCTCCGTTATGTTTTAATGTTAATAAAATTACTTATTTTCTCTTATGGTGCCACTGCGTTGCAGCTCTACTCAGAGGGGGAGAGACGCTGCTGCGATATAGAGGTAAAAGTGAAAAAGAATAAAGGAAGCATTCCAAGGTTCACATTACTTCTGAATGTTTCCCAAAGTTATGACATATAAATTAATAGCAATAAATGAACACATATGATATTTGGAAGTAATATCATTTTATTTTAGTTGTACGGTGAAAAAAAGAGGCTGGAGTTTAAAAGTCTTAGGAGTTTTGAGAGCATTTTATCATCCCAAATTATTTATTTCAGAGTATCTTATTTTTGTCACCATGAATTTTATAGCCTACAGACCTTACTTTGAATTAAGTGACAATCACAGCAGAGGTGAAACTACCGTTACACTTTTTTACATAACTAATTTGATTACACAGTTTAAAGCTTGACACAGCAAGGAATATGATGAGTTTGTTAAAGCTAATCTGGAGGCTGCTTCAGCAAAAAAAAATTATGTTAGTTTAACACGAGGCAATTCAGAATTTAGTTCATGTTAAGAATGTTAATGATGTGCTTTTTGTTTAAAGTGTTTTGTTTAAAACTGAGACCAGTTAGTCTGAAATATGGAAGAAATGTGGAGACATGGGTAATAAAATAATTTGTTACATTTCTTTTCAAATTTGTGTAATTAGTTATCAGTTTTTTGAAAACCTATCAGTTTTGGTATTGGTTTTGGCACAGTGTGTCATCAGATTTAATTATCAGCACACACATTTTGTATTGGTGCATATCTAGTATAGGACATCACAGTCAGATTATATGTTGGGAAACTATAATGTCATAGCATGACATAATATCCACAATTATAATGAATGTCATGTGCTGAAAAAACATTTATTCCCTTGATCTGTAAATGCCAGTGAAGATCAGCAGCTCTTTGGCTACTGTATGTGGGTGTGACAGTCACATATCTCCAGGCCCTTTCATGAAACTAGTTTTTAATGTTGTTGTGGTACCTCAATGCATTTTCAATGCATTGTTCATGTTCAAGCAATTTCAGTGGACCAAATCAAGCATTCTAACCAACTGCATGAGTGAAATGGCTCTTTCTGCTCTGAATGCTGCAGTGAATTAGATCTCACACTCACCAGCATGTTTATTGAATATTCTGTGTTGCTTCTTAGATAATTGTTTTCTGGCCCACTGAGTAAAGTCAGAGTTTCATCTCTGTGTGGTATGTGTTTGACTTTGAGTTGTCAGATGGTTCGCTCAGTCTGGTTTGAAGAAGGAGAGTCTAATTCTGCTTTCTGTGCAATCTGGAACATACTTCCTTTTCTCTCTCTGCACTTCAGGATTTTGTTTCAGGACTTTAGCTGTGTCAGAAATCTAGGATCTATTTTACAGTTATGGAGGTCATTCTAGAGTTATATATATATTCTGGAATAAATTAAAGGGATAGTTCACCCAAAAATGAAAATTCTCTTATAATTTATTCACCCTCATGCCATCCCAGATATGTATGACTTTCTTTCTTCTGCAGAACACAAGCGAATATTTTTAGAATAATATCTCAGCTCTGTAGGTCCATTCAATGCAAGTGAATGGTGGACAGAACTCTGAAGGACCAAAAAGCACATAAAGGCAGCAAACAAGTAATCCACATGATTCCAGTGGTTAAATCTATAAAAAAGATAAAAAAGGGACCTTAATATTGATCTGTTTCTTACCACACCTATCACATCGCTTCTGAAGATATAGATTTAACCACTGGAGTTATATGGATTACTTTTACACTGCCTTTATATGCTTTTTGGACCTTCAAAGTTCACTTGTGTTGTATGGACCTACGAAGCTGAGATATAATTCTAAAAATCTTTTTTTGTGTTTAGAAGAAGAAAGTCATACACATCTGGGATGGCATGAGGGTGAGTAAATGTTCAAGAGAATTTTCATTTTTGGGTGAACTATCCCTTTAAGGCCATGCGTTACAATGATTTTACTATGGACCAGGAGTGTTCTTAGGCATCGAAGTGGAGTACAATAATGACAACAGGAATGTGATAAAATACTTTTACATCTATCATTATTAATAATCATATTATTATTATAATCATCATTTACTCACCCTCATGTTGTTCCATACCCATATGACTTTCTTTCTTATGAAGAACAAAAAAGGAGATACTGGACAGAATGTTAGGGTCTGAAATCCTCAGTCACCATTCACTTTCATTGTATGGACAAAAAGATGCAATAAAAGTAAATGGTGACTGAGGCTAACATTTAGCCTACATCTCCTTTGGTGTTCCACAGAAAAAAGAAAGTCATGTGTGATGGAACAAGGTTTTTTGGTGAACTGTTCCTTTAATTATAATCGATTTTCCATCAAGAAACCGTTCATTAGCTGAACTATAGTCTGTTTGCTATTTTCAAGCAATGTAGGAGCTTGTTGTAGTAACATAGAATGTGCGGTCACAGGCATTTATCTGCATTTTACAACAGTTTTGAACGTGACTCGTCCAATCAGAATTTAGAGTCTAAGGCCATGTCCACACTAAACTCTTTTTGTTTGAAAACGCTGTTTTCAGTTTCCTAATGTCATCGTTTCCATGTAGGCGGTTATGGAGAGCGTTCTAGTGTGCATAAGACCAGTAAATGTAGTGAAATTAATGCTTTTTGAATCTAAACAATCTTATTGTGGACATTGCCTTAACTATCCATTTAATAAGTATGTTTTTACTATTATTCACTGAATTCTAGGGATCAAGGAGCTTGATTTAGGAGAATTCTGGTATTTAGAAATCTCCAAAGTGAGTCTACACTGAAAGGATTATTTTTCCACAATATGAATCTCAAGTTGTCAGGAAAAACTAACTATACTAACAATTACTATAACACACAGCAAATATGTTAACATCACCCTATTTTAGACAAACCCGATGATTCTTTACTAGTGTATCTTGAACTAATGTCACAAAATACACATAACACTATGTAACACAATTTTTGTTCCTGGGTTGTAAGTGTTATTTACTAATTGCTTATGCCTCAAAAGTATAGAAAATGGCTGTTATTCCCCACAAACTTTGCTTTTGTGACCAGGACAGTGATATTTAGAAATATACCTATTTCCAATGAGAAAACGGGTGAATTTGTGTCTTTTCGTTCACATAAAGTCAGAAAAAAACAACAACATATGAATCCAAATGAACATATATTTATAATAAAGTAATACAAAAATGACTGCAAAAGAATTAGAAGTGAGTAGTTTTTCGAGATTTACGATTATACTGTAAATCACTTTCACGAATCAGCCCCCTAATGTAATCTCCCATCATGTTCTCGTTATACTGTCCTTGGTAGCGGTGTTCAAAGTCCAGTATATCCTGATGGAAGCGCTCGCCTTGCTCCTCCGAGTACGCTCCTATGTTCTCCTTGAATTTATCAAGATGAGCATCAAGGATATGAACTTTGAGGGACATCCTACAGCCCATTGTGCTGTTGTTCTTCACCTGAGTCTCAAACAGCTCCACATAGTTTTTGGCCTGGTGATTGCCCAGGAAGCTCCAAACCACTGCGACAAAGCTGTTCCAAGCCGCTTTCTCCTTACTAGTGAGCTTCTTGGGGAATTCATTGCACTCCAGGATCTTCTTTATCTGTGGTCCGACGAAGACACCGGCTTTGACCTTTGCCTCAGACAGCTTAGGGAAGAAGTCTTGAAGGTACTTGAAGGCTGCCGACTCCTTATCTAGAGCTCTGACAAATTGTTTCATAAAGCCCAATTTGATGTGCAGTGGTGGCATCAGCACCTACCGGGGGTCCACCAGTGGCTCCCACTTGATGATGTTCCTCCCCACAGAGAACTCGGTCCGCTGTGGCCAGACCCGCCTGTGGTAGTGCACCTTGGTGTCCCTGCTGTCCCAAAGGCAAAGATAGCAGGGAAACTTGGTAAAAAAAAACACCTTGGAGACCCATCAGGAATGCCACCATTTTGAAGTCTCCTATGACCTCCCAGCCATACTCATCATACTTCAAGGTGTCCAGCAAGGTCTTGATGCTGTTGTAATCCTCTTTGAGGTGCACTGAGTGAGCCAGGGGAAGAGACGGGTACTTGTTACCATTATGGAGCAGCACTGCTTTGAGGCTCCTGGATGAGCTGTCAATGAAGAGGTGCCACTCATTCTGGTTAAAGGCGATTCCGATTGCCTCGAACAGACTGGTCACATTGTGGCAGAAGCAGAGCCCATCTTGACGGATGAAGAAGCTGGAAAAAGGTTGGTGACGCTTCCTCTGATCTGCGACTTGCACACTTTCATATAACAAGTTCCACTGCTTGAGCCTAGACGTCAAAAGCTCGGCAGTGGACTTGGTGAGACCAAGATCTCTAATCAAGTTGTTGAGGTCTTTTTGGTTGGGGTAGTATGGGTTTCTCTCCTCAGCTCCACCTCCGAAATCCCTCAAAGTCCATATCCTTGATGCTCATCTTGATAAATTCAAGGAGAACATGGCAGCGTACTCGAAGGAGCAAGGCGAGTGCTTCCATCAGGATATACTGGACTTTGAACGCCGTTACCAAGGACAGTATAATGAGATTATGATGGGAGACTACATTTGGGGGCTGATTCGTAAAAGTGATTTACAGTGTAATCATAAATCTTGAAAAACTACTCACTTCTAAATCTTTTGTAGTCATTTTTGTATTACTTTAGAATTAATACATGTTAATTTGGATTCATATGTTGTTTTTTTCTGACTTTATGCGAACGAAAAGGTACAAATTCACCCGTTTTCTCATTGGAAATAGGTATATTTCTAAATATCACTGTCCTGGTTACAAAAGCAAAGTTTGTGGGGAATAATAGCCATTTACTATACTTTTGAGGCATAAGCAATTAGGAAATAACACTTACTACCCAGGAACCAAAAAAAAAAAAAAAAATTATTATTTGTTACACAGTGTAATCATAAGGACAGTTCCGACTCTAAATTTCGATTGGATGAGCCATTTTAGATGGCGTTGTAAAATGCGGATAAATGCACACCTGTGAAAGCACATTCTATATTAATGTGCCAAGGTGCTATGTTAAATATTACTTGGCACAAGAATTGTGTACTATGATTTTTAATAATAATAAATAAAAAATGTTTTTGAACGTTGTCTTTTATCATATTGCTGTTGCTGCCATTTCATAAAAGTGAGAATCTGTATTGCAGAGATTTACTCACGGGTAAGGTTTTTTAAAGAAGTTTCTAAGAACACACCTTACCTGTGGTAAAATCACTCGTGGCTTATTGCTTTATTTTAAAGAGCATAAAATACCAGTAATACTGTATAATCATCAGTACTGTGCCAATACAATCATTTATCAATATATATAAATATAATTGTTCTCACAAAATTGTACTAGACCCCTGTATCGATTTTTTTCATTATATGTTTGTGCATTTATATCATGTCCAACAGTTTAATAATGAACTGTTAAATAAGCTAAGTAAGCTCAAACGTTGACATTTGTGCAGCCACATCTTTGATACACGAGAGAGATTCAAACTGAACCTGGAGATTCACTCTTTTGCTTGTGGACATGCTTGTCTCTCTTTTTTGTTTGAAGCAGTTTTAACCTTGATCCAATCATAATATTGTGATGCATTGTGAAATATTGAATTGTGTGTATTGCGATGCACGTCATATCGTGAGGTGGTTGGCAATACACAGCCCTAACTGTCTAACTATTTTTGACATAATTATGAGTTAATATGTTCATATAATCCTTGAGTGAGATCTCGCTGTCTGTGATGGAGGGCTCAAGCATAAGACTCGACTCAGAGTTCCTTCCTGGACTACTTAATAAATTAAGTTCATATTTGTATATGTTTTTTGATTGCAGAATAGATATGAATAGACACAGAGGCCTTACACAACCACAATCGTTTTGCAACAGAAAAAAAGTTATGCAAATGAAACTAAACACTATAACCTTTGGTGTAAAAAAAATTGTGTTAGTAAAAATAAAAATGCATCTACTGTGAGATGCCTTGATGTATCAGCGATATGGTCAGACTTTATGTGTAAACTTTGCTGTTGAAAAAAAGTTAGTGTCCTTTTTAGCATTTTTTTTAACCAGCTGAACTTAAGATGGCTGCCAATATTACTTGAACCTGATTTCTGTAACACTGAAGAGCCGCCTGACTTGAAAGCAATTACACCATCACACACAATCACGTTCAAGCATAGACAGTGTTACATATCCGCGGAAACATGAGTTAATGAGGCTGTAACCTGAGAAAGAGCAGAAGCTATGACACACCGTCCTGCTGTGATTGGAGAACTCTTTGTCCTTTTGAAAGTGTTCCCGCCCCCTCCCCCACTTCAAGACTAACTCAGTTCAGCATCCTCAATGACAGACAGGCAGCTGGACCAATCACAGGTTGATGTCCTCGGAGCTGACCTTGCCTCCTAGTTCCACAAACAGAGGGCACATGAAGAAACGTAACACAATTATCTATTTATGTATGTCTCTCTCTTTTTATTTTCCTTCCAAACATTCCCTGTTTCTCTCTCTCTCTTTCTCTCTTTGTTTCTCCATCAGTTTCTCTCCTTCTCTGTCTCACTGATTCTCTTTCTGTTTTTCTCCCTTTCTCTCACACACTCTCTCTTTCGCTGAGTATGGAGGGAGCAGGCAAATTGTGCCAAAAGGAGAAATGCTGCACTGCATTATGACACAAACGCACACACATATGGACACACACACACACACACACACACACACACGTGTATACACACACACAGTTACAGCACTGTGACTGAACGAGGGATGTAGACTGTTTTGAAAAGAGACATATGAGTGAGTTTACTTTTATGTCTCTCTGCAGGGAAGAATGAACCTTTACACTGATGCGGAGAGAGAATGAGTGTGTATGTATGTGTGTGTGTTCGTGCCCTATTTTAAGAGGCTGGACTCCAGCCATGGTTCTGAAGAGACCGATACTCTCTTTACTTTGATCTCTTACCATCTTGCACACATACACTCAGGCATACACTGGTAAGGAAGAAGAGTGAGGGTCAGAATAGTAACACATTCATTGATTATATTACATATGTGTGTGTTTAGGAGGGTGAGGAGCTGGTCCAGGAACAGCCCGAGTTGCGATCAGTGGTGGAGATGAAGTTGAAAGAAATCCGAGAGTGCTGGTCTCATCTGGAGAACACCACTAAAGTCAAGGCTCGCCAGCTCTTCGAAACTCAGAATAACCGGACAAGCGACCTGTCCACCAACAGCCTCAATGACCTGGACCAGCATCTCAATGTCATACAGGAACAGCTGCCCAGACTGGGCTCCACCCACACCACTCAACCCACCCTCCTTCAGCCCCGCCCCACTTTCAGCCAACAACTGCAGAAGATACAAGTGAGAAAGTCAAGCAACACTATTACTATTTGTGATACTTAAGGATTTTTCAAATTCTTTAACACTAAAGCCTAAAGTATACTTCGGTTCACACACAAGTGCTTAGACCCATAAAGATCTCTTTATAGTCCTATAGATTCGAGTTATTCAAATGCAGGGACCTCCTGACCTCCTCACACATGAGCTCTTGATGTACACATCCACTGTTGTTGTTTCCACCTTCGTCTCCTGTTGTTTACCGGCCAATACATCTTTTTCTTGCACCTGTTTGTGAAAGCAATGGCTCAACTGTCAGTGTTGCCACCTTGTGGACAACACTGATAAGTGCAAATAATTCCATGTGCATACTGTGCTTTCAAAGTATGCACAGTAAGAAAAATCGGTCCGCAAGGGTTCAGTGCTTGAGTACTCTGCTAATGATAAAATTTGCGCCACTCGTCCTGTTCGCAGATGCTTAGATTTGGCATCTAACTGAAGTATACTTTGGGCTTAAGTATTAAACTTCACTACATAACTCGTCCCACACAGTTAATGCTAAACACATGAATGATGCAAATCTGTATCATGTTCTCTTCATCTCTCAGTCGATGGAGGCCCAGATGCAGCTTTATCATGGTGTTGGTGAAGTTAGGGGTGGGGCTTATCAGCAAGGACCAGAGGAGGAGGAGCAAGGAGGCGTGGTGGAGACAAGAATTGTGCGCCTTATTGAGCCTCTGAAGGAGAGGAGGCGGATCCTTCTTGCTTCCAAGGAAATGCACCAAGTTACCCAAGACCTGGAGGATGAAATTGTGAGTTGATCTTTCTTTTACTCTCCATATTGTTAGAGGTGCTTGTTAAGGTGAAAAAATCCCATAGACTTACATTGAAGGAGAGAGCCATATCTAGCTACCAGAGTTACACAGAGACTTGGAGGTGGCCTTTTTTTGTTATGACCAATAAGCAACCACGTAGCAACTGCCCAGACACCCCAGCAACTGCATAGCAAACTGCTAAAACCTACTCAGTACACCTCAGCAACTGCATTGCAACACCCTGCTAACCACCCACAACCCCATATCATGCATTGGGCAAGCACCATTCACATATTCTTCAGAAAAAATATAAAACTCTAGTTTACATATGTACAGTGCATCCGGAAAGTATTCACAGCGCTTCACTTTTTCCACATTTTGTTATGTTACAGCCTTATTCCAAAATTGATTAAATTCATTATTTTCCTCAAAATTCTACAAACAATACCCCATAAGGACAACGTGAAAGAAGTTTTTGAAATCTTTGCAAATTTATTAAAAATAAAAAACGAAAAAAATCACATGTACATAAGTATTCACAGCCTTTGCTCAATATTTTGTTGAAGCACCTTTGGCACCAATTACAGCCTCAAGTCTTTTTGAGTATGATGCTACAAGCTTGGCACACCTATTTTTGGGCAGTTTCTCCCATTCTTCTTTGCAGGACCTCTCAAGCTCCATCAGGTTGGATGGGGAGCGTCGGTGTACAGCCATTTTCAGATCTCTCCAGAGATGTTCAGTCGGGTTCAAGTCTGGGCTCTGGCTGGGCCACTCAAGAACATTCACAGAGTTGTCCCGGAGCCACTCCTTTGTTATCTTGGCTGTGTGCTTTGGGTCGTTGTCCCGTTGGAAGATGAACCTTCACCCCAGTCTGAGGTCCAGAGCGCTCTGGAGCAGGTTTTCATCAAGGATGTCGCTGTACATTGCTGCATTCATCTTTCCCCTGATCCTGACTAGTCTCCCAGTTCCTGCTGCTGAAAAACATCCTCACAGCATGATGCTGCCACCACCATGCTTCAGTGTAGGGATAGTATTGGCCAGGTGATGAGCGGTGCCTGGTTTCCTCCAGACATGACGCTTGCCATTCAGGCCAAAGAGTTCAATATTTGTTTCTCATGGTCTGAGAGTCCTTCAGGTGCCTTTTGGCAAACTCCAGACGGGCTGTCATGTGCCTTTTACTGAGAAGTGTCTTCCGTCTGGCCACTCTACCATACAGGCCTGATTGGTGGAGTGCTGCAGAGATGGTTGTTCTTCTGGAAGGTTCTCCTCTCTCCCCAGAGAAATGCTGGAGCTCTGTCAGAGTGACCATCGGGTTCTTGGTCACCTCCCTGACTAAGGCCCTTCTCCCCCGATCGCTCAGTTTGGCCAGGCGGCCAGCTCTAGTAAGAGTCCTAGTGGTTCCAAACTTCTTCCATTTACGGATGATGGAGGCCACTGTGCTCATTGGGACCTTCAATGCTGCAGAAATTTTTCTGTACCCTTCCCCAGATCTGTGCCTCGATACAATCCTGTTTCGGAGGTCTACAGACAACTCCTTGGACTTCATGGCTTGGTTTGTGCTCTGACATGCACTGTTAACTGTGGGATCTTATATAGACAGGTGTATGCCTTTCCAACTCACGTCCAATCAACTGAATTTACCACAGGTGGACTCCAATCAAGTTGTAGAAACATCTCAAGGATGATCAGTGGAAACAGGATGCACCTGAGCACAATTTTGAGTGTCACGGCAAAGGCTGTGAATACTTATGTACATGTAATTTTTTTCGTTTTTTATTTTTAATAAATTTGCAAAGATTTCAAACAAACTTCTTTCACGTTGTCATTATGGGGTATTGTTTGTAGAATTTTGAGGAAAATAATGAATTTAATCCATTTTGGAATAAGGCTGTAACATAACAAAATGTGGAAAAAGTGAAGCACTGTGAATACTTTCCGGATGCACTGTACTGTATTCATACCTATAGCCATCTCTATCTCTTGATTTTGACTAGGTATGGATTCAAGAGCGGTTGCATCTGGCCTCATCTACTGAATATGGCACCAATCTGCAGGGTGTCCAACAGTTAATACAAAACCATGAGGTGAGAGTCCTCTTACTACTTGAAATAACTCTGTCAATGTCTTCTATTCCAAACTCTGATGCTGGGCAGAATTTTGGTACATTCTGGGGCAGGCAACAAACAACTTGAAAGGTTGAGCATTGAGGACATACTGTAAACAGTTCTGCTATGTTCTGAGACATTGAAGGTTTGTCTATGTCTGGCCTCAGGACACCAGATGCATCACAGATCTAATGTGGAATTGTTCTCCTTTCTTTGTGAAATGATGTAAGAGGTTGTTTCCTGCCATCATTCCCTAACTGTAAAACTATACAAGAGAGGAGAGCAGAGTGGATTAGAGGTCTATGAATTGATTTATCTCTATGCAAGCCAACAGCCAAATATTACATAAAGGTCCTTTGGAGTCTGTCAATTAATTCACTCTATCTCTGATCTGTTATATTGATTATCAGCTGTTTTTGCTCATAAAACATAGCTATTAATTTATTATTAATTGCCTGTCCTTGTTTAATGCGATCTTTAGTCATATTCCAGATTTTTTAATGGCCCTGCTGGTGTTTAATTTAGCTGTACTTTGTTTGATTGGCTGGTTCCCATGACTCCTGATTCCAGTGATGAATGTTGATTGGCTGGATTGGATGTGATAGGTTTGACTGACAGCTCGCATGTGTGTATGATTGGATATGCAGGCTCTACAAATTGAGATGCAAGCTCGAAGGGGACGTGTCGAGGAGGTGCTGGAGAGAGCGGAAGCTGTCGCTGCCCTGCGGACCCCTGAGGTGGAGCTTGTGCGGGAGGGGGCGGGGCATGTGAGGCAGCTGTGGGAGGTGCTCCAGGTTGAGATGGAACGTCGCACATTGATGCTGGATGCTGTAAGCCACGCCCAACAGTACTACACCAACGCAGCAAAGGCGGAGTCTTGGCTCAGTGGGCAGAAGCTTCAGGTCCTCAATGAGGAGAAAGGAAATGTAAGTATTGAAACTAAAGCGTAACCTTTTATAAACATTCAATTAAGGTCACAATATCGAAAAAAATTAAATACATTTTAAATTAAGTACATAAAGGAATATTTTTTGGCCAGCATTACTTATGAATGCTGAGATAAGTGTGTTTTTTGTTAAAGATTAAAGAAATATTTCGACACTTACAGTGGAAGTCTATAAGGAACCTTTATTTGCTTGGCCCTTAGATTTCCATTGAAAATACATAGTTGTTAACACATTTTTGTTTGTTTTTACAAACTGAGGTAGTAGATTAAATTATTTGATGTGGTAATCAACAGCATGCAACAAATGTTTTTGATTGAGCTTAACTTGTACTGTAGGTAACCTGGGATATTACTTTAATAAACCTTAGTCTGCGTGTGTGTGTGATTATTAAAGTCTTTAGATAAGAGACTGCGGCAGGGTTGTAAACTACCGCCTGTGGTTAATGTGGTATGGTCTGTTTGTCCTTCTCTTTGTAAACCTGTCCTTCTCTCCTGTCTGTCTGTAGGATGAGGCAAGCACTCTTAGGTTACTGAAGGAACAGTTGGCCTTAGAGCAGACAGTGGAGAATTATGCAGAGACAGTGGGCTCACTGTCCCAGCAGTGCCGTCGCATGCTTGAGTTAGGACATCCCGACAGGTCAATATTCACAGATAAACGTGTATTACTTACAGCATGTTTTAATCAGGCATGATACAACAATAATAAATCCTTTCTCTTGTTAATCTGAGTTTCTATTCTAGCGACACTACATTTTGTCGGTTGCTTTGTTTCTGTAGTGTTGCACTGGGTAGTCCCACCAACAGTGAAATCTCATTGGTCCAAAATTATGCTCCACATAGCTGTGTATTTCATATCAAATATTGTTTTGATTGGCTGTGATTCTGTCGCATTGCAACATGCAGCGTTTTCACAATCAGTGTAGATGTACAAATTGTGATGTCTTACATGGTTGTGGTGCAGTGTTAAAGTTGTTATGTTGTATTATTTTATGCACCATCACTTAGACTCTGCTGATACATATCTAGTTGCGATGGATGCAGTGTGACCCTCTTCCAAAATAATTTCAGCCTTTTCTTCTCTCTTAGTGAACAGATCACCAAACAGCAAGCTCATATAGACCGGCTATATGTGTCTCTGAAAGATCTGGTGGAGCAGAGGAAGACAAAGTTGGAGCAGCAGTACTGGTTATATCAGCTGAAACGAGAGGTGGAGGCGCTGGAGAAATGGATCTCTGAGAGAGAGGCTGTTGCCAGCTCCACTGAGCTCGGCCGGGACCTGGAGCATGTCACGGTATCACAGTCTCACAAACACACACACACACACACACACACACACACACACGTAAAAACACGAGTGTGTTCCAAAGAAAAAAATGTCTTTTATAATCTTTCAACAAATTGTAATCACTTGCTCTGCCTCAACTTAACTTTTTTGCTGATGTCACCTAGGCTAAAAATAATATTAACCAATAGCCAAAAAGCTATTTAGGCATTGTTTTCTTGCCAGTAGTTAACACATATAATAAAGGTTATGGCAGTAATAGCAAATAACTATATATTTTAAGTTTTACCATTGGGATGTGTTGAAATGCAAACACATCTCTAAAGTGGGTGCCGCCAGTGTTTTAAGAGAGAAGTACAATCGACTGCAAATTCGCATTTAGTTCTGGCTCCATTGTGTTATGGAACACAAATTTTCCAATACATTTTCAATGGATAAAATCAAAGAGCAGCCTACATTTTTTCTCACTGAGTATTCTGTTTCACTTGGAAATTTGTCACATTACAGAAGTAAAATGGGTTGCCAGTGTTGTTTCTTGTTGACTACATGGTGTACATGGTGCCTCTGCAGTCTCAAAGCTTCTGTGAGCTCATCTCTTACATGCAATTTCTGTGCTGTGTGCTTCTCCCAGGCTCTGCAGGGGAGCTTCACTAAATTCTCTTCTGAGACGCGTTCAGTGGGCCAGAAGCAGATGGATTCCGTCAATAAGATGGTGAATGAGATGATTGACTGCAGTCACTCTGATGCTGCCACCATTGCAGAGTGGAAGGATGGACTGAATGAGTCCTGGGCAGATCTTCTGGAGCTCATGGAGACCAGAACTCAGATGCTGGCTGCCTCATACCAGCTGTACAAGTTCTTCACCGACTGTCAGGAGGTGCACAAACAGCCATGAAAACAACAAACATTAGCATCTCAACTGCCATGTTTTTTCATCAGCAATAACTTAATTAATTAACACAAATAACATCAATTTTACAACCGTTAACAACTCTTACAATGCAACCTTTGAAACATAACTTACACAAAAATTAAACAGATAGTTCAACCAAAAATTACAAGTTTTTAAAATTTACTCAGCCTCATTCTTTTAATTCAAACCTCTACGATTTTCTTTCTTCCATGGTACACAAAAGGTCAAATTAGACCGAATGTTAACGCTGCTCTTTTCCATACAATAAAAGTGAGTGTGGGTGGACAAAGTCCATATGACTTGTGCACTATATTCAGAGTATATTCAAAGCCATACTTTTTTGAGGAACATACAAAAATTGTAATCATTGTTGTTTTATATTTTATGGAAATGAGGTCCAAATGTTATATGATACCTGCAAATTTAATCCATCCATCCATCTCTCCAAATGCCATGCCAAATATTATTAAAATTATTAGAATTAATTATTTAAATATAATTAAAATAATTAACAGCAATGAGAAGAAACAGTTAAAGACCAGACTGAGATTCATATTTATATCAATAAATGGTGTGTGCTGGGGGCCTGGGTAGCTCAGCGAGTATTGACGCTGACTACCACCCCTGGAGTTGCGAGTTCAAATCCAGGGCATGCTGAGTGGCTCCAGCCAGGTCTCCTAAGCAACTAAATTGGCCTGGTTGCTAGGGAGGGTAGAGTCACATGGGGTAACCTCCTCATGGTCGCTATAATATGGTTCTTGCTCTTGGTGGGGCGTGTGGTGTGTTGTGCATGGATGCCGCGGAGAATAGCGTGATGCCTCCACACGCGCTATGTCTCCGTGGTAACGCGCTCAACAAGCCACGTGAAAAGATGCGCGGATTGACGGTCTCAGCCACAGAGGCATCTGAGATTCGTCCTGCGCCACCTTGATTGAGGTGTGTCACTACGCCACCATGAGGAATTAGAGCGCATTGGGAATTGGGCATTCCAAAAAGCGGAGGAATAAAAAAGTGGTGTGTGCTTAAATTAACACACACAGACACACACACAATAAAATAAAATGTATTAATATTTAAGTTTTATATTCAAGTGAGGAGAGATACTGTTCGTCTAGAGGATGGACACTGAGCCATATTATGAATATGAAGCTTTTTTTTGCATGCATATCGCTGATTGCAGGTTGCAATGTTTTTGGCCATATTTAGGAAAAAAGTCAGATGTCAAATGAATAAAGAATCAAATGTATTTCGTGTTAACATAAAGTTACAGATTCACCACACATGAATTACCTTTATGCAAAGCATTAAAATATATATATATATATATATTTAAAAAAAATGTGTTTTTCATGCTTGCTATGTGATTTACATTTTTACAAATCTTACTCTGGGCATGCAGATCTTTTCGGCACTAATTTACCTATATCCTATTTCTTTATCACAAACCTGCTACACATGGTTTTCTTTGACTTCAAATCAGTATACATTTAAACACCTGTGTTTGTGTGGGTGTGTGTGGTGTTTTGTAGGTGATGGTCCAAATTGAGGGAAAGATGAGACAGCTGCCAGAGGTGAGGTCCTGTCAAGTGAGCTCTGCCAACCCTGGCACACTTCAGAGACTCCTACACTCTTTTGAGCACTCCCTGCAGCTTCTGGTCTCACAGGTAAGACTCACACACACACACACACACACACACACACACACACACACCTGTACCGACCAGGTTCGGCAGCCACATTAAATAAGTGTTTAGACTGGTTCATCCTCCTGACCCAGCAAGGGGTGGTTCCCATTTCAGCGAATAAGTATAATAACACTAATACAACAATAACACTGAATACACAACACAACATAAACAACAGTCTCTGTGTAAAATACTAAACAGGGAGGCATAGCTTAGTAGTAAAACATCTACTCAGTTAACTGAAAGGTTGCAGGTCCAAATACCATCAGGGTTGATCTAGGGGGAATTGTCCCTGTTACGTCAGAGAAAAGTGTGTGCTAAATTATAAATTAGGTTTAATTAGATCTACACTAGTCATAATGCATCAACGCCTACTATCAATAATAACTGAACAACTGATTGTTATTCTTAATATCCATCTTCAAAATTCAAAACTTGATTTTTGCTGGACCCATTTATGTGAAGTTGGTGAATTCTGAGCTGGTAACTCTTAAGAACTAAAGTGTCTTATTCTTTGTGTCCTTGAGCAATACACTTAACCCAACATCTTTATAATAAGTGATCTTTGCTCTGGATAAAGATAATTAGCTGAGTAACAAATATCCTTAAAAGGATATTTAAAACATTTCAAATGCCTTAAAATTTCAGTACAGAGAGAAAGTTTAGTAATATGACATCTGATTATTTTATCTTTGCCCCATCAGGTGCGCCAGCTGCAGGAAAATGCTGCTCAGCTGCGGGCGATTTATGCCGGGGAGAAAGCGGATGCCATTTTGAGCCGTGAGCAAGAAGTGATGCAGGCCTGGAAAGAGCTCCTGGTTGCCTGTGAGGGCAGTCGTGTGCAGGTCACCACAGTAACTGATAAGATCCAGTTCTTCGCTGTGGTGCGGGAACTGAGCATGTGGATGGATGGAATCATGGGACAGATTGGCTTGGCGGACGACGCCAGGTACCAGATCAGTCACAGAATTATTGAATTATTCTAAATCTATATTTGGATTTTAACCAATCATAGTAATCGACGAGCATCAGGTTAATGTGTGTGTGTGTTTGTGGTTCGTGTCTGGGTGTGGGTTGTGGTGTTGGGTGGGTCGCTGTGTTTGTGTCAGGGACCTCTCTGTGCTGGAGGGGATGATGTCTCAGCATCAGAGTCTGAAGAGTAAGATGGATAACAAGAGCAAGAACTTCATGCATTGCGTGGAGATGGGAAAGATGCTGCTCGCTGCACGCAACCCTGCAGCTGAAGAGGTACATTTAGACTTAATCATAGCCAAAATTATAAAGACATAAAAAAAATTCTACAAAAAACGTAAAATCACATTCAGACAGGCAGAAAATATCTGATGTTTTTACGTATCCAGCTCAAATTCGTTAATATTTTGTAGTCTGCACAGCAAAAAAAAAAAAAAAAAAAAAAACCTGGTCCAAAACAGGGCTAAATCCAAAAAATCCAGTTTTTTTTATTTTTTATTTTAGTCTGAACGGTAAGAAGTAGTTTTTTTTTTTTCCGTCATTGAGGACATGGCATGTGTGAAACGTCATACAAAGTGTGCAATATTGTCTTGTGCTGTGTCTTTAAACACAAATTTTTGCTGACTTTTGCCTCGTATAGCAAACAATCTGACATTCACTATGTAGTGAATAAGGAATGAGTGAACGAGTCAGTGGTTTTGAACAAAGTATGAATATGGAAAATGCCTCAGTTGTTTACTGTATGTTCTCATGCACCTTTTGAGTTCAGCACATGATGTCACAGTAGACATGAGCAGAGGCAATATTTAAATTTTTCAATCCTCTCTAACCACACTGACAGCTACTCTGTTGTTGTATGAAAAAGTCTCTTGGCATTGCTTTGATTCTTTCTTCATTACTACAGCAACCAGTGTAGATACGGCAGATATTGACCACACTGTCTGAACATACGGATAAGATTTCACCACTAGCAAAATGACAGAAAACCAAATCAGATTTATGTGCAGTGTGAACAAAGCCTTATATAAACAACATATACAATATTGTAAATGAATATAATGTCCACACCCTCCAACCTAGGTAAAGGAAAAGCTGGAGTATGTCATTGCAAAGCAGAAAGACCTTAATGAGCGATGGGAACTGCACTGGGAGAAGCTTCAGCAGGGTCAGTGATGATAACATTGTTGTAATGTTATTAATCATGTTACAGCTTGATGGTCTACCATTATGAATACATTCTCAGACCTAGCCATAGGCTTTTCTTGTGTCCTTCAGCCCAGCAGAGACTTCAGTCTAACCAGCTGGGATTGGTAGAGCAGTCGTGGCACACAGTGAAAGAGCCAATCACTCCAAACACTCGTGAAGTAGGGGGCGGAACTGACGAGGTAGAGGAGTTGATTCGCCGGCATGAAGCATTCCGGAAGGCTGCGGCCACGTGGAAGGACCATTTTAGCTCATTACGACAGGTCACTTTGGAAACAAACACTTATTAATAAATGATATACACTCCCAACCACTTTATTAGGTACACCTACTTATTCATGTGATTATCTAATCAGCCAATTGTGTCGCAGCAATGCAATGAATAAAAAAATGCAGATACGGGTCAGGTGCTTCAGTTAATTTTCACATCAACCATCAGAATGGGGAAAAATGTGATCTTAGTGATTTCAACCGTGGCATGATTATTGGTGCCAGATGGGCTGTTTTCTTTTTTTTTTTTTTGAGTATTTCTGTATCTGCTCATCTTCTGGGATTTTCACACACAACAGTCTCTAGAGTTTACTCAGAATGTTGCCAAAAACAAATAGCATCCAGTTCTGCGGACAGAAATGCCTTGTTGATGAGAGAGGTCAACAGAGAATGGCCAGACTCGTTCGAGCTGACAGAAAGGCTACGGTAACTCAGATAATCCCTCTGTACAATTGTAGTGAGCAGAATAGCATCTCAGAATGCACAAAATGTCAAACTTTGAGGCGAATGGACTACAACAGCAGAAGACCACATCTGGTTCCACTTCTATTTTCCCCATTCTGATGGTTGATGTGAACATTAACTAATCCCTACATGATTTAATACATTGCACTGCTGCCACATGATTGGCTGATTAGATAATTGCATGTATAAGTAGGTGTAAATGTAGACCAAATAAAGTGGTCAGTGAGTGTCCATTACCAGCCAAAAGTTTGGACACACCTACATACCTACTCCATGCCTATTCTTTACGATTGCTATTTTCCACATTATAGAATTATAGTAAAGTCATCAAATATAAAATCACATAAATGGAAGTAGGGGAATTATAACCAAATAAATAAAAAAATAAAGCAAAACAATCTTATATTTTATCATCTTCAAAGTAAACTACAGAAAGTAGATATTACTCAAAGTAGATACCTTCCTGCCCAGATTACAGCTCTGTACTCTGGGCATTTTCTCAAACAAAATTATGAAGTATCCCCTTGGTATGCTTTTTTTGGGCTTATTGCCACAATTTTATTGACTTGGACCAGACTTGAACCCAGGTCTTCCATAACCACAACATCTTTATATAGTAGAGCACTTGCACTGACCACAAGACCACTGCTTCAACCACCTGAGATGCTTTTTAAACAGGATTGAAGGAGTTTCCATGTGCACTGGGCACTTGTTAGCTACTTTTCCATCAGCATCCATTTAAACTTATCCATTTAAAAAAAATACATTACAGTTTAGTTTAGACATTTCATTGACATCTCATTGTTGTCTTTAAAACTAATTTAAGCATAAGCCT
Organism: Myxocyprinus asiaticus; assembly: GCF_019703515.2. Taxonomy (NCBI): domain Eukaryota; kingdom Metazoa; phylum Chordata; class Actinopteri; order Cypriniformes; family Catostomidae; genus Myxocyprinus; species Myxocyprinus asiaticus. The sequence continues at coordinate 17,192,044 of NC_059346.1, read as the reverse complement.
TCACGAGAAACATTTTAGTAAAGTGTGTACAAACTTTTTACGGGTAGTGTAAATCTAAGAACTAAATACCAGCCTAGATATTTTGCATTCTTTTTTTATCTGAATCTTTTCTTTTTCCTATCTTCTAACGTGCAGGCAGAAAAGATGAAGGAGGAACAGAACAAGCCTACTACTTCCTCTCTCCTCAGCAGACAGATGTTCCCTCTCTCATGTCTTGTGCCCAGCTCCTCCTCCTCTTCTTCATCCTCCTCTCTCTTCCGTAACCCTCTTCAAGACTCAATTCTGGAGTCCAAGCACGGCCCAGACCTCAAACACTCCACAGAACATACAGTGGTACACACACTCACTCAGCGGCTTGGGTCCACCCTGAACCCCTACACACCAGTCATGAATGGCTCTTCCTACCAGGGGCTGAACCAATCGGCAACAGTAATGGGAGAGGGTTTTTCCTACCATGGGCTAAAACAACAGGGAGTTTCAGGGTTGGATCATTCCAACTATCAGGGGTTAAACCAACAAGTTGGTGTCTTGGGGGTAAATAGCTCAAGCTACACTGGATTAAACCAACAGGGTGTTTTAGGAGAAAACAGCTCCAGCTACCACAGCCTGAACCATTTAGGTGCTGTGGCCGTGGTAGAGCCCAAACTGGGATATGCTTGGCAGCACCTGAAAGCTGACTGCCTGCAGCCCAAAATCAACCACATTCACAATGCTGTTCCACCTTTACTGGAGGCACACCGAGCTCAACTTGCCAGTGGCATAGCAAATGTGCCAGCTCCTCCTATGGGCATGGACCCCTCCCTGGAGATGATCCACAGCCGTTTACAGAGAGACCCCCGAGGGAGCCGCTCAGACCCACAGATGGATCATCTGCGGCGGGAGAGAGAGTACCGGCTTGGCCGTCAGACTTCCAGTGAGCAGGAGATCCAGGCGAGACTTAATGAGCTCCCGCTTATCGTTAGGCAGGAGCGTTACCGCAGAAGAATGGAGAGACAGTCATCCAGTGAGCAGGAGGGCAGCGGAAAACATAGAGTACAAAAACATGACTCTAGTGATGCAGAGTCTGGGAGAGAACCGTCTGACAAGAGACCATCTGGGTGAGTGTTTGTGTACAGAGGCCCCAAAAAGCATTTGGACACTTCATTTACTCACCCTTATGCCATCCCAGATGTGTATGACTTTCTTTTTTTAGAAGAATATCTGAGCTCTGTTGGTCCTTACAGTGCAAGTGAATGGTGACCAGACCTTCGAAGCTAACAGAAAATCACATAAAGGCAGCATAAAAGTAACCCATAAGACACCAGTGGTTAAATCCATACTGTATCTTCAGAAGCAATATAGTAGGTGTGGGTGAGAAACAGATCAATATTTAAGTCCTTTTTTTACTATAAATCTTCACTTTCATATTCTTTCACATTTTGAAAGTGAAAGTGGAGATTTTTATTTTAATAGTTCTCAATTTTGGGTGAACTATCCCTTTAAGCCACATTTAAGCCACAAGTGGCATTTATTTTATATAAAGATAGCACAAGCACACTTTTTTAACAAAATGTTTAAAAAGATGTTTATTTGGTTTTAAATAAGAAAACAATAGATACACTGTTCAAAATTGAAGACAAAATTATTTTGACACTTTTTGGTTGCCAATCTGAGGGGAACATGTCAGTAGTTAATGTAATGATCTACACCTGTGGTTACTATACTAGAGTAACTTGAGGAGATCTATGTTTAAAAGGAACTGCAAAAATGTGAAGTTAGTTCTGTGAAAAGGTCATAAATCATTTGCAGATGCTACTTATTTTGATATTTTGTTATCTAATGCAATGAAATTCATTAATGTTTATGGGTATCTGACTTAGTTGGCTTTTTCGTCTTTTTCTCAGGGAGAAGCGTTCCACTATGGCTGAGATTGTTGAACAAGCACAAGAGAAAGAAGCTTGCCAAGTATGTGTCCATCTGTATTGGTTTTCCTTTTTGCCATAGCTCTTTATCATCTCAAGCGATATATTCCCTTCTATATTAATGTATCTACACAATTAAATAAAATGTTGTTTCTTGTTGTCTCTTTTGTTCTTCAGTCAGAGACATGCAGGCCAAATAGATAACTGCAGTGTATTTTCTGAGAAGCATTCCAAACACAGCCAATTAAAAAAATGATTGTTTTTCCGCCATTTGCCTGTCATCCCAAAAGAATCACAGTACACTTGCAGTATGTATAGTTCCCCTGAAGTATCCTGGGGTTCAGTGTCTTGATCAAGGGTACAGTGGTGATTGAGAAGTGATCATGAGTCACCTTATGTCCTCAATAGCTTGCAACTGATCCCCAAACATGTTTTCAGCAGTTCAGACCCTTAAGTATCTTTATATGTTTAACTGGTCAGGTAAGATTGTTCTTATTTAGAATTTGCAAATAAAAGTGTAGTTGCAGTGTGTAGTATGTTTTAATAGAAATGAAAAAAACTTGAATCCTCTTAATGTCCACCACTCCGTCAGCCTGGGGTATGGATTTGTATGTACCATTTATTTCCATACACACCCATTCAGTATGTTTTTATAGGTGATTTCTTTTGTGTATGTTGCTTAGCTTATATTAAATGATTCTGTCTCAGTCATGCACCAAGGATCTCTTTTTTCAGGCAAGGGGAGAGGTGTACCGGCCACCCAGTAGTCTCTCTGCACCAGTGAGTCGTCTGGATCGACCCCGGGCTCGTGATCGCCCCAAACCAAGACGAAGACCTCGTCCAAAAGAACCTGAGGAGCCACGGAGGTCTCGTTCTGCACCTGCCCAGAGTGTCACACCACAACCTCCTACACACACCGTCCAACATGAGGGCTTCCTCTACCGCAAACATGAAGAGGAGGGGAAAGAGAGGAGCCCAAACAGGTGTTGTGTTTCTTACTACATTTACATTTATGTATTTGGCAGACACTTTTGTCCAAAGTGACTTACAGTGCACTTATTACAGGGACAATCTGCAACCTGGAGTTGTTAAGTGACACAACCTTCTTCTTAGCAGTTCTGTGCTTTAGCCCACCACCACTACCCACTAATGACTGATTGCAACATTCTGACATCATGTGTTACTAACTTATTCCATAGCTACTGCTGCAAATACACTAATTATACACTACATACATATTGCAAGCTACTTGGAATAGTATACAACACAGTATGCAACCATAAATTATTTAAATCATAGACCTTATTCACGCTAGAGCCATCTTTGATTTTTAATGGGAATGACAACGAGGCTGTAAGGGATAGACTTACCATCTCTTCACTGGCATGAATGGGATAAAGCTGTATAAAGCTCCTAGATCACATCTGATTTTCCACAGCTCATACTGTCTGGGGTTCTTTATATACTGAATATTCTTTGACAGATATTTTATCAATGTTTTGTCTGCGGAACGATCCAAAAACTCTTTAAACAGGCTATGTCTGTCCCTCACAGTTTTGTTGTCATTCCCATTAAAAATCAAAGATGGCGCTGCTGTGAACAAGGTCTCATGATAATTTTCTCACTTATTAGTAAACTCTGAATGAAGCAAATTTTGGTGAATGAAGACTTTAACATACTGAAAATTTAATTAATTACTAGAGCTGTAAGAATGAACATGTTAACGCATGCGATTAATTAAAGTTTAACGCGTTCATTTTTCTTAATCGCGATTAACGCATTTACCATTAGTGCAGCATAAATACTTGTGTGAAGGATGGAACCTTTGTAATGTGTCCACCCGGAGTCATTACACTGACGTTACTGACATTATTAATGACACCTGTGGCCGTTAAGTGAACTGCAACCAGCTACATGTTGCTCGTGCACACACTCCATAGGGATGTGAGCGAGCATCGACCAAAACAATGATGTAAGGTACAAAGAGACTGAACGAGATTCACCGGCATCATACTGACAGATGAGGTAGCATAAATAAAATTACATAGTTATGATTGTTTTACTACAAACTTTGAGACTAAACTAAAACTACATATCAGCTAACATAGCATACTGATACACACATACAGCTACACACTTCCGAACTATACCAGACAGTTTACTGTTGCACTGCACTGTTATGTTGCACTATTGTATGTTTTGTATGTCATGTGTTGTACTACGATCAAGAAACCAGCGTATTTGCTTAAATTTATCCTGTGTACCTGACTTTTAGTATAAAGAGAAGATCGTTGAAATTATTTGAAAGTTACGAAGCAAGGTAGCTTGCGATTCGTCAGTGTTAGAAGGCAAGATCAAGTTAGCTAAAATTACACAGATCAATCCTTATGGCACTATATTTCACATGCTTTCAATTATGTAAGCTCACCTGTCCAATAAGAAGAACGCCAATTCAGGGTTGGTTTTAATCCCCAAAACCAAATGAAGGTCCCTCCAGGAATCAAATGCCCTGCTGATGTTCACTCTAGTTTTCGCTCGACCACAATCACGTTCCTGCTTAGCCAGATGGGATTCAGTAGATAAATGTTTTTTTTTTTTTTGGCTTACTCTGAGTTTGTGTAGGAGTCGGTGTTGTGCTGGGAGCCGGCCATTTGCTGGATTCCATCTCTAAGATAACATTACCTAGTGTTGCAATTTGTTGTCGCTGTTGAATAGCGTAAGAGAAGCACTGAGGCAAGGCTCTCGGGAGCGCATATAAATGTCGGCAAAACCGACCTGCTCCCTTTGCATGAAAATCAGTCTACAGGCTTTAATAGGCAACCTAGGAAGTCCGGGAAGGGCTAACTTTTATAAGTTGCGTTACAAGCCGTTCACACATTGGGAAAAAAAAAAAAAAAAAAAGGTGAATATTACATGAAAATTGTTACATACTTCACCTTTAATGTTACTTGAATTGGTGATATTTTAGTGTATTGTCTTTATATTGTGGAAGGCTTTGTTTGGAAAATGTTATTGTAGCATTATATTGCTACATTTTGTTTTGTTTTGTTTTTTAAGATGGAAATCAATTAATTTTGACAAGAAAAGTATATATAGTGTCAAATTTCAGCACTTTTAAAATCTGCAATTAATTGTGATTAACTACAAAAAAGTATGCAATTAATTGCCATTAAAATGTTCAATCGACTGACAGCACTATTAATTACATAATATGCTTATCAATTAATTGTATTATTTGCATGTATCAATATTTGCAGAAATATTAAAGACCCCTTTTGGTTGCCAAACTTAGTGGAGCATGTCCATAGTTCATTTAATGAACTACAGCTGTGGTTACTATACTAGAGTAACTTCAGGGGAACTCCTCTGGGACCAATGTTTAAAATAAATAGCAAAAATGCTGAGAAAATTTAGTTTGTTCTGTAAAAGCTGGAGATAGAGATTACATTTCAGTAAACAGATTACATTACTAATGATAATTTGCTCACCATGTAGTAATCTATAGATAAGAGGCCATTACGTACTGAAAATATGCATACTAGGGCTTAATTTTTATCAAATTAATTACATGATATGCCAATTAATTACTTGAATTAATAATATATATTGATATTTGCAGAAATAGCCCCCTGAAAAAGATGATTCAATACATAAATCAAAATTATAAATGTACTGTATGTAATACATATAAAAATTCAGATAATTGAAAGATACTACATTATTGTGGCAGTCGAGTAAAGCATTCATTAGACTATACAAATGTGGATTTACAGTGCCTTGCAAAAGTATTCAGACCCCTGACCAATTCTCTCACATTACCAAATTATAAATGGTACACTGAAATTTCATTCTGATTGATATTTTATTTTAAAACACTGAAACTCAAAATCAATTATTGTAAGGTGACATTTTTTTTGTTGGGAAATATTTTTATGAAAAATAAAAAACTGAAATATCTTGCTTAAGTATTCAACCCCCACACATTAATATTTGGTCGAGCCACCTTTTGCTGCAATAACTGCTTTAAGTCTTTTGGGGTACATATGTACCAGCTTTGCACACAGTGACGAAGTGATTTTGGCCCATTCTTCCCAGTAGATTTGGTCCAGGTTGTTCAGGTTGGTTGGGTGACGCTTGTGGACTGCAATTTTCAAATAGTGCCACAGATTCTCAATAGGATTGAGATCAGGACTTTGACTGAGCCACTGTAGGACATTTATCTTTTTGTTCTTGAGCCACTCCAATGTTGCTTTGGCCTTGTGATTGGGATCATTGTCATGCTGAAATGTGAATTTCCTCCCAAGCTTCAGTTTTTAGCAGACCGAAGCAGGTTCTCTTGCAGTATTTCCCTATATTTTGCTCCATCCATTCTTCCTTCAGTTATAACAAGATGCCCAGTCCCTGCTGATGAGAAGCATCCCCACAGCATGATGCTGCCACCACCATACTTCACTGTAGGGATGGTGTGTCTTGAGGCATAGGATGTGTTAGGTTTGCGCCGCACATAGCGCTTTGAGTTTTGGCCAAAAAGCTCTATCTTGGTCTCATCTGACCACAAAACCTTCTCCCACATCGCAGCTGGGTCACTCACATGCTTTCTGGCAAACTCCAGACATGCTTTCAGATGGTACTTTTTGAGTAAAGGCTTCTTTCTTGCCACCCTCCCATACAGGCCTGCGTTAGGCAGTGCTCTTGATATGGTTGAATGGTGCACCATTACTCCACTCCCAGCCACAGAACTCTGTAGCTCCTTCAATGTGATTGTTGGCCTCTCTGTGGCTTCTCTCACAAGTCTCCTTTTTGTTTGAGCACTGAGTTTTGAGGGATGGCCTTTTCTTGGCAGTGCAGCTTCCACTTCCTGATTATTGATCCAAACATTTGGACAGGGGTTAATAATTATAATAATTGTATTTATTTATCACACATTTGCACATATACAGTGAAATTATTTTTTTCACATATCCCAGCTAAGCTGGGGTCAGAGTGCAGAGTCAGCGTGTTACGGCACCCCTGGAGCAGATAGGGTCAAGGGCCCAACAGTGGCATCTTGAACCCCCGAGCTTCTGATCAGTAACCCAGAGCCTTAACCGCTGAGCCACCACTGCCCCTTTTTTCGCATATCCCAGCCAAGCTGGGGTCAGAGCGCAGGGTCAGCCATGATACGGCGCCCCTGGAGCAGATGGGGTCAAGGGCCTTGCTCAAGGGCCCAACGGTGGCATCGTGGCGGTGTTGGGGCTTGAATCCCTGACCATCTAGTCAGTAACCCAGAGCCTTAACCGCCAAGCCACCACTGCCCCCTGGGTTGAATACTTATGCAAGCAAGTTATTTCAGTTTTTTATTATTTTTTTTTAAATATTTCCCAACATAAAACCAATATCACCTAGCAATAATTGATTTTGTGTTCCAGTGTTTTAAAATAAAATATCAAACAGAATGAAATTTCATTGCACCATTTGTAATTCAGTAATATGAGATAATTGGTCAGGGGTCTGAATACATTTGCAAGGCACTGTATAAGTCAATACATTGTTTGTTTTATTTCAACCTAATTGAATATACAGTATAACTTATAACAGGCCTGGCCTACTGTCTACAGCAATCCTTTTTATAATTGAGTTTGTCCAAAGAAGACAGGGCTGTTTTCACAGGACACTTTTGGAGTGTCTCACTGGTTTACAACGTCTCTAGCTATAAATGCTGCGTTTTTACAAGGCTGTTTGAAGTTAAATGCAGTTTGAAACTTTGAAAAACACATCTCAGGACCCCTGCATTCTGTTGTCCTCTGTCCAGCTGTTTTTCAACAGCTGACAGTTTGTTGCTTGTACAGCTGGAGCTGCAATCACTGCCCTCTGCTGACTGCTAAAAACATGAAGGTGTCACTTGAAACTTGAATTGCTCAATTGGTAGGAAAATTCCTCATTACTGAACGTTCAAGGGGCATGATTAATTGCGCTAATTCATTCAACGTATTGCTTTAGATATAATTAATCGCACTGAATTAATGCATGAAATCAACAGCCTAAATGCATACTATAATGTCTAGTATGTATACTGTATACTGAGTTTCATTCCAACGTAATATGAATTGTCAATGATATAACCACATATATATTTATGTGGTTGGCTATATTTGTAATGCTCAGTGCTTATAGCAATACTAAACGCCTCCATTACTCATTAAATTACGCCTTTTGCACCTCTTTTAGTAAATCGTGGGTTAATCTGTTCTGCGTGCTCAAACAAGGAGAGATTGGTTTCTACAAGGATGCGCGACACAAAACCACACCCTACAATGATGAGCCTCTTCTCAACCTTGCCATCTGCACCTTTGACACTACCAATGGATACAAAAAGAAGAAGAATGTATTCATTCTCAGGTAATGCAAAGTGTGATTTTTAATAACTGCCCCACCCTAGATCCCTTCTTGTCTACACAAAACAATGACAAACAACCATGCAGAAAGTAGATTTCTTTTTAGTAAACATCCCATCAAAACCATAGGGAAAGGAAAGCTTTCATTCCTGTCTCACACTTTTTTTCATGCTGTTTTTCTGATTTGATTCATTTTTATCAGGAACTCTGCTGAAGGGGACTACATCTTCCTGGCTAAGGATGAGGTAAGTTAGACAGTTGTGAGGCCTGCTGTGAAAAAGATGGCAGTAGAATAAGCAGATTCTTCCATTATTTTCATTGACAGACAGAACAAATGTTTCTTATATTCAGCCAATATGTTAACATTATATGGTAGTTATATTATGTAACAAAATATAGGATTTCGACATAATATATAGCAATAGTATATAGTTACAGCCATATTAACAGAAGTGTGTCTGTTTGTTATTTCTCATAGGAGGATCTAAAGGGTTGGGTCAACAATATTAATGCTAGCCTAAAAGAGATCGATGAAATTGCCAAGTGGGAAAAAGCCACAAATTCCTCCACAGACCCTGACAAATCAGAGCGCAAGGAGCGCTCAGAAGGGGCGGAGCCATTCGAGGGAGCTGAGAGATCAGAGAGGTCAGAGAAGTCTGAGCGTTCAGACCGATCAGATAAAATAGAGGCATCGGACAAAAGCTCAGAAAAGAGGGACATATCTGAGAAAGAGAGGGGAGAGAGAGGCGAACGAGGGGAGAGAGAGAGGAGGGAAAAAGGAGACCGGGGTTCCAGGTGTTCCAGCACTTCGGGAACAAGCAAATGACTCATCTCTCGTTTATTTACCCATTCATCCATCCTAGCCATCTTTCTAGAGAGAACTGTTGCTCTGTTTGTCCTGACAGCCTGATTTTTGGACAGACATAATTGATTATGTCCTGTGAAATATTTGTTGATGTGTGTGTGTGTGCCAATGTGTTGGAAGTCTATGTAAGAATATGTTGACAGTATATGAAAGTATTCCAGCATCAGAGGGCCTGTTGGGTTGCTCAGCTTGATTCTTACAGAAAAGGCACTTTAGACTATCGAGGATGACTATAGCCCTTAATATTTTAGAAGCATTTTCTTGAAGCAATATACTGTATGTTATAACGGATACTGCTTGTTCCAGCTGTTCTGCTCCTCCAAGCGTGTGCGAGAAAGAGAAAGTGATAGTGTTTTCCGAGAGATAAATTGGTGGTGCAGTAGTTAATTATGTTTCTCCTGACCGACATCCTTACACACCCCAACTCAGACATCGCCTGTGTTCAGAATAGTATATAAACATACTACTCATAATATTGCAGCTGTAAACAGTATGTATACTCTGTATAGTATGCAGATTTTCTGTATGCATAGAATACCCAGATGACCTACTACATTTGCCAAAATGTACAAAAGAGCATACTATAAGGAATACTGTAGCCCACAATCAGTGTTCAAATTGTCACAGAGCACTTGTGGGTTCCCCTTAAAACCCACTCCTCTGCACTGTACTACATTAATAAAATATACTAATGTACTATGTACATTAAAGGGATAGTTCACCCAAAAATGAAAATTCTCCCATTATTTACTCACCTTCCTGCCATTCCAGATGTGTAAGACTTTCTTTCTTCTGCAGAACACAAACAAAGATTTTTAAAATAATATCTCAGCTCTGTTGCTCCACACAATGCAAGTGAATGGTGGCCAGAACTTTGAAGGTCTTGAAGAACATACAGGCAGCATAAAAGTAATCCATATGACTCCAGTGTTTTAATCCATATCTTCAGAAGTGATATGATAGGCGTGTGTGAGAAACAGATAAATATTTAAGTCCTTTTTTACTATGAATGCTCCTCCCTGCCCAGTAGGTGACAGTATGCAAAAAGAATGTGAATCGCCAAAAACAAAAGAAGAATGTAAAAATTAAAATGGAGATATATATAGTAAAAAAAGGTCTTAAATATTTATCTCTTTCTCACCCACACCTATCACATCGCTTCTGAATATGTGGAAACACTGGAATCATATGGATTGCTTTTATGCTGTCTTTTTCACTTTATGAATCTTCATAGTTCTGACCACCTTTCACTTGCACTGTATTGACCTACAGAGTGGAGATATTTTCAAAAAATCTTTGTGTTCAGCAGAAGAAAGAAAGTTAAACATATCTGGGATGGCAGTTAATGTAAATGAAGAGTAAATGATGAAATATTTTCATTTTTGGGTGAACTATCCCTTTAAAGATGATGGTATTGAGGTGAGGGAGAAAAGAGTTCAGGGCTGCAGAAAAAATGCTGGTTGATGCAAAAACAGAGGACTATATAACCCGTTCCATATAAAATTTGTCATTTTGATAGAGCCTCATTCAAATGTAAATTCCTTCACAAAAGAGCATGTGTTCAAACTTGGGTGTGTTTAGAATTTTCAGATGAAAAAACTTTGATTACTTATGAAAACTGGGACAGATAATGGACAATGTCACATTGAGTTTTATGTTTGTAGTGTTCTAGTTTCAATGAAACACCAGGGCGTTATGGGGGCTCCCTTAACACATATGGGGGGTCCAGGACCCTCCTCCCCAGCCCCCCCCCCCTTAATTTGAACACTGCCCACAATCCAATGTGCCCAACAACACTGTCTGTTTCCATGTGATGAATGAACCATAATTACAACTGCGATTTTTAACATCTCTATTTTGATTCTTCATTTGATTGGACTGCCAAAAGTCAGGCCATTTCCCCCCCACTCCAAAAAAATAAAACAACGAGAAATGAAAAATATCCATATTTATTTCTAAAATAAGTAGTATTAAGCTAATATTCCATTCCGAACATAGTCGTTTACACATGCATACACACACACACACACACAGTGCATTATGATTAAATGTTACCTGCGGCCATTCTCCCACCTGAGGCTATACACGTCTTCCATCTGCTGCTTATAATAATGGTTTTAATCATGTGAGATGCTTCACAGAGCTGAAGTAAGCGTCATTCAGTCCAAACTACGCTCTAAAAGCGCCATGATGAAGATTTTTAATCACAATCCATTAATATAATGTTTTATGATTGTCTGGCAGTGTATGTGTGTGTGTGTGTGTGTGTGTGTGTGTGTGTGTGTGTGTGTGTGTGTGTGTGTGTGAGAATGAGTACAGCTCCATTCAGAAGAGGCTCAAATGTATTATGTATAATCTTATTGATCATATTTATGAAGATATTGCGATACAAATTTACAGTGCAAGGTTCTCTTTATTCTTTCCTAAACTGAGAAGTATGATCAGCCACCCCATAGGTGTACAAATATGCTGCTTTTTATCATCTGTGGCCCTTACATCATCCTTTGATTGTAAAACGATTAGTACACATAAACTAGGGTGTCTGTGACATTGTCATGCTAAGAAAAAGATTGTGTGTGTGTATATATATATATATATATATATATATATATATATATATATATATATATATTTGTTTATATACTAGTAAATGAAAGTTACTTCTATGAGTTACAACGACTAATAAAAAAGAAATAAAGAAATGACAGCTGTTGCGATTACTAGGACAAGGATGACAATTTTCCCCCAAACTAGTTATTTATATATGTACAAGTTTGTTTACAGGGTTATGAAATAAAATATCAAAATAAACAGGAATCGATAAAATAAATACATCCTATTTGTCTGTTTTTTTATTTTTTTTATTTGAACTGATAGTCCTATGGCTTTAAGATGTTAATCGCTTTTTTGAGGACAAGCTTTTCCTCTCTGTCTCCGTTTTCTTTATACAAACTTTCTTCACCGGTCGTTGCCGAGTTCAAACTCTGACTGGCCCCATTGTCTATGCACAGCAAATGTCAGCATCATATTCAAACTAAGACCCATTTCTAGTATTGAACCTTGTGGAGTCCTTAGCAAACATTGGGGATCATATTCATAATGCCACCTAGCCCAACACTGTGTGTACAAACCTCCGCTTGAAAAAACAACAACTTTAGGACTCGTCTAATGGATTGTGGTTTATATTGATAGAGAATCTGTGTAAGAGTGACGTTATGCCACAAGTACAGATTTCCAATGAGTTCCCCTCATGGGATGCTCTTATCAATTGAGGACTTGTCCATGTCCTTCAGAGGCTGATCCAGGTTCAGGAGATTTAGCAGCATTCATACACACAATTTCCTACTGTCACATGACACAAAATAGAAACACAAACATAATCCCTCAGCCAATCACCCAACAGAAAACACACGCCCTCGTATGCCCCAAATCACTCCTTTTCTCACATCAGTCCTGTTCCAGCCTAGTTAGGACTTTAGGGTGAGCTAGACCTAGTATGGAGTCAAATTCATATCAAATTAGAAAAAGTGTATGACATGCTTTGATCATAATTCCATAAAAACAGCAGAAAATTAGATATTTTATGACCATTGTTTCTTATAATTTTGACTAAGAATGAATGTATGTTTGTTAACACTGTTTTATTCTCTGTCTCATCTCTGCTGATGCAACCCTGACAACACATTTCCAAAAAGATGATTTGGACTCTTTTTCTTATCCATCAATTGTTTATCTGCCAGTAAAAAAGCACAATTTCACCCAAAACAAAGCAACGAGTATTAGAAATGGCACTGGACGCTGAGTCCTAAACCATGATCCCTGCGTTTCTAAAAGCAGGTCAGTGTTGCGAAGGCTGTGCGGCACTTTATTTCCTCTGTGAGCAGCTTTTCTTTGAACTCCTCACCTGAACTTATTTTTACCCAGAAATTTTTACCGACGTAGTCACTAGATGAACTCCATATTTGTCTGATTTTTAGACCCCGTTAGTCAGTTTTCTTTGTTAAACCTTGCATTATTTCATTAGCTGTGCCGCTTGTCATCTTCCCAAATTGACCTCACAAGCAAATATTTATTTATTTATGAAAGAAGGTAAAAAGCCCTAAAATAATGGAGAATGTGGTTTTCCCTCCTTTATCCGATCAAGTCAGTTGTTTCACACAAACTAAAGCAAAACACTATCCAGTTGCATGAAAGAGAATATAGAGGTGATTTCTATGCAACAGCTGTGCATGTTTATCAAAAGGGTTTCAACCTTCAGCAAAGCACTGGGTTTGGGTCATGATGATGATGATGGAGAAATGAGTGAGCAGATCACTTGTATAGCTAAAATGAGACATTAAATCATTATGTACTGATATCTGCACTTATTCATAAATACAGGTTGTATATATCAGTGTGCTTTGGAGTCTTCATTTTGGTGACTGTGTTTGCATCTGCAGGTGTGGTTCAATTCTGCCACTACCCAGATAGCACACGTACATTTCTAAAATGTCTGTTTAAGAATGTTTCATCTGGAAAGCATCACACTCTAATTAACATCTGCTAAACATCTTATAAAGATCAGATTTACAAATATTCTAAATAATAAACATCTGCTGAATGTCTTATTGACATCCGAGGGGAAGCGTTTTATAGACGTATTGCAAATGAGCAAACAACCTAAAAAAATGTAAACTCACACACATCATATTGACGTCTGGGTGATGTACGTGTGCTGTCAGGCTATAATGTTTATTCATCTTTTAAAGTTGTATTGTGTTTTAACAATTAGTAGTGATAATATTATCTACCAAAAGACACTTCATAAATATAGCTTTTATTTCTGACCTCATAGTTTGTGTTTCTGAGAAACAGAATTTTAGATGCTTAATTGTTCATTTGTTAAAGACTACAAGTGAGAACAGATTTGCGTAGATTATCTGTGTAATCTATCTGTCTGCTGCTAACAATTACCAGAAAGATTTAGTATAAGGTAACACATATCCAATTACAGAAACATAAACATGTATACAAACCACAGGCAATCTAACACAAGTATAGTGTTGGACCATTGTAAGATCCTGTACAGAAGATTCTTGAACTTTCAGTATACCAGGATACAGGACAGATTATAAAACAGCTATAACTAAGCTTCTTCTGTGGTAGAAAAAGAACATTTTAGAAACTTTCAGTAAAAGATATGGGCTGGTTCGTCATTTGCCACACCACAGCAGTGATGTGATGGAAAAGAACATATTAAAAATCACTGTGTCTAAAAAAAATATTCAATTGTACTGTATATTCATCCAAAGACTGTTTAGCCCTAGACAAAGCACTTGTATCCATCGCCCTCCCCCCGTCATCTACTGTTGATCTGAAATCAGATCACAAGTGATGTGAGTAGAACAATTGATTTTTATGTCTTTTATTTGTTTTATTTGTTCACTGCTCAATATACAATTTCATTTATCACACCAAAGACCTATATCTTTCCTAAACATTGCTGTGGTAATATTTCAATTAAATATACAGTAAGAACAAATAAATTATATTTCCCTCTGTTTACATCTTTGCCTTTGTAATTTAAGGCATTGTACTAAAACAGAAGAGAAGAGCTGAGCATTAGTTTGAAAATTGATTTACAGTCAGGAGATTTGTTCAACAGTAGGATGGTGTGAGTTGAAATCTGTAGATTTCGACATCTAAACACTTTTGACTAAGATTTTTGACTACAATTTTTATTTTATTTTTCAAAGGCATTCCTTTAAAACTGATAATTCACTTGTGGCTGGTAGCCAATATAACATGTAATCATGCAACTTGTTTGTAAATGTATGTCAGTAAATTCAACTTCAAGCACACATGCAGAATCAGAATCAGAATCAGCTTTATTGCCAAGTTTGCTTACACATACAAGGAATTTGTTTTGGTGACAGGAGCTTCCAGTGTACAACAATACAAAAACAATACAAAAACAGCAGCAAGACATAGATAATAATAAAAAATAAAAAATAATTACACACATACATACAGTACATACACACATACACATGGGTAGTACAAATCTAATACAATCTGTTATGTACAGTGTAAATACAAATCTGTTATGTACAGTGCAAATGTTTTTTTGTTTTTTTTCAGAGGAATGAAATGGCAGAAGAGGTTGGATAAATATATGAAGAATAAACTGTGTATTGCACATAGATATTGCTCAATGGGGCAATTTAACTGTTCATGAGATAGATAGCCTGAGGCAAAACTGTTCCTGTGCCTAACGGTTCTGGTGCTCAGAGCTCTGAAGCGTCGGCCAGAAGGCAACAGTTCAAAAAGGTAGTGGGCAGGGTGAGTGGGGTCCAGAGTGATTTTTCCAGCCTTTTTCCTCACTCTGGAAGTGTATAGTTCTTGAAGGGGGGGCAGGGGACAACCAATAATCCTCTCAGCAGTCTGAACTGTCCTTTGTAGTCTTCTGATGTCTGATTTCGTAGCTGAACCAAACCAGACAGTTATTGAAATGCAGAGGACAGACTCAATGACTGCTGAGTAGAACTGTATCAGCAGCGCCTATGGCAGGTTGAATTTCCTCAGCTGGTGAAGGAAGTACAACCTCTGCTGGGCCTTTTTCACAATGGAGTCAATGTGGGTCTCCCACTTCAGGTCCTGTGAGATGGTAGTGCCCAGGAGCCTGAATGACTCCACTGCTGCCACAGTGCTGTTTAGAATGGTGAGGGGGTCAGTGTTGGGGTGTTCCTCCTAAAGTCCACAATCATCTCCATCGTTTTGAGCATGTTCAGCTCAAGGTTGTTTTGACTGCACCAGACAGACAGCTGTTTAACCTCCCTTCTGTATGCAGACTCATCGTCATCTCGGATGAGGCCGATGACAGTGGTGTCATCTGCAAACTTCAGGAGCTTGACAGAGGGGTCCTTGGCTATGCAGTCATTGGTGTAGAGGGAGAAGAGTAGTGGGGAGAGCACACATCCCTGGGGGGCACCAGTGCTGATTGTACAGGTGCTGGAAGTGAGTTTCCCCTGTCTCACAAGCTGCTGCCTGTCTGTCAGAAGCTGGTGATCCACTGACAGACAGACATGGGAACAGAGAGTTGGTGTAATTTATTCCGGAGAATAGCTGGGATGATGGTGTTGAAAGCCGAACTGAAGTCCACAAAAAGGATCCTTGCATATGTCCCTGGTCTGTCCAGATGTTGCAGGATATGATGCAATCCCATGTTGACTGCATCATCCACAGACCTGTTTGCTCGATAAGCAAATTGAAGGGGATCTAGAAAGGGTCCAGTGATGTCCTTCAGGTGGGCCAACACCAGTCTCTCAAATTACTTCATGACCACAGACATCAGGGCGACAGGTCTGTAGTCATTAAGTCCTGTGATTTTTGGTTTCTTTGGGATGGGGATGATAGTGGAACATTTGAAGCAGCATGGGACTTCACACTGCTCCAGTGATCTATTGAAGATCTGTGTGAAGATGGGGGCCAGCTGGGTAGCACAGGATCTAAGACATGCAGGTGAAACGCCATCTTCACAGATCTTAAGTGCAGGTTGAGTAGCAGGAGCGGGGAGGAGGGGGGTTGCAGGAGGTGTTGGTGTTTGTGTGAAGTGAAGGTCAGAGCGGGTGTGGGGTGTGAGACTGGGCCTTTCAAATCTACAGTAGAACACATTCAGGTCGTCAGCCAGTTGTTGGTCCACCACAGGGTTGGGGGCAGGAGTCCTGTAATTCGTAAGTTGTTTCATGCCACTCCACACTGATGCAGGGTCGTTAGCTGAAAACTTGTTTTTAGTAGATACAATACATACCGTAAGAACTCTGGGCCCATGACATCTCACAAAAAGTGTCGTTATACCAAGAAAAGACAGTGGAAAATTATGTTCCATTTAAACTGATTGGAGTATTCTAAACTTTACCTATAATTCTCATGCTTAGCTACCCACGAGCATGGAAAATCTTATGTCTTTATTTCTTTGCTAATGTTAGTTTTTTAATAGTTACATAAAATTAAAAACTGAGAATTTTAGATTTTTCATACTGAGTGTCAAAAGGGTCAATTATTATCATATTAACGTTTTTTGGACAAGTGGAACAAACTAGTAAAACAGGTCAAACAACTCATTGGACAAACAGCTCTTAGTAAATGCTAAAATTCTATGCTATCAACCATCTAAATGGAGGAAACCAACATAATCTGGTGTTAAAATGTATGAAATCAAAAGGAGACCAATTTTACAGTTAAACACCACATTTATTGATATTTGTAATGACCAGTCATATTTTATATTATTTAGTTTTCAGGCAAATATTTAGAGAGGTGTAGTAACAGATACAGTTCATGATACACAGAATGAGTTATATGAGACACATAAACATTGTACATGGCCTAATGATTTTTATTCATATTTCACATCACATAAATGATTTTAACAGTATATTATTTTATATTTGTGTCATTTTAAAAAGGCGTATGTTTGTATATCACAAGCTTTATGATGAAATACTTTCATTTTCATTATGATTTTAATAATTAATTTTTCTGTTATATTTTCTGTTATTCATTACATAATCAAACATTAAACATAAGGGCGTAGATTTGGCTTGAACATTGGAGGGGTTGCAGTGTGAAGCATTTATATGTTTCCATTGATCATGGTATAAATATTGGGTGAGTTGTACTTGCTTGTTTTGATTATCTACGGTATCTATGCCCCGATTAAATGCCATCACCAGAATAGTTCAATCAGAATAGTTTTTTTTCTTCATATTTTTGATCCTACATTATTATACATACTGTATATTTATGTCAAAAAACTAATAATCATTTCTTAAAATTTTACTTGAATAGAACAAATTCATTATATTTGCCTTTTGTATGATACTACAACATAACAAAAGAGCTGAACATTAGTTTGAAAGCTGATTAACTAACTACAGCTAACTAGGATAGTGAGAGTCGCAAGTCTGAAGACTTAATGATAGTTGTATGCTCTTTGTCACGGCATCGATTAAAACTAATAATTCACTTTCATGCAATGGTATCTAGAGCTCATGCAACTCTACATGTTTCAAAATGTGTAATCAGACACCTGCTCACTTGCTGAAACGCTTTTACAATTTAACAAAAGAAAAAAAAATTAATATAGGTTGACTAATTTACTGCATCATCTCAACTGTAGAAAGAGTCCATGTATGAATCCTTCTATGTCAGAGTCACAGGATCTTTCTGAATGGCAGTGTGTTTCCACTCTCAGTGTCATTCTGCTCCCCATCCTTAATGATCTTTAAACTTTACAAAAGCACAGTATTGTTATTCTGACATCCTCTTCTTATATAAAGTATCCAATAACAATTAACTAAAAAAAATCAAGTCATCTTAGAGCTTAGCCAGTCTGAGACTGCAGAAACTGCTTTTTTGGTCTTTTGGCAGGTCACAGAGAGTCCTACACCCTTATAGAAAACACAGTCCATGGCAATCAGATTTGGCTTGTTCTCAAGTCCACTGAATACTGGGACAAAATGTGTGTCATGGAGCAAAATAAGAACCACAGGCTTGTCTGAAGAGTAAGAGAAAGACATTGTCATTCATTTTATGGATCAGCATTCAGGCAAAAAAATTACGTGTAGTGGAGAAGAAATAAAATAAATAAATTCTAATAGATTAAAACATTAAAATATGATAACTTATTGAATAAATATCAACGAAGACTGTCAATTATCTTGTGTGACAACAGACATAGAAATGAAGTTCGTGGTATTTCACACATGGTCAGTCCCAAGCTTATGAACACATTTACTCAAGAGCAGAGTGAATAAAATGATTCTTGTTTGTTTTTCCATTTTTTTTAAAAATTGTTCTTCCAGTTATTTTTGTTTTAAACATGTTATAAGAAATACTTTCCCAGAAACAAGGCCATAAACCATCAACACATCCTTCATGTTAGTTTTGTATCAATTAACTGTATTGTATTGACAGTATGTCCTGTCTTCCTTTACCTGTTGTCTTGCACAAGTCTTTCAAAACTGCATTTATGTCAGTTTGTGACTCAACAGGACAGAATAACGGAATGACATCACTCTCCTCTTCAGCAGAAACTTTCTTCAGACGTGGAGTCTGTTTAAGCTGAGATAAAGCTTTCATAAAGTGCTCATGAGACATATGAGTGCCTTCAGTTACCATGATATAATAATTCACTGGACTGGATGAAGAAGAAATGTATGCCATCTGATGCTCATCTGGAGAATGAATAAATAAATAAAACCAGATCAAAGACATAAAACTCACATAAGTACAGTAAAACATGTTGATGAATGTATGAACAGGTCTGGTATCATGTTACAGAATTTTTTTTTTTTTTTTTTTTTTTGCAAAGTATTGAATAAATTCTGGGTTTGTGGAATAACAGGCAACAGAAAATGTCATATTTAAAAAACATTCATACACATAACAAATATTTAGAAATGTATTATAGTATTATATTCAAGTGTTATATATTATGCTTTATATTGAAAGCCATAAAATTAACATGAAATTTTGGCATTGATTTAGAAAATATGACTGATCATGCAAAAAAACTGTTTTTTATTTAAGGATAGTGATCATATGAAGCCATTTATTATCACATAGTTGTTTGGCTCCTTTTTAAATCCTAATGGTAACAGAAATCACCCAAATATCCCTGATCAAAAGTTTACATACCCTTGAATGTTTGGCCTTGTTACAAACACACAAGGTGACACACACAGGTTTAAATGGCAATTAAAGGTTAATTTCCCACACCTGTGGCTTTTTAAATTGCAATTAGTGTCTGTGTATAAATAGTCAATGAGTTTGTTAGCTCTCACGTGGATGCACTGAGCAGGCTAGATACTGAGCCATGGGGAGCAGAAAAAAAACTGTCAAAAGACCTGCGTAACAAGGCAATGGAACTTTATAAAGATGGAAAAGGATATAAAACGATATCCAAAGCCTTGAAAATGCCAGTCGGTACTGTTCAATCACTTATGAAGAAGTGGAAAATTCAGGGATCTCTTGATACCAAGCCATGGTCAGGTAGACCAAGAAAGATTTCAGCCACAACTGCCAGAAGAATTGTTCGGGATACAAAGAAAAACCCACAGGTAACCTCAGGAGAAATACAGGCTGCTCTGGAAAAAGATGGTGTGGTTGTTTCAAAGAGCACAATACGATAATACTTGAACAAAAATGAGCTGCATGGTCGAGTTGCCAGAAAGAAACCTTTACTGCGCCAATGCCACAAATGACAACACCTTGACATGCCTCACAGCTTCTGGCACACTGTAATTTGGAGTGACGAGACCAAAATAGAGCTTTATGGTCACAACTATAAGCGCTATGTTTGGAGAGGGGAAAACACGGCCTATAGTGAAAAGAATACCATCCCCACTGTGAAGCATGGTGGTGGCTCACTGATGTTTTGGGGGGCTGTGTGAGCTCTAAAGGCACTGGGAATCTTGTGAAAATTAATGGCAAGATGATTGCAGCATGTTATCAGAAATACTGGCAGTCAAGTTGCATTCTTCTGCACGAAAGCTGCGCATGGGATGTTCTTGGACTTTCCAGCATGACAACGACCCTAAGCACAAGGCCAAGTAGACCCTCCAGTGGTTACAGCAGAAAAAGGTGAAGGTTCTGGAGTGGCCATCACAGTCTCCTGACCTTAATATCATCAAGCCACTCTGGGGAGATCTCAAACGTGCGGTTCATGCAAGATGACCAAAGACTTTGCATGACCTGGAGGCATTTTGCCAAGACGAATGGGCAACTATACCACCTGCAAGAATTTGGGGCCTCGTAGACAACTATTACAAAAGACTGCACGCTGTCATTGATGCTAAAGGGGGCAATACACAGTATTAAGAACTAAGGGTATTCAGACTTTTGAACATGGGTCATTTCATTTTTTTCTTTGTTGCCATGTTTTGTTTTATGATTGTGCCATTCTGTTATAACTACAGTTGAATATGAATCCCATAAGAAATAAAAGAAATGTGTTTTCTTTAATATGGTACATATATTACCAATTCTCCAAGGGTATGCAAACATTTGAGCACAACTATATAAGACTTAATTATAGAAAGTAATTTTAACCTAATGTCATTTGAAGCACTCGGTTTATTCCACTGTTGAGAACAAAGACATTGTGGTCTTAAGTAATGAATGTGATATTGGTTCTTTTTGTTTTAAAGTTTAAACCTGTGAAAAATATTACTTACTCATTTGGTTTATACTTTTTATTTACTAGTCTCTGCCAAGTCTCTCTTTAAGGAAAAGCTCAGCTGAAGGTGTGTTCCTGTTGTTATTAATATTCCAACACTGGCAACTGACTTAAATGTGATCTGCCACCAATGTCTTAGTACCCAGTTTATTTACCAACAAAAAACAAATCCTCATGGACCTACAACACTTGAGATTGTTTCAGACTTTTCCTAGTCTTCTGGATTTTACATTTAAAGTCGGCATGAAATCAAACCTATTTATTTTCTTAATGCATGTTACTGGTCTTATTGTGAATGATTCATCCATGCATATATATATTTTATATTTCCCCCTTGTAATCTTTAATAAAATCATAACTTCATAACTTGCTCTTCTGCTTATAAGACTGACACCTCTCTGTGGACATATGTGAGACCGCTCAACAGTTAAAGGAATAGTTCACCCAAAAATGAAAATTCTGTCATAATTTACTCACCCTCATGCCATCCCAGATGTGCATGACTTCCTTTCTTCTGCAGAACACAAATTAAGATTTTACTTTTATTTCAGCTCTGTAGGTCCATGTAATGCAAGTGAATGGGTGCCAAAAGTTTGACGCTCCAAAAATCACATAGGTCAGCATAAAAGTAATCCAAATGACTTCAGTGGTTAAATCAATGTCTTCAGAAGCTATATGATAGGTGTGGGCAAGAAACAATCAATATTTAAGTCCATTTTTACCAGAAATTCTCCTCCCTGCCCAGTAGAGGAGTGCATGCATGAAGAATGTGAATCACCAAAAACACAAGAAGAATGTGAAAGTTAAAGCGGAGGTTGACTGAGCAGGGAAGAGAATTTAAAGTAAAAATGTAAACATATTGATCTGTTTCTCAACCACACCTATCAAATCACTTCTGAAGACTTTTGATTTAACCACTGGAGTCATATGGATTACATTTAAACTGACCTATGTGATTTTTGGAGCTTTAAAATTTTGGTATTCATTCAGCTGCATTGAATGGACCAAAAGAGCTGAGAAATTCTTCTAAAATCTTCATTTGTGTTCTGCTGAAGAAAGTCATACACATCCAGGATGGCATAAGGGTGAGTAAATGATGAGAGAATATTAATTTTTGGGTGAACTATTCCTATAAGCCAGTAGTCAAAACTGGATAAATATTTGGATTGTGAATATATCTTGCACATCACAATCTGTTTAAAATGTCTGAAATAATATAAGCTAGTTCATTGACAGTGCTTAATATGTTAAAGCTTGTAACAGTTAAAGATCCCCACACACAATTAATATTTTAAATTACATTAGTTCTTCATGCCAAAGAAAAACTTGCTCTATTTTACAGAAGTATTTGACACTCTGATATTTAGTATTGAGCAGAAGTGTTTTTTTCTTACCAATGTCCAAATTGGCCATTTGTGGAGGGAGGGTGGACTTGCAAGTTTGTCTGATTAAAAGAGACAGTTTTAGAGTTTGAAGTGTGTTACTGCAGATCCTATATAAACAACCTATTGTCTCCTATAGCAGAAATAAAAGGTTAATTTACATGTACATGAATAATATTAAATATTTTAGGTAGAACTTAATGAGAAACGGGGACCTACTTTGACTTGCTTGTACTTTGACACCCGTTTTCTCCCCCTGCAGAAAGAGAGAAAAAAAAAAGCAATGTGAGATAATTTAGTGAACAGTATTTTATTTGTAAAATGATGCATTTAACTTTTTTCCCTCTGATTTACCTTCATCTTGCAGACACACACACAGCATTTTTATTTTTATTTTTTGGGTCAAATTCAGTGCACAGATAACAAATGTATGAGGTGTTTTCCAGATTCAACATGCCCAGAATTTTAAATGTGTAACAACTTCAGTTCCCTATACGTTGTGTCAATGTAGTGACACTAGGGGTCACTCTTGGGAGCCCAAGACACCTCTGGTCTTTGATAAAAGGCCAATGAAAATTGGCAAGTGGTATTTGCATGCCACTCCCCTGGAAATACGGGTATAAAAGGAGCTGGTATGCAACCACTCATTCAGATTTTCTCTTTGGAGCCGAATGTTCACGCTCACTGAGCTGAATTCCCACGACTGTTTATTCACCTCTGCTGGATCTGACAGCGCATTTCAGCGGCTTCTCCCCCCTCTGCACTGGTGCACTGTATATTCGTCATCAGGCCTCTTCCTCCCCATCCCAGGCTGTTCCAGGGGTGGTCACAAGGAGCCAGGTAAGTACTTCGATGTCCCTGAACTCAGCATGGCCAAGACATGGTGTGGCACCTCAGGCTCTGCCCAGCCGCGAGGCCCCACCCACCGGTACGTCGGACGAGATTGTCCCTCCGGCCGAGATGAAGAAAGGGTTTTACAGCCCCTACTTCATAGTTCTGAAAAAAGGTGGTGGGTTGAGGCCAATCTTGGACCTGCGAGTACTGAACCGGGTTTTACACAGTCTCCCGTCCTAGATGCTGAAGCAAAGACACACTCTTGCGAGCGTCCAGCATCAAGATTGGTTTGTGGTGGTAGACCTGAAGGACGCGTACTTCCACGTCTCGATTCTACCTTGACACACACCCATCCTGCAGTTTGCATTCGAGGGTCGGGCGTATCATTACAAGGTCCTCCCTTTCAGTCTGTCCTTGTTCCCTCACATATTCACGAAGGTTGCAGAGGCAGCCCTTGCCCCGCTAAGGGAAGTGGGCATTCGCATCCTCAACTATCCCAACAGTTGGATAATCCTAGCTCACTCTCAGGATGTGTTGTGTGCACACAGGGACCTGGTGCTCTCGCACCTCAGCCGACTAGGGCTTCGGGTCAACTGGGAAAAGAGCAAGCACCTCCTGGTTCAGAGCATCTCTTTTCTCGGTTTGGAGTTGGACTCAGTCTCGTTGACGGTGCATCTCACGAACGAGCGCACACAGTCGGTGCTGACCTATTTGAAGGTATTCAAACAGAAAACACTGAAATTTTTTCAGAGGCTCCTGGGGCATATGGCATCCTCAGCAGTGGCCACTCCGCTCAGGTTGATGCATATGAGACCTCTTCGGCACTGGCTTCAGACTTGAGTCTCGAGATGGGCATGCCAGCGCGGGACACATCGCGTGGCCATCACGCCGATCTTTCACCGTCTCTTCAGCCCTTGGACTGACCTCACGTTTCTACGGGCAGACGTTCACCTACAGCAGGTCACCACAGTCATGACAGACACCTCCAAAACGGGCTGGGGCACCGTTTGCAATGGGCACGCAGCCGCTGGCTTATGGATGGGCCCACAGCTGCGTTGGCACATCAACTGCCTCGAGTTGCTGGCAATTCTGCTCACCCTGCGGAGGTTCCGGCTCTTGATCCAGGGCAAGCACGTGTTACCTCGGACAGACAACGCGGCAACGGTAGCATATGTCAACCGTCAAGGCAGTCTGCGCTCCGTTGTATGTCACAACTTGCCCGCCATCTCCTCCTCTTGAGTCAGCAGCACCTCAAGTCGCTACGAGCCACTCACATCCCGGGCGATCTCAACACTGCAGCGGACGCGCTGTCACGGCAGGTTACCCTCAGGGGAGAGTGGAGACTCCACACTCATGTGGTCCAGCTGATCTGGAGTCGATTCGGACAGGCACAGGTAGACCTGTTCGCCTCCCAGGAATTCTCCCACTGCCCGCTCTGGTATGCCCTGACTGAGGCACCTCTCGGTATAGATGCGCTGGCACACAGCTGGCCCCCTGGACTGTTTCCCCCAGTAAGCCTACTTTCACAGACCCAGGGAGGACGAGGAACCCACCCAGACGTGGTTCTCGGACCTCACGCTCCTCGCGACAGCCCCCCCCGGCGAATTCCCCTGAGGAAGGACCTTCTTTCTCAGGGATGGGGCACCATCTGACACCCACAACCAGATCTCTGGAATTTTCATGTCTGGCCCCTGGACAGGTGCGGAAGACCAAAGCGGTCTACCACCCGTGGTGATAGATACGATCACTCAGGCTAGGGCCCCCTCTGCGAGGCGCCTGTATGCCTTTAAGTGGCGTCTGTTCGCTACGTGGTGTTCTTCCTGACGGGAAGACCCCCAGAGATGCGCAGTCGGATTGGTGCTTTCCTTCCTGCAGGAGAGGTGGGAAGGGTGCCTGTCCCCTTCCACCTTGAAGGTGTATGTAACCGCTATGGCGGCACATCATGACACAGCAGACGGTATGACCTTAGGGAAGCATGACCTGATCATCAGGTTCCTGAGAGGCACCAGGAGGCTGAATCCCTCCAGACCATGCCTCGTTCCCTCATGGGACCTCTCGGTAGTTTTTCAGGGTCTACAGAGAGCTCCCTTTGAGCCTTTGCAGTCAGCTGAGCTTAAGGCACTCTCCTTGAAGACTGCCCTCCTGACTGCGCTCACTTCCATCAAGAGGGTAGGAGACCTGCAAGCATTCTCTGTCAGCGAAACATGCCTGGAGTTTGGTCCGGGCTACTCTCACGTGATCTTGAGACCCCGACCAGGCTATGTGCCCAAGGTTCCCACGACCCCTTTTAGGGACCAGGTGGTGAACCTGCGAGTGATGCCCCAGGAGGAGGCAGACCCAGCCCTGTCATTGCTGTGTCTGGTGCATGCTTTACGCATCTATTTGGATCGCATGCAGAGCTTTAGGATCTCTGAGCTTTGTATGCTTTGGTGCACAGCAGAAAGGAAGTGCTGTCTCCAAGCAGAGGATCGCCCACTGGCTCACTGATGCCACAGCTATGACATATCACGCCCATGATGTGTCGCCCCCGGCAGGGCTACGAGCCCATTCTACCAGGTGTGTAGCGGCCTCCTGGGCCCTGGCCAGAGGTGCCTCTCTAACAGAAATTTGCAGAGCAGCAGGCTTGGCAACACCCAACACCTTGCGAGGTTCTACAACCTCCAGGTGGAACCGGTTTCATCCCGGGTAGTGGCACGCAATACAAGCGGATAAGCCCAGGATAGCCGGCCAGGCGTATCGCTTGCACATTGTGCCTTTCACCGCCTCTGAGCTGAAGACGTGTGCCATTAACTTCCAGTAGTGTTCACAAACTATGTTCCTTGGTTGACTTCCTCCGAGCCCTGTGGCAGTTGAGTGTTTGGAGAGACTTGCTGCCGGCCCAGTACACGTGCTAACTAAAAGCCCTGTTCTGGGGTAGGTGTTCTGCATGTGGCGGTTCCCTGTAGGTAACCCCGTGCAATGTATATTTTCCACTAATTCGTTTCCCTGTTGGCAAACTGCATCTTCCTTGGGTAGAGGCCCCTCTGCCACAGTCTCCATGTTTGTAGTAAGTCCTCCCCTGTTGGGTAGGACCTACCTTGAGACTTCCCCACATGACATACTTCTGACATAGCTCGGCAAGACCATGTGACATATTTTCCAATTAAATATCCCCCTTCTCTCTGGGCGAGGTGTGGTCTCCGCGGTGTCCTCCCCTTGGGAGGGACACCCCCCAGCTAGACCTGGTCGGCCCAGTCGGATATTCCCCCTTTCTTTTAGGGAGTGGAAAAAAAGAAGGGGAAAAGAGGCCATGACTGGGCTAGCCTGTCTCTATCTTTTGGGTATTTGACTTGTCCCCAAAGGGCCATTCGACACTCATAACTATGTTGGGGGAGGTTACGTGTCGGCCTGGTGCACTGGCTATGAGGCACACAGTTGTCTGCCCGTCACTCACCACCAGTTCACGTAACACAGTTCAGCCAGCTGCAGCGTTTTGTATAGGGACCCCAAATGTCACTACATTGACACAACGTCGAGTGAGTGACAGATAGGGAACGTCATGGTTACTTGTGTAACCTCCATTTCCTGATGGAGGGAACGAGACGTTGTGTCCCTCCTGCCACAAGGCTGAACTACCCGCTGAAATGGCCGGGACTTTGTCTCGGCTCCTCATCATAAAACCTGAATGAGTAGTTGCATACCAGTTCCTTTTATACCCGTATGTCTGGGGGAGTGGCATGCAAATACCACTCGCCAATTTTCATTGGCCTTTTATCAAAGATCAGAGGTGTCTCGGGCTCCCAAGAGTGACCCCCTAGTGTCACTACATCAACACAACGTCTCGTTCCCTCCATCAGGGAACGGAGGTTACACAAGTAACCATGACGTTTTTCAAACTTACCTTATCAGGCATTTCTGATATATTCCTTGTTGGCTTTTGCCTTATGTCTGTAAAAATGTAGTGATAAAATAGTATATATCAAGATTAATAGATCAACAAAAATACTTTAGTTTAACAAATAGGTTATATTTCAAGACAAAAAGTGACTTCAACCTACTCTGAGGTGGACATACTTTGACACCTATTTTCTTCCTCTGCAGAGAAAAATGACTATGTGAGTTTATGTAATAATCTTTTTTCAAATTATACATTATAGAGCCATGATCATTATATATTTTTGTTACATACCTGCTGTTTTAACCAGTTCACAACTTTGTTTATTGCTTCAGAATTCTTCAGACACTGCAGTAATCCTGTATCCTCATAGAACAGACAGTCCACTGTCAGTATGTCCTCCCTGTTGACAAATCTGCTGCTTTCTCGTACAGTTTTCTCTGGGTCAAATGTGTGATGTAGCACCACTAGAGCAGCTGGCTTAGACACTGTTCAAGGAAGTAGACACATGTATTTAAGGCAAATTTGTCTGAAGTCCTGAAGATTAATGTACAATCTTGAGACAGAAATCCTGAGAAAAACTGTAGCTTGATTTAAAATACAGTAATGATAAACTAAATCAACCTGTGGGTACATTGAATTTCTTCAGTGCTGCTTCAATATCAATTACAGCTCGAGAGATGATAGGACAGAAAACCAAAACAATGTCACTCTTGTCCACTGTATCAGCTTCCCTCAGAGACGTAAATTGTTTCTTGAGATAGCCATGTGAGTGTTATTAGTGTGTCCAGTCAAAAGGATGAAAACTTTGACCTCTTCTGGAAAAATCAATAGCATGGAAAAGGTATCAAAAGAAAAAGAAACAAAAAACAATTCTGAAAATGTATTTCATTCTGATTGTTCATTTCTGATCAATAATCACCCATAAAAGGCAACAATGTAATTTGTTTGAGTATATAGACAGTTATTTTGTGAGCCCCTTATAAGATATAAACTCACTTGTACTAGACAGCCATGAATCCCTTTTCACCAGAGTTGGTTTCACTGCCTTTGATTTACCTTCATCCTGCAGACACACACAGAGTAGTTGTGCTGAAATTCATTTACAGAACTCAAATTAAAACTGTTTTAGATGTTTGTGACAAATGCAAAATGTCCAGAATTAAAAAAAAACAAAAACTTTTTATAATTTTTTTTAAACTTACCTTCATGTGTGATGTTTCCCTTGCTTGCTCTTGAAATTGTCCTGGGTCTTTAAAATATTTTATGGTTAAATCAGTAGAAATCAAGATTTACAGATCAACAAAATCCCCCCAAAAATGTTGCTCTCGTCCACTACAAGAACTTCCCTCAAAGATATAATGCGGTATGCAAATACATTTCATTTAAAGTTTTATTTATGTTCTCAGTTAAAAAGTTACAAACTCTGACCTTCTCAAACTAAGGCCCTCTGTGGTAAAGCATACTCATTGGGGGGAGGGATCAAGATATTCAAATTATGTAAACATAAAAACTGCATGTGTAATAAATATATATAGGAATTTAAAATATGTTGGATAAAATAGTTTTAGAAAAAGTAAAACATGTCACACGGCTGTACACTACTGTCACTGCTTGACATGTCCTTTCAACTATCTATTTGCAAATAGGGCCTACATCGCGGGGTAGAGAAAGTGACCATTAAATTGTAAAAAATAAAAATAAAAATAAAAAATAAAAAATAAAAAAATAAATAAAACAATTGTCCCTATCAATGTTCAACTAACCCTATGCAATAATATATAATATAACAGACATATGTTCTTCTTTATTGCAATGCTTACCATTTGTCTGCTGCTGTTGTTCTTTTGGCAGCATTGTCTCCTGATGGTGTGTTTCCGGTTTTTCCAGTGTAGTCCATTCCTCCTCTAGTTGGCTGTTCTTTTCACTGGCTTCCTGCTCTTGGACTGTGTTCTCTAATGGTTTCTCTTTCTCACGCATCGATTTGTTCATAAAATCAGGCTGATATTGTTCTTTCTCAACTTTTGGGCTTGTTTGCTGCAGACTGTTTTGTTCTGTGAGTTCATCTTTAGCATTTTCATGTTTGTTTGATTGTTCTTTGAGTTGTCCTAACCCCAAATTCACTTAAAGTTCTGAAATGGGAAATCACATTCATTATATCTACATCCATATTTTTCCCCAGACAAAATTCAATGTGTTCCTTTTGTTATCTTGACCTTTGATAAATGGAAAAAATGAATTCCTCACACCTTGACCTGCAATTTGGGTAGATTCTTTTGTTTCCATTTTCTCTTCATCAGTACATGTTCTATCTGTCTGTGGACATAAAGAATATAGTCTGGTGTGAGTTAAAAACACCAAATAAAAACAATAAATAGCAGTAATCTGTTGGGTTGTTTTGTGTCACCGTGTTCAATTGATAATTTAGACAGGGACTGATTCAGTCTGATATAATGTTTGGAAATGGTGATACTGATGTCTCTAAACTAAATCAGGATTAAAGCACCATGATCATATTTAGATACAGTACCAACAGGCAGATATTTAGCCCATCTTATGGTGATTATATTTTATTCACACAAAATCCCCTCAATGTAATTATCATTCAGTGCAATGCCTTTCGTACAGAGTTCAGTGTGTTTCTGTAGCATCTTTAGAAAACATTAGGCTCTAAATCATTCTTTAAAGCTGAAGTGTGTAATTTCTGCAGCAATAGTTACACTGAATGGAATTGCAAAAATAAACAGTGTTTTTTAAACAGGTTCCCGAATACGCCCCCATCTGCTGTTGATCAAACACTGATAGATTTTTTTTTTTTCCATCACTTGATCTCTCTTAGATGCAAAAGACTGTTCCAAGACCAATGTCAACATAATGCCATTATCCAATTACCTTTTTTGAAAGATCTCATCTTAAAACACACTGACTGTTCTGGGAGATAATAGACTGAAGAAAAATGTTAATCTAAAAGTATGCTTCACGTTGTTACATCTAAATTATCGCCTAGATGGGGTAGAAATAGCTCCTTAAGGTAATAATAACAGGTTCTCATTTTTTACAATGTAAAATGGACAAGCAAGATTTCACCAGTGTTATTAACAATATTTTCTGAAAATCATTACTACTAACAGGTCTATCTGACCTGTGGTACATACTGTATGCAGTGGAAAACATCATCAACAACACTCTACCTATAGATGAAGATTTTCTTTCAAAATGTGCTGACTAGCGACAGAACAAAATCAAGATATCACACTCAAAAAAAGGATTTGTTGTTCATTTGTTCAGTTTACTTGAATGTTTAAAATGAACCAAAGCAATACAATTCTACAACATTTTGTTCACAACTTTTCATTGCATTCTATCCAATTGAATTTGTAAAAAATTACATTTACTTAATCCATTTGAGTTGGGACTACATAAATGCTTTTTGTAGCATTTATAAAACTGGGCAGGGGATTTCCATTTCATGCTTTGCTTAAGAACAGAATGGGGTGACCAAATGCATTTTTAAGCAAGATGACAATAGGAGGAGATTTGTTAATGTGAAATGTTGATATATTGGTATATGTTTGACTGGAGATTTGGGGGTTACCATTGTGGTGAAGATTGGCGTTTGTGCTTAGGTTGAGAATGGACTTTCACATTCAAATGGTGTTTGATTTGAGTGCTGTTTAACTCCGTAAGCAGTTGCTATCAGACAGTGCAACAGTTTCGCTGTCCTTACACTTGTTCACCTGGCATATACTAACAATTAATAAAATAAAATATAGCCGCAATCATCGGGTCCAAGCACGTATGGACAGGACATGGTCAAAATAATTAAATTGGACACAGTAGATGTGGATGCTGTGGACACAGCTGTTTTGTAAAAAAAGATTTTTATCACAGTTGCAAAATTAGAATTTCATAGGAATGACAACAGAATGAAAATAGAAGAAGAAGAGGACAAAGAAGAAGAAAGACATGTGAGCAAAATGAAGTCCACATGACCACATTATTTGGCAACACTGATGGATTCAGACCAAACTGAATTTTTCATTCTAGCCCTTGCGGTTCAGAAGTTATTAGCAAAAATGCAAATTGATCATTATAGCACCACATTGTGGTCGATTCTCGCCAAATTTGTTATACAGCCTAATTTTGGCCACCTGTAAGTGCAACGTAAATTTCATAACAATCAGCCATTCGCAACACAAGTTATTAGCTGCTGAATATTCATTGGCTGTTGGCGGCCATTTTTGTTGATGTGTCAAATCATTTTTGTAAGGATATGTTAGCAGGTGACCCAGAAATGATGAATGCCAATTTTCAAATTTTTCATTAAAACAGTTGCAGAGTTATAAGGAATTATTAGCTGTAGCACCCAGTATTGGTGAAAATTGGATGAAACTTTGTCATAAACTTTGGAATTTGCATTCACAAGATACAGGCCATTAACTATATTTGGGCCATGCCCAAAGAATTAATTAGCTTATATCTTCGAAACGATCTGACAAATCAAAAATCCCCAAATTTTTTTTGTCCGGACAGTCCCTAGATGATGCGTGCAAAATTCAAGCAAATCGGACAAATGGCCTAGGAAGAGTTCGCAAAAGTATGCTTTTCAGAAAATAAGGAAATGAAATCGGAGATATACATTTTGTATGAATGTGCCCGATTCCAGCCTTGCTGAAGCACCCCTAGATCATCCTCCACCAAATTTCACAGTGGGTACGAGACACTGTGGCTTGAAGGCCTCTCCAGGTCTCCTTCTAACCGTTAGACGACCAGGTGGAGGATCAGTGATGATCTGGGGGTGCTTCAGGAAGGCTGGAATCAGGCAGATTCATCTTTGTGAAGGGCGCATGAATCAAGCTACGTACAAAGTTATCCTGGAACAAAACTTGCTTCCTTCTGCTCTGACAATGTTCCCCAACTCTGAGGATTGTTCTTTACAGCAGGACAATGCTCCATGCCACACAGCCAGGTCAATCAATGTGTGGATGGAGGACCACCAGATCAAGACCCTGCCATGGCCAGTGCAATCTCCAGACCTGAACCACATTGAAAACCTCTGGAATGTGATCAAGAGGAAGATGGATGGCCACAAGCCATCAAACAAAGCCGAGCTGCTTGAATTTTTGCACTTGGAGTGGCATAAAGTCACTCAACAGCAATGTGAAAGACTGGTAGAGAGCATGCCATGACGCATGAAAGCTGTGATTGAAAATCAGGGTTATTCCACCAAATACTGATTTCTGAACTCTTCCTAAGGTAAAACATTAGTATTGTGTTGTTTAAAAATGAATATGAACTTGTTTTCATTGCATTATTCAAGGTCAGAAAACACTGCATCTTTTTTGTTATTTTGACCAGTTGTCATTTTCTACAAATAAATGCTCTAAATGACAATATTTTTATTTGGAATTTGGGAGAAATGTTGTCATTACTTTATAGAATAAAACAAAAATGTTTATTTTACTCAAACACATACCTATAAATAGTACATTTGCATTGATCTCTTAATTTTTTCTAGAGCTGTATATTACATTACAAGATTGCTGGACAACAGCACATTACAAGAGCAAAAAGCTAAGGCTAAGAGGATTTTCAAGGATTTATAGTCTTGGCGCTCCAATAGGAAATAGGAAATACATCCTTGATTTACCATGCATTAATGAGATTTTGTATTGTTGGACAATTAAATCATGAAAAACTGAACTTGTGGAAAAACAGATTTCATAGGGCTCATCATTTGTTGGATAGCTGTTGCTCTTTTTACTGCACAGATATTACATTACAAGAGCAGTAACTCAAAAGTCAGAGGATTTAATGGAATGTCTTAACTTGCTGCTCCATCTAGTGGACAAAATAAGTAGGACACACTTCATCTGTCAATTACAGTTTAAATAAATCATAATTTATTTGTTGTTGAGAAGTGGATATTGATTAAATTTTGCACATGTCCTCAGACTATCCTGGTGTCTATACATTTTAAGTTTTGTCATGTTTGGGCCACGGCCAAATAATTAATTAGCTTATACCTTCAAAACGATCTGAAAAATCAAAAATCAGATTTTTTTTTTTTTTTTTTTTTGTCAGGACCCCTAGATGACGCATGCAAAATTTAGAGCATCAAAATTTAAAACATACGAATTTGAAGAAATTCATAAAAACAGAAAAAGTAATAGAATTTGAATTTAACATTCAATATAAAAGTTTTATTTCTCTCTTACCCTTTCACTCCATGACATTCTTTGTTGAAGTGGTTCATCCCTACCTACATAAAAAAGAAAGAAAAACAAACACGGAGTTACAAAGCAGGAGACATCAATCTGACTGAGCTAGAACAATTCTGCATGGAAGAATGGGCGAATGTTGCAAACTATGCACAGTCTAGTTGTGCAAAGTTAGTAGAGACATATTCAAAGAGACTAAAGGCTGTAATTCAAGCAGAAGTTGGTTCCATCAAGTATTAGCTCAGGGAGATGTTTACTTAACCAAAGTTTAGATGTTTTTTGCTTTTTTATTTTTAATTATTTAAAAAAAGAAATTGGACCATGTTTTTACCTGGACATTGTGGGTTACTGTGTGTAAATAAAGCTGGAAATAAATGTAATTGTATATGTTTTAATTTTAGGCAGCAAGGCAAAAAGTGTGAATATTTTGAATGGGGATGGTGACTTTCTATACCCACTAATGTGTTTTATTGGGTTCACACTGGTTTAAGAGTGGTGTAGTTTGAAGTAGGAATACTCACCTTCTTTTACTGTTACGGTTATCTCCTCAGTTCTGTCTCCACTAATGACCTGACACAGGTAATCTCCAAAATCTGACCACCTGAGGTCATTTAGTTTTAAGGACACATTTCCCCTCTACAAGTCCTCAGTGAACAGACTCACTTTGTGCTCGTAGCCCCTTCCCTCTGTCACATGTCTATTCTTATAGAGACAAACAAAATCTGTCTCTTTAAACCACATGACCTTCATGTCAACAGCACTGATTTTAGGGATCAGGTGACAAGGCACAGTGACTTTGGACCCCAGATTAACCTCCTTTCCCTTAGTTGCTTCAGAGACCAGCTGAAATACATCTGCGAGAGAGAAGAGAGATAAAGGTGGAGCTGTGTGAACACAACAAATTATTATCAAGTTGACGTTCTTCAGTTCATTTATATCACATAAAAATCAATTGAAATGCATTTTACAGTGTTTTTGAAGCAAATTCAAATGACACATACTGTATTTTAACAGAACTTACTGCTGGTTGCAGCTGTCATTGTTATTTCCTAAACCAGAACAGAACACAGAGAGATGATATCTACCACAACATCACATCACTGACAACACACCATGGCAAGATTCTGCTTTCACAACACAGAATCTTGCAATCAAAAAGCTACATTTAATTGATCATCTTCATTCTAATGTAACTTGATAATAGAATATAGTTGTATGGATTATCTTTATGCTGCCTTTATGTCCTTTATGGATCTTGGAAGATTTGGACCCCATGGACTTGCATTGTATGTACACATCATATCTCCTTAAAAAATCTTTGTTTGTGATCTGCAGAAAATACAAAGTCATCTGAGTTTGAAATGGCAAAAGTGTGATTAAAGGATCAGAGATATAACATTTAACTTTTCCTTTAAGCATTAGTTGAAAATAATTGTAGACATTATTTGTTTGTAGCAAATAAT
Source organism: Myxocyprinus asiaticus (assembly GCF_019703515.2). Taxonomy (NCBI): domain Eukaryota; kingdom Metazoa; phylum Chordata; class Actinopteri; order Cypriniformes; family Catostomidae; genus Myxocyprinus; species Myxocyprinus asiaticus. The sequence continues at coordinate 17,156,910 of NC_059346.1, read as the reverse complement.
GTCTTCAGTGCAAGGATGGACTAACAACTGGGAGCACAGGGACTTTTCCCAGTGGGACGATCGAGTGTTTGGCTGATGCAACTGACTGTTTTCTAATCTGAAATTAATCCAATTGTTTGTACCGCTGCTACAGGGTGTCTATAATGTAACTAAGTAATCCAACCAATAAATGTACTCCCAAACCCATACATTTCCAAAATCTTAAAAAGATAATCCCATTCTACCATATCAAACGCCTTTTTGGCGTCAAGTGAGATGGCAGCTACCGGAGTCTGATCATTCGCCACTGACCACATGATATTGATGAAACGCCTAATGTTATTAGAAGAGCTACGACCCTGAATAAACTTGATCTATATGTATAAGAGATGTCATAACTTTACTTAATCGATTAGCTAGAATTTTTGACAACATTTTTACATCTAGCTGGATCAGGGAAATTGGACGGTAACTTTTACACTCGCTTGGATCTTTGTCCTTTTTAAGAATCAGACTGATCCGGGCTTGTGTCATAGTTGGCGGAAGCTTCCCATTCTTTAATGATTCTGTTTAAATTTCTAACAAAAGTGGAGCCAGTTCTGTAACATAAGATCTAAAAAATTCAGCGGCAAAACCATCTGGCCCTGGAGCCTTGCCAGTAGTAAGGGAGTCAGCATAGTCATTGTATTTTCTTTTATCATAAAATCAGGTAGAACTCTAGATTGGATAGAGTAGGCAGGAAGATAGAGGGTGTTATGTTTGTTATTTTGGCATATACCCCTTCCTGAAGTTATTATTCATTTACTATTTTAATTTTACTCATTAAGTTCAGTTATCATTTTTAAATCATTTTAATTATAATGTTTAATTTTTGATCAAGTATAGTTTGAATCAATTTAGAATGTATAATGATTGAGTAAATTACTTTACATTAAAACATATACATGTATAAATTTTGATAAACACTGAGACACATTAAAGTGCCAAGAGGAAAAGAAGAATCGACGAGCACCTCAGTGCTTAGCAGCAAGAGTAAGAGTCTACTGGTGGTTTAAAAACCGCTGTCTACTCAAACACCACCAGATAGCGCTCCAGGCTACCGGGAATGTCTGTGAGCTCCTCTGGCACCGTGGGACGTACCATCATTCTGAGTAATCTACTAATATTGTTTAATCACTGAAGTATGTTAATCTACTAAAATAAGTGTATTCACTGATGTATTCTACACAACACAAGGCTAAGATTGCATGCATTTCTTATGCATTTTGTGCTTTTATACACAAAGCTGATTGTTTTTCATTAAGGTAACCCCCAAGAAAGAATTTAGCTAGGGAGATAAGATATTTTACTTCATCCTAGTCAAATGTGGAGGGAGATGTTTGGTCTTATTTCTCCTCCGGAGTACAGTCTCATAAGAGCAGTCATTGGTAGAGGAATGTGTGACTTATATTTGTCACTTGGCAAGAATGAAGGAGACTGACTTGTGAGGTTGCACTCTGGGAAAGGGCAATAGGGGTGAGACTGTGAGAAAGTCTCAAAGGGGGATATATATGGTATATTTTCAATATTAATCATAGAAATAAAAGTATTAACAAGCATTATATAAACTAGAGATTTGTACATGTGACATAACCAATTGTAATGAGAAAAGCACATGTGTGGAACATGCTCAGCCAACATACAGAGCAAAAACAGACACTCATGATGTGCAGTATAGTCATTAAGCGAGAAGCTCATTATAGTTAATGACAAGAGACTAACTGTGTTATTATTACATTATTTTGTTTGTTTGAAATGTACATTTTCTAAAAATAAATATTCTTTTTAAAAAATTAGATAAGTTGCTAGGTTTCCACCATTAGAAAGAAGTCAGATGGTCTAAGAAATAATCGTGGCAATCTGGAATGATGTAAGATGCAAGTCCACTGGTTGGAGATAATCAGGTTGGGCAATTTATGGACTTAGAAGAGATAGAAGAAGTGTATAAAGTTGGACGTGTGGAACAGTGAAGCCAGAACGGATAGCTGGCCTTCTCAGGTTTATTGGTTGCTCAATAAACTATTATCTTTGGCATCTGGAACCCCTGACTCTGAGAGTTTTCTTGCAAAGTGGGAAATAATCTTCAAAATTTTTCCACAACAGTGGGAGGGCACAAAAGGCTGGATCTTCCCTCAGAACGGGGTCGATCCTAGAGCGTAACATCCGGAGATTCATGACCTTGCAGTGAGGGCAGTCTGTCTCCATGAGAGCTGCTTGTGCATGGGCACGGCCCAGGCAGTGAATACAGCTCTAGTGCTCATCAAGCGGCGGGATGTGCCATTCGCATAGGAAACACTTGCGGAATGACATCTTTAAAAAGACATGTATCACGCAAGCGTCTCTTTAGTTAATTTTGTATGTATAAAACGGATAGAGTAACTCCATCCGGAGTGCTCTGGGAAGCAGGTGGGAGTTTTCACTGAAATGAAATGACAAGCATCTGAAGCGAAGAACCCGTTCACCAAGAGTGTCTTCGACGGCGATGTGGAGAACTCTTAACTGGAACTCACAGGGAAGCAGAAAGTCTCTTGGTGCAGGCGCTGAGCACAGGTGAAGAGTCATCCTGTTTGCGTCTTGCTGAGAAGTTCCGTCCGCTGTAGGTGTAAATCAGCAGCGAAGCAGAAAGGATTCTATGATGAAGATGAAGTTTGCAGTCTGGAAGGAAGAAAATACTGAAGAAATGGTAACTGAGCACCCACTTATACAGGCCAACTGTGTGCCTGAAGGTGCGGGGCTCAGACACCATTGCCAATCAGAGGACTGGCATGATTGTATAAGGGTTTCAACAAGGTCGTCTAAGAAGTACTCCCCATAGTGCTTACAGCAATGTCGAGTGAACTGAATCGAAAGGGAACTGTATTTTCTTTTCTCCTGGGCAAGGGGAATGGTGGAAATGCTGAAAAGCTTTTGGTACTGTTACGTGTCCCAGCACTTTCCTTTTTATTTTTATTTTTTCCCTGTGTGAGCCTGCCAATCAAATGTGGGCAGAGACTCTTAACAAGCTACTCCTGAAGTCATGCCTGTTTAAGTGATGCTGGATGCACTTCATGGTTTATTTTAAAAGGATGGTGAGTAGTGATGGCAGAAACAAAGCTTTCCAAAACTTTGAGTCAACTGAACCAATTGCTTTGGAAATTGATTCACTGTTTCAAAGCGGTCGAAACACTGCACACTGAGGACATCTGCTGGTCACAGGCGTGTAAGTGCAATGAGAAGACTCGAGTCAAAAGCAGCTACAATGACACAGGGCATTGGAAATGATTCACTGACTGCCCTGTATTTGTCATATGTTTTTCATGTTTGTCTACAATATCCTGCAATAAACAGATCTGAATATCTGAAGAATATGTAGACCTTCATATATAAGTTGGCCTTTATATGATTACTGTTTTAAAATAATTTTATATACCAAACAATATTTTTATTTTTTATTTTAAAACAACACTGTTTTTTTAGAAACACATTTTAAAAATATTTATGCTTTTACATTATGCCATAAACATTTGAAAATTAAACATTATAGTAATAAGTTAAACTCATTGTGGAACTATATCTCAAGATATCAAGTGTTTCAGATTAGTGGCAAACGTGCTAACCACTACACCATAAAGCACTTCTAATGTCCTAATATTGGGTGTACTAAATAAATAAAAGAGAAGGCGCATTATGTAGCCTATAATAGTCGGATTTTCCGATTCACCCCTTGTAAAACAAACAAATCTGAATATTGCAAAATATATGTCTCTCTCAGGTTTCTTTCTCATAAACACAACACTTTTTTCCCCTGTTGCAACACAACTCTAGGTTATCGACAGGGAAACTGAATCATTTATAGATCTAATTTATTGCTGAACTGACACGAGATCAGTTACAGCCTGCATTTAACACTGATTCAGGGGTTCACTGTGGAATCGACGCCCCATAGAGTAATCGCAAAACATTTCCAAATGTTTCGAAACAGTGGCAGTGTCTCGTTTGGAAGGATGCGTCCTCCAGAGGTCGCATTTGTCAGCCGCAGACGTCATCAAGGCTGTCTCGTTTCAGAAAAGCGAGTAGGACACTTCGAATGCAGCCTTCAAATGTGACCTTCTTTCAAGGGAATTCGGAGGATGCATGAGGTGTATCCTTCGTGGGCACTCACAACCCACAATTCTTTGCTTCAACGGAAATATCTTAAAAGATGACGCCAGTTTGCCCGTAAATATGATGTTCAAATGCAAGGAATGTTAATTCCCAAGTTGAAGTACCTCAGTAGATGGGTGCAGAGTATATAATATGTATAATTATATTAATATATAATTAAAATAAATTATGAGACTAAAAGTACACATGTAAAATCTATTTTTTTTTTTCTCTTTACATCTTTATAACTCTCCTAAAATGTACCTCACACATTCCTTTCCAAAGGGACTTTGTTCCCTTCTCACTCAAAGCGCTGGCGCTTGTTAAAGAGTGGCTTGCTGTCATAGCAACCACGTTCCGTTCCGTTTCCGTTTGTCCTAAGAAGGCCGTCTCGTTTAAATGAGACTTGTTTAAAGGAGGACACTCGGTATACTGCAGCCTTCAAAGGACGTGTCCTACCTAGCATGCAGCCTTCCAAATGAGACACAGCCAGTGTGACGTAACGAAGCCTTGTTTTATGAAATCACGTGACTTGGCCAGTTTGATATGCGCCGAAGCATTGGTTCAAAACAAATGATTCGTAAAGATTTCTAAGCTTCATGAAGCGTGTTTCGAAAGCGCCCATCACTAATGGTGCGTTTGTCTTTTGTATTAGTTAAAACAGATTGCAATAGACAGAGTAGGCAAATAAGCTGACCGGAAGATTTATATCTGTGTTTGTTCTTTTCATCTGGAGATAGTAAGCTTTCTTGACTCTTGAGTCTGTCGAGTTTAATTTTGTCAGCTCACCTGTCCTTGTTTAGCATGTTTTTATTATTTTATGTAGAGATTTTCTTTAATATCACTGTAAAATAAACATAAGTAAACATAAAATAAACAATCTTTTTTTTTACCATGGCCATTGCGACCTTTTTGTTTTCAACTTTTGACGGCTTCTTATGTTGGTCCCAAACTTGGGTTGTAAAATAAACTGGGGCCTCGTCCGGGATCAGTCCAACTTGGATTAGCCGTTTTGCAGTGCTACTTTGTTTTCTGTTGCATTCTTCGATTCTGCCGCTGCTCTGAATGGCTACTTATGTTCCACAGAGTTCTTTGTTTCAGCCATTGTCCAGCATTGCTACTTTGTTGTTTGTAGCATGCTTTGGTTCTGCCATTGGCATGCATTGCTACTTTGCTTCCCATAGCATGCTTGGTTTCTGCTACTTTGTGTGGCAGTTTTGAGTGTTGGCTCTTCGTGACCACTGTTTTGCCATCTTTTTGTAAGTCGCTCTTGTTTGGCAGTAGTTTTGGTTGGTTTATGGTATAGAGTCTTGTTGTTTTTGAGTAATTGTATTTTCCACACAATGTTTTGTTAGGGTTCTTCTCATGTCAGAAATATTGGAAATGGAAAAAACTCTGCCTTCGAAAGTGCTAAAACTTGAGCTAAAACTCAACTGAAACTACTTCTACTCCTGCTCTTGCTCTTCCTACAGTTATACTAAATTTGATGTCAGTAGAAACATTATTTGGTCATTCCTTATGTAAAAAAAAAAAAGAAAAAAAGAAGAAAATGTTTGACTCATATTTCATTCACTTTGAGCATGTAGCTAATTCTTAAGCTTGGCCTAAGTGTGTTTTGAAGTTTCTTTTGCAATGTGTTTTAACAGATGCTCAATTTCTTTTTGGAGAACTACCTTTATCACTTAGACATGTCTGCTTTGAACTTGTGGTAAGTTTGTTACAGACAATGTATGTAGTTTTATCTGTACTTCATAAAATGTTGGGATTACTTAATGTTTTATGGGTGGGGGTGTTAATTGTAAAATAAACCGTCTTTCTTTTACCATGGCCATTGCAACCTTTTGTTTTCAACTTTTGACGGCTTATGTTGGTCCCAAACTTGGGCCATAACAGTACAAAAAGACTACAAAAGTTACATGCCTGTACAGAAATTCACTTTAAAAATAAACCTTCTTTGAGTAAACATGTGACAACTTGCCCCTGTCTCCCCCAGTTCTATTTTTAAAATTCTTTCTTTCATGCTGCAGTTTTCATCTTTCATGCTGCAAAACATTATGTTGTACCCATTTTATTGTTGTTACATTATAAATAAAAGTTTTTAATTATACAGTCATAATATCTAAAATGTGAAATGTGCAACTTTTTATTAAAAGATGCTTTTGTTATTTATGATTGTATGTATGTTGTCCCGCGACGCCATGCCCATCTCGGGACTCGAGTCTGGAGCCAGTGCTGAAGCGGTCTCATATGCATCAACCCGAGTGGAGTGGCCACCACTGAGGATGCCATATGCCCCAGGAGCCTCTGAAACAGTTTCAGTGGAACCACTGTCTTTTGTCTGAACGCCTTCAAACAGGTCAGCACTGACTGTGCGCGCTCGTTCCTGAGGCGCACCGTCATCGAGACTGAGTCCAACTCCTAGCCGAGAAAAGAGATGCTCTGAACCGGGAGGAGCTTGCTCTTTCCCCAGTTGACCCAAAACCCTAGTTGGCAGAGGTGCGAGAGCACCAGGTCCCTGTGCACACATAACACATTCCGAGAGTGAGCTAGGATTAGCCAGTCATCGAGATAGTTGAGGATGCGAATGCCCACTTCCCTTAACGGGGCAAGGGCTGCCTCTGCGACCTTCGTCAAGACGTGAGGGGACAAGGACAGGCCGAAAGGGAGGACCTTGTACTGATACGCCTGACCCTCGAATGCAAACCGTAGGAAGGGTCTGTGTCGAGGTAGAATCTAGACGTGGAAGTACACGTCCGCCAGGTCTACCGCCGCGAACCAATCTTGATGCCGGACGCTCGCTAGAATGCGTTTTTGTGTCAGCATCTTGAACAGGAGTCTATGTAAAGCCCGGTTCTCGCAGGTCCGAGATTGGTCGCAACCCACCGCCTTTCTTCGGTACAATGAAGTAGGGGCTGTAAAACCCCATCTTCATCTTGGCCGGAGGGACAGGCTATATTGCACCCTTCCATAGGAGGGTAGCGATTTCCACGTGCAAGGTAGCGGTGTTTCGCCCTTCACCGAGGTGAAGTGGACGCCGCTGATCCTGGGCGGACGCCTGGCGAACTGAATCGCGTAGCCGAGTCGGATGGTCCGGACCAGCCATCGCGATGGGTTGGAAAGCGCAAGCCACGCGTCCAAGCTCCGGACGAGGGGGACAAAGGGGACAATCTCATCGGACGTACTGGCGGGTGGGGCCTCGCGGTGGGGCGGAGCCTGAGGTGCCACATCGTGCCGTGGCCGTGCTGAGTTCAGGGACATTGAAGCACTTACCTGGCTCCTTGTGACCACCCCCGGAACAGCCTGGGACGGGGGAGGAAGAGGCCTGTCCTCGTGACCCATGGAGACCGTCACATCGAGGGCGGATTTGAGCCAAAGCTGGGCACGCAGGGGCAGGGAGACCGCCGCTGGAGCGCCAAACCTGCCAAAATGGAATGGTGGACAGTGGTCATGATGATGGCCGTGCGCACCGGGTATGCGACCCAGGGAACAAGGAAACCGCTCTTTTGCTGAACTCTTGGGTACCACAGCCACTTGGGCATGTGGCGAAATTAAATGAAAAGGTAACAAAAGATTCTCCTCCCGGCCCTCCACCGGGGGATGGAGTGGTCTGCTTACCAGCTCCAGAAAAGCGGGTTTCCTCGCCCCTGGGTCGCCCGTCTCAGGGGCGCTTCAAAGCCTTTCTCGGGTTCTTGGCGGCCGGCCGTGAGATGGGTGTCTGCTTCCTGCAGTGGGCTCCACGCCGGGGCCGGGCCACGGGGGCAGTCACCGCAGGAGGATGCCCTTGGCGATGAGCAGATGGGGTGCGGAATCTTGAGCCGCGCTGGGGCAGGATGGGTTGGATAGCTTCCGTCTGCTGCTTCACCGCCGAGAACTACTGGGCAAAGTCCTCTACGGTGTCGCTGAACAGGCCAACCTGGGAAATGGGGGCACCAAGGAACCATGCCTTGTCGGACTCTCCCATCTCGACCAGGTTGAGCCAAAGGTGGCGCACCTGGACCACCAAGGTGGACATCGCCCACCCGAGAGACCGCGCCATGACATTTGTTGCCCAGAGGGCTAGGTCGGTCGCTGAGCGCAGTTCCTGCATCAATCCTGAGGCGGAACTACCCTTGTGCAGTTCCTTTAGCACCTTGGACTTGCAGGAGAGCCATGGAGTGCAGGGCAGAGGCGGCTTGTCCAGCTGCACCGTAGGTCTTGGCCGTCAGGGACGACGTAAACCTACAGGCCCTGGATGGGAGCTTCGGGCTCCCGCGCCAGGTTGCGGCGCTCTGCGGGCATAGGTGCAACGTGAGCGCCTTTTCCACCGGGGGGGATCACCGAATACCACTTGGCCGCCCCACCATCGAGGGCAGTGAGGGCAGGGGAGCTGAAAGATCGGGACCGGGCAGTAAAAGGTGCCTCCCACGACCTTGTCAGCTCCTCGTGCACTTCTGGGAAGAAAGGAACTGGGGCAGGGCGTGGCTGTGAGTGGCACTGTGGGCCCAGGAACCAATCATCGAGCCACAAGGGTTCAGGGGAGAGCGGAGGGTTTTCCGCATCAGCCTGTGACTGGGCGACCATACCCGAGGGAGGGAGCCCAGCTTAGGATTCTGCGTCCGATTGGACGAGCCCGCTCTCCGATGCTGCGCATGAGAGCTCATCCCATAGGTAGAAGGACCGAAGTGGGGAGCCGCTGGGGTGGCTTGCTTTCTTACAAAGGCAAGCCGCGATGTTGCCATGGTCATGTTCTCGCAATGAGTACATGACCCATCCACGAGCGCTGTCTCCGCATGGGTAGCGCCCAGACACGAAAGACAGCGATCGTGACGTCAGAAGGCGAGAGATAACGACCGCAACCAGGAATAACACACAAACGGAAGGGCATCTTTAAAAAGACGTTCCGTGTGTGCCGCTCTTTTAGAGAAATATACTCTTTTTTTAGAATATACTCTTTTATTTCTGCACCAGTGCAGAGGGGGAGAAGCCGCTGAAATGCGCTGTCAGATCCAGCAGAGGTGAATGGATAGTCGTGAGAATTCAGCTCAGTGAGTATCGACCGTTCGGCTCCGAAGAGCAAATCTGAATGAGTGGTTGAATACCAGCTCCTTTTATACCCGTAGGTTCGGGGGAGTGGTATGCAAATACCACTCGCCAATTCCCACTGGCCTTTTTTCAAAGACCAGAGGTGTTTTGGGCTCCCAAGAGTGACCCCTAGTGTCACTACATCGACACAACTTCGAGTGAGTGACAGATAGGGAACTCTTGTATCTAATCTTACAAAGTTTCTCAGTTGTAAGGACACATTTCCTCTCTCCAGCTCATGAGCGCACAGACTCACTCTGTCCTTGTTGCCCCTCCCCTCTGTCATCTGTCTGTTCTTGTAGATGCAAACACAGTCTGTCTCCTTAAACCACCTGATCTTCATAGAAACTACACTGATTTCACGTGACAGGTGACATGGTACAGTGAATTCTGATCCCAGTTTAACCTCAGCTGTTTGAGCTGCTTGAGGGACAATAAGCTTAAACTTATCTGTAAAGACATAAATGGATGGACTTGTATAGACAGCATTAATATCAAACTTATTTTTTCATTTAATTTATATTCACATTTTATGCCTTTGAAAATCAATTGAAAGTCATCCTCTCCACACCAAGTGCACATTTGAGTGTTACATTTTAAATGTTAATGAAACAAAATGACAGAATCATTTTAAGAGAACTTACTGCTGTTTGCAACCACCATTATGCTCTCCTAAATAGGGAATAAAACATATAGTGAGAATGAAACGATTTGAGTCTGACCCCCGAACATTACTACCAACACACTTTACATTTGGTATATATTTGGATTTTATATTTCAATATTAACTGAGTTGTTATTCAGTCTTCAGTTTATACTGAATGCACAATTAAAAACAAAACAAGTTGATTGTTTATGACCTCTTTTTGTCTTATTACTGACTTTATTTAGTATTGTAAAACCAATGTTGGAAGCACTAAGAGGTGAAATAAAATATTGTTTTTTTTGTTTTTTTTTTACAGTTAACAAAACATTTATTTAATGAATGAACAGAAAAACATATAGCGTATAGCTTGTTGTTGCTTACACCACTTACCTTTCCTGTTCTTCACAAAACCTCCTAGGATCTAAAGAACAGAGGAAACCTAAAGCTGTAACAAGATTTGTCTCATAAAACAGGTAAGATATTATTATATACAAATCTATGTGATTTTATTATTGTTAACCTTACAGCGCAGTCTTCGTCTTTCCTGTGGTTCCTCTGAACCGACCACACACCCCAGTGAACTCTTACACGTACACTATTTCAAATACAGTTTCACTTTCACTTGCAAGTTGCAACTATTCCCACCATGTCCCTTTTTTTCGGACTTATTTACTCACCTTTATGACATCTCTCTCATATGAATTTCTTCTTTCTGCAGAACACAAACTAACAAGTTTTCATAGATGGATGTTTTATATCCATACACAGTGCTGGGTAGATTACTTCTGTATTACAATTTGGTACTGATTACAAAAGACATGACTAAAATTGCAGTCAGTTATGTAATCTCTTGGATTTTATTATTATTATTTTATTTTTTATATAATCTCTCCTGACTACTTTTTGTATCACTGACCTAACTCTCGTTTATTTGATGTCACATGTATTTGAGAAGGATAATCTGAACAATTTGGACATAATGTTGATTAAATGCATTTCAGTCATTACAGCTCTCGGAAAGATTTAAGAAACTGATAGGATTTTGGTCTTGTGGACTAGATCTGCTATGCTGCTGCTGCAGAGCAAGTACGAGGACTTGCTACTGGTAGAACTTTGGAACATAGACATACTGTGTTGGCAGGGTTGGGAGGGTTACTTTTGAAATGTATTCCACTACAGATTACAGAATACATGCTGTAAAATATAATTTGTAACATATTCTGTTATATTACTCAAGGTCAGTAACGTATTCTAAATACTTTGGATTACTTCTTCAGCACTGGTAGATTTTTTAACTTGTTTTGACTATAAAAACTCTGCCAGTGCAGTAAGACAAAATACACGTTAAAAATACATTCTCTGAAAAACCTAAATATCTTATGCCGTGTTGTTTCTAAAACAAGATAAATCAAACTCATCTTGTTTTTAAGGATTTTTAGATATTTTTTACAGGAAAATAATAAAAAAATTATTATCAAGAATACGATTTTTGCTCTAATATCAAAGGTCTTACTAGAAAAAAAGAAATTATGATCCAACTTGAATTTTCTTGATTAAAAAAAATATGATCATGCCTGGTAACATGTGCATGTAAAATGGCTAGAAATAGCATTTTATCTTAGTGTAAAGCTGACAATTAACACAAGGTTTATTTCTATTTCTTCTGCTCCAAACTTACTTCAAACTTACTACTCTGTGTGCTCGTATGAATGTAACACATCATAAGAAAGTGTTTCACCGCTGTTCAAATGCACTTTGGATCGCATCATTTATATGTATAAATGTTTTCCATCTGAAAGGACTAAATATTAAATTAAACAAATGACAATAAAATGCAAAATAATCTCTTCGGTAATCAAAATACTTTTTGAATGTAACTGTATTCTAAATACCAATGATTTAAATTGTAATTGTAGTGGAATACAGTTACTTATATTTTGTATTTTAAGTACATAATCCTGTTACATGTATATCGTTACTCCCCAACCGTGTGTTGGCATGATGTGGACATGTTGCTTCTGCACAATTAGACAAACACAAGACATGCTGCACTGAGCATGTAGGACATTTCATGTGGATTTATTTAAACTAATAACATAAGATACTGATGTGTGGCAGGCTAGATCTGGCCAAGACTTACCATGTTAAAACGCCGGGGCAAATAGCATTTTCAAAGAACAAACTCTCGCAGTGCGCTGCAGTAAAACCAGTTTACCTGCAAAACTGAGTAATTTAAATGTTGGACAAATGAGAGTACACAAGTTGGCTACCCGAATACAAGTCAAAGGACCCATAATTTTATTAGCCTATGAATATACTTCTATGGATTTTATATGGATCTAATGATCATTTCTATCCCCTAAACCTAACCCTCACAGAAACCTTTTTGCATTTTTAAATAAATAAATAAATAAAAAACATCATTTAGTATGTTTACTAAGCCATTTACCTCGTGGGGACTGCTGGCTGGTCCCCACAATGTAGGTGATCTCAGGTTTTACTATCCTTGTGGGGACATTTGGTCCCCACAATGGAGATTAAACATGTACGTGCACACACACACACACACACACACACACACACACACGCATGCATGCACAAAATAAATAAAAATAGAAAAAATAATTTAAATTTGAAAATAAAAGTATATACCCTCGTGCAGGGGCATGTACCCCTATGCAGCTAAGTGCATTCAGTCTGCAGATGATGTTTGGACCACTCAAAATGTTTGGCAGACATGGGTCAATGGTAATCCGTGCATACATTCAGAATTTTATAATGCAAAATTTTATTTTAACACAGTTGGCAGTGATTGGATGATGATGGACATTACTTTGAATAAAAATTATTTATTCAGCTTTACAGAAAATCAGCTGTAATGTCTGTAATGTCTCAAAAACACAAATAACCAACACTCCTGGAAACATAAACAATTTGGTGAAAAAAAAAAAAAAGCTTTAGCTTTCTATAGCTTACTGTTATTTAAATTTTCACAACATAGTCTCACTGTCCACATACTATGTGGACATCAGTTTTAGGACAACTATTTTCTCTAGAAAAATTTTTTTTATTTATTTTTTTGCTTGTTTATTAGGTGCTTCTAGTTACAAATAAAAAAGGGAGACAGAAAATGCACATAGCAGTAACGCAAGGGTCTCAGGAGGATACAGTATTTTCAATATAAAGCTTTTTTCTCTCTTACCTTTTCACTCCATGATATTGTTTGACATGTTCCATACCCGCACAATCCTTTAAAACTATGGAGTGTGTTAAAAGAGTTTGTAAAAGCAGAAGGCAAATACAAAGATGAAAGTTCAAATAAAATCAAATCACTTGTATTGTCACACAACCATTTACACAAGTGCAATGGTGTGTGAAATTCTTGGGTGCAGTTCCGAGCAACATGACAGTGATGAGACATATACCAATTTACAATAAACATCAGATTAACACAACACAATTTACATATCTAATATACACATAATTACAACACAATATACAAATAATAACATACACTGTACAGTATACAATACACACAATATAGATACACATTATTCAATAAAAAAGTATATATAGTATAAATAGAATGTACAGTAGGTTGTATTGTACTGTATTGATATTCAGGCTGTCGGCTGATAGTAAGTTGTTAAGAGAGAATATAATATAATAATAATATAATTTATGACAGTCCGGTGTGAGATATAAGAGTAAGAGTAATAAAGTGCAGTACTGATGTATTTTGATCGTGGGAGATCAAGAGTTCAAAAGTCTGATTGCTTGGGGGAAGGAGCTATCATGAAGTCGGCTGGTGTGGATCCTGATGCTGCGATACCGCCTGCCTGATGGTAGCAGTGAGAACAGCCCATGGCTCGGGTGGCTGGAGTCTCTGATGATCCTCCGAGCTTTTTTCACACACCACCTGGTATATATGTCCTGGAGGGAGGGAAGCTCACCTCCAATGATGTATCTGGCAGTTTGCACCACCCTTTGCAGAGCTTTGCGGTTGTGGGCGGTGATATTGCCGTAACAGGCGGAGATGCAGCCAGTCAGGATGCTCTCTACGGTGCAAGTGTAGAACCGTGTGAGGATGTGGTGGTTCATTCCAAACTTCCTCAGCCATCTCAGGAAGAAGAGGCGCTGATGAGCCTTCTTCACAACGACTTCAGAGCGGATGGACCATGTGAGTTCCTCAGTGATGTGGACACACAGGAACTTGAAGCTGCTGACTCTCTCCACTGGTGCCATTGATGGTGATGGGACTGTGTTCTCTGTCTTTTCTTCTGAAGTCCACCACAAGCTCCTTTGTCTTACTGACGTTGAGGGAGAGGTTGTGCTCCTGACACCAGTGTGTCAGAGTGTGCACCTCCTCTCTGTAGGCTGTTTCATCATTGTCAGTGATCAGACCTACCACCGTCATGTCATCAGCAAACTTAATGATGGCATTGGAGCTATGTGTTGCCACACAGTCATGTGTGTACAGGGAATACAGGAGTGGGCTGAGAACACAGCCCTGCGGGGCTCCAGTGTTGAGGGTCAGTGATGAGGAGATGTTGCCGCCTATTCTAACCACCTGGCATCTGCTTGACAGGAAGTCCAGGATCCAGCTGCACAGCGAGCTGTTTATGCCCAGAGCCTGGAGTTTCTCATCAAGCTTGGAGGGCACTATGGTGTTGAATGCTGAGCTGTAGTCTACAAACAACATTCTCACAAAAGTGTTCTTTTTTACAGGTGGGAGAGAGCAGTGTGTATAGTAGATGCAATGGCATCATCAGTGGAGCGGTTGTTGCGGTAAGCAAACTACAATGGGTCTAGAGAGAGAGGTAGCACAGAGCAGATGTAATCTCTGATTAGTCTCTCAAAGCATTTGCTGATGATGGGGGTCAGAGCAACAGGACGCCAGTCATTTAAGCAAGTGATTTTGGATTGCTTTGGAACAGGCACAATGGTGGACGTTTTGAAGCATGTGGGGACTACAGACAAAGAGAGGGAAAGGTTGAAAATGTCCATAAAAACACTGCCAGTTGGTTCGCGCACGCTCTGATGACACAGCCCGGAATGCCGTCTGGACCCGCGGCTTTGCGGATATTCACCCGTCGGAAGGATCGGGTTACATCCGCTACAGAGACGGAGAGTGAACTAACCTCTGTAGCTTCGGCCGCGAGAGCTCTCTCCACGAGGGAGGTATTATTTCCATCGAAACGAGCATAAAAATTATTTATTTATATTATTATGCTTCTAGATTTGGTGGTGTTAAACTGTTTTTCAATCCTGTTCCTGTACTGACATTTTGCTGTTCTGACATAACTGGCTTGTTTATGCTCCTCCGCGTTCCCGGAATTAAAAGCGGAGGTCCGCACATTAAGTGCCGTGCGAACATCGCTGTTAATCCATGGCTTCTGGTTCGGATAGATCTGTATTGTTCTTGTAGGAACGACGTCCTCTACGTACTTTCTGATGAAACACATTACGCTATCAGCGTAAAGCTCGATGTCGTCATCAGAAGCGGACAGGAACATCTCCCAGTCCGTGTGATCAAAACAGTCTTGTAGCGTAGAGTCTGACTGGTCCGACCAGCACTGGATCATTCTGAGGGTGGGTGCTTCCTGTTTCAGTTTCTGCCTGTAAGTGGGCAGAAGCAGAATGGAAGAGCGGTCCGATTTGCCAAATGGTGGGTGGGGGAGGGATTTGTAGCAATGGTCCAAAACCCGGTCTCCTCGTGTGTTGAAACTTATGTGTTGGAAGTATTTCGGTGCGATTGACTTGAATTTGTCTTTGTTAAAGTCCACGGTCACAATGAACGCGACCTCAGGGTGCGCGGTTTCCTGCTTGCTTATAATCCCGTACAGTTCCTTGAGTGCCCGGTCTGTGTCGGCTTGTGGAGGGATGTACACAGCAGTGACAATGACCGCTGTGAATTCCCTCGGTAGCCAGAATGGTCGACACAGAAGCATGAGAAATTCCAGATCAGTAGAGCAGAAAGACTTGATAAAATGTACGTTCCTCTGATCACACCAGGATTTGTTGATCATAAAACATACACCACCACCTCTGCTTTTACCTGAGAGGTCTTTCGCTCTGTCCGCTCGGTGCACGGAGAACCCCGCAGGTTCAATGGCTGAGTCTGGAATCTCCGCAGACATCCAAGTTTCCGTGAGCCAGATAATGCAGCAGTCGCTCATCTCTCATTGGAAAGAGATCCGTGCTTTCAGCTCACAGAGCTTGTTATCCAGAGACTGAACATTTGCCAGTAGAATACTGGGTAGTGGGGGTCAATTTGCGCGGCGTCTTACTCTGATGAGAACCCCGGCTCTGTTTCCCCTTTTCCTCCTGCGTTTCCACAGCCGGGCAGCCCAGACAAAGGGCTCCGCTAGCGTGTTTGTAAACAGTGGGTCGGCATTGAGGAATTTGAAGTCTTGTAAGCAAGACAAACAAAACACTACCATGTTGTGACGGAGCTCGCAACGCAGCAGCCATACTCGGCGCCATCTTGAGTCCATGTCAATTTGCACTTGAGTCCAAAGTTGCAATTATGCAGCAGTTTTAGATTCACTGCTCTTTCGGATGCATCTAATGATTTCCAAGAACTTTTGCTCTAATCTGCAGACCTTGAAGTCTTGATGTTTTTGTCATGTTTGAATGGCTGTACACAATGTTCCCTTTAAACTGAACGGAGCATCCTAAACTTCAACTGTAATTTTTGTGCTTGTCTATCCACAAGCAGACAATCATATGTCTTTATTTCTTTATTAAAGTTATTATTATTTTTTTTATGGTTTAGTTGTTACATAAAATTAAAGACTGAGAAATTTAAATATTTCACACTGAGCGCTGAAAGGGTCACTTATTATTAGGGATACAAATTTACTTTGGATAGGTGGAACAAACTATTAGTAAAACAGCTAATTTAGTAAATGCTATAATTCTATGCTGTCAACAATTTAATTGGAGGAAACCACCATTTTCTGTTGTCAAAATTCAGGAAGACAAAAGGAGACACATTTTTCAGTTATACACAATTTATTGAGATTTGTAAAAACCAGTTAATTTGTAAAAACATGTTTTATTTCAGCAAACATTTAGAGGAGAGTTGCAGTTACAGTCTACTAATACATGACACAAATGATACTGTACACAGTATGTTATGTGACTTACAGATTAAACATTGCAGATAACCTAATGATTTTCATTTATATTTCACATCACATAAATTATTCTAAACGGTATATTATTTATATTTGTGTAATTTTGAAAGAAGCTTTCTTGTATATCGTAAGATTTGTAATTAAATAATTTCATTTTCATTTTAATCTTAATAATTAATTTTTCTGTCATTCATTATATACTTCAATTATTAAATGCCATCACCCATTTTTTTTTTATTTGCACATTTATAATCCTACATTTCTATTTATGTCAAAGAACTAATAATCATTCCTAAAAATCTCTCATACAGGGAGAACAAATGAATTATATTTGCCTTTGTATGACACCACGACAAAACAAAAGAGTTGAACATTAGTTTGAAAGTTGATTTAGAGCTAGAACTAGGATAGTAAGAGTCGCAAGTCACGGCATCTATTCAAACTAATAATTCACATTCATTTAATGGTAACTATAGGGCTTATGCGACTCCTGCTCACTTGTTGAAACACTTGTAATACTTTGTGAAAACAGAAGTTGTTACACAATTTTGAAGAAAGAAAAAAATCTAAACAAGTTAACTGATATACTCTATGTGATCTAAGTGTCATCTCAGCTGTAGAGAGACTCAATGTATGAATCCTTCATTTTTGTCAAAGTCACAGGATCTTTCTGAATGGCAGTGTGTGTCCATCCTCAGTGTCATTCTGCTCCCCATCCTTAATGATCTTTAAACTTTACAGAAGCACAGGATTGTTATTCTGACATTCTCTTCTTATATAAAGTATCCAATAACAATTAACAAAAAAATCAAGTCACCTTAGAGCTTAGCCAGTCTGAGACTGCAGAAACTGCTTTTTTGGTCTTTTGGCAGGTCACAGAGAGTCCTACACCCTCATAGAAAACACAGTCCATGGCAATCAGATTTGGCTTGTTCTCAAGTCCACTGAATTCTGGGACAAAATGTGTGTCATGGAGCAAAATGAGAACCACAGGCTTGTCTGAAGAGTAAGAGAAAGACATTGTCATTTATTTTATGGATCAGCATTCAGGCGGAGAATTGTGTGTAGTGGAGAAGAACTGAATTGGCTTCTATTCGATTAAAACTTTCATATGATAACTAATTAAATAAATATCAATGAAGACTTTTAATTATTTTGTTTGACAACAGACACACAATTTAATGTTGTGGTTTTTCACACACGATCAGTCCCAAAGCTTATGGACAAATTTATTCAAGAGAATTGTGTTTTTCCTGTTTTTTTTTATTCTTCTAGTCATTCTTGTTTAAATGGTGTTATAAGAGATACTTTCATAGAAATAAGGCCATAAACCATCAACACATTTGTTCTGTTAGTTTTGTATTGATTTACGGTATTGTATATACAGTAAGTCCTGTCTTTCTTCACCTGTTTTGTTGAAGTCTTCCAAAATTGCATTTATGTCATTTTGTGAAGAAACCGGCCAGAAGTACAGAATGACATCACTCTCCTGGTCTGTAGAAACCTTCTTCAGAGGTGGAGTCTTTTTATGCTGAGATAAAGCTTTCATAAAATGCTCATGAGACATATGAGTGCCTTCAGTTACCATGATATAATAATTCACTGGACTGGATGAGGAAGAAATGTTTACAATCTGCTTCTCATCTGGAAAATAAATAAACAAAACCAGATCAAAGACATAAAATAAGTACAGCTAAACATGTCATGTCAGTATTGATTAAATTCTGTGTTAATGGAATAACAGGAAACAGGCCAGATTGCGTAATCAAGAAAATGCCATATTTAGAAAACATTCACGCATTTATTATATTAATATATTTGAGTGTGATATATTATTATGATGTTTTATATTGTATATAAGTCAGAAAATTACACACTATGTATAAAACAAATTTTAGATAAAAAAAGTAATTTTAACCTACTGTCACTTGAAGCACTCGGTTTATTCCTCTGTTGAGAACAAAGACATTGTGGTCTTAAGTAATGAATGTGATTTTGGTTCTTTTTGCTTTAAAGGTTAAAGTGAAATCAAAATTAAAGTTTTGCTGCTTTTAGTCCATATCTATTATCTTTTAGGTTACTATATATGCTAGTGTACTTCTAAATGTTAACAAAATCTGTCCTCAGAAGGTATAAGCATTTAAAATCTGCAGTATCTCTCTCTTCCAGCTACAAATACTTGGTTGAGAAACCAATCAGATGCTTTCTAGAAAGAGAACCACCCACCCCCTATAACTGTTCAGCACGTCTTGTAATCTAACTGGCACTGATCACACCTTCGCAGGGCACTTCAAAAGGAAGTGCAATCCATGCTGTAGAGTCATTTCAAACAGAATATCCAATAAGAATCACTTTAAAAGTGAGTTCTGATTTACCGTTATCACTATTTAGTCATCTGAAGCTTTCACAGTGGAGGGTAATTGTCTTCAAAGGGAATAGGGCACAGAGATTATCACTTTTTGTTTTTCACAGGGACTTTAAAATCTGTAAAAAATATTGCTTACTCATTTGGCTTATACTTTTTATTTACTAGTCTCTGCCACTATAGAAAATCTGTAATGAAAAGCTAAACTGAAGGTGGGTTCTTGTTGTAATTAATATTCCAACATTGATAACTGACTTAAATGTGATCTGCCAACAATGTCTTAGTACCCAGTTTAATCACCAAAAAAAAGAAAAAAATCCTCATGGACCTACAACACTTGAGTTAGTTTCAGACGGTTCCTAGTCTTTTAAATTTAAAGTCATAATAAAAACAAAATTGACCATATTTATTTTCTTAATGCATGTTAGTGAACGATTCATCCATGCATATTTGTTTTATATAATTTTATTTTTGCCCTTGTAATCTTTTATAAAATATCATAACTTCTCTTCTGACGTATGTGACACCACTCAACAGTTAAGCCAATAGTCAAAACTGGATTAATATTTTGGTTGTTAAATATATCTGTGCACATCACAATCTGTTTAAAGTGTCTGAAAATAATATAAGCTAGTTTAACATCTTGTTAGTTTCCAACGTAATATGTTAAAGCTTGTAACAGTTAAAGAGCCCCACACACAATTAGTGTTTTAAATTACATTAGTTCTTCATGCCAAAGAAAAACTTGCTCTGTTTTACAGAAGTATTTGACACTTTGATATTCAGTACTGAGCAGAAGTGTTTTTATTCTTACCAATGTCCAAATGTCCAGAAACCAACTTGGAAGAAAGTTGAAAGTTGATATGTCTGATTTAAAGAGACAGTTTTAGAGTTTGAATTGTGTTACTATCCTAAATAAGCAACCTATAGTCTACTATAGCAGAAATAAAATGTTAATTTACATGTACGTGAATAATATTAAACATTATAGGTAGAACTTAATGAGAAACGTGGACCTACTTTGACTTGCTTGTACTTTGACACCCTTTATCTCCCCCTGCAGAAAAAAAAATGCAATGTGAGCTAATTTAGTGAACAGTATTTTATTTGTCAAATGATACATTTAAGGGGAATTTTCATAATTTATGGAACATCTTATTACAAACCTGCAAAATTAACCAGTTTTCAACTTTGTTTATTGCTTCAGAATTCTTCAGACACTGCAGTAATCCTGTATCCTCATAGAACAGACAGTCCACTGTCAGTATGTCCTCCCTGTTGACAAATCTGCTGCTTTCTCCTACAGTTTTCTCTGGGTCAAATGTGTGATGTAGCACCACTAGAGCAGCTGGCTTAGACACTGTTCAAGGAAGTAGACACGTGTATTTAAGGCAAATTTGTCTGAAGTCCTGAAGATTAATGTACAATCTTGAGTACAATCTTCTCAGAAAACCTGAGAAAAACTGTAGCTTGATTTAAAATACAGTAACGATAAACTAAATCAACCTGTAGAGTCATTGAATTTCTTCAGTGCTGCTTCAATATCAGTTCCAGCTCGAGAGACAATAGGACAGAAAACCAAAACAATGTCACTCTTGTCCGCTGTATCAACTTCCCTCAGAGACGTAAATTGTTTCTTGAGATTGGCCATAAAGTTCACGTGAATGTTATTTGTGTGTCTAGTCAAAAGGATGAAAACTTTGACCTCTTCTGGAAAATTCATAAGCATAGAAAATAGAGGTTAGAATACTTGCTAGAAAGTAAAATTAAGCAAGTAAAAAAATGTATTTTGTTTCATTCTCCACATTGGCATCCTGTACACTGAGTCATCTCTTATCTATGATAACACACGATAGTCAACAATGAACATTTATTTTGTGAGCCTCCTTAAATGACACAGATTCACCTGTATTCCTTTTAACCTTTTTTGCCTCTGATTTACCTTCATCCTGCAGACACACACAACAGTTTGGGTAAAATTCAGTGCACAGATAACAACTGTATGAGGTGTTTCCCAGATTCAAAATGCCCAGAATTTTAAAAGTGTAACAACTTCAATTTTTCAAACTTACCTTATCAGGCATTTCTGATATTTTCCTTGTTGGCTTTTGCCATATGTCTGTAAAAATGTAGTGATAAAATAGTATATATCAAGATTAATAGATCAACAAAAATACTGTAGGTCAAAAAATAGGTTATACTTCAAGACAAAAAGTGACTTCAACCTACTCTGAGGTGGACATACTTTGACACCTATTTTCTTCCTCTGCAGAGAAAAATGACTATGTGAGTTTATGTAATAATCTTTTTTCAAATTATACATTATAGAGCCATGATCATTATATATTTTTGTTACATACCTGCTGTTTTAACCAGTTCACAACTTTGTTTATTGCTTCAGAATTCTTCAGACACTGCAGTAATCCTGTATCCTCATAGAACAGACAGTCCACTGTCAGTATGTCCTCCCTGTTGACAAATCTGCTGCTTTCTCCTACAGTTTTCTCTGGGTCAAATGTGTGATGTAGCACCACTAGAGCAGCTGGCTTTGAGGCTGTTCAAGGAAGTAGACACATGTATTTAAGGCAAATTTGTCTGAAGTCCTGAAGATTAATGTACAATCTTGTGTCAGAAATCCTGAGAAAAACTGTAGCTTTATTTAAAATACAGTAACGATAAATTAAATCAACCTGTGGAGTTATTTAATTTCTTCAGTGCTGCTTCAATATCAGTTCCAGCTCGAGAGACAATAGGACAGAAAACCAAAACAATGTCACTCTTGTCCGCTGTATCAACTTCCCTCAGAGACTTAAATTGTTTCTTGAGATTGGCCATAAAGTTCTCGTGAGTGTTATTTGTGTGTCCAGTCAAAAGGATGAAAACTTTGACCTCTTCTGGAAAAATCAATAGCATGGAAAAGGTATCAAAAGAAAAAGAAACAAAAAACAATTCTGAAAATGTATTTCATTTTGATTATTCATTTCTGATCAATAATCACCCATAAAAGGCAACAATGTAATTTGTCAAAGTATATAGACAGTTATTTTGTGAGCCCCTTATAAGATATAAACTCACCTGTACTCGATGAATCCCATTTCACCAGAGTTGGTTTCACTGTCTTTGATGTACCTTCATCCTGCAGACACACACAGAGTAGTTATGCTGAAATTCATTTACAGAACTCAAATTAAAACTGTACTAGATGTTTGTGACAAATGCAAAATGTCCAGAATTTTTAAAGAAACAAGTTTTTATAACTTTTTTTAAACTTACCTTCAGGTGTGATGTTTCCCTTGCTTGCTCTTGAAATTGTCCTGGGTCTTTAAAATATTTTATGGTTAAATCAGTAGAAATCAAGATTCACAGATCAATTCCTTTTGTTATCTTGACCTTTAATAAATGGAAAAAATGAATTCCTCAAACCTTGACCTGCAATTTGGGTAGATTTTTTTGTTTCCATTTTCTCTTCATCAGTACATGTTCTATCTGTCTGTGGACATAAAGAATATAGTCTGGTGTGAGTTAAAAACACCAAATAAAAACAATAAATAGCAGTAATCTGTTGGGTTGTTTTGTGTCACCGTGTTCAATTGATAATTTAGACAGGGACTGATTCAGTCTGATATAATGTTTGAAAATGGTGATACTGATGTCTCTAAACTAAATCAGGATTAAAGCACCATGATCATTTTACCCATGTAGTCTAATTTCATATTTAGATACAGTACCAACAGGAAGATATTTAGCCCATCTTATGGTGATTATATTTTATTCACACAAAATCCCTTTGTTGTAATTATCATTCAGTGCAATGCCTTGCGTACAGAGTTCAGTGTGTTTCTGTAGCATCTTTAGAAAACTTTAGGGTCTAAATCATTCTTTAAAGCTGAAGTGTGTAATTTCTGCAGCAATAGTGACACAGTGTTTTTTAAACAGGTTCCCGAATACGCCCCCATCTGCTGTTGATCAAACACTGATAGATTTTTTTTCCCCCCATCACTTGATCTCTGTTTTCCAGATGCAAAAGACCACTCAACTAAGACCACTGTCAACATTATGCCATTATCCAATTACCTTTTTTGAAAGATCTCATCTTATAACACACTGACTGTTCTGGGAGATAACAAACTGAATAAAAATGTTAATCTAAAAATATGCTTCATGTGGTTACATCTACATAATCTTTTGAGAGAAGACGAAACTCCATCCCCCAGCATCTGAATTAACAGGGAGTAATACACAGAAGCTTCATGACCTTTTCCAAAAGCAGTAATCACCATTTCCAGAGTATCTGCCGCTTTAGGGGGGTGTATACCACTCCCAAAAACAGTACAGAGCAGGTGGCACAGCTGTAAAAACTTAAAGAACTGAGGTCTAGGAATCTTAAAATGTTGAACCAAATTATCAAAAGATCTCAGTACTCCACTCTCATATAGGTCACCGAGTGTAGTAACCCCCCTCCCAATCCACTCTGACCAACAGAAAGGGGGCTTATTAATATGTAATTTAGGGTTCAGCCATATACTTGAGGCAACATTTAAATGTCTGAATTAAACACTCTGGACACTTTAGTCCAAACCATGTGCAAATACGAAATAATGGGGTGTTACTTAACTTCTCCGGTTAGTTTGATCGAAAGGCTTTGCAATGGCGAAACAGGGGCAAGAACTTCTTGTTCAATAAGAAACCAGGGAGGGGCTCTCTCAGGTGGAAACGACCAATGAGCCAAATGTCTAAGACCGAACGCATAATAATAAAACAAAATCTTGGGTAGGCCTAGCCCAACCTTGTCAATCGGCCTATGTAACTTAATGAAATGTAACCTGTGATGCTTTCCATTCCAAATAAAGGACTTTGCTATGCTATCAAATTGTTTGAAATAAGAGGGGGGACATCTACAGGGAGAGACTGTAGCAGGTAGTTGAATTTTGGAATACAATTCATTTTAATACCATTAACCTTCCCAATCATAGATAAATGTAATGAAGCCCACCTGCCCACATTGCCTTTTAATTAAAGGGTCAAAATTAACTCTAACTAAATCACATAAATTTGCTGGGAATAAAATGCCCAAATACTTAATGCCCTGTTTGGTCCAATGAAAGGTGCCTGGTTGCAAAGCCGTTACTGGGCAGTACGCTGTCAGCGCCAAAGTTTCGTATTTAGACCAATTAACTCTGTATCCCGAAAATTTAGAAAAGGAATGGATAATTCTGTGGAGGCAAGGCATAGATCTAGAAGGGTCGGAGACTAATTATAAAATATCATCTGCATAAAGCAGAAGCTTATGTGCCACACCTCCCACCACCACCCCTGGAAAATCATCCTCCTTTCTTATCGCGCCTGCTAATGGTTCCAGGGCAAGACAGAACAATAATGGGGAAAGAGGGCAACCCTGCCGAGTACCCCTTTTCAGAGTAAAATAATCTGAAATTAATACACTTGTTTGTACTGCTGCTACTGGGTGTCTATAAAGTAACTTAATCCATCCAATAAAAGTATTCCCGAACCCATATATTTCCAAAATCTTAAAATAATCCCATTTTACCATATCAAATGCCTTTTCGGCATCAAGTGAGATGGCAGCGACTGGAGATCATTTGCTACTGACCACATAATATTGATGAGACGCCTAATGTTATCAAAAGAGCTGCGGCCCCGAATAAACCCCACCTGATCTATATGTATAAGAGATGTCATAACTTTTCTTTATCGGTTAGCCAGAATTTTTGACAATTTTACATCTAGCTGGATCAAGGAAATTGGATGGTAACTTTTACACTCGGTAGGATCTTTGTCTTTTTTAAGAATCAGACTGATCCGAGCTTGTGTCATGGTTGGGGGAAGCTTTCCATTCTTTAATGATTCCGTATAAACTTCTAGCATAAGTGCAGCCAATTCTGTAGCATAAAAAATTCAGCGGCAAAACTATCTAGCCTCGGAGCCTTGCATGTAGGTAAGGCCTTGATTACCTCGTTAATCTCTTCCAAGGTTATTTCAGAATCAAGAGAATTTTTTTGCTCAGTCGACAATTTAGGAAGTTCTAATGGTTCCACAAAGTTCCTAATATCTTCATCGTGGAACTATAGAGATCAAGATAGAATTCTTTAAAAGCATTATTAATATTAATGGCCGAGGTAAATATTTCACCACCAGCTGATTTCACTGAGGGAATGGTAGAAAAAGACTCTCTCTGTTTTATATATCTTGCCAAATGTTTTCCTGCTTTGTCCCCGACTCAATATGACTGTCTTGCCCTAAATAACCAAAACTCCACCAAAATAGTGTTATATCTGTATTTCAATCGGGTCAATTCTCTGAGGCCATTAGATGACATTCAGCACTTCAGCTCTGCCTCGGCACTTTTAATATTTCCTTCCATCTCCACAAGTTCTCGTGCTTTGGATTTTTTGATGAATGAGGCATACTGTATGATCCGACCCCTAAGAACCGCCTTAAGTGCCTCCCAAGCCACACCTACAGAGGATACTGAGGACCAGTTGGTCTCCATATAAACATTGATTTCAGCCTTTAACTTCAGTTGAAAATCAGGATTTTTCAAAAGGGATACATTAAAGTGCCAACTATATGATTTCTTTTTCTCCGTATGTGGCAACACCTCCAAATTCACCAGGGCATGATCTAAGACTAAAATGTTTCCAATTGAGCAATCAACAACAGATGAAATGAGGGATTTATATATATATATATATATATATATATATATATATATATATATATATATATATATATATATATATAAATAAATCTATTCTAGAATAAATCTTATGGACTGATGAAAAAAATTATAGTCTCTACCAGATGGGTTCAAAAGTCTCCAAATATCAGACCAAGATTTTTACACATTCTGTGAAGCGTCAATGTTGATCTAGGGGGCTTACACACTTTTGCTTCACTATGATCAAGGACTGAGTCCATCAATAGATTAAAATCTCCTCCCAATATTATATCATGAGGGGTGCCAGTGGTTTGCAACATCCCTTCAAAATCTATAAAAAAGCCCTGATCATCAGCGTTAGGTGTGTAAATATTAGCCAAAATCAAACTTTTCCCCTGAATTTCTGCTAAAACAATAATGACTCTTCCTGATTTATCTTTAATCTGTTTGAGAAATTTGAATTGTAGATGTTTATTTATCATAATAATGACTCCCCTGCTCTTACTTGAGCCAGCGTTAAAGAAAAAATGTCCACCCCATATCTTCCCAAATGTTTCAGCTTCCTGCAAGGAGAGATGCGTTTCTTGAAGAAACACTATATCATATTTCTTACGCTTAAGAAAAGAAATAACCTTTTTATGGGGTGCCCCAACCCATTCACATTCCATGTGGAGAGAGACAATCCAGTCATATTAACATTTGACATTTTGACATATGAGAAAAAATAAATTGTGTGTCAAAAATAAGATTATACAGACCACATTCCAACATTATTGCAAAAATCAAACCCCAAACTTCCCCCCGAACAAAACAAACAGAAAAAAGAAAAACGTGCGCATTAACCCAACACACGATAGCGCCAACAGGCATCAATCCCTCTAAACTCAAAAGGTCCATGTACGCCTACGAGAACCCCCGTGGCAACTTTGCCGTCGGATTATTCAAGTCTGGTGCTTCTGCACAAATTTTGTAAAGCAACATTACATAACAGAAACTACTTTGTAAAACTGACCCCAGCCAATAGGCAGAATGATCACAAAGTATATGTAGATTCATTCA
Source organism: Myxocyprinus asiaticus (assembly GCF_019703515.2). Taxonomy (NCBI): domain Eukaryota; kingdom Metazoa; phylum Chordata; class Actinopteri; order Cypriniformes; family Catostomidae; genus Myxocyprinus; species Myxocyprinus asiaticus. Next base: position 17,129,818 of record NC_059346.1, on the reverse strand, counting down.
TCGAACTGTCTCAAAAGGTGTGTTCCTCCACAAAACAAATTCCAGCTGATATAAAACCGTTCAGTTTCCTCGGAGAGACAACAAAGTGATCAGTGAGTCAGTTATGAAAACACACACACAAAAAAAAACAGGCGCCCCAGTTTCTTGAATGGTCAAATGTGTATTGAGTGATTCAAATTTACTCTGAGGCTGCATAAAAAAAATAAAAATACACTGTGACTCACTCAGTCCATCAACTTTATAAAAAACATCCTTTGTGTAGGCATGAAGATATTTTGCAGTCATTCTTAGTATCCATACTCAATCTGGCCAGGAACTTCAGTGTAAAAGTGATCATCCGTCCATGCAAAAGTTTCTTGAAGGAGTCATTCCACAAAACAAAATCCAGCCGCTAGACTGAGCCAAAATGGCACCCAGCTTCCTCAGACAGCCAGAGTAAGTACAGTAAGTTAATCCACTCTGGAGCTACATGAAAAACCCCAAATGGCTTACTCACCCATTGTTTTTATAAAAGACAGTGCTTGCTTGGGACACCCTGCGACCATCCTTCATTTCTGTTCTCATTCTGGCCGGAAACATCAGTGCAAAAGCGATCTTCCGTTGATGTAAGAGTTTCTTTCATTCCTTGAATCAATTGTGTTTCTCTCTCGTCATGTTCGCAAAGTCCGGGAACAAGAAAATATTGTGATTCTTCCAAGAAAGCTTTCCTTTAATCCTCGCCTGGCGTAACACGAGATCTTTATTGGATGATCTCAGAAATTTGGCCAGAATTAATCGGGGCCTGTCTCCCTCAGCAGATCTGCGAGCCGGGACTCTGTGAGCTCGCTCGATTTCCAGTTTATGGCCTGTTATGTCGAGCAGACTCGGGAAGAGCTCATCCAGGAATTTCACCATATGTCTGCCTTCTTCATGCTCAGGAATTCCAACAAATAGTATGTTATTCCTTCGGCTCCTATTTTCCAAATCTTCAAGTTTTTCCCCAAAATTTTCAACGACTATTTTGGACGCGGGCGGATTAGCAGATAATTCCCTTTCACATAACTCCAGATAATCAATCCTTTTCTCAACTTATGCTACTCTTGTAACCAACTCAGAGAATTTTGTTTCCATCGACGTAATCGATAGACATATTACAGTGAGATCCTACAAGTCAGCAACAACCTTCTTCAGCATCACTGAGATGTTGGACAGTTGACGTTGAATTTCTTCTCCCGTCGTGCTTTCCAAATCGTGTCCTCGGTCTGCAGGCCAAGAGGTTTCATCTTGAGCACGTAAGTGTCTTTTAATGTCTCCAGAGCCTGAGGATTTAGACTTCTTTGCCATGTTTACCTCAAAGAACAAATATGTACTGGGTGTATTGAATCTCACCAGATTATAACATGAAAATAATAATAATAAAAATAAAAAAAACAGCAAAGTGCGCAGAGCTCGTGATTCACACATCTGCTTCTCGCATGGCATCACGTGATCCTCCAGAATAACTTTTCTTAACTGCTTAATTGACCTAACTTCACCTTTATCATAATATTGAATTGTTTGGGGGTGGGGTAGTTTTAGAACAATCTGTGCTCTGATGTCACAATCGAGTTGCATTGTGGGATATGGAGCTGCCTGAAGCACACATCTGAGTAGGCTCGCTACTTCAGCCAAAATCGAGGAGTTTATGGTCTGTCAACAGAAACTTCCCTCGACTACTTAACTAAGTGGAACAGACTTCAAAAATGGCGGCGGGGATTCCCCCGATGGGAAGTGCTTAGGGAAGTTAGCGAGTGGATGTTTAAAGTGAAGTGGAACGCTGCCTATTCTTCATGTCTACTTGCACACTGTGGCCATACCCCAGAAATATGTAAGAGAAGTGGGTAAATAGGCTAGTCCAAAACTGCATGTGGCCCTGTCCCAAATGGCACACTTAATGTGGACTTGTGGCCTTCATTTGCGTGTTCCTGCTAAGTCCATGGGACTGTAGAGTGTCCCATTTTACATTTTAGTGCTCCGAGGCGAGTGAGCGCCCCTTTGCAACCTCAATGCGCCCTTCAGCTTAGCTCCACACCAGACTACTACCCAACAGTCACCGCTACCGAACCTCTCAACCAATCACAGTGGACTGGAGTTTCCGAGCTGGAGGAAAAAACATGACAGATGAGGCGATGATCAATCGCAGATTAAAAATTGATTTTAATAATCGCTTTTTACTGATTGTCAATGGTGGATCACTTGCTTATCGTGTAGTATCACTTTTAAGTCTAATGTGAAGAACTGGTTCAAAATTTTGTTTTATTTAATTTTCCAGAGATATGGAATTTCTCCTATTCAATTGATTGATTAATTTTTCTTGGGGAAGTTTTACGTTCATAAAAGTAACATAACATTAAACCTTTGCTATTGTTGTTTCAAAGAGGATTTTAGAATTATTGTGAGTTGCTAAAATATCAAGACAGGTGAGAATAATTTAATCCACATGGCTGTAGCTTATAAGATTGCTTATATTTATTGATATAGCAACATTCGGTCTAAGAGTGATATTTTTACCTGCAGAAGTATGGCGGTATTTTCCATTCATGTAACCATTCATGTGTCTGAATCATGTTTATTTGTTCTGAATAGATTTAAAACGATGGGTTTTTGTTCCTGTAGTTGTATGTGTGCTTTGTTTTTCAGAATTTCTTGATTAAATTATCTAATGCTTTATTGTAGGGCTGGGCGATTAATATAATTTTATATTCAATTACGATTTTGGCTTCCAACGATTATGAAAACAAGATAATCAAGATAAAACGATTATTGTGCCACATTCCATTTTGCAGTGAAACACAGTGAACATATAATGAAATGCATTATATCTTTAAAGTATCCTTTATTAAAGTTCAAATAATAAGGATCTGGGTTATGAAAATAATCTCCGAAACTGGCATTTCTCTGTGCGGTTCAGTGGCGCATCTATGAGTTGCGTGAAGTGACCGGGGAAGAGATTGAATCTTCTCCCGGCTGATGCAAACTCTGGCGCAGGGACGCTCGTCACTCGCACGTGTTTGCTGCAGCTAGATTTTAATGTAGTGAATCATAATGTGTCACGTTCACCGTGTGTATTTTATCATGAAGAAAATCGGCGATACGCAACTCTATTAAGAAGAGAACGTTTGTTTTTTGTGAGTTAAAGATGGATCGAAGTGAACATAAAAGTTAGAGAGTGTAGTCTTAGCCCATTATACACTGAAACAAAATACGTTTTTGATTCATTTTTGGCTTGTTTTCCAAAATAATATCTAGAACTCCTTTAAAACAACAAATTTATTTTAGAAGCTATACTGCAGAAGAAAAATAAATGTTATCGGAGAATGTTGAATACAATATTTAATCAGGGCTTGATATTAACGCTTGTCCAAGACATGTGGATTTTTGAAGGGGCAAGAGAAAGAGAATTTTACTTGCCCGACCGGACAAGCAGACTGATTAAAACGTCAATAATGAAAAAAATAACCGACTATATTTGTGATAGCCTAGGCCTGTGTCACTTATTAGAAAGTTCATATTGTTATTCTGCTGTTGAAAATAATCCAGAGCACGTAATTTTATAATTCGCTAGTGATCTAGTAACAGCTGTGTCCCGTTTGATTGACAGGCTGCATATGTGTGTGTGTGTGTTTGTGCTGAAAATGCTCGTGCTAATGTGCACCTGAACGGTCAAATACATTTCAAATTTCTGCCAAAATGCCCGTCTTGTGAGGTATTCATGTAAACACAGAGAGTGATGTCTAAGGTGAACGTAAACAGCGGAGAAAAAAGCGAATTTGTATTAAAATATCGGACTTAAGTATAAATGTAAGCTAATAGACCTGCTGCTGTCTAGTGTGTATTATAATAATCAAACAACCATAACAAGAAAACAAGAAAACACTCTCTGCTCTTGACTGAATTACTTTAGTAGCTTTAGAAAGTATTAATGTATTATAATCATACAGTGAAGACCAGTAGAAGTTTTATGTTGCATTTCATTCTGAATGTTTACTTGAATACTTTGTTCTATTTTTAATCTATTTCTATTTATTACTGACTGTTTACTAGTCTTGAATAATTACTTAAAGAAATAGTTCACCCAAAAATGAAAATTTGCTAACAATTTACTCACCCTCAGGCCATCCAAGATGTATCAGAGTTTCTTTCTTCATCAAAACAGAATTTAAGACTTTTAGGATTTCAGGCCTCCTCCTCTAAACAATGCAAGTGAATGTACTCTATTTTTGACGGTCCAAAATGCGTATTTAGGGTGCATCAAAATAATCCACACGACTCCAGTCGACAAATAAAGTTCTTCTGAATGCAAACGAGTGATTATTTTTAGAAACAAAACAATACTTATATACTTTTTAACTACAAATGTTTGCTTATGTACATCTCTGTGATCTGCGCTCATGAGAGGGATGACGTAAGCTCGTTGGTAAGGTCACTTGTCACATGGAGGAGGAGTCAGGATGCATGTCACTGTTTACAAGAGAAACTTGTGCCGTTCTCAAACCAAAACAGTCCAAAACAATTTAAGAACAATATAAAATAAAAAATAATTTCCAAATAATAATAATACAAAAAAATTTTTTTAACAATGACGCGCTTCCTGACTCCTCCTCCACGTGACACGTGACCTTACCAAAGAGCTTACATCATCCCTCTCATGAGCGCAGGTCAAAGAGATGTACCAAAGCGAATGTTTGTAGTTAAAAAGTATATAAGTATTGTTTTGTTTCTAAAAATAATCAACCGTTTGGGTTCAGAAGAAATGTATTTGTCGACTGGAGTCATGTGGATTATTTTGATGCACCCAAAATATGCATTTTGTACCCTCAAAAAATGGAGGACATTCACTTAATTGTTTAGAGGAGGAGGCCTGAAATGAAATCCTAAAAGTCTTAAATTCTGTTTTGATGAAGAAACTCCGATACATCTTGGATGGCCTGAGGGTGAGTAAATTATTAGCAAATTTTCATTTTTGGGTGAACTATTCCTTTAAGAGCTTGAAACCATTCTTCCATAATTATGTGTTATTATTTGTTGTGGTTTTTGAAGCTGGTATTGAGAATCGTCAAATTTCATGACCAACTACTGAAATGTTGGTATTGTGATAATGTATCCTTTATTGTATAGATTTTGCTACAATAACATGATGAAAAAGTAGGTCTTTTTCCATAGAAGTATGAGCATCACTGCTGTTAATGATGGTGATGGAGGCTTTCCTTTATTTGACTACCATACGCAACAAAATAATTATCATATGGCAATAGCCTCCTCCCCTACCCAGTGCAGTTTACATTTCAAGTTCAAGGACATCCACTGTTAAAAAGACAAGTTTTTTAAAAGTTCAATAAATTCATGATGTTTCCAAAGTCAATGAGTAATCGAGTTAAATAATTGTGATCTCAGTATTGACCAAAATAATCATGATTATGATTTTTGCCATTATCGAGCAGACCTACTTTATTGTCAGTGTGCTTGAAATTATTTAATCAAAACAAATATTCAATAGTGAGTTTAAAGTGTGTTCCTTTACCCTATCCATCAATGCCATGACTTTTTCAAAGAATAATTTGTAAAACTGCATGTATATAAAAAACTATATATATATATATATATATATACACTATATTGCCAAAAGTATTCGCTCACTCATCCAAATAATTGAATTCAGGTGTTCCAATCACTTCCATGGCCACAGGTGTATAAAATGAAGCACCTAGGCACGCAGACTGCTTCTACAAACATTTGTGAAAGAATGGGCCGCTCTCAGGAGCTCAGTGAATTCCAGCGTGGTACTGTGATAGGATGCCACCTGTGCAACAAGTCCAGTCGTGAAATTTCCTCGCTACTAAATATTCCACAGTCAACTGTCAGTGGTATTATAACAAAGTGGAAGCGATTGGGAATGACAGCAACTCAGCCACGAAGTGGTAGTCCACGTAAAATGACAGAGCGGGGTCAGCGGATGCTGAGGCGCATAGTGCGCAGAGGTCGCCAACTTTCTGCAGAGTCAATCGCTACAGACCTCCAAAGTTCATGTGGCCTTCAGATTAGCTCAAGAACAGTGCGTAGAGAGCTTCATGGAATGGGTTTCCATGGCCGAGCAGCTGCATCAAAGCCATACATCACCAAGTGCAATGCAAAGTGTCGGATGCAGTGGTGTAAAGCACGCCGCCACTGGACTCTAGAGCAGTGGAGACGCGTTCTCTGGAGTGACGAATCACGCTTCTCCATCTGGCAATCTGATGGACGAGTCTGGGTTTGGCGGTTGCCAGGAGAACGGTACTTGTCTGACTGCATTGTGCCAACTGTGAAGTTTGGTGGAGGAGGGATTATGGTGTGGGGTTGTTTTTCAGGAGCTGGGCCTGGCCCCTTAGTTCCAGTGAAAGGAACTCTGAATGCTTCAGCATACCAAGAGATTATGGACAATTCCATGCTCCCAACTTTGTGGGAACAGTTTGGAGATGGCCCCTTCCTGTTCCAACATGACTGCGCACCAGTGCACAAAGCAAGGTCCATAAAGACATGGATGAGCGAGTTTGGTGAGGAAGAACTTGACTGGCCTGCACAGAGTCCTGACCTCAACCTGACAGAGCACCTTTGGGATGAATTAGAGCGAAGACTGGGAGCCAGGCCTTCTCGTCCAACATCAGTGTCTGACCTCACAAATGCGCTTCTGGAAGAATGGACAAAAATTCCCATAAACACACTCCTAAACTTTGTGGAAAGCCTTCCCAGAATAGTTGAAGCTGTTATAGCTGCAAAGGGTGGGCTGACGTCATATTAAACCCTATGGATTAAGAATGGGATGTCACTTAAGTTCATATGCGTCTAAAGGCAGGTGAGCGAATACTTTTGGCAATATAGTGTATATATATATATATATATATATATATATATATATATATATATATATATATATATATATATATATATATAAAAGCGTCATCTGATTGAAGTCTAAAGGTCTCTTCCAAATACACACTTTTACCACTCATGCCCTCTCATGGACTAGCGCCCCGTCGGTCTGCACTCGCTTACGTCACCAAAGTCTGCACTCAGAGGAAGACCGCAAGGGCGGTGGGTGCCATTTGGAACAGGACCAGTGGGGGTATTGTGACATCGACGTGCGATCCGCAGTACTTTCAGTTTCAGTCTACAATTATTTTATAGCTACAGTTGTTCTATAGTTATTATAGTGTTGGTTTTTAATAGCTAATCAATGTAGCTGTTAACGTATTAAAGTGCTGAACCACTCAAGTAGCACCAGCAACTCGTGAAATCGAAAAACGAAAGCAATGTTTGCATGATTTTCAAAATTATTTCCGCCATCACACTTACGTTCTCATCAGAGACCGACAATTGACAGGGATTTCGTGAAAATTCATAGTGAAAATAAGGCGTTTGAAAACGGCAGGATTACGAGACCCACTGGAGCCGCCCCAAGTACAGTACTCCTCGCATTAACCCTAAACATTTTCTGTGCGACGAATACAGACATTATCTCGCTTTTTTATTTTTATTTTTTATTTATTTATTATTATTATTTTATCTTAAACACTCCAGCAAGCTGTACTCTCAAAAATCCACAAAGACAAGTCACTACGGTCGAGAAGCATGAAATTCACTTACCACTCTCACTCAGCTGAAGTACACTGTAGAGAAGTTTAAATTGTCAGATTGACTATAGGGCTGTTAGAACAGAATGTATCAAATCCGTTTCTTATGACGTTCAGAGCAGTGTTTACCACACGCAGTGTCGTTTGCTGAACAACTTTACAAACTAGTCAGATCTGATGAAAAATCCTTTCATTTTCACTTTCTCTGTAACTGCAATAAAAACCCCACCCCTCTCTGCAACAGTTTCAATGACAAACGAGGTTCTGCTGTTGATATGCTCATTTATAAATATAACCTAATGGTCTGTTATAACCTGTGTATTTTCAAGCACAAAACCATAACCACTATAATTACAACCAGGAACATAGTTTAAATTATTAGTTAGTGTATTTAAAAACTGGGGGCATGGAATAAGGGATCTAAGTCTTATGCACCAGTGAAAATGTATGTTGTTATCTGTTAAATGTCAAACATTCATGGATTTTAAAGCTACACTATGTAACTTTTTTTTTGTTAAAAAACAACTAAATGTTATTAATGAGAGAGTGCAACAGAAATCCATCTTCCAAACCATTCTTTACCCAAATACACTTTGATAAATCTATAATAATGATTTATATTTTAGAGCTGTCAGGACGGATTTCACGGGAAATTGCATATATACGTCATTCGCCCATGCGTGTCACATCATATCCGTACACAGAGAAAATAAGCTCCTGCTACTGTAGCGTGTGTATGGTGTGGGAGAAGCTGAAGCTGAAAATTTGTTGTCACAACGAACAAGAAAAATTGACCATGGATCATTCAAAATGGCAAACTTCCAGGGAATCACCGGTTGTAAAAACAAAGAAATCCCAAACAGAGCAGAGTCTACAAGCAAAAAGGAAAGTGACAGAGTCTGTAATAAAACCCAAATCAACATCGGCTTGGCTTTTCAGAGTTGGCGACAACTCGAGATCTGAAAGGATTTAAAAGCGACCCAGAGCTGGCTTTTTTCTTACTCAACAGGTAAGATATTTTATTGACATGGTTTATGTATAGTTGTGTAATCACACACACATCTGTGTGTGTGTGTGTGTATAGTGAAATACAATATATACAAACATAATTTATTTCAAAACAACGCTTCCAATAAGTCAAAACTACAGCATAAGATATGGCACTTATCTGCTCAGATGACATGTTTTCGGATATCTGTCTTTTCCTTTCTTTCATTATTGATTTGTCCATTCGCTCTGATAAGATGTCCTGTGTAGGGCCTTGGCCCACTCAAAATGGCAGCAGAGACCGCATGGCCCTTTGTTCTATAATCAAAGGAGAGACATTGAACATTGAACATTGTGACATTGTGAATCCTTCACAAATTCACAACTGGATGCGAAGTCCCGCCCATGGACCCAGCCTCAAACGCCACTGGTCGAAAGCGGCCTACGACCGATGACGTCATCTTGTCAATAAAACCAGCGGACAGATGTAGTTTGGCCTCTCTGTGCTAAGCTCTGGCTGGCTGATAAGGGACATCTGTACTGTGCACGTACTGAAGGAGTTTTCCCTCCATTTTGGACTGAGAATAAAGAGACCACGTTTTTATAACCTCACCATTTGGCCACGGTAGAGTAAGATTAACATAGCTTTGTTCAAGTCTTATAGTATACTTATAACAACCGGTTCAGTTTCACTGTAAAGCAACAGTGAATTTATTTTGAAAAACAGAAAGGCGACCAGTTTCCGTTCTCCCTCTTTTTCATTCAACGTTGACTACCTTCTGCATTCTTCTCCATCGCTGGGTCCGAAGAATAAAGCAGAGACACGTCTTTTCGCTGGCGAGCGTAAGACAAGGGACCATCCAGACCTTTTCTCCTGACCGCTCAATACAACAGGAATTCCAACGGACAACCCTACTGAAATCACACAGGATTTCCCAAGTAAGGCTTGATATCTGGGCAGATTTAGTTTAGAAACTGTGATTTTTCTTGCGAAACTAAATTGTATTTTTGATTCTAAATGCTGATGTTTTGAGGATATTGAGTACGTTAAACTCTGCTCGCTGTTTGCTGTTTTGAGTTGGGAGATTTGTATTTAGTTTTTTTGGGGGTTACGTTTGTTTTGTTGAGTGATCTGAACTAGTAATTCAGTCCCACTGTTACGAGCAGTTACCCTCAGTTAAATTGCATGCACTTTTCCTCTCTCTCTCACTCTCATTCTCTCTCTCTCTCACTGATATTCACTGAGTGAGCGGCGCCGGGGTTTATGTTCGACTCAGGCTGGTGAACCAAATTCTCCCACCTGTTTCATTAGTTCCTTTGTGTGTCCGCTCATTTCCACCCTCATGTGGTATCAGCTCCATTTTGGATCTAACCCTCCTTTTTGAACCTGATCCTCCATTTTGATTCCCTCGTTACCACATCTGGACACGCACACACACACACACACACACACACACACACACACACACACACACACTCATATGCACACACACACAATTTATATATAGCATATAGCTCCACTGTTAGTTTAGGATTTCCTTGATATTTATTTTGGATTATATTCAGATAGTATTGGCTGTGTTCACTACTGCTTGATTGTGATAAATCTTGTTATATTATAATAAGTACTCCTGTTTGTTTTTGTTGGAATATTGTGTTGAAGCCAGCCTCTGCCACATCAAGAACTCCCAAGTTACCTCAGAGTACTGTTATTTTATTGGTGTTAGAAACTAACTGTAACTAGATTACTATTAGATTTGTATAGCAATAAATTAACTAGTTTTCCCCCTTTTTGATTATTTTGATTAACAATTAAGATACTCAACCTTCAGGGTAGATTTTGTTTTGTGAGACTCAATCAGTAACTTGCTATCATTTTTCTCTTTTCAAAGAGTGGTGCCCCAAGAATAGAAAACCAGGGAGATATGAATAGCCAGTCCCCATCAGCGTCTGGAGCTGAAGCTCCCATGTCAGGTGAGGAAACCTCACTGTCCAACTGGGTCGCTGACCTCCTCCTTGTCTCTAGAGAAGAAAGGGAGGAGCTTAACAGCTACACACAATCTCAGTGTGACGCTGAAATGGCCGCCATGGTAGATAATGCACACGATCCTCAAGGGAAGGTAACCACTATCAAGGAGGTAGTTGGTAGGCTGTTTCTACTTTACCACCACAAGGCACAGTTGCAAATAGCAACACTCAAGGGTGAGGTAAAGACACTGAAGCCCAGTGTAGTCGGCTTGATGCAAGCAATCACACTTTACATCGAGACCTCCAGACTACAAATACTATGCTAGAGGAGTGTGTAGAAAGCCGAGAGGTCGCTGACGACCGAGTCCGGCAAGAGAGTCGAGACATACGGGCTAAAGCTCAAAAAGCGCTCCGCTACCCCATCTTTGACCAGAGTGGAGCAGGGGACACAGAGGATGGCGCTACGGCGAAATACCCTACCCCTGGTTCAGGTAGTATTTTGAAACCATTGCTCCAACTCCCGGAGCATCCCTGTTAGGGACGTAAGTCCACCACGTTTCGGGGGCAAGGCTACATTTCGGCAATCTTCCCCACAGGCTTCGTTTAGGCCCCACCCCAGCAGGACGCCTTCCTCACCACAAGGAGGAAGTGGTCTCACCCAGCGCCATGGCAATGGGGGCAGGCACTGGTACTTATCCTCTGATGAGTCAGATGGATATAAGCAGGACCAAGACACAGGTCTACGCATGTGCCAGCTTGACTCCTTTGTCAAATGTCAATTTTTCATTCAAATGTCAACGATTACCTTAGGGAAATCAAACATTGTCTTGCCAACTTGCCTCATGCCTCGGCGCGTGAGAAGTTGAAACTCATCTGGAAAACAACTTCCAGAAGCGTCCATGCTTTCATTGAGACTCAACCGCCGCGCATTCATGACAGCTACCCGAGGCTTTGCAGGGTTCTGTGCGAGGAGTACTCACCATATAATGAAGAAACATCAGCCACCCTCAGTGCCATCAGCATCCAACAGAAGCGGTTGGAGGCTCCTAGGGAGTACTATAGGCATTTAAGGAATGCATACTTCCAAGGAAGTAATGAGTCAGGTCTGGAAGAAGTGTGAGGGTTCAGATCTCTCTTCCTCCATAACCACCACCCCTGCGTGCAAACCCACATTACACTGATGTGTAAACAGGGTAGACCGACCATGCAGGGAATTAGGAAGATGGCCCAAATGACTTGGGAAACAGTCGTGCGTCCGACTGATAAACCAGAAGATGATGTCAGAATCCTAGACATCCAGTCTTCAGAGAGGGCAGACTTAGGGCTTGAGGGCTATGAAATACCTCAACCTAGAGTAAGCTGCGAAGCGGCAGCCCCAAAATGCTTGCCCAACCACCCACACGGAGGTTGGAGAAACCAAGGGAATGACCACAAGGGTCCCTCCCAGGGTCAGAAAAAACAGAAAAAACAGAATCCCTTTCCAAAGAAAAGGAATGTTGGGTTTGTGGAAAGCCCCAGACAGTGGAATGGAAATAAAGGGAATCATTCGGAGCCTCCCGGAAAGAGTGATCTGAAGCATCAGCTCAGCCTCATCCAGAAAAGCCTAGCAGACATGACAAAGCACATCGAAGGGTCAGACGATGGTCACAAAAAACCCGATGGTGATGTCAGCGTGTGTCCGTCAGCATGACTAGCCTATACACTACCCCCCTCTTCCCCAAATCTACTTTGTAGGCTGGGAGAAGAACACAGGGAAGACCCAGACACACCCAGTGGCAGTCATGCCCAATACCCATGCTCCGCTTTTTCAATTCTTGGGAGATTTTGTCCACAAGGGTAATGCCAGACGCATATACACATCAGTGTCAGTAGGAAGGTGTATAGACATCCATGCGTTACTGGACACTGGATCTGAAATCAGCCTAATGTGCGAGGGGACTTTTGCAGAAGTCACCAAGGCAATGCTCTCTCTTGGTAAACCACTGCAGACAGAGTCCTGTGATGTGAGCCTTGTCAGCTACACACAAAACAGAGCCCCCATCACAAAACGCGCTTGGCTTGATATCACATTCCAGGAGACGACCCTCAATCATCCCATTTACAACTGTGCTTTCGACACAGAACAACTTCTTATCGGCCATGACCTGCTGGACCGACTGGCCCCGCTGATCAACTGCCTTCGTGGGCACGTGTGGGCCCAGGTTGCAACCCCGAATCCAGTCCGTCTAGCCCACAGCTGTCACGAGTCAGACGACCGAGTCACTTATATCCAAGAGTCAGGAGAGACCACTTGTGACACTCTTCTTGAGTCAGCACTTTGTCATTACCCCGACATCCAGACTCATCTTGGCTCTGAGCCTCTTGAGTCATCTGTGACTCCACCGACACCGCAGCTTGGCGGAGCCATGAGCACCCACGAATCATTCCTTTACTCACTAGAAAACTCAAACCCAGCTTTGTACAGCCCTGCATAGCTGGAGGCATGCATGCTAACAGTATCTTGGTACCTGATGTGCTTGTTGCACTCTGGTCTGAAAAGTCTGCCATTAGTCTGGTCTGAAAAGTCTGCCATTAGTCAAGCTTTGTATGACAAGCTGTGTCAGAACAGCTCCTCTCTGTTTTTTGTGCGCAAAAGTCACCGCCTTCTTTCTGCAGAGTCACCGCAGAGGCCCATCAAGGCTATTGAGATATGTGCTCTTTCCATTCAAATTGGAAAGAAGAGGTTTACACACTTCATGAGTGTAATTCCCCAACTTGACCCTTCACTCCTCGTGGGGGCCAATATCCTTGTTAGGTTAGGTGCTCTGCTGGACACTGTCAACCAGGTCCTATGGTCTCAGGCAAGCATTGAAAACCATCCGGCAGCGGTTGATCCAGAACACATGTTGTCTGATCAGACCATCCCTCAGGCGTGTCAGGCAGCGAGCGAGTTTGACCTGACTATCCCAGCTAGAACTGCAGGTGGCCCTGTCTGCCTCATGATCCTCAAGGGACAGATGATACTGGGTTCAGTTTCCAACCCTTGCCATACTTCTGGGAACTCAGCCTGACTGTCTGTGGTACACCTCTGCTTGAGCTCAACAACCGCTCAGCTTACTTGCTTGTCCAGAACCTAACAAACATACCAATTGTTGTGATGGCACGTAGACCATTAGGGTTGCTGATTGACAGCTCGTTTCATGACTTCGAGCTGACAGTGCCCGTGATTGGAGAGCTGCCTCCATCCTTGACGAGGGGGGAGAACCTCGATCCCCTCCTTCTCACCGTCCCGAACAAAATGATCACTGTTGTTTATCATGAGGGGCTGCACAATAAAGAAATCTGCAGTACTGCCTTGGGCACAGAAACGGACATGATTGTGTACACCCTCGCTGCTCACTCGGGTGACATGATTTCAACTGGTGACAAAGCCGGTTCCCCACCAGAGGAACCTTATCCGGGATTTGAGGATGAAATAGCACAACAACTCACTAAGGCAGATGCCTTAATGGCAGAGGGTCAAAGACAAGAACTGCGGAAGTTGTTTCACGACTTCCAACAGATCTTTTCAAGGGATTCCAATGACTGTGGAATCACCGAACTCCATACATATCCCAACTGACCCAAATGCACCACCCACATTCGTACGCCAGTACAGAATTCCTTTAGCCGCCTACGAGTCAATCCAAGAAATACTTGAGGAAACGCATTATTCGGGAGTGTAACTCCACATACAACTCACCACTGTGGCCGGTGTTGAAGCCAAATGGAAAGTGGCAACCTGATCTATGTGGATGACATCCTCATGCGAAGTCAAACATTTGAAGCACACCTGACCGAAATACGATATGTGCTCAGCCAGCTTTCCAGCACAGGATCCAAGCTGGCCCTCTCCAACGGTCAGTGGTGCTGCACCAAGGTTGAGTACGTGGGCTTATTGGTGGGTGCCAATGGCATTGAACCCCAAGCAGGGAGAGTTCAAGCCATCCAAAACATCAAAGCCCCAACCGACGTGTAGGGACTCAGGAGCTTCTTGGGCATTTGCAACTACTCCAGACAGTTCATTGAGGACTATGCTGTGATAGCCAGGCCCCTTACTGAGCTCCTCCAGAAAGACAAGGTCTTTGAATGGGGAGACCCTCAAGAGCAGGCTTTCAGAGAACTGAAAGCAAAGCTCTGTTCAGCCCCTTGCCTTGCCTACCCAGACAAGGATAAGGAGTTTCACTTAGAGGCGAGCTTCTCCTCCCACTGCCTCAGCGCCGCCCTGGCACAGAGGTATGACAAAGAGAACCGAGTCCTTGCCTACGCAAGCCGACATCTGAGCAGTGTAGAGCTGAAGTTCTCCGACTGTGAGAGAGCCCTCCTAGCCACAGTCTGGGCTGTGGAACACTTTCGCAGCTACATCGGGGGTCAGAAGTTAATCATTGAAACTTGCCACCAGCCTGTCTCTTTCCTCAATAGCCAGCGGCTAAGAGAAGGATAAGTGTCCAGCAGTCGCATCGCGTTGTGGATGATGGCACTACAAGGCTACGACATAGAAGTCAGTTATGCTCAGAACCACAAGATGGCTTTGGATCAGGGCCTGGCCGAGTGCCAACATTGTGACTGTGAAGAACAGACAGGTTCCCCACCCTTCCTCGTTACCACTCCTTCTCTTCCCTCAAATCATCATTACTATGATGAAACTGTCTGACAAGACCTCCCGAAGGTTTACATGGATGGCTGCTCTTTTCACCATGAGAGCCAGACCCGAGCTGGAGTGGGCATAGTCTGGGTCAATTACGTCGTTCTTGCGCCAGACAGTTACCAATTTGGTGAAAAGACTAGCCAGTACAGGGAAATTGTGCAGCACTCATTGTGTTGTAACAAGCCGCTAGGTCGGCTATTGTGCAGTTGGTAGTCTGCTCCGACTCTAACTACGCCCGCCACAGTTTTGTCTCACACTTCCCCACGTGGGAAGAAAATGGCATAAAGATTGCCAGAGGTAAAGAGATCAAGCACTCTGAACTCTTCCTGGCTTGTGACCAACTCGTAACTGACGAGGGATGACTGTGTATTGGAAGAAGATCAAAGGTCATTCACAAACTCTTGGCACAAGAGAGCAACGATGAAGCTGATCGCTTAGCTAAGCAAGGTGCAGTAGAGGGCCCACTATGGGAATTCAAGGAGGAGTGGCTCCCTAAACCACTATCTTGCTCAGTGAATGCTCTCACCTGTAGACAGGCAAGAGAGAACCAGGAAAATCCCCAAAACTGCTTGCAGACTGTGAACCTGGGTTGACAACCGGGCGACACAGACTTGAGTGCCATGCAGGAACGGGACCTGGTGATCCAGGCAATCCAGCAGCGGTTGATGGAACCTCAGACACAACGGGCCCTACCATCCTCTTTACAGGACTCAAAAGAACTAAAAGCTCTTTGTCAGGTACAACAACACCTGAAACTTGAGAAAGGCCTGTTGGTCTATGTTCCCGATGGTCCAGGTCCACCCCGGTGGGTCGTTCCGACTGACCATAGGGGGTGATGCTAATACATGCCCACGATGCTCCCATTGGAGGTCACAGGAGTTACAAAGCTACCTACTACACCCTCCAACAGGTTGCATACTGGCCATGTATGCTTAAAGACACTAATGCCTACGTCAAGGGATGTTTGATCTGTCGTCAGTTCCGTCCTTCCTGGCCACTGAATCGAGCTCCACTGCAGGTCAAGGAATCACGTTTCCTTGACCCAATCTGCAGATGGACTGGATCAGACCAGTACCCAAGTCGGCGCGAGGCAACAAATACCTCCTCACTGTCATCTGTGCTTTCACAAAATAGTGGAGTGTTTGCCAGCACCCAATGACACGGATGAAACCACAGCACTCGTGCTGATGA
The DNA here is from genome assembly GCF_019703515.2 of Myxocyprinus asiaticus. NCBI lineage: Eukaryota > Metazoa > Chordata > Actinopteri > Cypriniformes > Catostomidae > Myxocyprinus > Myxocyprinus asiaticus. The sequence continues at coordinate 17,113,381 of NC_059346.1, read as the reverse complement.
ACCATGTGTTCAGCCGTTGGGGGCTACCTCTCTCAATCGACTCGGACAGAGGCACTCATTTCACGGCGGCTGTGATGAAAACAATGTGGGAAATGTTGGGTGTGGAAGCCAAATTCCACATTGCATACCACCCCAAGTCATCAGGTCAGGTTAAGCGAACCAACTGTACCATTGTCAGCATGCTCAAGAAGTATGTCAACAGCAATGGCAAAGATTGGGACATGAAACTCCCTTTGGTACTGATGGCCATCAGGTCTACTCCACACCGCACCACGGGGGTCACACCCTTTGAAATGATGACTGGAAGGGAAATGACTCTCCCACTGCATCTGCTGTACCGTCCAGAAGACGTCAGTGTTGCAACTGCATATACTGCACATCAGTATGTGACCGATTTACACAAACACCTCCAAACTGTGTTTGCTTGGGCCCAAACAAACCTGGAAACCAGTCTTAAAGGACAAAAGTCCTATTATGATAGGAAAACGTCTGACCGCGAATATAAAGTAGGTGATAAAGTCCCCAACTTCAAGTTTGCTAAACTGGTGGGAATCGCCAAAAAGTTCCTACCAAGCTGGTCAGGCCCCTTTGAGATTATAGGGAAACTCTCCCCGGTAGCTTACCGAATCCATATCTCGAAGCTGAACCAAACACCAGTGGTTCCAAATGGGTCCATTCAAATCAGATCAAACCCTTTGAACCGTCTCCACTCCAAAGGGGAGTGGACCTACAACAATAGTGTCTCTTGATGTTGGGTGTAGCATGCTTTACTCATACATTAGCATGCACTAACCCTTAAGACTACTCCCGCAAACACAAGGTAATGAGATTCTTGTATGTTTCAGGATGAAATTCCTTTGGATCCTTGGCATCTTCCTCAACCTACAGCTCACATAAGCCAATGAGGTGGAAGAAACCGGCCCGCCAACCGGTATTTTCCTACAGGAGACCCCTGGGCTCTTAATCACCCATTGCCACCTCTACACCCAAAGAATATAAGTTAATTTAGACTCTTGGGATGTGTATCGCAAACACATCCAGTTACCTCAACAGATGATGGAGGGCAAGGTAAGCGGAACCCAAACCAGGACACAGTTGAACATGCCAAATTGACAACTGTCCACATCCTAGAACAACTGCAGAAATTCCTAGTCACAGAGGAAGAACTCAGTGGGAATAAATGACCAAAGCGGTTCCTCGGTGACCTGCTAGGATTTATCCTTAACTTACCCATTATAGAGAAACAGAACATTTACTGACTAATATCCACATTGAACATTGGGTTTTGGAAGAAAAATGTACATGTACATATCAAAACACCACTTGTGCTCACCTACCACGATGATGACCCCCCTCTCTCTACCTTATTCCCAATCTGAAAATGTGTACGAACACCAAGGACATACATTGGGTTTGCCCCAGCAACCCCTTTATCAGAGATATAACAGACCACCTGTGCGGTCTGAGGGCTGACACCCCAGAGCAAAAATGCCAGGCTAGTATGTCTGTTAAAGACGAAGGGACAAAATCTAGGGTAGAAAGAGCTGGTTGTCGATGGCTTGTCAGTACCCCTGCCACCGAGATCCTAATGTCATACGACCGTCATGACACAAACACTAAATTAACAATCCCAAACCAAACGGTGTTCTTGACGGTCCCACAAGGGGCCACTGTACATATAGCCGACATTGTCCTCCTCCATCTCAGTCCAGAGAGACACGATTCAGAGATTGAGATGATGGACGCATTCAGAGGCCACAAGCTCACTATTGATGACACCCTTCAACAACAGCTTCTAGTTGAAGGGACCAAATTAGTAAAGTTCAGTCTCAAATTGACTGGGCTCACGACTACATTTTTCAATCGTATAGGAAAATTATCGGCTTATCAAGAACACCCCATCAGTTTGACTGCCCTTGGGCTCCTCCTTAGTGGTTGGATCATCACGGCAGGTATCGCATACGCCATGCACAGACACATCCAAACACTACACACTAGACTGGATGCTATGACACTCATTCCACAGTGTTTCAAGCTCCTGTCTACCCCTCTACCACTAACTGCTCCTAACTCTGCCCAGGAACAGTTATACTAACTGTAACAATCTTTCCCATTTTCCTTTTCATAATCATTGAAAACTCAGGGATAACAAAGGGTTGTTGCAATGTTTGATGTGTTTTACCGATGTGAAGAGCTATATTTTGATAGAAATTATGTTAGCTAGCCTAGTTAGAATTCATCTGCCCAGATGTTACCTACTATGACTGCCCAGGTATCAAAAGCCTTTATGAACTGTTACTTACTGTACAACTTTCGGGTTGTCCTCAAGGACTGAACTGTTCAACTTTTGGGTTGCTCTCAAGGACTGTGGCAGGAACCCCAACCTTAAGAACAAGGGGGGGGGGGTGTAGGGTCTTGGCCCACTCAAAATGGCAGCAGAGACCGCATGGCCCTTTTTTTCTATAATCAAAGGAGAGACATTGAACTCAGTTTCCCAGGATCCTTCACAAATTCACAACTGGATGCGAAGTCCCGCCCATGGACCCAGTCTCAAACGCCATTGGTCGAAAGCGGCCTACGACCGATGACATCATCTTGTCAATAAAACCAGCGGACAGATGTAGTTCGGCCTCTCTGTGCTAAGCTCTGGCTGGCTGATAAGGGACATATGTACTGTGCACGTACTGAAGGAGTTTTCCCTCCATTTTGGACTGAGAACAAAGAGACCACGTTTTTCTAACCTCACCATTTGGCCACGGTAGAGTAAGATTAACTTAGCTTTGTTCAAGTCTTATAGTATACTTATAACAACCGGTTCAGTTTCACTGTAAAGCAACAGTAAATTTAATTAGAAAAACAGAAAGGTGACCAGTTTCCGTTCTCCCTCTTTTTCATTCAACGTTGACTACCTTCTGCATTCTTCTCCATCGCTGGATCCGAAGAATAAAGCAGAGACACGTCTTTTCGCTGACGAGCGTAAGACAAGGGACCATCCAGACCGTTTCTCCTGAACGCTCAATGCAACAGGAATTCCAACGGACAACCCTACTGAAATCACACAGGATTTCCCAAGTAAGGCTTGATATCTGGGCAGATTTAGTTTAGAAACTGTGATTTTTCTTGCGAAACTATATCATATTTTTGATTCTAAATGCTGATATTTTGAGTATATTTGTATGTTAAACTCTGCTCGCTGTTTGCTGTTTTGAGTTGGGAGATTTGTATTTAGTTTTTTTGGGGGTTACGTTTGTTTTGTCGAGTGATCTGAACTAGTAATTCAGTCCCGCTGTTACGAGCGGTTACCCTCAATTAAATTGCATGCACTTTTCCTCTCTCTCTCGCTCTCATTCTCTCTCTCTCTCTCACTGATATTCACTGAGTGAGCGGCGCCGGGGTTTATGTTCGACTCAGGCTGGTGAACCAAATTCTCCCACCTGTTTCGTCAGTTCCTTTGTGTGTCCGCTCATTTCCACCCTCATGTGGTATCAGCTCCATTTTGGATCTAACCCTCCATTTTGAACCTGATCCTCCATTTTGATTCCCTTGTTACCACATCTGGACACACACACACACACACACACACACTCATATACACACACACACACACACACACTAGCATATACAGGTGCATCTCAATAAATTAGAATGTCATGGAAAAGTTCATTTATTTCAGTAATTCAACTCAAATTGTGAAACTCGTGTATTAAATAAATTCAATGCACACAGACTGAAGTAGTTTAAGTCTTTGGTTCTTTTAATTGTGATGATTTTGGCTCACATTTAACAAAAACCCACCAATTCACTATCTCAAAAAATTAGAATATGGTGACATGCCAATCAGCTAATCAACTCAAAACACCTGCAAAGGTTTCCTGAGCCTTCAAAATTGTCTCTCAGTTTGGTTCACTAGGTTACACAATCATGGGGAAGACTGCTGATCTGACAGTTGTCCAGAAGACAATCATTGACACCCTTCACAAGGAGGGTAAGCCACAAACATTCATTGCCAAAGAAGCTGGCTGTTCACAGAGTGCTGTGTCCAAGCATGTTAACAGAAAGTTGAGTGGAAGGAAAAAGTGTGGAAAAAAAGATGCACATCCAACCGAGAGAACCACAGCCTTATGAGAATTGTCAAGCAAAGTCGATTCAAGAATTTGGGTGAACTTCACAAGGAATGGACTGAGGCTGGGGTCAAGGCATCAAGAGCCACCACACACAGACGTGTCAAGGAATTTGGCTACAGTTGTTGTATTCCTCTTGTTAAGCCACTCCTGAACCACAGACAACGTCAGAGGCGTCTTACCTGGGCTAAGGAGAAGAAGAACTGGACTGTTGCCCAGTGGTCCAAAGTCCTCTTTTCAGATGAGAGCAAGTTTTGTATTTCATTTGGAAACCAAGGTCCTAGAGTCTGGAGGAAGGGTGGAGAAGTTCATAGCCCAAGTTGCTTGAAGTCCAGTGTTAAGTTTCCACAGTCTGTGATGATTTGGGGTGCAATGTCATCTGCTGCTGTTGGTCCATTGTATTTTTTGAAAACCAAAGTCACTGCACCCGTTTACCAAGACATTTTGGAGCACTTCTTGCTTCCTTCTGCTGACCAGCTTTTTAAAGATGCTGATTTCATTTTCCAGCAGGATTTGGCACCTACCCACACTGCCAAAAGCACCAAAAGTTGGTTAAATGACCATGGTGTTGGTGTGCTTGACTGGCCAGCAAACTCACCAGACCTGAACCCCATAGAGAATCTATGGGGTATTGTCAAGAGGAAAATGAGAAACAAGAGACCAAAAAATGCAGATGAGCTGAAGGCCACTGTCAAAGAAACCTGGGCTTCCATACCACCTCAGCAGTGCCACAAACTGATCACCTCCATGCCACGCCGAATTGAGGCAGTAATTAAAGCAAAAGGAGCCCCTACCAAGTATTGAGTACATATACAGTAAATGAACATACTTTCCAGAAGGCCAACAATTCACTAAAAATGTTTTTTTTATTGGTCTTATGATGTATTCTAATTTTTTGAGATAGTGAATTGGTGGGTTTTTGTTAAATGTGAGCCAAAATCATCACAATTAAAAGAACCAAAGACTTAAACTACTTCAGTCTGTGTGCATTGAATTTATTTAATACACGAGTTTCACAATTTGAGTTGAATTACTGAAATAAATGAACTTTTCCACGACATTCTAATTTATTGAGATGCACCTGTAGCTCCACTATTAGTTTAGGATTTCCTTGATATTTTTTTGGGATTATATTCAGATAGTATTGGCTGTGTTCACTACTGCTTGATTGTAATAAATCTTGTTATATTATAATAAGTACTCCTGTTTGTTTTTGTTTGAATATTGTGTTGAAGCCAGCCTCTGCCACATCAAGAACTCCCAAGTTACCTCAGAGTACTGTTATTTTATTGGTGTTAGAAACTAACTGTAACTAGATTACTATTAGATTTGTATAGCAATAATTGAACTAGTTTTTCCCCTTTTTGATTATTCTGATTAACAATTAAGATACTCAACCTTCAGGGTAGATTTTGTTTTGTGAGACTCAATCAGTAACTTGCTATCATTTTTCTCTTTTCAAAGAGTGGTGCCCCGAGAATAGAATTTAATGAGTTAAATTCTATTATTTAATTATTATTTAATTGTTATTTAATTATTCAATAATTAATAACAATTATTGATTATTTCTGATAGTAACACTGATCTAAACAACCAGTAAAGCCCTACACCAGTATCCATGTGTACATGTAGGTGCCTCGAACCACATTCATCCGCACAGAGGAGCAGAGCTGAAGCACAACCAAAATAATGTACTTCCGCAAGATGCATGCAGTATTATTTTTTAACTGCCTAGATGGCCAAAACTTACATAGTGTAGCTTTAAGCACAGGTTCCTCCAGGGGAATTTTGGCTAGAGGTGTCTGCAAAATTACTAAGAACTTCTGAAAAACATCTTACCTTAGATGTAGAAGCTGTAACAAACCTTAAGTCAAAGCTTTTTATTGTCATATGGGCAGAGTACAATGTACCATGAATTCTTTCTTAGGTGGTTCTCACAGAACCAAGACAAAATACTATGAGCAAAATGAACAGACAGACAATGAGTGGACATAACTTACACAGATAACAGACTTGCATAAACTTACACAACTTTAGTTTTACACACTGATTGTTCATCACTTTTGTGGAAAGGTGTCTGAATGAAAAGTATTTAAGACATTTGTTTCTCACATCCAGTGAGCAAAATGATCAGAGGGCACACCCACAGGGCATTAGCAGTAGGTTGAGCAACCATAATTGGGTTTTCCAAACATTTCTGCACAGACTACAATCTGAATAGTGTCACCAGGTATTTGGTTCCTGAGATTTTCTGTTTCAGGAAAATTCAGTTTCAGGAATTTTTAAGAGTTTCCCTGACATGTCTTTGAAACGGAAAATCAAATCAGATCAAATCAAATCACTTTATTGTCACACAGCCATATACACAAGTGCAACGGTGTGTGAAATTCTTGGGTGCAGTTCCGATCAACATAGCAGTCGTGACAGTGATGAGACATATACCAATTTACAATAAAATCAAATTAACACAACACAATTTAAACATATGTTATACACATAATTACACTCAACAATATACAAATAATAACATACACTGTACAGTATACAATACGCTGTTTTTTTTTTTTTTGTTTTTTTTTTTTTTTACTATATAGATACACATTATTCAATAAAAATTAAAAATAAAAATATATAAAAAAAGTATATATAAATAGAATGTACTGTGTTGTACTGTATTGACATTCAGGCTGTCAGTTGATAGTCAGTTGTTAAGAGAGAACATAATATAATAATAATAATATAATTTATGACAGTCCAGTGTGAGATATAAGAGTAAGGGTAATAAAGTGCAGATAGAAAATGATAAAAAAATGATAGTACAAGCTACTTAAATCTCAGCATGCCTAATGGATTATTCTGAAGGCTAATTAACTTTTAAACTGCAATTGTTCACCTTTTCACAACAGCCATTCACTTACAATAATAAGTAGCCTAATGTTTAGATACAACAAATTTGACACCAACATAAAATATTTTTGACCTTTCATTTAATTTTTAATTTATTGCAATTTCCTGTGTATTTGGATTTATTCGACATTTCATCTTTCATGTGCTTTCGTCAACATCCATAATAATCTAGATATTATTCTTTAAATCCATTTTTCACTTCACTTTTGCAAATCCCACGATTGCAATGATTTAATGTTGAGTAAATAAAATTACATAAATTATCTTAAAGTAACAAAAAGGAACTAGAACTTGGCTAAATAACCTTGGAAAATGTGAGAAACAAGTGCTGCAGCTTTCTCAGTGACGATGGTGTTTTGCGATGCATTTTACAGTATGTGCATTGACATGTCAATCAGCAAACATTTATCTGGTATAATTTATGATTTCCTATAACACTAGATGGCACAAGAGACCATGTATGAGCATTACTTGTCTGATTATTCTTCAAAAAAAATAAATAAAAAATATGTACAAAAATGCTAAAATGTACATCAACAACTCTTTTTTTTTTTCAAATTTCAAACTAAATTTCAGGTCACAACTGAAACCAGTGGGATTAAATTTGTTCAACCATATTGGCAAAAAGCCATTTCACACACAAGATCTTATCAGTTCTATTAACCTTATGCACCAGAGAAACTAGTGCACAGCCATCTTGAAAATTTTGTCTCGGAACTTCCATTCTAGCGATTCTGTGTAGATATCTATGGTGTTGATGTCAAAGTGTAATTAGCCAGCGAAGTGGATTTACTGGTTATAGAGTTGTCAAAAGCTATGGTGAGTATTTTAAAATGTTCAGGGGGTGTCATAACTACTGGAACCAGAGCGGGGAAATTTTAAAACAAGAGTACTTCATTCATAAATACACAAGATCCTACCTTTATGGTACTGATATGCAGTGGTCGATTTGTAAAAAATATTTGTCAATTTATTATTTTTATTTTTTAAATAAAAAATACTAATACTTATCTAATACTTATGGGCCATTGACAAATAAGGATGTCCATGGTGGTAAAACTTTTAAAAATTTAGTTGAAAACAATAGTGTCATGTTCTCAGAAATGTAATCTTTGTATCCAACTTGGTTTCATACATAAAAACTTTATAGCATTTTCTACAAAAATTAAATAAAACTTTATAATTGTCATGTGCTGTAACCATCAAGTATAAAGTATTATTATACTCAGTGGAAGATTTTGGCATGGGCGACATGGGCAGTTGGCCAGGGCGGCATCTTGCGGGGGGCGGCACGAGGCAAAAAAATAAATAAACAGCTTTCATCAATTTCCAAAAAGTTTTCAAACACATTTTTCCAAGGAAAAAATATTTTTAGGATGGGCAAGGAGGAGGTGGGACATGGCTGAACAGTAAACATAAACTTTAATTATATAAATGAATTTAAAACAAACAGAAATAGACACGGCATCTCTGGCCACCCCTTATCTCGCTCACCCGTTGATCAGCTGATTCAGCGCTGGCCATGCCCCATCACGGCCCGGCCACGCCCTCCTCCTCGTCACACTTATTAATTTTTTAGTCAAGAATATCAAGAAGTTTTTCAGGGTTCCACCACATGACTTAAACAAAATGTTCCTTTTCATTAAAATGTAAAGATAAATATCAGATGTTTTTTAAACTTCACACTCTGTCTTGAGGGTCTAAATGTGTCTGCTCTGTTTTATGGTTTTTATGGTCAACATAAACAACAAAATGGCTACCATGTTGGTTTCACCCAGTGACTTTGATTTGGTGGACAAAAGCTTTTAAAATATGAATTATATTTTAGAACACATTTAAAAAAAATAACAGATTATTATACACAAGTCATGCCAACATTTATTTTTTCAGGAATTTTAGCTTTTAATGAGACTTTGACTTTTTTTTTTTTTACTGTCTCTGGAGACCACATGACATTTTTTACTTTAAGCCCCAGAAAAAATATCAATATGTCTTTAAACTCAGAAATTGGAAATATACTCATCACAGAAGAGATGTTTTCAAATAAATGATTTTTTCATGTATTTTTAATTTAAAAGATCTGGACAAAAATGTTTCTTGAACTGTTCTCTTGCAAAACTTTTGAAATCTTGCATTACCTTCAGTGGCGTAAGTTTCATGTGAACACTAGGAAGGACAAGTCATTGCTAAACTCCGACATACCTGTATACCAGTGTTTTCAGAAAACTGGCATCTTTTCGCAGTGGAGAGAGAGCTCGCGTGCTCACGGTTACCAGATTGCATGACTAAAGTGTCTCCCTGGCAGAATATTTCCAAACTGTACAAGTGTCAAGATCTAATTGGGGGATTTCACCTATGGAAATCTGGCAACCCTACACATGTCGAAATCTAATTCTGACCGGCTAATTGCCCTTATTTAAAATGCTATTTATCAAATGTAGAAAATTAAATATTTTACTTGCATGATTAGTTCTAAGTAATCCATGACACAATTGATCTAAAGTGGATGGTAAGGGGGGATGGTGGTTTTAGGAGGGGGATGCTTTTTGGTATGTCTTGCAACAAGGGGGATGGCATCCCCTCGCATCCCCCCTCAACTCGAGACCTGCTGATATGCCTCTGTGCTCATGAAAATGACAAAAGACAGCATCACGAATGACACCTCTGATCATCTTCTCATGTCATTCACCCTTCGCGTTATAGTTAAGGTAAGCAGATTCGTTTAAATGTTAAACTGGGAAGGGGGAGGGGTGCAACTCTATTTATACACGTACACAGGGTCCGAAATTAACACCAAATGCAGGTACATTTTCTGTTTGGCTGGTGAATTTCGCAGTGTCACAGGCCACTCTGGCGAGTGGTTTTTGCTTTCTATCAGTTTATGTCAGCTTGTAAAATAGTTTTATGTAACGGGAGCAAGCTGGTATGTGATAGCTGTGCAGTGTGTGTAAAGCCTCAAGAGACGCACTAGCGACTGACGCTAGAGGCTGTAGCCTTTAGCCTCTTTGTTAGCATGCCCACCTCCCATACCGGAGATTCTGGTTCGAATCCCGATTGGAGCGGGTCGAGCAGGACCGGTGACAGTGGTTCCGTGACCTGGATGGGAGTGAGGTTTAGGGGGGTGAGTGTAACGGGAGCAAGCTGGTATGTGATAGCTGTGCACTGTGTGTAAACCTCACTCCCCTGGCCTCAAGAGACGCACTAGCGACTGACGCTAGAGGCTGTAGCCTTTAGCCTCTTTGTTAGCATGCCCACCTCCCATGCCGGAGATTCTGGTTCGAATCCCGATTGGAGCTGGTCGAGCAGGACCGGTGACAGTGGTTCCGTGACCTGGATGGGAGTGAGGTTTAGGGGGGTGAGTGTAACGGGAGCAAGCTGGTATGTGATAGCTGTGCACTGTATGTAAACCTCACTCCCCTGGCCTCAAGAGACGCACTAGCGACTGACGCTAGAGGCTGTAGCCTTTAGCCTCTTTGTTAGCATGCCCACCTCCCATGCCGGAGATTCTGGTTCGAATCCCGATTGGAGCGGGTCGAGCAGGACCGGTGACAGTGGTTCCGTGACCTGGATGGGAGTGAGGTTTAGGGGGGTGAGTGTAACGGGAGCAAGCTGGTATGTGATAGCTGTGCACTGTGTGTAAACCTCACTCCCCTGGCCTCAAGAGGCTCACTAGCAATTGATACTAGAGGCTGTAGGTATTAGCCTCTTCGTTAGCGCACCCACCTCCCATGCCAGAGATGCCGGTTCAAATCCTGTTCGGAGCGGGTCGAGCAGGACTGGTGACATTTACACATTCTAGTTTTGTCCTCAAGGTGGCTCTGTAGGCCTACAGAACAGTCAGTAACATAGGTGTATAGAATGGCTCTTATTAGTGTTGTCCTGCTGCTCATCAATAGTTTCAAACGCTGTGTGTCCGCTGGCGCGTGGTGAGCGAAGGTGGATTCAATGCTTGTAATCCAGACTTCAAATGATGACTGCACGCATTCTTTGTGACAATTCTGTGGCTGGGTAAGCAAACGTTTAAAAATCAACACTGTTTGTATAATTTGGGCATTTGAAAATGAAATTGGCATTTTTCTAACTGTAATCGCACATATTTAAGATCATTGATCGTGTACTGAAAGCTAATAGTAGAAAATGCAGTTCTCTGGTGCGGTGAGTGGGGCTGAGCGGATTTCTTCTGCGCCAGTGGGCACGTACCATTAGCAGTAGCCTACATCTTGATGCAAGATGAAAATATGTACAGGAGTGTTCATGCCATCGGGATTTGGGATGAAGGGAAGACCACTCTTGGATTTACAGTGGATGTGCGAGTACCACCACACTTAGGTGAAATATTCTTCTGTAATGATTGCATTATAATAAAAACTGAATGATTTTCATGATGTTTGGTTTCGTTAACGGTTCTTGAACGTGCATTATTCCTGTGATGTGGACAGAAAACCAGACTAAAATACTCCTGTATATATTTCCTTTATTACTATTAAGCGCCACAGAAACAATCTTTATTTTATAATCTTTAACTGCTACTGAATCTACAGCACGAGACGAGACATAAAACACTATTAGCAGACCGAATCCCAAAGAAATTACTCTTTTGAGCCAGCTCTTTTTAGTGAATCAAAAAGTTTTATGAATCCGTTGGAGCTGAATGAATTAACTGACTCACTCCAAGTAAATCAAGATTTGCTACTCTATTGTATGTACTTTAGGCTCATAAGAGCTACTTACTGGTCGTTCCTATGACAAAATGTACTTTAAAATACAAATGTAGTTTTGCTGTAATAAGTGAATAATCTGAAAAATTATTCTAAATGGACTATCTGGCAATTAAAGATTTAATAAATCGTAAATTAATACAATTTAAATGCAGTTCACTTTTAAACATGCATACAGTATTGCTATTTGGCTCATATGTCTGTAAAATCCACATGAAAAATGCAATATTATAATATAAAAAATAAATAAATAAAAAGGTCAGGTAAGAAATATGACTGGCTGGTCAATTTTTTCATCTACCAGCCACCTTGGCATGTGGGCTAAAAAGTTAATTTCGGACCATGCACATACACATACACGTGTTTGTTTTATTTTAAATTCCATTTACAACAATTTTAATCTAAAATGTAGGGTGACAAATTAATTTTAAAAAGCACAATTGTAATTTTCTATAATGTTGAACTTGCATGTGTAATAATACGAGCTGTCACTGTTGGAAAATTCATATCAACTACACATTTTAACATAAATAATTAACTTGTTGAAACCTAAAAATTAAGTAGAATTACACATATAACAATTAAACGCTTGTATCGTTAAAAAGTGCAGTGTGTCATAGCTGTCTGAACGTGATCTGCCAGGTCCAACTGACCTCTGAGGGTGTCGAAAAACAATTAGAGTGACTGAAAAAAAAACACCTCACGAGCATTTTCACGTAGCCCTATCAAAAGGGTGCTGTACACTCACACCATACTTTCTGTGCTCCCACACATAATCCATTTTGATCGACTCTTCTTAGTAGCTTCAATACAAACAGAAAGTTAGCTGACAAAATTCGGAAGAGCGGATCGAGGAAAAGGGGCGGGCTGAATAAGGTAAAGGCAGGTGTTGTAAAATGTCCTCCTTAAGCATGTATTTTTCATTGCCTTATACTTCTCAGAGTTGTTCAGAGTGCCCAGTTTTTTCACCCACTAAAAAGGAGAGACTGTGTTGGCAAGCTTTTTGATCAGATACAACCAGTGCGCACCACTGATCGCATGAACAGTCAGTTGCTTTCTCTTCTGCAAAGCCAGGGATCTTCCTGGCATAAGCTGGCAGCACTTGTTTCTGAATTTGCAACAATGAAAGAATTATCAAGTTGGGTGTCTTACAAGTCACCTCCTTCCGTCACGAAATTTTAAGGTGAGGAGGGGAAAGGCATGTGTGTGCACGCGTAGCCTACAGGTGAGAAATGTAGACACGCGCCTGAGAGTTCTTGAGAATTGCAGCCTGTGTGTGTGCGTATTGTGATTGCAGTGCTTGAGGGACGACGGCGATGATGCCAGCGGGTGAGATGCATCACTAATAACTGTGGCCATAGTCCAATCCGCTTCAGCGTTGGGCTCTTCGCCGGCTGACTCTGGTGTTTTTGACGCTCGTGCCCAGGAGAATCGTGTTACGATGACTTTCGGAAACAACTCCGTGGATTTTTTCTTGCAGTTTTATAACTTGCAGAATTTCTCCGCGTTTTTTAATTTCTCTTTTGTGGACGCGATGTACGACAGAGGAGCGAACTACGAGTCGGAATCGCACAGACCGACCATCAAAGCGCTGCTCATCGTCGCCTATTCCGTGATTATCATCATCTCGCTTTTCGGAAACGTGGTGGTTTGTCATGTTGTTATTAAGAATAAACGGATGCACTCAGTGACAAGTTTGTTCATTATGAATTTGGCCATTGCTGATATTCTTATAACTTTCCTCAACACGCCTTTTACACTGGTAAGTTTTCATGGCTTGTTTGAACGGGTATTGATTTTGTTTGTTGTTAATGGGGGGATGGGTGGGGGGGGTTTATAATTTATAATTAATTGTATTTATTTATAATTGTAATTTATAATAATTTACAACTAATGTGATAAAAATCAGAATTGTTCACATGTGGCACTGTACTCACCATTGTGGTAGTGAAACTTTTTTGTCATTCTGTGCTATAAGTCATTCTTTCTTAAGAACATAGTAATAGTTCACCCAAAAATGAACATTCTCTCATCAGTGTTTTGGGGGCCCAAGGTAAAGTACAGGAATGGGTCCCTCTTCAATTGTAGACATTACCTCGATTTTCTCTGAGCTTCCTTTCTCTGTTGTGATTCAACAGGTTACTTGAAAAACACAATCTGGCTACCTAAACTATAATAAACAAAAACATAACACCTTTTTTTCTGTCTCAGACTTCCTCTTTATTTAAATGCGTTTTTCCACCATTAACTTTTTAAACCAATAAACAATTTACAAGGTATCTAAACAGACCAAAACTTGACTCTGAGTGGATTCAGCAAATCTTGTTATGAAACACTCCATGTCTCCAGCAGCTGTGTCATCGACATTAGCTTCAACCTCATGGTAACCATTTTCACGAGTATCATAATCATTATCAACAACACAACAATCATATCAGTGTTATTGCAAATTGTCAGAATATGTTATTTAGGATTAACTAAAAATAAAACAAATATCATTTGCATTTTTAAGGGGGCCCTCAGCTTTTTATAGTGCCAGGTGACTTTCTTCCTTCTGCTTAACACAAACAAAGATTTTTAGAAAAATATCTCAGCTATATTGGTCCATACAATGCAAGTAAATGGTGACCAGAACTTTGAAGGTCCAAAAAGCATATAAAAGCAGCATAAAAGTAATCCATATGACTCCAAGTCATGTCAAGTCATTTTTATTTGTATAGTGCTTTTCACAATACTCATTTCAAAGTAGCTTTATAGAAAATTATGCTTTAACAGAAAACAAAGCTGTAATATATGTAATGTCTTAGGGGCCCTTTACACGACAACGTTTTCAACTAAAAACGGAAAACTTTTTATGCGTTATGGCTGTTCGTTTATACGACAACGGCGTTTTGGGGCCTGAAAACACAAACTTTTGAAAACTGGTTTCAAAGTGCAAGTTTTTGAAAACGATGCCGTTATCGTCTCTGTGTAAACATACAAAAACACGAATTTGTGAAAACGATGACGTCATGCACACACGTATTAACGTGTTCAGCCTATAGGCATGTGTGCGAGTACTTCAAAAACAATGTGCGAGACATTCAAAACTACAATGGCGGACTACAGGACTGTGTTTGTGCTGCTCAAGATTTTGAGTTTATTGACGCTTCTCCAGCAAAGAGTAGATTTACTGCATCACTATTACGACCAGCAATCGCCATCTTCATTGTTTGCATTCACCGCTCTGTGGAAGAATGCTTATGTGCGCAGGCGCGTAGTGTTTCTGTACAAAGTGACATCGCCAACTACTGGCCTGACATGCATAATACAGTGTTTTTAGTCGTTTTCGCGGATCTGTGTGAACAGGGATTGTTTTGAAAACGTTGTCGTCTGTACGCGAAACTTTTCAAAAATGCAAAGGAAAAACTTTTCAGTTTTTAATACATCGTTGTCATGTAAACGTAGCCTTAGAGTCATAATTGTGTGGTTTGTTAAAAATATGATTGTAAATTGTACCTCAAAAAATAAAATAAATAAGTAAATAATATTTGTATTTAGATCCCCAGTGAGCAAGCTAAATGGAATTGTGGCAAGGAACACAAAACTAACCAGGCTCACTGTGGGAGCCAGTTCCCCTCTGGCTAAACAGCATGAATATAATGTCAATATTAGTTATTTATGTGTAGTATAAGTCATGGTTTAAATACGTAAACTAACTAAGTGTTAGGGGCCAACATTTAAACAAAAAAGTTTTATTTGAACTGTAAAATTAATGACTTTAAGTTTTTGAAGTCCATCCTGAATGAACTGCAGAAGTGCTCACAGAAATATTGTATTTTGTTATTTGGCTGATGAAGGCTTTAGTTGGCAATTAATGTATTGTCTATGTATTCCATTTTAAGAGTGTTGTCCATCCTTTCACCAAGGTGATGTCAGATGTCAGTGAGGTGCAGCGTAGTTTGACTGGCAGCTTGTGGCAGTTCATTTTGGTGCAGTCCATCTAAGCCCAAGGTTCAGGCCATAGCCAGTGAAGTATCCCATGTCTTACGGTTGAAGTTGGCATCAGTTCATCCTCTGTGAAGTCCATCGTAGTAGACTGGAGTGATATCAAGTTGGCACAGGCTGCAGTTAGTCGTCATCACTCAAAACTCCAGTGGTTAAATCCAAATATTCAGAAGCGATATGATAGGTTTGGGTGAGAAACAGATCAATATTTTAGTCCTTTTTTACTAAAAAATATCCACTTTCACTTCCACATTCCTCTGCATTTTTGCTGATTTGCATTCTTTATGCATATTGCCACCTACTGGGCAGGGAGGAGAAATTAAATAAAAAAAAATGAACTTTGAAGATCCTTTTTTTTAATGCCTATTCAAAATAACCACTGTTGGTTAACCATTTCCTGTTCATTTCAATCACATTTGATATTTCATAACATCTCAAATATTCTATCAACAAATTAATCTCCATTGTATCTGTAATCATCAGTTGATGTTAGCCCACTTTGAACATTATTCATAACAAATTTATTAGCCCCACTTAAGGAAGACTGTGAATGTGTTTTAGGGGGGCCTTTAGCCCCTGCAACAGGGAAAAACTATCCGTTCAATTCTTGGACAGTTATTTTTTTAAGTTATTATTATTATTTAATCTACTTTGAACAAAACTGGAAATGACAAGTAAGTATATTGTCTAACAATAAATGAGCTTCAATGAGCTCATGGATCAGGAATATTTTGCAGTGTATAGTCACAAACAGGTGTTAAGGAAAGTACTGTGGTAGTTTTTGTTGCTGTTTAGTGTTTGGAAATAAAATAAAATCAAAAGTGCCTTTTACCCTGGGGGGCCTTTAGCCCTGTTGTACCCTCATGTATCAAATATTTAAAAGTGTAAAAATGTGTGTAACTCTTCTGCAAAAATGAATGAATAAATAAATAAAATAAAAAATGTATTGTAATCAAGATAAATAACCAGATTTGTCAGCTGTAACTCAGATAACCACTCTGTATAATTGTGATGAGCAGAATAGCATCGCAGAATGCACAACGTTGGGTTCCACTTCTTTCAGTCAAGAACAGAAAGCTGAGGCTGCAGCTGGCACAGGCTCGACAAACCTGACAGATGAAGACTGGAAAAAAGGTAGCCTGGTCTGTTGAATCTCTCTGCTGAGGCACACAGACGGTAGGGTCGGAATTTGGCACCAACAGCATGAATCCATGGACCCAACCTGTCATGTGTCAACAGTCCAGACTGGTGGCGGTGGTGTAATGGTGTGGGGTCAGGAAAGTTTTCTTGGCACACTTTGGGCCCATTAATACCAGTAAATCATCACGTGAATGCCACAGCCTATTTGAGTATTTATTTTTGCTGACCATGTGAATCCCTTCATGGCCACAGTTTACCCATCTTCTAATGCTTACTTCCAGCATGATAATGCACCATATGACAAAGCAAAAGTCGTCTCAAATTAATTTGAAGGAACATGACAATGAGTTCACTGTTCTTTCCAGTCACCAGATCTGAATCCAATAGAACACCTTTGGAATGTGATAGAAAGGGAAATTCGTAGCATGAATGTGCAGCTGAAAAATCTGCAGAAATTGCCAGATGCAGTCATGTCAACATGGACCAGAATCTCAAAGGAGTGTTTCTAACATCTTGTGGAATCCATGCTATGAAGAATTGAGGCTGGCTTTGAGAGCAAAGGGAGGCCCTACCTAGTATTAGTAAATTGTTCATAGTGAAATTAAATATATATTAAAATTAATATATAAAATTAATAAATAAATATATGTATATGAAAACGTATAGGGTTATGATACTGCCAAATGGCTAAGAAGGGTTAATGAAGCTTGCAGGTGTGTATGTGGTTTGTCTGTTTGTTTGTTTTTTGTTTTTTGTCTAGTAAAGTATATGCAGAGGAGGTGCATGATTCATTTGTGTGGTCACACATGCTTTTCTTTAATGCATTTTGATACAAGCACCCTGTACTGTGTTCTGTCAGGTTCGGTTTGTTTACAGTACATGGGTATTTGGGAAGGTGATGTGCCATGTGAGCCGCTTTGCACAGTATTGTTCTGTCCACGTCTCTGTACTTACGCTGGTTGCCATCGCCATTGATAGACACCAGGTAAGTGTATTTAAAAAAGCACCCACATAAACAACACCAATTACTAAAATTACAAAAATTGATCAATGAAACATTTTGAGTATTCCACTTTTTTCCACCTCTAATGAAAACTCAATGAATCATCAGTGCATGTCAATGTGCAGTCAGTCATGATTAGTGATTACCGCTGTCCATCAGGTGGTGATGTACCCAATGAAACAGAGGATGTCTCGGCTTCAGGGTGTAGGCTGGATTGGAGTCATCTGGGTGATGGGGTCCTGCTTCTCTCTACCTCATGCCATCTACCAGAAACTGTTGCGCTTTGAATTTGTGTATGAACTTCTTTCTCTTTTTTTCTTTCTTTCTTTCTTTTAACACAACAACAAAATGAAAATACCATTGAAATAATTGATTTGAAAGTTTAGCTGACAAACATTAAGTTTATTTAAATTAACTAACAAAAATACATTCTAAATGTTTAAGTAGTACAGTTGGGTGAGAAGGCTTCCAGTAGATTGTACCCAGTGAATCCTCCTATTCTATTTCATTTGTCACCCTTTTGATACCCTGCCCTGACTGTCATCTTTAAGTTAGAATACCAACATGGTCAGTAAGTTTCTTTTCCAAAAAATAACATGCAACGATAAAAAAAAACATCCATGTTTTAGTCCCTTTCCAATGGTGTGTTGATACAATCTTTTTGTTCTTGTCTTTCTTAGCAATAACAGGGTACGGATGGTATGTCTTCCCAGCTTCCCACAACCCTCAGATCTCTTTTGGAAGTATCTGGATCTTGCCTCGTTTGTCCTCCTGTATGTATTGCCATTAGCGATAATATCCATAGCGTACCTTGTTGTGGCCAAGAAGGTGTGGTTCCGGAATGCAGTCGGGGATCTCACGCAGGCCCAATCGGCAGCCCATCGCAGGAGAAAGAAGACGACCCTAAAGATGCTGATCGCAGTGGTGGCTGTTTTTGCAGTCTGTTGGTTTCCCCTAAACTGTTATGTGGTGCTGCTGTCAAGTAAAGTGATCCAGGCAAACAATGCCCTGTACTTCACCTTCCACTGGCTGGCCATGAGCTCTACCTGCTATAACCCCTTCATATACTGCTGGCTCAATCACAGCTTCCGTGCGGAACTCAGAGCCCTGCCTTTAATTGGACGCATAGCCAAAGGCAACACTATCCAGCAATCCTGAGGAAGCACTCTACATACTTCAGAAATCTGCATTCTGTTTTCTATTTTTGAATTCACATCAAATACAAAAGTACTGGAGCAGTTCATCCTCCCTGATGTGGTTTCTGTTTTTCATCCTACCCATGGCTCTCATTTAGTCTTCTCCATCTTAATGCAAGTGATATCCAAACCGGTAAAGAGCACTTTGTTGCCATGGAAGAGATGACATAAAAGCTGAAAGAAGCTGTAATTAGAAACTCTGTTCTGGTTAATTATTTATTTTATACCCCAAGAAATATGGTCTGACTAATGACTAGGAAATAAAGCCTCAAAGACCTTACTAGGATTTAAAATATATCAAATTATATTTTCCGTCATTAAACCCATCAAAAACTTCCCAATTGACTTCCATTAAATGATTCACTGTAACCTTGATTTTTTCTTTTTTTAAAGAAAAGGAAGGAATTTGTTTTTGCTTAACTGAACCCGGAATATTCCTTTAATAGGATCTTTGTTTAATTACCTCTGTGCACGAGTAATTCTCAGGCAACACTGTATTAAATTAATGAATATTGTTACTATCTATTCATGAAGTTTGGTGTATTCTTGTGTAAGGCTTGTAAGAGGTTCTGACCTCTCTCCCTCTCTGCATTATGAGCACACGCAGACAGACCGCACTGTGGTATGAAATGTTAATATCAGAATTGCAGTTTCATGCAATTACATTTTATCCACACTGAACATGCCCAGTTGATATTAAGCCCTATTCTGGACATTCCAGAGAGCAGCTTATGATATTGATTATGGGGGCCAAATATAGAGATGGAATGTATTTTATGTACAAAGCTAAAATATGTTTTTGCAGTCTTCATTGAAACAGCTCATTGTTACGCTCTTGTCTGGGACAGCAAATCTGATCTTAAAATAAATTACAGCAACATGATTTTTATAATGCTACCTGTTCTAGCTTAGACTATTAATATCATAGTATGCGTTCATGTGGCCAGGACTCTTTGTTCACAGTTTGTAGAGGAACACCATGATGTATGTATTAATGGAACTCTTATACTGTACATTTCTCATGCATAGAGCATGAATAACTGCAAATTATCTGAGATTATCTGACTGTTAATTGTTGTCAGTGTTTTTTTTTTTTTTTTTTTTTTTGTGATATGTAATGAAAAGTCTTATGAGGAGGAGTCTTAAGTCTTAAAACTGGGCAAAAATGGTTTCTGGTCAGCCAACAGAGACACTTCTTATGTGATTATGCAAAGAATAAAACAGCTTCATTTAGCCCCCTCAGCTATTTCTAGAAATGGCCCTGTGCATATATAGTTTTTGTGCCTCTTATTGCCATTGTAATAAGTGTACTGTAATTTACTTTGGATAAGTGCCCAATAAATGAATATTTGTGTGGTTTGTAATAACAGGGACCATTCATTTTGGGTAGAAATTGGGGAAATTATTTGTGCAGTGGTGATGGGATTGAAGTAGGATTTCAGTAATTCTTCAGGTCATGGATTGCCTAATGTCTGGTAATGAACCTTTTCCTTTGTGTCAGCTTACTAGTTCCCTGATCACTACAACTTATGTTGTGTTTTACATACTAGGAATTTTGATTATTTTATGGTGTTATCGAACAGTTTATGGGATAATCCCAATGCAATTTTACACATGCAATTTTTACACAATGAAAGGCAGGTTCAGTTTTCCATAAAGCTCTTACAGATTTCTTCTAAAATCTTGAAATATCATGTATTTAATTACCTCAGAAGCAGTGCAGGTGTACCAATTATGGGGTGCCATAGCAACAAAATCCATAATTTCAGTGTCTTTTAATGAGTCCATAGTACATAAAAATATGGCAAGAACTGGTAAGCACTAAACATCTCAAAAAAATTAATAAATAACACAAATTGCATTGTTCAGAGCAAAAAAGAAAACCCAAGTAGAAACCTTAGTATATTTTTTTAATAGATTTGAGCAGCACGGTGAAGCACAAATGCTAATATCAAAAAGGACACTTCGCAGTATATCTCAGGACTGGCTGAAGTTTCAGGTGTTTCACTGTGATTTTAAAACACTCAAAGGCATTATGGTTAGAGATTGACCTTATCCAAATGCAGATATACAGTATTAATACAAAAGAAAAAAAAGTGTGATTTCCTTTCACATATTATGACATGAATTGGAAAGCATCAAAAGTTCTGATTTCTTTAGTGATGGATCCACACAGTTATATTTTACAATATGCATCAATAGGTAGTATATTGTATACAGTATTTATCAGGGTGTATATTGATTACACATATAAGGCATATAGACAATTTCACGTGTCACTAATTCACTTTATCATTCTAACTAAACTCAGCAAAAAAAGAAACGTCCCTTTTCAGGACACTGTATTTGAAAGATAATTTTGTAAAAATCCAAATAACTTTACAGATCTTTATTGTAAAGGGTTTAAACAATGTTTTCCATGCTTGTTCAATGAACCATAAACAATTAATGAAAATGCACCTGTGGAAAGGTTGTTAAGACACTAACAGCTTACGGACAATTAAGGTCACAGTTATAAAAATTTAGGACACTAAAGAAAGATGCCCAGGGTCCCTGCTCATCTGTGTGAACATGCCTTAGGCATGTTGCATAGAGGCATGAGGACTGCAGATGTGGCCAGGGCAATAAATTGCAATGTCCATACTGTGAGACGCCTAAGACAGTGCTACAGGGAGACAGGAAAGACTGCTGATCATCCTCGCAGTGGCAGACCACGTGTAACAACACCGGCACAGGATCAGTACATCCGAATATCACACCTGCGGGACAGGTACAGGACTGCAACAACAACTGCCCGAGTTACACCAGGAATGCACAATCCCTCCATCAGTGCTCAGACTGTCTGCAATAGGCTGAGAGAGGCTGGACTATGGGCTTGTAGGCCTTTTGTAAGGCAGGTCCTTACCAGACATCACCGGCAATAACATCGCCTCTGGGCACAAACCCACCTTCACAGGACCAGACAGGACTGGCAAAAAGTGCTCTTCACTGACGAGTCGCAGTTTTGTCTCACCAGGGATGATGGTCGGACTCGCGTTTATCGTCGAAGGAATGAGCGTTACACTGAGGCCTGTACTCGATGGTACCCTGGAATGGGATCGATTTGGAGGTGGAGGGTCCGTCATGGTCTGGGGCAGTGTGTCACAGCATCATCGGACTGAGCTTGTTGTCATTGCAGGCAATCTCAACACTGTGTGTTACAGGGAAGACATCCTCCTCCCTAATGTGGTACCCTTCCTGCAGGCTCATCCTGACATGACCCTCCAGCATGACAACGTCACCAGCCATACTGCTTGTTCTGTGTGTGATTTCCTGCAAGTCAGTGTTCTGCCATGGCCAACGAAGAGCCCAGACCTCAGTTCCATTGAGCATGTCTGGGACCTGTTGTATTGGAGGGTGAGGGCTAGGGCCATTCCCCCCAGAAATGTCTCACAGCAAGAACTGGCAAATCTGGTGCAGTCCATGAGGAGGAGATGCACTGTAGTACTTAATGCAGCTGGTGGCCACACCAGATACTGACTGTTACTTTTGATTTTGACCCCCCCCCCACACACACACACACACACATTAGTCACATGTCAGTGAAACTTGTTCAGTTTATGTCTTAGTTATTGAATCTTTTTATGTTCATACTAGGGCTGTAACGATACGCGAACCACAATCGAAATCACGATACAAACGTCCACGATCCTGTGTCATGGTTCGAGAAGACCGAACCGTGACACACGGCCCTCTCCAACCCCAGCAGCCTGCCATCAGTTACAGATGCAGCCCCTTGAGCTCTTTACACACCCTATAAAATTAGGGTGACCATACGTCCTCTTTTTCCTGGACATGTCCTCTTTTTCGGACCTTAAAAAAGCGTCTAGCCGGAATTTCTAAATTTGCAAAAATGAAAATAAATTTGGCTTTAGTTGCATTATGATGTGCATCTGGTCTAATACTTCATTGTGTGTGCGTGCATATTTGCATTGCTTTAACCCCAATTTGTAAGTCCCACCTTCTCACACACCAATTGGTCAATTATAAGAGGCTTGCAGCAACCATTGGCCAAATTCCTGCCTGTCAATCTCTCCGTGAACGTGCAAAGTGCTGTTGTGTTCGGCATCAAAGAGTTTCTTGACAGTAGCAGCAAATGACAGCTGAGTGGAAACAATGGAAACAATGCCCAAACGAAAGTGCAAATTTACAGAAGATTTGCACAAATAATTCCCATGCTTTCATCCAGGTCGAGATCCGTGGGAAGCAGAATGTGTGACATGTAAAGCTGACACTTTCGTGTCAATTGCTAATAAAGGTGCAAGTGATTTAGAAGCACACATTAGCTCTGCGAAGCATAAAGGGTCAGCAAAAGGTGAAAGTTCATCAGGTAAATTAACGGACTAATTTTGCGACCAGGTAAAATTATCACATTGCTTCATTTTCCATGACCATTCAAAATAATAGTAATAGTAAATGAAGGTACACTCATGGCATCGAATATTTTATTTTAGTACATGGACATTCAAAATAATGTTGGAATTATTTATTTATTTACATATATTTGTTATGCTAATAGTGTCTTTTTCACTGTATTAAAGTTTGCATTCATAGTAACACTCTTTTGAACCCTATTATTCCAATCCCCCCCCCCCCAAAAATAAAATAAAAAAACATATCGAGGTATATACCGAACCGTGGCTCAGAAATCGAGGTGTGAACCGAACCATGGATTTTGTGTATCGGTACCTCCCTAGTTCATACAAATATTTACACGTTAAGTTTGATGAAAATAAAAGCAGTTGAAAGTGAGAGGACGTTTGTTTTTTTTGTTTTTTTGCTGAGTTTATGTGATGAGTAAAGGCCGTTTCACACGGAACGCGACAAGTGGTGGAATCGACGTGCGGCTGCCGCTTTCTCTCGCAGAGGAAGCGTTTTGTGCAGACAAGGCAGTGCTGGCGTCGCGATTTCAGGGGCGGCTGTTGCCATAGTTACAATCAACAAGAACTCGCGAAGTCACCTACAGGTGCAGCAGCAGCAGACTTGCAATGTATGTGAGAGAAATATTCTGCGCCTATTTTACCTCACCCGATTGAGAAGTGCCCTGGCAATACTCTATTGTAAAATTTAGATGCAGTTGGACCAAACGGATTTTAAACTGGGCTCACATCGTCTCTTTAACTGTGTATATAGTTCATATAGATGTTATATCAAATCATTAGTTGTTCAGTTAAGCCAAAATCAGTTGAGAACATGAAACTTGAGATAAAACATGAGATAAACAAATTATAAAGTAAAAATGCCATTTGTGTTTATTGTTGATTTGTGTAGGCCTGTGTCTGTGATATGCTTACAAGAGATCCTGATGCATTATTTTGCTCATCATAATCATGTTTTATATGTTGTTATTTATAATTTTATTAGAATTGAGTAAAATACTTTGTTATTACTAACATAGAGCTTGATGACACCCACTGAGTTCTGTTATTTTATTTTTTTTTTTTTGGTAAATATAAATTTGCACTTTGTTTTACCTGGCAAACCAACTTGCGCTTTTTCAGATCTCTATGAGATTTTTTATTATTTTTTTTTTTCTTTTATCCCCTTTTCTCCCAATTTGGAATGCCCAATTCCCACTACTTAGTAGGTCCTCTTGGTGGTGCGGTTACTCATCTCAATCTGGGTGGCGGAGGACATGTCTCAGTTGCCTCTGCTTCTTATCTTATCATGTGGCTCGCTGTGCATGACACCGTGGAGACTCACAGCATGTGGAGGCTCATGCTACTCTACGATCCACGTACAACTTACCACGCGCCCCATTGTGAGCGAGAACCCCTAATCGCGAACACAAGGAGGTTACCCCATGTGACTCTACCCTCCCTGGCAACCGGGCCAATTTTGTTGCTTAGGAGACCTGGCTGGAGTCACTCAGCATGCCCTGGATTTGAACTCGCAACTCCAGGGGTGGTAGTCAGTATCAATACATGCTGAGCTACCCAGGCCCCCCTATCTCTATGAGATTTTTGAGGCATAAAATAACTCGGGAAATTCCTCTTCCATGTTTTCAACAGTCTGCTTTGAGCTCAGTAAAATGTTGTATGATTGGCTGTGAATAAAGCAGATGTGGCTCCTGTAACTGTTCAGAAAAAAATAAAATATTTTTTCTCTTGCGGCGCCTGCCGCAAAGAGCTGTGCACGTGAAAGCGGCAGGATTTTGGGTGTACGAGCACCGCTTGCGCACCACCTGCGCACCGCTAGCAAAATCACCTGCGATTTGCCGCTTTCCACATGCCTCTTATTGAAAATGAACTAGACACTCGCGCTTGCTGCGTCCATTGTAAAACAGCCTTAACTGTAACAATCTTCCGATTTATGTTATAAAATATACATTTTTTATATTTCAGAATTCTTAATTGTGACTTAAAACATTCTTCTTCTTCTTCTTCTTTTTATTTATTTATTTATTTTAAATAAAACAGATATTGAGTTCTAGGATAGAAGTAAAAAAAACAAAACACCAAAAGCACATTTTGGCCCAGGGAGATTTGTCCGTTTAGTTTAGTTGTCCCATTGTGTCTGGAGCAAGCCAGACTTTATACCTTATGTCTGTCTAAACCAATCCAACACTGACGTCTGTGGTATTTTATCACTCTTAGACCTAGATGATACTGTTGCTGCCCAATCTGAGTGGTGCATTGTTCTTCATACAATGAAGAATATCCAGAAAGAAAATCCAGAAAGAAGACCTGAATGTTGTGCAATTATTTTTGACATGTTAAATCTCCCTTTGCTGCTATCTGTGAGATGACAGTGTGTGTGCGTGGGAGGGTGTGTTTGTCCACATGTCATGTATGAGAGATAACTGTTTATTTAGATTTTTCACAGTTCTGTCAGAATGAATTGCAGAATTTATGTCCCAGTTGTATGCTGCTTTAAGTCTGTTGTGATTACTATAGCTGTAAATACGTTTATTGAAATGATATCGGTGACGATCATTTATTAGTTGATTCAGTGAAATGTCAAGCATCTGCCTGTTCCCTCTGTGCCTATCACATGTCAGTCCTGTATATCTCTTTAAAAGCTGATAAATCAAGCTAAAAAATAAATAGATTTTCTAAGTGTTAGTCCCATGTGTGGCAGCGGGGGCGTGGTCAAGCGTCTGTCCAGAGAGAGAGAAAGCGGTAAGGGCGCTTGTGCCTGAGCTAGATTATGCTTAACACCTGTCTCTAATTCCAGTGAGTATGGGGAGAGCGGCATATAAGCAGCCACGCCACCAGCAGAAGGGAGAGAGAGAGTCTGGCACAAGGAAGGCCACGGTGCTCCTGAATCTGTTACATTTATTCTGTTATGTTTGTGAAGCTAATGAGTTAAAGTTACTATGTGCCTGTGAAGCTGATGGGATTGTTTAGTTGAAAAGCACTGAAGTGGCTGATTAAAAGTCTTACCTGAGCCTGGAAAACCCGCTTCCCTGTGTTCTCCTTTCACACTAACCCCGTTACACCGTGATTATATTTTTTATACATTATATATTTTGATATGTGGCCTGCTGATGATTGGTCAGCAAATCACGCAGGATTCTCTTCAAATATTTAAATGGGATAGTTCTGTCATCATTTACTCACCCTTATGATGTTGTTCCAAATTTGTTTTATTTTCTTTCTTTCCCAGAAGATAAAAGGAGATGTTAGTAAGAATGTTAGAGGCTGACAGCCTCAGTCACCATTCACTTTCATTGGTTGGAAAATATATGCAATGAAAATGAATGGTGACTGGGTCTGTCGTTTTGTGTTCAATGAAAAAAAAAGTAAAATAGGTTTAGATTGACATTAGAGTATATTATGACAAACTTGTCATTTTTGGGTAAACTATTCCTTTAAGTAACCCACATATAGGCCTAATCGAAAAGACAGTGTTCTGCTGAGTCTGGCCAGGGTGTTGAGTTCATAAAAATACCGCAAAATATATGATGTAAAGTAACAAATAGATTCTAAATGTTTTTAATGGTAACCAGCCACATTAGAGTTTGACCATTGTTGATTCATTGATATAAACACAAAAGTGTGCATTTTCTGTGTAGTTGTAATTTAAATAAATAATAAACAACATTTAAAACATTCATCTGTTGTTTCATAAGTGTGTTGGGTTAGAAGCAGCTGACTTTTTCAGTCTGCATTGCATTGGCATTGCACTGAATACGTCTCTATAGCTGTTACATGAGGGTTTAGATGACTGACATGTATGTTGTCATCATGAAAAATATATTTGTTTTGTTGCTAGTAGCAGAAAAAAGTGTCAATAAGTGCCTTGTCTTTATGTCCACATATATTTTCAGTATGTTTATCCTTTAGGTGTTTGCATATGCGTAGGGGCACGTGTGTGAGTGTGTAATTAAAAATGACAGTTGAATGGGCAGCGAGAACAAAAAAATACAACATATGAGATGCAGACAACACATGTGGAAGATAAATGTTTAGGCCTATGTCTGTTTCTGAGGGGAACATAATCAGTCATCACAAGGCATATTGTCCATCTGTGAAAGATAATTTATTTATTTTGATTGAATTTAGACATCTAATGGACTGAGTGAGGTTTGAAAATGAATCTTATTAAGTTCTTTGAAATGATGATTTACAGTGGGTTTTCACTACAGTGGTTCAGATGTAGGAATGCTGAGGTGACTGAAGAAATGTTAACAGTATTATGGTATAAAACTTATGGTGCTACCAACAACAGAAATAAGTGCAGTTAGAATAGCTAAATATTGGAAAAGCATTGCTTAGAACCCTACTATGAACTTTTTGTAATGCAGTTTGTAGCACTTTACAGTTTACACAGTGACAATAACCTTGAGGTGATTAAAGAGAAATGTTGAATAATGTCTTAAAAGGTAACATCATTAGATGGTTACAATTTAGATGTAACAGTTACAAATTAGAAATATGTATTTGAAACCAGTAAGCGTAGCCTACTATCTGAGTGAGAGAGAATGGAAGATAGAAAGAGAAAGAAAAGGTAGAGAGAGAGATGCCATTGAGATTTGGGAGACTGGCCTGATGGCCTGTAACCCAGTTGCCCAAGTGCAGAGCCCAGAGAAAAGATCAAGGCAGTGAAAAGAGAGCCAGAGCCAAGTTACAATCCTGTTTTATCCTTTCCTTGACCACGTGACCAGAACCAGACCTGATACATTTAAACTGACCAATCAGCAGACCACCTTCAACCCCCACTGTACTCAGGTTGTGACCATTTGCATACCTCCAATATACAAACACCTAAACCAAGAGGCTGATAGATTACTATAAGCACCCTCTGGAATGCAAGATATCTGTTTTCATAAGGAAATGGGAACTGTAACACAGAAATTAATTTCTTTGTTATTTTTCAACCCTACAACAAAAGCAACAAAAGGGTAGAGATTATATTAGATTCAGTGAACTAGTTATAAAGAGACAAAATTATGTATCATATTTAATCTCCAACTCTCTCTCTTTCTAATACCACAGTTGGAGTAGACATTTGTCAACATGTATTTGAAGAGAATACTAGATTATTTTATGTTTTGATTGAAGTGGGATCAATTCACTAATCTTGTGTTAAATAGGTGGCAGAAAGTCAAAAATCTCAAATTTCTCCAACTTCCCCAGTGGCCGAAGCTGGAACTACAGTTGGACGCATGCACATTTTTGCTCAATGTACAGTGCAAGCGCAAGACATGAGCATGTATTATCTGAACGGAAAATTTCAGTATACAGTAGAAATCAAACGCTAACACTTTATAAGTTATATTTAGACACGTTATTACTTATTTCTTTGCAAATATAGCAGCTCACTAGTCTGAAAGAATTTTTGGTTCATGAACATTTGCCGCATGGGGGTGTAAGTCAGAAATTTCGAAAAAATTCAGAACCAACACACCAGTTTTGGTAGCACTTTATAATACTGTTCCATTATTGATAGGTAGTGTCATGATCCACTGTTGTGTTTATCCTCTGTCTTCTGTTTTCCCTGGACTACACTTCCCAAAATGCACTGCCCTCATCTCTGTCAGCTGTTCCCATTTGTTCTCACCTGTGTTCCATTCCCTCGTTAGTTCTTGTGTATATAATGGTCTCCTTGGTCTCCCGGCCTTCCGCCTGATCTGCTCTGGTCTCTTTGGTATCCGGCTCCATCTTGGCCCTGCCTCCCTTACCAGCCTTCCTTGGGCGTCAGGAGCCGCCCATTAGGGGGCTCCCTATTTCTTATTAAACATCACGCTGCACCTAGATCCTACTTTCATACTTCCTTCAAATGTTACAGGTAGCCATGCAGGAATTTATGCAGAATAGTGATGTCCAATTCTTGAACGAATCGTTCTTTTGAGCCAATTCTCAGCAAGTAACCGGTCGAGACAGTTCAGAACATCAAACTGAATTGAACTTTAGTTCCGGGTTAATGACGCAAGATGCACAGCTTAAGTACATGTACTGGCTACGCAGCACATCGAACTGTCCGACTCAAAAAGAACCGAATGAGCCGGTCCCACTGACTGTCAAAGTTTGCCGAGGATTACAGAGGTCTTACTATGTGTTGAGATTAATGGCAGTAGCCGAATAAAATTGTTTATAAACCTATAGATGTTTGTTTTTTTAATAGTTACAAATATTTGCAAATGAAGGTCTTGATGCTTAAGTAAGAATTTTTACTCAATGATGTTACTAATACAAGCACGTGGCTCTTATGAGTTACTAGACCAGTTATTGAACCAAAGAACCTGTTTGAAATTAAGGAATCAGACCTACACGCTGAATCGAAAGTCAACTTTTCGGTTGTGTCCAACTCAAAAAGAACCAAATGAGCCAGTCCACGAACTGTCAAAGTTTGCTGAGGATTACCGAGGCCTGCAAAGTTTTAAGACGTTAATAGTATCTGAATAAAATATTTATAAAACCAACAGCTGTTTCTTTGTGTTATTTTTGAATCATTTAAAAAATATTTGCAAATTACGGTCTTGAGAATTAAGTAGGCATTTTTACTCCTACAAAACCTACCACCAGCCCCTTAAACAGTTTAATAAATTGCTATGAAGCTTTAGAAAAATATGGCTCAACAATCACAAACAAAACACTTCCTTATACAATAACTTTCAGGAGAAAAACAAATTACTTAACTGAAGCACCATAGTTCCCATGGTGGAGAATCAGAAACCAGTTACCTTATTCCAAAACTTGTCCACCAATTTAATGGATAATATATTTTGTCCATTTTAAACATTTTAAATTGGATTTTGCTATTCATTTTGGCACTTTGCCATGCTAAACAGTTGGCAGAGCTCTAAGTGAATCCACTGTTTCTAAAAACCAGAGATAATTGACCTTGACAAATTAAGTGAGGGTGATCAACACATCCTTATTAAATGAATACATGAATGAATTGCTTATGCTTGCGGACCTACCTTAAAATCCAGAACATATCTTATACAGTACTTCACAGATCTAAAACTACTAAAGAAAATGTGTCAACACTATAGATACAGTCGGCAAGGAAGCGCTGCCCACTTCTACGGGAAAGCAGAGCCCTGTAACCATAGTTACTCATTTATGCCTATGAGAAAATCAGGGAGAAATATCCAATAGATTTGGCTATTTTAACAAATAGACTATTTGTGTCGGTTGGAACGCAATAAAAAATCAGTTCCAGGTTTTTTGGCTTTGTCTGAAGTGTAAAAAAATACACAACAGCTTTTCGTCATGTTTTTCATTGTTAAAAGAGTCAAATCTATTGGATATGTCTCACCGTTTTTCTTATAGGAACAAATGAGTACCTATGGTAATGGGACTTTGCTTTTCCCCATGCTAAACCACGCCCTCAGTGTATGCCGCATTGCCGACTATATATATAATACCTGGGGCCAGTTGCATAAAACTGTTTTAGACTGGTCTTACAAGTTAGTTATGTACAATTTTGATCTTAACTTTTCTAGTCAGTTGCATAAAAACTTAGATCGTTCCAATTTAAGACCAAAATGTAAGACCACCACTGATCTATATATATATATAACTGGATTGCTCATAGAATTCTAAACTGCCAGCAGTAGGTGAAGCCACCGGAAGTGTTCTGGCGGCCATCTTACTATTCCCTACCGACAGAGGTCATCAACCGCCAACAGACGAAACTCTCAAGATGACCAGATGTACTGCGTTTAACTGTGAAACAATGTTTACTAAAGGATGTGGCAAAAGTGCCCACAGGTTGTAATTTATACAGACTGTGTACCTATTAAGCACAAATAAGTAGTTATCCCCATGTAGAGTGGGTATAACGATCATAATCTTTAATAATCTACAGTAAAAATACAACATCAAAGTGTATAAATTACCCCTTTTTAAAGCAAAAGTATCCAATAGCGACATCTGCGGATTGTTACAGGATGCAACGTTTCTCTGCCTTCAAAGAGTTTAAAAAAGTTATAATCACTGAGATCAGTGATGGTTAATAAAAACGACTAGCTTTGTGTTGATATTTTAACTAGACAGTACCTCTTTAAAATAAATCCAGAAGAACCAAATATAAAAATGTAGTATAGTATATAAACACACAAGTCCATATGCAGTATGTAGTATATACATGAATTTACCTTTACTTAATGGAATTATCCCATGCATTTGCATTAATTTCTGGAATATGTACATACCAGCTTGTGAGCATTTAATCATTGGCCAATCAATATGTCAACAATCCCCTGATCTATTAATTCATAATCAGAAAGAGGTTTATTGACAATTATGCACACTCAAGGAAATCATACATATATATTTTTTCAATAATAGAAGCTTCCAAGTACACACAAAAATTGACTATTAAACTGAACAATACAATACAAATTTGAAGATATGTGGGGACAAATCTGCTAATGGATTTAACAACAATCCCACAGCAAGGCAATTTAAGTCAGCTTTCAAAAGAATTGTAGCAAGACATGCCATCAGAGCTAGTGGCAACTGTTCTCCACTGGATACCACAGTGGTACTGGAGGCAACACCTTCTGATATGCTGGCATTTCGGCAAAGTGACGTTCAGCCTGAAACAGAAGACACAGAGTAAAACATCACTGTAAGTCTTCCCAGCTTGTCCATGTTCAAAGAGGCTGTGGTGGGGTACATAGCAAGCTTTGTAATTAAAACAACTATGAAGAAGATTCAGTGCACTACCTGTTTATCAGCACTCAGTGTCGAGAGCTCTTCCCAAGATGAACTTGGACACTCGCTGATCAACATGAAGTCCAGAGGTGGACTTATCAGACCATCAGACAGCATACTGAAAGTCTGCAAGACAGCTGAGAGATTTATTCAACTGCACACACTCACGGGTCTCATGGGCGCAATGCAAGGGTCGGACGTGTGAATGGCGAGCTCTGCACACTTTGCTAGTTTTAATAATATTTGTGTCACAGACTGGTGAGATTCAATACACCCTGATCATTATTTGTTTTGGGAGGACAATATGTCAAGGAATTCAAAATCCTCATGCTCTGGAGATATTAAAAGACACTTACGTGCTCGGGCTGATTCCCCTCAGTGGCAGGCCAGAAGCCCCGGATTTAATTCGGACGGTGAATTGAAAGAAATCTGGCGTGAATTGATGAATGTGTTGGCAATGCTGACAAAAGTTGTTGCAGACTTGGAGGATCTTGCTGTAATACATCGATCAACCACTTCCATGGAGGCGAAATTCTCTGAGTTAGTTACGAGATTATTGGACGTCGAGAGACGGATCAATTATCTGGAATCATTGGAGGGGGAATTAGCTGCTAATCCGCTGGCGACCAAGACAGACTTGCAACGCGTTTGGGAAAAACTGGAGCATTTGGAGAATCCTAGTTGGCGTAACAACATCCGAATTGTTGGAATTCCTAAGCACGAGGAAGGCCGAGATATGGTAAAATTCCTAGATGAGCTCTTTCCGAGTCTGCTCAACATAGCAGGCCATAAGCTGGAAATCGAGCGAGCTCAAAGGGTCCCAGCTCGAAGACCTGCTGAGGGAGATGGGCCCCGATAAATTCTGGCCAAATTTCTGAGATCATCCGATAAAGATCTCTTGTTACGTGAGGTGAGGATTAAAGGAAGTCTTTCTTGGAAGAACCACAACACTTTCTTGTTCCCAGACTTTGCAAATTTGACGAGAGAAATGTGATAGATTCAAGGAATGCAAGAATCTCTTACATCAGTGGAAGGTTGCTTTTGCACTGATGTTACCGCCC
This sequence comes from Myxocyprinus asiaticus, assembly GCF_019703515.2. Taxonomy (NCBI): domain Eukaryota; kingdom Metazoa; phylum Chordata; class Actinopteri; order Cypriniformes; family Catostomidae; genus Myxocyprinus; species Myxocyprinus asiaticus. The sequence goes on along the minus strand of NC_059346.1, from coordinate 17,080,097 downwards.
AAGTTGAGAATAGATACTAAGGATGGACGTAGAGAATTTACACGCCCACAGCAAGCATTGTCTTTCATAAAGACATTGGAGTGAGTAAGCCATTTGGTGATTTTCATGTTGCCGCCTAGTGGACCCGTCTCACTGAACATACACTCGACTGTCCGAGGAAACTGAGCGCCTTTTTCGTTTCGTTTTGTGTTGGTTCCGCCTAGCGGCTGGAGTTTATTTTGTGGAATAACACTCCCTCAGGACAGTTGTGGATGAATCTGCTCGTTCTTGGTGCTTATGCCTCCTATCGGCTGGAGTTTGTTTTGTGGAATATTTCTTGCAGGACATTGGAGTGATTAGGGCATGTGTTGAACTCGTATAACGACCGAATGGACCGGCTCACTGAACATTCGTTTGACTGCCCGAGAACTGAATAGACCCCTTTTTTTCCTTTTTTGTATGTGTGTACCGGATCCACTACCGGCTGGAGTTTGTTTTGTGGAGGAATACACCTTCGGGGCAATCTAAAATTTTTTTTTTTCACTTATTGGCTGGAGTTTGTTTTATAGAATATTTTCTGTTTGTAATTCTGTCTCACAAAATTTGTATAGAAGCACCGGACTTGAGCAATCCAATGGCAAAGTTGCCGCGGGGGCTCTCGTAGGCGTACATGGACAGTTTGAGTTTAGAGAGATGGACGCCGTTTGGTGCTGTCATGCGCAGGGTTAATGCACACGTTTTTCTTTTTCCCGTTTTTTTTTGGTACTGGGGGAAGTTTGGGATTTGATTGTTACTCTAATGTTGGAATGTGTTCGTTTTTGTTATACAATCTATTATTTCTAATATATCAAAATGTTAAATGTTAGTATGAGTGGATTGTCTCTCTCCACATGGAATGTGAATGGGCTGGGGCACCCCATGAAAAGAAGGAAGGTTATTTCTTTTCTTAAACGTAGGAAATATGATATGGTGTTTCTTTAAGAAATGCATCTTTCCTCGCAGGAAGCTGAAAAGTTTGGGAAGATATGGGGTGAGCATGTTTTCTTTAGTCCTGGATCAAGTAAGAGCAAGGGAATCATTACACTGATAGGTGGACATCTACAATTCAAATGTCTCAAACTGATTGGAGATCAATTAGGAAGAGTCATTATTGTTTTAGCAGAAATTCAGGGGCAAAGTCTTATTTTGGCTAATATTTATGCACCTAATGTTGATGATCAGGGCTTTTTTATAGATCTTGAATGGATGTTGCATGCCACTGGCACCCCTCATGATATAATATTGGGAGAAGACTTTAATCTATTGATCATAGTGAAGCAAAAGTGTGTAAACCCCCTAGAGCAACAGTGATGCTTCACAGGATGTGTAAGTATCTTGGTCATGCAAATATTTGGAGACTTTTGAGCCCATCTGGGAGGGACTATACATTCTTTTCATCAGTCCATAAGATTTATTTTAGAATACAGTTGTTTGAAAGTATACAGTATCTTTTTTTAAAATGTTTTATTTATTTATTTATTTATTTATTATTATTATTATTATTATTATTATTATTTTAATTTATGTTCTAATTGTTGGTGACCATTGTAGTGTGTGCTTGTGTCAGGTGGGGGAATGTTCAGGGGGAGTGGTTTAATGTATATAATTGATTTGTATGATTTATGTATGGAATCAATAAAAACTGTTAATAGCAAAAAGAAAAGAATGGAAAAAAAAAAAAAAAAAAAAAAAACACACACAAGTCCATTTCTGAATTTGACACCAAATTTAAATCCAGGGTCTCCACAAAGGTTCTCGAACTCCATGGTGATTCTGCATTCAAGGAACTTGAGGAACACATGTTCAGCCTAAAACCATACAGCAATCACATCTTCATACTCATAAAGTGCATTGTTGGAAGCTACCCTAACATCAGGTTCCACTTCATTGCCAAGGAAACATGTGCTGCATCACACTCCAAACAGCTTAGGAAAACTCTGGGTAAGCTTGTACTGCAAAAAAATCATTAAGATATAAAGATCAGTTCCTACTGCCAGCAACCCTCTCTGCAAGAGCCAAGCCCATCCCTAGAAATTACATTTAGAAAATAATCATCTTTTTTTTATATAACAATATGTAACAAAGATAAAAAAAAAAAAGGAGATGAGAAGTGTATAATACATACATTAAAAGGGATAGTTCACCCAAAATTTAGTCTGTCATCATTTACTCAACCTCATGTCCTTCCAAACCTGTATGACTTTTTCTGTGGAACACAAAAGATGATATTTTAAAGAATGTTTTTGTCTATATAATGAAAGTCAGTGGTGATCAAAACAAGCTGTTTTTCTCACCATTTACTTTCCTTATATGGAATACAAAATACCTTCTTTTGGGTTCTGCAAAAGAAAGTCACATGGATTTGGAAGGACATGATGACAGAATTTACATTTTTGGGTAGGGCAGAACACCCCTAGGCTATCTTTTGTTTACATTCTATGTTGCCATGGAAAATAACTGTCAGCTGAGTCAGTGAGGGCTTCAGTTAAGGGCTAAAAGGGGCTTCAGTAGAGAGTTCATAGATTTGACTTCTAAAATGGTAACACAATTCCTTAAGTTTTTTTTTATTATCTGTATTAAAATCACTAAATTTGTATATTACAATTGATTTTGAAGCATTGTATTCCTCTAATAAGCAAATATTTTCAGCGAATTAAAACTGTTGAGCACTGACTGTCGGCCATTTTTTTAAGCTGTACAGTGTCTTACTTTTCCCACAATGCATTGCGAATTAGACTGTCTTACTAAAGACAGCTGTGAGCTTGTTTCATGCAATAGCCTTCCTATGGCGTCTTTAGCTAGTCAGACTAATTGTTTGACAAAATCTTAAATTAATGGCTATGATTATGCAACTGGCCCCTGCCACTCAAAACAATAGTGTCAGGGATAACAATTCAATGACCATTACAACAGGCTCTTTGTACAAGTTTACCACCATCAGAAAAAAAGAACAGATCTCAAAAAATAATCGTCAGTTCACTTACATTTGAAAAACAGCAATCAGAGAATCAAAGAGCTAAAGGTTATTTTCATTTCGATAAAAAAAAATAAATAAAAAAATAAAAAACATAAATAGCAATAGTAAGTTGTGAATAGAACACGGCAAATAAATAGATAGACACTTTGCGGACCATTATGTCTGATATGTTTGCTTTATTTCCTGGGAACACTAACTCAGTAAACTGACTGGCAGTAGCCTACTCTCCAGTCGGATGCACATAGTAAAAAAACATGCAATAATGCTATCCTGAATTCAACCCATATACACAAAATATATAATAATGTTGATAAGGGATGACATTCCACAGAGAGGCTTTTATCATACAAAATAACACACAAAAAAGAACACAATTAAGAGTTCAGGTGTTCAGCCAGTGTGAAAATATTAGTACAAGGTCTTCTGGGGTCAGGTTGTGGGCTGTAGCAGAACTCAAACTAAGTAGTAGCCACTTTCACACATGAAACCCATTCATTTGCAGTAAAATTGCCAGATTGACTTTACTGGTTAATCTTCTGCATCTGCTCTTCACACATGCAACAGCTTTCCATCTTTTTTCTGTTTAGTTACCATCATTTGCCAGAAAGTATTTTAGTCCTGTGTATACCTCGTACTTGGAGGAGGTTATCACAGTAACGAATTTCCTAATCCGCTACATCTTATCCAATTCATTAGAGCGCTAATTCTAAGTGCAATATTCGTGCCGGCGCAAAGTGCAAGTTTAATTCCTTTTAAATCCGCATGTAAGTTTAAACTTTTGTTTGCAGCATCAGTTGAGTGTCAGGTGAGAGGTGGTGGTTCTTTGTCATCCGGGACGCATCAAAATGGCATTTACACCTCAAATGTGAGGTGGTCACATGCGTTTTTGACTACCTCTGTATGTGTTTTTGTGATCCACTTAAAAAACGTTTTCCACCCTATTTCCACTTGTATTTAGCTCTGACCATTTGCGGTCAGATCATTCAAAATGCATCTTAAAACCAGCTGTAAACAGGGTCTAAAATGAATACAGCCAGAGCTAGCAAATGCTATAGAATGACTTCTGGCTGAAGTCTCACCCACATCAGTTTCCCCAGTAAGACCAGTGGAAAATGGTGGATAGTCGGCTCTAAATGACAGGCTTTATCCAATTTCTGAAGCTTAGTGGTACCACTAGGATCCGCTCCTGGGGTTGGCATTTTGATATGCAGGACGGGTGGACAACTAAAGTCAATATGAAGAGAAAAACAGTTGCTGTGCCCACTCTATCTGTCAGTGGATCAACACAACATCCTGACATACAGGCAGTGGTAAGTGAAGCACAAAAACTCACACCCATATTTTCAGTACTGATGCCCAACTTCTCTTCTCCCTTTAAGCAAATGACTGCACCTCTAAGGACTCCTCTGTCAAGATCCTTTAGTTTGCAGATGACACTACAGTCATCGACTTATGCATGACGATGACAAGTCTGCATACAGTAAGGAGTACTGAACAGCTGGCTGTCAGGTGCAGTCAAAACGACCTGGAGTAGAATATGCTTAAAACAGTGGAGATGGACTTAAGGAAGAAGCCCCCAGCACAACCCCCTCTCACCATTCTCTGCAGCACTGTCAGATCTGGAGTCCTTTAGGTTCCTGGCCACAACAATCTCCCAGAATCTAAGGTGAGAGTCCTTTTTGGACACTAAAAGCCAACTGAAAAAGTTCAACCTGTTATAGGAGCTGCTGGTACAGTTTTACCAACATGATCACCCTGGAACTCGACAAGATGCTACCGCATGTTCCGGTACCCCTCAACATCGACCTGACTAACGAGTAACCGACAAGTGTAATCTCCCATCAGAAATCATTGCATCAATTCAAATGTGTTTACCTTTTCCTGTGGCACTGCTGACGGCGAGTTGTACGACCAGCCTCAAAAACGCACATTCTGGTCCCATGGAAACCAAGAAGTAATCAATGATCACACAATCAATGATGATAGCATTTTCCCTTTCAGATTACATTTTTACTCCACTGAAGTTTAGGTGTAGGGTTAGGTTTGGTTTAGGGTGTGTGGTTAATAAAATGCATTCCTGCTGACTGAGATACATCATTTACAACTAAAAACAAGTGACTCTACAACTCACTTTTGGCACCACTCTGTGGACATTTCACCCCGAAATTTCTACGTGTGCCCATGCATCCAACAAAACATCCAGCTCTGGCCACTGGTGGACAGTTTTTAAAATGTAAGTAAGCACAGACCGATTTCAGCTGTAGAACTTTCAACCTACTGTTGCTGAATTCACAGTTAGATCAGTCTGATTATACCCGGCTGTCACTGAGTCTGTTCATTTCACTTCTATTAATGTCTGGTTTGGTTTATTTTTTTCCACCTAATTGGCTGCAATGGACAGTCAAGACCTCTGAGAGGATGATCGTTTACCCCTGCCCTACCTCCAGGACTACACCTCCAGAGTGACAGGAAAAACCATCACACATCACACACACATATCACAGACCCTGAAAGCAGCTTTCCCCTATCAGCTGGTTTCCCACAGAAGCTAAGCAGGGTTGAGCCTGGGATTACAGGGACGGAAGAGACCTCTTGGCGAAAACTAAAGATGCTGCTGGAAGAGATGCTAGTGAGGGCAGTAGGAGGTGCTCACCTTGTGGTATGTGTGGATCTTAAATGGATTGTTCACCCAAAAATGAAATTCTCTCATTATTTACTCAACTTCATGCCATCCCAGATGTGTATGACTTTTTTTCTTCAGCAGAACACAAATGAAGATTTTTAGAAGAATATCTCAGCTCTGTAGGTCCGTACAATGCAAGTGTATGGTGATCAGACATTTAGCTCCAAAAATCACATAAAGTAATCCACATGACCCCAGGAGTTACATCTTCAGAAGTGATATGATAGGTGTGGGTGAGAAACATCAAAATGTAAGTCTTTTTTTACCCTAAACTTTAACTCTGAACCTAAACCCTTACTCCACTTTCACTTTTACATCTGAAAGCCACATGTGGTGCCTGTTTAGTTTCACTTTCACATTTGACATTTATTTGTTTTCCTTTGCTGAGAAAGACCCCCCCCCCCCCAAAAAAAACAGGCTATAAAGTTTTGTCCCTCAGTTTGAACTCATCCCCGTCACACCAGCCATTTTCATCCCATAAAAATGTTGGTTCCACCCATATGTGACATTATTAACCAGAAGTGAAATCATTTAGCTTTCTTCAACTTCGTGGTGCAGAAACAGGTAAGAAATATTATAATTTGTATTAATGTTTTAAAGTGTATTATTGTCAGATGGGTATGGTCAAGCATAACAACTTGACCCCATCACATGAAATTAAATCAGTATATTTAAAAATTATATTTTAGACTTCCGGTCTGGCGTTAAAGCAGCACGGTTAAGTAAGCGGTGAGCTCCCTTAAAGTTGGTATAATACACCCTGCTAAATTAGAGACAAATCAAAAGAAAATTCATAAAACGCTTAACGATGATTGGGGGAAAAAAGGCAAAGACTAAAAGAAACCCAGAAAAACAAGGTAAAGACATTAATCGAGAAGAGCAAGACACTATGCAAGAGACAGCAGAAGATAGCGACCGGAATGGCAATTCACTTCTCACATGTTTGGATAGTATAAGTGGCAGATTCAAGACTTTCAAAAAGAACTTAAAATTGAATTCAAGATGTTCAAAGATGATCTCAAAAACCAAATGAAAAGCGAATCTGTAGAATTCAAGGAAAACGTTAACCAGAAGTTAGCGGCAACAACGAAAGAAATACAGGAACAGAATGCCAAGTTGAAGGAATTGAAGAAGCGGAAAGTGGAAGCTCAGAGGCAAACAAAATAATGCAGGACATAATCCGAGTACAGAAAATGATGGCAGATAAACGACCTGGAGGCGTGGTCCAGAAGGAACAACCAACATATCTATAGCATTCCGGAGGATACAGAGAACAAGTTGACCGCACAGTTTGCTGAACAATTTCTCCGTAATGAACTCGAGATTGACACAGACCTCCAAATTCAAAGAGCCCACAGAGCCCTGATGCCGAAGCCAAGACCAGATGCACCTCTGAGATCAATTGTTCTCAATTTTCTGCAATACAAGGTAAAAGAGATGGTCCTGAGCAAATCATGGGAAAAGAGAGTGATTAAAATCAGTGAGCAACAGATCTTTTTTGATCATTTTTGGAGGTTCAAACCAAATGATGCGTCCAAGCCTCCGTTAGTAATTCATAAATTTCACTTCAGAAATAGTATCACGATTTGTGCTGTTTCTAACAAGTTATTGGATAAACAAGGATGGATGGATGGGTGTGTGTGTGTGTGTGTGTTTGTGTGTGTGTGTGAGAGAGAGAGAGAGAGAGAGAGAGAGACAGAGCGTGTGCAATCACCTGTTACCACACCCAAGCAGAGATGCTGTCAGCTTTCTGAAGATCAGCTTTCTCAGTGGAAAAGTAGCCGTCCAAGCGGGGGTATTCTCCCTATTTCGCGGTAGCCAGTGCCCAAGTGTCATTCACTATAGAAACCACAATATTCTCCGCCATTTTAAACAGTATGTCCTCTCCAATGTGGAAAGTCCGGTAAGAGGTAAGTGCCTTGAGTGCCTTGTCTGTTGTGTCTCTCAGCTGTGATGAGCTGTAATGCTGAAGTTGTTTGTTTAAAGCCGTTTAAAGCTATTTCCTAGCTTTAGTAGTGTAGTAAACACTGGCTGATGCAAATTCACTTCACGTCACCTAACTGGCTCATATTACATATAAAAATTATCTTTGCCACCACCTGCTGGCTAATATACTGTATATAACGTAAAAAAAAAAAAAAAATACATGTAAAAAAAGACAAACAGTAGCTCTTAACACATCTGCACTGCTCTTACACTTTAGTTTAGAATGGCACGAACACAAGCGGAGTGATACACACAGTGAAGCGTCAGAGTGCTGATGGTGTCAGACCATCAGTGCTCATGGAATGTCTCTCATCCAATCAGATTCGAGGACCGGAACTAACCGTTGTATATATATATATATATATATATATATATATATATATATATATATATATATATATATGTATATACAATATATATATATGTATACTTTTATATGTATATATACACTACCGGTCAAACGTTTTGAAACACTTGACTGAAACGTTTCTCATGATTTTAAAAATCTTTTGTGAAGGTGTATGCTTAAATGTTTGAAATTAGTTTTTTAGACAAAATTATAATTGTGCCACCATATTAATTTATTTCATTATAAAACTAAAATGTAATAAAAATAAAAAAACGTTTTTGAAATTGATGACTTGGACCAAATAATAAAGAAAAGCAGCCAATAAGTGCCCAACATAGATGGGAACTCCTTCAATACTGTTTAAAAAGCATCCCAGGGTGATACCTCAAGAAGTTGGTTGAGAAAATGTCAAGAGTACATGTCTGCAAATTCTAGGCAAAGGGTGACTACTTTGAAGATGCTAAAATATAACAGTTTTGATTTATTTTGGATTTTGTTTAGTCACAACATAATTCCCATAGTTCCATTTATGTTATTCCATAGTTTTGATGACTTTACTATTATTCTAAAATGTAAAAAAAAAAAAAAAAACAATGAGTAAGTGTTTCAAAACTTTTGACCGGTAGTGTGTGTGTGTATATATATATATATATATATATATATATATATATATATATATATATATATATATATATATAGTACTGTGCAAAATTTTTAGGCACTTAGTGAGGATGTCTTCAAAAATAATGACATAAATAGTTTTCATTTATCACTTAATGTCATACAAAGTCCAGTAAACATAAAAAAGCTAAATCAATATTTGGTTTGACCACCTCTGCCCACAACAGCACCAAATCTCCTTGGTACACCTGGACACAGTTTTTCTTGATTGTTGGCAGATAGGATGTTACAAGCTTCTTGTAGAATTCGCCACAGTTCTTCTATCTATTTAGGCTGTCTCAATTTCTTCTGTCTCTTTATGTAATCTCAGACTGACACGATGTTCAGTGGGGGGCTTTGTGGAGGCCATGACATCTGTTGCAGGGCTCCCTGTTCTTATATTCTAATCTTTTCTATTTGCAAAAGTAATGTTTGTGAGTCTAACATTTATATTTCCTATTGACACACTGAAGCTGAAAATATAAATAACCATCTTAAGACAAATGCTTTTGTGAAACATATTATGTGCCTAAGACTTTTGCACAGTACTGTGTATATATATATATATATATTATTTCTTACTACATCACCAATGGTGTGCAGCTCACATATTGAACTTAATTATTCCACTGCATGAAACCTGACATAAAACTTGACACAATTGTTCCTTATGTGACTCAGTGGAACTCTACCGTTTTAAAATATTCTGCTCTTTTAGAATATTCTAGCTGTTCAAAATATAATATCTTGAACAGGTGGTGGACTATCAGTCAGCAGTAAGCGTTAAAAGTGTTTCAGTGTTTTAGATAAAAGCTTTGACATAGGCAACGTTGTTGCTATTGATTTTATGGTCATTAATTTACGATCATTTTATGATAGTTTTATGTTGATTTTATGGTCATTAATGTTTGTAATGCTGCTATTGTTTTATACACTTAAAATGAACTTGATGTCTCAGTGTTTTGAATTATAAACTTTGATCATGCACTGTCATTGCTGTTAGATTTAATGTTTATTTAATTCATGTAATGACAATAATTTAATGCACTTTTTTAAAAATGTCATGAGTTATTTTTGTGAGGCTCTTTTTGTTAGTAATAAAGAATGGAATACATCTTCTTCCTCTTTGTACTTTTATGTTAAAATGATTATCCTACTCAAATGCATGTGACAAAGTAAATTAGAATTAGGTTAAAAGTTATCCGAAAGTAATCTGATTATATTACCCAAAAATTTAATCTGAGATTAGGTTATTGATTGCATTTTTTTCATCATGTCATTTGTAATCAGTACCTGATTACAGTTCACAAGTAATCTGCCCAGCACTGTATGTGGTCTTCTGTTCTACACCACATGAGAAATGGTGACCATTTTTAGCAAAACAAAACACAACAACCCTGTCACAGTAGGTAGATGTTTCTTTTATAACAAGCATTGTGTTGAATTATTTTCAAACCACTTCCATTATGTCTGTGACAGGGTTGAGAACAAAAGGTGTGTCCAGAAATCAGAAAGAAAGAAAGAAAGAAAGAAAATAATATAAAGGGCTTTGATGCCTGAGGTGGGAAAATATAATTTGTTGGAGTTTTAATATGTGCCTAATTTTGTGGAGTATTCAGACAATTAATCAAATGGAGTTCAAATATATTAATATAATTCCAGATATAAATTTACATGAATTGGCTACATCACTGTCTCCTGTCCACTGATAGCAGGTGTTTGTTGGCAGGTGTTTGTTGGGCGTTCAGGCTCACTATGGTTGTATCAAATCATCCAGGTGGATTCTGTACACTGGTGGTTAAGGAGATAATTTATACTGCTTCTGTAAAGTGCTTTGAATGTGATAAAAGTGCTATGTAAATGAAAATCTAACACACCCAGGTCACAACCTATGATAGGTTGCCCTATGATAGGCACTACAGGAAATCTCTGTCTATAAAAGTAAGCCACTGTGGTCTTTTAATTGTGCAATATTATTTCAGGTATCATGTTATAAAAGGACAGAGACTTCTTTTTCTCTATGTGTGTGTGTGAGAAAGAAAGTTTTCCACATTTTCAGCACTGTCTTAAAATACATTTTGCCAGAAGAAAATGTGAAAGCTCTGAAGATGTTTGTGAATGTTATATCACAAATAGAGGAGAGACTGTTCATTTTCTTTTGAACTTTCAATGATCGATAAATAAGATGTTTTCAGTCTGTGGGATGAGTTACTGCAGGAGGCTGTGAGGTGCTTTTTTGTTTATTAATGTGTAGTGGTTAAAGCTTTGGGTCTGGTTACTGGAAGGTTGCTGGTTCGATCCCACAAAGACTGAGCAATGAGTTGTCACCATTGTGCCCTTGAGCATGGCACTACACTGCAAGTTGCTCAAGGGGAATTGCTCCTGTAAGAAGTGTTTGCTAAATGACACAGTGACATTTGGTAAGTAGCCGTGAATAAAGGGGATAATGTACAGTCATTATTAGAAAATAATTCCCTTCAGCGTGTTACAATCTGATAACCCTGCAGGATTTATTTTGCGATAATGCTCAGTGTATTATCACTTACTTGGCCAAAACAAAAGCAGTTTATTAGTGGCTTATTAGTTAAGCAAAATTGCAAATAAAAAACTAATAAGTCTTGTTGTGCAAACTAGATGCTTTTGCAGTCTGGTATGTGGGCTACAACATTGTTAAATGTTGGAAATCCATTTGATGAAGGCAAAACAGTAGAATTATTGTAAAAGAATAAAAAGATAAATGCTGAGAAAAAAGGAAGAAAGCCAAATGCTGTGCAATCAAATGAAGACCTTCTCTCCTCACTGCAGGAAAAAAACAAACACATTTTTGTTAATTCAGTGTATGGATTGAAACCTTCTGTAATAGCCTTTAGACTTCCCCCGCAAAGACTTCCCACACATAAATAGATAATTTCTTTGAGAAATGTTTTCTTTTTTCAGGGTTTTGTGTGTGTGTGTGTGTGTGTGTGTGTGTGTGTGTGTGTGTGTGTGGTTGGAAATATAAAAGACATGTTACAGAGATTCTTATGGTTCGGAGAAAATCAGAGCAAACACAAACTGTAGTGTTTCAAACAACTTCATGTAAAGTTTCTATTCTCAGAGGAAAGTTATGTGTTTTTGAGCCAGAATGTAATTATCACAAAACACAGTTATTTATTTCACTCTGTTTTATTGATTTGAATTATCCTGTGAGTTGTACCTGAGATTTCCTCTTTATGCCTTCACATTAAAAATAATTACATTCATTTCCTAGAATTGGATTTTAAGTGGAGTGAATGATCCTAGGAATTATGAATAATCCCATTGCTTCTCTTCTGCGAACCCTTAGGAATCAGCATTTCAACATTTTACTACACCATGTTTATTGACCAAATAGTTTAAATAATCAATCAAGGATAGGAAAGCACGTTAACGTGCAACAGAGTAATTAGTAGGATGTAAAACCTCTTTTATTAGCAATTACTTCTAACCAAAATTAATTCTGTTGGTCGGATCAGACCTCTGAAGTGATATGGAAGTATTCTGGCAATCTCCCATTCAAAACAGTTGCAGTTCATGTAAATTTTGTGATGCCCTGTCTGTACAGATCATCCAGAATATTTGAATGATATTGAGTTCAACTCTCTGATTTTGTCAGGTTATCGACTGAACTGTGGGTCAGAAACAGAACCTTAAACCTGACTCTAACAGCTACAGGAAACTAATGCAGAGACATGAATGGACCCCTTTCACAGAATGTGATAATGCTTTTCTGCCTTAATTTAAGGAAGGGTAAATCTAGCAAACTGATTCAGGATGCAAATAAGGAATAATGGGCTGTTGAATGTTCAGTGACAAAAAAAAAAGAAAAAAAAAAAAGGGTCATGAAACAATCTACTTCCAGTTCAAGTCTGCCTCTCAACCACTTTGAAAAATGCAACTCAACTGGGCGAGGACAGCTGTAAGAACAAGGGCCAAAATGGGTGGGTCAGGGGAGAGAAGGGGGGCGAGCAATCTGTCAGTCTGTCTGTCAGTCTGTTGTGATTGGTCTGCCGTTTAGTGTAGTGTTTGTGAGTGGGTCAAAGCTGTTCACGAGCAGCCAATGAAGACCAGAGGTGTTTTTTTTTAACCAAAATATGTAGGTTAGTACAGGAAGTAAGTCTGGAATTACTAACGACTCGTTTCAGGTGTTCAGAATTGGTTCTTTCTTTTGGGAGTCAATAACTCCATTTGTTGTGCACTTTGATTTTTGAAACTTTGCAAATATTTACATTCACAAACAGCTATATAACACACTACATGAAAGGTAATATTTGAATAACCATAATAGGTGCTCTTTAAAGTCCAACTAAATATGTTGAATGCCACTTTCTGAGGGAACAAATTAACTTTCTGAATTAGTCACCCATTATTATTCCACTAATACAGGTAACAGCGTCAAAGATTCTAATAATTGCTTGTAACAGAATGCACAAATAAATGATACACTGTTTTGTAAGCTCACAATACAGCACACAGAATCACACTGGTCATTTTATTTCTGTAATTTAATGTGCAAATAAATGCCAATCCATGTACTCTGTATTGAAAATACAGTATGTGAATGTTTTTGACAATTTTATAACTTTTGAGACTTATTTCAAGAGGTTGATTCACAAGTGCTTAGATCGGTTTAGAGACTTACATTAGGGATGGATGGATAGACAGATGGATGGATGGATAGCGTTTGTGTCTGGGACAATCAATGTAACTGCATCTCAAACGAGTCCCGGTCAGAGACAGTCCAGCTCACCGCATTTCTCAAAACACTCACGTTAATAAATGTGTGCTGCGTGAATATTTAAAAGGTGGTGCCTTTGACTGAAATTGCATAACGGTACTAAACTCAGCAAAAAAAGAAACATCCTCTCACTTTCAATTGCTTTTATTTTCAGCAAACTTAACATGAGTAAATATTTGTATGAACATAAAAAGATTCAACAACTAAGACATAAACTGAACAAATTTCACAGAATAATGTGTCCCTGAACAAAAGGGGGGTCAAAATCAAAATTAACAGTCAGTATCTTCTGCATTAAGTACTGCAGTGCATCTCCTTCTCATGGACTGCATCAGATTTGCCAGTTCTTGCTGAGAGATGTTACCCCACTCTTCCACCAAGGCACTTGGAAGTTCCCGGACATTTCTGGGGGAATGGCCCTAGCCCTCACCCTCCAATCCAACAGGTCCCAGACTTGCTCAATGGGATTGAGATCCGGGCTCTTCGCTGGCCATGGCAGAACACTGACATTCCTGTCTTGCAGGAAATCACACACAGAACGAGTAGTATGGCTGGTGGCATTGTCATGCTGGAGGGTCATGTCAGGATGAGCCTGCAGGAAGGGTACCACATGAGGGAGGAGGATGTCTTCCCTGTAACACACAGCGTTGAGATTGCCTGCAATGACAACAAGCTCAGTCCGATGATGCTGTGACACACTGCCCCAGACCATGACGGACCCTCCACCTCCAAATCGATCCTGCTCCAGAGTACAGGCCTCAGTGTAACGTTCATTCCTTCGATGATAAACGTGAGCCCGACCACCATCCCTGGTGAGACAAATCCGCGACTCGTCAGTGAAGAGCACTTTTTTCCAGTCCTGTCTGGTCCAGCGAAAGTGGTCCAGCCTCTCTCAGCCTATTGCGGACAGTCTGAGCACTGATGGAGGGATTGTGCATTCCTGGTGTAACTCGGGCAGTTGTTGTTGCAGTCCTGTACCTGTCCCGCAGGTGTGATATTCGGATGTACTGATCCTGTGCCGGTGTTGTTACACGTGGTCTGCCACTGCGAGGATGATCAGCAGTCTTTCCTGTCTCCCTGTAGCACTGTCTTAGGCGTCTCACAGTACGGACATTGCAATTTATTAACCTGGCCACATCTGCAGTCCTCATGCCTCCATGCAGCATGCCTAAGGCATGTTCACGCAGATGAGCAGGGACCCTGGGCATCTTTCTTTTGGTGTTTTTCAGAGTCAGTAGAAAGGTCTCTTTAGTGTCCTAAGTTTTTATAACTGTGACCTTAATTGCCTACCGTCTGTAAGCTGTTAGTGTCTTAAAAACCGTTCCACAGGTGCATGTTCATTAATTGTTTATGGTTCATTGAACAAGCATGGAAAACATTGTTTAAACCCTTTAAAATAAGATCTGTAAAGTTATTTGGATTTTTACAAAATTATCTTTAAAATACAGTCTCCTGAAAAAGGGACGTTTCTTTTTTTTGCTGAGTTTATCAACTCTCTCAACTGACTGATGTTGTTTGAGAGTTTGAAGCGATGGTCAAGTGCATGGCAACGACACTGACAAACCTGTGGCACTCGCTTGTCAAAGGGTAAAGGCCACGCCTTCTCACGAATAATATCGAGAACCCGATTTGCTGAAATTCATTGGAAAGCTAAACCCGGTACATCATGACCTGTGATGTTGACGATGTTTATTTCAAACCCGCAAGACAAAAATAGCCTCAAAAATCTCTAAATGAAGCCTTTTCCTCTTGGAATCAAAAATAATGAATGTTGACATTCTCTGCCCTTAGACATATATACCTGTTAACATCTCAAAAAATGTGTTGTAGTGTTTCATAACCCTTTAAATTCTCTCATCATTTACTCACCCTTATGCCATCCTGGATGTGTATGACTTTCTTTCTTCAGCAGAACACAAATGAAGATTTTTAGAAGAATTTCTCAGCTCTTTTGGCCCATATAGTTCAAGTGAATGGGTACCAAACTTTTGAAACTTAATCAGCATAAATGTAATCCATATGACTCCAGTGGTTAAATCCATGTCTTCAGAAGTGATGTGATGGGTGAAGGTGAGAAACAGATCAATATTTTAGTCAATTTTTACTATAAATTCTATTCCCTGCTCAGTCAATCTCCACTTTAACTTTCACTTTCATATTCTTCTTCTTATGTTTCTGGTAATTCACATTCTTCATGCATATGCCCCCTACTGGACAGGGAGAAGAATTTCTAGCAAAAATGGACTTAAATATTGATCTGTTTCTCACCCACATCTACTATATTACTTCTGAAGATATAGATTTAACCACTGGAGTCATATGGATTACTTTTATGCTGCCTTTATGTGCTTTTTGAAGTGTTTGAAGTGCCACCCATTCACTTGCATTGTATGGACCTGCAGAGCTGGGATATTTTTCTAAAAATCAAAATTTGTGTTTTGCAGAAGAAAGAAAGTCATACACATCTGGGATGGCATGTGAGTAAATTATGATGATGAGAGAATTTTCATTTTTGGGTGAACTATTCCTTTAAATTATTTTTAGCACAATTCATTTTTTGCCTTGGTGGACATCCATTTTTCTGGCATTTATGGTCCATTTACTTAAGTGCTTCCTTAAGTGCTTACCATACATATTCTGAAGAGCATTTTATAATCTTAACCTCGTTCTGTTTTTTCCACTTTTTTCAGAGGTCTCTACTGTAAAAACAGATCAAAATCTCCAAAACAAGTCATGTTTTTACCTTTCATGGTTAAAAAAAAAACTAAAGTAATTCATGAAAATGAAAAGAGCTATAAGTCTTAAAACCATATGTGAATGCATTTTTAATTAACACTTTTGCACAAGCAGCTACAGCACATATAACTAACCTATGAAAGCAGTTACATTAAATAGTATAGCAGTTGGCAAATGTTGTGTTTAAATATACACTCTGTGATCACAGTGTTTAGATTTACAAAATTAAAGCACAATTACTCTTAAATAAAAAATAATCTAGATAAAACACACAATATACATTTGAACCATCTCTGGATAAGGTGAAAAGAAACCTTTGTAAAAACAAAAATATGCTGATACAATCTGCTATGTGTGTTGCAAAGTAATTCAAGAGTAAACTGATGAGGAATACCAGGAAAACACAATGTGTCAACAACTTTAACACATGCTGGACTGAACACATATCCACAGCTTCTTTGTGAGGAGTGTTGAATGTGAGAATAGCTCTCACAGCTATCTACAGTCTTCATTAGTCTGATCTGTTTGTTACACAAACACTCATACTCTCCTATTAACTGAGTTTAGTGTAGATGGGGCCTTTTTGTTTCTCTGTATCCAGCGAGAATAGCAGTTAAACACCAGCAAATGTCTGTAAAGTGGGAGACTGTGAATCATCATCTAAGCATACAACAAGAGACACAGCTGCAGATATTTAGCTCTCATCAGAAACACCTAGAGAAGTTATCTACAGGTATGTGTGTAAAGGAATACTTGCTTACTATTTACTAAAACTGCCTATTTACTGTACTATGTACTGCCTACTGTTTTTAAAACAGTATGTGAAACTTAATTCATTATGCAATGAAATCTGCACAGTACTATTGTAACAGGGTAATGTGGGCAAGGAGGAGGCGGGAACCAGCTGAACAGTCAAAGTAATATTTATTTTTAAACAAAAAGACACAAACAAAAACACACACGGCAGCTGCGTGTGGCTCTCTCTCCCAAACTGCCACATCCGGCTGGGCTTTATCCCTCTCCTTGGCTGATTAGCCCAATTGGGGGCTGGCCGTACGCATTCATGGCCCGGCCTCGCCCCGCCCTCCTCCTCGTCACAACCATATACTGCTGAAATAGGAATAGTAGTATGCTAGCATGCTATTCTGAACATCACCAACACCATGGTGTTTCCTCTCACTCATCTGTAGTGTCAAAGGATGGTAAAGCTAAACAGATTTGTATTTTCTTCTTTATTGCACATCATACAGTTCCCTTGAACCCATCAATTCCCTACTCTCAACTCCCAGAAGTTTAGAATCCCACCCTCACTAACTGCCGTTTTGCAGCTAAAAATGAATATCCCCACACTTCTACCTCATCTGCAGTGCGGATCCAGTGTCTGCCATAAACAATTTTTGCCATCAAAAGACGGGTGTTCCTCATCACCACCAGCACCCATCATATTACCTTCTAGGGACTACTATATTACAATAACACATCATATTACAGTAATTTATCATATTGATTGATTAACCCTTAAATGGATGGTAATTTTCTCAAACACTCTTACGTATTCGGGTCTTTAGAGGCCTGGCACTTACGTACACTACCGGTCAAAAGTTTTGAAACACTTGACTTGAAATGTTTCTCATGATCTTAAAAATCTTTTGATCTGAAGGCATATGCTTAAATATTTTAAATTAGTTTTGTAGACAAAAATATAATTGTGCCAGCATATTAATTTAATTCTAAAACTAAAATGTAATTAAAAAAAAAAACAAAAGTTTTTGAAATTGATGACTTGGACCAAATAATAAAGAAAAGCAGCCAATAAGTGCCCAACATAGATGGGAACTCCTTCAATACTGTTTAAAAAGCATCCCAGGGTGATACCTCAAGAAGTTGGTTGAGAAAATGTCAAGAGTATATGTCTGCAAATTCTAGGCAAAGGGTGACTACTTTGAAGATGCTAAAATATAACACAGTTTTGATTTATTTTGGATTTTGTTTAGTCACAACATAATTCCCGTAGTTCCATTTATGTTATTCCATAGTTTTGATGACTTTACTATTATTCTAAAATGTGAAGAAAAAAAATTATAATAAAGAATGAGTGTGTTTCAAAACTTTTGACCGGTAGTGTATATCTATCAAAAATGGACGTACAAAATGCCCAGATACTGTCAAATGTAAAAAATATATTCAAGACAATTAGAAAACAATAAAATAAAATATATCTTGATATATTTTGATGTTTTTTTTATTTTATTTATACATTTAAGAGATAATACAACAAATCAGGACAAATCAAGAACAGGATTCATTATTTTCACACAGAAATTTCATGAGATGCAACTGGCTGTCAAACACATATTGAGCTACACATAACACATAATCTACACGTGTAATTTATGTGTAACTTATGTTTTGCTTATGTGTTTTCTCAGGCACTTGCTGGCACAGTCTAAATAGATGCACAGCTTACATTATTTCAGTAGTACACCCATATGTCAATAGTCATTTCATACTTTTCATGTGTTTTACTTGCTATAAGTTTTCTTCGATGTTTTTTCTTCATCAAATAGCAATGTCAAATGCAATCAAGTCAATCACTGAAACATCAGTGTCATCTTGAGTAAGAAATTACATGTATATTATGTATGTGTATACACATAAAATACTGATAATTCACCATTGTTGATGGTTCATTTTTGCACAGATAGTCAACGTGATATAGTATTTATTTGTATGAATATAGTGCTCATTTCTCTTGTAATACACAAAGATATAGATATCCTGTGATAGTAAACTTAAATAGATATGAAATTATTATAAAAAATATAATTTATGGAAGTGTAAAAATAAAATAAAAAGGACACTCTTACATACATCAGGTCTCTAGAGACCCTATAACCTTTTAGTACTTAAACCATTATATATATATATATATATATATATATATATATATATATATATATATATATATATATATATGTTTTTTTTTGTTTTTTGTTTTTTTGTGGTTGTGTGTGTGTGCAATTTTGGCATATTTATGTGTCATACTATTTATAAGGGATAGATTGAGGTGTACTAAAGAGGTGTGGGCACAACTCCAAAAATGAATGAGGTATAAGTGGAATGAGGTCCTGGGTCTCTAAAGACCCGAGATATGCGTTTTAAGGGTTAACAACATAATTAGTTACAACTATTGCTCACATTAACATACGTGCTTACAATAAACATATGTGCATTTATGTTTGTTATATTTGTCTAAATTTGTTTAATTGTGCCTGCCTGAGGAGGTGGGCTATACCCCTGCTAAGTCTTGGTTCCTCCCAAATTTCTTCCTCATCCTACCTAGGTAATCATAACTAGGTAATGCAGTGTGCTTGTCTCTGTTGCCCATGGTTTGTTCATTGGAGATTGTAAGGCAATTTTCTATGTAAAGTTGCTCTGTGGCGATTAGTATTGTAAAAAGTACAATAGGCTGTTGTATAACTACTATTGCCAATCAGTTTATACAAATGATGAAAAATGAAGAGTTTTGTGAGTGGCTTTAACAAATGAATATACTATTACTGCAGCTAACATTATGATGCTTATCTCATCCTGAATAGAGGACCAGAGAAACAGTTGTAATGTGTCAAATGATATCAATGTTGTATGCAAATGTCCATTCCTGATATCAACAATTGAATTACAACTAGTGAAATGCTAATTTCGGTAATATTTGATATCAAGAATTATAATTTTTACTAATGCAAAAGTAATTACTGTGATAGAAAAATGTGTACTTTCACTAGTAGAAATTCCATTCTTGATATTAGGATTTAGCATATTAACTAGTGACTGACATGCATCTTTTCAAGAGTCTTTTGGAGCACCTCACTGTGAATGTGTTGTGTTTCACTGGTTTCGGCATCTAGCCTGAATTATTACGATGCTGTGTCAAGTTACACCGTAAAAAAAAAAAAAAAAAAAAAAAATAATGATGTTAAATTTATGGTAAAATGCTGGCAGTTGTGGTTGCTAGAAATTTACCATAAAAATTACGGTGACCATGTTTTAGGCTTTGTGGGATGCAATTTTGATGCCTGAATATTTTACAGTTCACTGCATTTATATTATATAAATTTTATATAATAACTTTCTGTAATTATATATGTTTGCTTTCTTTTTACTTTAAAATGTTTTGTTAATCACCATAGTAACAACAAAAGGCCACATAATAACTTAAGATTCATCAAGAGTGGTCTTCCAGGAGCAATAATTAACATACACGTAGAGACTCAAAGAAGATTCATTTGACGTTTCTTTACCCAATGCTTCAGGCAAACCCATACTGCTGCATATCTTAACTCTTAATCACGATTATACGCCCAAGAAATAATAAAATAATCTCCTGATATCATGGACCAATTTTTATTGTTAAAGGAACAGTTCACCCAAAAATGAAAATATTCTCATCATTTACTCACCCTCATGACATTACAGATGTGTTTGACTTTCTTTCCTCTGCAGAACACAAACAAAGATTTTTAGAAGAATATCTCAGCTCTGTTGACCCAAAAAATGCAAGTGAAGAGTGACCAAAACTTTGAAGCTCCAAAAAGCACATAAATAAAAAAATAAAAGAAAAATCATTAAAAAAATTCATAAAACTCCAGTGGTTTAATCCATGTCTTCTGAAGCGAACTAATCAATTTTGGGTGAGAACAGACAAGGGGTGGAGTGGACTAAAGCACTAAACTGGTAAGCAAAAGGTTCAATCCCCACAGCCACCACCACTGTGTCCTTGAGCAAGGCACTTAACTCCGGGTTGCTCCAGGGGGATTGTCCCTGTAATAAGGGCACTGTAAGTTGCTTTGGATAAAAGTGTCTGCCAAATGCATAAATGTAAAACAGACCAAAATTTAACTCCATTTTCACTGTACATCTTGCCAATGCAATCTCTAGGCACGATCATGATTCAAGCTTGATTACGCTTCCTAGTGCTTGACACATGCACAGAGCACAAGGAAATGTAATCGAGGTTGTAATAATAATTGCCAAGGAGACTGCTGATGTCAAGATTTATAGTGAAAAAGGAGATATAATTTGGTCTGTATTCACCCAAAACCGATTGGACTGCTTTAGAAGACATATATTAAACTACCGGAGCCTTATGGATTACTTTTATATGGTCACTTCCATTGTATGGACCTACAAAGCTGAGATATTCTTCTAAAAATCTATGTTTGTGTTCTGCAGAAGTAAGTCAGTCATACACATCTGGGATGGCATGAAGGTGAGTAAATGATGAAAGAATTAACATTTTTTGGTGAACTACTCCTTTAATGATTTCTCAGAAGCATTCTAAATTATTTTGTGTACCCAGTGGCGATTTTAGGGGGTGGCCTGTGGTGGCCTGGGCCACCCCTGAAATCTCATTGGCCACTCTGTGGCCACCCCAGAACTGATTGGTAGTTCATCATGTTCATCAACACAAGAACGAAGAACCAATAGAAACACCTGTCAATCAAAGATGACATCTCAGGTCATTTGTTGATTTAGAGCCACACTGACCCAGGGTCAGTTTTATATTTCTGACCATTATAGTAGTGGTGGGACTGAAGCTGTGTGAGCTGATCTTTGATCAGTGGGGGGAGGGGCAGGCCGCGGGTGGCCAGGCAGGTATCGCAGGTCGCGGGCAGCGGGCGCCAAGTCTGGAGTATAATGGTCAGTCAGAAGCACGAAGCTGACACGAGCTAGCGTCTACCTCCAACTTCCAATGAGTTGACGATGTTGATTTGTGGTCAAAAAGAAAGCTGTTATTTGAGAGGTATGTTCATCTAATCTAATGTTTAATTTATCCTGAATTTCCATGTGAATGTGAAAACATTTTTTCATTGTTACAGTAGCTAGGTTAAAGAGTAAGCTAGACCCTACACCACATTCAGCATGTTATCTTTATATTGACATGAAATATGAAATGCCATGTTTTCTGATTTAATGACGGAGGTGTGTAAAGCATTTTACAGATGTATATGTTCAATAGCTAAAGTTATATATATGGCTAACTTGTGTGAAATGGAAGGGTTTGTGCTGTGACTGTACTTTAAATCTTTACATGAGTTATTTATGAGTTCTTTATGTGTATTATTGGTCAGTCAGACCAATAAAATCTTCAAAGTTTTTATACCTTATTTGACATTTTAAATATGCAGAGGCAGGGCAAATTGCACTTAAATGCCGCAAATGATTTGACTTAACTATTTTATTTGGTAATATTCAAAGTAATTGAAGCTATCAGAACATGTGGAAAATAAACCTGAGTAGACACTGTAAATAGAGTTTTGTTTTTTACTGTATTCAGAGCTCAATCTGCAATTTTGGGGTTTCCAGACAGACACCTATAAGCCCTCGTAGCCAATTTCACACACTGATTTGTACCCAATTTAACAATATTTCTGCTGGACAGTGTAGTTATTGATTGAATGATTGATTGAATTGCGCCTCAATCAGTTATCACCTGTACTTGTATTTTTTTATGATTATACACTATACCTGATGTTATACGCAGATTAATTCTCTACAATGAGAATAGCTCTTAAAAATGTGTAACTGATTTTTCCTAAACAAATACTGATTTAAAAATGGATGTTATGTTAAAATAACCAGAGATTCCCAGAAACTGTAATATGTTGAAATAGAACAGGAATAGAAAACTGTCAAATGTCAAAACAACAGTCTGATATTGAATACAAACAATTCAGTGAATGCTAACATGAGTTTAAGAATTCATTTATTCTACATGTGTAGATGCTGAAGCAAAGCAATGGGATATTTAAACATTTTGATCATGTGCCATTCATAAAGGTTCTCTCGGTATCGCCACCCCACACTAGGTCTGTGCCCCATCTTTGCCACCCCAGTAAAAATGTCCTGGATACGCCACTGTGTGTACCACAGCATTGTTTAATACTTAATTCCAATTGATTGACATATATTCCTAGGTGTCAAATTGTATAGCTTTATACCACCTATTATAGCAAAACAGCCAGAAAAAGGCAATGGACAGTGGTCAAGTTAATCGGATCAAAATAACTAACAGTTTCTATTTATTTAGAAATTATTTTAATATCTATGGAAAGCTTAGAAATGTCATCATTTGGGCGAATGCTGAATGGGGAGACTATCCAACCAAATATACTGTAACAGTACTTCATTACAGTATCTGACTGGAAGTCATTAATATGATTGAGCACCGTGGCATATGCAAGTAATCACACCTCTCTCTCAGATAATCAAATATTCTCTTCCTCAAACACACAGAGCCAGACCTAAAATTTTACACTACTGGAAATTTAAATAAGCAGTGTATAACAACCTATATACAGTATATAAAATTATTAAAATCTATAGGAAA
The DNA here is from genome assembly GCF_019703515.2 of Myxocyprinus asiaticus. NCBI lineage: Eukaryota > Metazoa > Chordata > Actinopteri > Cypriniformes > Catostomidae > Myxocyprinus > Myxocyprinus asiaticus. Next base: position 17,056,542 of record NC_059346.1, on the reverse strand, counting down.
TGATAACATAGATCATTTTAAACTTCATGCAAGTTTAAAAAAAAAAAAAGAAATGGAAAGGATATTAAAGATTAAAGTTGAGGCTATACAGAATGTTTTCTGCAGGCTCTTTGGGGAACACCAGGTGCAAAGACCACTGGAGTTGGCGACATCTAAACAGACCAGGTGAAATCACTAAACAGCCACATGCCACTATTAACACATATGACCACTGTGCTCTTTTAAGTTGATAGGCTGCTTATTAAATGTGCTTGGCTGAATTTCCCAATCTAGGAAAGCTTAAGAACAGGTAACAAAAACAGTCAGAGTTTTGTCTTCACTCCTGGCTAATAATAGAAATGTTGAGCCCTGTTGTTGCTGACCAACTGAGGAGATGGCAAGATATGAGTTAATGAGTTTACCTCCACCAAGCTGTCAGTGTTCCTTGTTTTCAGTGACAGAAACATTTCATCTAACTTTTTCAGGTGTTAGAAAGAAACTCTTACAAAATACCTTGTGAAGCATGTGTATGTTCCATGTAGCATATCTCTACCTGCCATTATAAAAACTGCAGTCATATCCGAAGGGCTCTCTCACTTGAAATATGCACTTGAAATTTCAAGTGACAATAGAAGTGCATGTCAATCAGTCTCCACACAATGCATAGAAGATTCTTTTGTAAGTATGCATTTATTCACACATGAACTGCCCAAATACAAACAGCACATTACATGCCCCAGCAGAGACAGGAACATACTGGATCATTGTTACAAAACAATAAAGGATGCATATTGCTCTGTCCCTAGAGCAGCTTTGGGACTCTCTGATCACTGTCTGGTTTATCTTCTTCCAACCTACAGGCAGAAATTAAAATCAACCAAGCCAGTAGTAAGGACTGTAAAGAGATGGACCAATGAAGCAGAGCGGGAACTACAAGTCTGCTTCGATTGCACGGATTGGAGTATTTTTGAGGCAGCCACAGACCTGGACAAGCTCACAGATACTGTTACATCATATATCAGTTTCTGTGAGGATATGTGCATTCCTACTAGGACTTATTTAAAGTTCAACAATGACAAACCGTGGTTTACAGCAGAGCTCAGGCAGCTTTTTCAGGCCAAAGAGGATGCCTACAGGGTTGGGGATAAAGTCTTGTACAATCAGGCCCGGAACACACTGAACAAGGAAATCAGAGTGGCTAAAAGAAGATATTCTGAGAAGCTGAAAAACAAGTTTTCAGCTAACGACCCTACATCAGTGTGGAGCGGCATGAGACAACTCACAAATTACAGGACTCCTACCCCTAAACCTGTGGTGGACCAACAACTGGCTGACGACCTGAATGTGTTCTACTGCAGATTTGAAAGGCCCAATCTCACACCCCACACCCACTCTGACCTTCACTTCACACAAACACCAACACCTCCTGCAACCCCCCTCCTCCACCCTCCTGTTACTCAAACTGCACTTAAGATCTGTGAAGATGATGTGAGCTGGGTCTTTCGGAAACAAAAGACGAGGAAAGCTTCAGACCCAAATGGCGTCTCACCAGCGTGTCTTCGATCCTGTACTAACCAGCTGGCCCCCATCTTCACACAGATCTTCAATAGATCACTGGAGCAGTGTGAAGTCCCATGTTGCTTCAAACGCTCAATCATTATTCCTGTCCCAAAGAAACCAAAAATCACAGGACTTAATGACTACAGACCTGTCGCCCTAACGTCTGTGGTCATGAAATCATTTGAGAGACTGGTGTTGGCCCACCTGAAGAACATCACTGGACCCTTTCTAGATCCCCTTCAATTTGCTTATCGAGCAAACAGGTCTGTGGATGATGCAGTCAACATGAGATTGTATCATATCCTGCAACATCTGGACAGACCAGGGACATATGCAGGGATTCTTTTTGTGGACTTCAGTTCGGCTTTCAACACCATCATACCAGCTATACTTCAGAATAAATTACACCAACTCTCTGTTCCCATGTCTATCTGTCAGTGGATTACCAGCTTTCTGACGGACAGGCAGCAGCTTGTGAGACAGGGGAAACTCACTTCCAGCACCTGTACAATCAGCACTGGTGCCCCCAGGGATGTGTGCTCAACCCACTACTCTTCTCCCTCTACATCAATGACTGCATCGCCAAGGATCCCTCTGTCAAGCTCCTGAAGTTTGCAGATGACACCACTGTCATCGGCCTCATCCGAGATGACGATGAGTCTGCATACAGAAGGGAGGTTGAACAGCTAGCTGTCTGGTACAGTCAAAACAACCGTGAGCTGAACATGCTCAAAACGGTGGAGATGAATGTGGACTTTAGGAGGAACACCCCAACACTGACCCCCCTCACCATTCTAAACAGCACTATGGCAGCAGTGGAGTCATTCAAGTTCCTGGGCACTACCATCTCACAGGACCTGAAGTGGGAGACACACATTGACTCCACTGTGAAAAAGGCCCAGCAGAGGTTGTACTTTCTTTGCCAGCTGAGGAAGTTCAACCTGTCACAGGTGCTGCTGATACAGTTCTACTCAGCAGTCATTGAGTCTGTCCTCTGCACTTCAGTAACTGTCTGGTTTGGTTCAGCTACGAAATCAGACACCAGAAGACTACAAAGGACAGTTCGGACTGCCGAGAGGATTATTTGTTGCCCCCTGCCCCCCCACTTCAAGAACTATACACTTCCAGAGTGAGGAAAAAGGCTGAAAAAATCACTCTGGACCCCACTCATCCTGCCCATTACTTTTTTGAACTGTTGCCTTCTGGCCGACGCTTCAGAGATCTTAGCACCAGAACCGTCAGGCACAGGAACAGTTTTTTTCCTCAGGCTATCCATCTCATGAACAGTTAAATTGCCCCATTGAGCAATAACTATGTGCAATAGTCTTTTTTATATTTATCCAACACATGCAACCTCTTCTGCCATTTCATTCCTCTGCAAAAAAAAAAAAAAAAAAAAAAAAAACATTTGCCCTGTACATAACAGATAACAGATTTGTATTAGATTTGCACTACGTATGTGCATGTGTTTATGTATGTACGTATGTGTATAATTTTTTTTTTTTAAATTATTATTATTATCTATGTCTTGCTGCTGTATTTGTATTGTATTTATATTGTTGTACACTGGAAGCTCCTGTCACCAAGACAAATTCCTTGTATATGTAAGCATACTTTCCAATAAAGTGGATTCTGATTCTGATTATCAAATTTTCATATCTTGTCATATTATTAATTATATTTGCTGACTGAATGTTTTAATATATATTTATTTCTCACTGACTGGCTTGGTGTTGACAAGTCACCGGAACAGTATGAGAGTCTTTTTCGTGCATCATTCCTACTATGCAGTACATTTTCATGTCCCCATAACATCTGGATAAAATATTAAACTCACAATTTTTAATGATGGAAATCCTATTAGTTAGCTTCATTTTATCACAATTAAGTAAACGGGGGAATTATTTTAATTCCCTTCACTTTGGGTTTGAATAGCTATTAAGTTTGTCATGTCCTTGTACTTATAAAGTTAAAAACTGGCAATTTATTAAGAAATATTCAATTTTTTATCCTTTTCATTTCCCCCCATTATCTAGATAAAATGTTTCCATTTTTATCCTGCTAGGTTCTATCCTCTTAGGCATGATATAAACCAAGTTATAGTTAATAAAGTTGAAGTGTCTGAGCTTGACCAGAGCATATTTCTGAAAGTCTGGTATAGCCTTTTATATAAATATTTACTTAAATTACAACACAAGCATATTAATTTGTTAAAAGTTACAGAGTTCAAATGGTACTGTGTAACAGAAATAGCCCCTCTTATCTATTATATAAAATCAGAATGAACTATAAAAAAATTAATGCAAAAAAAAACAAAAACAAAAAAAAACAAAAAAAAAACTACTACGTCAATGCATACATGAAAGTACTGCTGGCACCATTTGTTAAAGGAAGTCTGTAGCCTCACAATTGGTAATGATATACTGTAAGTTTGTATTACTCACCTTATAACTGCGCAAAATAAACATGACTCTGGACTCTTTTCAACAAAAATATAAAGTGTTTATTTAAAATATTATTCAATAATCCATTAATATCTTTAACTTGGGCCTTCAGTATGCATACTCAATCACTCACTATCTTTCTGTCATCATTCACTGTTGCTTCACTCTCTGCCCCCAGAAACGTTTCTTCTTAATTTACCAGTATACAGTAGACTTCACTGCGAAACTAATTTTAATTTGTAATTTTTTCCCTCAGTAAAAATATAGTAAGGCATAGTGTCATCATTTACTCACCATCATGCCATCCCAAACTCATATTACTGCCATTGTTCTGCAGAACACAAAGGATGTATGGAGTGTTTTTGTCCATACAATGCAAGTCAATTGGGTCCTAAAGCATTAAGCTTCAAAAAGGACATAAGGGCAGTATAAAAGTAATTCATACAACTGGTTTAATCAATGTCTTCTGAAGTAAAGAGAAACAGATCAAAATATACTGTAAGTCCTTATTCACTATAAATATTGGCATCTGGCCCAACTGGAACACAAGCTTCAAGACAGTGATTCTTTGATTCTGCTCACGGTTGCCAGGTACTCAATTCTGAGTATCATTATACATCAATTATGTTGCATTTTCATTTTCTAGTGTTCACCATCAACGTTTTTTTGTATCACACGTGACTCCATTTGAACTTGTGCAATTTCAAAATAGCTCAACTGGGCATGAAAACAGCAAACCTGGCAACACTGTCTAATTTGAGTACAGCACGCTGTGTAAAGCATAAGGAAATGTGTCAATTAGCTTCTCTCATTTACGCACCAAGAACGGCAAGATTTATAATGAATTAGGCATTTATTTTGGTCTGTTTCTTACCTAAAGCGATCATATCACTTCAGAAGACATGGATTAAACCCAGAGTCGTAAGGATGACTTTCATGCTGCCTTTATGTCCATTTTGAAGCTTGAATTTTTTTGATCCCATTGACTTACACCCTGTCTACACTGGGCGCATCCGTTGATGCAACGCGCCACAACAGCTTGAGGCTGTCTACACTAGACGTGTCGAAGCAAACGTTTTTAACAGTTTATTTGTCTTTTTGGTAGTAGTGCCAGCACATGCAGCGCAAAATGGAACAGTACATCCATTTACTGTTGCCGTTACAGACGCTTCCAATGTAGACAGCTTCATTGATTATATTGGGATCTATAGACCTTATTCACGTTTGTGCCTTCTTTGATTTTTAATTGGAATAACAACAAGGCTGTTAGGGATAGACTTACCATCTCTTCAGTGGCATGCATGGTATAAAGCTGTAAAAAGCTCCTAGATCACATCTCATTGTCTGGAGTTTTTTGTCTACTGAATGTTCTTGAAAAGATGTTTTTTCAATGTTTTGTCCGGGGAATGATCCAAAAACACTTTAAACTGCAGTACAGCCCATTAAAGAGACTGTACAACTATCCTTCACAGCCTCATTGTCATTCCCATCAAAAATCAAAGATGGTGCTGTTGTGAATAAGGTTTATTTGCTTTTGAAAAGATGCTGCGCTCACGTCCTGTGACAGGAGTCATATTGTATGGACAAAAACACCTAATATATTCTTCAAAATATCTTTGTATGCCGTAGAAGAAATAAAGTCATACAAGTTTGAGACTGCATGATGGTGAGTAAATGATGAGATAATTCTCATTTTTGGGTGAACTAATTCTTTAAAACAAGATAAATTTACTTGAGAAATAGCATAGAGTATAAAGACTTGTTTTCAGAGAATCTTTCACTAGTAATTTCGTGTTTTAAGCATAAATCTAACAAATTGTGTAAGGTTTATGCTTAAAACTAGATAAAACAATTCACCAATATGGCCAGAAAAATAACCTTAATTCAAGATAAATTCTCTCAAAACAAGTCTTATAATCTTACACTTTTTTTTTTTTTAACAAGTACATTTGAAACATTTTTAGTGTAAGGATTTTTTACAGTCTGGGTTTACTATATATCCATGCTTATTCTAATGAAAACAAACACTTTTACATTGAGGCAAATGATTAACAATGTTTCTATGAATATGCTACATACCCCACACCACTTAATATTACATATCCACAAGAAATAATTTATGGTAACTGCTTGTTCTGTGCTGACCCTCTGCTGCGTACATTGACAGGAAGCTTGATGTAGATTGTGTGGCGGAAGGTTCCTGTGAGTTTGCCAGTGGGTTTTGAAGAGCTCTGCTTAGCATGACCATGAAAGAGCTTAATACCGTGGTTAACACTATAACCACTGCTAATGCTAACAGCAGGGCCAGCGGTATCAGGACTGCTGTGCAGGTCATCAACACTGCTCACGCTATGACTAATGCCCTTGTCAAGACTACTACATTTGACACACTGGACAGTATTCTCTTCTGGGTAACTGCTTACTCCATTGCTGATACTACTACTACTATCTAAGGTAACAATACCAAAGTCACCACCACACAGACTTGGATCTGCCACACCCACATTCTCAGAGGAAATACAGTGTGTTTGTACCTGGACTGATGTTTGCTGTGGTGGTTTAAAATGCAACACTTGTGGAACATTATGACTGTAAAAAAGTGTTTCTGGCCTCAACTCTTTATCGCTCTTTGTGATGTCAGCAGTTTGATTTGTGACCTTGGAATATTTTAACAATACACTTCCAGAGGACGGGAAGAATGTGATTTTCATTCTGCTCACTTTCTGCCCAACTGAAATATGCATGTTTGAGCGTGTATTTGGTTGTTCCAGCTGAAGTTGACCAACAGAGTTTTTCATTTTGGTACTGATTTGCTTTTGGGTTGTTGTGGGTGTGTTTATGAGTATTTGTGTAACCTCAGATGCCCGTATCTCATTACCAATCTTCTTTGCCTGTGGGACTGTCCATATGCTGCAGGGATATTGTGAGATTGCCTGCGAGTTTAGGTCAAGATTGGGATCTATCTTGTATACGTTAGAGGACTTTGAAGGATTTACTGTAAACCCCAAGCTGCACACACTCTCACCGTTACACTCCAACACACACTGTCTTTGTAAACCTTCAACCTCATGTATATCACTGAATGACTCACTACTCATGGTATCTTCTCTCTCAGCTCTATCTTCATCCTTCTCTCTTCTCTCTCCTCCACAGTCATTAAAAGATACTTTAAATTCTCTCTTTTTCTCATGTTCTGTCTCCTGATCTCTCTTTCCCCAAAACTCCACCTTCTCCTCTTCATAAGTGAAAGTATTTGTCCATCGCTTTCTAGCCATTACTGGGGTGAGAGGCCGCAGTCTTGCAGCTGCTCCGAACAGAAAAGGACTGGACTGTGTTTCTTGAGGGCTGGGGTTTGGATCGGCAGAGCTCAGGGACAGTGTACTATCCAATGAGCTGAGTGAAGAAGTGGTAGTTGATGACACACTTGACATGCTGGCCAATCTCTGCGCAGGATGCCTGAAGCGGCTGGGGATTTGCGGTGACTTCCAGAAAGTGTAATGTCGCCGCCTTGTACCTGTCCCAGAATTATGTGACCGTTGTTCTGGACTGAACCTCACAGAGCCCTGTGAATGCTCATTTTGGCTGTCTGTTACAGCAGCATCATAGCTAGATTGGCGGATAACAGGTGGATGAGTCAGTGCCTGTGTTTGGGTTGTGGAAAAATACATGGAAGGTTCAGAGAGGCATCGATCACGTGATTGGCTAAGTTCCCCAACCCCCAACATGCTCACAGAAGTACTGGAATGTGATGAAATTGAATCCAGTGTTCCGCAGCTGTAGACACCCTCAGATGATGGCATATTAGTATGAAAGGGGCATGGTCTCCTCTTCTCTTTAAGAGAAAGTGCAGCTAGAGGGAGGAAAAGTGGATGAACTTCAGGAGAGAGAGGGGTAGAAGTGATGAAGTCTTGATCGGTGTCTTCCGAAGAGGAGTGTTGATGAAGGTACGAAGTGCCTATAGAAGACAAAGAGTTATACCTTAAAGGGATAGTTCCTGCAAAAATAAAAATTCTGTCATCATTTACTCACCCTCATATTGTTCCAAATCCATATGACTTTATTTTTTCTGAGGAACACAAAAGAAGCTATTAGGCAGAATGTTAACCTCAGTCCCCATTCACTTTCATTGGATATTTTTTCCTACAATGAAAGATGACATTCTGTCTAACAGCTCCTTTTGTGTTTTTTGGAAGAAATAAAGTCATAGAGGTTGAAAAAACATGAGGGTAAGTAAATAATAGCAATAGACACTGACCACTGCCTGCATAAGTGCCCAAAAACTGAATATTCTCTCATCATTTACTCATTCTAATAACGCCCTAAACTCATTTGAGTTTTCCTTTAACATGGAATTCACAAATAATAAACTTCTGCCAACTAAAGCCGCCAACCAGCCATACAGCAATGGATACTCCACCAACTACTGCCTGCATCCCTGCAGTCAGTTTGGATAGACATGAAAAGGGAGAGGAAGATTGGCTTCCCCAGCTGAGTCTGGTTCCTCTCAAGGTTTTTCTCTCCACTAACTAAACATCTTATGGAGTTTTTCTATACACAGTCACCTTTGGCTTGCTCACTGGGGGCTTAAAAACAAGGACACTAAGGCATGATGTTCTATTTAGCTGTTCACTGTGGAATTTAAGACATTTAAGACATTAAGGCATGATTTTCTATAAAGCTTCTTTAAAACTATGTGTATTTGGATAGTGCACAAATATGGAAATGACTTGACATTCCCCAGTCTTAAGACATAAGACAAAAAAATGTCCACAAAACATACACACATTGAATAAGCAGACAGAACACAGATAAAAGAATGGCAGATGCTATTTGCACCCTGGTGCAAATAAAGGTAGATACTATTTACACCCCAGTGTAAATAGTGGCAAATAATATTTGCACCCCAACCCTGGTACAAATAATGGGAGATACTATTTGCCCTCCTAATTAAATACTAACATACTGTATTGGGGCATAACTGCAGCATTTATTGTGTTTATTGTGTATTTAGAATTCCCAATAGACTATTGGGGTGCAAATTATGGCAGAGGCATCCTCTTTGGCACCCTCCCAGCAGGTGGCGCCCTAGGTGACAGCCAAGTTCGCCTGTGCCAAACAAAAGGCCCTGAGTGTAAGCCAGAACAAATTATACTGCAAGATGAAGCAATCTGGAAGATGCAGCTCCAGTTCATGGGTTACCTCTATTTTGGTTAAAACCTCCAGTTTTAGTGTTATAAGTCCAGGTCATTAACCAGTAGACTGTTAAACCCACAAATAAGTTGGGCACTTTGATTATCCTTGGGCCCTGCTAAAGTAAGTGAACTAGAACCCAATGGCCACTCTTAACAGTGAATCAGAGACTTCTGCATAGATTTGTGAACATGCCAGAAAGGCTACTGTGAGTGCATGAATCAGGTTTCTGTGGTACAGAGTGGTTCGATAGAAGCCACTTCTGAGTAAAGGGCATATCAGCCTGTCTGGAGTTTGCCAAACTCCACCTAAATGACCCTAAGAGATTGAGGGGAAAAAATTATATGAGAAAAAGACTGATAGCCTTAAGGAAAAAGGCCAGGTTTCTCTCCAGGCCAGTACTGTGGGGATGCTATGAGCATCTGAAGGATGAACTGAAGGTAAAACTGCGAAATCCTTGAAGAAAACCTGTTACACAGGGCAAACATTAATCTTTCATCCTGAGCATGACCAAACTACCAAAGACCATGCAGGAATATCTTTGAAAAAAAATTCTTAATGTCCTTTAATGTCCCAAAGTATAGACATGAAACTCACTGAAAATCTATGTTGAGATTAGAAAACCACAGGGTATTTTTGAAATAACATCATACCATACTACTACTAGGAATGCAACATGTAAACTACACAGTGTATGCATTTTCTTTATGCATACCATATAACCTACTACATTTGGCAAGCGTGTATATTTGCAGAATAGCAGCGCACACTATAAGGGTTACATCTCCAAGGGTGAAATAAATCTTGACTTAACCTTTCATTTAATTTAAAACCGTGACAAATAAATGAAAAGTATTACAAACCACAATCTTAACACCTTCATTACATTATTTTATTAGACTCACAAAAACAAAATTTCTACACAAAATTTGAATAAAAATTACTGTATTTCCGAGATGATATCATGCAAAGTAATGAGGTCATGTAGCACCAATGTAGAATACTACAGTTCAGAAGGTTAATTGTTGCATACTGCATACCATATCACACACTATTCTTTAAAAATGGACTGCATTATACAAAATATTCTGTACTGTGTAGTAGGCAGAACATTAGTATTATTAACATACCCACAGTTTATTGACATTTGTTGAGTTTAAGGGAGAATCTGCCCAAATCCAGTGAGCTGGAATTGAGTCATACTAAAAGTCTCCTAGAATACTGTACTTGAATTTGTAATCACTGCCAAAGGCAATTCTACAAGCGTTTTAACAGTTACATAAATGAGATTTTCATTTTTTTACTTGCAGATATTTTACTTCTTGGTATCGTTGCCTCTGAACAAACATTAGGCCAAAACACCTGTGGGCAACTTAAAGCCCAAAGTATACTTTGGCTTTGACTCTTACGCTTAGCATCTGTGTACAGTCGAAAGCTCACCTTTCAAAGTATACTTCATTTGAATGTGCATGCATACACAGGTGGTTGGTGCATGCACACTACGACTGCAATGAGATACTGGACTTTTTCTCTTCAGGAGTTTAGACCCATAAAGATGTCTTTATAGTCCTTCAGACTCGAATTATACAAATGCAAGTATCTCCTGACCTCCTCACACACACGGTCTTGAAGTGCACATCCACTGTTGTTGTTTCCACCTTCGTCTACTTTTGTTCCCCAGTGATTACATCTTCTTCTAGGGCTTCTTTGTGACAGTAACACCTCAATGTCGAGAATTACCACCTTATGGACTTATTTGTGCATATAATTCCACATGCATGAGGTTAGAAAAATTGAGCCACATGCATTCAGTGCTCGAGCACTCTGTTGAAGACGAAATTTGCGTCACGCATCCTGTACACAGAGGTACACTTTGGGCTTCAGTGTGTGTGTGGGTGTACGAGGAAAATGTATTGTCAAAAGGCTAATTACTAATTGTACCTCAATGAGCATCTACCTTTCATTCTAATGAGGGCCAAAGAGAACAAATATAGCACACAATTACCTGTGAAGTCATGGGTTTCCTGCCCTGAATTAATTTGCCTAGTGAACAGACTCTCCAGATCATTCCCAAATATGGTGGGAGTGTTTTCTATCATGTACTGGATGAGCTCAGCAACCTAAACAACAGAAGGAAAAAACACACAACTTCATTAATATGGAAAACAGACGGAGCTGGCCCACAAATATAAGCATCAACTGTAACAGTATATATATCACAGGCTGAAGTGGAGCAAGCCAGAGCATCATTCAGATGTGCAAACCAGCTCCTACTAGATGCAAAGCGGTTGTTGAAAATGTTTATGATTTGTTAAAGTTTTAAAAAGATTTATGTTTTGTACATTCATTTGAATATGCCAGTGACGGATGTGGCCACGTTGTGTATGCTAGTTGCCAACCAACTTGTTTCAGTCCAAATACTAGAGTGTTTAGACATAGTTTAGAGTGTTCATAGCACAGACTGTGTGTGATGCCAATGTCTGTCTGGCATGTGCTTAGAGATCCTCTATCCTTGTTTGTGTCTCATTGTGTCTCATTCCTGAATTTCAGAGCTCTTTGAAAACATGAGCAAAAAGCCCCTACATTTTTTCTTAAATTAATGGAAAATTAAAATGCATGTGGATGGTGACAATACACAGTAACATTTCCTTTGGAAATTAAGTTTTTTCATAGAAACTCTAAGGTGTTTTGGCTACAGATGTGGCTACAGATGAGTAAATACAGTGCATCCGGAAAGTATTCACAGCGCTTCACTTTTCCACATTTTATTATGTTACAGCCTTATTCCAAAATGGATTAAATTCATTATTTTCCTCAAAATTCTACAAACAATACCCCATAATGACAACATGAAAGAAGTTTGTTTGAAATCTTTGCAAATTTATTAAAAATAAAAAAATCACATGTACATAAGTATTCACAGCCTTTGCCATGACACTCAAAATTGAGCTCAGGTGCATCCTGTTTCCACTGATCATCCTTGAGATGTTTCTACAACTTGATTGGAGTCCACCTATGGTAAATTCAGTTGATTGGACATGATTTGGAAAGGCACACACCTGTCTATATAAGGTCCCACAGCACAAAGGAGTGGCTACGGGACAACTCTGTGAATGTCCTTGAGTGGCCCAGCCAGATCCCAGACTTGAACCCGATTAAACATCTATGGAGAGATCTGAAAATGGCTGTGCACCGATGCTCCCCATCCAACCTGATGAAGCTTGAGAGGTCCTGCAAAGAAGAATGGGAGAAACTGCCCAAAAAATAGGTGTGCCAAGCTTGTAGCATTATACTCAAAAGACTTGAGGCTGTAATTGGTGCCAAAGGTGCTTCAACAAAGTATTGAGCAAAGGCTGTGAATACTTATGTACATGGTTTTTTAAAAAATTTTTTAGTTTTTTTTTTATAAATTTGCAGAGATTTCAAACAAACTTTCACGTTGTCATTATGGGGTATTGTTTGTAGAATTGAGGAAAATAATGAATTTAATCCATTTTGGAATAAGGCTATAACAAAATGTGGAAAAAGTGAAGCGCTGTGAGTACTTTCCGGATGCACTGTATCCACTGACTGACTCCTGCTGTTCTCTTAATTCTAAAGGATTCTCATGAGTTCATAGTAGCAAAGGGCATTATCATGGTTCTGGACATGGTGAACCATGGTAACCCTAATAGCAAGAAGGTGTTCACTAAAATGGCCTGCTTTTATTAAGCACACATTTATCTATTTGAGAAAACAAATTGTGTTGGATTTAATTGGAAAATGAGACAATTTGTTAAAATTCTGAATTTGTTGAAATACTGAAAACAAAAGCTGTTGAGAAATAATAGCATCTTTTGCACTGTGTCATTGACTTCAAACTGCTCATTTTTGCACTGTGATAAATTTCAGGATCAGAGGCTTAACTGGTGTATGTTTCATTATTAATGATGCTTGCTAACCATAACTACTACTGCTCAAAGTAAGGGTAGAGATATCAACAAAACCACTAACTCCAAGCATTAAACTTCAGTGTGTAACTCTTCCCACTACAGACATAAATGATACCTCAAATTGTGCTGCTGGTTGAAGTGTGCATGAGGTTTTTTTTTTTTTTTTTTCCTTCACCTGGTTGCAGAAAAAACTGACTATATATATATATATATATATATATATTGAAGACACCTGAGCTTGTAGAATCTGGATCTGTAAGAGATCCAGTGCCAGCTCCAACAATTAAATCTGCACTGTGCTAGAGAAAATTTAAGTTTACAGAGGTTTAATGATAGTATGATATAAAACTACTATATATATATATATATAATGTAGGCCTATAATAATGTAATGGGGAGAATATCTGATGATCTTGATAAAGCATTTTTAAGCGAAACAAAATTATGAATATTTCTATACAGGTGTCACCAATGCCTTGTGCTGGGCTGATTTTTTTTGTACCAGTCCATAGTGAAGAAAAGGAACAGTTTTGCATGTCTTCACATTAATAATAAATTAAAACAAAATCCTATCTGAACCTTTCTTGATTCAGGCTTTTTATATAGTTACCTCTGTACTAGGGACCAGATTCAGAAGAATATATTACATACTTGTGGGTGGGCTCTTTTGAGCTGGACCAATAAGCAACCATCCTGAACACCCTAGTATAATGACAGTGACTTTTAAAGGTAAAAATCTAGTTTATATTACATTTTCAAAATTTTTACTACATTGCAAAAAATTATTTTCTTACTCAATTTTGTACTGTTTTCCCGTAAAAATATCTAAACATTTTTTAAATAAGATATATTTACATGTAAAGTAGGGTGGCCAGACATCCTATATTTAAGCACTTTTTCTAGTGTCCTGACTTATTCGGAGAAAATCATGTTTTGTCCCGTATTTCCCCTCTCTTAAAATTTCTCTATTGCCTATGCGGCTTTCTCAGTCATGTGAGTATTCTAATCAAAGGTAGCCAAGGATACGGCTTGTAAAATCAATAAAATCACACCGTGTTATTTGAAGTACATGACTGGATTAAACTATCCAATCACAATTCCCTATCAAAAGATGTCCAGTTAGTGAACTGATTGAAGAGTCAGTTTGAAAGAGCACACAGATGAAATTGCGGCAGGAAAAATGTCAAGGAAGCATTCATTTCCAAAAAAAGAATTCACAGACAGAGCCTAGTAAAGTGAGGTGTGAGATTTGTGGAGCTCGCTTTTCCATCGCCCATGGAGGCCGCGCCGACATCGCGCAGCATGTTCATACAAAAAAGCATGTGGATGCTGCTAAAAGTAAGTATGCCATACCAAGTATTAGCATTTTTATTTGTTTTTTATTTTTATTTTTTTGAAGCAAAGTTCTGAATCTGACAAGGTGCACGCAAGTGAAGGACTTTTTGCTTATCATTCTGCTGCGCACAACCATAGCTTTGCACATTCATGACCTGAGAAAAGTCTCGCAGGCCAGGCTGGAGGAATCATTCATACCCTCTGACATTAAAAAGCAGTAGGATGCCCTGGTTGAAACTGGTGACATGTGAGCAGATGATTTATTTTGTGCACTGAGAAACTTTTATTCAGTTTCAGTGGATTACCTCCAAAATTGGAGAACATAGAAAAACTTGAGTGGGCCGTACTAAGAGACATCCCAGAGTGGAAAGACATTCAGAGCAGCCTCGAACACTTCTACTCCAGAATCCCCACTCTCAGTTTGATTGACAAAACCACGATCTTTGATGAATGGTCTTGCGCGAAAAACACCGTCACTTGTCGCATCACTGAGTGGAACATGAACAAGACAGCCGTGTCTGAGAGATGGACATAGGTTTTCCGTGAGCTGGAGAGCAAGACCATCAACTTTGGAGTATTAGCCAAGGTCGTGGAGTTTGTTTATGCCTGCCTGGGACATCTGTATCTGTGGAGCGTGTTCTCATTAATCAACGTAACAAGGATAAATCTTGATTCAGTGTAACAGTCATGAAGGCAATGCTTTTCATACATCTTAATTTTGGACTGGACTGCTCTGCATTTTACGATAAGCTCTTGAAAGACAAGCACACACTCAAAAAAACAAAAACGAGGTGACAACAGTTACAGATGCGGATGCACCCTCTACTTCACATTGATCTGCACCTAGGTAAGGATACGTTAATTACATTTTTGCTGGGAGGGGGCTGTCTCGTTTTCCACAAGCAGGAATCTGGTCACCCTAGTGTAAAGCAAAATGGCATAAGATATAAAGTCTTTTTTTTCAGAGAAATTTGACAATTTTGTTAGGTTTATGCTTAAAAAACTATTTGCCATGCAATAGGGTAAGAAAAAGTTTCCCTTTGAATTAAGTTCATTTTTCTTACCCAATTGGCAAATATTTTTTTCTTGTTTTAAGCATAACCTTCACAAAAAGTAGTCAGATTTCTGTCAAAACATTAGTTAATATACAGTATGATGTTATTTTACTTGTCAAGTAAATGTATCTTATTTTAAGAATGTTTCGGTACTTTTACTGGAAAACAAGACAATACTAGTTGTTTTTTTTTTGTTTTTTTTGGCAGTGTAACTACAGAGTTCTATATGTAATTATTTAGATAACAGACTATTAGCTGTGGTAGCTGTTTATATATTCATCCATGTAATTCCATGTTTCAGTCTTAGTGTGTGACATTTTTCATTTATGAACTTTTATTTAAAGACCCTGTAGGAAATTAGTGACTTTGTGGCAGGGTATATTTACAACTGCCAGCATTCATCACCAATAATATGCAAGAAATTATATGTAAATTAGTTTAGGAATCTTGGCCACGTTCGAACACCATTATATGAAGGATAAAAGACAAATGATCAGATTAGAAACCTGAATAAAAATTCTCCATTAAATATGTAATACAACAGGCTCGTTGTATCTACTCACAATTTATATGTAAGGGATTTTATCTTAAGAAGGGAATTATGATTAATTATGGGAATATTAAAATTCTGCCACGCTGAGTTAGTATGATGCATCTGTTTACTCTTTAGAGTAATACTATTCTCATGGCCATCAAAAATAATATCACAAATATATTGAAATATTGTTTGAGCACAGAGCGCAGATCTTTTAAGAATCCATTGATGAGATTATCAAAATATCCCACTGTCAAATCCTCTTTGAATGCAAACAAGACTTTATTTCTAATCTACAACATAAAAACTAAATTAACACACATAGATAAACATAAAAACAGGTGGGCGAGTGAACTGTAACAGAAGGTGAATAGAAATTACCTGTAATGGAAAAAAAGTCTATAGGCCAACCCTGAGAACCATTAATACTTCATTTATTATACCTCGATTTTCAAACGGGTTACCAAGTATTTAAATAAAACACCAGTACTTTCCAGCAAATGTACTTGCGTTTCATTGCGTTTCATTGTGTTTCATTGCGTTTCATTGCTTTGGTTCTTTGGCTCTTTGGTTAGGTCCGTAAAAATTTCTGGTTGTACTCCGTCGATGTTTTTGGATGCTGGATGGTTCGGTGCTGGAATGATCAGGCGGGAACTTGAAGCGAGTCCTCCCACAAGGGAGACTCGCGACTCTCCGTCACGTGTGTGAGTCATAGAGCAGAGAACTCTTCTTGGAACTTTGCGTTTTTAATTTTTTTTTAAGATATAAAATTTCATGATTAAACATTGCCTTATTTTGAGTGGGAAACAGAAGTCTTCATACACAATGGGCCATAAATTAATTATCTTGAGGGGAGGACCTAAATGACTATGTGACCCAGCAAAAGACACTTCTGATTGGCTCAAGACAACTTTGGAGTGCGGCCAACCTGAACACAACAAAACCTCCCCTCCTAGGATGAACTCTCTTCTCTTCGCTCTCTCTCTTGGCTCTTGCCCTTCTCTTAGCCCCTCTTCAGCTGGCTTCACTTCTTTTACACCCTTGCCAGTGCCCAAATTTGTGTTCACGATATTCTGATTCATGACACAAGGAGCTAGGGAGTGAGATTAGATGCAACTATAATCTCAATAATTACCATATCGTGACACAAGTATTGTGATAATATCATAACATGGGTCCCTAGCGATTCCCACTCCTAATGATTTCCCTGTGATTTCTCTAAATATTTGTGTTAACATCCTGTTGATAAGACAGGGACAGTTCCGTTCCTTTGGAGACATCAGGAAAATCAGACTGTGTGTTTGCTGCTGTATACTGCAAATATTAATACCTAAAAAAATCAGAATTAAGCCATCAGCTCTGAAATGTGGGTGACCAGATGACCATGATAAAACTTTGTGACACAACAGGATCCTTGTTGTGAAACAGGAAAATTCCCTGTCAATACAATTACCTGTAAAATATTCTATCAGCTGAAATAAGTCTCAAAAATGTAAAGGTACTGTAAGCCATTTTATCAGTTCTAGAATTTCCCCAAACTGAGCTGTTGGATTAGCCACACCCCCTTTTCCAAAAACCCGCACTCCAAAGATACTGTACCAAATGAGCTTTATTGAGACTGACAAAAGCAGAAACGGTTGTCAAAAACAACAACTGTTATAAGCAACATGGCATAAAAATGGTAGTAAGCCTCAATAATTTGCTGCAATACTGTAAGAACACACAAAATAATTGACAGGCAGAAAGCGTCATTGTCCACGGTTTGCTGACACATTTTTGTTTGCTGTTTACAAAGTTTAGAGCTGTCATAGAGGATCCTTTTGAGAGATCTTAGGACACTTATTTCATTAAAATCTTTCAGGGAGTAGTAAAATGTTTTGCATACATTTCCATGAAAAAAATCGCTTACAGCACCTTTAATTACACACTTTTATGAAAAAAAAACTCGGTTTATTGTTGTCGCTTAATTATATTGTAAAACACTTCGAATCATGCTGAATTTACACAGTCAATAAATACAGATATATGCACAACTGAAATGTGTCTTTAAATTAATAATACAAAAATGAATTTAAAGATGCTCTTTATACATTAAATGTATCAAAGCTTCATATTCTTTACATATTATTCTACAGAATACATGGTCATTTCAATCCAGGTAAATGCATTCATGTGTGCTATTGATCTTAAAAATAAGTTACTGGTTGAAATTCCTGCTTTTAAATGAGTTAAACGAATAGTTCACCCAAAAATGAAAATTCTATCATTATTCACTTACCCTGATGCCATCCCAGATGTATATGACTGTCTTTCTTCAGCAGAACATAAATTAAGATTTTTAGAAGTAGACAGAGCTCTGTCAGGTCCTTATAATGGATGTACACAGGTGCCAGCACTTTAATGGTCCAAAAGTCACATTAAGGCAGCAAAAAAGTAATCCATGCGACTCCAGTCGATCAATGAATGTCTTCTGAAACATATCGATAATTTTGTGTAAAAAATAAATGGATAATTAAATCGTTATTAACTTTTAAAAAGCACTTCCTGCCATCATCTGACGCGAAGTATGACGTAAGCACGTCGGTGAGTTCATGCGAGAATTCGGAAATGAGCGCTTATTTACAACAGAAGAATGAATGTCACGCGAGAGTTCGGCCATTTCAAAGAGCATCAGAGACCTGGATGAAAGCACCAATTTAATGTTAAAAACATTTTAATTATCGACTTGTTTCTTACATTAATCTATTGATTCGCTTCAGAAGACATTCATTGGTCAACTGGAGTCACATGGATTACTTTTATGCTGCCTAAATGTGACTTTTGGACTGTCAAATTGCTGGCACCCGTGTACATCCATTATAAGGACCTGACAGAGCTCCATCTTCTTCTATAAAACCTTCATTTGTGTTCTGCTGAAGAAAGACAGTCATACACATCTGGGATGGGCATCAGGGTAAGTGAATAATGAGAGAATGTTCATTTTTGGGTGAATTATTCCTTTAAGGTTAACACTTTAACAGCTCCCCAATATTAGCATTCAGTACAAGCGAAGACCAGCACACACAATATCAAAATCAAAATCCACAAAAGGAGGTAGATCCTTTTCCTATATGGCTCCTAAACTATGGAATAGTCTCCCTAACACTGTTCGGGACGCAGACAAACTCACTGAGTTTAAGTCTAGACTAAAGACTAATCTATTTAGCCAGGCATACACCTAATTTATTTTTCACCTCACAATTAGGCTGCTTTAGTTAGATCTGTCGGAACCTGAAACTTGAAACATTGATCATGATCTATAACTCTGCAAAAAATTGAATGGCATCTACGCTAATATTATTCTATTTGTTTCCATGTCTCAACCTCGGGACTCCTATCCTGAGGTCACCAGAACCGGCCAGATCCAGCTCCATTCCTGCTTGGTATCAGACTCCACTGCTACATGTCTCTGAGTGATGATGACTAATAGCAGCTAGCGCCAGCCAGACATCACTTCAGTCTATTATGATGGACCTCAGAGGATGAACTGATGCCAACTCCAACCTTAAGATATGGGATACTTCATATGCCATTGCCTGAACATTGGATTTAGGATAGACCTCACCGAAATTACCGGCCGGTTGAACTGCGAAGCACCTAACTGATCTTGGCCTGCCTCACCTTGATTTAATGATGGACTACACTCTTAAAATGGAATACATAGACTATCAATAAATTGCCAAAAAAAAGCCTTCATCTGCCAACTAACAAAGGACAATTGCATCTATAGGAACTTCTGCAGTTAATCCAGGATGGACTTCAAAGACATTAGTCATTAATCTTACAGTTCTTACAAAATCTTAAACACTGGCCCTTAACACTTACTTAATTTAATAATTTTAAACCACGACTTGCACTGCACATAAATAAGTTATATTGGCATTAATATTCATGCTGTTAGCCAGAGGGGAACTGGCCCCCATAGTGAGACTGGTTTCTCCCAAGGTTATTTTTCTTCATTAACCAACACCTTATGGAGTTTTGTGTTCCTTGCCACAGTCGCCTTTGGCTTGCTCACTGGGTTTCTAAATACAATTATTATTTAATTACTTATTTTTATACACACTTCATAATCATATTTAATCAAACTACACAATGATGACTCTTAAGAATTTATAGATATTACAGTTTCATTTTCTGTTAATGCATGATTTTCTGTAAAGCTGCTTTGAAACGATGTGTGTTGTGAAAGGCGCTATACAAATAAAAATGACTTGACAATATACGTTATACATTATGCTAATAAATTCCACATACATTAGGCTAATAACAGGGACAATAATAGGGATCTTTATCAGGATTTCTCTTGAAGAGTGAGCTGTGCATATACCATTTATTTGAACTTTACAAAGTGTGTAAATACATCTGAATTTATCTTATATGTGTGGAACCAGATTTGTATTAGTTTACCTGCAATGCATTCTGTCCCTCTTGTTCAGGGCTGATTTGGCATGATCTCCAGAGCATGTTGGGTGCGATGCAGAGGGCCAAGTTTGTTGCTGTCATCTGATTCACCTCTGAGTAGGTGTGTATTCTGTGCAGCATTCCAAACAAGTGACACAACAAGGTAACATTCTCCTCCGGCAGCTGTGCAAGCAAGCTGGACACAGAGATATAATATAACACTCAAATAATTATGTCAAAAAAAATTCTGTAAGTACAGAGGCTTGTCTACCCTATCAAACACATTGATGCATATCAAATGCATGTCCACATTCATATTTGCACACACACACACACACACACACACACAATTCTGAGAGTCGGAATACAGAGAGATCAGCAGACAAATATTGGTATTGAATTGAAATCAGTAACCTTGTTGTGCATTAACACCTAATTTTTCAAACAGTGGTCAAAATGTAAAACTCAGCAGATAACTACCAGCAGAAAGTCAGTACTGTTACTTTGCTTGCACTGCTAAAGGTTTCACTAAAACAAACTTGACCTGAGAGGACATTAATTCTGTTCAGATATTCTAAATATTCTTTGTAAAATAATTTTTTTCCACAATCTAGAGGAAAGTCAAAGAGAACCTAGGAAGCAATAAAAGGTCATTTTAACCCTCCTTTTGCATTCAGAATCTGCATCCACCTTTTGCATTTGTGGGTCAGTTCTAACCCAGTGGAATTCAAACTTATCAATCTTTCATAACAAGATGGTTTTCATCTAAAACTATATTGTAAGACTTTAACAGGTTCTTAACTGTTCATACATGTAAAAAGATTTATATTTTTGGAATGTTAACTGACAAATATAAAAGTTATTAATTAATATGCAAAATTGTTTTTGAAATAATAAAATTTAGAAATTCTTTGACATTTCAAAATAAACATTAACTACAGCACAACCAGTGTGATACATGTGAAGACAACTTTTTAATTAACATTTCTGTAAAATGATATATAAATATAACATAATATAACATTTATATTAACATCTAATGTGAGAATTACTAGTAATTTGAATGAATTTCCTATTACTCATAACTGCTCAATACAACTTGGTGGTCAAAATTATGAAACCAACATATTCTTTTTCAACTAAACTGTAAATCAACTATACAACTCAAGTATACAACATTAATACTTCTTGTGATGACGGGCTCTGCGTTGACGTTATCACAGCCGCGCTACACAGAACGCGTTGGCTATCTGGACTGCTTACTCATAAATCATGTTTTCATTTACTGTTTATGCTTTGTTATACACCATTCTTTTTTGCTGTTCATTCATGTCAGTTTTGGTCCAAGTTCCCCTTAAAAAAACGCTGTTGTATCAAGGTACTCTCATTTCTGGATTTGTTTGTGTATGCTCATTGATAGGTGCACATGTCTATTGGTATCTCAACTCCCTACATCCCATTCATTCATGCAATAGTTTAAACTCCCCATTAATCACACAGAGACATGTTTGGTGACATATACTTTAACATATATTCATTTAGCTCAACATTTAAACCACCATTTAATCAGTTGCAATGTGTGTTTCTCTCACCTCTTCCTGCTTCCAGTGACTCGACCTAGGTGGGGGTGTGTCCTAGTGAACCACCATTTCCCTATCGATTCAGTTCACTTGACATTGTAGTGAAACGCTTTGGGGAATTCCTTTTCCACGACCTAGTTGAAGCCTTTGTATTATAACGGCAATCTTAAAATTGGCAATGGTGTTTGAGCCCCGCCCTTTTAGGCGTGCATTTGCCCTATATAAGTGGGTGCTCAGTCACTATTTCTTCAGAATTTTCTTCCTTCAAGACCGACATCGTCCCGTCTTGACTACGACAATCATCTCGTCTTGATCAGCCATCGACAGACACCTTCCAGCAGACAGGATTCCCCAGCAGATGCATCAGGACTTTTTTTGCCTTACTCTCAGTGCCTGCAGCAAAAGATTCACCCGCCTCGCCGCTGGCATCGGGTTCTTTGCTTCAGTGAGACATCTACCTGCTTCCCACAGCATCCAGGCAGGAGTTGTATCCTTTGATATATATGTGTATAATATATATATACAGGGTTGGGGAGTAACGGAATACATGTAACGGGATTACGTATTTAAAATACAAAATATGAGTAACTGTATTCCACTACAGTTACAAATTAAATCATTGGTAATTAGAATACAGTTACATTCTAGATGTATTTTGATTGTAGATTACTTTGCATTTTATTTTCATTTGTTTCATTTAATATTTAGTACTTTCAGATGGAAAACATTTATACATATAAATGATGCGATCCAAAGTGCATTTGAATAGCGGTGAAACACTTTCTTAAGATGTGTTACATTCATACGAGCAGACAGAGAAGTACGTTTGAAGTAAGTTTGGAGCAGAAGAAATAGAAATAAACCTTGTGTAAATTGTCAGCTTTACACTAAGCTAAAATACTATTTCTAGCCATTTTACATGCACATGTTACCAGGCACGATCATATTTTTTTATCAAGAAAATTCACGTTGGATAATAATTTCTTTTTTCTAGTAAGACCTTTGATATTAGGGCAAAAATCGTATACTTGATGATAATTTTTGTATTGTTTTCCTGTAAAAATAACAAAAAAAATCCTTAAAACAAGATCAATTTGATTTATCTTGTTTTAGAAACAACACTGCATAAGATATTTAGGTTTTTCAGAGAATGTATTTTTAACATGTTTATTTTGTCTTACTGTACTGGCAGAGTTTTTATAGTCAAAACAAGTGAAAAAATCAACCAGTGCTGAAGAAGTAATCCAAAGTATTTAGAATACGTTACTGACCTTGAGTAATCTAACAGAATATGTTACAAATTACATGTTACAGCATGTATTCTGTAATCTGTAGTGGAATACATGAGTCTTTAGACGCTCTGCTCTAGGGTCACCCTTGTTCTGAGGGACGATTGTGCCCATGGCGTGCTTCCGGGCATCTCAGAGAAAAATCAATCCACACTCCACACAAAATGCTTCTGTCTTATAAATGGCAGCTCCCCTCAACACATGCATGAAACTCGGTGCCCACCCGCGCACAATGCAGTCACGTGGCGTGCGTTACCATGCATTTCTCAGTGTATTAAATAAACGGAAGTGTGTGGTTATACATACCGGTTTGCGATGCGGCCACCTCACTTCAACAGTGCTCTATCCTACATGTTACAGTGTAGGACATGCCCATTCTGTGCCCCGAGGTAGTAAATCTCCTTGTGAGAGATGCAATAGGGGTCATTCCCCATAGGGTGCACAGAGCTGTTATTCT
This sequence comes from Myxocyprinus asiaticus, assembly GCF_019703515.2. NCBI lineage: Eukaryota > Metazoa > Chordata > Actinopteri > Cypriniformes > Catostomidae > Myxocyprinus > Myxocyprinus asiaticus. The sequence continues at coordinate 17,032,743 of NC_059346.1, read as the reverse complement.
CTCATCAAAACACAGAAGATGGTGGCCTCCAGCCTATCTGCATCTGTGACATTTGAATTGATCCCTCTTTGGGTTCTGTTCATAATGATCACATACAAACAATTATCTCTCTTATGTTTGCATGCTTATAAACCATAACTTAGTGTACTTATTAACTTTGGCTCAGGTCATTCTTGAGAATTTGACATGCTTCCCTGTTTCACACACTATGCACAACCGCTTCCCAATGGTGAAAGCAGCACTATCACAATTAGTGTCAAATATCAATCGCCCACTATCCAGTTAAGTGAACGCATGGTGGTCACTCACGGGCTTGTCAGATTGATGCTAAAAATGATCAAACAGGAGTATTCGATCCAATCCACAAGCAGATCGCCTTGCTTCAACAGCATTTTGTCCCCAACGGTTCCGTCACAGGACGTGCCTGTATTACGTGCAGAAATTCCTAGCAAAAGATGCAATAGAGATTGTTCTGTTCTGCCATGCCCGTAAGGGGTTTTACAGCTGCTACTTTTTCTTTCCAAAGAAAGGCAGTGGGCTTCGGACGATTTCAGATCTGAGACACCATGTGCTTGAAAAACACCCATTCAGAATTTTAACTCGGAAAAGATCTTATCGCACATCCACCCACAGGAATGGTTTGTGTCAATAGATCTAAAGGAGGCATACTTTTCAAATTGCACCACATCACAGGCTATTCTTGAGATTCGCGTTCAAGGGAACAACATATCAATTCAAAGTCATCCCCTTCAGACTGTCTCTGGCTCTGCACATGTGTTGATGCGGTGCTCGCCCCTTTGAAGATGAACAAATTTGAATTGTATTACCTCAACAATTGGCTATTACTGGTCCGATCAGAGGCTCTGCTATGCAAGTACAGGGACTTGATACTTCACCATTTGAACAGCCTAAGTCTCAATGTCAACTGGGCAAAAAGTACACTTTCTCCCAGCCAACAAATCTCCTTTTTGGGGGTTTGACTCGACTCCATGAGCATTCGTGCGCATCTCACGAGCAAGCCTGTTTGGACCATTCATCAGTGTCTCTCAGTTCAAACTGGGGAAAACATTTCCACTGAAGTCTTTTCATAAAATTCTGGGTTTTATGGTGGCAGCAGCCGCCGTCAAACCATTAGATCTGTTACACATGAGACCTCTCCATTGCTGGCTCAAACACCACGTACCGCATCATGCCTGGAGCTGGGGGCGCGTGCACATCACTGTGACTTGCTATCTGGCTTCTCTAGCACCATGGACAGCTCCAAACTTTTATCAGCAGGGTGTTATGCTTGGTCAGGTTTTCAGACGGAAAGTGGTGAGTACAGCTGCGTCCAACATGGGTTGGGGCGCGCTGTGCAATGGACGCTCGGCTTTCGGCACTTGGACGGGTGCAAAACGGGCGTGGCACATTAACTGTTTGGAAATGCTAGCCATCTTCTTAGCTGTGAAGGCTTTCCATTCCAACATAGTGAATCATCACATTCTGATTCGGTCAGACAATATGTCAGTGGTAGCGTATATAAATCGCCAGGGTGGCACTCGATTGCTACCAATGATGAGCTTCACGCAACGCCTCCTCATGTGGAGCACGTGCCATCTCTTCTCCCTGCACGCAACATATTTTCCGGACTGTCTGAACTGCGGAGCGGACATGCTGTCGCACCAGGGACCAATGGCAGGGGGAATGGAGACTTCATCCCCAGACGGTTCTGAGGATTTGGAAAATGTTCAGCAAAGTGGAAGTCGACCTATTTGCAAATATGTGTTTCTCCTGTACGTCTCCTTCACTCTGTCATCAGCAAAATCCGATAGGATAAGAAAACGGTTCTGTTGGTTGTGCCAAAATGGCCTAACCAGCCATGGTTTCTGGAAATGATGGAGATATTAGATGGCCCCCCATGGAAAATACTGATGAGGAGAGATATGCTCTCTCAAGCGCAGGACACGATTTGGCATCCCCAGCCGGAACCTTAATTGGCTCAGTCTGTAATAAACAACATTTTGCAGGCTAGGGCGCTTTCTACAAGACGCCTCTAAGCACTAAAATGGCATGTGTTTGCGAATTGGTGCTCTTCATGCAGCAAAGACCCAGTGAACTGCTCCATAATAGAGATCCTTTCATTCCTTCAAGAGCGGTTGGACGCAGGCCTCACTCCGTCAATGCTTAAGATTTATGTAGCGACCATCTCGGCATTTCACGCCCCTGAGGCTGGCTCCTCTATGGGCAGACAGTATCTGATTGTAAAGTTCCTTAGGGGAGCGAGGCTCTTGAATCCCCCCCTCGCCCTGCTAGAGTTCCAACGTGGGACTTAAATCTGGTGCTGAAGGCGCTCACGAACCCCCCATTCGAACCATTGGAATCCGTTGAGTTGCGTGTGCTCTCTCTAAAGATTGCACTGCTATTGGCTCTGGCCTCAGTCAAACAGGTTGGTGACATACAGGCACTGTCAGTTGACAGTACATGTCTGGAATTCGGCCCGGAGCTTTCGAATGCCACCAAACACAAAAAAGACTATGTGCCTAAGGTGCTTTCCACACCCTTTAGGGCTCACATAGTCCACCAACAAGCTTTCTCTTCTCCACCATCTAATTTGGATGAGGAGCAGTTAGCGCATTTATTATGCCCCATGCGGGTATTGCACACGTATGTGGAGCACGCCCTCCAGTTTAGATTGTCAGGTCAGCTCTTCATTTGTTATGGAGGACGCACAGAAGGCATGTCCGTTTCCAAACAAAGGCTCTCTCACTGGATCACTGATGTGATCACCCTCACTTATAAATCACAGTGAGCGAGATGCCCTATTGGTGTAAAAGCGCATTCAACTAGAGGCATGGCCTCCTAATGGGCATGGACAATTGGTGTATCCCTACAGGATATATGCTTTGCAGCAGGATGGTCTTCGCAGACGTGGTGTCCATCGCTTCCAAGTCCTCTCTGTCTAGAGAGCTTTTCCAACACCCAGCAGGTGAGCCCGAGCTCCTTATTATGGGCAGGCTACCTATTATACTATTAATACAGACACCTGTGTAGGTTGCTATCCAATTTACTCCCACTAGAAGTCACAAGCACTTCCAATAGAATAAAACCTCCCTCCCTACCTCTGGTTATGAAGGGGTAAATTATTCTGTGTGTATTATATACTCATATAGATCCTCAGATTAAGATTAACTTCCCATCTGGTTTTCACCATGTGGGGTTATTCATTTTCATACACACTTGAAGACATGTTATAACAAGTCACCGCCCGACAGGCCTGTGACCTCATATACAAATTCTTCTAAGTGTTTATACCTTGGTGCATCTTAGGGTATGACGCTACGTAGTCCAGCGTGAAGGGACTCCATTCCCCAAAGCATTTCACTGCAATGTCGAGTGAACTGAATCGATAGGGAACATCTCCAGTTACACATGTTACCTCGGTTCCCTGAGATGAAGGGAACGAGACATTGCAAAACCTGGCCACGCTACTACTTCAGAGTTTCGAGTGACGCGTTCTTGTCCTTCAGAAAATTATGAAGAAATGGTGATTGAGCGCCTGCTTATGTAGGGCAAATGTGCGCCTAAAAGGGCGGGGCTCAAACACCTTTGCCAATCATAAGATTGCCGTTATGATACAAGGGCTTCAACTAGGTTGTGGGAAAACAATTCCCCAAAGCGTTTCACTGCAATGTCTCGTTCCCTTCATCTCAGGGAACCGAGGTTACATATGTAACCGGAGACGCTCTAAGCTAAGAGGGAGTCCATTTTACCAGTAGGGGTAAAGCATTGCATTTATTGTTGCCTTTTGAGTTTTGAGATGTAGTTTAAATATATGTGTATTGCTCTTGATGTTCTGTCACTGTGATGATGTTTGTTTATTGGTTTATTTGTCCCTGTTATATATGTTTTGCATATTTAAGGGTTTTATTTACCTTCACCCCCCCACTGAATGGTTTAGACCTTCAGTTGAGGTGGGAATATTTTTCTGTTTAAGTCAGTCTGCCTTTGACCATGGAAAGAGATGAGGGGAAAACACTGTCTGAGTGTTTAAGTGAGGTTTTACTGGTCTGAAGAGGGGGGTTTCACCTTGTTACACTTTTGTGTTCCTGGTCAAATATGACCAGCCTATAAAAATTGTTTATAAATCTCTCATTATGCTATATTATCACAAAATATTGGATTAGATCTTTTTGTCAAATTGTTTTCTTTCAATTAGCACAGGTTTTGTATTTCTTTTTGGAACTTATTGATCGTAGGCCTCTTTGACCTGAGCTTATGCACTTATGCAAAATATGAAACATTCTGTACTATTTATCACACTAGTGTGCTTTAATGTTTAACCAGGAATTTTGTTTTGAAATTCTTTTATTTTGTACAAAATGGCACAAAGTCACACTTGTGTTGTTCCTAGGCCTGTCACGATAATTATGTTATCGACTTATCGTACGATATATGGACATGACCTCGATCATATTTGCTGACCTTGATATTGCCCATTGTGTTTACATGCGTGTTTGTTTACATAAGAATGAATGTCACCAACATTTTAGCCAGTCACGCTGCATCTGTGCTCTCATCCACTCTGTGTCAGAGGCCGGGCTCAGGCAGCTCTTCCACACACACACAGATCGGACAGCGTCAGGTGAAGAATACGTTACTTGAGGCTAATAGGTGTTTTAATAGGTGTTTTTTCCCGAAGACTGCATTATTCCAGCCATAAAGTTTGGAAGAATAAGTCCAAATGGACTTGGTTTCAAAGCCGCATTCCAGAGCTCTGGTGTGGGAACATTTTGATTTTAAGCCGAATAAGAGAGGAGAGCCCATTAACGTGAACGAGCCCTAGCCTATGTCAACATTGTTTAAAAACAGTGACAATGAAAAGTGGCAATACAACTCAGGGCTCGACATTAACTTTTGTCCAGGACAAGTGGATTTTTGCAAGGGCAAGTCAAAGTTAATTTTACTTGCCTGACTGGACAAGTTGCCTGATTGAAACCTTAATAATGATAAAACATACCGGGTTTATTTGCGATTTAGCATATGCCTATATCACTTATTTATAAAAAAATAAAAAAATAAATAAAAAAATAAAAAACAACAACAACAAAAAAACAACAAAAAAACATATCCTGCTGTTGAAAATAATCTACAGTGTCTGAAATTCTGCACTGGATTCTGAGTATTGTCTTTGTATTAATTCCAGAATCTGCGCGAATACAGGAAATCCGCTTTTGCACGTCCTTCTCCGTCTCTGGCGCAGCAGTGCTTGTTGAATTTGGTGTGAGCGCGAAGTGGACGCATTTTTTCCGAAATGTGAACGTCATTGTACTGCGCCTGTGTTAAGAGAGCGATGCGATAAAACTATCACAACTAACAACAAAGCTGTCAACGTTGCAAGCGCGTAACGTCGGAGCGATCCAGGTTTGCAGCCTCCGTCATAAGTCATAATACAACACCTCTGACAAGAAACGCAGAAATAGCAAAAATACTTTTTTAATGCTACCTGCTGCAGGATGAAGAGAAACGATTAAACACCTGTTACATCTCTCAGCTTCATCTCTCTGGAGCTCTTTCTGACCTATACAGGTATTCTCTGCCATGTGAATCAGTCAATTTTTATATGTAAAAATATACAAACATAAAAATAAAATGGTAATATAAACACTATAATATTAACAATATACATAAAATGAATATATATGATCTGTCTTTAAAATACATAGGTCAGTCAAAAATAAGGTTCCCCATAATGAAAATGGAAAATCTACATAATCTAAAAAAAAAAATTAAAAAAAATCTAAGAACTGTAATACTATACTATATTTATGTTTGTTTTCATGTGGTTTTGAACATATCAAACATTTTGAACATATCCAGTTTTTTTATTTAATAACTAAAATGTCAGGTCATACAACCATCAAGTAAAAGGTAGGATCATATTTTCCTTACACCTGATAATTTTCTTTTTATATTGTATTATTTAAATATATATATATACATATATATATATTATTTTTGATCTCCCCCATACATTTTCAATGGCTTGTCATTTTCGACCAGGAAAACCACAAGTGTGACTTTGTGTCATTTTGTACAAAATATTTGGTAATGCTTTAGATTACAGCCCGCAATTTACAGTGTAAGTACACCGAATTTACAGTGTACCTTTTTTGTATTAATAGTGTAACTACACAGTACGTACTTGTGGGTATAAGGGAACAATATGCAAAGTTTAGGGAATAAAGGGGTAACAACCTGGAAAATTACAAATAATTTATACTGTAAGTATTTTATAACTAAGGGGTAGCTATTCTAATATTACGTGATATATGACCTTATACTATGCTAAACAACAATCTTACTTTAAGAGCAATTAAGCAAGAACATACACAGCGTACCTTTTTGTAATAATAGTGTACCTACACATATAGGATACTGTAGGTATTTTTTTAACTACGGGGTACATACTCTATTATTACAGGATACATGAGGTTTTTTTCTTCACTACTGTCATCTGATGGAGTTTTGGTTCCTTGCCATTTAGCTTGCTCATTGGTGGCTTAAATTACTATTAATATTCAGAAAATATTATCGAACAAACTGTATTGACACTATCGGATGAGAACACAAAACTTTAACTGAATTGAGCTGAATAATTACATACCGTCTTGAGCTGCTTTATAGCTGAAATTGAAGTATTTTTCATAATTGATGCATTTTGAAACATTACTGTTATTTTTCTGTTTATTACTGTGAAGCTGATTTGAAACAATCTGTAGCTTATAATGTAAAGTGCTATATAAATAAATGTGAATTGACTTGACTTAACTTGACATGATGGAGATATTACATGGTATATGACCTACTATGCTAAACAACAATCGTTTGGGAGCAATTTAGAAAGAACATACCTTTTTGTAATAATACGTATTATATTATACATATAGGATTAGGTTTTTTTTTTTTAACTAAGGGGTATATATTTATTATTACAGGATACATGATGGAGGTTTTTGCTGTATGATTTTATTTAGAAATTTAAATCAAGGCTACTGACCTGATGAAAGTGTGTTACATACACCAAATAACTTGTTCTGCTATTCTGTTTGAATGGCATTGCAGTCCATCAAGGTGTGATGCAGTAGAAAACAAGCTTACCTCTTTCCAGCTATTCCCAGGAAATAAAATAAAAAATACAACATGATACAACACAACACTTGCATCTTACTGCATATATACAGTAGCCTATAATTGATATGTTGTTTTGATAGCAAAGTGCATCTGACTTAGTTTGGTCTTTCATGTTTCAAGGCAAGTAAAACTAAATTAATTAATTAAATTACTGGCAAATATACCCTCTTGTTTCACATAGTTACAGAGTAAGTACAACATCTGCGGTCTGTAATTTAAAGTGGTACTTGTTACCCCTTTATTCCCCAAACTTTGCATATTGTTTGCTTATACCTACACATAAGTAATTTATAGGTACACTATTATTACAAAAAGGTACGCTGTAAATTTGGTATACTTACGCTGTAAATTGCGGGCTGTAATCTAAAGCGTTACCAAGCATTTCAAAACAAACTTCCTGGTTAAACATTAAAGCACACTAGTGTGATAAATATTACAGAATGTTTTCATATTTTATTTAATATTGTGAAAATTATCCACAAATAATGCTTTTTTTCACTCAAAAACAGAGGTGCATAAGCTCAGGTCAATGAGACCTACGATCAGTAAGCTCCAAAAATAAATACAAAACCTGTGGTAATTGAAAGAAAACAAGCTGACAAAAAGATCCAATCCAATATTTGCTGATAATATAGCATAACGAGAGATTTACAGTATAAGCAATTTTCAATAGGCCAGTCATTCTTGTTTTAGGTATTAAGTAAAATTAGGTAAAAATAATTTTTAGATAGTGTGAATTTTTAAGGGTTAACTGAGCTAATTGGGATTTTTTGTCCCTGAAATCTTTCCTGCTAAAACTACTAATGGTTAAAATGTTTCAGTGACATATTTAAAAGTTTTACCTGGGGAGAGTGTTGACAGACAGAGCTGTGAGTCAACCAATAACCTGGTGGCTTTGAAGAATTTATTGACAGTTATATTCATAAACCAAAATGGCGGGAATAAAGAACCCCTAATGCCCAGCGCAAAGAACCACTTCAGCACAAAAGGGTTCTTCAGGAAGATATGGTTCTAAATAGAATTATTAAGGTCAGTAAAGAATCTTTGAAGAACCATCTTTTTTTAGAGTGTACTTTAAGTTTAACTCCTAATTATTTCCAGGAAAACTGTTGTTTATACTATACGGAAAGTATGCTATTTATCATTCCTAGAAATATCAAATCAATTAATAATCTTCTAGCTAAGCATTCATGTTCATGCTGTGCTCCACAAATACATTTATTAAAACACTGCTCTTCTTACTATTGTTTATTGGGGGGGGGGGGGTCCAGGACCCAAGTAACATGTCAAAGGTTACCGATGCCCAACCTAATAGTGTACATATGCAATCAACTCAATTCTCTGCGACAGAAATGTAAACTGCACTGGGTAGGGGAGGAGGCTATTGTCATATGATAATTATTTTATGTTACGTATGGTAGTTAAATAAAGAAAAGCCTCCATCGCCACCATTAACAGCAGGGGTGCTCACACTTCTATGGAAAGAGATCTACTTTTTCATCATGTTATTGCAGCAAGATCTACCATGTACAATAAAGGATATACATTATCACAATACCAAAATTTCAGTAATCGGCAGTGTAATTTGATGATTCTCAATACCAGCTTCAAAACCACAACAAATAATAACACAAATTAATATATTAATTATGAAAGAATTAAGTAATTATTCAAGACTTGTAAACAATCAGTAATAAAATAACAATAAAAAACAACAATGACCACTTAAAAACAGAAATAGATTAAAAATAATAGAACAAAAAATACAAATGAAGAAAATTCAGTGCTTTTTAACAGCTTTAAAAGTTTTTAACAGCAATATCAAGTATTCAAGGAAACATTCAGAATGAAATGCAACATAAAAGTACTACTGGTCTTTACTGTATGATTATAATACATTAATACTTTTTAAAGCTACTAAAGTAATTCAGTCAAGAGCAGAGAGTGTGTTCTCGTTTTCTTGTTCTGGTTGTTTGATTATTATAATACACACTAGACAGCAGCAGGTCTATTAGCTTACATTTATACTTACAAGTCCGACATTTTAATATAAATCCGCTTTTTCTCCACTGTTTACATTCACTTTAGACATCACTCTCTGTGTTTACATGAATACCTCACCAAGACGGGCATTTTGATGGAATTTTGAAATGTATTTGACCGTTCAGGTGCACATTAGCGCGAGCATTTTTGGAACACATGCATGTTCAGCACACACATACACCATCTGTCAATCAAACAGGGTGCAGATGTTACTAGATCGCTTGCGAATTCTAAAATTATGTGCTCTTGATTACTTTCAACAGCAGAATACGAATATTAACTTTCTAATAAGTGACAAAGGCCTTTGCTATCACAAATATAGCTGGTTATTTTTTTATTATTGATGTTTTAATCAGTCTGCTTGTCCGGTCCGGCAAGTAAAATTCTCTTTCAATTGCCTCTTAAAAAATCCACATGTCCTGGACCAGCATTAATGTCGAGCCCTGCTTGATTAGCCAACAACACATGCAGTCATGTACACGCAACAAACTGTGTTCCTTTATCAGTGTAAAGGCTATAAATGGCTTATGAAATACCTGATCGACGTGGGTAGGTTTTTGCCCATTACGCCGATTTTAAGAGCCATGTAAACACCTTAACCGGTGTTCTTACCAGCTCATCCAATGTGTGCACGTTGAGCACATGCCTCTTCTTGATTTGCGTGGAAAGTACAGAATAACATGATTATTTCAAATGTCATGTATATGTGGATTTCTTGCCTTGTCAGATTTTTTAAATAAGCTGATTTTAGAGAGTAATCAGCGTATTGGTGTACATGTAAACAGACTCATTGACAATTTTGTATCCCAGTTTTCATAAATAATCCAAATTAGATTTTTTATGTCAAAAAATTCTAAACATGCTTGAGTGCGCCTCACACTGTTTTGTGAAGGAATTTACAGATAGTGACTGAGTGACACTGTCAGATTAGGCCCTCATTTTCACCTCACAATAAAGGTAAGATATAATTCTTCTTTTATTTATGATTGTTGGTACACCTAAATTACTAACATAAAATTATCTTCAATCTTAGAACTAAACCGTCGGTAGAGGTTAATTAAAGCTACACTATGTAACTTTTGGCCCTCTAGTGGTTAAAAAATAAAACTGCATACGTCTTGCGGAAGAACATTGTTTTGGTAATTATTCAAGTTGTGCTTTGGCTCTAATCCTCTGCGCGGATGAATGTGGTTCGAAGCGTACGCATGTATACAGGACATCTTATCGAATGGACAAATAAATACCGAAAGAAAGGAAAAGATGGATATCCGAAAACATGTGATCTGAGCAGGTAAGTGCCATATCTTATGCTGTTGTTTTGATTTATTGGAAACACTGATGTTTTGAAATAAATGTTGTTACAAAAGTTAGGCAACGTTTGTTAACATTAGACATAACGATTGCTAGTCTGATCAGGAAAAACGTTGTAAAGTTTTTATAACTGCAGGATATTCTGGCCAAATAGACCACGGTAGTAATTAATTTATATATTGTCATTGTTACCAACCAGTGATCAACATCATCACAAGACTCACATGTCCTTGGCATGTCTCGGACTAAAGGATTTATTTATATAAATTATTGCCTTTATAAAGAAAAATACACACATGTGTATTGTGTGTATTTGTACTCACATGACTGTGTGGCAACACATTGCTCCAATGCCATCATTAAGTTTGCTGATGACACGACGGTGGTAGGTCTGATCACTGACAATGATGAAACAGCCTACAGAGAGGAGGTGCACACTCTGACACACTGGTGTCAGGAGCACAACCTCTCCCTCAACGTCAGTAAGACAAAGGAGCTTGTGGTGGACTTCAGAAGAAAAGACAGAGAACACAGTCCCATCACCATCAATGGAGCACCAGTGGAGAGAGTCAGCAGCTTCAAGTTCCTGTGTGTCCACATCACTGAGGAACTCACATGGTCCGTCCACACTGAAGTCGTTGTGAAGAAGGCTCATCAGCACCTCTTCTTCCTGAGACGGCTGAGGAAGTTTGGAATGAACCGTCACATCCTCACATGGTTCTACACCTGCACTGTGGAGAGCATCCTGACTGGCTGTATCTCCGCCTGGTACGGCAATAGCACCGCCCACAACCGCAAAGCACTGCAAAGGGTGGTGCGAACTGCCAAACACATCATTGGAGGTGAGCTTCCCTCCCTCCAGGAAATATATACAAGGCGGTGTGTGAAAAAAGCTCGGAGGATCATCAGAGACTCCAGCCATCCGAGCCATGGGCTGTTCTCACTGCTACCATCAGGTAGGCGGTATCGCAGCATCAGGACCCGCACCAGCCGAATCCATGATAGCTTCTTCCCCCAAGCAATCAGACTTTTGAACTTTTGATCTCCCACAATCAAAATACATCAGCCCTGCACTTTATTACTCCTTTATCTCACACCGGACTGTCATAAATTATATTACTATTATTATATGATGTCTCTTTTAACAACTGACTATCAACCGACAGCCTGAATGTCAATACAGTACAATACTGTACATTCTATATATATATATATATATACTTTTTTTTTAATATATATTTTAATTTTTAATTTTTATTGAATAATGTGTATCTATATAGTAAAAAACAAAAACAAAAACAGCATATTGTATACTGTACAGTGTATGTTATTATTTGTATATTGTTGAGTGTAATTATGTGTATAACAGATGTTTAAATTGTGTTGTGTTAATTTGATGTTTTAAGTTGAGTGTAATTATGTGTATATCAGATGTTTAAATTGTGTTGTGTTAATTTGATGTTATTGTAAATTGGTATATGTCTCATCACTGTCACGACTGCTATGTTGATCGGAACTGCACCCAAGAATTTCACACACCATTGCACTTGTGTATATGGCTGTGTGACAATAAAGTGATTTGATTTGATTTGATTGATGTGCTAGCAAGTGAAAAGTTCTGCACCGATTACAGTAATTGTTGTATTTCACTACACACACACAGACGTGTGTGTGTGTGTGATTACACAACTATACATAAACCATATCAATAAAATATCTTGCCTGTTGAGTAAGAAAAAAGCCATCTCTGGGTCATTTTTAAATCCTTTCATATCTCAGAGTTGTCGCCACCTCTCAAAAGCAAAGCCGATGTTGATTCGGTTTTATTACGGACTTTGTCGCTTTCCCTTTTTGCTTGTAGACTCTGCTCTGTTCTGGGTTTCCTTGTTTTTACAACCGGTGATTCCCTGGAGGTTTGCCGTTTTGAATGATCCATGGTCAATTTTTCAGCTTCACATTACTCCCACACCATACACGCGCTACAGTAGCAGGAGCTTGTTTTCTCTGTGTACGGATATGACGTCAACACGCACGGGTGAATGACGTATGCATGCAATTTCCCGCGAAATCCGTATTGACAGCTCTAAAATATAAATAATTATTATAGGTTTATCAAAAGTGTATTTGGGTAAAGACAAGGTTTGGAAGATGAATTTTTATTGCACTATCTCATTAATAACATTTTGTTGTTTTTTTCAACAAAAAAAGTGTCTTAAGTTAAAAAGATGCTGCTTGCATGTCAAAATACAGAGGGAGCATTTTGTAAGCAATTCCACTGCTTAAACGCTTTTTTACATCTGAGCAGATATCTCTAGTATTTCTCTAATACTATTATTACGTTTTTTTTAGCTGCATGCAATATTGTGAATGTCTTTATGATGAAGGAAATTTCCTGATATTTAATCTTACCTTATACTTAGTAAAATGTGTAATGTGTAATTTTTTCCAGTGCTAAAATGTTTTCTCCTATACCGGCTGAATATGCAGAGACTATAATGCACCATTCCTAGGTTTATTCGTAGGGGGAATGCTAGTGGTGCAGAAATTACACACTTACTCAGGGTTGCCAACTCGCACACATTAGTCGTGAGTCACATGCTTTCAGGCTCTGTCTCACACTCTCAAGCTACCCAAATATATCTCACGCCAAGGAACAAGACAACGTAATTCAATGTAAAATTTATGAAACATAGCATTAATTATTGCTCGTAGGATTTTTCCATCAGCGTGAGACTTTTTGGGGTGCCGAAGCAAATGTACCAACACAACGCACAGCAGCGTGCTCCAGAGATAGGCCTCAAAACTTTTGCACCCCAACTGAATTCTACAGAGAATCTACTTCTGCTTTAAAGTGCTGTGGAAGATGTCAATCCTCTCAAAATGCTAAACAGCCTTAACATTATAAATAGCACTGAGGTAAAGAGGAAACAACACCATGCATCAAAATCAATTACAAGGCCTTTTAAAATCTCCCTTACTAAAAATTACTATGTTAATTCTGTAGTAAGTAACACAGTGACAGAAAAATTACTAAATTCATTAACTATAGTTTCAGACTTAATTTTTTTATTATTATTTTATTTTATGTTAATGTATTTAGGATATTAGAGTAGTTTTTCATTTCAAATACGATAGTTTATTTTTTATAAAGACTAGCTTCATTGACCAGGAGCCATCCATTATGGCCATATTATTACAAATGCCAGTTAAATAGTGAATTGTCAATGGCAGGATAAACATTCATAAGGGCAAGTACAATGTAGAATGAAGGGGTTTAAAGTCTGTCCCTCCTTGAATTTTAGACAAATTATGGAAACAGTTTTCCAATTGTTCTGATGATGTCTGATATTCAACAAACTGGCAATGTTTGCCTTCAGATATTTCAAGATATCAACTGTAAATCATAATAAGCCTGATGAAAGGAAAACGTCCTGGTTACTTGCGTAACCTCCGTTCCCTGATGGAGGGAACGAGACGTTGTGTCGAAGTAGTGACACTAGGGGTCGCTCTTGGGAGCCCGAAACACCTCTGGTCTTTGATAAAAGGCCATTGAAAATTGGCGAGTGGTATTTGCATGCCACTCCCCCGGACATACGGGTATAAAAGGAGCTGGTATGCAACTACTCATTCAGGTTTTATGCTGAGGAGCCGAGACAAGGTCTGGCCATTTCAGCGGGTCGTTCAGCATTGTGGCAGGAGGGACACAATGTCTCGTTCCCTCCATCAGGGAACGGAGGTTACGCAAGTAACATGAACATTCCCTATCTGTCACTCACTCGACGTTGTGTCGATTTAGTGACACTAGGGGTCCCTATACAAAACGCCGCAACTGGCTGAACTGTGTTATGTGAACTGGCGGTGTTTGACAGGCAGACAACTGTGTGCCTCGTAGCCAGCGCACCAGGCCGACACGTAACCTCCCCCAACATAGTTATGAGTGTCGAACGGCCCTTTGGGGACAAGTTGACTACCCAAAAGATAGAGACAGGCTAACCCAGTCATGGCCTCTTTTCCATTTCTTTTTTTCCACTCCCTAAAAAACAAGGGGGATTATCCGAATGGGCCGCCAGGTCTAGTCGGGGGGTGTCCCTCCCAAGGGGAGGACACCGCGGAGACCACACCTCGCCCAAAGAGAGGGGGGGATATTTAAGTGGAAAAATACTTCACATGGTCTTGCCGACCATGTGGAGAGTCTCATGGTAGATCCTACCCAACGGGGAGGAGTTACTACAAACATGGAGACTGTGGCAGAGGGGGCTCTGCCCAAGGAAGATGCAGTTTGCCAACAGGGAAATGAATTAGCGGAAGATATACATCGCATGGGGTTACCTTACAGGGAACCGCCACATGCGGAGCACCTACCCCAGAACAGGGCTCTTAGTTAGCACGTGTACCGGGCCGGCATCGAGTCTCTCCGAAAACTCGACTGCCACAGGGCTCGGAGGAAGTCAACCAGGGAATATAGTTTGTGAACACTACTGGGAATTAATGGCGCACATCTTCAGCTCAGAGGAGGTGAAAGGCGCAATGTGCAAGCGATACACCCAGCCAGCTATCCTGGGCTTATCCACTTGTATTGTGTGCCACTACCTGGGATGAAACCGGTTCCACCCGGAGGTTGTAGAACCTTGCAAAGGTGTTGGGTGTTGCCCAGCCCGCTGCTCTGCAAATGTCTGTTAGAGAGGCACCCCTGGCCAGGGCCCAGGAGGCCGCTACACCCCTGGTAGAATGGGCTCGTAGCCCTACCGGGGGCGGCACGTCCTGGGCGTGATATGCCATAGCTATGGCGTCAATGAGCCAGTGGGCAGTCCTCTACTTGGAGACAGCACTTCCTTTCTGCTGTGCACCAAAGCAGACAAAGAGCTGCTCAGAGATCCTAAAGCTCTGCGTGCGATCCAAATAGATGCGTAAAGCGCGCACCGGACACAGCAACGACAGGGCTGGGTCTGCCTTCTCCTGGGGCAGCGCTCGCAGGTTCACCACCTGGTCCCTTAAAGGGGTCGTGGGAACCTTGGACACATAGCCCGGTCGGGGTCTCACGATCACGTGAGAGTAGCCTGGACCGAACTCCAGGCACGTTTTGCTGACAGAGAACGCTTGCAGGTCTCCAACCCTCTTGATGGAAGTGAGCACAGTCAGGAAGGCAGTCTTCAAGGAGAGTGCCTTAAGCTCAGCTGACTGCAAAGGCTCAAAGGGGGCTCTCTGTAGACCCTGAAGAACTACAGAGAGGTCCCATGAGGGAACAAGGCGCGGTCTGGAGGGGTTCAGCCTCCTGGCGCCTCTCAGGAACCTGATGATCAGGTTGTGCTTCCCTAAGGACTTACCGTCCACTGTGTCATGGTGTGCTGCTATAGCAGCAACGTACACCTTCAAGGTGGAAGGGGACAGCCGCCCTTCCAACCTCTCCTGCAGGAAGGAAAGCACCGATCTGACTGCGCATCTCTGGGGGTCTTCCCATCGGGAAGAAAACCACTTAGCGAACAGACGCCACTTAAAGGCATACAGGCGCCTTGTAGAGGGGGCCCTAGCCTGAGTGATCGTGTCTACCACCACGGGTCGTAGACCGCTTAGGTCTTCCACGTCCCGTCCAGGGGCCAGACATGGAGATTCCAGAGGTCTGGTCGCGGGTGCCAGATGGTGCCCCGTCCCTGAGAAAGAAGGTCCTTCCTCAGGGGAATTCGCCGGGGGGGGGCTGTCGCAAGGAGCATGGGGTCCGAGAACCACATCTGGGTGGGCCAGTAGGGTGCTACAAGGACGACCTGCTCCTCATCCTCCCTGACCTTGCACAGAGTCTGTGCAAGTAGGCTCACTTGGGGATACGCATATTTGCATAGGCCAGGAGGCCAGCTGTGTGCTAGTGCGTCTATGCCGAGGGATGCCTCGGTCAGGGCGTACCAGAGCGGGCAGTGGGAGGATTCTTGGGAGGCGAAAAGGTCTACCTGTGCCTGTCCGAATGGACTCCAAATCAGCTGGACTAGCTGAGGGTGGAGTCTCCACTCTCCCCTGAGGGTAACCTGCCGTGACAGCACGTCCGCTGTAGTGTTGAGGTCACCTGGGATGTGAGTGGCTCGCAGTGACTTGAAGTGCTGCCGACTGCAGAGGAGGAGACGGCGGGCGAGTTGTGACATACAACGAGAGCGCAGACCACCTTGGCGGTTGACATGCTACCACTGCCATGTTGTCTGTCCGAACTAACACGTGCTTGCCCTGGGTCAATGGCCGGAACCTCTGCAAGGCGAGCAGAATTGCCAACAACTCGAGGCAGTTGATGTGCCAACGCAGCAACAGGCCCGTCCATAAGCCAGCAGCTGCGTGCCCATTGCAAACAGCACCCCAGCCCATTTTGGAGGCATCTGTCGTGACCACGATGCACCTGGAGACCTGCTCTAGGGGAACACTTGCCCGTAGAAATGAGAGGTCGGTCCAAGGGCTGAAGAGACATGACAGACCGGCATGATGACCACGCGTTGTGTCCCGCGGCACCATGCCTATCTCAGGACTCCAGTCTGAAGCCAGTGCTGAAGTGGTCTCATATGCATCAACCCGAGCGGGGTGGCCACCACTGAGGATGCCATATGCCCCAGGAGCCTCTGAAAGAGTTTCAGTGGAACCGCTGTTTTCTGTTTGAACGCCTTCATACAGGCCAGCACCGACTGTGCACGCTCGTTCCTGAGACGCGCTGTCAAAAAGACTGAGTCCAATCTTGATGCCAGATGCTCGCCAAAATTTGTTTTTGCATCAGCATCTTGAACGGGAGTCTTTTTTAAGCCCGGTTCAGTACTCACAGGTCCAAGATTGGCCGCAACCCTTTTTTCAGTACGATGAAGTAGGGGCTGTAAAACCCCTTCTTCATCTCGGCCGGAGGGACAGATTCTTTCGCACCCTTCCGTAGGAGGGTAGCGATCTCCACGCGCAAGGTAGCAGCATTTTCGTCCTTCACCAAGGTAAAGTGGATACCGCTGAACCTGGGCGGACGCCTGGCGAACTTAATCATGTAGCCGAGTCGGACGGTCCAGACCAGCCATCGCGACAGATTGGAAAGCGCAGGCCACGCATCCAAGTTCCGCGCAAGGGGGACCAAAGGGACAACGTCATTGGATGTACCAGCAGGTGGGGCCTCACGGTGGGGCGGAGCTCGAGGTGCCACACCATGTCGTGGCCGTGCCGAGTCTAGGGACATCGAAGCACTTACCTGGCTCCTTGTGACCACCCCTGGAACAGCCTGGGATGGGGGAGGAAGAGGCCTGTCCTCGCAACCCGTGGAGACTGTCACATCGGGGGCAGATGTGTGCCACAGCTGGGCACGCAGGGGCGGGGAGACCGCTGCTGGAGCGCCAATCCTGCAAGGAAAAACCCGTGGATGGTGGTCGTGATGATGACCGTGCACACTGGGTATGTGACCCAGGGAAGGAGGAAACCGCTCTTTTGCTGAACTGTTGGGTACCGCAGCCACTTGGGCATGTGGCGAAATCAAATAAAAAGGCAACAAAAGATTCTCCACCCGGCCCTCCACCGGGGGATGGCTTTGACGACCTTCGTGGGTTCTTAGCAGCCGGCCGTGAGACGGGTGGTGTCTGCTTCCTGCGGTGGGCTCCATGCCAGGGCCAGGCCGAAGGGGCGGGCTGCGGTGGAGCCGGTGCAGTCACCTCAGGGGGACGCCCTTGGCGACAAGCAGATGGGGTGCGGGATCTTGAGCCACGCCGGGGCAGGATATGCTGGATAGCCTCCATCTGCTGCTTCACTGTCGAGAACTGCTGGGCAAAGTCCTCGACGGTGTCACCAAATAGGCCAGCCTGGAAGATGGGGGCAGCAAGGAACCGTGTCTTGTCGGGCTCAACCTGGTCGAGATGGGTGAGGCCGACAAGACATGGTTCCTTGCTGCCCCCACTGCTGGGCAAAGTCCTCGACGGTGTCGCCAAATAGGCCAGCCTGGGAGATGGGGGCAGCAAGGGACCGTGTCTTGTCGGCCTCACCCATCTCGACCAGGTTGAGCCAAAGGTGGCGCTCCTGGACAACTAATGTGGACATTGTCCGCCCCAGAGAGACCGCGCCGTGACCTTCGTCGCTTGGAGAGCGAGGTCTGTCGCCGAGCGCAGTTCTTGCTTCAGATCTGGGGCGGAACTACCCTCGTGCAGTTCTTTTAGCGCCTTGGCTTGGTGGACCTGCAGGAGAGCCATGGCGTGCAGGGCAGAGGCGGCTTGTCCAGCAGTGCTGTAGGCTTTGGCCGTCAGGGACGACGTGAACCTACAGGGCTTGGACGGGAGCTTTGGGCGTCCACGCCAGGTGGCGGCGCTCTGCGGGCATAGGTGCACCGTGAGCACCATGAGCACCTTATCCACCGGGGGAAGCGCCGTATAGCCCCTGGCCGCCCCGCCATCGAGGGTAGTGAGGGCGGGGGAACTGAGAAATCGGGACCGGGCAGTAAAAGGTGCCTCCCACGATTTTGTCAGCTCCTCATGCACTTCCGGGAAGAAAGGCACTGGAGCGGGGCTGCTTTGAGTGGCGCCGCGAGCCCAGGGACCAATCATCGAGCTACGAGGGTTCAGGGGAGAGTGGAGGGTTCCACTCTAGCCCGACGCTCGTGGCTGCCCGGGAAAGCATGTCTGTCATCTCTGCATCAGCCTGTGACTGGGCAATCGACCCCGAGGCTTCTGCGTCCAACTGGACAAGCCCGCTCTCCGATGCTGCGCTTGAGAGCTCATCAGCTTCGCGGGCTCCGAACAAGAGGTCGAACTCGCCGTGAGACGAGCCAGCGGACTCATCCGGAAGCCCGATCGGGGCAGATGAGCGTGCTGGGGAATGGGAGGTCCGCAGGGGGATACCCGGCGGAGGCATTCCTATTGGAGTCCCCAAATTGCCCCCAGTGCTAGCCACGCTGGCCTCAAACCCGTAGGTAGAAGGACCGAGGCGGGGAGCCGCTGGGGTGACCGCAGCGACCGCAGTGTTGCCATGGTCATGTTCTCGCAGTGAGAACATGACACGAAAGACAGCAATCGTGACCGTCTGAAGTTGAGAGGTAATGACCGCAACCAGAAATAACACACAATCAGAAAGTCATCTTTAAAAAGACGTGTTTTTAAAAAGACATTCCGTGTGTGCCGCTCTTTTAGAGAAATATACTCTTTCAGAAAAATATACTCTCTTTTTTCTGCTGAAGCACCCAGGGCATTCTCTGCAGTGCACCAGTGCAGAGCAGGGAGAAGCCGCTGAAATGCGCCGTCAGATCCAGCAGAGGTGAATGAACAGTCGTGAGAATTCAGCTCAATGAGCATGACCGTTCGGCTCCGAAGAGAAAATCTGAATGAGTGGTTGCATACCAGCTCCTTTTATACCCGTGTGTCCGGGGTAGTGGCATGCAAATACAACTCGCCAATTTTCATTGGCCTTTTATCAAAGACCAGAGGTGTTTCGGGCTCCCAAGTGTGACCCCTAGTGTCACTACATTGACACAACGTTGAGTGAGTGACAGATAGGAAACAATATTTCAGAAGGAAACAAAAGTTTTCACTAGAAGCACAGTCCCAGCTCAGTATAAAGTGGTCTACTCATATGTACAGTCAGAATATTGTAACAAGTGTTACAGTATAAAAATAAGGTGTTATTTAATAAAATACATTTTTGATTTACCATAGCATTTTGAAGTAAAAATAAAAGGGTCTAGATATCCAATGTAAACATGAAATGCAATTAAGTTATTAAGTTAATTAGTAATTTGCAATTATGTAACCAACCAACTTTGTCACTGGGTGCCATTACGAAGACCATTTTTGGACTCAGGAAAAACCCTGGTTGTGCCATAGTGTATGGGTGTTTTGAAATTGTGAATGCTAGGTTAATTGGTGAGCACAAAAAAATCAAAAACAAAAAAAGATAATTATTTGCCTTGTAGGATTTGATAAGGTCTTGTTGTGATGTTAGAAATGAAAGATAGTAATAGTATCAAATACACACACTAAGTCCAGTGCCACCTAAGGGTCAAGCCCCAGGCTTGAATGTTTTGCCAAAGCATGCGGACATGGCCATGTCATCAAAATCTCACTCCAACCTGTTATCCAAAGTTGGAAAATTTTATTCAAATGTATGTACTGTACAAGTGTGTGAGCAGTTCTCACCTTCTAACTCTGTTAAGTCTGTCCTGTTGATCCTCACTTTGCAGAACTTTCATCCAGTCTTCATACAAGTCACAGCACAACACACCACCAGGCAGTTTGCGCAAAAACTCCTACACACAAAATCAAAAACACACTAAGTCAGAATGATATATAGGGCATAGATAGTCATTCATTATGTGAGTGTATCATGTGAATTCAAATTCAGTGTGATAGTGTGAATTGAGTGGAAGAGTGATTTGTGTGAATTTACTGCATATTCAGAATACTGTATTTGTTGAATTCAAATTCATAGAGCTGACAGTGTTCTCACTGTTATTAGAGAAGCAGAGACAAACACAGATTCCTTATGCAGTGAAATACTTTGCCCAGAATTTATTTTCTCCTTCAGAATTCTACAGTTTTTGGCATTCGCTGAACGGCGGAAGATTCCACAGGTCTTTGGACCCTCATAGAACAGAACATACAGCAGTTCCTAGGTGCAAACACACACACACACACACACAATCGTTCATCTAAGTCAATGATAGACAGATGCTAAGTTTGACCTATTGCCTGACCAAGAAATGAATGATGATTTTTAAAAGAGAATGCTTCTTTTTTAAAACCTACAGGTATTAGCCTATTAATGGGTTGACGGGGCTAATTATAATACACATGGTTTAAAAGTTCACACAGACTGGTATGACGAAACTTCATTTGTTTACTCGTTGACATATCCATTCTGCATAGAGAAAAAATAAAAATAAAAAGCTTATCGCCAAAAGTTATAAGTAGCAAAAGTAACATTTCAAAGTTAATTTTCATCTCTAATTTTACCATTTATTTAAAACAAGGCAAACTTAGCATCATGTTAATCTCCAATTTGTAGGTTAGCATCTTGCATAGTACTGAGTTACAACTTGCCCCTATTATAACAAACTATATGCGATTCCATGCAGTCAGCTATGTAATTCACATAATTCCCCTTTATGTGTGTGTACGCTAGCATGTTTTTTTTTTCATGTGTGTTTTGTGTCCATCTACAGTGCATTCAGAAAGTATTTAGACTTCTTCATTTTTTCACATTTTATGTTGCAGCCTTGTACTAAAATGCTTTAAATAATATTTTTCACATCAATCTACACTACATACCCCATATTGACAAAGCAAAAAAATGATTTTTGATAACTGCAAATTTATTAAAAAGAAAAAACTGAAGTATCACATTGAAAGAAGTATTCAGACCCTTTGTTATGACACTTGAAATTTAGCTCAGGTGCATCCCAATTCTCTGGACCATCTTTGAGATGTTTCTACACTTTGATTGGAGTTCACCGGTGGCAAATCAATTGACTGGACATGATTTGGAAAGGCACACACCTGTCTATATAAGGTCTCACAGCTGAAAATGTATATCATGGCAAAAAAACAAAACAAGCCATGAGGTCAAAGGAACTGCCTGCAGAGCTCAGAGACAGGATTGTGTCGAGTCACAGACCTGGGGAAGACTACAAAAAATTTGACTGCATTGAGAGTACAGTACACAGGCAAGAGCACAGTGGCCTACATAATTCTTAAAAGGTCAGGGTTAAAGGAAAGCTGAACAAAGCATAATACAGAGATATCCTTTATGAAAACCTGGTCCAGAGCGCTCAGGATCTCAGACTGGGCCAAAGGTTCATTTTCCAACAGGACAATGACCCTAAGCACACAGTCAAAACAAAGCAAGAGTGGCTATAGGACAACTCTGTGAATGTCCTTGAGTGGCCCAGCCAGAGCCCGGACTTGAACCCAGTCGAACATATCTGGAGAGACCTGAAAATGGCTGTCCACTGATGGTCCCCATCCAACCAGACAGAGCTTATGAGGATCTGCAGAGAAGAATGGAAGAAAATCCCCAAATCCAGGTGTGCAAAGCTTGTCGTATCATACCCAGAAAGACTTGAGGCTGTAATCGCTGCCAAAGGTGCTTCAACTAAGTACTGTGTTAAGGGTCTGAATACTTATGCCAATGTGATATTTCTTTTTTTATATATATATATAAATTTGCAGAGTTATCAAAAATCTGTTTTTTTCTTTGTCATTATGGGGTCTGGAGTGTATTTTACCATTTTAGCATAAGGGTCTGAAAACTTTCTGAATGCACTGTATTTGCTTTTATTATTTTGGACTATGCGGTAGCTTTGTGTGTTCATTGTCAAATGTCAAAATTATTGACATATTTTGTATTACATGTAAATTGTGTAATTTTTACATAATATTTTAGTTTATCTTGTATGTATTTTAATTGGATCAGATACAGTTGTTATAGGGGGATTTTAACCCTTGTGCGACCTTCGAGACATTTTTGTCTTTTAATTTTTTCGATAATTTTGGCTGTGTTAATGCCAACGGCATAAATTTTGCCAAAGGTGTGTATTTTGGGGGAAATTTTGATATTTCAACCTCAGTTCCTATAATACATCTATAATACACTGTGTACACAAAATAGATACACTCAAGACTTTCAGGACAAAAAATGTCCCCATTGAAGCCCATTAAAACTGCAATATTTGATCCCAGTGCAATTAAAGCATACAATCGTGAATTCTATTATATTATGCTTTCATTCCAGAGCCCTGGCTTCAGAATTAAAATAATTTTATATTTTCCACCATATGGCACCATTTTCTCATGTTTAGCCTATGGAGCAAATACATGCTTTTTTCCTGTTTTCTGTTTGCTGTATTATAGAGCACTGCAGGCCAACTGAATAAATGATCCAGCTAAAATTGTGTGAGTGTGTTGGTATGGATGTCAGAGTGTGTTTTGTATGTGTGTATTGAGAAATTTGTGTGTGTGTGGGTGGGTGGGTTTAGGTGGTTTATGAGGACTTTTTTCAGGTTACGAACTGGTAATTACAAGGGTATTATGCTATAAATGTGGTTTATGAGGACATTTCTAGTGTCCCCATAATTCAAATCGCTTAATAAAACATACTAAATTATGTTTCTTTGAAAATGTAAAAATGCAGAAAGTTGTTTGTGAGGGTTAGGTTTAGGGGTAGGGTTAGGGTTAGGGGATATAATCTATAGTTTGTACAGTATAAAAATCATTATGTCTATGGAGAATCCTCATAAGGATAGCTGCACCAATGTGTGTGTGTGTGTGTGTGTGTGTGTGTGTGTGTGTGTGTGTGTGTGTGTGTGTGTAAAAACAACAGTGGCATTATATAAACAAACTGGCATTTAAAGATCCTGAAAAAATCATGAAAATGAATTAATATTTGGTAGTTATGATCAGGACTGATGTTGGTTAAAAAAATGAACTCATTGAAAGTTGAAAATAATATTAATATATAATATTTTGACGTGGAAATTTTAGTCCTCTAAGTAACTTTTTTTTTTATTGACGCACAAGGGTTAAGCTGTCATACGGTCAATACAACGTGCCCCGCCTATTTTACTTCACTTCTTTTCAGCTAGATAATGAAAAAAGTAAATGCTGTATCCATGAAACAAGACCACATATTAGTACCAGACATGATTAAAATAATGTGAAAAAGAAAAATACTATGAACCCCAAGTGCATATACTCTTGAGAAAATTTAAAAGGGTTATTATGTGGCCCACTCTCCTCTACCTGTGTATTTCTCCAAGTAATGCTCTTTTAATCTCACTTTAAATCATGGATAGTGGCTCTCAAACTTGTCTGGTCAAGTACATCCAGAAATCTTTCAAGTACCAGACACAACAATGTTCCCACTGTTTTTCAAGTATAGGTCTCTGCGGAACAATAATGGATGTTTTCCAAACTGTGGGCTTTTTCAAACCGGGATGGGCATTTCTAAACTATTCAATGAAAGCAGGGAATCTCAATGTAGTAATCAGTGGGCGTTGCCAAACCAGGATGAGCGTTTCTAAACTATCCAATGAAAGTAGGGAATCTCAGTGGTTTGAAAACACCCACTGATCGGGAAAAGCCCATTTTTTTTTTTCAAAAAGCCCATAAGTCTCCTATTTTTTCAGCATTGAGCAAACTGACATCCCTTTGAGTGCAAAGTCTGCAAAATGCCATATTTTTATTAATATCCTTTAATATTCTTATAATTTAAGAGATAAAATTGTTCACACAAAAATTAAAATGATCTTATTTTTTTACACACCATCATGTTGTTACCAACCTGTGTGACTTTGTTTCTACCTTGGAAAACAAAAGGAGATGTTAGGAAGAATTACAGCCTCAGTCTCCATTCATTTTCATTGTATGAAAAAACATTCAATGAAAATGAATGGTGACTGAGACTGTCAGTCACTAACATCTTCTTTTGTGTTACATGGAAGAGATAAAGTCCAATTTGGAACAACGGGATGATTAAATGAGGGTGAATTAATGATGACAGAAGATTTTTAAGATCCCTTTCACATATCTGTGGAAGGGCCATATATGAGAGCAACATCAAAAACATGGATACAGTATTAACATTTACAAAAAGGATTACAATCTATTAATAAATATTTTAATATTGCATGTGATTTAGACATTTTGCAGTCCAATTCAAACACACAAATATTTTAAAATGTGGGGCAGTTTAGTCTATTTAAAAACATCTCCTGGCTTTCTAGACTCCTGGCTGCACTTCAAACTTATCTGTCAGATTGATGATATACTTAAAATAGAAATCCAGTGTTTCTGAGTAAATAGCACACCACAATTTAAGATTTCCTCTAGAAAATTGACCATCTAGATGCTGCTTACAGACTTTGAGGGTAAACAAAATAATACTGAATCTCGCTTTTATTGTCGATTGACTCAGCTTTTTGCTTCTCTTTGTGTGTGCAGACTAAAGTTGTAGTGTGTCCATTCTAAATAGCATGGTTACTCCAGCACACAGCTTGTGAACACTGGTCAACATCTTCTTTACTGGCATCTTGCATTGCTGAATTTAGAATGTACCTACTTTACGACAGCAGTCTTAGATGCATAAGCTATGTTTAAAATGTAAATTGATCAGAAATTATGGCTTAAGAGAAAGTGCCATAAACTATTAGTCCTGAACAGTAGAAAACTCAAAGTTTCAGAGCTTCTATTTAACACAACACTGACTGAAGACAAAATATAATGAAAAAAAAATTAACCAGAGCCAGTTATCCTTGGTATTCTTACCATTATTGGTTTGGGCAGGTTTCCATCAGGACAAATGGATGAGAGAGACTGGCCGAATAAATTGTGAGAGGCAGTATCTGGGTGAGTATGGCTTTCTGGTTGGTTAAGGTGTACCCTCCTCAGAGCCCAATCAATCAGAGACCTTTTTCTTTTGTGTTTCAGCACACCACCTGACAATGAAACACAACAAACAAATCACACTTGGCAAATGCATTCCTGGGAGGAGCGATTGTTCTGCTGAGTCTAGTCTGTCATTTTCAGAACAGTTACTGCATATTTCCCCGATTTCATACAAAATGTCTGGTAAACTGTCAGACAGCTCAGACACTCTCAAGCATTATCCACTTGTATAGATTTTGATCCTGCCAAAGGTATGAATACTTCCAAAGAGAGAGAGAGAGAGAGAGAGAGAGAGAGAGTATTTCCACTGCAGTAGCTGCAGCATCCATATTCTGTTTATTCCATAAAGCAATACATATTCTGTAGGGCTGTCAAATTAAAATTCGAAATTTTAATATTCGTCGAATTGAAGAAAAAAATGCACATTCGAATGGTAAAATTGTGTGCCATGAACTGACGATGACTTCAGATCGATCGCATTCTTGTGCTAAAAAGGCTAGACACAGTGCAACAAATACAGTTTAACTGTCACATCTTCCCAATCTGTTAACACAAGATCTCCTTCCCCTGGATATTAACCCATAACCGGACTACATTTCCCAGAACCCCCTTCTTCCCGCCATTGACTCTCACACCTGATTGCCATTCATTCATCAAACTCTCTGTGTATATAATCCCCGCTCAAACGTCACTTCATTGCGAAGACTTGCCAATTCACCCATTGTCTTGCATTTCTGAGCGTTATCTTTATCTACTGCCTGCTTGTGTTTGATTATTGCCTGTTCCTTGGATTGCCCCTTTGTTTACCGACTTTGATTTGTTACTTTGTTTGGATTGCTTACCTGGTTTTGACCTCTGCCTGTTTAACTATGATTGCATTAAGCTCTGCACATGGATCTTCACTCGGTGTCTGCCTCTGACTCATTACATTAACAGAAAGCAGGTGTCTCAAGATGCTTTTTAAAGTTCTTTTTAATTAGACACAGCATCTAAAAACAGTGCTCCTGCACGAGATGCTAAATAATCAAAAACAAAGCGAAACAAAGACGTTCGTCTAGCGTGCGTTTATAAAGAAAAACAAATGGATGGTTGCAAAAGCGACGCATTCATTTCTCAGATTAAGCAATTACTTTTTTAAATGGAGTTAATTAACAGAGGTTCGGGAGGAGCATGTTAATTTTAATCTGACAAATCACAGCCCGTGAGCAGGAGTATATAAGCCGCTGCTTACCTGCTTCCTGTGACAACTCTCCTGACATTCCACCTCCACCCCATCTCCACATATTCTCTAGATTCATTATCTAAATAAGCAAAGTCCGCGGGGGTAATCAGGACTCGAGTTGAGTCTCGAGCTCCGAGCCCTCCAGTATACAGACAGCAAGCCAAATACGTTTACTGCTTCGACACAAGATTACATTAACATACAAACTACTGAAATGCTTTGTCAGGAAAGATGTTGAACTTGGAAATGTGTGTCTCGAGATCCTCGCGTTCAGTTCCATTCTGTTGTGTTCCGTCTGTTTGAACAGCCCCTAGTTTGTGCTCATAGTCTGAGCCGCTTCACCACCGAGTTCAGCCAAGTAGCTCTGGTATCTGGGAATATTGCTTCCCTACATAAAACTGTAATGAATAAAAAACAATGTGGTATTTCACTGTTATTATAGCTTGTGTCTGGGTAGTATACTGTGGCATCAGTGCAAGTGTAACACCATGTGAACTGCCTATTGAAGCGTTTCCCCCCACTTCATTTTACTTTTGACTTAACATTTGAGAATATGGACCGACTAAAACTATTTATTATTTTATGCTCATTAGTTGAAAATAAAATGCTCTTTTTAACAGCCAATGTTCTTTGCAATAATATAATGGTGCTGTATGGTTTATGTATTTATTGTGCCCTCTTGTGGACTAAGCAAACAACATCAGTTTAAGAATCAGCTGACTTTAAAATGTTAATATTATTCAAATTTTATCAATATTTAAGGTAAAAATTAGAATTTAGTTTCTCTGCTCAGTTGACAGCCCTAATATGCTGTAAAGCTATGTACATGGTATATGTGTGTGAATATACCTATCTGCTGTTTGTCCATTAAATGGTTAGTTTGTCCAAATATGAATGTTAGGGGCTGACAGCCCCCGTTCACTTTCATTGCATCTTTTTTCCATAAAATCAAAGTGAATGGTAACATTCAACCTAAAATCTCCTTTTGTGTTCCACCGAAGAGAGAAAGTATTTTCAGGTTTAGAACATGAGGTTGAGTAATTGATGAAAGACTTTTTGTGGTAATCTATCCCTTTAATTTTCTGTCTGAATCTGATCTGCTCATGTACACACGCTCTTAAACCACTTGAGTCATACGGATTACCTATATGCTGCCAGTTTGTTCTTTTGGAGCTTGGAAGTTTTGGACCCCATGGACTTACACTGATACCTATCAGTGTATGAAAATGCCATTCTTTTCATGTTTGTAAAGGTTAGATGGCTT
Source organism: Myxocyprinus asiaticus (assembly GCF_019703515.2). NCBI lineage: Eukaryota > Metazoa > Chordata > Actinopteri > Cypriniformes > Catostomidae > Myxocyprinus > Myxocyprinus asiaticus. The sequence goes on along the minus strand of NC_059346.1, from coordinate 17,004,377 downwards.
AAGATAATAAAGAGGCACTTTTATAGGATGGATTAAGGTTAACAGACCTAAAAGCTCATGGTATTTTCAGAGAAATGTCAAATTCCTCACAAGAAGTTGTACATATCTGCACGTCTCAAAGCACTACATCAAAAGGGACAACAGAGAGGCAGTCATTCAGAGACCATAATACACATATAGATAACATAATTACAGATTACACTTCCCTGACCACAGCACTTCATCTGATAGGCTCATATCCCTACATGTGCCACAATTATTAGCACTGCAAGATGTTTGTGGAAAAACCTTGGAGTACAATGTTATCTCAGGGTTAATGGTGGACATGACCACAGTAGGACGTAGGTGGATGTTGAATTCATTGCAGTTATTTTTTATAAAGACTAAAAAGCAGTCAGATATAATTCCAGAACTGAAGACATTCAAGACCCCCAGCCTCAGTATCTATACTGTAGTCCTTGAAAACATGCGAATGTGTCCTTGGCAATCAGAAATCCAACACATCTCTCACATTTCTGCAGATGGACCCATTCCATATTGCCAGCTGTGAAAACAGGTCTGTCAAAGATGCTGTAAACCTGCTACAATTTATAACATTGTGTCCATCCATCAAGCTCAACCTATAATGTAAACAATCTTGACATACAGTATTATAAAAGAAGCTCCAGGATATGAACATCCATTCTGCTTTGTGCCACTGGGATCTGCTTTTTCATGAGGAACAGGGCACACAGGCTGTCATGGTAAATACTAACACATACCACACTCTAGCCAGGGTACCTCAGGGCTATGTTCTCTCCCTCTGCTCTTATAATTTTTTTTACTAAAGATTTAACTTCACCTGACTGCTCAGTCAGGATCATCAATTATACAGTTGATACCACCATAATCAGTCTAATCAAAGACACAAATTAGCCTAATTCCAATACAGAGACAGAACAGAGAGAGGCTTGGTGCCAAGAAAAGAACCCTGTTCTCAATACCTCAAAAATAATAGAAATGATAAATGACTTCAAGAAAATCTAAGAACAACAAAAGTCTGGTTAACTAATGAATTCTCACTATAGACTTATCACAAGCTGATTTAAATGGAACTTGAATTCTACTCACATAATCAACAAAGTTCTGCAAAGGTTTAGACAATGTACTGAGTTGGCCACATCAACTGTTCATCGAAGTCTGTATTTGTGCGCAAGTAGGGAGGTGCAAGTGTACAAACATGCATCATGTCCGTGTGTTGTGTCGGTGACTGTTGCACTCACCCTTGGGAGTGTGTGTTCTGGTTTTTAGGGTGAAGTGTGGGGTCTTGGATGTGGCCTCTGTCTGCTGGGCAGCACTAAATGCTTCCTGCAGGTGCTCACTGGGCATGTGAAGATGGTCTTTCTGACTTCTCAGGGAGTGGCGCAGGATGAAGAATGGAAGCTCATGGCCTAGAACAGACAAAAATGGAGACAGGAAATTGGTGTTTTAGTTTGCAAGATATTTCATTCTCAAAGAATCATGTAGGAGGCAAAAATAAAACAGTATTAAAATACTTTACTTTTAGTTAGTTTCATACACTCACCGATCACTTTTTTAGATACAGCTGTACACCTACTTATTCATGTAGTAAAATTACAGAAATACTCAAACCAGCCCGTCTGGCACCAAAAATCATGCCATGGTCGAAATCGCCGAGATAAATATTTTTTCACATTTTGATGGTTGATGTGAACATTAAGGTCCTGACCCGTATCTGCCTGATTTTATGCATTGCCCTGCTGCCACATGATTGGCTGATTAGATAATCACATGAATAAGTAGGTGTACAGGTGTTCCTAATAAAGTGGTTGGTGATTGTATTTCATAATGTTTGTGCTTGTGTGTGCTGTGTGTGTATGTGTGTGTGTAAAAGAGGGGGAGAAAAGAAAGAAAGTAAAACTGTGTCCTAAATGGACCTCAAGTATAGGCTACTGGCAGATTATCTATTGTTTCTCTGTCTCTGTCACTGGTCCAAGATCTGTGAAGTTGTGAAGAAGGCTCATCAGCGCCTCTTCTTCCTGAGACGGCTGAGGAAGTTTGGAATGAACCGCCACATCCTCACACGGTTCTACACCTGCACTGTGGAGAGCATCCTGACTGGCTGCATCTCCGCCTGGTACTGCAATAGCACCGCCCACAACCGCAAAGCACTGCAAAGGGTGGTGCGACCTGCCAGACACATCATTGGAGGTGAGCTTCCCTCCCTCCAGGAAATATATACAAGGCGGTGTGTGAAAAAAGCTCGGAGGATCATCAGAGACTCCAGCCACCCGAGCCATGGGCTGTTTTCACTGCTACCATCAGGCAGGCGGTATCGCAGCATCAGGACCCGCACCAGCCGACTTCATGATAGCTTCTTCCCCCAAGCAATCAGACTTCTGAACTCTTGATCTCCCACGATCAAATACATCAGCACTGCACTTTATTACCCTTATATCTCACACCGGACTGTCATAAATTATATTATTATTATATTATATTCTCTCTTAACAACTGACTATCAACCGACAGCTGAATGTCAATACAGTACAATACTGTACATTCTATATATACTTTTTTATATATATATATTTTTTTTATTGAATAATGTGTATCTATATAGTGCGTATTGTATACTGTACAGTGTATGTTATTATTTGTATACTGTTGAGTGTAATTATGTGTATATCAGATGTTTAAATTGTGCTGTGTTAATTTGATGTTATTGTAAATTGGTATATGTCTCATCACTGTCACGACTGCTATGTTGATGGGAACTGCACCCAAGAATTTCACACACCATTGCACTTGTGTATACGGCTGTGTGACAATAAAGTTATTTGATTTGATTTGATTTGATCTGTATATAAATCCTACACACTTTCACATACATCTTGATTTGTGTAACCTTTTTCTGAAAATCCTGCTAACACATTGGATTACTTCAAGATAGTAAAAATGTGTGTCTGTGTGTGTTTGCATTTGGATGGACTCATCCAGATGTTTCTACATAACAATCTATAGATAGAGAAACAGACAGACAAGGAAAGGGTTTAAATTAGATTGAGCTTTGGATTCTGTTATCTGAAATGAAAGCTTGCATATCCTGTAGTCTCATAGCAGAAACCTTACATGATATGACCTGGGGTCTCTCTCTGTGTGCGTGTGTGTGTGTGTGTGTGTTTGTGTGTGTGTGTGTGTGTGTGTGAGAGTGCGTGTGTGAGTGAGTGCAGGCAGCTTATCAGTAGCTTATAGAGATTGTTGCAAGGTTTGTGTCTCTTCTGAAAATCAAAAGGTTTTGGGCTCATTTTCTATCATGCCTGGTTTTTATCATAGAGCTGTTAGATCAAACCTAGCAGAGAAAAAGATAATTTCATTTAACTCAGTGGTGCTTCCTCACACAAGCATCCTCGGGAAACTTCCTCCAACCTTGACTTCTCGCTGAGTGCATGATACATCCTTCACAATGACAGGCTTTGATAATTTTCCGGATCACATGCTTGAGAACAAAGGAGCGAGGAAACGAGGATGCACAACTTAAGAAATAAGAAGCACCCACAGACACTCACACACACTTTTTTCCACCGTGCCCCACTGACTTGAGAACCGAACGATGATCTAACTGACAACATTAACCCATAACCAGCCCACAAATGCACACAACACATCGCAGACTTTGCTTATGGAGTTGCTGGAGCCCAGTGCAGATGAATGAGAAACAAGCGAGTAAAATATTTCAATGTTTTAAATCACAATACACTAAATATAAAGGAAAAAATAACACTTACTCTACAGTACATCCCAAGATACAGTACCTGCATTAAAATCATCTCACCAGAAGAGTGAGTTGATTTTTTTTTAATGAATTTCTTTTTTATAAAATAGCAAATATGTATGGCTGAATCATTCACAATAAGACCATTAACGTGCATTAATAAAATAAATAGGGTCAATTTTGATTTCATGCCGACTTTAAAGAAGAATAAAGTTGATTTTGGACTTAATAAGCCCCATGGTTTAACAAATTAAACAATTGTCCTGTAAGATTTTTTCCAACACGGCCCTCAATCTAAAATGAGCTTGACATCACTAATCTAGCAAGTGTTTATAGCTATGTTAGAAAGTATTTGCAATATACTGTATATTCATATGTTTTGTGTGAGTGTCATCACCAATAAGAGAGTAAGTTTCCTCTTCTTTTTCATAGTTCACACACAACTGGTAATCCGAGACTTCACCCTGCACACAGGAAGTGTTCATTATGTATTGGAAAAACACAGGAAAGAGGAAATGGCCATTATCAAACACAGGAAATGCCAGTGGATAAACTTGGCACAATGTAGAGTCACTGATGTTTACATAATCAGACAATAACAGAATGTTGAACATAACATTATAGAAGTGCATCCCTTGCCAAATGATGACTGAATGTCTGCCAATTTGAGTGTGTCAGATGGAATGACCAGGCAGTCAGATCCACTTAAACAGTGGTTCTCAACCAGGGGGCCTCAGCAAACTACCAAGGGGCCCACAAGTTGACTCAAAATTCTTTAAAAAGAATTATTTTAAAATAATCTAAATTAATAAAAATGCCAAAACCACTAAAAATCTAAATATAGGCCCACAATTAGAAACTGACAGTTCCTAAAACTTCTGGAATCACAGAATTAATTGTGATTGATTATTTAAATCTATTAACACCCCTAGTTTCTTGGTGAAAGGGGCCTTTAAATATCCTTTTTTTTTTTTTGACAAAGGGAGGCCTTGGAGTGAAAAGTGTTGAAAACCACTGTACTAAGATACAAGCTAAAAATGGTGCAAAATAAAATCAGGGGATGCAGAGGAAGGTGCTTTCTTATTTGGAGTGGCCACTCCTTTGGTCTCAGTTGTTTTTTAAAGAGGGTAACTAGCTCAAGTTCAAACCAGAATTACATTATACTCACAGCGATAGAACAAAACTGGGTTTTTAACATTGATATATATATATATATATAACTGGATTGCTCATGACATCATAACAGTGAAGCCACTGCAAACATTAGTCATTCAATCACCGATTTTATCTGAAATCTGCATGTACATCCCTACAACACAAACATCCTACACATGTATTTATTTATTTATTTAGAGTCGGGAATTTTTCCTGTTTCTTGAAAGCCCGAGCGAGTTATGTATATCTACTGTATATCAAACAGTATCCACCTCTAATAAACTTAATCGGCAAACAGATCCGCTGAATGTAAACTATTCACTGAAACTGAAGTAAGATACAAACAGACATTTTCAGAACATCGAATATTGAAGTGTTTGTTCAGAGTTACTTGTTTTATGTTTTCATCAAAAAGTGCCTTGTTCTTGCGGTCACTTGAATAAGAGCACGTGCTCTCTCCCTCTATAATCACATGAACAGCGGGTGCGCCGAGATTGAGGGAGAGACACGCAAAGCACTGATATGCTAGATTTAAATGGCAAACGAACATGTATTTATGACATGTATCCATCTATGACTACAGAGAGCACTTCAATATGAAACCAAGCAAATCCAGGGCATTTAAGGTGATTTAGAAATCCCAGTCTGACATTTTTTCAAGTCCCTTTTGGAGGTAAGGACGTATTGTCACCCTAAACAAGCAGATATTACAGCTTTTCCTACTTACAGTACATTACAACTTGTTGACAGTTTTCCCACTTCCTTTGGTGATTGTTGTGCTGCACTGATAGACTGAACACAGGTAAGTGAATGCTCTGACATTATGATCCGCATATATATCTTCTTCCTTGTAACGAATATTATCCATAACATGCTAATTAAACATTAAACATGATTGTCACTAGAGGACGAAATGCAACCGTCGTATCCAGAGGTCGAAGACAGAGGCGTTCCCTATCTGTCACTCACTCGACGCTGTATCGATGTAGTGACACTAGGGGTCACCCTTGGGAGCCCCAAACACCTCTGATCTTTGAGAAAAGGCCAATGGGAATTGGCGAGTAGAATTTGCATGCCATTCCCCCAGACATATGGGTATAAAATGAGCTGGCTCGCAACCACTCATTCAGATTTTCTCTTCGGAGCCAAGCGGTTGTATTCAGTGAGCTGAATTACTCTGCCAATCCATTCACCTCAGAAGCTGTTGGATTTATGACGCATTACAGTGGTTTCTCCACCTCGTGCACCAGTGGAGTGCAGAGAACGCCCCTGGGTGCTTCGACAGTCTAAAAGAGTACATATTCTTGCGATAAAAGTGTATATTTTCCCTACTAAAAGAGTGGCACTGACGGAGAGCGTCTTTTTAAAGATGCCTTTCCATCTGTGTTTATTTCCTGGTTGCGGTCGTTACCTCTCCGCTTCCGATAGCCACAATCGCTGTCTTACGTGCTTGGGCGCTGCCCACGCAGAGACAGCGTTCGTGGACGGGTCATGTTCACACTGCAAGAACATGACCATGGCAACGTTGCAGTCGCGGCTTTCCGTCGTTAGAGGGAAAGCCACCCCAGCAGCGATTTGGGGACCCCAATGGGAGCCGCTCCGCCGGGTAACTCCCCACGGACCTCCCATTCCCCAGTACGCTCGTTTGCCCTGGTCGAGTTCTGGGATGAGACCGCCGACTCATCTCAGGGCGAGTTCGCGACCTCATTCGGCGCTCGCGAAGTGGAAGAGTTCTCGATTGCAGCATCGGAGAGCAGGCTGGTCCAGTCTGACACTGAGGACTCGACTGGGCTCCCACCTTCAGGTGTGGTGGCCCAGTTGCAGGCCGACGCAGAGCTGGCGGGGCGGCTCTGACCTCCTCCGCTCTCACTACCCTTGACGGTGGGGCTGCCAGGGGGTACTCGGTGATTCCTCAGGTGGATGAGGCAGTTGCGGTGCACCTGTGCCCACAAAACGCCGCCACCTGGTGGAACTGCCCGAGACTCCTGTCCAGCGCCTGTAGGTTTACGTTGTTTCTGGCGACTAAGACCTACGGTGCCGCTGGACAGGCCGCCTCCGTCCTGCACACCATGGCTCTCCTGCAGGTGCACCAAGCCAAGGCGCTAAGAACTGCACGAGGGTAGTTCTGACCCAGGATTGAAGCAGGAGCTGTGCTTGGCAACAGATCTCGCCCTCTGGGTGACAAAGGTCACGGTGTGGACTCTCGGGCAGGCGATGTCCACCCTGGTGGTCCAGGAGCACCACCTATGGCTCAACTTGGTCGAGATGAGGGAGGCTGACAAGGTACGGTTCCTTGATGTCCCCGTCTCCCAGGTCGGCCTATTCGGTGAGACCGTCGAGGACTTTGCCCAGCAGTTCTCAGCAGTTAAGCAGATGTAGGCTATTCAGCATATCCTGCCCTGGCATGGATCAAGATCCTGCACCCCATCTGCTCGTAGCCAGGGGCGTCCCCGTCGCGATAGCTGACCAGGACAGTCCGACTTGGCTATGTGATTCAGTTTGCCAGGCACCCGCCTGGGTTCAGCGCCGTCTGTTTTACCTTAAATGCAGGGCGAGAATGCCACTGCCATCCCCACGGAGATCGTGCCCCTTCTGTGGAAGGACGCGGTAGAGCCTGTCCCTCCAGCCAAGATGAAGAAGGGATTCTACAGCCCCTACTTCATCGTACCAAGGAAAGGCGGTGGGTTGTGGCCAATCCCGGACCTGTGAGTTCTGAACAGGGCCTTGCACAGACTCCCGTTCAAGATGCTGACACGGAAATGCATTTTAGCGAGCATCCGGCATCAGGATTGGTTCACGGCGGTAGACCTGAAGGACGCGTACTTCAATGTCTCGGTTTCTCCTCGGCACAGGCCCTGTCTTCGGTTCGCCTTCGAGGGCCGGGTGCACCAGTACAAGGTCCTCCCCTTCGGTCAGTCCCTGTCGCCTCGCGTCTTCACGGAAGTCACAGAGGCAGCCCTTGCCCCGCTAAGGGAAGTGGGCATCCGCATCCTCAACTGTCTCGATGACTGGCTGGCTCTAGCTCACTCTCGAGACTTGTTGTGTGCACACAGGGACCTGATGCTCAGGCACCTCAGCCGGTTGAGGCTTTGGGTCAACTGGGGAAAGAGCAGCTCTCCCCGGTACAGAGCATCTCTTTTCTCGGGTTGGAGTTAGACTCAGTCTCTATGATGGCGCACCTCATGAGCAAGCGCACACAGTCAGTGCTGAACTGCCTGAAGTGGCGATCTGCCACTACCTGTTCAGCCCTTGGGTAGGAGTCCCCTTAGTGCAAGTACCCCAGGCACGTTGTGGTTATGACAGACGCCTCCGAGCCTGGCTGGGGCACCGTGTGCAATGGGCACGCAGCCGCGGTCCCTATGTCCGGGGGAGTGGCATTCAAATTCCACGTGCCAATTCCCATTGGCCTTTTCTCAAAGATCAGAGGTGTTTGGGGCTCCCAAGGGTGACCCCTAGTGTCACTACATCGACACAACGCCTTGTTCCCTCCATCAGGGAACGGAGGTTACGAAAGTAACCAGGATGTTTTTTCCTCTCAGTCATTGACGCACTATGAGAGTATGGGCATACTAAGATGGCCGCTCGAACACTTCCGTTGGCTTCACCTCCTGCTGGCAGTTTACCGTTGCATCAGCGATCCAGTTTTATATATATATATATATATATATATATATATATATATATATATATATATATATATCAGTGGTTATTAAGGATCACTCACCAGCATTTTGCAGCGTTGCATTATGTACTGAACCACATTGTCCGCAGTGGTGCTCACATCCACTGCCACAGCCACGGTCTTAACAGGCAATAATATGTAAACAAACAACAACAATAATCATCAACTCACAATAAATACCTTCAGGCAAGAGTGCAAATAGCCTCCACTTATAAACAGAGATATTTTTATAGTTCCCTGAGTGTCTGGATCCAAATTAAGGCAAAGAAATTTGTGTACCGCAGGGCAGTCATCATTGGGATGGCAGATCAGCAGGACGTAGAGAAGAATGGCATTTGGCAAGATTCTTTGCCTGACTCTGCAGGTGTGCCTGAAGAATAAAATATAATATACAAACAAAAACAGATGGGAAAGCAAGAAAAACACAAAGACAAAGCCGTGGAATATAAAAAGAACACTGCATCGACATCACCACATGAACAGTTGCAATTTGAAAAGAATACAATATAATGTTATGGATCTGAGACTCTTATTTGTTTATTTGTGCAATTTGCCATTTGTTTGTTTACAGTTTTGTTTTTCACTTTAAGAGGGTGTTTGCTTTTTCCTTACCACTGAAGAGCATGTAACCATCTCTCCTTTGTTTCTGAAGAGCTTTAGTTTTGTGGGTGAGAGAGAAAAACAGAGAGAATAATTTTCAATTTATATTCAACATTCTATTCAAACAGTGGTAAACATTCAAATGCTAATTTGGTCTTTAGATAAGTGGAACACAAAGTTTTGATAGTGAGGATGGATGATGGTTTGTATTCGTTTTGCCTTGGTTGTGGTGTCACAACCTACTACACCTCTTTGTAAAATTGGGATTTATTCCAATACTTGATCCAATCCTAGACCATGTGATACAGAAGTGTGCTTCAATTAACTAATTTAGTGAACCAAATCATTAAATATGATTTTTTTGGTATAACAAAATGAATGTGTCAATGATTATGACAAACAACATCAAGCAGCAACACTCCTTAATACGTAACTGGGTTCCTTGTGAACAACAAGCTATGTTTGATGTTTAGCATTTGTTTTTGAAAGCATTGTAAACATACAGTACACACAATACACCATAAATTGCCAGTGTTATGGATCAACTGGGGATTGTGTTTACAGACATTTTGAACCTTTCCCTCTCTTTGTCTGTAGTCCCCAAATGCTTTAAAACGTCCACCACTGTGCCTGTTCCAAAGCAATCAAAAATAACTTGCTTAAATGACTGGCGTCCTGTTGCTCTGACCCCCATCATCAGCAAATGCTTTGAGAGACTAATCAGAGATTACATCTGCTCTGTGCTGCCTCTCTCTCTTGACCCATTGCAGTTTGCTTACTGCAACAACCACTCCATTGATGATGCCATTGCATCTACACTACACATTGCTCTCTCCCACCTGGAAAAAAAGAACTCTTATGTGAGAATGCTGTTTGTAGACTACAGCTCAGCATTCAACACCATAGTGCCCTCCAAGCTAGATGAGAAACTCCGGGCTCTGGGCTTAAATAGCTCGCTGTGCAGCTGGATCCTGGACTTCCTGTCAAGCAGACGCCAGGTGGTTAGAATAGGCAGCAACATCTCCTCATCACTGACCCTCAACACTGGAGCCCCACAGGGCTGTGTTCTCAGCCCACTCCTGTATTCCCTGTACACACATGACTGTGTGGCAACACATAGCTCCAATGCCATCATTAAGTTTGCTGATGACATGACAGTGGTAGGTCTGATCACTGACAATGATGAAACAGCCTACAGAGAGGAGGTGCACACTCTGACACACTGGTGTCAGGAGCACAACCACTCCCTCAACGTCAGTAAGACAAAGGAGCTTGTGGTGGACTTCAGAAGAAAAGACAGAGAACACAGTCCCATCACCATCAATGGAGCACCAGTGGAGAGAGTCAGCAGCTTCAAGTTCCTGGGTGTCCACATCACTGAGGAACTCACATGGTCCATCCACACTGAAGCCGTTGTGAAGAAGGCTCATCAGCACCTCTTCTTCCTGAGACGGCTGAGGAAGTTTGGAATGGACCGCCACATCCTCACACAGTTCCACACCTGCACTGTAGAAAGCATCCTGAGTGGCTGCATCTCCACCTGGTACGGCAATAGCACAGCCCACAACCGCAAAGCACTACAAAGGGTGGTGCGAACTGCCAGACACATCATCGGAGGTGAGCTTCCCTCCCTCCAGGAAATATATACAAGGTGGTGTGTGAAAAAAGCTCAGAGGATCATCAGAGACTCCAGGCACCCGAGCCATGGGCTGTTCTCACTGCTACCATCAGGCAGGCAATATCGCAGCATCAGGACCCGCACCAGCTGATAGCTTCTTCCCCCAAGCAATCAAACTATTGATCTCTTGATCTCCCACAATCAAAATACATCAGCACTGCACTTTATTACTCTTACTCTTATATCTCACACCGGACTGTCATAAATTATATTATTATTATACATATTCTCTCTTAACAACTACTATCAACCGACAGCCTGAATGTCAATACAGTACAATACAGCCTACTGTACATTCTATATATACTACTATATATACTTTTTTATTTTTATTGAATAATGTGTATCTATATTGTGCGTATTGTATACTGTACAGTGTATGTTATTATTTGTATATTGTTGTGTGTAATTATGTGTATATTAGACTTTAAATTGTGTTGTGTTAATTTGATGTTATTGTAATTGGTATATGTCCCATCACTGTCACGACTGCTATATTGATCGGAACTGCACCCAAGAATTTCACACACCATTGCACTTGTGTATATGGCTGTGTGACAATAAATGTGATTTGATTTGATTTGATTTGATTTTGATTATGATATATTTTTGACAGGTCTATTGAAAACTATTTTGTAAATTACATACACAGACAAAAGGTATTATATTGTTTTAAATAAATCAATCAAATTGCAACTGAATATAACAGCCAGTAATTACAGAATACTCTACTGAATTTTCTGAGAATGGTTGAATTACTGAGAAGAGGAAAAAATGTGAACTACATTTTCTAAAGTTTACTTATAGGCTTTTAAAATTGTCAAACAATTTTAAGATTTAAGATTGAAAATCTTAAGATTTTGCCTAACAAACAAAATCATTATATTTCTGAAGAACTTTCTTATGCTTTCTCAGAGTACCATTTATTCTTACTTATTGGTCAATTTGGCCTTTGTACTTGCTCTCCACCAAAAATATTGCACTGTTCTGAAAGATCATCTTTTGGCAGTGTCATGGGTAGTCAAACATACGACACTGTCATGCACAGAACCTTTGAGAAGTAAAAGATGCTATTATAACAATTTCAATAAAAATGCAAGAACTCACAGGGTATTGAAACTAGGTCTGTATGCAAGGTGAGCAAACACACTACCCCTAAACCAACAGACCTTCTATGTGAACAGTAACAATTGTTTTATCAACTTAATCAAGCTATTGTTTTTTTTTTTTGTTTTTTTAATAAATAAAAGTCATAAGAGTATAGGCCTATTGTTGACACCTATAAGCCAATGATGCTTTAGTGTTGCAAATAAAAGACTTCCACATGCGATTTACTACTCTGACAAGTGTAATCGCCAGTCCCCATTCAAACCAATGTCCCACGTTAACATGGGCAACCATGTTGCCCTGTGAAACAATTTTAAAAATCACTCTTAAACTGTGTCAAATTCATTGGAACAGACATCGACCATATGAACTGGGTTAATGATACCAAAAAATTTTTATGATGTGTAAAACACCTTTTATTGGCAATTCACATTTAACGAATCTGCTGAAAATGCAAGTAAAATTTGCATGCGCACATCCCCAGTTAACATGATCCCCAGTTCATCCATAACACCGTTTTTTTCTCTCTTACCTCCCTGTGATCTCTCCCTGAAGTAGCCTTAATCATTCATAAATGTTTTGCACTTTCACCTCTGTGTCCTCGTTTGGGTAACACTTTATAATAATGGTCTTTCATAAATAGGTAATTCTGCAGGAATTAATACAGGACAAATGAGTACTACTACATTAACACTTTAGTTACTACTATTAACTAATATGGAAACATGATTAACCAATCAGTAAGTAATAGCGAACTGATGACTGAGGTAGTTCACTGTTAGGTAATCAATAATTACTGAATTTGATCTGCCTCATTGAGAACTATTAACTAACTATGGCTAATTAAATATAACTATTAATTAATTACTAATCAAAACATTAACGCATGTCCTCCTCAATGTCTATGGTGGTTACAGCCGTGATCATACTCAGCTTACCTTACAGAAATATAGGGATGTATGTGCCCAACCTGTGTATTCAATTGGGATATCTCTTCTGTTCATTAAAAAATTATTAACTTCTGCATGTTTGATATTGCTGAAGGTCTTTTTTAAATAATTTTGGTAACACATAAGTAATGAGTCTAGTGTTACCACATAAGTATGAAGGAATTACTAATGAGCTGGACCATTATTCTAAAGTGTGGGTCATGGTAACACATTATTAATTAAAGAGATCTTAGACCATTATTCTAATGTGAAAATATGTTATAAACCATTAATAGTAACTGAGGTGTTACTTAGGGTGACCATACGTCCTCTTTTTCCCGGACATATCCTCTTTTTCGGACCTTAAATAAGCGTCCGGCCGGGATTTCTAAATTTGCGAAAATGTCTAGGATTCGGCTTTAGTTGCATTATGATGTGCATCTGGTCTAATACTTCATTGTGTGTGTGTGCATATTTGCATTGCTTTAACCCCTCTTTGTAAGTCCCGCCTTCTCGCACACCAATTGGTCGATTATAAGAGGCTTGCAGCAACTATTTGCCAAATTCCTGCCTGTTAATCTCTCCACGAACGAGCGAAGCGCTGTTGTGTTCGGCATCAAACAGTTGCTTGACAGTAGCAGTAAATGACAGCTGAGTGGAAAAAATGCCCTAACAAAAGTGCAAATTTACAGAAAATTTGCACAAAAAATTCCTATGCTTTGGTCCAGGTCGAGATCCGTGGGAAGCAGAATGTATGACATGAAAATCTGGCACTTATGTGTCAGTTGCTAATAAAGGTGCAAGTGATTTAGAAGCACATATTAGCTCTGCGAAGCATAAAGGGTCAATAAAAGGTGAAAGTTCATCAGGTAAATTAACGGACTACTTTTTGCGACCAGGTAAAATTATCACATTGCTTCATTTTCTGTGGCCATTCAAAATAATAATAATAGTAAATGAAGGTACACTCATGGCATCAAATATTTTATTTTAGTACATGGACATTCAAAATAATGTTGGAAATGTTTATTTATTTATATGTATTTATGTTATGCTAATAGAGTGTCTTTTTCACTGTATTAAAGTTTGCATTCATAACACTGTTTTGTACCCTATTATTAAAAAAAAAAAAAATCTGCATTGAATTATGAATCATTAAAATAATTGAACATAATCGCATTGGCTACCAACCTTAAGCAGGATAATGCTTTTAATTGCTGGTGCTCACGGTTACTACATGTTTTAAAATGATGTGTCTAAAGGACAGATGTGTTGATCTCCACAAGACTTCAACAGAAAACATAGAGAAAACTGGCGTGCAGCATGAGGCCGATTCCACCTGTGTACTTCCGCCCTAGACAGTCCATTCTGTAAATATGTACAGTTTTATAAAATTAATTTGACATGTTTCCTCCTTTGCCTATGTTTGGTATGAACATATGAAATTCTGAAAGTTCCAGAATGGCTTTCTCACAGCATTCTCTTTTTTTCTCATTCTGTGAGTTACGTTTCCTTCTCTGTTCTGTCAATATGATGTTATTCATGAATTTACTGGGCCTCTGAAGCAATGTCAATAAACCTTATTCAGTAGTGCCATATTTTTGGCACCGAGATATCGAATTAGTGTTGAGTCGTGCGCTCTGCCCTACACCAAAGCTTTGGTTATCCTGTCTCTGGGGCACGCTAATGTGCGTAGTGGTGGTAAATTTGTTCAGCGGCCCGAATATTCATGTCTCGTGCTGATGGAAAAATCTAAATTGTAGATTTGTTGTTATGTTTTATTTATTTTATATTGAATTAAGTTTTTTTGTTATTTGGCATGAGATTTACTTGGGTGGAGTGAGAGCGTGAGACAGAGTCTGAAAGCGTGTGTCTCACACCAAATATGTGAGAGTTGGCAACACTGATACTTGGACATTTTGTTTTACAACATAAATTACACACAGTCATACCCCACACGTGAAATTTAAAGGCATTGTATTTAAAAAAAAAATAAAAAAATAAAAACATTTGCTAACAAGATAAAAACATCTACAGTTTTCCATTTGGTCAGGTATGTTCACTCAGATGCTTGTGGAATTTGTAGTCCGTATTTAGCAACATGATTTTTTTTTTAAACACGACGGCTTCAAAATTCACGTTTGATGTATGACTGTGTGTCGTTTATGTTGTAGATCAAAATGTCCAAGTATCTTAAAGTAATGTTTACCACAGACCTTCTTTTACTCATAAATTTAAAAAACACATGATAAAAAAAACAATAGGGAATTCCTGAGGGAACCATGGCGAAATATGCCTTCTGTGTTCACCTAGAAATTTATGTCACTGCTGAACAGCTCTATTGAAGAGACTGCAAGTCTATCTCTCACAGCCTCGTTTACATTACTGTCAAAAATTAAATATGGCACTGCTCTAAATAAGGTCTATAGCACCCACATGACCATTGAAGGAGTAGCTGTAATTTTATTACATGTTCAGACAGAGCTGTTGAAACATTCCTTATGGACTCTAATTTGTAGGGTTACGACTGAATACAGTGGGGTTCAAAATTGAAAATCTAATCTGGTAATCTTTGGGCCAAACAAGGCCAACCGGGGATTGAGACAGGTTCAATGTCAAAGGCGGAGAATGGCCAAACTTCCCAGGTTGTGTATCCAGCGCACAAGGGTACAGAATCAGGAAAAAGATGCGGGCACAGCACAAATAGTCTCCGGTTACTCATGTAACCTTGGTTCCCTGAGATGAAGGGAACGAGACATTGCATTTGAATGCTATGGGGAATTCCTTTTCCACGACCTAGTTGAAGTCCTTGTATCATAACAGCAATGCTATGATTGGCAATGGTGTTTGAGCCCCGCCCTTTTAGGCGCGCATTTGCCCTATATAAGTGGGCGCTCCAACACAATTTCTTCAGAATTTCCTGACTGAAGGACATGGACATATGCTTGTACCTCAAAACTCTGAAGTAGTAGTGCAGCCAAGTTTTGCAATGTCTTGTTCCCTTCATCTCAGGGAACCGAGTTACATGAGCAACCGGAGACATACCCTATCGATTCAGTTCACTCGATACTGCATTTGAACGCTATGGGGAATGGAGTCCCATGATGCCTGTCATACCCTAAGATGTACCAGGGTAGAAACACTTAGAAGAGTATATGAGGTCATGGTCCCTTCGGGCGGTGACTTATTATATGTCTTCAAGTGTGTATAAAAATGAATAACCCCATATGGTGAAAACCAGATGAGAAGCTAATCTTAATCTGAGGATCTATATGAGTCATATAATACACACAGAATAATTTTATTCTGTTGGAAGTGCTTGTGACTTCTAGTGGGGGTAAATTGGATAGCAGTCTACACAGGTAGCTGTATTCAAATTATAACAGGTAGCCTGCCTGTAATAAGGAGCTCGGGCTCACCCGCTGGTTGATGGAATAGTAGCTCTGTAAACAGAGAGGACTCATGAAGCGATGGACGCCACGTCTAGGTTATAAAACCTCGCAAATGTGTTCTGCGAAGACCATCCTGCTGCAAAGCATATATCCTGTAGGGATATGCCGTTTGTCCATGCCCATGAGGAAGCCATGCCTCTAGTTGAATACACCTTTATGCCAATAGGGCATCTCATGCCCTGTGATTTATAAGCGAGGACGATCCAGTGAGAGAGCCTTTGTTTGGAGACGGACATGCCTTTTGTGCATCCTCCATAACAAACGAAGAGCTGATCTGACAGTCTAAACTGGCAAGTGTGCTCCACATATGTGTGCAATGCCCGCACGGGGCGTAATAAATGCACTAACTGCTCCTCATCAGAATTAGACGGTGGAGAAGAGAAAGCTTGTAGGTGCACTATCTGAGCCCTAAAGGGCATGGAAAGCACCTTAGGCACATAGCTTTTTTGGGTTTGATGGTGGCTTTTGAAAGCCCCAGACCAAATTCCAGACATGAACTGTCAACCGTCAGTGGCTGTATATCACCAACCCGTTTGGCTGAGGCCAGAGCCAAAACCAGTGCAGTCTTTAAAGAGAGCACACGTAACTCAACGTATTCCAGTGGTTCGAACGTGAGCATCCTCAGCACCAGATTTAAGTCCCATGTTGGAACCGAAGCAGGGCGAGGAGGGTTCAGCCAATGGGTTGCTACATAGATCTTAAGTGTTGACGGAGTAAGACCTGTGTCCAGTCACTCTCGAAGGAATGTAAGGATCTCCGTTATGGAGAAATTCACTGGGTCTTTGCTGCGTGAAGAGCACCAATCAGCAAACACATGCCATTTTAGTGCATAGAGGCATCTCGTAGATGGCGTTCTAGCCTGTAAAATGGTGTTCATTACAGACTGAGCCAATTCGGGCTCGTTCGCAGTGCTCTGTTCAGGGGCCATACATGTAGGTTCCACAGCTCTGGCTAGGGAAGCCAAATCGCCCAGTTGACATAGAGACTCAGGCTGTTCAAATGGTGAAGTATCAAGTCCCTGTGCTCGCATAGCAGAACCTCTGATCGGGCCAGTAATAGCCATTCGTCGATGTAATTCAGAATGCTCACATGTAATGCGTGGGTAGGCGCCGAGTTATGCACGTGTGTTGAGGGGAGCTGCCATTTATAAGACAGGAGCATTTTGTGTGGAGAGTAGGTTGATTTTTCTCTAAGATGCCTGGAACTGTGCTATGCGAACGCGAAACACGTGAGTAGGCGCGGATAACGGGCACAGATAGCTGCCGCTTATCAGATCGAAGCTTCTTACTCAGAACGTGTCATGCACCCATGCACAGCGCTAATAGTGTAAGGGCTCGAGCGAGCTAACAATAAACGGCAATCACCCACGGTTATCACGGCGAGTGAGTTTGGCTTTTTCAGCCTTCAGCCACATCGAGCAGCTGCTACGAGGTTTGCGCGCTATTCAAGCAATGCGAGGAAGCATTGCAATAAAAACTGACTCATTCCCGGCGAGAATAGCGGGGAAGAAGGAGACGAAACCTAATAAAAAAGGCAGGAGCTCTAGATTCCTAAAAACGCTATATGTCCGGGGGTATTCTTCCCGCTGGGGACTGACAGCCAGGGCCGGGTTAAGCCTCCCTGGGGCCCTGGGCTAGCTCATGATCTCCGAAAACAAACTCTCTCCGGTTTAAGGGGTTGAATTCAATTCTAAGTGTGTTGCTGCTGTTCTACCCGCTTCGGACGGGACTCGAACCAGCATCTCCAGCATGGGAGGCGGGTGTGCTAACAAGGAGGCTAAAGGCCTGACAGCCTCTAGCGTCAGTCGCTAGTGCACCTCTTGAGGTCAGGAGAGTGAGATTTATACACATTGCACAGGTATCTATAAGCTGGCCACCATTACACTCACCTCCCTAAAGCTCACTCCCATCTGGGTCACGGCCCCATTGTGACGCTCCTGTTCTACTCGCTCCGTACAGGACTCGAACCAGCATCTCCAGCATGGGAGGCGGGTGTGCTAACAAGGAGGCTAAAGGCTACAGCCTCTAGCGTCAGTCGCTAGTGCACCTCTTGAGGTCAGGAGAGTGAGGTTTATACACATTGCACAGCTTTCTATCAGCTGGCTCCCGTTACATAACGTTGCGGGGTGAGCAAGAGACAGACACAGTGGGTGTGGCGTCAAGACTCGGAGAGGCATTTATTGGAAATAATAATAAACGTAAAATGTGTCCATAAAGGGGACATACATATATATATATATATATATATATATATATATATATATATATATATATATATATATATATATATATATATATATATATATCAAAGGATACAGCTCCTGCTTGGATGCTGCGAGAAGCAGGTAGTTGTCTTACTGAGCGAAGAACCCAATTCGGCGGCGAGGCAGAGAGACTTCTTCGCCGGAACACTAGAAGGGAGAATCTTTTGCTGCAGGCACTGAGAGTCAGGCGAAGAATGTCCTGATGCGTCTGCAGGGAATCCCATCAGCTGATGGGTGTCCATCGACGGCGATGAGAGGGCTGATCCAGATGCGTAGTCAAGATGAGACGATGTCGGTCTTGAAGGAAGAAAATTCTGAAGAAATGGTGATTGAGCACCCGTTTATATAGGGCAAATCCGCACCTAAATGGGCGGGGCTCAAACACCATTCCCAATCATAAGATTGATGTTATGAAACAAGGGCTTCAACTAGATAGTGGAAAAGGAATTCCCCATAGCGTTCGAATGCAGTGTCACCCAATTTGAAAACACCCATTACTGTTCTGCAGAGACCTATACTTATTTTTTTCAGCAACGCTATGGAGTTATTGGCCCGATGGTGGGAACACAGATCGATTTTGGTCTCGCGGCTCGAGGTCCGAGGCTGTTGGCCACGGCTAGCCAGTTGATAGCCCTGGCTCGCACTGGCCTGATCGTGGAAATTTGGCTATTGTGAAGTCTGTGTCAGCTGAAGTGCATGTAGCCATTAAAGCAAAAGGGGGACATACCAAATACTAAGGTATTCTGAAATTAATGTCACTTTTATTTATTTTTTCAGTTCAACTTTTCACCATAATTGTTATGCTGATAATTAAATTTTTAATGTCAAGGAAGAAATTTGCAGTCTATTCTATTTTATTTCAACACTGAGACACTTAATTACCCATTCATTTGTAGAACAGGCCTTTATGTTGAAGACAAGGCCATACTAATCTCTCTTTTTCTCATCCTGTGATTTGCAGCAGGTTTTGACCCACTTTTATCTTACAATGTCTCTGATGAAGGGCTTAACAATCAGGTTAATAAGGAGTTGAATCAGCATTGTGAAGGAGAGAGTGCAGATATGCTTAGATCTGAGCTTGTAATAGAGAGATAGAGAAAGAGAGAGAGAGAGTGAGTGTGTGTGTGTGTGGGGGGGGGGGGGGCGCAGGTTTAAGTGGTTTACGAGGACATTTTTTTAGGTTACAAACTGGTAATTATAAGGGTATTATGCTATAAATGTGGTTTATAAGGACATTTCTAGTGTCCCCATAATTCAAATTTCTTAAAAAACATACTAAACTATGTTTTATTGAAAATGTAAAAATGCAGAAAGTTTAGGGGCAGGGTTAGGGTTAGGGGATAGAATCTATAGTTCGTACAGTATAAAAATCATTATGTCTATGGAGAGTCCTCATAATGATAGCTGCACCAACGTGTGTATGTGTGTGTGTGTGTGTGTGTGAGCGTGCGTGCGTGCGTGTAGGTGCATTCATGCTAAATAATAATGTGAACTTGATAGGTGAATTTAATAGAATATTGAGGGTTTTATCCACATAGCACACAGTGTTTAATGGTCAGGTCTGAGTCAGTAGCAGCAGTGTGGGTGGAACAAATTATTTATTTACAAATTATATTTATCAGCATACTAGTTTGAAACACCTAAAGCTTAAACACATCATCCATGCCTTCCCTTCCACTGCAGCATATTTAAAATTCTCATTTGAGGACTACAGCTTCATCTCAAGTTGTAGAAATCACATAAATACCATTGTAGAGGTTTCATAAACATAATAGTTTAGAATAAACAATTTTATGAATGACAAGATTGGTCTGGTTTGGTTTGCAAATTTTTGATGTTTGACATCTGAAGTACAACAACTAATTTTGGAATACATTTTGTAGGATTACCTGAAAGTGACAACATAATTGGCGGTCGGCCAGCCAATCACAAACGAGTTCTTGGATGTAAGTTTCCTCTCTGTGATGAAATTAATACAGGATGCCAGCCATATGTCTGAGAGGCTAACACAAACTTTAAGCTTTAGATACAGAGACCTGTAACACATACACACATACAATGCATGCACATTAGTACACAAACAGATAGATATCAGAGATACAGATGTCTTAAATTGTGGCCTGATGCATATATGAAAGTTTTTCTCGATTGCGAAGAAACACTTATTGAAGCCATTCACAATTTTCTCTGAACTATAAACACAATTTCAAAACTACACACCAATTTGTACAAACCTCAAACTTCCATGTCAAAATCAAATACAGTATTTCACTCAAAAACATATTATCTTCTGTCAAAATAAAGCATTGACTTCAAATGACATACAAACCCAGCAAACAAACTATTGCACTGCTCACAACACATCAGTGGGATAATTTCAAAACACTGCTACAAAAACCTCTATCAACCAGAGAGAATTTTATAGGTCAATCACTACATGTTTTGCAGTTAAAGCACATAATACTATATAAATATTTAAAAAAAATTATTTGGGAGTAAGCCTACATTCCAATACTGTGGAAGTGATGCTGGGTGAAAATCATGTCAAAAAGAAAATTCAGTGACTCCACACTAACAAATTGTAAATTAAGGTATATAATATGCTGTAAAACTTTTTTTTTTCTTTTTTTTTTTTACTACTCTTCATTGTAAAATGCTCCTTAGATCTGCAGAAATGCAGTACATTACAGTAGAACAAGTACTGTCGGATTAGACAAAGTAGACATCCATTTTCACAAATTATCAGAGCAAGTGTCATGAAACTGCAGTAATTTAGTATAGAAGCCCTGTATACCTACATGTCTATAGTAAATTTCAGTTACTGCAGTTACTGTAGCTACCTATTGTCTTGTCTGAAGGTTTACATAAATGATAGATGTAACTATAAAACAACTTGGATTTAGCTGGACTTGTTGCGCAGCATTGTTGTACCATGCACAAGAAGTATCAACCAGAAAACTGTAGAGCAAATATCATTAGGGACAACTGTCCTTTTGCCCTTTGTCTCTGCTGTCTTTCTGCCCTCCATATCTTCAAACATTGTTAGAGTAAATTTCCCAAAGCATGTAATCATTTGTGGCTATTTTTATTTATCCTGAAATTCTGACTGGTGTGTGAACAATTCTGATACTTAGTGTTTACACATGGAGAAATATGTGTTAATTGAGTTCATGATTTGATGCCTTGAGTAAATTATTTTGAGTGTTTGTGCTTTCTGAATGAGAACATGGTTAAACCTGTGCAAAATGAGGGAATTGTTGTGTAGAGTTTTTCAGAAAATATCAAACAAATTGTGTTTATAGTTTTGAGAAATGTGTATTTCTTTCGATAGTTTACGTAATGGTTAGGGGAATTGGGCCAATAGAATCAGTTATAGCGTGTTAGCAATCAAGAACAACTGTAATACACATACGTACATGCTCACACACAATGAAATATTAACATACTTAGTCTTGGCGATGATAAGTGAATCTGTGAAAAGTAACAGAAGCCGCTCTCTTGACTGCAAGCCAGTGGTAAGGTGAACATGGGCTTCCATTAACAACACTGCATTTTGGGATACATGACATGCCCCATAATCATCGCTGTAGAAGAGTAAACAAATTAATTTCAACATTGGGATGATTAGCTTTCAGAAGTCAAACTAATATTCCACTTTAATGCTGTCCCCAAACACAGCATTTTGTAATTTTACAAAATACATAAACAAGTTGAATTATGTTAATCTGGGACTTTCTGCTCTTTAACAGATCTTAGGTGTTCCACATTACAAAATGTCCTTTATTACCATAATTCACCCTAACATTTTAAAATTTAGATGATACTAAAAACTTGTCAATGTAATAATGTTGTTACATTTATATACCTGCATGTGTGCAAGGGCCTCAAAAAGAACTGTTTCCTAAATCTTTCTATTTACATATACTGTACACACTGTATATCTCTGTATATCTGTATAGCTGAAATAATAATTCAGTCATTTAATATTCATATGAAAACTCATTTTACTGCCAGTTGAAAGGCTGACATACAAAGTATGTATAATGTATAGCTAGGAACAAATATGCTATATAATGTGTGTATGTATGTATTCATTTCTCTATGGCATGTATGAATTCTCTAGCAGTCCATTTGCCATAGAACCACAATGACATGAATACTCCTACCAACATCAGACTTTTATATTATTCCTACTGGATGCCTGCATTTTATTTCCACTCTGTGTTTGATTAGTTTTCTCATATACAAACATTTCCACCACTGCATCCTGTCCTTTATAAATCTTATTATCCAGCTTGGATCATGTCACCATTTTCATGGGCCTCAACTATATTCTCTCAGAATGATGTGTGAACTGTAGCTACAGCTACAGAAAGCAGTTCAGCGTCATATTCAATCAGGTCTGTGTTTCTACCTTGCATATTTATTCTTAAACTATTGTATTTAGTGCTTATCTTGCCCTGGCATCCTAATTCTCTTTCTCACCCTCTCTCTCTCTCCCTCTCCCTCTCTCTCTCTCTCTCTCTCTCTCTCTCTCTCTCTCTCTCTCTCTCTCTCTCTTTCTTCTTGCTTGAAATCTAAATGACGCACATTGCCAGCTTTCTTGTTATACTGAATATGTGTGTGTGAGTGTGTGGGTCCGTAACTGCATTCCTGCCTAAATAAGGCACAGTGTGTCTTCTAGACCGTACGAAGGGACTGGTCAGACAACACACTCTCTCTCTCTCTCTCTCTCATATGAATCGAGAGACTAGATGGAACATTTGTTGTTTTAACACATCGCAGGACCATTGTAAATGGTAAAACACTTTAGGTAAAAAGATGATTAAATATGGTGAAAAACATGGTGATACATACAGATGAATTTTAGCCTATAATCTTGAAAGTCCATGGACACTTTATTCATCAACCCACACCACTAGAGATTGTCCATTACTTTTATCATCTTCAAATGTGTTACAGAATATAGAATAAGGTCAGACATTCTTAGACACTTTAATCTCTAAATCTCTTTTAAACCTTTTTTTTTTTTTTTTTTGAAAGAGCCCTATAATCAAGTGTCCAGTGAGTGATTAAGCTTGACTCAACAGATATCTGGCATACACATGCACAAAGAGCAACACAGATTTCAGTACATAAAAGATTTAATTCAGATTCAACTAAGCTAGTTCAGAAGCACACACACATACATAGATCAGACAGCCAGTGATCAGCAGAGAGAGAGATAAGCCATTTTGATTTTCTGTTTGGGGTCAAAAGGAGCAAGCAAGACAAGGAAATAAATTAAAGGGAGGAGGAGAAACCAGTGGCACAGAAAAAGAGTAGTTTTTGTTGTTTTCATTCCAGATTGATTTAAACGAATGTCCATTACAGGAATAACTTTTTTTAAAAAAGCAAGTCTAGGTTTTAATGAATGTGTATTTTGTATATGTATGTGTTGCATACCATTGTCTGGTTTTGCTGAAAGCTTTAATAACTGAAGATCCAGATTTTCGTCTTGGTACTGTGGACTTCATCTTCTGCTATCTGAAAGCACATACATTTGCACAATTACAAATACACATATATTTGCTTCATTAAAAGTGCTAATCAATGGAGAGACAACTTTGAGAGAAAGTAATAAAAAGTAATGTATTAACTATGGCAACAGACTGATCCATCTGTGCAATGAGAAAAGAATCTATACACATCCCTCAGATAATCTCCCATCTTCACATCACATCTGGTATAAATGCTTCATTGACCTTTTCATCATTTCCATAAAAGAGAGGTGGTAGGGCTTGTGTGTGCGGATATTTTTCCGTGAGCATTTGTTCGTTAAAAAAAGATGCACAGCAAAAATAAAAAAAAAGAACCCTCAATATTATTCCACAAGCATAAAAAAGCATGCCAAGTTACATACACACACAGAGAAAAAAAAAATCCTAAAGGAATATACAGGATTACAAATTAAATTTTTATGATAATTTGAACCAATCCTAAAGGCTCCTACTAAAATGTAAAAAAAATAATCCTCTAAGAATCCACCATGAATTAAATAAGATTCTATTATAGTGCCCTAACCTCCATAAAAATGTATGGGGATATGTCTATTGTGGTTACTTTTTCTTCTTTTTTTTTTTCTTTTTTCAAAAATCAAATTGATCAAATTGGCTGCAGGTACAAGAGGAACTTCTACTGTAGTTGAATAGTGTGAGTGTATTTGCTGCTGACATGGACAAATCTGCCTTATGCTGTACTTCACAGTAAACCTCATCTCAAGACTCTTTATATTAATCATAATTCAGCCAGGTATTATGGAATTTGCTTCTGCGATTTTCACACAACATTGCCATAAATCAACCCCGCACAATCCCCCTGGAGATACCTGAAGTTAAGTGCCTTGCATAAGGGTATTGTAATGATGCTGGCACTGGCAATGATGAAGACGATAACGAAGGTGTGAAGAGAAGAACCCAAGTGCAGTTTATTTACAAAAGTGAAACCAAAACCCTAACTATAAACATGAAGCATGAACTTGACTTGACATAAACATAACATGGCTTGACTTGGCTAGGAGCAAAACACATCCACATACATTCAATACTTGACCAAGACACAATGGAAAACATGAGGCTTAAAATACAAGACATCCGAGAACCACGTCTGGGTGGGCCAGTAGGGTGCTACCAGGACGACCTGCTCCTCGTCCTCCCTGACCTTGCACAGGGTCTGTGCAAGCAGGCTCACTGGGGGAAACGCATATTTGCGTAAGCCAGGGGGCCAGCTGTGTGCCAGCGCGTCTATGCTGAGGGGAGCCTCAGTGAGGGCGTACCAGAGTGGGCAGTGGGAGGATTCTTGGGAGGTGAACAGGTGCACCTGTGCCCATCAGAATCGACTCCAAATCAGCTGGACCACCTGAGGGTGGAGTCTCCACTCTCCCCTGAGGGAAACCTGCCATGACAGCGCATCCGCTGTAGTGTTGAGGTTGCCCGGGATGTGAGTGGCTCGCAGCGACTTGAAGTGCTGCTGACTCCGGAGGAGGAGACGGTGGGCGAGTTGTGACATACAGCGAGAGTGCAGACCGCCTTGGCTGTTGACATATGCTACCACTGCCATGCTGTCCGTCCGAACTAACATGTGCTTGCCCTGGATCAATGGCCGGAACCTCCACAGGGTGAGCAGAATTGCCAGTAACTCGAGGCAGTTGATGTGCCAATGCAGTCGCGGGCCCGTCCAGAGGCCGGCAGCTGCGTGCCCATTGCAAACAGCGCCCCAGCCCATTTTGGAGGCGTCTGTCGTGACCACGACATGCCTGGAGACCAGTTCTAGAGGAACACCTGCTCGTAGAAACGAGAGGTCGGTACAAAGGCTGAAAAGATGGTGACAGACTGACGTAATGGCCACACGGTGTGTCCCGTGGCGCCATGCCCGTCTCGGGACTCGAGTCTGGAGCCAGTGCTGAAGCGGCCTCATATGCATCAACCCGAGCAGGGTGGCCACCGCCGAGGATGCCATATGCCCCAGGAGCCTCTGAAAAAGTTTCAGTGGAATCGCTGTTCCCTGCTTGAACGCCTTCAAACAGGCCAGCACCGACTGGGCGCGCTCGTTCGTAAGGCGCGCCTTCAAGGAGACTGAGTCCAACTCCAAACCGAGAAAAGAGATGCTCTGAACCGGGAGGAGCTTGCTCTTTTCCCAGTTGACCCGAAGCCCTAGTTGGCTGAGGTGTGAGAGCACCAGTTTCCTGTGTGCTCACAACAGGTCTCGAGAGTGAGCTAGGATTAGCCAGTCGTCGAGCTAGTTGAGAATGCGAATGCCCACCTCCCTTAACGGGGCAAGGGCAGCCTCTGCGATCTTCATAAAGACGCGAGGAGACAGGGACAGGCCGAATGGGAGGACTTTGTACTGATACGCCTGACCCTCGAACGCGAACCGCAGGAAGGGTCTGTGTCAAGGAAGGATCGAGACGTGAAAGTACGCATCCATATCTTGATCAATCTTGATGCTGGACACTCGCCAGAATGCGTCTTTGCGTCAGCATCTTGAATGGGAGTCTGTGTAAAGCCCGGTTCAGTACTCGCAGGTCCAAGATTGGCCGCAACCCACCGCCTTTTTTCGGTACGATGAAGTAGGGGCTGTAAAACCCTTTCTTCATCTCGGCTGGAGGGACAGGTTCTATCGCGTCCTTCGTAGGAGGGTAGCGATCTCCGTGTGCAGGTGAATACCGCTGAACCTGGGAAGGCGCCTGGTGAACTGAATCGCGTAGCTGAGTCAGACAGTCCGGATCAGCCACAGCGACGGATTGGAAAGCGCAAGCCACGCGTCCAAATTCCGCGCGAGGGGGACCAAGGGGACAACATCGTCGGACGTACCGGCAGGTGGGGCCTCGCGGTGGGGCAGAGCGCGAGGTGCCACAGCACGTCGTGGCCGTGCTGAGTCTAGGGACATCGAAGCACTTACCTGGCTCCTTGTGATCACCCCCGGAACAGCCTGGGACAGAGAAGGAAGAGGCCTGTCCTCGTAACCCGTGGAGGCTGCCACATCGGGGGCGGCTGTGTGCCACAGCTGGGTGCTCAGGGGCGGAAAGGGCACCGCTGGAGTGCCAATCCTGCAAGAAAAAGCCCGTGGACGGTAGTCGTGGTGACGACCGTACACACCGGGTATGTGACCCAGGGAGGAAGGAAGCTGCTCTTTTGCTGAACTGTTGGGTACCGCAGCCACTTGGGCGTGCGGCGAAATCAAACAAAAAGGCAACAAAAGATTTTCCACCCGGCCCTCCACTGGGGGATGGAGTGGTCTTCCTACCAGCGCCACGTGAGTGGGTTCCCTCGTCCCTGGGTTGCCCGTCTCAGGGGCGCTTTGAGGACCTCCATGGGTTCTTCGGCGCCGCTTCCTGTGGTGGGCTCCACGCCGGGGCCGGGCCGAAGGGGCGGGCTACGGTGGAGCCGGTGCAGTCACCGCAGGGGGACGCCTTTGGCGACAAGCAGACGGGGTGTGGGATCTTGAGCTGCACCGGGGCAGGATGTGCCGAATTGCCTCCATCTGCTGCTTCATGGTCGAGAACTGCTGGGCAAAGTCCTTGACGGTGTCACCAAATAGGCCCGCCTAGGAAATGGGGGCAGCAAGGAACCATGTCTGTCGGCCTCACCCATCTCCACCAGGTTGAGCCAAAGGTGGCACTCCTGGACCACTAGTGTGGCCATCGTCCGCCCGAGAGTCCGCGCCATGACCTTCATCGCCTGGAGGGCAATTCTTTCAGCGCCTTGGCTTGGTGGACCTGCAGGAGAGCCATGGCGTGTAGGGCAGAGGCGGCTTGTCCAGCAGCACTGTAGGCTTTAGCCGTCAGGGACGACGTGAGCCTACAGGGCTTGGACGGGAGCTTAGGGCGTCCACGCCAGGTGGTGGCGCTCTGCGGGCATAAGTGCAATGCGAGCGCCTTATCTACCGGGGGAATTGCCGTTTAGCCCTTGGCTGCCCCGCCATTGAGGGTAGTGAG
The DNA here is from genome assembly GCF_019703515.2 of Myxocyprinus asiaticus. Classification (NCBI taxonomy): domain Eukaryota; kingdom Metazoa; phylum Chordata; class Actinopteri; order Cypriniformes; family Catostomidae; genus Myxocyprinus; species Myxocyprinus asiaticus. Next base: position 16,976,261 of record NC_059346.1, on the reverse strand, counting down.
TGCGGGGGAACTACGGAGTAGGGGCCGGGCAGAGAAATGTGCCTCCCATGACTTCGTCAGCTCCTCATGCACTTCTGGGAAGAATGGCGCTGGAGCGGGGCGCGGCTGCTTTGAGCAACGCCGTGAGCCCAGAAACCAATCATCAAGCCGCGAGGGTTCAGGGGAGAGCGGAGGGTTCCACTCTAGCCTGACGCTCGCGGCTGCCCAGGAAAACATGTCCGTCATTTCGGCATCGGCCTGTGACTGGGCGATTGTCCCCGAAGGGGGAAGCCCAGCTGAGGCTTCTGCGTCCGACTGGACAAGTCCATTCTCCGATGCTGCGCTCGAGAGCTCATCATCTTCGCGAGCTCCAAACAAGAAGCCAGACTCACCGTGAGACGAGCTGGCGAACTCATCCGGAAGCCCGATTGGGGCAGACGAGCGTGCTGGGGAATGGGAGGTCCGCGGGGGGATACCCAGCGGAGATGATCCCATTGGGGTTCCCAAATCACCCCCAGTGCTAGCCGCGCTGGCCTCATACCAGTAGGTAGAAGGACCGAGGCGCGACCGCAACGTTGCCATGGTCATGTTCTCGCAGTGAGAACATGAACCATTCACAAACGCTGCTTCCGTGTGGGTCGCGCCCAGACACGAAAGACAGCAATCATGACCATCCGAAGTTGAGAGATAACGACCGCAACCAGGAATAACACACAATCGGAAAGGCATCTTTAAAAAGACACATCTTTAAAAAGACGTTCCGTGTGTGCGCTCTTTTAGAGAAATATATACTCTTTTAGAGGGGAAAAATGCTCTTTCAGAAAATATACTCTCTAGTTTTTCTGCCGAAGCGCCCAGGGGCGTTCTCTGCAGTGCACCAGTGCAGAGGAGGGAGAAGTCGCTGAAATGTGCCGTCAGATCCAGCAGAGGTGAATGAACAGTGATATTCAGCTCATTGAGCATGACCATTCGGCTCCGAAGAGAAAATCTGAATGAGTGGTTGCATACCAGCACCATTTATACCCGTATGTCCGGGGGAGTGGCATGCAAATATCACTCGCCAATTTTCATTGGCCTTTTATCAAAGACCAGAGGTGTCTCGGGCTCCCAAGAGTGACCCCTAGTGTCACTACATCGACACCAATGTCGAGTGAGTGATAGATAGGGAAACTGTGTTATATTTTAGCATCTTCAAAGTAGTCACCCTTTGCCTAGAATTTGCAGACATGTACTCTTGACATTTTCTCAACCAACTTCTTGAGGTATCACCCTGGGATGCTTTTTAAACAGTATTGAAGGAGTTCCCATCTATGTTGGGCACTTATTGTCTGCTTTTCTATATTATTTGGTCCAAGTCATCAATTTCAAAAACTTTTTTATTATTATTACATTTTTGTTTTATAATGAAATCAGTTAATATGGTTGCACAATTATATTTTTGTCTACAAAACTAATTTCAAACATTTAAGCATACGCCTTCAGATCAAAAGATTTTTAAGATCATGAGAAACATTTCAGTCAAGTGTTTCAAAACTTTTGACTGGTAGTGTGTATATATATATATATATATATATATATATATATATATGCAAACTAGTCAGCACTGCAGCAATGTTTCAGATACATCTGTTTAGAGAGTGACGGTAAATTTGGCACCGTTCTCTCTTCTGATTACTTCCGTAATCCATCTTGTTCTTCTTTTTTTATTTCGTAGAACTGTAATAACGGATTTCTTTTTAGCTGTTGGAGCAAAAGACTGTTATTCCTGCAATAACATTTGCTATGGTCTCCAATTTGCTGCTATACACCAGCGGTGCTGTTTACCCTGCTATAGTTACTTCTGATTTCCAAACCTGGAAATGTAAAAAGGGTCCATTGCTAACAATAGTATTACTCCTCTTTAACACAGTTTCATTTATCCAATTTAATTTCATTCACTTACACTTACAGTATATAAAAAAGTAATTTTCTGAAGAAAAAAAAAAACTAAATATCTTATGCAAAGTAAATTTTTCTTGTTTTAGACTTTTTTTTACAGGAAAAACAAAATCTAAAATTCTCATCAAGAATAAGATTTTTGCAGCAGGCTATATCTTTGCTCTAATATCAAAGGTCTTACTAGACAAAAAACATATATAAGTTTGATCGAAAATGGATTTTCTTGATAAAAGAAAAAATGTAAACGTGGCTGGTAATGTGCATGTAAAAGCGCTAGAAATAGCATTTTAGCTTAGCATAAATCTAAATGTTCATAATTAGCTACATTTACACAAGTTAACTATTTCTGCTGCTCCACTTCAAAAAAAAAAAAAAAAACACAACCACATCATTTTCCTCAATGATGTCATATCCACCTTTTCACTCATAACAGTGTAAAAGCTCCCCATGTCTGCTTGCGTGAATGTAACACATTATATGAAAGTGTTTCATCGCTGTTCAAATATTCCTCGGATAGCATCATTTATACAGATAAATGTTTTCCAACTGAATAGACAAAATATTCAATAAAACAAAGGACAATAAAATGCAAAGTAATCTTTTCAGTAATCAAAATACTTGAATGTAACTGTATTTTGATTACAACTATTTAAATTGTAACTGTAGTGGAATACAGTTACTTATATTTTGTATTTTAAATATGTAATCCCGTTACATGTGTTCGGTTTACATCCCAACCCTGCATGTGTGTTTGTGTGTTAGACACCTGTTACAACCCTCTGTGTTCTCCCCCTCATAAACAAAATCTGACTTTAAACCCTGTAATCTTCCTTTTGTCTTTCTTGTACATCTACCTCTTCTTTCTCTTCCATAAAATAGTTGTAGCTTTCTTTATTCACCCTGAATACATAGGCTAGATGGATTATACTTTCATATTCTTTCCTTGAATGAATAACTGAATAGCACAGTACACAATCTCACACACTCGCACATGCTTATATAATAAAAACTGTAGCATGTTGTCTGTGCTCTTTCCTGTTTCCCTATTCATAATAGGACTCAGATGCTGGAATAACCAGAGAAGAACCTCAGAATTAAATTGTACTTGGTCCAGCCTTTTGCACGTTGCACGTATGATTTCGCCAAACCCACTTGCATCTTTTTAGTATTATTGATGTTGTTTTACTGTAATTAGTTGTTTTGTGTTAAATCACAATTATGTTGATTAGTGTTACTTTTGGTGTAGCTGGATCCTGTTCAATACATTTCATTTTTCCTTGCGTATGTGAATGTGGGCTTTATCTGCACTTCAATTGTTTAATGTCTGATCTCAGTCATTATTTTCTTATGAGCCAGTTAAATTAAGTAGAAAAAAGTTCATTTGGAACAACATGCTATTGATTGTTATTTGTGTGACATAGCTTTTCAAGTAAATAAAGTTCAATGAACTGATAGATTTGTGCAAGTTGAATTTACTTAAAATATATACATATTTTTCCATGATGCTTTTTAAGTAAATCTAACACAATTTTTTTTCAGTGCAGATAATAATGTGATTTATAACCATGCATAAAAATATGAGCACTGAAACATACACTACCACTGAGCAAACAACAGATTTTAGCATTAAAGCTCAAGTGTGTAATTTCTGCACCAATAGCTACACTAATTGGAATTGCAAAAATTATAATTGTTTTCAAACACGTTTCCTGAACACTACCCCCATCTGCCACTGGTCATACAAACAGATAAACCTAACTCACGCCATTCGTTGACAGATCAATATTTTGAAAGAGGCACAGTGATTACACTTTTTGGGTAAATCAACATACCAATGGCTCACACATATTTGTCTCTGCACAGGAAGCTCATTGGAAAAATGAAAAACACATTTCACCTTTAATTTCTCTCATACTGCACTCTAACCCTCAGTTTTAAGGTCCTTCCAAAGACACTAAATGTAATCAGCTGCTAAGCTTACAAATACTCAGACATACTCACACAAACCACTGCTGCCTCAAAGTACATTCATGAAAAAGGTGAACCTTTTTCTCTACAGACCTGGTCAATACTGTTTGCGACACTCTGCTGTGGACTCATTTTCATCCATCTCCCTCAGTGTCCATTTATCCACAGCAAAGCTGCTGTGAATCTTCTTATTTGCAGAAAAAAGAAAATACGCATCAATCCTGCAATGCCGTTTCGCGGAAAAGAGTCCAGACTGTTTTAACTGTAATTTGAAAATTGGTTGTTGTTCTTCTTTTTTTTTTTTTTTTTTTTTTTTTTTTTTGGCTTTTTTTTTTTTTGTTGCTTTCATTAAGGGGTTTAACTTTATCGCCGGAATGAGATGTTGTCTGGAACTTCGTATGATGGTGTGAGGAACTTTAGCCTCCCAACTCATCTCCCGTCCCCCCACAACTTTTCCTTTTCACCTTAATTTTCATAGCCATCCTCTTCCTTTCCCCCTCCCTCCTTGGCATCTTATTTCTTTCCATGTTTTTCTTTCTATGTTCTCCCTGTCTCACACAAACACATTCTTTCACTCTCACTCTCTCTCTAAATATGGACATGGAGATTTAATTGACACTGAAGTTCCAAGGCCCTCCACTGGTTATTATCGTCACTACAGAAACTAACTATTGGAATAACTGCAGACTTGTTATCAACAGCAATTCAGTATTTAAAATACTGCTTTGAAAGAGTCCACGATTCATCTTCAGCATCACACTAAACTTTTACTGCAGCATTAATGGCCACATCTGAAATACAGTTTAACTGCTAAGGAACATACTGTAAATGTCTAATAAATCCCAGCAAACAGGAGCTAAATTAGTGAGCTTTTCAAAGGAATCTGTCAAGCAGCAATCTAATTTAACTAAAGACATGGAAAATAACAGAAAACCATTTTCAAACCTCATTCAGTTTTAATAAATGCGTATTAAGCTCTGTAAATTAGATTCAGCCTACCAGAGTGACAAAGCTGCATGTCAGAAATCTTAGTCACAAAAGCAGCTTTTATCAGGTTTCCACCATCTTCATCCCTTTACGATGAACAGAGTTCTTTATCAGATGCTCTCAAAGGCTAATAGCACAAGCTTTGTACACTGACAGAGCCATAATTTACCTTTTTCAACCCTCTTTATGTATTTCATTTGTTATTTATTTGTTATGTAGTTAGTTATGTAGATCTTAGTCCTAATCATTTATGTCTTATATGCATTCTAATATCCGTTTTTTTAAGTCATTGCAATCCAAATGTATCTTTATCTGGCCCCACTAATTTAATGTTCCACTATATATGTATTTGGATGTTCAAGCCTGTTTGAGGTTTATAATAATGAGTCAACAGCCCCTTAATCTTATTTTCCAGATCCCTTGCAGAGCCTGAAACACTCAATTTGCGCTTAGTTCAAAAATAGATTCAACACCAGGTGCATTTTTTTTCTTCTACTTTTTCACCTTTTTTGCAGTATAAGTAATTAGGAGACTTTTCCCCTATTACAGAAACACTAAAAAAGCCATGCAGCATGATGAAAAGATACTTGCTTAAGACACGTCATGAAGTAAGCCAACTTCCCCTTTAAATCAAACTGAACGCCAGAACTTCCCCTTTAAAATATGGGCCACAACTTAGCTGGTTAAGTGATGAAATGGTGATTGCACACACATCTGATTATTTACAGAGATACTGGAAGATCACACACACACCCACATACATGCATGGAAACACACACACATACACAAATATGCACACTAACACATACAAAGCCTAAAAATGAGCAGGAGAACCTTATGATTTTGTCCACTGTAATTTATAATCACTAACTTCACCAGGCATTAACAAGCAAGTAAAGCTTCTTCTCTAGTGAACTGCAGTGTGGCATTTAAATATCATCTAAATATGCACTCAACACCACATTTGCACATACGCTTATAGACATAAGTACAGACTCATGCAGAAACATGCCCAGTTTAAGTATTTCAGTGTGTGTGTGTGTGTGTGTGTGTGTGTGTGTGTGTACATGTTTATACTACATTGTGAGGACCAAATGTCCCCACAAGGTTAGTAAAACCTGAGATCACCTACCTTGTGGGACCCACAAGGGAAATGGCTTATTCAACATACTAAACAATGTTTTTGTTTTTTGTTTTTTGTTTTTTTGAAAATGTAAAAATGCAAAAAGATTTCTGTGAGGGTTAGGTTTAGGGGTTGGGTTAGGGGATAGAAATTATCGTTAGGTCTGTATAAAATCCATAAAATGCATGGAAGTCCATGGAGAGTCCCCATAAGTTTGGTGTGTGTGTGTGTGTGTGTGTGTGTGTGTGTGTGTGTGTGTGTGTGTGTGTGTGTGTGTGATATGAGTGTGTGTGAGTCATCATGATTGGTGTGGTTTGAACACTTGCAGATCATTATCTTCAACTAGTCACTCTGAAAAGCTGCAGCCAAGATCTCATTCAAACCAGAAGCAGTACAGACTGTGTCCAGATCCATTCTTTTGTGGAACACAAAATCAGATGTTTGGCAGAATGTTAGGGACTCACAGTGCATCTTTTTTCCATGCAGTAAAAGCTTTCAGTCTGCCTAACAACACTTTTTGTGTTCATACAGGTTTGGAATGACAAGAGGGTGAATAAATAATGACAGAAACTTCATTTTTTTATGAACTATTCCTTTAAAACAACTCTGTCTGTAACCTTATAGTCTGCCATATATCTGTAGTACAAGTTAACTGCATGACATGCAGTAAAGAGAGAGAGAGGTGTTTCTTCAAAGGAAGTTTCTTTTTCTACAGAGTTGCAAACGTGTAAGGGTGAAGTTTCTCTCTTGCTCTTTTTCTCTCTTTCTTTCTCCGAAACTCGCACTGTGAGATATAGGACTGAAAATTGCTGCCGATGTGACACACTGTCAGCCGCAGTGTGGAGGGTGGAGGTTGGTGAATAGTCATGATTCTGAGTCAGTGACACATTAATGAGAAACAGAAAAAACCAAGACTTTCTTTGGTGTCGAGTTCCATATATATTCTGATCCCATTCCGTACATATAACATTTGAGGGTATGAGTCACCCTACAAATGTCTGTGTTTTCCATCCTTTAGACCATCTTCAATTCTCTATCTGCTGTATTTCTTAGCATCTGTTCTTTTGTACTGCAATCTCACAATATGAATGTAACTACACATTAACATAATTCTCATCCTGCTTCTGACACACAATTACACGCAGGCATTCATGTGCCCTCAATAACAAACACACACACTCCTTCCCTTTCCAGAAATCGATTATCATAATTACCATCCATCCCATCCTAGTAATGCTTTCTTTTCATTTTTTTCATATCCGTGTCTTTGGGTGAGAATCTGACATATATGCTTTTAACATCAATGAACAGCAGATGATGACACTGCTAGACCCCACCAAAATTTCACGTTAATGTCCACAGTAGTGGTTGCACAGAAAAATCAATTAGTTCTAACACTGTTCCATGCTTTAGGCCTGTTTTGACTTGTCGTGACTTCAACTGAGCTTGTTCTCTATGACAACAGCAGAAACGAAAATGTTCCTTTTCACAAAGGTTTGTGAAAAAGTGGGCCTAATATTTATATTTATGTCTATTTTGAATACAGTAAGTAACTTGTTCAATGGAAACTGGCTGTTATTAAATTGGGATATTGAATAATTCAAATACAGTAAATATATATATTCCATGTCTGATAGTAGATTTCTCAGGCTTTAGAAGTACATTAAATGTGTGAGAATGTGTATTCCCTGTAATATGTGCACTGTATCTCTTTGATTTAAAGTGTCTGCCAAATGCATAAATGTAAACTTGAGGGGAACTGGCCTCATTAATCCACTAATAAAACTGATGAGCAAGGGGCAGTGGTGGCTCAGCAGTTGAGGCTCTGGGATACTGACCAGAAGGTTGGGGGTTCAAGCCCCAGCACTGCCAAGATGCCACTGTTGGGCCCTTGACCCTATGTGCTCCAGGGGCTCCATATCATGGCTGACCCTGCACTCTAACCCAGCCATGGCAACACAATGCCCATGACAAAACAAGCAATGTGAGTCTGGCAATGGAAATATGCAAGTTTTTGTATCTCTCCCCACATCATCTCAGCTCTTTGGGACATACTGTACATTTCAGCTGGCTATCAGATTGCTGATGCTGCAAGCCATCTGTCTGGTGAGTCATTAACATAAGGTAAATGTTGATGAATAGTCTATTAGTAAAAATGCAGTCATGCAAGCCCTAGACCACAGATTGTTGGACAAATCAACCAGGAGAAACACACAAACAAACACATTTCAGCTATACTCTATTACTTCCCTTCAAAGAACAGCAATAGCTCTTGGTTTTTCAGTGGCAACTCACTTATAACTTTTATCAGCAGGTCATTGAATAAGTAGCCATTTTGCGTAAAGCTTTTATCAAAAGCCTATTACAGTCCATTTATTACAAGCACAATACCCTTGTAGCAACCTGGGGTTAAGTGCCTTGCTTAAGGTGACATCAAAATGGTGATAGTGCATGACTCGTTCCTCATGGAGATAAAGTCATCAACCTTCCATTTACCAGCCCTAAGCTTTAACCATGACACCATACCACAACAATCGAGACACAGGGGTAGAAATGGTAACTTCTTATCATTTTAGTTGAGACTTCTGGGTAAGCTGTTTAGCTGTCTCTATAGCCATTAAAGAGATAGTTCACCCATATTTGGCTAGCTGACCTGTTTGCATTAGGATGAATATTTCTTCATGTTTTAATGATTAAGTCATTCTTAATTGGGAAAAGGACCATTAATCTTCCATTAAATCAGCAAGTCAACAGCAGTCAACAGCAAAACAATAACGCCCCCAACTGACAACTGTTATGGCATAAAAATGGCAGTAAGCCTCAATAATTCACTGAAACAACAATGCAATGAGATCGCGCAAAATGATTGACAGGTCGAATGTGTCAGAGACTGTGGCCTGCGGACACATTTTTGTTTGCAGAGTCTAGAGCTATCACATGACACTTATTTCATAATATCTTTCAGGGAGTAGAAAGTAGTATCTTTCATTTTTTGCAAACCTTTCAATGAAAAAAATCACTTACAGCACCTTTATTTCAGTGTGCTTCATTATTTATTAATTCATTTAATAACTGAATCCTGGTATGTATGTAACAAATTTATGTTGTAAAAACATTTTCCAAAAATTTTGGTTGCAGGATTGTTAGAATGTCTAGTTTTCGTAATGTGCATTGAGCACTTTTTAGCATAAACTTCCTGAAAACTTTCCTTCAACTGCATTTATATTTACAAACGTGACATTCCAAAAGCATTTATTTGTAATGTTCCAATAATGTTGAGTTGTGCTGTTGAATCAGTAGCCTATAATGCTGCTAACTCTAGCCTATACTGTCCACATTATTTTATTGTATAGTATAAATTGGAACAAGTGTGTTCTTTTAGCAAAGCACTAACATTGTTAGAACTTTGCTATTAGCTAAAAAAATAAAAAAAAATAAAAAAATTAACTGCTTCAAGGACCTTCAAATAGTATTGCTTAATGAATGTTTTTTCTCAACATTGTGAGATCTTTTTTCAAATACTAATAACATAATGAAAACCTTTGTTCCTAACATTTACACAACCTTCACATTAGCCAAAATCTTTGGAACGTTCCCTGTTAGGTGGGATGAAAGCTGACCTTACAACTGTCAGACACGAGGATCCAGTAATATCAAAGATAATTGGGCCTAGTGCCAGAAATTACAGTAACTTTTCCTTAACTTTTAGTTTTGGGGAAATACTTTACTTTTTTTTTTTTTTACATTTATGAGGGCATATGTTGTCTAATCATATACAAAAATGGAGTGACTATTTGCACTTGGTGTAAATAGCACCTGTCCATCCTGTTTTCTGTGTCCACTCTTAATATTAATTGTATTTAATGCTACTTAAAATAATAAATAAGATGTATATAAATGTTGATTTCCTCGCAGTGATTTGGTCACAGTGAAGGTTGGGAAGTTGAGAGAAACCATGTGGTTAATGTTTTGACTCATATGAGTCTTCCTGTGAGGAAGTTTTTGATCATGCTATTTTTTTTTGACTCGGCACCTTGCAAAGTTTGTTTTGGTGTGCGTGGGTTATAACATATATTATATATCAGGAAGATAAGACCCTTCCTCTTTAAACATGCCACACAACTCCTTTTTCAGTCTCTTGTCATATCTAGACTGGACTGCTGTAATGCTCTCTTAGCCGGTCTTCCTGCATGCACAATTAGTCCTCTGCAAATTATCCAGAATGCAGAAGCACATCTGGTCTTCAATGAACCCAAGAGAGCACATATTACACCCCTCTTTATCTCTCTACACTGGCTGCCGTTTGCTGCACATATTAGGTTCAGGCTGTTATGCTGGCATACAGAGCAGTCACTGGGTCTGCTCCAGCTTACCTAAATTCATTCTTGCAGAGATACAGTATGTTACCACCAGAAGCCTGCCGTCAGCTAATGAGTGGCATCTTGTCATACCAACACAAAGTGGCACCAAATTATTTTCCCGGACTTTTGGCTTCAGTGGACCTCTATGGTGGCACGACCTTCGCAACTCCATCCGTGAAGCAGACTCGCTCTCTGTCTTCAAAAAACGCTAAAGACACATCTTTTTTATGAGCACTTGACTCATAAATATATTGTGTATATATATATATATATATATATATATATATATATATATATATATATATATATATATATATATATATATATATATACATACTGTATTGTTGCACTCAAAACTCTGTCTTAGTACTTTTCTGATGCAACTGAAACTTTTTTATGTAGCACTTTTCTTACTAATCACTTATGTTGTAACCTTCCTCATTTTGTAAGTTGCTTTGGATAAAAGCATCTGCCAAATGAGTTAATGTAAATGTAAATGTCTGTGGGACTCTAAATAAACAATAAAAATTCTGCAATAATGATCCTATACTGTATGTTAGTAATGCTTTAGGGGTGCAAAAAGTATCTGCCACTATTTACTCCAACACTATTTGCATTAGTTGCTTTTTGTTGCTATTTACACTTAGTATAAAAAGCATCTTTTGCTGTCACTATAAAATCATGTAAAATATTTATATTATCAATTTATTAACATCAGCTCTTTAGAGTAATTTTATCTTATGTTTAATGCAATAATATTGAATATCTGGGCCTAGAATATGAGGAAATATATATCACATGTTACAAATACAACACAGAAGAACTCATTGTGTTGGCATTTTTTGCCCACATATTTTGAATTTCGGGGGCATTTTTGCTCCAAGCCCCCATTTATTTCTGGTGCTGTTTGGGCCAAACCTATGGATCGCTGTCTATGATGCCTGATTGGTGAGAGGGTCTAGGGTTGAAGCATGAGCTTCATCACACATGGGTTATCTTCAGCAGTGTGGAGGCATGAAGAGAATAAGTGTGAAAAGTCTCACAATGCCAAACCTCAGAGCATCCAACGTCCCAGCCAGAACATCACACATTACCACATGACAGCTGAGTACAAATACACCAATCAACTACCAGAGCAGTCTGTGAAGAGATCTTCTGATACAACTGGAGTCTAAAAACAGCTCTGCTGCTGCCAGCAAAACGGAAACTAACCTCAAACTTTTCCCTGTGTACTAAAATTGTTTAAAAGGGCACTGAGGGGTTGCTGTCATTGTCTTTAACACATATCTCTTGTTATAGTGATGGTGGAGTGAGACCTGAAAAGGGCGACGGACACATCAGTAAGCAGAGAGAGAGAGAGACAGCAGAAAGAGTTAGCTGCGTGTGTCCTCTACTGTTAACGCGTACTCTCATTGTCATTGTTTTTTATATATATTTGGCCACTAAGAACCCTTTTGTTTATGTTTTTGTTTGACGCTGAATGAGTACTAAATATACTCCCATTGACCGTCCCGCTGCCTCCTGACTCCTCCATTTGCCCTGAAGATACAAACATTGTTACAGTGTTTATATCAAGCAAAGAACCGCTGGATTTTGCTCGTGATGTTAAGTGGATTAAAATATTGATTGAATTTAGAGAAATGTTCATTCAAAGAGTGCAGGGCTAATGCCACAAAAAGATGTCAGTCCAAGTTCTCCACAGTCCACAGGTGTTCAAGCATTAATGTCCATAGAAAGAACTGTATTTCTCTGTTCTGTGAAGGGTTCCTTAGACCTTAATGGATCTACCATTTTCTGCTTTTATTTCAATTGACCCGAACTGCTAAAGTGACTCTTTAATAAGACGCTACATCAAGTAATAGCTTTCCTCACCAAATAAGTACATACCCGTTATGTAGATGTGCTTAATAAAATATGACATTCACATTAGTGTTAATGAAAGATGTTGCACTGTATGAGTGCTGTCATGGCCAGCTCATAAGCCACGACAATAAGGTCGTCATTTTTATTTGTATAGCGCTTTTCATAACACACATCGTTTCAAAGCAGCTTTACAGAAAATCATGCTTTAACAGAAAATGAAACTGTAATATCTATAAAGTTTTAGAGTCATCATTGTGTAATTGTAAATTGTGTATACAAATAAATAATTACATTGTTAAATAATAAAAAATAACCCCAGTGAGCAAGCCGAAGGCAACTGTGGCAAGGAACATAAAACTCCAATAAATGTTGGTTAATCAAGAAAAATAACCTTGGGAGAAACCAGTCTCACTGTGGAGGCCAGTTCCCCTCTGGCTAAACAGCATGAATATAATGCCAATATTAGTTATTTGTGTGCAGTGCAAGTCATGGTTTAAAATTTGTAAACTAAGTAAGTGTTAAGGGCCAGTGTTTAAACAAAGATTTTGTATGAACTGTAAAATTAATGATTTATGTCTTTGAAGTTCATCCTGGATTAACTGAAGTTCACATAGATGCAATTGTCCTTTGTTAGTTGGCTGATGAAGGCTTTTGTTGGCAATTAACTGATAGTCTATGTATTCCATCTGAAGAGTGTAGTCCATCAATAAACAAAGGTGATGCAGCCAGAGATCAGTGAGGTGCATCACAGTTCAACCAGCAGGTCATTTTGGTGAGGTTCGGTGGGGTCCATCCTAAATCCAAGGTTCAGGCAGTGGCATATAAAATATCCGATATCTTACAGTTGGAGTTGGCATCAGTTCATCCTCTGAAGTCCATCATAAAAGACTGAAGTGATGTCTGGCTGATAAGGTAGACTACACGTTGGATAACTGCTCAATAGTAGATTGAAATAACACCTGCCACAAAGTGCGTCTACAGTATTTGTAGCCCAATAATCTATTGGAAACAGAAATTTATGACATTTAAGATTTTTTTTATATATATATATAGATTTTATGCTATAGATTTGATGCAATTAACAATGGTGTTACTACAGTAACATGGTGTTAATGCAGTACCATGTTTAATTTTGTGGTTACTATGATTTTAAGACAAAATACTATGGTGATACTATGGTTACTGTGGTAAAATCATGGTTATTTTTTGTAAAGGAAGGTTAGGTTATGTTTAGGGGTAGGGGTTGATGTAGTAAATAACCACAATAAACATGCTCGGGTTAGTATTTAAGTTAGTATTTAATTAGGGGTGCAAATATTATCTGCCACTATTTGAACTGGGGTGCAAATAGCATTACCATTATTTGTTCCAGGGATGGGTTACAAAAAATATTTTCCACTATTTGCACTGGGGTGTAAATAGTATCTACCTTTATTTGCACCCAGGTGTAAATCTGCCTTTATTAAAAAGAAAAGTAGTAATTACATAAAATTAATTGTAACAAAAGAGAACAATATCCAAAACAAAAGAGGTCTGAATTGGGAAGAGGAGCCTTGAAGAATGGGAGAAAGATGGTTCTGAATCCTGGCAAAACTAATGAGCAGGGCTCATCAACTAGGCCACTACCAATGTGCAAAATAGAACAAGAAAAAAAAAAAACAACAACAAAACTACAAATCCAAAAATGGGATTATAACACCCTCCCCCCAAATAAAAAGGGAGTCTACAAGAGACCCAACTTAAAAGCAAAAAATGGTCAAATCACCACTCTGGATAGCCCCAACCCTGCTCGCCATCACTTTCCCAGCCTTCAGCAACCACAGGCCATGCAGAAGCAAATGAAGAAAAACAGGAAAACAGAAAAAAATAAAATAAATGTATCTCATTTCCATAATGGCTGCCTTATGCATGGACACTGATGGCAGCTTGGAGCAATTATCGTTTCCAGGGGCTCAACAGTCCAAATGAGTCAGAAATTTGAGGATTGTGCAGCCCAACACACTGATACACACATACAAGGCTACAGTTTGTGGAGTAATTTGGCGGGACAGTTTGTGGCTTTTATTGCAAACTCAGAGCTATTTTTTTTTTACATTTCACAACCACTTTAACGCTCTCAGTGTTGTCTCTTAACCTCCAGATATTTCCTGGTACAAGGCCTCTCTTTTATCTTCCTCCTTTTACTTCCTCCTCATGCTGCTGGCTTATTAGTGATCACACACACGCTGTCCGCTTCATACAAACACTCATCAGCGCCTGATATGCACACACCAGAGATACGGCCCCACGGAACCAGAGTCGGTCCAGCAAGGAGCTCTGAACACCTGAGCAACAGAGCCGAGGAATCTCAAAGGTTTGAAAATCTACTCAGCCAGTCTAGAAAGAAACGAAAGAGACAGAAATGAAGCAGAGCAAATGGGAATAAAGGAACAGAAGTAAAAAGAGAGAGTGGCATGGTGCAAAAAAAAAAAAAAAAGAGAAAGAAACCTCCATTAATACATTAAAAAAACAAGGCAATTTTAAGGGAGAGGATTGATTTTAGGACTGCATTAGGTTTTGCATCTAGTTTTTTTCCTTTTTATGTAATAATTTCAGTCATTCTGCCACCACTTGCAGATATTTTCAGCCATCTGCTGTTCTTCACTCTGGAACTCTTTGTTATTCTCAGTCAAAATAAGGAGTCTAATAATTTAAGCATTCGAGTCATTGATTACTCGGTTTGTATAAGGACATCTGACAACCATGAGGGAGAGGGAGCGAAAGACGACAGATATTCCTGTACTTAACATGCCTTGTTTTATTTTTCTCATCAGGTCTTTTCACACCTTTACCTCTCATTCTCTGATCTAGACCCTTCTCTTAGAGTATTTGACAGACTGTGGTTGACACTCGATTTAAGGGGGTGTCAGTTTGTCAAATACCCCAAGAGAGAGGTCACGAATCTCCAGAGAGCTCTGCTACACCTCGTTTGACCAAGAATCTTCAGTTATACACTTGCATTTAATCATGTTCACAGTACTTATGGAAGTTTACTTTTGTTTGTGTAAAAATGCTAATGGGAGAGATTGAATAAAAAGAATGGACCGTATCATGCACACATGTATGGACAATAGAAACTTGAATGTAATGTGTTTTATGAATTTCTATTTTATTGGTTCTCAACTGGTGGGTCTTGAGGTTACAGGTCTGTGCTGGGTCACAGACAGCTGGGACAAACAAATCTAAATAATAAAATTCAGCATTTCATATAGATAGTTGGGATAGCAACATAAATATGTATCTACTTTTAACATGGAGAAATAACCTACCATTTGTGTTGTTGACATCAAAAGCTGTGCATCCAAACAAAGTCTACTATGGTATTCTGGCACAAATTCATCTGTCATGTGGTAATATTGCTAATAGTAAAACAATTTGGCCTTGTGTTAGTTCCATATGTTATGCTGGTAAATCACACTTCTGTTTTATTTATGATTTAGAAAATTGTCCATTATCCTGTTCATTCAATGTTTGATCGAAAAGAAATTTGTTACTTTTGTGTGATAAATAATTTTGATACTGGGTTGCCACTTGTTGTCCAAACCAGATGAGAACCACTGCCTTTAGGAAATGAATTTACATTTTCACAGTTTAATGTTTGTTAAAGCTTAATGTCTAAAAAGATCAAATAAACAGAAAGGATCTAAGGGAAGTCTTGTGCAATCCACATTTGTGTATAAGCTCTACACCACTGCAATTTTCATAGACTGATGAGCGGCTGTATGAGAGAGAAGATACAGGGGCGTAGATACCAGGGGTGTCAAAACAAGTAACAGCCCCCCCCCCAAAGGGAGAGAAATCAGGAGGGGAAACTAAAACAGGTAACAATGCAAACAAGAGGGTGGGGTTATCACTGAAGACAAGACAGACACAAATGCACAAAGAGAATACAAAACCAAGTACATTCACATAACGAGACAAGACACAAGTGTCTGGACTCAGCCACAGAGTAAATAAAACAAAGTGGCTGAATCCAGACACAAGACAACAGACATGGAACACGTACATGTCAAGACTCTGCCACAAAAGGGCAAAAACCTAACAGTACCCCCTCTCAAGGGGACGGCTACCAGATGTCACCAAAAACTAACAGAAGAGTCCAGGGTGGCGCCGACGGAACAGGCAGCCTGAGAGGAGGGTCCAGGAAGGGGGCAGGGTCTGGTGACCTGGGAGGCAGTTCAAGGTAGTGGGCAGGGTCAGGTGGCCTGAGAAGACGGTCCAGGAAGGGGGCGTGGTCCAAACAGATCCAGCAGAATTACATTATAACTTCAAATGTTCATTTGCTTAATAAAAAAAAAATGGACAAAAAATAAATAAATAATTAAAGTTAAAAGAACAAAAAGGTACAATAATATACTGAAGATTATTTAGGTAAATTACATGCTTTAGAAAGGTAACTAAAGAAAGAATGTATGGATGACTTTTAAAAGAACTGCTTTGATATGTCTGAATCTTGTTGGTAGCATCATGGTCAGCTGAGCTCCAAATGATTGCGAGCTTGACTAATCGTGACCCACCTGAACAGACGCGATGCTTGATTTTTAGATAGAGGTATGAAGGAAAAATCCCCACCACAAATATGTAAGTAAATGCAAAAGAACAAAATCACCAATTCAGTTCAATGTCAATAAGATCTTGACTGATGAACAATGTCAGTCAACAGATGATTTAAACTTTAATCTTCAATTTATTCTAAAGTAAGAGTTTATAAAAGCAATTATAGACTGAAATTATCCACACAGTCTGAATGGAGTCTTTGAGTCCATTGCAGTAATGGAGAGGAAGAGAAATAGCATGTCTGAAGAATATCTACACCTTTTAAGCAATTTAAAAAAGAAAACCTGAAAAATCAAGCTATTCTTGTACCATCACGGGCATGTAGTGCCCCTAGTACCACCAGAGGTCAAGTGCCTTGCTCTAGGGCGCTTGGGTGAATTGAGTTTACCACCAAGGGCTTTTGGATGTAGGACCTTTGGCTTAACCCAGAGCTTTAACCACTATTGATCTAAAAGGTCTAATGCTATAAAAAGGTAACAAGGCACTAGTTTTGATGGAAAACATCAAAGTCAGTGTGAGCTGTGACACACATTTACCCAAAGTTAATGGGGCTTTTATTTAAAAATAAAAAAAATAAAAAACCCTCCTATAATACCTTGGGTTCACACTTGACAGGACAAAAGCACCATAAGTACAGTATAATAACCCTGTAAAGCCTGACATGAAAAACTGTCAAGAGTTCTAATTTTGACATTAAACGTTTTAGTACCAGTTGACAAAATAAAAAATAAAATAAAAAACTTTTGCACGTTTTTATGCATCACATGATACATTAGACTTTAAAGGTCATTATCCTCCTGACACCCAGCAATTCCTTTTTGTGTAGGACATTTGTTATTTAAGTTTTTCTTAGCCCATACATGCTACAGTGTTAAATCTTGGGGTATTAGAGGACTCCCTGGTCTTTTCGGAGATCTCAAATGTTTGAGTTTGGCCATGACAACGTCATGGTTACTGGTGTAACCTCCGTTCCCTGATGGAGGGAACGAGACGTTGGTGTCGATGTAGTGACACTAGGGGTCACTCTTGGGAGCCCGAGACACCTCTGGTCTTTGATAAAAGGCCAATGAAAATTGGCGAGTGGTATTTGCATGCCACTCCCCCGGACATACGGGTATAAAAGGAGCTGGTATGCAACCACTCATTCAGGTTTTACGCTGAGGAGCCGATATAAGGTCCGGCCATTTCAGCGGGTAGTTCAGCGTTGTGGCAGGAGGGACCAACGTCTCATTCCCTCCATCAGGGAACAGAGGTTACACCAATAACCATGACGTTCCCTATCTGTCACTCACTCGACGTTGGTGTCGATGTAGTGACACTAGGGGTCCCTATACAAAACGCCACAAGGCTGAACTGTGTTACGTGAACTGGCGGTGTGTGGTGGGCAGACTTGCTGTGTGCCTCATAGCCAGCGCACCAGGTCGACACGTAACCTCCCCCAACACAGTTATGAGTGTCAAACGGCCCTTTTTGGGGACAAGTCGACTACCCAGAGATAGAGACAGGCTTAACACAGTCGTGGCCTCTTTCCCCTTCTCTTTTTCCACTCCCTAAAAAGAAGGGGGATTATCTGACTGGGCCGCCAGGTCTAGTCGGGGGGTGTCCCTCCCAAGGGGAGGACACCGCGGAGACCACACCTCGCCCCAAGAGAGGGGGGATATTTAAGTGGAAGAATACATCACATGGTCTTTCCAACCATGTGGAGAGCCTTCAAGGTAGATCCTGCCCAATGGGGGAGGAGTTACTACAACATGGAGACTGAGGGGCTCTGCCCAAGGAAGACGCAGTTTGCCAGTAGGGAAACGAACTAGCGGAAGATATAGATCGCATAGGGTTAGCCTTACAGGGAACCGCCACATGCGGAGCACCTACCCCAGAACCGGGCTCTTAGTTAGCACGTGTACTGGGCTGGCAGCAAGTCTCTCCGAAAACTCGACTGCCACAGGGCTCGGAGGAAGTCAACCAGGGAACAACTTTTGTGAACACTACTGGGAATTAACAGCGCACGTCTTCAGCTCAAAAGGAGGTGGAAGGCGCTATGTGCAAGCGATACACCCGGCCGGCTATCCCGGGCTTATCTGCTTGTGTTGCGTGCCACTACCTGGGACGAAACCGGTTCCACCCGGAGGTTGTAGAACCTTGCAAAGGTGTTGGGTGTTGCCCAGCCCACTGCTCTGCAAATGTCTGTTAGAGAGGCACCTCTGGCCAGGGCCCAAGAAGCCGCTACACCACGGGTAGAATGGGCTCGTAGCCCTACCGGGGGCGGCATGTTTTGGGCGAGACATGCCATAGTTATGGCGTCAATGAGCCAGTGGGCGATCCTCTGCTTGGAGACAGCGCTTCCTTTCCGCTGTGCACCAAAGCAGACAAAGAGCTGCTCAGAGATTCTAAAGCTCTGCGTGCAATCCAAATAGATGCGTAAAGCGCGCACCGGACACAGCAACGACAGGGCTGGGTCTGCCTCCTCCTGGGGCAGTGCTTGCAGGTTCACCACCTGGTCCCTAAAAGGAGTGGTGGGAACCTTGGGCACATAGCCCGGTCGGGGGTCTCAGGATCACGTGAGAATAGCCTGGACCGAACTCCAGGCACGTTTCGCTGACAGAGAACGCTTGCAGTTAACCTACCCTCTTGATGGAAATGAGCGCAGTCAGGAGGGCAGTCTTCAAGGAGAGTGCCTTAAGCCCGGCTGACTGCAAAACTCAAAGGGGGCTCTCTGTAGACCCTGAAAAACTACAGAGGTCCGATGAGGGAACAAGGCATGGCCTGGAGGGATTCAGCCTCCTGGCGCCTCTTAGGAACCTGATGATCAGATCATGCTTCCCTAAGGACTTACCGTCGACTGCGTCATGGTGTGCTGCTATGGCAGCAACGTGCAACTTCAAGGTGGAAGGGGACAGCCTCCCTTCCAACCTCTCTTGCAGGAAGGAAAGCACTGATCTGACTGCGCACCTCTGGGGGTCTTCCTGATGGGAAGAACACCACTTAGCGAACAGACACCACTTAAAGGCATACAGGCGCCTCATAGATGGAGCCCTAGCCTGAGTGAACGTGTCTACCACCGCAGGTGGGAGACAGCTTAGGTCTTCCGCATCCCGTCCAGGGGCCAGACATGGAGATTCCAGAGGTCTGGGCGCGGGTGCCAGATGGTGCCCCTTCCCTGAGAAAGAAGGGCCTTCCTCAGGGGAATTTGCCCGGGGGGAGCTGTCACGAGGAGCGTGAGGTCCGAGCACCACATCTGGGCGGGCCAGTAGGGTGCTTACCAGGACGACCTTCTCCTCGTCCTCCCTGACCTTGCACAGGGTCTGTGCAAGCAGGCTCACTGGGGAAAACGCATATTTGCGAATGCCAGGGGACCAACTGTGTGCCAGCGCGTCTATGCCGAGGAAGGCCTCGGTGAGGGCGTACCAGAGCGGGCAGTGGGAGGATTCTTGGGAGGCGAACAGGTGCACCTGTGCCTGACTGAATCGACTCCAAATCAGCTGGACCACCTGAAGGTGGAGTCTCCACTCTCCCTTGAGGGTAACCTGTTGTTACACCGCGTCCGCCGGAGTGTTGAGGTTGCCCGGGATGTGAGTGGCTTGCAGCGACTTGGTGCTGCTAACTCCGTTGGAGGAGATGGCGGGCGAGTTATGACATACAGCGGGAGTGCAGACCGCCTTAGCGGTTGACATATGCTACCGCTGCCATGCTGTCTGTCCGAACTAGCACGTGCTTGCCCTGGATCAACGGCCGGAACCTCCGCAGGGCGAGCAGAATTGCCAGTAACTCGAGGCAGTTGATGTGCCAACGCAGCTGCGGACCCGTCTAGAGGCCGGCGGCTGCGTGCCCATTGCCAACAGCGCCCCAGCCCGTTTTGGAGGCGTCTGTCGTGACCACGACGCGCCTGGAGACCAGTTCTAGCGGAACACCTGCTCGTGGAAATGAGAGGTCGGTCCAAGGGCTGAAAAGACGGTGACAGACCGACGTAATGGCCACGTGGTGTGTCCCGTGGCGCCATGCCCGTCTCGGGACTCGAGTCTGGAGCCAGTGCTGATGCGGCCTCATATGCATCAACCCGAGCGGGGTGGCCACCGCCGAGGATGCCATATGCCCCAGGAGCCTCTGAAAATGTTTCAGTGGAACTGCTGTTTTCTGTTTGAATGCCTTCAAACAGGCCAGCACCGACTGGGCGCGCTCGTTCGTAAGGTGCGCCGTCAAGGAGACTGAGTCCAACTCCAAACCGAGAAAAGAGATGCTCTGAACCGGGAGGAGCTTGCTCTTTTCCCAGCTGACCCGAAGCCCTAGTCGGCTGAGGTGTGAGAGCACCAGGTCCTTGTGTGCGTATAACCCGTCTCGAGAGTGAGCTAGGATTAGCCACCTCCCTTAACGGGGCAAGGGCAGCCTCTGCGATCTTCGTAAAGATGCGAGAAGACAGGGACAGGCCGAAAGGGAGGACTTGTACCGATACGCCTGACCCTCGAACGCGAACCGCAGGAAGGGTCTGTGTCGAGGAAGGATCGAGACGTGAAAGTACGCATCCTTCGGGTCTACCGCCACGAACCAATCTTGATGCTGGACGCTCGCTAGAATGCGTCTTTGCGTCAGCATCTTGAACGGGAGTCTGTGTAAGGCCCGGTTCAGTACTCGCAGGTCCAAGATTGGCCGCAACCCACCGCCTTTTTTCGGTACAATGAAGTAGGGGCTGTAAAACCCTTCTTCATCTCGGCTGGAGGGACAGGTTCTATCGCGCCCTTCCGTAGGAGGGTAGCGATCTCCGCGCAAGGTAGCAGCATTTCCGTCTTTCACCAAGGTGAAGTGGACACCGCTGGACCTGGGCGGATGTCCAGCGAAGTGAATCGTGCAGCCGAGTCGGACGGTCCGGACCAGCCCTCGTGACGGACTGGAAAGCGCAAGCCATGCGTCCGAGTTCCGCACAAGGGGGACCAAAGGGACAACGTCATCGGATGTACTGGCGGGTGGGACCTCGTGGCGGGGTGGAGCTTGAGGTGCCACACCACATCGTGGCCGTGCTGAGTCTGAGGACATCGAAGCACTTACCTGGCTCCTTGTGACCACCCCCGGAACAGCCTGAGACGGGGGAGGAAGAGGCCTGTCCTCATGACCCGTGGAGACTGTCACATCGGGGG
Organism: Myxocyprinus asiaticus; assembly: GCF_019703515.2. NCBI lineage: Eukaryota > Metazoa > Chordata > Actinopteri > Cypriniformes > Catostomidae > Myxocyprinus > Myxocyprinus asiaticus. The sequence goes on along the minus strand of NC_059346.1, from coordinate 16,954,320 downwards.
CGGATTTGTGCCACAGCTGGGCGCTCAGGGCGGGAGACCGCCGCTGGAGCGCCAACCTGCCAAATGGAGTGGTGGACGGTGGTCGTGATGCCAGCCGTACACACCGGATATGTGACCCAGGGAACAAGGAAACCACTCTTGCGGAGCTCTTGAGTACTGCAGCCACTTGGGCATACAGCGCAATTAAATGCAAAAGGTAACAAAAAGATGAAGATCTGCTTACCAGCTCCAGAGCAGCGGGTTTCGTTGTCCCTGGGTCGCCCGTCTCAGGTGCGCTTCGAAGACCTCCGTGGGTTCTTCGGTGCCGGCTGTGAGACGGGTGGCATCGGCTTCCTGCGGTGGGCTCCACGCCGGGGCCGGGCCAGAGGGGCGGGCTGCGGCGGAGCCGGTGCAGTCACCGCAGGGGGACGCCCTCGGCGATGAGTAGATGGGGTGCGGGATCTTGAGCCACGCCGGGGCAGGACAAGCCGGCTAGCATCCATCTACTGCTCTACCATCGAGAACTGCTGGGCAAAGTCCTCGACGGTGTCGCCGAATAGGCCCGCCTGGGAAATGGGGGCAGCAAGGAATCGTGTCCTGTCGGCCTCACCCATCTCGACCAGGTTGAGCCAAAGGTGGTGCTCCTGGACCACTAGTGTGGCCATCGTCCGCCCGAGAGACCGCGCCGTGACCTCCGTCGCTCAGAGAGCGAGGTCGGTCGCCGAGCGCAGTTCCTGCATCAATCCCGGGGTGGAACTACCCTCGTGCAGTTCCTTTAGCGCCTTGGCGGACTTGCAGGAGAGCCATGGCGTGCAGGGCGGAGGCGGCTTGTCCAGCAGCGCCGTAGGCTATGACCGTCAGAGATGACGTAAACCTACAGGCCTTGGACGGGGGCTTTGGGCACCCGCGCCAGGTGGCGGCGCTCTGCGGGCATAGGTGCACCGCGAGCGCCTTTATCCACCGGGGGATTGCCGAATAACCCTTGGCCGCCCCACCATCGAGGGTAGTGAGAGCGGGGAAGCTGAAAAGATCGGGACCGGGCAGTAAAAGGTGCCTCCCGCGACCTTGTCAGCTCTTCATGCACTTCCGGGAAGAAAGGAACGGGGCGGGGCATGACTTTGAGCGGCGTCGCGAGCCCAGGAACCAATCACAGAGCCGCGAGGGTTCAGGGAAGAGCGGTGAAATCCACTCTAACCGATGCTCGCGGCTGTCCGGGAAAGCATGTCTTCATCTCCGTGTCAGCCTGTGACTGGGCGATCGACCCCAAAGGGAGGAGCCCAGCTGAGGCTTCTGACTGGACGAGCCCGCTCTCCGATGCTGCGCTCGAGAGCTCATCACTTTCGCAGGCTCCTAATAAGAGGTCGAACTCGCCGTGAGACGAGCCGGCGGACTCACCCGGAAGCCCGATCGGGGCAGACAAGCGTGCTGGGGAATGGGAGGTCCGCGGGGGGATACCCGGCGGAGGCGGTCCCATTGGGGTCCCCAAATCGCCCCCAGTGCTAGCCGCGCTGGCCTCAAACCCGTGGGTAAAAGGACCGAGGCGGGAGCCTCTGGGGTGGCTCGCTTCCTTGCGAAGGCGAGCCGCGACCGCAACGTTGCCAAGGACACATTCTCGCAATGAGAATGTGACCATCCACGAACGCTGTCTCCACGTGAGCAGTGCCCAGACACGAAAGACAGTGATCGTGACCGTTAGAAGGCAAGAGATAACGAGCACAACCAGGAATAACACACAATCGGAAAAGCATCTTTAAAAAGACGCGTCTTTAAAAAGACGTTCCGTGTGTGCGCTCTTTTAGAGAAATATATACTCTTTTAGAGGGGAAAAATGCTCTTTCAGAAAATATACTCTCTAGTTTTTCTGCCGAAGCGCCCAGGGGCGTTCTCTGCAGTGCACCAGTGCAGAGGAGGGAGAAGCCGCTGAAATGCGCCGTCAGATCCAGCAGGTGAATGAACAGTAGTATTCAGCTCAATGAGCATGACCGTTCGGCTCCGAAGAGAAAATCTGAATGAGTGGTTGCATACCAGCTCCTTTTATACCCGTATGTTCGGGGGAGTGGCATGCAAATACCACTCGCCAATTTTCATTGGCCTTTTATCAAAGACCAGAGGTGTCTCGGGCTCTCAAGAGTGACCCCTAGTGTCACTACATCGACACCAACGTCGAGTGAGTGACAGATAGGGAACTTCCTCTCCTTGGTCTATAAATATGGACTGAAATGTATTTGTGCTGAATTAAACTGCGATACAAGAGGAATAAAATCTCTTTAATAAACAATTTGTATCAGATGCATTTTATGTAGCAAATACTATTGACCAAAAAAAAAAAATGTAATAGTAAAACTTTTTCCCCTGGGTCTCAAGAATTTATGGTAAGGTGAAATCTTTATAATGACAGAGGCTGCATATATGAAAATACACGAAATATTAGTGCACACTTTCTTATTTAACGTCAGAACTCGCAAAGCTGATTTCTGTCGTGGGCAAGAAATGTAATTGTGAATGAGATATGCCTCAACCTAGTGTATCATATTTGATACATAGATTTAAAAAAAAAGGGGGGGGGGGTCAATAATTCAAAAGTTTAAACAAGCACAAGTTACTTCTATTCAACAAATACTCATTTTAAAATATAAGCAACAATATTACTGTCAAAGTAGCTGTCATTTATCCCAGCATAAGGGTCACTTTTCGTGCAAGTGTGCCGCCATTTTAAAGAGATTGATAAAAATTTAAATTATTCACAACTAACAACTAGATGGTGCCATAAACATGGCAAACTTACGTACCATAGGATGTTTGGCTCATCAGCTTGAACAGAGTGAAAATGGAGCCGTCAAACGTTGCGTATTTTTGTAATGACACACCAACTTGGGAGCTGAGATGAACCCAGATGCAGGAGTTTATTGCACTGAACACAGGAAAAGCAGGTAAGCAATGTGAGGGGAGTATTCAGGTAAGGTACAAAGTCTTGGAACACAGTCTTTGGTCATACAGTGAACTAAGGCAGTAGGCACAGATCCACCAATGGTTAATACCAAACCAACATGTGCCAAAACAGGTAACTTAAACTTCAGACAGGGTCAAAAGGTGAGTCACTTTCATAAACTAAGGAGCAGGTTTGTATAGCAAGACAAAGTACATTCAGAGTTCTCAAAGTCACGTTTCCTGCACATTCAGAGAAGTTCGTTGTATAACAGGCAAGTTTCAAACAGGTGAGTAGATATGTAGTAATCAAAGTCACTTATCTTGCACATCTGGAGCAGATCGTAGACAAACAGGTGCGGTTAACACAAATGAGTAGGTATGCCGTATTCTCAGAGTCACTTATCTTGCATATCCAGAACATATCATTGACAATCAGGTAAGTAATAAACAGAAAAGCAGTATTCCACTGCAGCAGAGCAAACAGGAAGTCCAAGGTACCTACAACAAGGCCAGACACTGATTGAGTGTGAGTGTGGGGTTTAAGTGCAGGTCCAAGATGATAATGAGCTGCAGGTGTGACTGACGGCGAGGAAGAGCCCAGTGCACTCGTGACAATTTGATACACACGGCTTTATAGGGATAAAAGTCAATTATATATTCCTAGTCTGATAGATTTGTGTGAGAAACAGACAAAAATATTAGTTGTTTTTCAAGTAGTTATGCTTTTTTATGTCTTATTAGAAGCTTAGCATTTAAAATCATGATCCACTTTCATTGTATGGAAATTAGATGCTTTGACATTCTGCCTAAGATCTAATAACACTGGGCTGGAACTGCAAAATGTTGATTTTGGTGAACTTATAACTTATTTCATGCTTATTGTCTCTTGTTTGTCATGCCGTCCATCCAGCGCTTTTTTTTTTTTTTTTTGTTTGACACCCCAAACGAGATCTGAGCCAATGACAGAGCAGCATGAGAAATCAACATAAAAATGTTTAAGGCAGTGAGTGGATGAATTGTATACTTTGTATACTTTTGCATACTTGTATACTTTATGTCTTTCTGAAGGTGCGATCACACCAAACTTTGTGCTTCTTTTACTTTCATCCATACACATGCAAACACGGGAGAGCGGAAATGCAAGCATATTCGAAGAAGTTTTAGAATGCCTTTGAGTCCTCCTGGGAAGTTCCTACTTACAAGCTTGGGAGTCGTAATTATGATGTCATGTGAGTTCAGTTGATTTTAGCAGGGCAAATGGACATGTTGGGCTATTTTATATTTCATTTTTTCACTTACTGACAAACAGGAAGCTTTTTAACTGCTTATGCAACAAAATAAAGAGGCGTGTCGATTAAAAAATCAAGCCGGAAGCTCATTGGTGTTGGTCATAATTAAGTTTTAATTGTTGATGTTTCATTTATTTTCAATAATGATCCTATGCATTTTGTGTAGTGCAGATTAAAAATATGAGACGATAAAATGTGATAAAATGTCCTGGTTACTTTCGTAACCTCCATTCCCTGATGAAGGGAACGAGACGTTGTGTCGATGTAGCGACACTAGAGGTCACTCTTGGGAGCCCCAAACACCTCTGATCTTTGAAAAAAGGCCAATGGGAATTGCCGAGTGGAATTTGCATGCCACTCTCCCGGACATACAGGTATAAAAGGAGCTGGTATGCAACCACTCATTCAGGTTTTGTGCTGAGGAGCCGAGACAAAGTCCCGGTCATTTCAGCGGGTAGTTCAGTATTGTGGCAGGAGGGACACAATGTCTCGTTCCCTCCATCAGGGAACGGAGGTTACGAAAGTAACCAGGACGTTCCCTATCTGTCACTCACTCGATGTTGTGTCGATGTAGTGACACTAGGGGTCCCTATACGAAATGCCACAACTAGCTGAACTGTGTTACATGGACTGGCGGTGCGAGACGGGCAAACCACTGTGTGCCTCGTAGCCAGCGCACCAGGCCATCACGTAACCTCCCCCAACGCTCTTATGAGCGTCGAACGGTCCTTCAGGAACAAGTCGACTAGGGACAGGCTAGCCCAGTCGTGGCCTCTTTTCCTCTCTTTTCTCCCCAAAAAGAGTGGAATTTGTTTACCGTCTGGGGCCATAAGTGTCTACATCGGGGGGGTGTCACTCCTAAGGGGAAGACACCACGGAGACCACACCCCGTCGCGAGGAGCGTGAGGTCCGAGAACCACATCTGGGTGGGCCAGTAGGGTGCTACCAGGACGACCTGCTCCTCGTCTTCCCTGACCTTGCACAGGGTCTGTGCAAGTAGGCTAACTGGGGGAAACACGTATTTGCGTAGTCCTGGGGGCCAGCTGTGTGCCAGCACGTCTATACCGAGGGGTGCCTCGGTCAGGACGTACCAAAGTGGGCAGTGGGAGGATTCCCGGGAAGCAAACAGGTCTACCTGTGCTCGAACGAATCGACTCCAAATCAGCTGGACCACCTGGGGGTGGAGTCTCCACTCTCCCCTGAGCATAACCTGTTATGACAGCGCAACCGCTGCGGTGTTGCAGTCGCCCGGGATGTGTGTGGCTCACAGCGACTTGAGGTGCTGCTGACTCCAGAGGAGGAGACGGCAGGCAAGTTGTGACATGCAACGGAAGCGTAAGCCGCCTTGGCGGTTGATGTATGCCACGTTGCTGTGTTGTCTGTCCGAACCAACACATGCTTGCCCTGAATCAACGGGAAAGCATGTCGGCTCCGCGTCGGCCTGCGACTGGGTGACCATACCCAAGGAAGGAAGCCCAGCCGAAGCCTCCGCGTCGGACTGAACAAGTCTGCTCTCCGCTGCTGCGCTCAAGAGCTCATCGTCTTCCCGGGCCCCAAATAAGAGGTCGAACTCGCCCTGAGACGAGCCAGCAGTCTCATCCGAGAGCCCGACAGGGGCAAGCGAGTGTGCTGAAGAATGGGAGGTCCGTGGGGGGATACCCAGCGGAGGTGCTCCCACTAAGGTCCCCAAATCGCCCCCAGTGCTAACCGCCGCGGCCTCATACCCGTAAGTAGAAGGACCGAGGCGGGGAGCCACTAGGGTGGCAGCCGCGACCACAACGTTGCCATGGTAATTTTCTCGCAATGAGGACAAGACCCATCCATGAACGATGTCTCCGTGTGGGTAGCACCCAGATGCGTAAGACAACGATTGTGGCCGTCAGAAGCCGAGAGATAACGACCGCAACCAGGAATAACACACAAACGGAAAGGCATCTTTAAAAAGACGTTCCGTGTGTGCCGCTCTTTTAGTGGAAGAAAATATACTCTTTTAGAATATACTCTTTTTGTTGTTTGTTTGTTTCTGCCAAAGTGCCCAGGGGCATTCTCTGCACTGCACCGGTGCAGAGAGGGAGAAGCCGCTGAAATGCACCGTAAGAATCCAGCAGAGGTGGTGAATGAAAATCGCGGAGAATTCAGCTCAATGAATAGAACCGCTCAGCTCCGAAGAGAAAATCTGAATGAGTGGTTGCATACCAGCTCCTTTTATACCCGTATGTCCAGGGGAGTGGCATGCAAATTGCACTCGCCAATTCCCATTGGCCTTTTTACAAAGATCAGAGGTGTTTGGGGCTCCCAAGAGTGACCCCTAGTGTCACTACATCGACACAATGTCGAGTGAGTGACAGATAGGGAACTACATTTCCCATCATGCTCCGTGATTCTTTAATTGACACATCCAAATTTGGAAAGTCAGGGCTTACAAGTTTCCCACAGTTACTTATGTTGTTTTGATGCCATTCATGTGTGCTCATCTCATAAATAAAATTATTCTGACATGACTTGAAGGCAGCCGTGAGCCAAGCATTTTAAGTCTAGGCCTTCAGTGCAATTCATGCCATTAAGAAAACACAGTTTCACAATGAATAAGACGCTATGCCTATCATACATTACGTGGCAGTCAAATAATAACACCAAATTACATTTTAAAAACACGTCCACGCACGAAAGCCAGAACTTGAAACGACACTTAATGCTTAAGCAAGCCTAATTTTAACTGCAGCATGACTGTTTTGTGAAATGAATGCCAAAAATAATAATTTTTCATATGAATCTACCAAGGAGGTCTATAATACCTGGAAAAATATATCTAATAATATTTGTGATTTAAATGTTGCTTGTAATAAATTTAGTTTCATCAGGGTACACAGTTATGCTGCGTTCCTTTCAAGCTGGATGAGGGATATTCCTACTTGATATCTCCGACCATAAATGCATTCCATTCCCCGATATTCGGAAGATGACGTTTAAGGAAACAAAACTGCAGAGCTCCCGTTAGCTTAGCAGGTGTTTGACTCTCATTAGAGATGTCTTCTAGCAACCCAACTCTTAAACAAGGCTGCAGCGCTAGCATCTGTGCTTCAGGTTTACGACTATCAAAAGAGATTATAATGTTTTATACACCTGTTTCTGCAGGCATTTGTTAAACAAGCTTTAATACCATGTAATGTGGAACGAACTAATTTATCGATATTACTTAATAAAGTGAATGTTTATCACTTTGTACATCTCCCTGAGTGTGGACATATTTGTGTGACATCATGCCCCTGCATCAGTTGAGTGCATTCCATTGCACTTTTCCTAGTAGGAAGTTGTAAAATCCGGCATTCGGAGTTGAATGGAACGCAGCACTACTTTTTAAAACTGACACTGAATGCTCAAGCAGCCTAATTTACACTTAGAAAACTCCTGATGTAGCTATAACAATGCAAAAAGCACTTACCAATTTACTTGAAGTGAAAATCAGTCCTCCTTTCCTGTTTAATAAATTAAGCATTCACACAGTCATTCAGAACGTCTTGTGTTTTTAAATCCATAAGGATCTCTTTCTCTATGGCGATAGCGGCAGTGATGACAATCTCGCGCTCGTCGCTTTCAAAATACCTACATCACTTAAAGCATGATTGCGTCACTCAAGGCCAGCTAGAAGGCCTTAACCGGGACATATTCTAAAGATCACACACACCAAGAACAAATAAATCAATCTGATTGGCTGATGAATCTGACAATCTGACTTTAGTTGCTCATTCATTTGCACTGTTGATGGATTCTGTGGAAATTCTGAAGGCCTGAGGGGTGGAGCTCAGACTCACGCGATGCTTCGGGCATGCGATTTGTGAAACAGCTGTCACACTTTACTTGAAAGCATCAAGGAATAAATTCTGACTGGATAAAATTTTTGTTTTTCTCTATTTGTTCGTAGATTAATTAAGAGTGGAAAGTGATAAAAAAAAATACTGATACATGAAAAAGGTGATTGAGAATGAAAGAATGAAAAATATTTATTTATTTGGCATGTTAGGCCAGCAGAGAAGGCTTTGCTGGCCCTGAGAATACGCCACTGCTTGAAGGCAATATAAGTTGGTGAACTCTGACCTGCAAATTCTTATAGCCAAAAGACATTTGACCAATAGATGTTCTAAAGGTCACAGATTGACCATAGGGTTTCATACAAAGAATACAAACTTCAAAGCTGCATTGTTTGTTGTGTTGCAGAAGCAGAGCTGGAAGTATTTTATATTTAAATGTATTAATTTATTTGTATTTATTTATTATTTTTATTCAACATTTAAATTTATTATTTAGTTTTTTATAATTTATTAAAAACATAACCCCTCATTTCCTGTTGCCCCTATTTGTTGCGTTGTCTGAAGTAATTTTGCTCACTCAAAACCTAGTGTGAACACACATTGACTCATTTAATACGTAACTGAGTTAATCAGACACTGAAATAGTTTAGAGCAGGCGTCTTACGTCTTGGTGAGTCCATAGGCCAGATCCAGCATGTCAGTCTCTTCATCCACCACCAGCTCCAGCTTGTCATACACACTCTCCTCAAATATCAGGTGACATGTGGAACAGGCCAAAGTACCCTCACATGCTCCTGAGACACACACACACATTTACTAATTTTTTTTCTGTTGTGTGACCTTAAAATGCAATGAACTGTCAGTCATCCATATTACGACAAATTTATATCATGCACAGTATCTATCTTAGAGTTCCATAATTATAGTTCTGTACACTGTCATTATTGAACATAGTGGCTATCATGTATATTAGGATGAGTTTCATGACAGGTGTTCACAGACAAAGTAAATAATAATTTGTTTAAACCATGTCTGGTATCAGAGTCTTGAGTGTTTTGAGTGGTGTAATCTTTTTCGATATTAAATATTTTTTTCTCAGCACCCAGCTTAATGTGCAGAGACATCTATAACATTTGTTGGTTGATTACCCAGAAAAGTGTAAACACTATGGCTCTGTGGCACTATCAAAACATCACTTCATTTGTTAGACTGGTCCGACATGATAATTCCATGGCTGGTTCAACCAATAGCGTGAGTTTTGGGTGGGCCTATCTGTTTGTCTGAAGAAAGGCAGATGGTGGGAGTGTTTGGGAAACTAATTTTTTTTGTAATTCTTTTGCTTTTGGCTTTTAATTTCTTGCTAGTGTACTCCTAAATTTGACAAAATTAACGTTTATCAGGATTACATATTTAAAATTTACAGTCTTTCTCTTCCGGAAAAACAGACCAAAGATATTGATGACTCATCGTGCTCTCAGGGTCAAATCCATATAGAATGAGAATGCCCCTACCCCAAATACCATTAGTTGATCCATCAAAAAAGGAAAGAAAATGGCAACTGCTAAACCATTTCAAATCAAATCAAATCGCTTTTATTGTCACACAACCATATACACAAGTGCAATGGTGTGTGAAATTCTTGGGTGCAGTTCCGAGCAACATAGCAGTCGTGACAGTGATGAGACATATACCAATCTACAATAAACATCAAATTTACACAACACAATTTAAAATCTAATATATACACAACACAATGTACAAATAATAACATACAATGTACCTTATCCAATACACACAATATAGAATACACGTTATACAATAAAAAAATTTTTTTAAAAAAATAGTATATATAGTATATATAAAATGCACAGTAGGTTGTATTGTACTGTATTGACATTCAGGCTGTCGGTTGATAGTAAGTTGCCAGTGTGTTGTTAAGAGAGAATATAATTTATGACAGTCCAGTGTGAGATAATAAGATTAATAAAGTGCAGTGCTGATGTATATTGTTCGTGAGAGATCAAGAGTTCAAAAGTCTGATTGCTTGGGGGAAGAAGCTGTCATGAAGTCGGCTGGTGCAGGTCCTGATGCTGCGATACCGCCTGCCTGATGGTAGAAGTGAGAGCAGCCCATGGCTCGGGTGGCTGGAGTCTCTGATGATCCTCCGAGCTTTTTTCACACACCGCCTGGTATATATGTCCTGGAGGGAGGGAAGCTCACCTCCGATGATGTGTCTGGCAGTTCGCACCACCCTTTGCAGGGCTTTGCGGTTGTGGGCGGTGCTATTGCCGTACCAGGTGGAGATGCAGCCAGTCAGGATGTTCTCTACAGTGCTGGTGTAGAACCGTGTGAGGATATGGAAGAAACCCTGTAATGGGGTCTTTAAAATAAGTTTAACCCTGAAACACATACCTCGGGTCTCTAGTGACCTGAGACCTCATTCCACCCCCTGTACTTCAACAATTTTTTGGAGTTTAGCCCACACCCCTTTAGTATTCCTCAATTTTTCTCTTATAAATATTGTAACACACAAAATGCCAAAATTGCAGTAAATATATTTTTTATAATGGCTTAAGTACCAAGAGTGTACAGAGTCATTAGAGACCCTAGGTATGTAATAGTGTAGTTGTTTGTTTGTTTGTTTGTTTGCACTTATTTTTTACAATTATATTTTTATGATTAATTCATATCTGTATAAGTTTACTATCACATGATGTCTATTTGTGTATGACAAGCGAAATGAGTACTATATTCATACAAATAAAGTTTACACTTATTTTAAAGTGCCCTTGTTACAGTGTAATTACACAAGTAATTACTGATTATTACTATTTAACAACATGTATTTACTATAGGTTTAGGGTTAGGGTAAGGGTTTGGTTTAGGGTTAGTTGCTTGTAATTATGCATAATTGACTGGTATTACTATAGTTGATACATGTAATATGTTTAACAAGGACACTGTAAAATAAAGTGTTACCCAAATAAATACTCTCACCTTGATTTTTTGTGCAAAAATGTTGAATTATCTGTATCCCATATGCATGTACACATACTGTACATATTATACATTCTATCTGTTACTCAAGGTGATGCTGTTGTTTCAAGGATTGGCTTGATTTACATTTGACATTGCTATTTGATGAAGAAACAACATGGAAGTAAACTATAGCAAGTACAACACATGAACAGTATTGGGTGTATTACTGAAATTATGTAAGTTGTTCATTTTTTAGACTTAATAAGTGCCTAAGAAAATACTTATGTGTAATGTGTAGCTCAATGTGTTTTTGACAACCAGTTGTGTCTCATGACAATTTAATGTGTGAGAGTAATGAATCCTCTTTTAGATTTGTCCTGATTTGTTGCATTAGCTCTTTGATATATGAACAAAAATAAAAATATTCAGTGCATTCAGAAAGTATTCAGACCCCTTCATTTTTTCACATTTTATGTTGCAGCCTTATGCTAAAATGCTTTAAATTATTATTATTATTCACATCAATCTACACTCCATACCCCATAATAACTAAGCAAAAAACAGATTTTTGATAACTTTTCAAATTTATTAAAAAGAAAAAAACTGAAATATCACATTGTATTCAGACCCTTTGCTATGACACTTGAAATTTAGCTCAGGTGCATCCCATTTCTTTGGATCATCTTTGAGGTTTCTACACTTGTTTGGAGTCCACCTGTGGCAAATTCATTGGACATGATTTGGAAAGGCACACACCCATAAGGTCTCACAGCTGAAAGTGCATATCAGAGCAAAAACCAAGCCATGAGGTCAAAGGAACTGCCTGCAGAGCTCAAAGACAGGATTGTGTCGAGGCACAGATCTGGGGAAGGCTACAAAAAAATTACAAGAAGTTTGGAAAATTTTGATTTACAAAGTGCACCAGCACTTTAGAGTCAAGGGAACTGAGAGCACATACACAAAGACACACATAAAGAAATGAAAGCATAAGAGGTAGTTCTGTCAGGGAGACTTGCGCGGTACACATCATCAGTTCATTCATAATTTCCTTGAACCAATCACTGTTCACGTCCTGCTTTAAAGGTCTGCCAGCAGCCAACCACTCTGCTGCTGTCAGGTGTCAACGTGGTAATTCTTTCTACAACTTACTATGTCCGACGTCGAGCCAGCTTCACTCCCCGACGAGCTAATATGGATTTAATCACTGCTCCTTACCTCTTATCCAGGATCAGCAGCTCCTCGCAGCAGCGTGTGTCTGCAATTCCGGAGTCTCAGTGAGATCGCAGCCCTCATGGAATAATAATAATACATGTTAATGAGGCATCTCCGTCAACCCCGAACTCTCCAGACCACAGGTGAACCAGCTCACATAAATCACAAAGTGTTTCTTACTTCATACGTCTACTTCCACGTTCTCCAAATATGGAAGCACCACTGTTGTTTGCGCGCCTTTTCCCAGTGGGCCGGCCGCAAAATGAGGCCGAACAGGTGGCGATAAGCTGAAACGGGCTGCCGCATTATGCCGAACGTGCCGTGACTGGCTGAAGAGGGCCGCAAAATGGCGCCACGATAAGCAAAAAGGACAGCTGGGGTTTTTTTCCCAGTCCACCCCTGGAATAGGGCATTCCAAAATTGGGGAGAAAAGAGGATAAAAAAAAAGGAAAAAAAAGAATATAGATCCTCACACATAAAATATCGATTCTGAATCTATCTCATAAACATCTTAATGGAAATAAAATAATGATATTAGCTGTAGTTGCATGGCACCTGTAACATTGGTGTCTGAAGTGGAAGAGGAAGAGAGGAGATGCAGGAGTAACTTTAGACTTTTAATGGAAAAAGCTGGAGTGGAATACTACTAAGCAACAAATAAGCTGGAGTGGAATACTACTAAGTAACAAACTCAAAATAACAATTCAACAATACAACGTGACAATTCAAGAACTGACAAGGAATGGGCAAATCTAGAGAATATTTATACAACAAGGTGCTGATGATGAAATGGAGGACAGGTGAGGAAAATTGGGAACAGATGGCAGCGATGAGGGCAGTGCATTATGGGAAGTGTAGTCCAGGGTAAAACTTCAAAATAAGAGTTCTAGGAACAGAACGGTGAATAACTGTGATATTAACCCCCCCCCCCCCCAAAGGGTGACTGTTGGCACCCCAAATATGGATGAGGGTAGGGTGATGCAGAAGGTGAGGAAGGATCCAACGAAGACAAACAGTAGGCCTGGGGGGCGGCTTCAGGGCTGGGAATGGCTCCGGGGTCTGGGGGGTGGCTTCAGGGCTGGGAATAGCTCCAGGGGCCTGGGAGGCAGCCACAGAGCAGGGACTGGATCAGGAGGCCTGGGAGGTGGCCACAGAACAGGGACTGGGTCAGGAAGGCTAGGAGGTGGCCACAGAGCAGGGACTTGAGGTCTCAATGGCAGAGCCGGAGATGGGTCCGGAGACGGAGCCACAGGAGGATGGAGGATTTGGGTCTCAAGGGGAGGAACCGGAGGAGCTGGCGGAGCCACAGGAGGATTGGGGTATTGAGAAACAGGTAGTGGAGAGTGTGGTGGAATGGGCAGAGCCATAGGAGGGGGAGATCCAAGGATTGAGGTCGGAGCAGTAGGAGACAAAGAGGTCGGAGCCAAGGAAGGGTCGACAGAGGGAGGCGGAGCCTGAAGAGGCTTGACTAAGGCAGGCGGAGCCTGGAGAGGCTTGACTAAGGCAGGCAGAGCCATGGAAGACTCTGGGGCAAAGCCATGGAAGGTGTAGCCATGGAAGAATCTGGGGGCAGAGCCATAGAAGGCAGAGTCATGGAAGACTCATGGGGCGGAGCCATGGAAGGCGGAGCTGTGGAAGGCTTGAGAGAAGCAAAGCCATGGAAGGCGGAGCTGTAAGGGGCTTGAGAGGTGAAGCCGTGGAAGGCGGAGCTGTGAGGGGCTCGAGGGGCAAAGCCGTGGAAGGCGGAGCCGTTAGAGGCTTGAGGGGCAAAGCCGTGGAAGGCGGAGCCTTGAGAGGCTCGAGGGGCAAAGCCGTGGAAGGCAGAGCCGTGAGAGGCTCTAAGGGCAAAGCCATGGGAGGCAGAGTCAAGGAGGGTGGAGCCGTGTAAGGCACGAGGGGCAGAGCCATGGGAGGCGGAGCCATGGAAGGCTCGAGGGGCGAAGCCATGGAAGGCAGAGTCATGGGAGGATTGAGGGTTGAGGCCGTGGAGGGCTCGAGGGATGAGGTCATGGAAGGTTCAAGGAATGATGCCGTGGAAGGAGGAGTCTTGGGAGGATTGAGGGAAGAATCCGTGGAAGGCTCAGGGCTAAGGGCCATGGATGACTGGGAAGTGACTCCCGTGGTAGAGAGTACAGGCAGAGACTGGGGATCTACCTCTGTGGTTGAGAGCACAGGCAGAGTCTGGGAATCTACCTCCATGGACGTGAGCATGGGCAGTGACTGGGGAACGACCTCCATGGTCATGAATATGGGCAGAGACTGGAGAGAAGGTGTCCTTTTCCTTCTGCTCCTCTTCCGGCCAGCAGGGAGTGTGGTTACAGGGACGGTCGAGGCTACAGGCATTGGCATGGGCACTGGCTCATTAACCATGGCAGGCATGAGCACTGGCTCGTTAACCGTGGCTGGTGCGGGCAAATAAAGGACATCGCTATGCTATCAAATTGCTTGAAATAAGAGACGGGGACATCTACAGGGAGAGACTGTAGCAGGTAGCTGAATTTTGGAATACAATTAATTTTAATAACATTTACCTTCCCAATCATAGATAATGTAATGAAGCCAACATACTCACATCACTTGAAAACCTTTTTATTAAAGGGTCAAAATTAACTCTAACTAGATCACACAAATTTGCTGGGAATAAAATGCCCAAATACTTAATGCCCTGTTTGGGCCACTGGAAGGCACCTGGTTGAAAAGCTGTTACTGGGCAGTACACTGTCAGAGCCAAAGCTTCGGATTTAGACCAACTGACTCTGTAACCTGAGAATTTAGAGAAGAAATTAGTAATCCTGTGGAGGCAAGGCATAGATCTAATGGGGTCAGAGACGAATAATAAAATATCATCTGCGTAAAGCAAAAACTTAAGCGCCACACCTCCCGCCATCACCCCTGGAAAATCATCCTCCTTTCTTATCGCAGCTGCTAATGGTTCCAGGGCAAGACAGAACAATAATGGGGAAAGAGGGCAACCCTGCCAGGTGCCCCTATCCAGAGTAAAATAATCTGAAATTAATCCATTTGTTTGTACCGCCACTACCGGGTGTCTATAAAGTAACTTAATCTATTCAATAAAAGTATTTCCGAACCCGTATATTACCAAAACCTTAAAAAAATAATCCCATTCTACCATATCAAATGCCTTTTCGGCATCAAGATGGCAGCGACCGGAGTCTGATCATTCTCCACTGACCACATGATATTGATGAAACGCTTAATGTTATCAGATGAGCTACAGCCCCGAATGAACCATTCTACCATATCAAACGCCTTTTCAGCATCAAGTGAGATAGCAGCGACCGGAGACTGAACATTCGCTACTGACCGCATGATATTGATGAGACGCCTGATGTTATCAGAAGAGTTGCAGCCCCGAATAAACCCTACCTGATCTGTATGTATAAGAGATGTCATTATTTAATCAGTTAGCCAAAGTTTTTGACAAAATTTTTACTTCTAGCTGGATCAGCGAAATTGGACGGTAACTCTTACACTCACTTGGATCTTTGTCCTTTTTAAGAATCAGACTGATCCGGGCTTGTGTCATGGTTGGCGGAAGCTTTCCATTCTTTAATGATTCCGGATGAACTTCTAACAAAAGTGGAGCCAGTTCTGTAGCATAAGATCTAAAAAATTCAGTGGCAAAGCCATCTGGCCCTGGAGCCTTGCCTGTAGGTAAGGCCTTAATTAACTTGTCAAGCTCCTCCAAGGTTATCTCAGAATCAAGATAATTTTTTTGCTCATTCATCAGTTTAGGGAGATCTAATGGTTCCACAAAGTTTCTAATATCTTCATGAAGATGTGGAACTATAAAGATCAAGATAGAATTCTTTAAAAGCATTATTAATATCAATGGCCGAGGTAAAAATTTTACCACCAGCAGATTTTACTGAGGGAATGGTAGAAAAAGACTCTCTCTGCTTTATATATCTAGCAAAAAGCTTCCCTGCTTTGTCCACCGACTCAAAGTATGACTGTCTTGCCTTAAATAACCAAAACTCCACCTTCCGAGACAAAATAGTATTATATATGTATTTCAATCGGGTCAATTCTCTGAGGCCATCACACTACATTCGCCACATTAGCTCTGTCTCAGTACTTTTAATATTCCCTTACAACTCCACGAGTTCTCATGCTTTGGATATTTTGATGAATGAGGCATACTGTTTGATCCGACCCCTAAGAACTGCCTTAAGTCCTGACAGAGGATACTGAGGACCAGTTGGTCTCCATATAAACATTGATTTCAGCCTTTAACATTTGTTGGAAATCAGGATTTTGAAAAAATGGATACATAAAAGCACCAACTATATGATTTATTTTTCTCCATATGTGGCAACACCTCTAAACTCACCAGGGCGTGATCTGAGACTAAGATGTTTCCAATTGAGCAATCAACAACAGATGAAATGAGGGACTTAGATATATACAGTATATATAAAAAAATCTATTCTAGAATAAATCTTATGGACTGATGAAAAAATGTATAGTCCCTACCAGATGGGTTTAAAAGTCTCCAAATATCTGTAAGACCAAGATTTTTACACATCCTGTGAAGTGTCAATGTTGCTCTAGGGGGCTTACACACTTTTGCTTCACTATGATCAAGGACTGAATCCATCAATTGATTAAAGTCTCCTCCCAATATTATATCACGAGGGGTGCCAGCAGCTTGCAACATCCCTTCAGGATCTATAAGAAAGCCCTGATCATCAGTATTAGGTCTGTAAATATTAGCCAAAATCAACCTTTGCCCCTGAATTTCTGCTAAAACAATAATGACTCTTCCTAATTTATCCTTAATCTGTTTGAGACATTTGAATTGTAGATGTTTACTTACCAATGTAATGACTCCCTACTCTTACTTGAGGCAGAACTAAAGAAAATATGTCCACCCCATATCTTCCCAAATGTTTCGCTTCCTGTGGGGAAAGATATATTTCTTGAAGAAACACTATGTCATATTTCCTTCGTTTAAGAAAATACATTTCTTCCTTCTTTTTATGGGTGCCCCATCCCATTCACATTCCACATGGAGAGAGATAATCCACTCATATTAACAACTGACATTTTGATAAATGAGAAAATATTGATTGTGTGTCAAAAATAAAATTGTAAAGACCACATTCCAACATTAGTGCAACAGTCAAACCCCGAACTTCCACATTCCAACATTAGTGCAACAGTCAAACCCCGAACTTCCCCCGAACCAAACACACAGAAAAATGAAAGCCCTCGCACGACAGCGCCAACCGGCGTCCATCCCTCTAAACTCAAACAGTCCATGTACGCCTACGAGAGTCCCTGCGACAACTTTGCCCAAGTCCGGTGCTTCTGTACAAATTTTGTGAGACAGAATTACATAACATAAGAAAATCTATAATACAAACTCCAGCCAATAGGCAGAATAAACACAAAGAACGTGTAGATTTCTTCGCATAACTGTCCCGAAGGTGAGATCCTTCACAAAACAAACTCTAGCCTGTAGCAGAACCAGCACCAAAAAAAAAAAAAAGGGCCATTCAGTTTCCTCGGTCAAATGAATGTTCAGTGAACCGGCTCATTTGGTTGTTCATGAGTGCAGTAGATGACCTAATCCTTCCAATGTTCTGCAAAGATTACTCCACAAAACAAACTCCAGCCAGTAGGAGGCATAAACACAAAGAACATGTAGATTCACCCACACACTGTCCAGAAGGAGTGCCACCCCACAAAACAAACTCCAGCCACCAGGTGGAACCAGCAGAAAAAGAAACAAAACAGGCGCCCAGCTTCCTCAGACAGTCAAGTGAATGTTCAGTGAGTCAGGCCCACTCGGCAGAAACATGAAAATCACCAAATGGCTTACTCACCCCATTGTCTCTATGAAGGGCAATGCTTGCTGTGGGCATGTAAATATTTTGTGGACATCCTTAGTATCTATTCTCAATTTGGCCAGAAACATCAGTGCAAAAGTGACCTTCCATTGAAATAAGAGTTTCTTGCATTCCTTTTGCATTCTCTTGTCGAATTCGCAAAGTCTGGGAACAAGAAAATGTTGTGGTTCTTCCAAAAAAGCCTTCCGTTACTCCTTGCCTCACGTAACACGAGATCTTTATTGGATGATCTCAGAAATTTGGCCAGAATTGATCGGGGTCTCAGTGGATCTCTGAGCCGGAACTCTGTGAGCTCACTCGATTTCCAGCTTATGGCCTGTTATGTTGAGCAGACTCGGAAAGAGCTCATCTAGGAATTTTACCATATCTCAGCCTTCATCATGCTCAGGAATTCCAACAATTCGGACGTTGTTTCGCTGATTACGATTCTCAAGGTCTTCCAGCTTTTCCCAAATGCGTTCCAAATCTACTTTGGTCACTAGCGGGTTAGCAGCTAATTCCCTCTCCGATGACTCCAGATATTCGATCCATTTCTCAACATCCCTGATTCTTGTAACCAACTCAGAGAATTTTGTCTCCATCGCAGTGACCGATTGACATATTACAGCAAGATCCTCCAAGTCGCCAAGACCTTCGCCAGCATTACAGACGTACTCGACAGTTGACGTAGAATTACTCCCGCCGCACCATCCAAACTGAGTCCCTGGTCTGTGGCCCTGTCTGGGGTATCAGCTTGAGCACGTAAGTGCCTTTTAATATCTCCAGAGCCCAAGGATTTTGAATTCTTTGACATGTTGATCTCTTAGAACAGTTATGTAGCAGGGTGTATTGAATCTCACCGGTTTAAGACACAAAAAGAATTAAAAACTAGCAAAGTGCGCAGAGCTCGCCGTTCACATGTCCGACCCCCGCATGGTGCCACGCGACTCTCGTGTGACCATTTTTACAGGTTAATTAAGTTCAGAGTTGTTAAAACATCGATAACAATCTTTAATCCTCATTAATAAATTATACCCTTATGAAAACTTACCATGGATTTACTGTAGTAATATTGTATTACCATTACCAAGACTGAAATTTTTTTTTTCTTCTTTTTTGCAGTAACAAAGATTTTTGATACAATTAAATATGGTTTTACTACAGGATTACTGTAGTATCCATATGGTAAATTGGTTTTATTAATAGTAACCATATAATAATATCTGTGGTTAATTTTGAGGTTTTATATGTAGCAGGTAAGTAGAGTTTGTTTACTCATTGGATAAACCTGTGCCGGATTAGTTTTTCACAGGTTCAGAATTTCAAAAGCTCATTATTTCAGTTCCGCTGCAGTTAATTTTCCGTATCGGCTGCTAAGACAAACTTCCTCATAATGCTTTCTACATTATTTCTACAACTATGTTTGCCAAAAACCTATAATTTTTTTTTAAAGTTACAATGCATTTTGCTCTCTGATCCTTTCACTGTTAATATATTTGCGGTCAGGGCAGCTTCCATTTAGCAGCAGCTAAGCAAGATTTGTTCTTTCTTGATAAACCGTGCCAGATTAGCATTCTTGAAAAGCAGATACCGGATATTCAGTCGACTTAAGCTTTACATGTCAAGGACCATGCATTGTTCCTGGTTTACGGGCTTTATCAGAGCTTCAATTTCAAACATCACATATTTTCGCTTCACATACTTTAGCCCCATTCAAGGCTGGGCATGGCATCCTCCTCACCAAAGCTAACATCAAGATGCTCCAAAATTATACCCACTCACCCTGCTGACTGGCCCATTTCGGCATCATGTGAAAAAAAAAAAAAACATTCTCTGTCTGGCTCACAACTGAATTCAATATTTTAAGCTTCTGTCCATACGCACCCACTCGATTCTCTGCTCCTCTATTCCTGTCCTCTTACAGCTCCACACTCTATGTTTAAACCCTTTTGCCCCTGCTAGATTCTGCTAAAAATTTAACAAGGCATAGTATTGCCCCGTCTATGCTCAAAGCTTACAATTCCGCTTGGTCTCAATATCCTTCATTTTGCAACTCTCACAAAACCCCGTTATTCCCGATGTTAGTGTCAACTGTTTGTGCTTTCATTGCTTTCTGTTTTAACATCCAATTATTGAAACTTCATCCATTAATGAAATGGTGGTGGGCATTTAGTTTCACGCTAGATGTCATTCACCCGAATTCCCCAGTCTTTTCTCCTTTCCATCCAGCTAATTCTAAGAGGTATCAGAATTTCCCCTACCATTCCCGATAAATGCTTCCTTTCACATCTACACCTCCTTATTTCCCTCTCAGAGCAGGTTGTTTTCTAAATTCGATGACATTCTTTTAGAAGTATTTTTTTTCTCTCTCTCATGGCATTTCATGGCTTTTTGAGGTGTGGGGAATTCACATCATATTTTCTAGTTTTCCTGCCTTCTCGAAATTTAACTTTTTCTGATATTTCTCAAACATTCAAGACCTATAGTTTAGATAATGGTCGCTCCATATCAATATATTAAATTCCTGATAATTCCTTTTGCCCATATGCCTCGATGATAAATTATCTTAAGTAACAGCCTCACATTTCAGCTGTAAAATGACAACAACATTTTCATCACTTTAAGCCTTAATGTATTGCAGATTACATTAGTGCCTGTAAACTCAAAGAGAACACAAAAGAACACATAAGAACACACAGAACAGAGTGAGTCCTTCAATGCAGAGCTGAAACCTGTTAAATTGATTGATAACGAGTCTGTAATGAGTATATGTTTGAAAACACTGGAAACAAAACTAGAACAAGATTCTTGTAAGACACTGCGCTTACAATCTTCTGGTCTTTTAATGTCTTGAAACAGCACAGAAAGCTAACAAAGCTCTGTAATACCACCGTTCAAATTGTCCAGCACAGCAGATGTTTCTGCACTGATTATAAGTGGATCCTTGAGTAGAAGATGAGTGGCGATTGCTGTCCTAAGCACACATTTAATGCAAAATGACTCTGACTAGGGAGTTTGTCCTTGCCATTGTCATCTTTGGCTTGCTCACATTGAATTTAATTATAAGAAGCTGATTATAATTATATGAACTATATAATAAACTCTCACATGCTGAATATGTCATGTGACTTTTCCCACTCTTTTTCCAGGCTGTAAACAGGAAACTCTGAGAGTTCTGTTAGAACACATTTATTGCAAGCCCTTTTGACATTAAATTATGTGCAGCACATGAATTACAGGTTTCTATAAATGCATTTTTTACTGGTGAAAATGCTAATTCTTTATAACAGTAAAAACATTTGCGCTAGTAAAAAAGTTCATTTTTTTATATAAAAAATCACACCATTACTTACTCGCTAGAATACCCATTCTAGATAACAAAAATGGAATTTCAACTAGTAAAAGCTGTTATTTTTTATATCACTGCATTTTCAGTAGTATAACTTCACAATGATCTGTCATTCACTCCTGTCCAAAATGCAGTTACTGATATCTGTAATTCATTTTGTACTAGTTGAAATTAATAAAAGGTACATAGACAAAATGAGACCCTAAATACTCAATGACAATGAGCACAGGGAATGTAGTGAGATCTAAAGAATAGTCTTGAAGAGACTGGCATGTGGATTGTCTAAATATAGCCAGAGAGTCTGATGATTTGACAGTAATTGGAACTTTGTTCCACCAATAACACTCAAGGATGAAGAAGTTACTGCACCTGGACAAGCACAACCATTCATGTGGCAAGATAGAATTAATAGGAGACTAGAATCATGGATGAATCATAATAGCCAGCCTGGTGTGTAGCATTTAATGTAATATCAAGGACCAGGCCACTGGCAGCAGTGAAAGGTTGATGTGTTAAAGTGAATTCTAATAGATACTGTATTGTGCTCAGTGTGTGAAGGAACAGAGCAGAAGAAATGAGTATGAATGAATTTCTGAAGGACCTTGATGAGCTGAGGTAGAGTAGATGTCACGAAAGGGCATTGTTTTCCTCATATTGTGGAGCATGAAGCAGATGAACATGTTAGCTGTCTTAAAATAGTCCACAAAGAGCTGGTTATGTAGTATGACAACAGGCATTTGAACAAACTTGCACCCCATTTATTAACATCCGTCCTGGGTTATCTGATCACAAATGGACAGCGCTAAATACAGGTGTAAACGTGGTCCAAAACGTTTTTGATCCGATCACTGAAACCACATACAGAGGTAATCATAAATGCATGTGGGCATTTTGGATTTGTAGATTAAAAGCAATTCTGTCCTGATGCAGACAAATATTTACAGATGTCAATTAGGCATGTAACAATACTTAAATTTCACGATACGATGCAGAAGACTCAAGATACGATACAGTTATAAAAAAAGAAAAAAATGGCGCCCACAATTTTATTTATTTTTTTCGCTTAAACTTATTCAAGGATTCTACATAAATGTATTTGAACAGTGTCTGACATTGGCAACATAAAGCAGAGCTCTATAATAAAGTAACTTAACAACACTACATTTATCAGCAGATTGTTATGAGACTCACAATTTTCATGTTTTCCTGAGAGAAATTAGTTTGTCTACATTCAGGTCAAATCGCAAAATAATACAGTATTATGTACGTATAATGTAAAGTCAGAGGTCAGGTTTCTCTCACGGATATTTTCTCTCCACTAACTATTTAAAGGTGATTTTTTTTCCTCAATGAAAAAGTTTAACTCCTTAAGACATGAACTGTAATTTTGCAATATAAGTAGAAAATCATGACCACTCACATTGAAATTAAGATTCCAGTCATATCAGTAACCTTATAAAAGCTGTTTTATTCTACATGGAGAGGGTCCACACATGGGGGCTTCCATGTTAGGATCACATGACCAGCCAAATACTACTCTTAATATCAGTAACTGTCCTGTTATTTGACACTGTATTCATTAAAGTAATCATGGCTAGTGAATTTTCAGTTTGAATGATACTGCATCCGTGCCACTAGGTGTCACTGTAAGTCCAAGATGACACAAAGACAAAAGTTACTGAGTGCACCTTTAATATGTTGCCAAATGTTAGACACTGTTGTGTCACTTAAGATTTAAAATACATTTACGTTGAATCCTTGATTAAATTTAAGTGAAAAGAATTGTGGGCGCTGTTTTTTTGGTTTGTTTAATAATCATATTGTAAGGCTTCTGCATCGTATCGTATCATAATCAAAATTTGTTTATCGTTACATGCCTAATCAGCACACATAATGTTTTTGCCTCTCTTCCCCTGGTTTCACTCACTTGCATGTAAACTTCAGCAGTCTTACAGCTTATCCAATGCAGTCAAGTGTTGTGCTCATAGTTGTTTACATTTCGACATCAAATGCAGAGAATAATAAGTCTCATGTAATCACAGGTTTCTTACGTTGTCGATTTTTGATAGTTATGAGCGTCTTGCTGTGCATGTTATCATGCTCTGTGTCGGTTGGGAGAGGCTGGCTGTTAATTGCAACTTGCTGCTGCCCTTTCTGCTTTGCAAATCCACAGATTTATGCAGTGAGTTTATCATAAATAAAATGACATGTTTGATGTACTGTATCACCGGGACATTAAATGACTTCAGAGATTCCTCACTGATCTGCTCTTCACACTACCACGATGCATAGAGACCTACGAACACACTATTCTCCAGAGGATTCCTCGCAGATCTTCGCTCCACACTACAACTATGCACACAAGCCTACAAACACACCCTCCATCTCCAAGCTTCAGTCAGTGCAAGGTGCCCCTCACGCTTTGCCAGCTCTGTGTTTAATTGCTAATAAATTTTGTTTCTTTGCCTCCGCACTTGGTTCTCTGGTCTCATCTTTTGACAATATGATTATTCAAGTGTTTTATCTACTATTAAAATAAAATGCATTTGAACGGGAGAGTCGTACTGCGTTTGAACGGGAGAGTTGTACTCCAAATCGAAACGGGAGAGCCCACGACCTAGACATGGTGACTTTTGCTGCATTTGAACGGGAGAGCCCGTGCTACATTTAAATGAAGTGATTAAAGTTGCTTTAAAACAAGAGTCCACCCTTTTTTGCGATATGAATGGGCTGAATCCTCGATCGCGGGACCGTACTGCATTCAATGGAAGAACATACGATTCATGTGAGAATAGTTTATGCTGTATTTTATTGAGCTCGCTCAGTGCTGCGAGCAGCTGAATCCGCAGGCATGGTCCCGCACAGCATTCGACGGTAGAACACTTGATTCTTGTGACAGTGATATATGCTGCAGTTTAAAAGAACTCCCTACGTGAAATGAACAGGTTGAATCCTCGAGCACGGGACCACACGGCGTTAACAGGAAGAGCCCGTGTTTTTGTGTGAAAAGTTTACACTGCATAAACGAGAACTCACTCTGTGATACGAATAGGATGAGTCGTCAAGCACGGCGTTCGATGGGAGGGCGTATAGTAGGCTATATTCGAATTAAATTGATTGATGCAGAGATGCAGGCTTATGGTGAACTGTTTAGGGAAGACCTAAAACAGCCCGATTGTTGTCAGTCACTAGGTGGGTAATGGTTCGTTTGGTATGAGATGCATAATATGGGACAATTAAGCAGAAAAAACACATCACAGTTATGGAGCCATAGATGCTTAGATGCATGGCCTGAAAGACATGCCACGGTTGCATGTGAATGGCACGTTTGTGCTGCTTCTGAGATGTATTCAGCCAATAGCAGGGGCACCGTGGTTGCGGTGTTGCCAAGCTTGAGGGCACTGCCCGAGGAGAGGATTTGCGGTGAGTTACCAAGGTGGTTCGTATGAGTTAGAGGAGAAAGGGACTTGCAGTTGCAAAGTCGGGGCTTGTTATGGCTGCGGTGAGGTATAGACGAAAGGGGCTTCGGAAGAAGCATGGTAAAATGCTGAGGCTGTAGTGGGTCAGTATTAGAGCCATTAGTGAATGTGGCCAAAGGAACCTGAAGTGGTCGGACAGAGATCGTATAGGTCCGCGGATAACGATGCGCCTAGCCAGGGCTCAAGTTTGGGAAGGCATCTACATTCTGCTGAGGGTGTACATTGTTGGAAACATTAGAAGCAGGGCTACCATTACTTGCTGCTTCTTACAGGGATGGGTTTATGGATAATATAACACTTATGGATAATGAAAACAGTAATATGAAAAACATGAATTTTCAGAAATGTATAGCATTAAATGGCGCTGCCAATTGGGGTAACAGACGAATAGTTGAGCCAGGATCGTAAAAGGGCTGTAAAAGCACTTCTAGGAAGATATTTAGAATTTCTTTTTTTCACGATTAGGTGTTGCAAGACACCTGCCAACACGCTTGTACAAATGCTTGTTGAGGGAGACATGATTAAACATAGCATCTGCGGACACCTTAAACATAATTGTTTGCTAGATTAAATATCTGGAACATATGTGAAGCAATGTCAGGACACATGCTTGCATGTGCATACGTACAACGTCATTTAAAGTTGTGATTTGTCATTCAGTTAGAAGGCACCTGAAACCAAGTACAAGAAGATGAATACCATAGTCTGATATTTATTTAACTTAAGCCTATGGTTTGGAGTTTTGTAGATAGTTCTCCAACTTAATGTGAGTAATTCAATTAACTCTGTATTATTGGAATAGGGTGACTCGTCTCGTTTTGAGGAGGACGTACGAAATCATTTGGAGTTTGTGCCTGGCAATTGGATTTAATATGGGCGCTGTTTGCAGTAGTGTGGTGAATAAATACTACTTATTTATATTGATAACCTGTAATAAATTCTACAGAAAAACTAAAATATTATGAGGATGAAGCAAACATCTTTCACATTGTCATTATGGGGTATTGTTTGTAGAATTTTGAGGAAAATAATGAATTTAATCCATTTTGGAATAAGGCTGTAACATAACAAACTGTGGAAAAAGTGAAGCGCTGTGAATACTTTCTGGGTGCACTGTACATTCTTCTGTCTATTAGGAGATTTCCTTATTCGTATTGTACATCTGGGTATGTAGAAGATGGGTTAGAATATAATAATATTTGCATGCAAGTGGCCTATTGTAATCATTGTATTGTATCATTGTATTGTATTTTATTGTAATTAGCACCATGATTGTAATCATAAAGGGATAGTTCAGCCCCAACTGAAAATTATGACATTTATGAATTTTTCATATTTATGAAAAATTTCAACATTTATAAAACTTACATTTTGTTCTTTTTTCACACAAAGTTATTGAAAGGTCTACTTTTAAAGGGATAGTTCACCCAAAAATTCTATCATAATTTACTCACCCTCATGCCATCCCAGAAGTGTATGAATTTCTTTTTTCTTCTCTTCTTTTTTGTTTTATGGCAGTTGGCAAACCAGCTAATGGTACATATCCGACACCTACTGCTTTCTTTCTTCTGATGAACACAAACAAAGATTTTTAGAAGATTATTTCAGCTCAGTAGGTCCTCACAATGCAAATGAATGGGTACCAAAATGTTCAAGCTCCACATTTAATATAAAGGCAGCACAAAAGTAATCCATAAGACTGCAATGGTTAAATCTACTGTATATTTCAGGAGCTATAAGATAAGATCAATAATTAAGTTTTTACTATAAATTCTCATCCCTGCCCAGTAGGTGGCGATATGCACAAAGAATGCAAATCACCAAAAAAAAAAAAAAAAAAAAAAAGAAGAAAAATGTGAAAGTGGAAATTGATAGTGAAAAAGGTCTTAAATATTTATCTATTTCTCACACACACCTATCATATCACTTCTGGAGAAATGGATTTAACCACTGGAGTCTTATGGATTACTTTTATGCTGCCTTTGACCTTTTGGAGCTTCAATATTTTGGTACCCATTCTCTTGCATTGAGTGTATCTACATAGCTGAAATATTCTTCTAAAAATATTTGTTTGTGTTCAGCAGAAGAAAGAAAGTCATACACATTTGGGACGGCATTTGGGTGAGTAAATGATGAGAGTTTTATTTATTTATTTTTTCCCTTTCAGCTCCTTTTGAAGCTAGACAGCATAAGATAGTGTCTGCTTTAGTTACAGTATCTGGAAAGTAGCAGCTACAACATAAAATGCAGGTTGTGACTTGAAGTGACATGAGGGTTGGCAGATTTGGCAAAATTTAAAACTCGCTTAATTTGTTATCATTTGTTCACCTTGATATCGTTCCAAACCTGTATAACTTTTGACTGACAGTCTCAGTTCCCATTCACTTTGATTGTTTGGAGAAATAAAAGACCCAATTAAAGTAAATAGTTATAACATTTTGCTTAATATCTTCTTGTAATATGGTCATTTGTGTTTGGAATAACATGAGGGTGGTTAAATAATGACAGAAATTTAGTTTTGGGTGAACTATTCCTTTTATTTAAAAAAAAAAAAAAGAAAGAAAGCTGTGTTTACACTGAAAAAAATAACAATGATTTAATTTTAATCATCACAGTTCTATTTTAGCTCTTGTTGCACCTGATTATGTTGCGTTTGGTTTGTGAATAAAATGCAGTTTTATGTGCTGAAATACCAAAAGCGGCACAACTGGCACAAACTTTATTAGCTATATTGCTCATGGGGATTTTCATTGGCTTTTGCAAGATGGAGACTATGGTGCTTGATCAAATGTGGTACTTATTATTAAAGTATCATATTAGCACTATACTGTATGTGGTAAGGGTCCACAGATCAGTTTTCAGAGGTAATATATTCACTGTACAACACACAAAGCATTATGTGAAAAATTCAATTATATTAAAGGATGCTGTACATTTGTGAAGCAGCACATCTGATTCTAGATCAGGTGTTAAAGACTCACCCATTTTGCTGAGATTGACTGTAGAGTTTGGGTAGTGTGTGAAGAACTTGCAGATAAGTCCTTGTGGATCTTAAGTGGCACATGAGAACAGAAGTTGAATGGAGCAAACCCCTGACACACACACAATAGACCATGCTGTCCTGCTATGCATGTGTGTGTGTGATCTGTGTGTGCATGTGGATGTATGAATGAGCAGGCAGCTCTGCATCTAATTTTGGGATGTTCTTTGCTTCAAGGACAAAGCTAAAATCTTCACCCTGAAGGTGCACAAGGTTGTACACACACAGAGAAAGAGAGAGCAGAAAGCCTTGGTCCAAGCTTTACAGGAAGCACAAACACGCTCACACACACTTTCTAGTTCTTTGTAGTTTAAAATTCAGTTTTTGAGCTGCTGTTGTCTTAGCAACAAGGATTCGATTGATCCATTCAGTGAATTATGTTTTGACATTCCACTCAATCTGGTGATGTATATTCATATCCACATCAAACATGTTTCAGTCCCTGCCAGCGGAATGTTGTCTCTTTTCCTGGTTGAAAGACAGGATTAGCAGTTTGGTGGTTCAGAGATGGTTTCATGCAGACTTGGGTCTACAGCTCATATATGGATCTAGAACAGTGGTTCTCAGTTGGAGGGTCGCAGCAGGCCTGTTCTGATAGGATTCCGGACAACAGGGTAAAAACAGTGCTGAATGCATTCAACCAACCATATAATCGTGTCTAGTTAGGATAGCAAATAAATTAGGCTTATATTTTGTTGTTGACAAAGGCCATACATCCAGTCCAACTCTATTGTATGTTGGTGTTAATTTATCTTTTACTTGCTTAAATGGCTAAAACTAATATAATATTTTATCCGGTGGGTTGCCACTTGATGTCAAATGTAAATTCTGGGTCCTGAAGCAAATCAGTTAAAGAACCACTGTTACATAGCTCAAATGTAGATCAGAGCTCAGGCTTGTGGTCAAAGTAGTCTAGAAATTTGGGGTTTGGATCCATAATCGATATATTTCAAATTGGATTGTCTCATGGCCAGGATTTAGAGGTCGGATTTACTGTACGTTTGTCTTACAAATTCAATTTAAATCTTGAGCTCAGAGAAGGCCCACAGACATCCACTTTAGTGACTGGTGAACAGGTCAACAAATGATTTTAACAATTTAATCAGTCAGTTTATATTTGGTAATATTTGTAGCTGCTTCTATGAGACAGAAAATGCTGTTTTTCCCTGGATGTTCTGGCAAAAAAAAAAAAAAAAAAAACAAAAGTGTGTACTGACAAACAATAATATACCACAGTTGATCAAAAGTGCTTCAGAATCACTATAATCAATACTAGATTATCTAACCCTAACCGAAAACATTTTGCATTATAAGAATTAAAAAAAAAAAAAAAAAAACATGTAATTTACAGGTGCATCTCAATAAATTAGAATGTCGTGGAAAAGTTCATTTATTTCAGTAATTCAACGCAAATTGTGAAACTCGTGTATTAAATAAATTCAGTGCACACAGACTGAAGTAGTTTAAGTCTTTGGTTCTTTTAATTGTGATGATTTTGGCTCACATTTAACAAAAACCCACCAATTCACTCTCTCAAAAAATTAGAATATGGTGACATGCCAATCAGCTAATCAACTCAGAACACCTGCAAAGGTTTCCTGAGCCTTCAAAATGGTCTCTCAGTTTGGTTCACTAGGCTACACAATCATGGGGAAGACTGCTGATCTGACAGTTGTCCAGAAGACAATCATTGACACCCTTCACAAGGAGGGTAAGCCACAAACATTCATTGCCAAAGAAGCTGGCTGTTCACAGTGCGCTGTATCCAAGCATGTTAACAGAAAGTTGAGTGGAAGGAAAAAGTGTGGAAGAAAAAGATGCACAACCAACCGAGAGAACCGCAGCCTTATGATTGTCAAGCAAAATTGATTCAAGAATTTGGGTGAACTTCACAAGGAATGGACTGAGGCTGGGGTCAAGGCATCAAGAGCCACCACACACAGACATGTCAAGGAATTTGGCTACAGTTGTCGTATTCCTCTTGTTAAGCCACTCCTGAACCACAGACAACGTCAGAGGAGTCTTACCTGGGCTAAGGAGAAGAACTGGACTGTTGCCCAGTGTTCCAAAGTCCTCTTTTCAGATGAGAGCAAGTTTTGTATTTCATTTGGAAACCAAGGTCCTAGAGTCTGGAGGAAGGGTGGAGAAGCTCATAGCCCAAGTTGCTTGAAGTCCAATGTTAAGTTTCCACAGTCTGTGATGATTTGGGGTGCAATGTCATCTGCTGGTGTTGGTCCATTGTGTTTTTTGAAAACCAAAGTCACTGCACCCATTTACCAAGACATTTTAGAGCACTTCATGCTTCCTTCTGCTGACCAGCTTTTTAAAGCTGCTGATTTCATTTTCCAGCAGGATTTGGCACCTGCCCACACTGCCAAATGCACCAAAAGTTGGTTAAATGATCATGGTGTTGGTGTGCTTCACTGGCCAGCAAACTCACCAGACCTGAACCCCATAGAGAATCTATGGAGTATTGTCAAGAGGAAAATGAGAAGAGACCAAAAAATGCAGATGAGCTGAAGGCCACTGTCAAAGAAACCTGGGCTTCCATACCACCTCAACAGTGCCACAAACTGATCACCTCCCTGCCACGCCGAATTGAGGCAGTAATTAAAGCAAAATGAGCCCCTACCAAGTATTGAGTACATATACAGTAAATGAACATACTTTCCAGAAGGCCAACAATTCACTAAAAATGTTTCTTTTATTGGTCTGATGTATTCTAATTTTTTGAGATAGTGAATTGGTGGGTTTTTGTTAAATGTGAGCCAAAAATCACCACAATTAAAAGAACCAAAGACTTAAACTACTTCAGTCTGTGTGCACTGAATTTAATACACGAGTTTCACAATTTGAGTTGAATTACTGAAATAAATGAACTTTTCCACGACATTCTAATTTATTGAGATGCACCTGTATGTATGGTGCGTTTTTCCAAATGAGGAAGTCCCAAAATGTCTCCAAAGGGAGGTTTTGTCAGATTTAGCTGACTTTTTGGTACAAATTTCTCTAAACTATAGAGAGAAAAAAAAAAAAAAAAAAGACCACACACAATGCACCCATTCTTTTATCAGTTTTTTCATGCATCAATCTTGCTGCTTTTAGAGAGTAGATAACAGAAAACTGAACATCTGCTCTATATAAAAAAAAAACAATTAGCACTTTTCTTTTGAAGCTATTAGCTTTGTTAGCACAAGTCTACAAATAGCATGGAATCACACACACCTTTTTGTCCTCTGAAAGAATAGAATGCAGTAACATTAACAACTCGCATAATATATTATTCGTAAAATATGTAGAATTATGACCCATGTTATATTGCAATGAGTGAGAATTCTAGGGGATAAGACTAAACTTAAGAAACTAATAGAAATGTGTTATAACTATCAGAGCCAGGAACTGAACTTGGGTCTCTGGTACAAGCGTCTTAATTTCTACCACTGAGCCACAGAAGGGAGTTGAACCCAATAGTCAGACGCACTGTTAAAAGAACTCAGAAGAGTTAACAAAAATAGCAAGAGTACAAAAGCAATTTCTTACTGACAAACACAAAAAATCTTTAGTCCAGAAAAGGATCTGAAAGGAGGAAAAATAATCTCCAAAAAACTCAGGAAAAAGACATCAAAAAAACAGCAAAAAATAAACATGGGAAAGAACAAACCAAAAGGCTTACAAATTTTAGTACTTGGAACTAGAGCAAACTTACAGCAGTAACTGGCTAGGAACATCAATAACCAAGCAAAGAAACAAAGGAAGTGAACAACTTAAATACACAGTCCAGAACAAGGCACAGGTGAAAACAATAACACATGATAAAATGGCGGGAAACTGAAAAGAAATATAATGAGGGCCTCTAGTGGCCAAAATAAAACATTAAAGCAGAAAACTCTGACAGTAACATTTTTATAAACCTCAGACAAATGTCCTTAAACCAACACATGTTTTACTGGTTTGAAAGTTAGCATATTCTTTGAATACAGGTCACAGAGTTAGTTAAATCCTTTGACTGCTTATTTACATTAACATATTAATGCAAAATGAGCACTGCCTTTAGCTGCATTATAACAGGTCTATAAATGACACACAAGGACATACAGAAAAAAAGAGCTTGCACACTTACTTATTGCTCCAAAAAAAAATTTTTTTTTAATAAATAACCAAGTGGTTAACATTTCAACTCACTCAAGAGTGAAGAGTCTTGTGTGAGTCGAAACGTTAACCATATGGTTATTTTATTTGTATTTTTCACCTTTCAAACATTATTTTGGTAAGCATGAGTTTTTGATAAACACAATCACATACTGTAAACACAAACACTTTTTGGTCCCACTGGTTTGAAACAGTAAGAAGTTTCTGTAAGGGCATTAGAGCAAGAGGCCTTCTATCAAGGGGAGCCTACAAGGTAAGCATAGCAATGCATAATGCAGCAGTCCTATAGACATTAGGCGGTACACTGGTGAGGAGACAAGAGGCCTTTTTTTAATGGATGTCTATGGAGGAGATGCTTTAGAGTGCTGAATAAACTGCTTTTGTGAGGAAACAGCTCATCACTTAATGAACTGACCACCTGTCCACTAATCTTCAACATGTTTTACACTAAACAATGTTTTTGGAATGAACGATGTGTGGAGTTTACTATAATAAACCGTTACGATAACTTTTTCAGTCGTCTGGGTTCCGGAAAATAATTTTCCCATACATTTTTAGCATAGGCTTTTCATAAAATCCTCCATAAAAGAGTTGTAAGCCATGAACCAAAGCAACCAGCTCCAAGGTGAATCACAACTGTGGTGATGTGGTGTGGCCAAGCGATGTCTGTGGAGAGAGAGGCCAGGAGAAGGAGAACGATAAGGATTGACACCTGTGGGAAATTATCTCTAACAGCTGTTCTGTGTTTCAATGAGAACTGGAGGGGAATAAAAAGGGTGTCCAGACTGCCTGAAGGAGAGAGAGGCATGCAGCAGTGTTTGTGTGTGTGTATGTGGTTACGTGTTGCTGAAAAGCAGAACCATTTGTGTATATACTGAAAAGTATAGGAAATAAAAGACTCACATTGAATGTTAATCTGGCCCCTGCTTTCTCCTTCACAAGAGAGCTAAAGAACTTATCACAGTGGTGCCGAAACCCGGGATTTTGGAGGAAGATACGCCGTCATGGAGTCCTCGCCCTTCGCTGAACTTTTCAAGATCCTCGCCAGCATCCACCAAACTCAACATCAGTCTCTGCTTGAGCTGCATCAGGAACAGGAGCAATGCTTCCAGGCCCTCCTTCAAGCTCAAGCGGATGATCGACAGGTGCTACGGAGCTTGATGCCAAGGGGGATTCTATCGACATGACACCGGCTGCCGGCCCCGCCATGCCTCACTTCACACTCACCAAGATGGGACCAGAAGACAACCCAGAGGCATTCGTGGAGTTATTTGAGCGGACGGCGGAAGCATCTTGACAGCCGGAGTCCCAGTGGACGTCCGGCTGCTGCCGCTGCTGTTAGGAGTATCTCAACTGGCAGTCCAACAACTCCCAGTCGCCAACCTCCTTGGGTATCAGGACTTGAAACGAGCCATCTTGCAACGGGCCGGCCGGAGTCCTGAACAACATCGTTGACGTTTCCGCTCACTGACATTTAGCGAGCTCTGCCACACATTTGCCCAACAGCTCCGTGACACCTGACGGAGGTGACTGCTGGCAGAGGATCGTGACCCCAGAGCTGTCATCGACATCGTGGTGCTGAAGCAGTTTGTCGGCCGCTTACCGAAAGGGATGACTGAGTGGGTTCAGTGCCACAAACCGGAGTCACTTACAGAGGCAATACACATGGCTGAGGACCATTTGTTGGCATATTCGGGGGCAGTGAGCCCCCTTTTCTCTTTCTCTCTCTCTTTCTCTCCCTCTCTCCCTCCCCCTCTCCTTCCCCTCATCCTGTTCCTATTCCCCGGAAATGGGGAATTCCGACCCCAAAATTAGTTCCCCGGTCCCATGGGCTATTCAACCCGCTGGTTTCCCCTAACCCTCTCCGCTCTCCCTCACAGGCTGGTGAATCCGCTGCCGCGGGTGTGAATGTGAAGTCTGGGCTGGTCTGCTGGAGCTGTGTGGAACCTGGGCATTTTCAGGACCGATGCCCTACGATGGAGGTGGAGACATTGGTGCGGGTCCCCGACGCACCACAGGCCACCCCCGATAGAGCAGGAGCTTACCAGATACCTTTGAGTATTAAGGGGGGTACACATCAAGCCTTGGCGGATTCAAGTTGTAATCAAACCTCCATTCACCAAAGCTTGGTTCAATCTGAGGCTTTGGATACAAGCCGGCAGGTGAAGGTAAGGTGTGTGCATGAGGATATTCATGATTACCTGTTAGTGACAGTCATCATTAAATTTCGGGGACAAAAGCATAGTTTCGAGGCTGCGGTTAGTCTCCGCCTCAGCCATCCACTAATCTTGGGTACGAAATTGGCCGGAATTTACAACTTTGTTGAGGGGAATTTGTTTGGATGGGTCCTGTAACAAAGTGTATTGGTGTGTGGGGTGTGATTTGCTGGCTGGGGAGGCAGTGCCAGGGCTGTCTACGTCAGCTCCACATCAGGATGATGCAAGGAAGGCTGCGGCTTCCCCCGCCCTTAGAGGATTCCCTGCAGGGGATTTCCATCTGGAGCAGATGCAAGATGAGACCTTTAGGCACGCCTTTGACCAAGTAACCAGGTCCTTTGACCAGGGAATAGGATGGGCTCATTGATGGCCACAGGGAACTGGACAGGCTCGATGACAGCCCCAAGGAACTGGACGGACTCGTTGACGGCCACAGGGAACAGGACAGGCTCGTCAATGGCCTCAGGGAACTCGATGGTTGCCGTGGTTGGGAGCGCTGGCAGCAACTGGGGAATGGCCTCCGTGGCCGGGAATGCTAGCGACTGGGGAACAGCCTTCGTGGCCATGAGTGCTGGCAGTGACTATGGTCAGCAGCGGCCTCCTCCGCCTCCTGGAGGTCAATTGCAGGCCCCTCCGCCTCCTTGCAGTCAATAGCAGACTCCTCCGCCTCCTGGCGGTCAGCCGCATCCGCTGCCAGTGAGGGAGTATTGTTGACCTCGGGCTGGGATGAAGGAAGGAAGTCCTCCGAGGCACAGGCTGAGATAAACTCATCCCATTTCAAGACAAACTTGATCGTAGCAGCAAGACTTCCCCCTTCACCCGTCTCTGGGACACAAGACCTGATGGGCTCATTCAGACCAGCCCTAAACAATTGCATAAGGCTGGCCTGATCATAAAACCAGACCCGAGGACAGCACCAAAAACTCCAAGACATACCCCCTCACTGACTTGTCCTCCTGATGGAGTCGGAAGAATATCCTGGCCTGCTTGGTTCTGTGTCATGTGGGAAGTAGTGAACAAAAAGAAAAACTAATTCCTGCTGGGTCCATGATGGTCAGATCGTTTTGTCACGGAATGAGTCAGGAATGAGGACCCAAATACAAGAATAAGTGAAAATACAAATAATTTTATTAAAGCAACTCAAAACAGAACAGGTAAAACAAAACTCTCACGGGAGAGAGAAAACAAATCAAAACATAAACTAGAAAAAGCATAATAACTAAGACCGACCGGGAACAGGAACAAGACAGGAACAGGAACAGACTGACTAGAAACAAAACTCATAAAATGATCTGACAACTACAAGAGGGAAGAGGGCACAATATATAGGCAAGTTACATGAGGAACAGGTGAAGGCAATTAACATAACAAGGACTAAACGAGGGAGAGTGACAAGGGTAACAAGGAGGCGGGGACAGGGAAGCACATGGCTAACAGAAACACAGACACAGCCAGTTACATATACACACGACAAACACACACTAATAGAAAACAGACAGAGACCGAAGGGCAGACAGAACAGGATCATGATACGTATGGTCTGTACTTATCGTCCAACATTTTTCATTGTGCATATATTATCTAGCCTATATTGTATATTTTTGATCGCTACAATTAGCTATAAATAGCGTTTGCAGCAAGGTTTCTCTCTTCTTTTCCAAGAAAAATATAACTATAAAAAAGGCTAACTTTCAACTAATGGCTTTTACAATTGTAAATTGTACAGAGACCAAGGGTACCCTCCGGACAAGAGTATTTTTCATAAATGCCAGGTCAGAGCAAGTTATCACATGTGTTTTAAATAATAGACATTTACACAATTTATTAGTTACTATATAAAATGGCCAAAACACTTTATTTTACTCATATTTTTTGTATGTTACCTTTTGCATTTTTGCTGTTGCATGAATTGTTTAAGGTTTCATAATTGTTGTAATGTTTACATTTAGCTGAAAAGCCTTTTAAAGTCATTTTAATGTCCATTAACTAACCCCATATAGTGTGACAACATGCCTTACTATTGGGGAGTATTGTCACAAAAGGTCAACTTGTGTTCAATTAACTGTATCTTTTTTTTTTTTTTTCTTAAGGTCAGGCAAATCGTTGTGCTTGTAATGAAGCAGAGAAAGAGAGAAAGAAACCTTTCAGCCTGGACATATTAACACACAGACAAACACATACACACACACAAATACTGCCTGTGGAGTTCTTTGTAGTGTACAATTCAGATTTTGATTTTCATTGTGAGATTCTTTGCAACATTGGTCCATTCCGAGAAGGCTGCTTTGACATACCTCTAAATACATTCTTTTATATTTTCATTGTGATCTTTCTATAGATATTGAGTGATTTTCAAGAATTCTAACACTTGGAAATTACCTTTGATCACTCTTGAGGTAATTGCTCACCTCCATCTCACACTTAGAATGTGAGATCCTGAAAGAGTTCATTTATCTTTTATACAATTACCACAATCCATTTCTTGTTGCTAAACAGTTTGCTTGGCTTCAATACAGCCAGAGTTCTGACACACACTAAAAATCTGCTCAAATCACCCCTACACTCAGTTTAGTGTTAATTATTATGTATAATGTAAAGAAATATCCCACATACATTTGCTTTAACATGTAGCAGTCTGTATTACACAACAGCCAATTACAGTCCTATAGTCTGATTGGACAAGGAGAATTCCAAAAGTGATGATATTTATTGTAGCAATATCACACGAGCAAGAGTACTGTATGTCCAGCTATCAGCATGGCTGTGATTCGGCCAGAGGAACGAGGCCGCAGGTAATCACAGCTGTGCTGATATATGGACGATACAGCACGATTAAGGGTGTGATATTGCTTTTATACAACAGTTCAGCGAGCAAATAAATAAATAAGTAGGTAAAAAAAAAACACTCGAAAAACAAATCTGCCTTGGTCACTAGCGGATTAGCAGCTAATTACCTCTCCGATGACTCCAGATAATCGATCTGTTTCTCGACATCCACCACTCTTG
Source organism: Myxocyprinus asiaticus (assembly GCF_019703515.2). Classification (NCBI taxonomy): domain Eukaryota; kingdom Metazoa; phylum Chordata; class Actinopteri; order Cypriniformes; family Catostomidae; genus Myxocyprinus; species Myxocyprinus asiaticus. The sequence continues at coordinate 16,917,030 of NC_059346.1, read as the reverse complement.
AAACCACCTCAGTGAATTTCGTCTCCATGGCCTGATCGATCGACGTATTGCAGCAAGATCCTCCAAGTCAGCAACGACCTTCATCATCATTGCCGACATGTTAAAAAATTTTTGTCGAATTTCCTTCACTTCTCCGGCCAGATCGACTCCCTGGCTTGAGGCCTCCGGAGGGGCGTCAGCTTGAGCATGTAAGTGTCTTTTAATGTCTCCAGAGCCTGAGGATTTTGAATTCTTTGACATATTGTCTTCCTAGAACAGTAATGGATCAGGGTGTATCGAATCTCACCGGTTTATGACACAAAAAGTATCAAAACTAGCAAAGTGCGCAGAGTTCGCCATTCGCACGTCCGAACCTCGCATGGTGTCACGTGACTCTTTCATTCACAATTCTTAAGGTGCCCTTCTGGTCGTGCAGAAAAGGGGGAATTTTTGTACTAAAAATAAAATTATTTAATAATACAAAATGGAAATCTCTTAATAATCTCACAGTAACAGTAATAATGTGTCAATGTAAGTTTTACTAGTGGAAGCATTAAAGAAAATGAAGATGAAGATCCCTTAAATAAAACGCACTACAGCAGGTTGGGGCAAATTCCATATGAAAGTGATCATCCTTATGCCCTACTCACACCAAAGGGCAGAGCCTTTAATGTAGGTACTCTGAAAGGAACATGGCATTACTGTATAATTGTACTCTTCGTTAAGACTCTTGTGGAAAGGCCCTTCAAGAAAGGATTCATTTTTTCACTTTTGTTTGGAACAACCTTCGAGTGGCATCTCCTTCCCGCAGCAAAAATGCCATTGGGTATTTGCACCCAGACTCATCGAAGTGCCATTGCCTCAGACGAGTAACAGATCAGATAAAAAGTCCCCTCTATGTACAGTGTAAGTTCATCAAAAGTCTAAATAGAAAATGTATACGTCTTTCGTAGAATACTGTTATAAACTGAAGGAGCTGTCTGATTCAGCCAAAACAATTTTACTTTTTGTTTAACCCTCCTATTCTGATCAAGTAGGGCCACTTAGGACTGCTGTTTGTTCATTTTTGACTGGACACAGTTCAGAGACACTTCTTTTTTTTTTTTTTAAGATTTCTTCTTCCCTGAAGTAAAAACAATAAATCTATGCATTTCTTTTGTAATTTTATGTTTTTTTAGATCTTACTTTTACATTTCTCAATTTCACCAATCATTTGCATATGCAAATTAGAAAATGTATGTAAATTCACTACAGTAAAAAACAAGTTGAAACATGAAGAAAATATGATAATGTGTCATGTATTAGGGCAGATTGCTGCCATCCAGTGAAAAAAGAAAAATAACATGTCTTCAAAATCTTGTTATGACAATAACAGTAAGTAGATATCTGCAGTGTTCTGTGTAGCCACCTACCTGGGTGAGAATAAGGTCAATATTTAATTACATTTTTTTATTATCACTTACTACTTTCACTTTCACACATTCACATTCTTCTTTTGTTTTTGGTGATTTGCATTCTTCGTACATTCTGAGGATCTACGGAGCTGAAATATTCTTGTAAAAATATTTGTGTTTAACAAAAGAAAGAAAGTCATACACATCAGGGATGGCATGAGGGTGAGTAAATGATGAGAGAATTTTCATTTTTGGGTGAACTATCTCTTTAAGCTAAAATCTCTGCTTTATCTTTGTTTTAAAGCAATCTCATCTCCCATTTTAAGAACATGCATATAATAGTTTTTCTTAATTCCTCCTATTTTCCTTATATCCCAGATATCAGACATCTGTGTTTCACATCTAATAGAATTTAAAAAATCTTTCCAATATTTCCTCTTTGAAGCTCTAATAGTCTTCTCAATGTTGCTTGGGCTTTTTTGTAATGAACAAGATCATGAAATGCATATGATGATTTTACTTTGCTAAATGCACTATTAGCATGAATTGCTTCTCCACATTCATTAATCCACCGTGGTACTGTTTTCTATTTCCTTGACTTTGAAAGCTTCCCAATCAAATCTGTTGCTGTACTATGTATAGGCCTAATACTACTTATTCCTAAATAATACTCCTCTACTTCAACATTTAGTCCAATTAACTTAACTAATCCATTACAACATATTATGCTGAACTTCTTCCAATCTACATCCGTTAACTTCCACCTAGGTAAATTGTCTTCTACTGTTTGAACCTCTAATACAATCATGCAGCATAAAGGATAATAATCACTGCATAATGTGGACTCATAAGTCCATATACTTATTCCTGCAATATCTTCAGAGATTAGTGTAAGATCTAGTACAGATTCTTGACCATGTACCTTATCCGATCTTTTACCACTGCCATCATTAAGACAAATCAGCCCTAGCTCATCTAGCATTGCCTCAATTACACAACCCTTAAAATCTGTGATTGAACTCCCCCACACTATATTATGAGCATTAAAATCACCACACCATATTACCTTATGACCATCTGAATACCCAATGCTCCAAGTCCTTTTAATAAGTCTTTTAAATGATCATAAAAATTGATAACTTTAATGCTCCTATTATCTGGCCAAATTTATACTACTACTTCCTCTAATTCATTGTTGTTTTATTTCCCTAAACCTCAGATATTGTTTTATGAAAGTAGTCACTCCACCCCCATTTCCTGTTTTCCTATCTTTACATGTGCTTACATATCTGTGTAAAATAAAGTTAAGGTTTGGCTTAAAGGAATAATAGTTCACCCCAAAATACAAATTATTTCATCATTTCCTCACCCCCATGCCATCCTAGATATGTATGATTTTCTTTCTTTAAAGAATTACACCACTGGAGTATTATGGATTACTTTCATGCTGCATTTACATGCTTTTTAGAGCTCCAGAATTTTGGTCACCATTCACTTGCTTTGTATGGACCAACAGAGCTGAAATATTCTTCTAAAAATCTTCAGTTGTGTTCAGTAGAATAAAGAAAGTCATACACGAAGTCATACATGAATTTTCATTTTTGAGTGAACTAACCCTTTAACTATTGGCAGTACAAGCAAATAACACTATATAACACAATTTTGTTCCTGGGTTGTAAGTGTTATTTCCTAATTGCTTTTGCCTCAAAAGTATAGAAAATGGCTATTATTCCCCACAAACTTTACTTTTGTGACCAGGACAGTGATATTTTGAAATTTTCCTATTTCCAATGAGAAAACGGGTGAATTTGTGTCTTTTCAGTCACATAAAGTCAGAAAAAAAACAACATATGAATCCAAAATCCTTCTTTATCTGTGGTCCGACGAAGACACCGGCTTTGACCTTTGCCTCTGACAGCTTAGGGAAGAAGTCTTGAAAGTACTTGAAGGCTGCCGACTCCTTATCTGGAGCTCTGACAGATTGTTTCGTAAGGCCCAATTTGATATGCAGTGGTGACATCAGCACCTTCCGGGGGTCCACCAGTGGCTCCCACTTGACGTTTTTCCTCCCCACAGAGAACTCGGTCCGCTGTGGCCAGTCCCGCCTGTGGTAGTGCGTCTTGGTGTCCCTGCTGTCCCAAAGGCAAAGATAGCAGGGAAACTTGGTAAAAAAAACACCTTGTAGACCCATCAGGAATGCCACCATTTTTAAGTCTCCTATGACCTCCCAGCCATACTCCTCATACTTCAAGGCATCCAGCAAGGTCTTGATGCTGTTGTAATCCTCTTTGAGGTGCACCGAGTGAGCCAGGGGAAGAGACGGATACTTGTTACCATTATGGACCAGCACGGCTTTGAATATTACTTTAGTATAAATACTAGTTCATCTGGATTCATATGTTGTTTTTTCTGAATTTATGTGAATGAAAAGACACAAATTTGCCCGTTTTCTCATTGGAAATAGGTAAATTTCAAAATATCACTGTCCTGGTCACAAAAGCAAAGTTTGTGGGGAATAAAAGCCATTTTCTATACTTTTGAGGCATAAGCAATTAGGAAATAACACTTACTACCCAGAAAAAAAAAAAAAAAAAATTCATAGTGTAATGAGTCAAGAAAAATATTTAAAAAAAAACTAATATTCTGGTTCATTCATCACACTGGAAATGTAAGGCAAAGTTGTTGAGCACATTGTGGGATACAGGACTCATCTCACAATTGAGTGCGCTTGACAGAACTCGCTAATTTCAGCATACAAAATCAATGAGGTCATGTGGCAACAATGTAGCGCACTTCTGTTCAAAACGTTTATCTTTTGCTAAATACATTCGGTTTCACATACTAATGAAAAAAAAATAGTAGGCAGTAAACAGTATGCATGTATTCCATTCCAAACATAGCATATGTCTCATTGCAGGTAAGGACATACATAGTTTGCATAGGGTTTGCATACCCTTGGAGAATTGGTAATACAGGTGCATCTCAATAAATTAGAATGTCGTGGAAAAGTTCATTTATTTCAGTAATTCAACTCAAATCGTGAAACTCGTGTATTAAATAAATTCAATGCACACAGACTGAAGTGGTTTAAGTCTTTGGTTCTTTTAATTGTGATGATTTTGGCTCACATTTAACAAAAACCCACCAATTACCTGTGGGTTTTTCTTTGTATCCCAAACAATTCTTCTGGCAGTTGTGGCTGAAATCTTTCTTGGTCTACCTGACCTTGGCTTGGTATCAAAAGATCCCTTCTTAATAAGTGACTGAACAGTACTGACTGGCATTTTCAAGGCTTTGGATGTCTTTTTATATCCTTTTCCATCTTTATAAAGTTCCATTACCTTATTACACAGGTCTTTTTACAGTTCTTTTCTGCTCCCCATGGCTCAGTATCTAGCCTGCTCAGTGCATCCACGTGAGAGCTAACAAACTCATTGACTATTTATACACAGGCACTAATTGCAATTTAAAAAGCCACAGGTGTGGAAAATTAACCTTTAATTGCCATTTAAACCTGTGTGTGTCACCTTGTGTGTCTGTAACAAGGCAAAACATTCAAGTGTATGTAAACTTTTGATCAGGGCCATTTGGGTGATTTCTGTTATCATTATGATTTAAAAAGGAGCCAAACAACTATGTGACGATAAATGGCTTCATATGATCACTATCCTTAAATAAAAGACAGATTTATTGCATGATCAGTCATATTTTCAAAATCAATGGCAAAATTTCACAATTTCTGCCAAGGTATGCAAACTTCTGAGCACAACTGCAATTGCTGGTTTGATGAAGCCCAGGTGCATCAATAGGAATTTCAATCATGAGCACATATTATTTTCTGAGCACATTATCACTGTTTGATAGAGAAATTTCTCCCTGTCCATAATCTACACAGGTCATCAAAACTCAAATGAAGCACAGGTGAGGAAATACAGAGGCAACAGATTAAATAATAAACAAAACTGAGCAATGAATTGGTAATGTTTTTAATATTTTATTGACAGTTGCAATGAAAACATTATAAGCAGCAATCTTTTCTGTGATTAGCTGAGGAAAAAGCCACCTGCGGCCTAAGGGCGGTAAACATGGAATTCGGAATAATGTCATGTCGCCCAAGTAACAAGAGAGCTATATATGACAAGAACAAGCTTAAAAGAGACCCATTGTTCTTGTACATCAAAACAGTTCTGATATTTCAAGATCCAAATAAAAAATTCTTCTAAAGCAGCTGGGATCATGTCATATTGCTTCATTGCAGCACATTGCTACATGAATTTAGATTACAAAAACAACCAAGGCACTACCTACAAGTGCAGAGCTATTTAAAATTGTGTACACTATCTGGGTAAATACTGTTCAGAAATAAAAAGGGAGAAATTTAATCCCAGAAGATGTTTTTAACTATCATTCTATTAAAGGATTCTTCAAAATAATACTGCGAAAAGCATTCAAATGCCTCAAAAACAACAAAACGGTCTCTTATTTTTAAAAAGCTTCAAAAATGAATAGGATTTAAAACTAAACTAAAAATACAGTTTGATATTTTCTTTCTTTCCTCCAGTGGAAAGGCACAAACAGGGAGCAGCCACAAACCCGCAGCTGAGAGCTACATTATTAAAGAAATTATCAACAAGGATCTCACACACTCACTCACGTTTTTTATTTTTTTTGCTCATACAGGCTACCTGTACTGGCAGAGTGGTTGATGGGGCAGGTAGCCATATTCTGAAGCATGTGCTTTAAACTATGTTGTAGTTTTCTTATTAGAAAAGGCACAAAATGTTATAACAAATTCTCATAGCCAAGTTATTATCACAATGGCACTGTGCAGTTATGATTTGATATCAACTATATTTATTTGATTTGCGGTCTTGGCACATTGGCTTACGACTGGTCCACTCGGTTTATGCCATATCTCTCTGGAGTGTTTTTGAAATGTAATTTATCACTTAACACTTGAATGCTTTAATTCAAACTGAAATCCCAGTTCTGCTCCTCCAATTTTACTGAAATGAAAACCCCTAAGTTCAGCTCATCAGCAAACCTTTAATATGTTTTCAAATAAACAAGCTACATCCATGTCGAAACACAGAGCAAAAAATAAATCTCCCTTTATTATAATGCGGTAACCCAAACAATACTCTTGAATTAAAGGGACTGTGCAGCATTAATCTATATTTGGCTTTATTTTTCTGCCTGGTCTGGCTGTTGGAGTGGTGCATTGTGGGTACTTTAGTTCCTCTGCAGGTATGACATGAAAAACAGGCTGTAGCTTCCCCTGCTGGCCTATTGTGGTACATTACATGCACTCAAACTCATCGATTCGCTGTTTGGTGTTTCCAGAGCGGATCTGACGAAGCGTCTTGTATTTGTCACGCCCTGCTCGTACATTCTCTGCATGGATGATGTCATTCTGGGTCTTCTTAGTCTCATCACGAGCATTAGCAAGCTCAGAAGTAAGAGCCTGTGAAATAAAGAGAGAAAGAGAGAGTCGGTCTTTATAATTTCAATTATAGGCAGCTTTGATTTCTTCTGATGAAAGAAAACTCTGGTAACACTATCTGTAATCAAAGTGATTTAATTATTGTATGTGCACTAGGGGTTGCACAGACTAGTCACCTAGTTCTGCCACTGGTCAGCATGCTATGTCTGTCAACTTGTCATGGCTCACATGAATTAATTTACATTTGTTTGTGCAAATGAATGCGATGCACAAACTGCAAACCATTGTAACTGCGTGTCACTGCCAAGTTTTGCCAAATATGTTTGAAATTAAATGAATGTGAAAGTAAAGTGAAACCAGAGCATGTTACAAGTGAAACCCGATGCATTGGGAATCCCTCTAAAATGAATCAACTGTCACCCACAGGCTGAAGTGAGCGGGACATATCTGTTTTTTGCACTGTTCATGACAATACACGCAGCATGTATCTGGCAATGCTCTGTTTCTTACCGGCATCATCTCAGCTGAAAAGGTATTCTCTGTACTCACATTCTCTGTTAACATGTATGTTGGTCAGAAACAGCGAAGACTGCTGATGCTTCACAGCGTATGTAGAATCATTTACATATGGTATACATTTACATAAGGAAAACATCGACCTACCCATTGACTAGTTTTCAGGAGGACTAGTCAACTAGTAAAAACGAGCAAAAAATGGTCGTGCAAGCTTTAAAGCCTGATATACTTCCGGAGAAGTTCTTCTTCATTCTTTGTTCAGGGGTAAAAAGAAGTTTTTAACTGCTGAGCAACAACATACTATTTGCGAACATTCAGACACTGGCCACACCGCTGTGGGAGGCGCTTAGAGGAGCATTTAAATATGAGGATGTTACATGTAAAACCTTAAAAATGTGTTATCAATGACTTTATGCCTCTTTCTAGGAGTACAATTAACATGAGCTCAGAAAAAGATGCTGATTTAACCACTCAATGATGATTTTAAATAATATATATATGCAGCAGAAAATGTTTAATTTGTCTTGTGTACATTCTGAATTAATGACGCTAATGCACAAACACACTATACGTGGCGATAATATACGCTGATTACACTCTGTTATTGTAATTTATGATGACAATGATACTACTGCAAAGATGGATGTATAAAAGAGTGTTAATGTTAGAATAAAGACAAAAGAATGATAAGAGAGGCATATCTTACTTTGGACAGATGTGTGAATGGCTTTCACTGCAGATGGCACAGAAGTGAATTGGCATTTGAGAGTATTTGAGTAGATTTGATTCCTTTTGTAGACTAATATAAAAAACAATTATAATAAAAAAGAAAAGAAAATCGCATGACATGGTCAAATGTCTCCATGTGAACGATTGTACAGATGTAGGTACAGTACATTTGCACCAGCTTGCTAATAACTCTACTTGCCGAAGTGTTCAAGTTGAATACTGACTTAACATAAACAAAGTAGTAGGTGGAGCTTCAGATCACACCTACCGATGACGTGGGCCAATGGCTGTAAGAAGGTGTTGTTTAGCAGCTGGTTATAAGTTTTCCTAAAAGTTCGCCCAGGAGAGCTGTTGCAAACCACCAAAACAAATGCAAAAACAACTTCTTTTTGGCCAGATTTTGTTCTAAATGATGTCACACCCGTTCGTTCTTTGATTTTGTATGAGGTATATCTGGGCCTCTAGTGTGTACATGTAGTTTCCTCTCTCACCAGCAGATGTTTCTGCACTCGTTCGTTCTTCTCTGCTTCTGTCATGCGTTCCTCCTCGCTCCTGTCTTTATAAGCCGCTTCAGAGGTGAGTTCAGCACTGGCCTCGGCGCTGCTCTCATCACCCTCATCATTATCGTTTTCACCGTGAACGGGCTCTGTGACATGGGCCGACATCACTTTATTCTTCAGCTCCTCTTTAGTCTTCTCCAGGTCCTCTTGCACCATGGCGGCCTGCAGTGGACACACAGTACTGGATCAACACACAAACCCCTGACAAATCCTGACACAGTCTCACAAGGTGCCAAGCGATAAATCACACCACTTTCATGTTATTTTTGTCCTTATCAGCTGAGATTGTCATCTATCTATCTATCCATCCATCCATCCATCCATCATGTCTGCTGAAATGAAAAGAAACCACGTTTACCTTCTTCTGCCATTCCGATGCTTCCTCTTCTTTCTTCTTTTTGGCATCTTCAAGCAGAGAAATCTTGGAAGTTAACTCAGCCAGTTCAGTTGCCTGTACACACACACACACACACACACACACATTTTCTCAGAGTTGCCGGGGAAACACATGTAATTGTTGTTGTCCTATATTCTGTGGTCAGATTGCGTTTGATTCTCTTGTAAACTTCATATAGTAATTGTATTTTTGTTACCATGGTTACAGCTGATTCCACCCTCTCAGATGTACTGTGTGGTCAACCACAGTAACCTATTGCATGTAGAGCGGTTGTATAGGTGTTGTTGTTAATCATGGTGACTAACACTGGCTGTTTGTCATGGTGACAAGAATTTTGCAGCTATGGTGGCTGGTAATGTGTAGCTTGACTGTCATGGTAACTGACCAGATGCTCCTGGTTCTTCAGCTGGCTCTCGGACTGCTGCAGCAGAGCCGCTTTGGCCTCCTCTGCTAGGCGACGCTCTCGCTCCAAACGCTCCGCCTCCTCCTGAGTGCGTTTACGCTCCTCATCCAACTCCAACGCCCTGCGGGTCTGCTCCTCCAGTTCTGCACATAAACACATACGTAATAAAAAGTGATTATTGATTATTAATGAATGAATGAAAGATAAGCAAATCTCACTCTATTTAATGATCACTCCATCTTACCCTGCTGAGCTTTTCTCGTCTGTTCTTCAATCTGTCTGAGTCTCTCCATCAGCTCCTCCTTTTCTTTTTCAATCTTCTCTTTCTCCTTTTCTGCCTGCTCTCTCTTCTTACGTTCATCCTCCAGCATGGCCCTGCAATGTATGTGCGAGGGTTATACACACAAAAGACACTTGTATTAGAGAAATGTGTCCTTTCAGGCACTGTGAAGCACCCAGTTGTGAACAATGAGCCAATCTCAACATACAACAAACCATTTATTAGGGATGGGCAGAATGTTCCAACGACCTACTAGCTGATTATTGAGGTAGACTAGTTTATTTCGATTTTTCGATTTACATCAATATTGTAGACATCAAAAAACAATGTAAAAAATCTCTGTATCATTGAGTGATCTGTGCTTCCCTACACTTGAACTGCACCAACCACCAGGAACACACACAGTAGAACATCTTTAGCCTTTGTGTAGCATATCGCTTTTTTCCAGTGCCTCACACTATGAATGTTGTGTTTTTAAAAAAAAAGTAAATTAAAAAAAAAATAGGTCAACTTTTAAAAACCTCCTTCTGCTGTGTGACATCTCTTAACAAACTTTCAATTATTCCAAGGTTTTAATGTGTCTTGATAAACGCAGTACTTGATAAAATCACAATCTCGACCCAATTACAAGAGCCTTTGTGTTGTGTTCCGCTCTCTTTCACCTTTCCATCTTTTTATGGTTCTTCTCCTCCTTGGCCTGTGCTTTCATCTGCTGGACCTCAATGGTGTCAGGTTTACGGCGCCTCATATAAAGCTCATGGTTCCCCATGCACAACGCCAGAATCCTCTTATTAATGCGTAAACGCTGGGCATAGAACACAAAGTCCTGCAGAGACAGAGAGATCAACCTCCCTTAGAGTTCAGAACAGAGTGAAAGAGATAATTGTGTTCAGAAATAGATTAATATTACAAAGTGAGAGGGATCAAGAGCTACAGGAAATACTGATTAATAAAATGAGTGATACATCACCAGATTCTCTTTTGTTTGGTCGATAAAGTGAAACAAAGACAGACGTGCTGCTACAATGGAAAGCCTTTGGTGTACACCGTGATTTCAACATAATATCATATTTGAAATCACATAGTCAAACATTACGTCACCGTACTGCTTTACACACACACTCACATTTACTTGGCTATCGAAATGGGAAAATTCCAGATTTCTTTTGTACTTATATTAAGCTAATTATTAAGACTATATACTAACCCTGACCCAAATCCTAACCCTAAATGAAAGCTTTTTAGTTTGTAGAATTTTATATCTCATTGATAGCTTTATTTATGAATTTAATTTTCAACTGAACACATCCCCAAATGCCCCTAAAGGGAGTTTTTGTCAGAGTTAGTTTACATTAAAAACAAGTACCCAAAATAACAACCATCCACTTATCTAGACCCTGCTCACTGAGAATTAAAAGAAACAATGACTGGTCAGACATCAGGAAAATGTGTTTGACCTACCGGGGCTTTTTTATCAATGGGTTTGATGACAAATTTCTTATCGTTGAAAGAAATGTTCCTGATCTCACTCCAGGGGAAACCAATTTTAGGCGTCATTCTGAAAAGAGAGGAGATAAGGTGAGTCAGCCTTTCGTTTTTTTACATTAATAAATGTCAGAGTTTGACTAGATATTCATTTAAGGGCTAGTTCACCCAAAAATGAAAATTGTCTCATCATTTACTCACCCTCATGCCATCCCAGGTGTGTATAACTTTCTTCATCTGAACACATTTGAAGAAAAATTTAAAAAATATCTTAGATCAGTAGGTCCTTAAAATGCAAGTGGATGGTGATTAGACCTTTGAAGCTCAAAACTTGACAGACAGTCAGCATAAACGTCATCCATACGACCCCACTGGTTAAATTAATGTCTTCTAAAGCTAAACGGTTGCTTTTGCTGCGAAAAAGATCAATATTTAAAGTGCTTTTTAACTATAAATCATCACTTCCAGTCAGCAACAGCAGCAGTACGCACGTGTGACGTAATCATGTTGGCATGTTCACGTGAGAACAGACGCATGTGCGACAAACCTGGAAGTGCAGTGCTGTTTACAACTGAGTAGTAGAAACGCTGTACAGAAGCTTAATTGGTTTTATCTGTTTGTTTACTCACAATGGGGCATTTGTTTGCTCATCATGGATGTCTCAACAGAGAGAAAAACGTGAGATTACATTCATAGCATGCCAACATGAATACGTCACACCAGTTGCGTCTCGGGGTCATTATTTAGTGTGGGGCACAAACAACCACTTAATCAATTATTTGACCGATCTTGGAAACATTGACAAATAATGTTACACTTTATGTTCACATCATGGACTATGAAGTTCTGTGAACTTGTGGATGTGTGTATGCGCTTTAACCGGCAAAGTTTTAAAACATCATTTTAGTGCAGCGGTTGATTGGCAGGCAGAAATTTTACACTAGAAATCATTGGTTTCACTCAAACAAGGGGAGTCAAAAAATCTATCATAAAAGCCTATCTACTGTCATTTATGTGCTATTATAATGGATGCTACGTCCCTCAATGCCCTAGGACTTATAAAATTAAAACAAGTATGAGAGTGATGAATAAATACTTTTTCTAACGCAACCTCTGAACATGTTGCCACAAACATTCTTAATGATTTAATCTCAGCACAAAACACCACTAAGACGTGCACATCCATGTCAAAAAGCTCATGTAAGCGTGAAAGTAAACCACAAATAGGCAAATCATCAAAGGGTGTGCATATTATCTCACTAACTCAAATGAACAGCAGTGTTATAGTTAACAAAAATGAAAACTAACTAAAATCATTTTCGTTAACTAAAGTATAAATTATTGGAAAAAAACTGAAACTAAACTAAAATACTTTTTCATAACTCCAAAACTAACTAAAATAAAATAAAAATTCTCAAATTAATTTTAGTTTTCAACATAATATGGTGAATATGGGCAAAGTGGGACAATTTTGGAAATTTTTCTTTTCTTGGCACTTTGAATTATGATCCAAATGACACATAAACTAAGATTATACATTTGAAGAAAGCTTAGGATGTCTTCTACCTTAGTCAAAAGAAAATAATTAAGAAATATTCAATACTGGGAAGAACCTTTGAAGATCCTCTTTTGATAAAATCCCAGGTGTGTTTAAGCAGCAGAGCCTACTGGTAAAGTGGGATAGAGCTAAAAGTATTCTCTAGGAAAAAAAAAAAAAAAAAAAAAAAAAAAAAAAATATATATATATATATGTATATATATATATATATAAAATTATTTTTTATGTTTTCTTCTACACTTTCACATCATAACATTAAGTTCACTTTTACTTGTTTATAAGCTTAACTAGATTTACCAATACCAGATTTGTCATTTCCTTTACCATTGCTTTTCCTACCAGTAGTCATGAAATGAGCTTTGCCACACATTTTACATGAAAGTAAAATCACCTTTTTTAAACCACTCACAATTTTAAACCTCAAAAAGATAAAGAGATAGTTGACCTAAAGATGTAATCTCTCTTATCATTTACTCACCCTCATGCCATCCCAGATGTGTAAGACTTTCTTTCTTCTGCTGAATACAAATGAAGATTTTTAGAAGAATATTTCAGCTCTGTTGGTCCATACAATGCAAGTAAATGGGTTCTGAAACTTTGAAGCTCTGAAAAGCACATAAAGGCAGCATAAAAGTCATCCATAAGACTCCAGTGGTTTAATTCATGTCTTCTGAAGTGATCCAATCTGTTTTGGGTGATAACAGACCAAAATGTAACTTTTTTTTCTCTGTACATCTTGCAATTGCAGTCTACAGGAACAAGATTTTAAGCTCGATTACACTTACGAGTACAGTTCGCAGAGTGCTAGATGGGGCTGGGAAATATAATCGAGCTTGAAATTATGATTGCCAAGGAGACTGCTGATGTCAAGATTTACAGTAAAAAAGGAATTAAATATTGATCTGTTTCTCAATCACACCTACCATATTGCTTCTAAAGACATGGATTTAACCACTGGAGTCGTATGCATAAATTTTATGCTGCCTTTATGTGCTTTTTGGAGATTCAAAGTTTTGGCCCCTATTGACTTGCATTGTGAGGACTTACAGAGCTGAAATATTCTTCTAAAAATGTTCATGTGTGTTCAGCAGAAGAAAGTAAGTCATATACATTTGGGATGGCATGAGGGTGAGTAAATGATTAGAGAACTTAAATCTTTTTGGGGGAACTATCCCTTTAATTGTATACTCCCCAAAGATTAGTTTAGTAATGATTTATAATCATTTAATGAAATACTTATGGATACAATGTGGATCAAGCTTAAATGTCCTTTGTCACTTTACCCATATTCACCCTATATTATAAAATTTGCAACATGTACAATCCACATTAAACATGAAAATACCACTAGACAGACGTAGCACAAGACTGCCCAGAGAAACGTAATGATGTTAAACTTTCTAAATTACACCAGTAAACGCTCAGCTTTGGCAGCCATAAAAAAAAACACTAAAACTAAAATAAAAACGAACTAAACTGAAACGAAAAAACACAGAGAAAACTAAAACTAACAGACAAATTGTGAAAACTAACGAAAACTAAACTAAATTGTAATGACAAATTGAATATAAAATAGTAAATAGTAAATTAAAAATCCAAAACTATAATAACACTGATGAACAGCATAACAAAACTAATCGACAGACTTCCAATATTTATCAGTCATTGTAATCTAATACAAACCAATGCATCAACAAAACAACACCTCAATGCAATGGCATACAATTCATTGAAATGATGAACAGTGTACTTTAACTAATCCAACCAGCAGCACATTAGAAACAAATCAGCATTTAAAACTTACCAATGAATCTCAAGGTGCTCACAAACTCTACTATGCACCCGGTAACTTCTGATGCTCATGTCAACAGCTTGACATAAATACAGTATGATCGAAGCTTTTGATTGGCTCAGGGGCAAAGGCAAACTAGCCCCTCAGGCCATCGTTGAACGCTCGTCGCACATGCGTATGGCGTTCTTCAGATCTCCGTTGATTAACATTAAGGATGAAGGGCTAGCCCCACGCATAGCAAATGAGAACGATTAAATGGGTTTTATGCAAAATACCTTAATAATAATAGAATTTATCAAAAGAATACATACTTTTTTTCTTGTATAATGAAAAACTTGTAACACGTTTAAGTTGCGGAAAATATATTATTTCTTAAAATATATTTATGATGATGCCATGCAATTTGCACAACAGCGCCACCTATGGCAGGGCTTAGCCCCACTTTCCCCTAATGTAGAGATACAGCTGCACACACGAGACCACGTAAACTTTGCCCTCTTGTGAATGCCACACCATCCACTTGCATTTTAAGGACCTACTGAGCTTAGATATTTTCAATTTTTCTTTAAATGTGTTCTGATGGAGAAAGAAAGTCATACACACATGGGATGGCATAAAGGTGAGTAAATGACGAGAGAATTTTCATTTTTGGGTGAACTATCCCTTTAAGTTTCTAAAGACTTCACATCTGAACAAGTGAAGTGCAAAATCTACTTCTAAACTGTACTGTATATATACTGTATATTCAAAAGCACTACATAATTACTTGTCATTCTGCTCGTAGATGTTGAGTCCGAGGGCATCCACTCCCAACCAGAGCTCTGATCCCTTCTTATTCTTAATACTGAAATAATTCACGCCGTACATCTCCAGATCCTGAGCTATCTTCAGATACTCCATCATAGAGTCCTCTCTGAAACATGCACATGAAACAAGTCATACTCAGTTTGGGGTTTGTGATTTACAGGGTCAATACAATCAGCGATACCACACAGAAAAGAGCACATTCCATTGGTATGTGTGTGTATGTACCTCAACATGCCCTTGTGCTCCTCGTGCCAGACCTGAATTCTTTCCTCCCATTGCTCCTTATTCAGCTTGTGTTGCTCCAAAACTCTGTAGATTACACACACACACACACAATATTAGAATATCTCTAATGGGTTATTACAGACAAATGAAACAACATTTCATGCATTTAACTTCCATAATGTGATTTATTTCTAAGTGAAATATTTAGTGAGAAATCTGCAAAAAATAAATAAATAAATAAATAAACATTTTCATAGCCAGAGAAAGATATTACATTTTGAATGATTACAAGATTATAAAAAAATAAAAATAAAAAAATTCTTTAGAATAATGGGCACCCAAAAATTGTGCACAGAGACATTTATTAAAAAAGTTCAATTTTCATTTCATGTTGTCTTTAAGTTGTTCTTTGGCAGACACTTTCTAACCAAAGAATTGTCAAATAAGAAAAAACATAACAAAACACACCTCTGTGGGAGCAGTTTCTCACTGGACAGGTATCCAGGTGTGTGAGCATCTTTGTTGTAGTCTGTGTATTTGGCCTGCACTGCGTACGACGCCAGCAACACCGCGGTCTCGGGGGGACAGTAGATATCATCATTCAGGATCCCCTCTTTCACCTGAAACATAATAAGCAGGTATGCTTTAATGTTTACCTTGAAGTGGATCAGTTAGTGCAATTCCCTCGCTGACCACCAGGTTGTGTTGTTTCTCAATTCCACTTATACATCCAGCATTCATTTCTGTCCACTCTAATGCACACATGTTCTTTGAGACTATTTAAGACCGTACATGTTTGACTTTGCACCAAACAGTACAGCAATGTAAATATCACAGGTTGCTATAGACCAGTGATGGCACTAGAGAGCGTACTACAACAACAAACACATTTACAAATATACACACCTGAAGGAAGAAGAGTCTTTGAGTCGCCTCTTGAATCAGCTCCTCGGAAACATCTTCGGGATAAAACTTTGCCCGGAATTTAAAAAGCAAAGGACTCTCCTTGCGGACGTCCTGAGCCGTAACCTAGGCAACAAGGAATGGCACAGAATTGGTCACCTTGATTTGACAGAGTCACTAATTCCACCTGCCTTTTAACATCCTGCATTATCTAAGGACACCTTCAGCGGTCTCTCATTGTACAAAGGAGCTTTCATCTCTTTTCTCTGTCTTTTTAATTAACATGAGACTCTACAAGACACAGAGATGTCAATTTCAAGGTTGGGTATATTTGTCACACTTCTTCATGAAAAAAGGGAAGACAGGAAGATGGGACTGAAAAAGGCTAATTAGTGCAGGTTTCACTTATTGAAGGCTTATGAAAGTGCTAATGGGAATTCAGGGCCACTATCAGAGATCATGTACATGCATTATCTAGCTATTATAATCTAAATGGAACATACCATACACTTCATACACTATTTTTCTGCTTCAATATAAAGCCAATTACAATTACTACAGACCAACCCTAACCTTACCCCTAAAAGAAAAGTTTTGCATTTTTAGAATGAACATAAAACATTATTTAAAGGTGCACTCAAGTCATTTTTTTCCTCATTAAAAAAGTGTAACTCCTAAAAACATGAATTGTAATTTTGCAATATATGTAGGAAATCATGACCACTAGCATTAAAATGAAGACTCCAGTCTAGGGTTGCTCAGATACCAATATTTTGGCTTCGACTTGATTAAAATAACTGCAACTTTACAAAGAAATTGCAATTTTATTTTTGGTCAAATAAAATGCTGCACAACAGAGCTTTACAGTATTAATGAAAACATTAATGAAAAAAAAAATCGGATTACCTGTGGCACAAGGCTGCTTGCGTTTGTGATATTGCTTACAGATAATAATAATAATAATAATAATAATAATAATAATACAACCATTTAATATTACATAATTGTTATTATGAGTATTATTGCTACTTTTTGAACATTACATTTTATACAGTAGTTATACTTTTCTGTCTTCAATTTCACGCATCCATTTGAATAGAGCTTTCATGGTAGCGGGGTTTCTTTTTTTGACAGACCTTTGAGTTCTTCCTGTTTTTCGGGTTAGTTATATCAAGCTTCCCATTAACGCTGGGGTACTCCTGTCGTGACTGTCGAGCTGAAATCTATGAGCTGCACCAGAGGAATTATTTTAACGCCGGGTTCACACATCCTCCGTGAGCGGCACGGTCGTGTTGGACATTCACATTGGCCGCGTCTCTTCCACAAGAAACAGCAGCGCCACTGCGCAGGAAATAAAGTTATCTATGGGATCCTATGGCAAATTTATTCTTTAATAAGGTCATAACAAGCTGGGGTTATTACTGCATCAAGGACAACAGCGGGCAGTCACGTGCACTTCATCTTTATCAGCACACTTGGTTGTGATTGGTTAATGTTGTGTCTATAGTGTACACCTATATACACAGAATGGCAAAAGGTCTGGCAGTTTGTTAATTATTTCCTTCATTAAGTTATTTTATTGAGTTTACTTGCATGCAGCCATCTACATTGTAGTGTACTATATGTTCAGTTTGAATCATTTCGATTTCCTTTTGTGCCTTTTCAATAATCTCCTGATTATTTTAGTGTTATACTGCACCCAGAGCCGCTGAGCTTAGCGTGAGCCACGTGGTAATAATAGACTCAACGGCGAAACAATCCGCTCACTACTGCCTCTGGGATGCTTCTGGGTCGCTTCACCTCACGACTCACGTTTGCAGTGTAAACGGTGTCATCTGTTAATATGGGCACCGAAATGAAAACATGCCGCTCACGCCTCGGTCACGTGCCGCTAATGGAGGATGTGTGAACCTGGCATAAGTGTTAACAGCTGTTTTTACTCAAAACACACTGCTCGAAAATTAAGCATCAGCAGTGTGTGTTGAGTTTGTGTGAGTGTTTGCACATGCGTGCTCCCGTGTGTGGGAACAGTATGACAGAGCAGAGCAGCACCTCTTGTTCATTCTGTAGCATGCAATGCATGTGACTGTATAATATTTAATTAAATTACATCCTTCTGCTGTTTAATGATCACATTTTGCCATATCCAGAGGTTTTTTTATTTTATTTTCAAATTGTCACTGATATCATCTCAAATTTGTCACATCTCATATAATTTTGCTGATGACAGCATGGTACCAAAATTAGCAACAAGATGATATTGTACCGTTTTAATTTTTTTGGTATCGCGATACTTCGTTAGTATCGGTAAACCACGCAACCCTACTCCAGTCATATCAGTAACCTTATAAAAGCTGTTTTATTCTACATGGAGAGGGTCCGCACGTGGGGGCTGCAATGTTAGAATCACATGACCAGCCGGATACTACTCGCTTAATCTCAGTAACCGTCCTGTTATTTGACACTTTCACTCATTGATTAAAGTAATCATGGCAGACTGTGAATACTAATTTTCTACAATGGCATCTGAAACTGAAAACTATAGATTTTAAATTATGCTGCATCCAAGCCACTAGGTGTCAGTATAAGTCCAAGTTGACACATAGACAAAAGTTACTGAGTGCACCTTTAATTTAACTATGCATCGTTTTTCCAACTGAGAACATCCTTAATGTCCTGAAAGGATTCAGATTTAGCTAACTTCTGCAGTCAAAGTTAGCCCCAAAGCATGGCTAAGCAACTCCCTCCCCAAACATACATGCATACACGTTTATACACAAACCTTCTTGTTGAGTTTAAGCCAGGTAGAAAAGCCTTTGGTGTCCTGGTATTGCAGTCCAAAAAACCACACCTCCCTTAAACCGATGGTTTTTACAACCTATAAACATATTTAAACACATATACCAATATCTTAAACACCAAGATCAAATAAACATACATATTTTAACAAATGGGTGTTTAAAAACAAAATCACAGCCATAGAACACTCATCTAAACAAGATTTTACAAGGTCATATGATGTGGAAAAAAATGGAAGAGAGGTTTGTCTTGTTGCCTGTAATAGAGTAACCTGAGAATGAGACTCAAGCTCAGATACACCCCCACCAACATTAACTAGGGCAAGAAAAAGAAGTTAGAGCAAGGATGCTGAAAGAATTACTGAAAGTACTGATGTAACTGACTGTTAATATAATATTAGCACTGTGTTAGGTGAGATTACACAAAGACATACAATCATTCAGCATGTTTATATGCGCTGTACTAATCTAACTACAGCATTATTTATTAGTCCAGCTGCGGTCTTCCTCAGTCTGTCTAAGTAAACATGATACAATGCTGATGCCAATTGTGGTCCGTTTAACGTGTATACATGCTGGACAAAGCCAAACTGCAAATATATAGGTCTGGTAGTCGAATGCACAACAATCTGATGATTTCAGTTGGACTTCAGCATTAATATGAGATTTAAAAAAGCAGAATTTTGTTTTAGTCTCACTGAAATCAAACTTTTAAAGTGCATGTAAATGTACTGACTGACTCCAGAACAGTTTATGTGCTTGCTTTTGTATGTTTCACTTTGGTATGGGTCCTGTCTTTTTAACATGTTTAAACTACCCTCAACTAACATATTAATCTATGTTGTTCAAACTCGTGTTGCTCGCATGAATCTGGCTTGCGACTTTTCCCCAATCCTGTACCCGCCTTTAAGTTTCCTTTACTTTCCCTTCCTACAGATAGTGTCAAGAAATACAATACAATAAGTTGTGGCGAGGCTAATCGATCTTTACTATCAGTTTAAATATTGATATTGTATTTAATGAATAATAGTCTTTTAGCCTATTGTATCTGAAGAATAATAGTTTTATAGCCTATATCATTTGTAATATAACCATTAAAAGTTTTGAAAGTGTTTTCAGCCATTTTGCTGACTGCCGGCATTTTGCTAACTTCAACCACATGCCCGCTCTCTAAACCTCAAAGCTGAGCAGAGTTTAACTCAATGCAAATGAGCACTGAAGCAATACAACAACAATCAATGGAAGTGCACACAGTGGAGCTCACATGATATGCCAAAAGAGCACAACTGTCTGGTTTTGTTCATTTTCTCCATAGGCAAATTGATTTTTAACTATAACTTCTAAACCTTTAAAATACAGACCTATCATGACCTCCAAAATTGTCAATCGATGGTATATGCTTCTGTTGAATCAATCAGTTTCCTTTTTTATTTGTAACATAATTTAACTAAAAAATCTTGTTAAACAGCAGAATTTCTGGTAAAGAACTACACTACCCATGATCCAGCAGAGAAAGATCCACCAATCACTGTAAACACTGGTCTCCTAACACTCTTAAACTGCTAATATATTTGCATTTATCTGAATATTTTGCAATGAAATTAAAATATATAGTTTTTATCCTTCTAATCAACATCTTTGAATAAATAGTTTTGTAATTTTCCAGTGCTTTTTTTTATTTTTTATTTTTTATTCAATTACATCATTCGCAATGCTTCATGGGATTGTAGTTCATTCCCTCACAATATACATTAAGTACAAAGTCTTGTACCTTTGTCTTTTTGTCCAATTGGCTTAGAACTCTGGAGGCATTTTATGAAATCACTATGGAAGAAATTAAAGGGGAAAATGCTTCTGGAACCAAAACAGCTAAAAAAGTGAACAGGCATTGTTGCGCTCTATAGACTATGTATACACCTACTAGTGCTACAAACAGTACACAGTCTTGGTGACCTGCAGTGTTTTAATCTCTGTATTTAGTGTGTATTTAGCTTTCAGGGAGGGGTGGAACATTCAAGAAATGCTATGAATGTCAGGACACTGAATCCTTCATCTTTGATATACCGAGAAGACAGTCGCCATTCCCAATCAGCAGAGTGAGTGCGTGTGTGTGTGTGTCTATGAGATGTAAAATGTTGGTGAAGGTGTTGTGAGATGCTGGCTCACAACTGATGTGAAGAAAAGGGCAAATGGAGAGATAGAGAGAGAGGAGGGCAGCTGTGTTTATATATGATTTGTAAACAGGAGTGACGCTTCTCACATACAAGTGATCTCTCTCTCTCTCTCTCTCACTCTCTCTCTCACTCTCTCTCTCACTCTCTCTCTCACTCTCTCTCACTCTCTCTCTCACTCACTCACTCAGCTGGATGGTCAGCACAAGAGCTTAAAAGGAACAGTTCACCCAAAAATGAAAATTCTCTAATTCTCATCATTTACACATCCCAGATGTATATGTTTTTCTTTCTTCAGCTGAACAGAAACAAAGATTATTAGAAGAGTATCTCAGCTCTGTTGGTCCTCACAATGCAAGTGAATGGTGACCAAAATCTTGAAGCTCCAAAAGCACATAAAAGGCAGCTCAAAAAATCCAAATGACTCCAGTGGTTAAATATATACCTTCAGAAGTGATTTGATAGGTGTGGGGGAGAAAAAGATATAATATAAAAGTGAACAATATTTAAGTCCTTTTTAGTATCCACTTCACTTTCACATTCTTCTTTTGTTTTTGCCGATTCACATTTTTCACGCATATTGCCACCTGCTGGGCAGGGAGAAACATTTTTAGTAAAAAAAAGACAAACATTGTTCACTTTTATGCTGCTTTTATGTGCTTTTTGATGCTTTAAAATGTTGGTACCCATTAACATACATTGTGAGGACCTACAGAGCTGAAATATTCTTCTTATGTTCAGCAGAAGAAAGTAAGTCATACACATCTGGGATGGAATGAGGGTTAATTTTAGTCCATTTAGTCTGACTGAAATAGCAAATAGTTTCAGTCAACAAAACTATCATAGTTTAGGATAATATGCGAAATGATGAAAATATGTGACAGTGTAAATTAGTTCAAGGTCACCTGTGATTTTGTTTAATTGTGCAAATGTAAATATTAAAATATTCAATATTACAAATTGGAATATGTTTGGATATACCGGATTAATCTTATATTTAGGATGTTTGAGTGAGCTGGTTGTGAAGCAGTACAAGGACATGCATTTTCTTATATATATATATATATATATAAATAAAAATAAATAAAAAAAAGTGATGGAATAAACTGGACTAAAGTTCAGGTCTGACCCCTTTCCAATCCCTAAACCTCAGCTCAAACTGAAGACTAAATACTGCAGCAGTGATCAGTGTGTGTTTGTATGAGAAATTAAAAGGTTACTCAGGCACAAAGCTGCCTATTATCAAGTTTAAGAAAGAGCGGCCTCATCAACATGACAGAGAGTGACTAGTAGAGAGGAAGAGGGGAATGTACAGAATAACAGCCAGAGGAAGAAACAGAGAGTCAGAAAGAGTCAGATAGAGAAAGGATGGGTGGATGAAGGGAGAATTCCCCCTGAAATAAGGATTTCCAGTTTGTGAATAATACTGAGACTTCCTTAAACACACACACACACACACACACTGAAGTTGTGAATTTCTGGAAACTTAGTATAACCTTTTATTAAAGGTTTAGTTCACCCAAAAAATTTTATTTGGTCATCATTTAATCACACTCATGTTTTTCCATGACATGAAAGGAGTATGTGAGGGACTGACAGCTTCAGTCACCCTAAACATTCATTGTATCTTTTTTTTTGCTTACAATGAAAATGAATGGGGACTGAGGCTGTCAGTCTCTAACATTCTGCCAAACATCAGATCTTCTTTTGTGTTTCATGGAAGAGAGAAAGTCACACAGGTTTGGAACAACATGAGGGTGAGAAAATGACTACAGAATATTTCTTCTGTCATTTTATTCTGGGAATAAACTTTTAATAACAGCAGCAACATGTTTACACATACATGCATTACAAATAAACACACACAAATGTGTGCACACACACCTGGTCAAATAACTGTTTCCCTGTGGTGCTGGGTTGGATGGCAAACTCCAGCTCTGCATCCATCGTAGTCACACGAACACTGATCTGAAAATAAAAAAGATAAACTGTAACAAATTTGAGGGTATGAATGAATGCACAAACACACGAGCAATGGAAACAAATTCTCTTTTTTGATGGACAGCTTACACATCTTTAATGGTTATATTAAAGAATTATATAAAAAATATTATCTGGAAAATGCTGGAAAAACTGTTATAACAGTTGGGTGTGAACATGCAAGTTTAATTGCATTTATGTGTGTTGTGTGAGCATGGGTTCATTTGCGCTCTTAAGCGTGGCTTGCTATTTTAACATGATTGATCACGCTCTGGAAGTCTGGATAAGATAACTACAATAGAAGGAAACAGCAAGAGGGAAGAATGGAAAACATTTTTGGAAAGTGATTCAAAAACTTCTGAAAAAATCTACTGAACGTTTCTTTATTTATTTAAAACTATCCAAACTAGCCTAATGGTAAACCTGTCATGTCCACTGCAATAAAAAACTATCAATAAATATAAAATTATTAAAAATATTTTAACTGTTTATCTACTATGCATAATTTCTCAACTTAAGTACAAAAATGAGGCTTATCTCTTTTTAGTTGAACATATAAGTGTTTGCTTCGATTCTGAAGTAAATCCATCCGTTACGCATTTGTTTTGGATTCAGCCTCCCATTGGATACAGGAAGCCTCTTTGATGACTATATACTAGATAGAAATACACGCGTTCATTGTGTTCATCATTCTCCATGTTGTTTATCTCTCTCCCTCGCAATCTCATGTGCAGGTGGAGCATCGCGCAAACAGATACTTACATACCACGATATACACTATATAGGAAAATCTATATACTGTATAGATGTATCGTCGCCACGATATACTGTATATCACCATAACGCCCAGCCCTGAGTGAGCGAATGCGTATGTGTGAGAGAGGGAGATAAATAGCTACTCAGGCACACACCTCCATGCTTTGCTGTATAATGCCCTGGTTTATCTAGCATCTGAGAGACCGCTCATGCAGTGTCTGTGTGCTAAGTCTCAGAAGAGCTCAATCTATACTTTAAGATCACACCCAACCGGGGGGCCTGGGTAGCTCAGCGAGTACTGATGCTGACTACCACCACTGGAGTCGCGAGTTCGAATCCAGGGCGTGCTGAGTGACTCCAGCCAAGTCTCCTAAGCAACCAAATTGGCCCGGTTGCTAAGGAGGGTAGAGTCACATGGGGTAACCTCCTCGTGGTGAGCTGTGCGTGGATGCCGTGGAGAATAGCGTGGACCTTCACACGTGCTACATCTCCGCGGTAACACGCTCAACAAGCCACGTGATAAGATGCATGGATTGACAGTCTCAGACGCGGAGGCTACTGAGATTCGTCCTCCGCCACCCGGATTGAGGCAAGTCACTACGCCGCCACGAGGACTTAGAGTGCATTGGGAATTGGGCATGCCATATTGAGGAGAAATGGGGAGAAAGAAAAAAAAAAAAGATCACACCCAATCACTTCCTTAAACCATTTTCCATAAAAGTATTAAAGCTATGTAAATGTGTTCATTCATTAAAACTTGCTCTTTGGCTGAACTTGATTCAATTTTCTTAACTTAAAATTACTATGTAATCTCAACACAAACACGGTGTAAATATAACCTAGTTTAATTGGATAAACCCAACAAAATTCCACTTCTCAAATGTAACTTAATACTCAAATAAATCTCTTATTTCTTTATGTACTCACTAGTAAAATTTAGCATGCTACATAAATGATGGTTGGATGCAGGGCTGGGCGATATGGCTTCAGAAATGATATCTCGATGTTTTTCAGCAAATTGACGATATTGGATATTTATCTCGATAATTATGTTTTTGGTCTGAAATACCAATAAGTGTTTTTTATTTCAGTCAGAGGAACCATCATTTCATCTAAACAGCCATTGTAGCCAAGCAGAATTCATATTTAAAAGGTATTAAATAAAAATCTATTTATAAATGATGAAGCCATGTTTCCCCCAGTTTTTCACTAAATTAACACAAAGGATAGTAAAATGAAATCATTTTCATTGATTTGCACGTTTATTCTTCCATTTAACAAATAATCATACATGGAAGCTTAATAAAAATCTTATTTACCTTCATATATTTTTACTAAAACATTTTTCTTTGTGAATGAACAAGGTGTGTAAAAACTACTTCATGAATATTGCATCATACTAAATTATTACTGTGGAACCCAGTCAAGTTTATTATTATAATATAATACTGAATTATTATTATATTATATTCAGGATAAGATTTGTTAAAAATAAATTAATATATTTCTGTCCTATTTAATTCACCCTAAACTGGGGTTTTTATTTTGACACTGCAAGTGCAGTCGTGTTTATTTCACCTTCACCAGGGGCTTTTATTATGAAACGGGAAGTGCAATGTTTGTTTGACAGTTATAAGTTTTGCATCTTGTGAACCGCTGTCAAACTCTCCTTTACTGTTCCGCGTTTGTAGATTTGTATAATAACTTTATAGCAGTTACTAATGTTTGAAATTGCGCAAATGCTTGAACCTGCAGTACTTCACAATGCAGGTGAACCGTGCTACAAACACGAGCCTCAGCGTGTGTGCACAGATCAGTGCGTCACCGGTTCATTCTGAAGCGCACACAGACCATCATTATCGGTCTTTAATCGCAGGCTTTGGCAGTTAAATAACCACATATGATCATATCGCCATTTTGATGTTATTTTGATTAATTATACAGCCCTGAGGGATCGTGAAATTAGTCTACTGATGCACTCTATGAAACTTAATGGTCAAATAAAAGGCTCATTAAAATCATCACGATATACTCAATATTGTTGAATTTTATATCATTAGCAAAATCAGCGCGATGATATCGTGGGTATTCGATGTATTGCCCAGCCCTAGTTGGAAGCGCTAATGAGTGTAGTTTAGAAACTATGCTATGGTTAGCACAGCATTTGCTCAAAACGAGCAATCAATTACATTCGGACATTTACCTGTCCACGTCATTAGCTCAAGCTCCACTCTTTGGGTAACCAACCAAAACTTTAACATAACAGAAACTATTCTGAACCTCAACATAACAAAACATTAAACACTAACAACTATCCACTTTTATATTCATCTTGCACAAAAATAAATAAAATAACACTTAATTTTAACATTAACTCTCCATATTAAGTCCCCTGCAAAGAATGCTGGGAAATGGAAATCCCCTGCCCAGTTTTATCAATGCTACATTTACACCTCAAAAATTATTAATGTAGTCCCAACTCAAATGGATTAAGTAAACTTCTATTTTACAAATGTAAATGGATACAATGCAATGAAATCAAGTTATGACAAAATGTTCTAGAACTGTGTTGCTTTAGTTTATTTTAATTTGTAAACTGAACAAGCAGCAAAAATCCTTTTTTTGACTGTTGTCTGGACAAACAGGTAGCCTCGCCCCAAATGCACACCATTGATAGAGGAAATGTTGCTCTGTTGGGCCGCTAGAACAAAAAGAGGGATGTTTTATAGCACCACAGAATCACAGTGCATAGTCGAAGACTCAGTCACTTTTTGCAAACTGTGCCATAACATGACAAAAGGAAATACGCATCCACACATTTCCTAACATGCTCACAATCCTGTATATCCCCTCACCCAGCCTCAATACCTCACTACTAAACTCAAGATGGTTTAATGCATCTCCAGAATCCAAGTACATATCACACTACCCTATTCTTTTATATCCACTCACAGCCTCACACAGGTTCTCACATGAACACACGAGTCACTGTGAACAAGCTTCTTTATAGTGCTAATGAACATGCAACGGATATCAAGATTTTCACTGAAAAATTACTTACAATTTAGGTTCTCACCTAAACCTATTGTAAGCCTTCTTTCAGAAGGCTTGGAATATAACGCACAAGTCACATGGGCTATTTTTATGATACCTTTGGGTCCTTTTTTTAAAGCTTTAAATTGAGGCACTATCAACTGCAATTGTATTGAAAAGATGGACCATGATATTAATTAAAACATCCATTTGTGTTCCATTTTAATTTTGGGGCAAGTCAGCTCACTCGGTGGCCATCTTGGCAATAATATCAGCCATGTTCTATGTAGGCAATTCAAGTACAGCTCATATCTATTTGAATGGGGAAAGACCGAAATCTCTTTCTCGTCACATACCATCTCATATCCACACATACTAATGACATAGATACACAAGAATTTGGTGTATCATTAGAATGATCAATGTTGTTAGTGACATCCGTTTTTAAGTATTTAGCACAGAAAGTGATGTTCACATATTGAAATTTGAGAGGAGATAGGTTGAAATAGCTGGATTGTGAAATAGTGTGTTATATGTGTTTTTGGAATGTGTGTGTCCACTGGTTGTATCAGTATGAGGTGATTCATTTGGTTTTAGCTTTTCTGTGTGTTTGTGTGTGTGTGTGTGTGTGTGTGTGTGTGTGTGTGTATCCTACTTCTGCTGTTTCACATGCTTACAACAGCCATCTGGAACAGAAAGAGAACAAGCAGAACTTTCTCAACAACTGTACCAATATTCCACTCTTTATCACTCTGCTCTCGGTCTGGGAGAGTTAATTTCATGTACACAAGCTCCAGTATAGCATATCCTCTCTCAGAAATGGCAAGTTTTTGTGTGTGCAAATAAGTGTGGAATGGTATCGGCAGGTAAATGGACTCTCTCTATCCTGAAGTGGATTCACAGGGTAAAAATAGTTAATGGCTTCATGAAACAGGAACTAAGAATGTGTAGTTCTGCCTGGTCAGGGTGTGTGTGTGCGCATGTGATGGGGTGTGGTCTTCACAGTGGACTCCCAGAGTTTCTCTACAGCTATTCTTAGAACGGTCACCCTGCCTTTACTGAGACACACTCACCCAGAACAATGACACTCAGACATTTACACAGTTACACACAGAAAAGAATAATAGTTCTAAACATAGAATTTACACTTATTTTCATCAAATGTTTTTCTTCCAAAGCAACTTTCAATAAAGTTCACATAGCTCTGTTTCGTAACGCAGTGAACTGCCTACCAAGACAGTATTTTAAGGCGTCACAGGTGCAGTCCCGAAGTGAAGGCTTTTCGAAGAAGGTAGGCAGCAACATAAATAAGATAACTTATTATGGCCAGATTCAAAGGCAGCATCGCATTTATCCTTTAGGGGAAAGACAATCGGTGAAACAATTCACCCAAGTTGGTGGACGAGTAGAGAGAAAGTTATCAATAAAAAATTTCAATTTATTTAAAGGAATAGTTCACCTAGAAATGAAAATTCTCTAATCATTTACCCTCAGGCCATCCCAGATGTGTATGACTTTCTTTCTTCTGCTGAACATAAAGATTTTTAGAAGAATAGCTCTGTAGGTCCATACAATGCAAGTGAATGGTGCCTACAACTTTTAAGCTCCAACAAGCACACAAACACAACATAACAGTAATTGATAAGACTCCAGTGGTTAAATCAATCCCTTTTAAGCGATCCAATTGGTGTTGGGTCATAACAGTCCAAAATGTAGCTCCTTTTTCACTGTACATCTTGCCATTGCAGTCTCTAGGCACGATCATTATTTCAAGCTCGATTACACTTCCCAGAGCTTGAGGCATGTGCAGAGCGCTAGGAAGTGTAATCAAGCTTAGACTCTTAGAGAAAAATGTTCTTTGAGGTGAAAAAGGAGTTACATTTTGGTCTGTTATCATCCAAAACCAATTGGACCACTTCAAAAGACATTGATTTAACCGCTGTAGTCTTTAGTAAAAAATTTCAGTGAAAAATTGCACTCTTAATTTAACCGTTCACAGAACCAAAGCCATGCAAATCATATGGTTCCAGTTTTTTTTCTTTTTTAAAGGAACCAGTTCTGAACAAGAACTGGTTCTCAGTTCCCAACCCTATAGCTATCTGTGTGACACGCAAAATCGCAGCCCATGCAAATCAGTCACTTATGAGCCTACACATCTGACACTCCTACACATACACACACACACACACAACACTTTACCTTGAAACCAGTATACAAGCCATGAAAATCAACTACTCCACAAAACAAGTCAATTAGAGCAAATATTTTAACTAACTAGCACAATCTCTCCTTTTAAACCCCAATTTAGTATAGACAACAACACTAACCAAAAAATTCTAGAAGAGTGTTTTAATTTAATTAAAATGTACATACACAGCACAAGTGCGTGACAAGTTTGTAGGCCTGAAAAATGCACTCAAACTCAGACAAAATGGCTGCCATCTCTAGTGGCCAGACAAGGAGAGATAAAAGCCCACAAGTGCAGTGTATACCTCTGTGTTTATTCTAATGTTAACCTCACTTAACAGGCAGCACAAACTAACTGCGGTAGTGAGAGCCAAACTCTCCCTCTCCTGCCTTTGGATGTATGATTGAAGATAATGACTCTACATACTTCCTCAAATTATTGTGACAGCAGAATCTGACTGCAGTCGTGGCTAATCCTCCTTTTACAGAACTGACCTTCAGAAGACTAAGTTTCTTACAAGAAAATGCTTGTTTACCCGTTATGTCCATGGCTAAAATGGAAAAGATATCAATTAAGACATCAAAAACTTGTTCGTCTTTTCTCTCTCACTGCAGTTAGTTTTCTTCTGTCACAACTGATATTAAGAAAAACATACAGGTTCACTTAAATTAACATTAAATATTGCTTAAAGGAATAGGTCACCCAAAAATTAAAATTCTCTTACCCAGATGCCATTCCAGATGTATATGACTGTCTTTCTTCAGCAGAACACAAATGAAGATTTTTAGAAGACAGAGCTCTGTCAGGTTCTTATAATAGAAGCACACAGGTGGCAGCACTTCGACGGTCCAAAAGTCATATTTCATATTTAGTCATATTTAGTGATCCTAACGACTCCAGTCGATCCATGAATGTCTTATGATGCAAACTGATACATTTATGTAAAAACTAAAATCGATAATTAAAACATTATTAACTTGTAAGCGCTTTCTGCCTTTACTAATAAGCATGTCGAGAGCATGAGTAAGCATGTTGGCGAGTTCACACGACAATTCGGAAGCGGTGCTTATGAGTTCTGCCATTTCAAACAGCCTCAGAGCCCTGGATGGAAGCGGCGATTTAAAGTTAAAAACATTTTAATTATTGACTTGTTTCTTACATAGCCCTATCGATTCGCTTCAGAAGACATTCATTGATCAAATGGAGTCGCATGGATTACTTTTATGCTGCCTAAATGTGACTTTTGGACCAAAGTGCTGGCACCCCTGTCCTTTCATTATAAAGACCTGACAGAGCTCCATCTTCTTCTAAAAATCTTAATTTGTGTTCTGCTGAAGAAAGACAATCATACACATCTGGGATGGCATCAGGGCAGAAGTGGACTGGCCATAGGTAGAACCGGGATTTTCCTGGAGGGCCGGCCGCGAAACAGGGCCAAACATAACATCTCTCCCCCACCCCCATCAACATTTGGTCATGCAGAATAGGGCTGCAACTAACGATTATTTTGATAATCGACTAATCTAATGATTATTAGAACGATTATTCGACTATTCCGCCAATTACTGCAACGATTAATCATTTGTTATTAACTGACTATTCAGCTTGTGCCTCGATTCGTTATATTAAACGTGCTTACTAACAATAAAGTGGACAAAATCATCTTTTAAAAATCTCTCTAAATGACTCACTGAATTGCAAAGGAAAAAATACGTGGATTTTTATTGTTTAATTCGTTAAAAAAATTTTTACTGCTAAAAATCCTATTGTTATCAAGTGTTTTTGTCTTGTTACCATTTAAAATGATCTAAAAATCCTTAAAAAAAGATACATTTACTTGAGAAGGAACATATAAGATATTTAGACTTGTTTTTGGAGAATGTATCTTGAAGTGTATTTTGTATATAAGTGTATTTTTTCACTTGTTTATACTTCTGCCAGTGCAGTAAAGACAAAATATACTCATATTCAAGATACATTCTCTGAAAGCAAGTCTAAATATCTTATATACTGCTTCTCAGGTAAATGCAGCCACATCTCTATATTAGGGGCAAGTGGGGCTAAGCCCCACCAGAAGTGACTCTGCTGTGCAAATTGCATGGCATCATCATACATTTATTTTACGAAATAATATATTTTCCGCAACTTAAACGTGTTTATTGTCCATAATACAAGAAAAAAGTATATATTCTATTATTATTAAGTTATGTTGCATAAAAGCCACTTAATCATTCTCATTTGCTATGCGTGGGGCTAGCCTTTCATCCTTAATGTTATTCAACGTAGATCTGGAGAATGTCATATGCATGTGCAATGAGCATTCAACGATGGCCTGAGGGGCTAGTTTGCCTTTGCCCCTGAGCCAATCAAAAGCTTCGATCATATTTATGTCAAGCTGTTGACATGAGCATCGGAAGTTACCACTCTTGACTGCAGTCCTGCGTAGTGAACTTCATTGGTAAGTTTTAAAAGCTAATTTTTTCTAATGTGCTGTTGGTTGGATTAGTTAAGCACCGTTCCTCATTTCATTGAATTGTATGCTATTGCGTTGAGGTGTTGTGTTGTTGATGCATTGGTTTGTATTAGATATTAATGACTGCTAAATATTGGGAGTCTGTCGTTTTGATTACTTTTGTTATGTTGTTCATTTAAGTTAGTGAGATAATATGCACACCCTTTGACGATTTGCCTATTTGTGGTCTACTTTCAGTCACTTGACCTTTTTGACGTGGATGTGCACGTCTTAGTGGTATTTTGTGCTTAGACTAAATTATTAGGGATTTTTGTATGGCATCATGTTCAGAGGTTGCCCCTCTGTACAATTTCTGTCATGGTCTATTTTTATCAGTCATACTTGTTTTCATTTTATAAGTACTAGGGCATTGAGGGGCGTAGCATCCATTATAATGGCATATAAATGACAGTAAATAGGCTTTTATGATAGATTTTTTGACACCCTTTGTTTGAGTCCATTGGAACCAATGAGTTCTAGTGTGAAACTTCTACCTGTCAATCAACCGCTGCGTTAAAACAAGGTTTTTAAACTTTGCCAGTTAAAGCGCATACACACATGCACAAGTTCACAAAACTTCATAGTCCATGATGCGAACATAAAGTGTAACATGAGAAGCACATCTGTGAAGCTCAGTTAACACAGTTACTCCACTAAAATAACAGACAATTCTGCTCTAAACGTGATGTTTACGCTTATTAAATGCATGCATTGGCTGAATTGGCATAGTTGGCTGAAATGATGCACTGCTTTTTTGTGTTTTCTTTTTGTTATTATCAAGTTTGCGCTTTATTATCATGCAATAACACAATGAAGTAATGATTGATGTATGCAGTCATGAAATCAGATACCCACTACTCAAAATCTAAACACAAAAGAGATGCACAATACCAGGTGTAAATGATGATGATGCCAGTTAATATGCATTTAATACGCATATTAATACCAGGGAATAAACAGGGCACATGCACAGTGGGAATGTGAGGGACAAAGATGAAGTAAAAACTGATGCACTATGTTAAAAAAAAAATTCTTGTTTCTTTTTTGTCAAAATGACTTATTCGTCAATGTTTCAAAGATCGGTCAAATAACTGATTATTAAGTGACTGATTGTGCCCCACACTAAATAATGACCCCGAGACACCACTGGGTAAATGTATCTTGTTTTAAGGATTTTTAGATTTTAATTTTTTTTTTTTTTTTTTTTTATTAAATAAACCAAAAGACTCAATCTAAAACCATTTAATTGTTTGCATTGTATAATGGGCTAAGACTACACTCTCTCACCTTTTTGGTCACTTCGAGTCATCTTTAACTCACAAAAAACTAACTCCCTCTTCTTAATAGAGCTTGAATTGTTGATTTTCTTCAAGATAAGATACACACCGTGACACATATATTATGATTCCCTACATCACGAGCCATCACGTTATAATCTAGCTGCAGCAAGCGCGCGCGAGGGATAAGCGTCTCCGCGCGAGACTGTGTATCAGCCGGGAGAAGTTTGAAACTCTCTTGCGTTGTTTTTACACGACTCATATAAGCGGCTCTGACCGCACAGCGAAATGCCAGTTTTGGAGTGTGTGCTTATTTATAAAACCCACTTCCTTATTATTTGAACTTTAATAAAGGATGCATTAAAGATATAACGCCGGGGTATTACCTTTTTAGACGCTCTGACAGGCAAGTTTTGCTCAAGTGGAACGCAAGGTACGGCTCCACTTTATTTCACGTCAAGATGACACTGCTTCTATATCTACTTATTTTGTATTATAATTCCCTCATACTTTGCAATCTAGATCACCTAAATCTGTTTGGAAAATTTCGAGTGCGTCTGGACTGTGAGCTTCCTCTCCTCAATCAAGCGTGAACTGAAGTGCTGCTCTCCTGCGTCATCATTAGCATTTCAAAAGATCTCATGTTGCGTTAAATGAGATCAAACGACTATTCGACAACGGAAATTTATGTCGACAATTTTTTGTTGTCGATAACGTCGACTAATCGTTTAAGCCCTAATGCAGAACAACTTCAAATGCTGATAAAGCATCAATGCATAACATTTATTTGTAGTTCTAAAGAGTTGAGACATTATGGTCTGGAATCTAAAGTTATTTTTAATATGTACTGAATGTCATCTCTGTACTTCTGTCAACAGAATTAAACTTAAAACCAGTGTGAGAACATAGGATGGCAGAGAGAACATGATTAAAATATTTTGTAGCCTAAAATGTACATCATGTGGTAACACCTCATTTTACTGGTTTTATTCAAGTATATCAAAAAGTCTAATTTAAATCAACTGAATTACTAACAAGTCATTCTTAAGAGTCAGATTTTGTAAAAATAGCTCCTTAAGATAAAAACTGCACATTTTCACCTTTAGTGCAGAAAAATATAAAGACACGGACTTCAGTGATTCCATTAACAGAATTGACTTTAAATTTAGAACATAAACAAATTTTACAAATATTTACTCATGGTTTATGGTGTTAATGTGACCTTTATAAGTTGTTCACTTTCTCGCATCCTCACTCCCTATTACCTTATCCTACAGAGGTCACGTAACACCCACTCAGTATGCTAAGAGGAACTGATGACTGGAGGTGAATTTGTGCGAGTGTATATGAGAAGAGGGAGAGTTTGAGAGCGAGAGAGCAAGGAGTGTGTTGACTCTAAAAGAGGCCATTTTAGTACATTAGTTGTAATACACAGCAGCATTCTGAGCAACAGAAACCTGTAGCGTAAAAGGGGCTCATGCTCACTGCACAAAGCTGTGTGTGTGACAGAGTTTATGTGTGTGTGTGTGTGTGTGTGTGTGCACCGCAGTTCAGTGAAACTCCAAATAAGGTACTGTGCGGCAGCGTCAAGTCTAGCTGGCCCCGAACAGGAAATGTTCAAACAGGAAGTGATGTAAGCACAGTGTAAGTACAGAAACATTGAGTCATTCTCAGAAAGAGACTCTTAGACTTTAGTCTACAATAACGACCCAAAAAATTTCTGACTCATTTTACAGTCCAGTACAATTCCATCTGCACATCCAAGGAACCTCTAAAAATACACTTCATGTGCCTGATGATAGGAGAACCGCAGAGGCCTAAGTGTACTAGTCGAAAAAAGTATACACTATGTAATGTGCAGTATAATGTGGATGTTTTAACCTGTTGGGAGTCTACAACACAACCATTGTCACTCTTCATAACTAATCTGCCCTTATAGCCTAAACACTTGTGACATTATGGGTCTGTTCCAAAACCTAGTGAGCAGCCTCCTGAGTCAGCACTTTAAGACATCATAGGCATGCCAAATTGAATTCGGCCAAATTCTAGGGTAGGCGATCCCAGAATACACCATGATGAGCTAGGTGGAAAAATAAATCCAAGATGGCGGGTGAAGCGAAATACATTTTTTGTTTATAAATATACTTATAATCTATTAAATACTGAAAAGTATTGATAATAATGAGTTTAATATGTTAGAAAACCGACTATTTTACACAAAATGTGTGTTCTATGCGTATTTATGCTCAGAGTATCGCGCCATTCATCTCACTGTATTGAAATCAGTTGTGAGTCGAGTCTCCCATGCGCTGCGCATGAGGAGCGCTATTTGAATGACATGTGTAGTTGCTACCTATTAAAAGTGTTTAAAATCGGTCTCTTATGAGGCTCCATTTCAGTTAGAATGCTGCCATAGAAGACAGATGCCTATGTAGGCAGGAAACAGCGAGGCAGCTCACCAAGTTTTGGAACAGACTCTATATCATTCAGACAATTGTCTACATCCACACTCAATCTGCCTTTGAGCTGAGCTTCTCTTTCTCATTCTGCAACATGACAGACTACACACAGTCAAAGCAAAACCATCCTGTGACTTACCATCATGCATCTGAGTCCATCATACAAACACTATATGCTCTGCATGGGTGTGTGATTGACTTATGTTGGGGGGGGAAACTCAATAACCTAACACTTGGGCTTTAACTTGGAGTTTAACCATGTTATTATCAACATTTAACGAACATTCCTTCTTAAATTGCAGATATGCAGTGATGTGGAAACTTGACAGCACAGCTGATGTTGAACCAGCTCTAAATCTGTTACCGTGTATACGTGCCAATTTAAAAACTAATATTTTAAATTAACTTTTATCATTTTTAAATACATTAGGAACATTATATAATGTTACTTAGTGACGTATTAATAAAGTTTAATGCTTGCAGTTACTTTATAGTTTAATGGTTGAAACATTGTAAGATAATTCTGCTCTTAAGAATCTTTAAATACTGTTTCAATTTTTCACCCAGTCTGTATAAGGAGAAGAGTACTGAAGCCAGTTTTAAGAGTAAAAGTCCCTTACAAAAAGTACTGCATAGAATTATCATATTCATGTACAACAGTATTTACATAGTACTCCAAGGTATTTCAAAATAATACCATGGTACTACTACAGTACATGACCAAAACCCATTGCATTGCAATGGGACATTTCCAAAAGCATAGCATTACCATGGTAAAAAAAAAAAAAAAAAACAAATCATGGTAGTAAGATGGTACTTCCTGTTATAAGGCCAAGTTCTTTGAAATACTAATTTTAATATATGACTTCTGTAATAGGCTGGGCATAGCAAGCAATTCTGGGGCCCCTGACTGTACATCGCTCTTGGGCCCTTACCTTTAAAAAAAAATACATTTTAGAATTTGTTGTGGGGCCCCTGGACTCCTAGAATCATTACCACCTTTCACCCCACTAACTAGGGCACTGGTAATAGGCCTGCAAGTGTGTTGTTATTTTTGAGAAAATCTTCAGTATAACCATAAAAACAACTAAAGGCATTTCACTGAAAAACAAAGATGAGAGCTATATTTGTCCATGTTTGTGTGATTTGAAATGTAATCTATACCCAAATGATTTATGACTGATTCATAAATTGAAAACATTGCAAGGTGTAGCCAAAAAAAAAAGAGACTCTAGCCAAAAACAGCGCATTTAGGTTGGTCTCTGCGCTTTTTTGGTGAGCACCACGCCTTGGCATACAAAATTGTCTAAGATTGCGCCATGAGCACGTCCGGTCCTCCCATAATGACGGGCAAGTTCCAGACCAGTCGCTTCTGACGCGCCTCATAGTTTCCAATCCAAAATCCCTTATCAAGCACATCGAAACCGCTGAACAAACCGGCAGGACAGAGGCGCTAAAATGAACTGGACGCGGTCTTTTCACGGAACTTTGATGGGAAGCCAATCAGATTTGGGGAGGTTGGGGGTGGGGGGATTTACAGGTCGTCACCGAGTAACGGTTCGGCCCCTGTACAACACAAAACGCGACTGGCAAACAGAACAGCCGTAGGGGCAACATATATTGGTGTGTTATAAAAAATAAAATAAAGCACGTTACGTTTTATGTCCAGTTGACAATTACTTTTAAAACGCAACATATAGCGAAAGTATTGAGAAATCATCGTGTTAATTTGCAACGCAACAAGTTACGTTCTTCAGTGAATTCAGATGAACATCCGTCATTGTCCAAATAATTAATTCTTGCCATTAATAGTGCATTGCATTGCGTATGGCCTACTGTTCACCCGGGGGAACTAGTTGGCCAAAAAATGCCAACTGCTTTCCAATAAGTGAAAGACCATCCTCGCTCCTTTCGAGCGCCTACGCGTCGCTACTGTCTCCTGTTTCACCAAAAAATGCGCAGCTTTTGAAAGCATTGTTAAATCTTTTTTACCTTTGTTTGCTACAACATAAAGTCAAATAAACTGTTTCCGTTTCACACGGGTACTTACCGTTTTCGGCATTTTGACAGTAATTGATCTCTTCTCTCACGGATGTCACAAACTGAGCTGATACAGTGACAAACAGCCAAACTTTTTCCCATCGGCTGAACTCCACGCGCAAGAGCGAACTACAGTTACCGCCCGCCTGGAAAAGCTTCTCCTCAAATCTCTCCCAGATCCCGAACGCAAAGTTTTACTTTTCACTGCGTTTGTCGCTTAAATTTGTGATGTTCTTGTTGGTGGTGGTCCTAGAGTCGATTTCCTGCTAACGGAACTGAGTTTTGAAAACCACACCCAGCCTAGCGATGGAGGCACACCAAAGCGCGTTTGATTAAACTCCGCCCGGATTCGCACAGGCCCCGTTATATGCTGCTTTGTGTCCCATAGACCGAGGCTCGAACGCGCGCGCTCTGGGAATGTGAGGAGGGGGTATCCCACACAAGTCCAGCAGTGACGTCATTTTCCCCAGAAATTCCAGGCTTTTGGAGTTTGGTATGGAAAATACTAGAGGCACAAAGCAAAACTTTATTTGGAAAAAAAGATACATAGAAAGAAATTACTTTAACACGATATAGCGTACTGTATGTCTCACACTTGAATTCTAAAAAATAAAAAATATACATTTTAAAATATGTAAATCACTGAAGAAGCCTGTACACATGCCACTCTCTCACTTGCAGTGGTTCAAGACTGCAAACTCTCCCTATAATAAACACAGTGGAACTTTTTTATAGGCTTTACAAACAAACAAATTAGGCCATTAATTAAATGAAATAAGTTAGTTAAATTCTAATTATACTTGGGAAATACATAAACTGTCAACTGGTGTCATGAATAAGCTAGCTCTGATATGTTTTGGATTTGATCCCTCAGACATCACTGTCTTAAAAAACATCATTCACCTGTAATGGATATTATGAACATGGGCTTGGGATTACTTTAGTAAACCTTTGTTAGTCAACACCATTCGCCGCTGCATCCACAGATGCAAGTTAAGACTTTACTATGCAAAGCAGAAGCCCTACATCAACACTGTCCAGAAGCACTGCTGACTTCGCTGGGCTCGGTCTCATCTTAGATGGAAAGTAGAACAGTGGAACCATGTTTTTTGGTCTGAAGAGTCCACATTTCAATTAGTTTTTGAAAAACACAGCTGTCTTGTTCTCCAGGCCAAAGAGGAAAAGGACCATCCAAGCTTTTATCAGTGTCAGGTCCAAAAGCCAGTGTCTGTATGGGCCAGGGGTGTGTCAGTGCCCATGGCATGGGTAACTCGCTTATCTGTGAGGGCACCATTAATGCAGACAGATATGTACAAATTGTGGAGCAGCATATACTGCCATCCAGCACCGTCTTTTCCAGGGATGTCCTGGAATTTTCAGCAGGACAACTTCAAACCCCATACTGGCCGAATAAGCAGATAGTGCGGGTGCTAAATTGGCCCGCCTGCTGTCCTGACCTGTCTCCAATTGAAAATGTGTGGTGCATTATTAAGCACACAATACGGCAACGAAGACCCCATACAACTGTGCAGCTGAAGACCTGCATAATGAATGAATGGGGGACAATTCCACTTTTTAAACGTAACAAACTTGTGTCTTCAGTGCCTATATGCTTTTAAGTGTTATTAAAAGAAATGGTGATGTTTCACAGTGGTAGACACTCGACTGTCCCAACTTTTTTGGGGTGTGTTGCAATCATCTGATTTCAAATGACTGTACATTAAAAAAAAAAAAAAAAAAATTAATTCACAAAGTAAAACATCATATAATGTTTAGTTGTAGAGCTTTCAATATAACAAAGGGTGAATATAATTTACAAATCACTCCTTTATTGTTTTTATTAGCATTTTCATACCATCCCAACTTTTTCGGAATTGGGGTTGTAGATAGATGGATGGATGGATGGATATATATTACTGTATATAGACCTTATCTTAATTTGACCATATTCAGTGTGATGGTTGAGCCATTTCTGAACAGTTTCCTAGACAAGTCCTTCTGAGGCTGTGGGCTAGGCCCCTCCTCAGCATTCAGTGCTAGAATGAGACGGTCTAGTAAGTACATGGCAATTCATATGCTTAGAATCATGTGATATTTTACTTTGTTTAGAAAACCTATATAATTCAGAAAATTAGAAATATGTCCTTAATCTCTAAATTATTTTAGTAAAATGTTTTATCCACAGAGCTAGAGTCACTCAAAAAAGCCTTTCAAATACAAAAAATACAGAACCCTAGAATTGTAAAAACTATAAAACGTTTAAAGCTTTTCAAATTCATGTAACTGCCCTTTTATTTCTTTCTCTTTTTTGTGCTTTGTATCTTCTAATTTGTTGTATTGTCTAAACTACTTGCCCTTTTTATATTTCTACATACTGGCATTGCTGCAAATGCAAATAAAAACTTGAAGAGAAAGAAAAGTGTGCATGACTGCGTCATAAAGGTTTCCATCTCCTCTGTCACGCCATTCGTTTTCTGCCACTTTTTTAAATAATTTAGGACATGTGCAAGGGATTGCGGGTGACTGAAGCCACGAAGGATGCACTTGATGCATCCTCTTAAATATGGCAAACGAAGGCTGCGAAACGAGGCTGCCTTCCAAGGGTCCTCACAATTGAGATGGCCTTCCACAATGCTTGATGACATGGCAGCTGAGATATACAGCCTAACGAGGCTGTAGCCTTCCGATTGAGAAGCACCCATATATTACCATTGGAGTAAAATGGATTACTTTTATGTTGCCTTTGTGATTTTTGGAGCTTCAAAGGCCTGATCACCATTCACTTGCTTTGTATGGACCTTCAGAGCTAAAATATTCTTCTAAAAATCTTGTAAAATCTTGTAAGGGATCTTGTATTTAGCAAAAGAAATAAAGTCACACATCTGGGATGGCATGAGGATGAGTAAATGATTAGGGAATTTTTATTTTTGAGTGAACTATCCCTTTAAGGGTGTTTCAGCTGGAAACCATTGCATTCTAGTTAACATTTGATTGACATCTTAAAAAAAAAAAAGAGCAGATTTACTTACATTCTAAATCATAAATGTCTCAAAGACATCTCCTGAATGTCCTTTTGACATCCGAGTGGAAACGTCTTATAGGCGAATTGCAGATGAGCAAGCACCTGTTCTGTGCAATGGTAAAGCTCATAAATAATTTTCTTGCTATTTCTGAACATCCACACAAC
Source organism: Myxocyprinus asiaticus (assembly GCF_019703515.2). Lineage (NCBI taxonomy): Eukaryota > Metazoa > Chordata > Actinopteri > Cypriniformes > Catostomidae > Myxocyprinus > Myxocyprinus asiaticus. The sequence continues at coordinate 16,876,158 of NC_059346.1, read as the reverse complement.
ATGGATCAGTGGTCAAAAAAGGGCTACTAACTTAAATGCTGAAGGTTGGGGATTCAAATATTGAAGAGTCACTGAGATCTGCTATAATTACAAAAAAATTACCATGGTAAAACATGGTGAGAGGAGGGTGGTGGCACATTAAATGGATAGCTCACCCAAAAATGAAAATTCTCTCATCATTTACTTACCCTCATGTCATCCTGGATGTGTATGACTTTCTTTTTTGCAGAACAAAAACAAAGATTTTTAGAAGAATATCTCAGCTCTGTAGGTCAATTCAATGCAAGTGAATAGTGACCAGGCCTTTGAAGCTCCAAAAATGAGACAAAGTCAGCATAAAAGTAATCCATACCAGTGGTTCAATCAATGACTTCTGAAGCGATCCAGTTGGTTTTGGGTGAGAACAGACCAAAATATAATTCCTTTTTTGATGTACATCTTGCCATTGCAGTCTCTAGGCACAATCATGATTTAAGGTCCGATTACACTTTCTAGTGACTGACACATGCGCAAAGCGCTAGATAGCGCTTGGAAGTGTAATCGAGCTTGAAATCATGATCGCCAAGGAGCCTGCTGTCGAGATATACAGTGAAAAAGGAGTTACATTTTGGTCTGTTCACACCCAAAACCAACTGGATCACTTCAGAAGTCATTGATTAAACCACTGGAGTCTGATGGATTATGTTTTTGCTGACTTTATCTGCTTTTTGGAGCTTCAATGTTCTGATCACCATTCACTTGCATTGTATGGACCCACAGAGGTGAGATATTCTTCTAAAAATATTCTTTTGTGTTCTGCAGAAGAAAGAAATTCATACACATCTTAGATGGCATGAGAGTGAGTAAATGATGAAAGAATTTTCATTTTTGGGTAAACTAACCCTTAAAGGCATATGTGTGTAAAGTAATGATACCAGTGTTATGATGGGTACTCCTTTGTGTAAAACCATATTCATTTTAATTTTATTAAAATAAATATTTATGTTGATGACAGTGTTGGACCATTTACCATTCTACCAGTAGTACTGTGTAGCAATGTTACTTATATATATATATATATATATATAAAATGTGGATGAGAAGGGCCAAAATATGGACTGCTCCGTACGGAACCATTGTTAATAAGCACTTTTGCCAGGGGAACGTTTAACCTGCCGCACCGCTGGCGGGGCGTGGTTTGGGATGTGTATATGCACAACGTGAAAGTTATATGAATCACTAGAATTTTTCGATCTGAATTTGATTTATTTACCCTGTTGGGGCCTGATTATTTTGTAAACAGCCAGGCTAAAAAACTAAGATGAAGAAGAAAACGACGGGGAAGACGCGTCACGTCGTGGCCTGGATGAACAAAGCGGAGTACGAGCATGTGCTGGAGCATCTGTACTCCAGAGACCCCGCGCTGCAAAAACACGCTTTGCACAGGATCTCTGCGTGGAAGGGCAGGTACGGGTGTCCGGGGTGTTGTGAGTGTGACATTAATGTCATGTCTTCGATAATGCAGAAGAGGCAGTGAATGGCATTTTAATGGGACGTGACATCTGATGTTGTTTGGTCTATTGTTGCAATTTGTAAATATTTTAGACTTAAGGATTTTATTCCTTTGCCATGAGATATAGAAGATGTTTGGTCAAAATGCACATACTTATGGCATATAAAAAGTTATTATCGAATCTGCAGTGTGGTGCTTCAGCTAGACAGGTTTGGTGTGGGACTTTAAGATTTACTGTCTGTTGCTGTAGGTTCGGAAACAACACTCCAGTAGCCGTGGAGAGCACAGCAGACCTGGTTCGGTGTCAGGTGCTGGACAGCACGGGCCAGCTGGAGGCCAATGACCTGGTGCTGCTCTATGGCATGGCACTGGTTCGGTATGTTTCTCATGACTTTCATCCCTGCTGATTTCCTCACAAACATGTAATACATACATACTGGAATGTAATGGAGTAGATTTGGTTTGAACACTGAGGGGGACTAAATGTCGGTTTCATTACAACGCATTACACTATGCATAATAACAGTTAAAATTAATGCACAGATAAACCGTCTGAGGAAAAAATCGGTTTTGCAATTATTTGCACATTTTCTTATTATGCAACAACACTGATGCTAAAAAATGCATGTCATATAACAATTGTCTAAGTGGACGTATTTCTGGGGGATATGTGAACGCTAAGGGAAGTCCTATTATAAGAAAACTGCTAAATACACACACACACACACACACACACACACACAAATATAGGAGGTAGAGACGCTCCAGTCTAGGGCACAACACCACTTATGTGCATCCCAAGCTCAATTGATGTGCTAAAGTGTAAACGGAGTGCTTCAAATGTGTGTAAATGTAATTATTGTGGGTGCGCAACATGTAGTTCATGGCATTAAACAGTTTTTTCTTCTGCATCAGTTTATTAAAGCAATCTGTTGTCTGTCAGACACCACAACATTAAGAACTGGCTACAGACTCTAAATACTGTCCACAACACCTTATAAATAAACCTGTGGACTATGCATAATAATGAGAACATTGCTTACAGCAGGCAGTTTAAAGTCCAATCATGACATTTACAAGACAATTGACATTTATTTTTGAATGCGGTGAATTTTTACAGAAGCAATGCTTTAAATAATGAGGACGATTGAAGATGCAAATTTTTCAAAGTTTACTCGCTGATAGTAACTACTGTACACGTAATGCACTGCGTGCTGTCAGCACCCTTACACATTAGAAAAAGTGGCATCTTTAATTCATCACTTTAAAATCAACACAGCTAAAAATATTAAACTTACTAGTTTGTTGTTGGACGACTAGTGGAGAACTGTCCCATTTGTAGAATGTGTATCATTCTGTGACTTCTGTCTGCTTGTTTTACATCCGTCATCTTCAGTCAGTCATTTAAATGCTGCCAAACAGCAGATTTAAGTCACTTTTTTGATTGATATGAGTCTGGTAGATCAAATTCCTCTGTTATATTTTGGAACTTGTGTGTTTAAGTTTCAGTTTCACATGAATTGAAAGTTCGCGACACCTGGCCGTTAAAGCACCATGTGGCCACTGTCCGTAACCATAGCAACAGCTCCAGTACCCACACAGGCATGAGTTTTCCCATTTAGGCTTACAAAATCTTCGAAAAACTCTTTTATATTATATATTTATACATTACAATATCTTCGCCACGTGTAAATAAAGCATTTCATGGTTTTTAACCGTGGATTCTAAATTCTTATGGTTAAATTAACAGTGATGCCTTTAACATCTTCACTGACTCCACATCTGACTCCTGTGATGTATTTCATGTTTTCTAAATTCATATGAAAGTTGTGTGTGGGTTACAGACCTACAGACCAAAATTGCACGTTGTCAGCCACAGACTGTCTTGGGTGTTTTATTCCTGCAGGGGGTGCTTGACCCTTCAAAACAGAATCCTCTATTCATCCGCATTTAAATCTAAGAACGCTCTATATCCATTTGGAGACATTTTACGCTAGATAGTTATTTTTAGTCATGCTTGTGAATGAAACCCGCCTCAGCATTATCTATAAAAGCATTTTTAAAAATCCTCATCCAGAAATAAAAAACTACTGTGAGTTCAAACAACTGAACTAGAATTATTGTTTGTTTCAGGTTTGTTAATCTCATCACAGAACGGCAGCAGAAAAAAATCGCTAAACCTTTACGGCATTTAGCCAGAAATGTAAGTCTGAACACATCAGTTAATTTGATCTTTTTAGCTGTCATAACTGCAATTCTGACTAAAATTTGTTCTCTGGCAGTTAAATATCCCAGAGTGGGTGGTTAACCTCAGGCATGATCTGACGCATCACAGACTCCCGACTCTAAAGTGGTGCAGAAAAGGTGAGAGACACCTCTCAGCCAAAAAACACTTACTTTGAATTCTGATAAGAGTATGTCTACAGGCACTCCTCTGTTTACTGCATATCGTGTTTGTAGTTTAACACTGAGATTTGAAGGGTTTGAGTTATGCATAAGCATCAAATTTAAAGTAACAGTAAGAACCCCCATCTTGGACTTTTGCTGACTCCCAGCGGCTTGGATGCAGTATCATTTAAAATCAATAGTTTTCAATTTCAGATGCATTTGTAGAAATTAGTATTCACAGTCAGTCATGATTAAATCAATAAGTGAAAGTGTCAAATAACAGGACGGTTACTGAGATTAAGCGAGTAGTATTCGGCAGGTCATGTGATTATAATATGGCAGCCCCCATGTGCTGACCCCCTCCATTTAGAATAAAACAGCTTTTATAAGGTTACTGATATGACTGGAGTCTTCATTTTAATGTGAGTGGTCATGGTTTCCCGCATATATTGTCTTTAGGAGTTAAACTTATTTAATGAGGAAAAAATGACTTGTTGCTCTTTTAAAGCACCACCCTCATTGTTTCATGGACTATCTCAGCCTCTGAATGGACTTGAATTGCCATTAGAAAGCTGAGATCCTCCCCTTTGCAATGATATATAACATTTTATCATCAATAGTCGAAAACATATTTTCTGATGATTTGTTTTGCATGCTTTTCCTTTTGGATGGCATATTTTGTTCTGAACATCTAAGATATAACATTGGGTTATTCAGCCAAGCAAGCTCACAGACAAATATAGCTCATTTTTTAGAAAACGTCCTAAGGTAAAAGCAGATATAAAGTTTTTAGCTACTTGGGGCTTACAGCAGCAGTTATTGGAGCATAATAGAGATGTTTGTATTTGATCACTTACAAAAATCATATTTCATTTTGTGATTCTTTTGAAAATCTTTCGAACTGTGGTATTAGGGCAACAAAATTAAATGTACAGTCACATTCCTGAGAGTGAGAGCTTTTATTTCATATATGACTTGTCCATTTATTATGCTATGTTCAGGACTTTTATTTTCATATAATTATTTCTACCCCATTACCTCTATAGGGCGCTAATTTTCAACGCAAATGTTTTGAGGCCTTATTTTGTTATTTTAAGTAACATAATTGCAGAAGTGATAGTTATCTCTGGAAAGTTCAGATTCTAATCTTTCAAATGATACCTCATATGCCTGACTTATGTATACGGAGACTTTAACGTTTTAAGCGTAAACCTTTTTCACGATATAGCGCCCCCCTTTGGACCCGCCAGCGGGTCCATAGAGTTTAAGAGATGCAGTGGACCTTCTAACTTGGTAAATTACGAAATATTATTTTCTTTTTTAAAATAATCATAATTGTGGTCACATTTTAGCTTTTGAAAAATGTGCAAATTCCATGTATTCCATCAATATTTATAATTTCTTGGAATTGCATTGATTATATTGCATACATATGTTTTATTACATGTTTATTGTTTATATGCCTAATTTGTACTATTTACGAGTATTTACTGTACATTGATATATAGAACAAGAACTAAAACGGTACTGTCTCTTTAAGACTACCGGCAGCAGTTCAGCTAGTGAGTGCATATTAACAAGAGAGAACATGCACGGTTTCTTAGCACATCCCTGCTATCTTTGATACAACTGACTTTAAAGAACAGAAAGGGTATTAAAAGAGACATTATTCAATGACAAATGGATTGCACGGATCTTGTCTTTGGACACACTTTACACGGGACGAGTCAAACCAAACTTTTACTTTCAACATGCAGTGAAAAGATCTTGGTGCATAGAGTAAAATATAGATGTCGGGATTGTTCAAATGAAGATCACATTTAATTTGAAAATGTATATACCCATCCCTAATTTTATTATTTTTATTTTAAACCACACATGTGATTTTGTTAGGTTCAACATAGCAAAATCCAATTCTTTTCGTGTACCTCCTGGAACCTGCTTACGTACCCCCATTTGGGAATCACTGGTATAGACTGCTTTCATGATAATTTGCTTTTTGTGTGTGATTTTGGAACTTGCCATTGTAACTAACCATACACTTTCATTTTATGGAATAGGCTGCAAAAAAAAAAAAATTATGGGTTTGGATCGACATGAGGATGAGTAAATGATGGCAATATTTCATTTTTGGGTGAAATATTTCTTAACCTTATAATCTGAGACTCTCTAAGCTCAGCTGTTTATAGATACATCTTTGTGCAGGTGTTTATAATTATATTTGTGTAATTGTGTTTATGTTTGTTTGAACCTCAGGTTGTGAATTTGTCCTGAACTGGTTGCAGCAGGAGTATTGGTCTCGCCAGCTGGGCGGTCAGCTGACTAATGACTGGGACTCTTCATCAGAAGAAGAGGGTGAAGAAGAGGGTGCTAAAAGACAAGAGGGAGATCTGCTCCGCAGACAGAGAGAGATAGAGGGACACAGTGAGTTTAGCTGTAGAGTGGTGTCTTCCATACGTTGTCATTTGTGCTGTTCTGTCAAGAAAGGAGACATTTAAAGACCATTTTTACAGTTTAATTTAAGCTCCGAAACTGCAACAAGCCTGAACAAAATACATTTATAGTTTATAAACATTTTATATTTCTTAAAATGCAAGTATTACTTGGGTTCTCAGTGTTCTATCTGTAATTTATAAAATAATGAATGGCAGGCAGTTAAATATTTGTTGTCTTTTGTTTCCTTTCCAGAGAAAGTCAGAGAACTCCTCATCTCTTATGAACAAGAACAGTTTCAGGTAAATCTTTCATGATTAAAGAACAGATCTCGCATTGTTTTAGTGCTCACCACCAGAGGACAGTATGAGCTTACAATTGTGAGAGCCCTGCCTTATGACTGCAAAGTGGTGTTCATGCACAGTTCTGTGTATCTCTGCTGTTTTTTATGTCTAATGTTGAACATTCTGTGATGTGTGTCCTAATGCAATGAGATTTTTCAAGTATAAAGTCTCCCATCAGACTAACCAAAGCAAGAAGGCGTAACTGTTCTAATAATAATATTAATGTTTTATTTATATAGCATCTTTCCAAGAGCTCAAGGTTGCTTAACAACAAAAGTACATATATGGACAATACATAAAAAAATAAAACAATTAACAATTAGTGATGGAGTTGAAATTATATGTGGAAAGGTAAGTCTTTAATTGAGATTTGAATGTGGAAATAGAGGTAATATTACAGTGGTTAGGTGGAAGTGAGTTCCAAAATGTAGGAGCTACAACACTAAATGCCTTGCCACCCATAGAGGAGAGTCGAAATCGTGGGACAGAAAGCAGTCAAGCATCAGAGGACCGGCGTGTACACATAGGAGTGTAGGTGAGGAGTATTTCACATAGGTAGTGCGGAGCAAGGCCATGAAGTGCTTTGAAAGTTAACAGAAGTATGTTGAATTAAATGCAAGATAAATGAGTAACCAGTGAAGATCGAATAGGATGGGGGGTGATGTGTGCTGACCGTTTGGATTAAGTGAGAACTCTAGCAGCAGAATTTTGGACTTTGTAACCTAGCAATGCTTTTGGTGGCTAAGATAATGAACAGAGCATTGCGATAATCATGACGCGAGGCTATGATTGCATGGACTAATGTTTCACCATCAGTCTGGCTAAGAATTAGGCAGAGACGTTCTATGTGGTGGAGATGAAAAAATGCAGTTTTGATGAGGGAGCTAATGTGGGCTTCAAGGGTGAGGGAAGAGTCGAGTGTGATGCCAAGATTTTTAACAGTATTAGAGGGTCTAATGGGTGTTCCGTCAATATCAGTACATACTACTGTGTTTCTGGTGTGAGTTGGTGGGCCAAAGATCATGATCTGTTTTTCAGTGTTGAATTTGATGAAGTTGCAACTTAACCAGTTTTTTATATTGTTGATTCAGGTGGCTAAAGTAGCGTGTGATAGGGTTATGTCAGATTGAAAAGCTGTATAAATTTGTGTCATCTGCAGAACAATGATAACTGAGACCATGATGGCGAATAATATGACCAAGGGAAAGCATATATATTGTGAAGAGAAGTGGACCCAGAACAGAACCTTGGGGGATACCTTGGGTAAGAGGGGTCATGGGGGATTTGTAATTTCGAATAGAAATATAGTATTGTCTACCAGTGAGGTAGGAGGAAAACCAAGAAAGTGCTGCCTCAGTCATACAAATTTCAGAGAGTCAGGAGATAAGTGTATTAGAGCCCGACCGATATGGGATTTTTGAGACAGATACTGATTACCGATATAGCTAATTTTTGAGCTGGAATGAAAACAGACCTTTTCTATGTGGATTGTGCACCGATATGACTATGCAGAGGTACTCAGAAGGCTGCTTTCTTAAATATTTTTATCAAAGAACATTTGACATTATTATAAATTGTCAACAAATTCTAGAAATGAACACTGAGAAAATAAAGAATAAATAAAAATACAATAAATAGTTAAACATCATTACTGTATGTTTAGTATCAGTCAAATGCTCACCGTTAAAATAAAAAATAATAAAAAATAAAAAGAATAGCTAAATAAACATCAATACTGTTTTGTATCAGTCAATTGCTGACCATTAAAATAAAGAATACATTCAAATACAATAAATAGCTAAATAAAAATCAGTACTGTATGTTTAGTATCAGTCAATTGCTGACCATTTAAATAAAGAATACATTAAAATACAATAAATAGCTAAATAAAAATCAGTACTGTATGTTTAGTATAAGTCAATTGCTGACCATTTAAATAAAGAATAAATAAAAATAAATAGCTAAATAAACATCAGGGGCCGGTTACACCAGCTATACGTATGTTACATCTTAGCGTAAATGGGCACTAAGTCACAATTTACGCTTTACTAAGTATTTGACCGCTGCACCATCAAACTTAGGTAGGACGTAACCCTACGTATAAACTAAATATATACAGAAGCCTCCGACCAGGAGTAACTGATGAAATAAAAAAGCAGACTCATTTAATTACATCAATGAGCTCATGTTTTGGTTGACAGGCATCAGTCCTTTCGACATATATGATGCTGTTGGCATTTACACTCATTTACATTTACAAGAGAGACAAAAAAAAACAAAAACTTTTAAGCGGCTCTTCAGCATGAAACCAATCTAACGGTGCCGTTTTAAGGGTGCGTCGCTCAGTGTCAAGTTTCAACACATTCAAAATATATATAATAGTATATTAAAATGAATAAATGTCTATTTTTCCAGCCTGCTGTATTAGTATTTATCACCCATCAATTATTTTAATTGATACAGTTCCTATGTATTATTATTTACACAGGGCAAATATACTGTTTATTAAATCTACTTTTATTACGCATCCTAATACGGAAAACCATATTGTCTGGAAATGTCTGGAAAACCAGACTTTTAAATATTACATTTTATAAATACAACGACTGGAATTGTTCGGTTGAAGGGGCACCAAACTGTGAATCCTGAACAAAACAGTTTGGTGAATACAAGTTTACACGCTGACAAGCAATGAAAGTAGCTATGTGGTTAGCTAGTTAGCTATAAGATCGTTGCCACGTAGAGTACAATATGGACTTTATTTACTTTCCAGCATTGTGTCTCACCAACTAGGTAACAGGGAAGCGTGAAATCAACACTCACCACACACAATCCACCACCGCACCGTTGTCTGCTGAGCTGCAAAAAGATGCTCTGATGTTTACCTTTCAATCTGCTACATTACTTAATGCACTGACAAACTATAGCTGGCTAACAGCAAACAGATGTGATAAACATGAGTGACATGGTTGTCAGGGACGTTATATTAGTTATATAAAATGATGGGGTCATTTTTTATTAACATTCCAGTATGTGTTTCACAAACTAGTTAGCAATTTAACGAGAAGAGATCTCCTCAAATTCGCACCGTTTAACTCCACCCTGTCTGCAGAGCCACCATCAGCTCAGAGTCAGCTCTGTAAACAATATAGTCGGAACACACTCTGCTGGACAAACTACGCTATGACGCCAATTCTAAAGCATTGTTTTCTACATTATATGTTCTGAAAAAAGTTTTCATATCAGCGCATATCGGTAAAATATATGCCGATACCGATATATCGGTGAAAGGCTAATATCGGCCAACCAATATATCGGTCGGGCACTAAAGTGTATTATGGCAGATGGTGTCAAAGGCAGAACTGAGATCAATCAAGATAAGGACAGTGAGAGACACAGAGTCAACAGAAAGGAGAACATCATTAGTAACCCTTAACAGAGCTCTCTGTGCTGTGATTTTGACAGAAACCAGATTTTAATGGATCATACAACTTATTTGCAACAAGATAAGATTGTAGCTGGGAGGCAACAACTTATTCTAGGAGCTTTGATATAAAAGGACTATTAGAAATAGGTCTGTAGTTGAGAAGAGCAGATGGATCCAAGTTGGATTTCTTAAGGACAGGAGTGACAGCAGCAGTTTTTAGCTTGGAAGGTACAGTGGCCAGGGCAAGTGATTTGTTAATTAGATGCGAAATAGGTGCCGTAATGGTGTAAAGACAGTTTTTAAGAAGAGAAGTGGGAGCAGGGTCTAAATCACAGGAGGATGAGTTTAATTTTAGAATTATTGGCTGGATGGATTGAAACTAGATAGATGTTGAATGTGGTGCTCAGGGAAAAGCCTGTTTAAAGGAGTTGCTGTGTTCACAGAAAATTAATGATAGAGAGAGTTTATTTTATTTTGAAAAGTGAAGAAATGAGCAACAAAGTTCTTCAGAGTCAGAGACATCCTGTGCCGGTAGCTGGGTGAGTTTATTGACAGTAGTAAAGAGGGCTTTAGGCCTACAACTTGCACTGCCTATTATAGATGAGAGATAAAATGAGCGTGTAGCATTAAGGGTGACCTTATATTTAAGCTGGTGATCAGAAAGAGCTAAAAGGTGGACAGTAAGGCAAGTTTTCCTATAGCATCTTTCAAGACTTGAAATTGGCATTATCAGTGTCAACTAGGGCTGCAACTAACAATTATTTTGAAAATCGATTAATCTAACGATTATTCGACTATTCGCTGATTATTGCAATGATTAATCATTAGCTCTTAACTAATTATTCACCTTGTGCCCTGACTTCGAGGACAAAATCATCTTTTAAAAATACCTCTAAATGACATTCACTGATTTAAAGGGGAAAAAGTACTTTTTATTAAGTTTAATTCAGTAAAGAAATTCACTGCAAAAAATCCTATTATCAAGTGTTTTGTTTTGTTTTCCATTTAAAATTGTCTAAAAATCCTAAAAACAAGATACATTTACTTGACAAGCAGCATATAAGATATTTAGACTTGCTTTAAGATAATGTATCTTAAACATAAGTGTATTTTGTATATAAGTGTATTTTTTCACTTGGTTTTACTTCTGCGAGTGCAGTAAAGACAAAATATACTTATAATCAAGATCTATTCTCTAAAAGCAAGTCTAAATATCTTATATGCTGCTTCTCAGGTGAATGCATCTTTTTTTTTTTTTTTTTTAAAGGATTTTTAGATATTTTTATTTTATTTGTATTTTTGTATATTCAACATTCTCCGATAACAATTTTTCTTGTGCAGTATAGCTGCTAAAGAAAATGTAAGTTTTTTTTAAAGGAGTTTTATATATTTATATTGGAAAACAAGCAAAAACAAATCAAAAATGTATTTTGTTGCAGTGTATAATGGGGCAAAGACTACCCTCTCTCACCTTTTTGTTCACTTCAATCCATCTTTAACTCACAAAAAAAAAACTCTCTTATTAATAAAGCTGTGTATTGCAACTTTTCTTCACGATAAGAAATGCACAGACACACACACACTGGCGGCCAAAAGTTTGGAATAATGTACAGATTTTGCTCTTATGGAAAGAAATTGGTACTTTTATTCACCAAAGTGGCATTCAACTGATCACAATGTATAGTCAGGACATTAATAACATGAAAAATTACTATTACAATTTTATTTTTTATTTTTTATTTATTTTTTATTTTTTTTAAGTACTTCAAAGAGTTCTCATCCCTCCACGTGCAGCAATAACAGCTTTGCAGATCCTTGGCATTCTAGCTGTCAGTTTGTCCAGATACTCAGGTGACATTTCACACCATGCTTCCTGTAGCACTTGCAATAGATGTGGCTGTCTTGTCGGGCACTTCTCACGCACCTTACAGTCTAGCTGATCCCACAAATGCTTAATGGGGTTAAGATCCATAACACTCTTTTCCAATTATCTGTTGTCCAATGTCTGTGTTTCTTTGCCCACTCTAACCTTTTCTTTTTGTTTTTCTGTTTCAAAAGTGGCTTTTTCTTTGCAATTCTTCCCATAAGGCCTGTACACCTGAGTCTTGTCTTTACTGTTGTACATGAAGCTGGTGTTGAGCAGGTAGAATTCAATGAAGCTGTCAGCTGTGGACATGTGAGGCGTCTGTTTCTCAAACTCGAGTTTAGTTGTACATCTGGCCTTCCACATCTCTTTCTGTCCTTGTTAGAACCAGTTGTCCTTTGTCTTTGAAGACTGTAGTGTACACCTTTGTATGAAATCTTCAGTTTTTTAGCAATTTCAAGCATTGTATAGCCTTCATGTTTCTTTTTTGCCATTTTTGACCTAATATTGACCTTAAGACATGCCAGTCTATTGCATAATGTGCAACTCAAAAACAAACAGAAAGACAATGTTAAGCTTCATTTAACAAACCAAATAGCTTTCAGCTGTGCTTGATGTAATGGCTAGTGATTTTCTAGTACCAAATTAGTAATTTAGCATGATTACTCAAGGATAATGTGTTGGAGTGATGGCTGCTGGAAATGGGGCCTGTCTAGATTTGATCAAAAATAACTTTTTTTCAAATAGTGATGATGCTGTTTTTTTACATCAGTAATGTCCTGACCAATTTCCTTCCGAAACAGCAAAATCTGTACATTATTCCAAACTTTTGGCTGCCAGTGTATATTATGATTCAATAAGTTGCAAGCCATCACGTTATAATCTAGCTGCATTAAGCGTGCACTCTTGAGGGATGAGCGTCTCCGCAGTGTGCCTCAGTTGGGTGCAGTTTCAATCTCTTCCCCCTTAGATCGGGACATTCGTGCAACTCATAGAAGAGGAGATGACTGCACAGAGAAATGCCAGTTTCAGAGTTTGTAGTTATTTACAATGAACTGCTTCCGTATTATTTGAACTTTATTAAAGCTGTAACACGTTAAATATAACTGCATTTAAGATGTAACGCCGGGGTGTTTCCTTTAAAGATGCTCCACACACAAGTTTTGCTTCAGCGGAGTGGTAGCTCCAGCTCCACTTATTCCACAAGGAGAGTGCTTCTGTATTTACTTATTTTGTATTTTTGTATCATACTTAGCGATCTACATCAACTGAAGCTGTTTGGAAAGGTTAGAGTGCATCTGGACTGTAAGCCGTGTAATTCTTCCTCTCCTCAGTCAGGCGAGAGCTGCATTGCTGCTCTCGCTCGTCATCATTAGAGTTTAATGTGATCTTATGTTACGTTAAATGAGATCAAACAACTATTCGACAACTAAAATTTTTGTTGACAATTTTTTATTGTCGACATTGTCGATAACGTCAACTAATCGTTTCAGCCCTAGTGTCAACATGAACATTAAAGTCGCCAAGCAAAAGGATCATTTCACTAGTTTTTATTTTTATTTCTTTTTGTTTGGTTTTCAGTTTTGTTGTAGTTAAATTTTAATGGCCCATAAATAGTTTTTATTTTGTTTGTATTTAAAAAGTCTATTTTTAGTTGTTTATTTTTACTGTAGTCATAGATTATCTGTTACAACACAACATTATCTGTAATATTTACAATAAAGTTGTTGTGGTGATGTGGGCATGGCCGAGTGAGGCCGGGAGAGGAAGAATGATAAGGATTGACACCTGTGGGAAATTATCTCTAACAGCTGTTCTGTGTTACAATGAGAGCCAGAAAGTGATAAAAAGGGAGTCCAGACCGTCGGAGGGGAGAGTGAGAGAGAGAGACGCATGCAGCAGTGTTCGTGTGTGTTTTGTGTTCTGCTGAAAAGCAAAGCTTTATGTGTTTATACTGAAAAGTGTGTGAATAAACGACTATGTGGATTGTTTATCTGGCTCCCTCTTCTCCTCCATAAAGTGAGCGAGAAATTTGCCAGTGGAGCCAAAACCCTGGATTTGGAGGAAGAAAATGCAGGCATGGAGTCCTTGCTGCTGGCCAAAGTATTCAAGACCCTAGCCAGCATCCACCAAGCCCAACATCAGTCTCTGTTGAGCTGCGTATGGAACAGGAGCAGCAGTTCCAGGCGCTCTTCCAGGCTCAAGCGGAGGACCGGCAGGTGCTACGGAGCATGGTACACCAGGAGGGTTCTTCAGCCGCAACCCCGGACCCACCTACGTACCATACGTCACGCTGATGAAGATGGGACCTCAAGACGATCCGGAGGCATTCCATAAGCACTTAGACCAGACGGCAGGAGCATGGAACTGGTCCAGCACTCTGGTCCGCTGTTGTCTGGGGAAGCCCAACTGGTCGGCTGAAGCCCAGAGCAACAACGCCAACACTGACGCTCGGTGAACTTGGCTGCCCGTTCGCATTCATTCGACAGCTACGTGACACCTGCCGAAGGTGGCTGCTGGCTGAAGATCGTGACGTCAAGGAGATATTCGATCTGGTGGTACTGGAGCAGTCATCGACTGGCTACCAAAAGGGACAGCGGAGTGGGTCCAGAGCCACCGACCGGCATCGCTGAATGGGGTGGTCCAGCTGGCTGAGGACCATTCGGGGGCCGACGAGCCCTCTTCTCTCTCTCTTTCAAAAAACCCTGCACTCCAAAGATGCCAAATGAGCTTTATTGAGACAGTGTGCAGAATCTGAACATGCCAAATGAGCTTTCTTGAGACAGTGTGCAGAATCTGAACATTTTTTGCATACCTTTTCATGAAAAAATATAGCTTAAAGCACCTTTAACATGAACTAACAATGAACAACATTTATAGCAATAATTAATCTTGGTTCATATTAATTCCAACATGTACTAGTTGGTTTGAAGTCATTAAAACTCATTTTTTCTCCAGCCAGGTCTCCTAAGCAACCAAATTGGCCCGATTGCTAGGGAGGGTAGAGTCACGTGGGGTAACCTCCTCGTGATCGCTATAATGTGGTTCGTTCTCAGTTGGGCATGTAGTGAGTTGTGTGGTTGCCGCGGTGGATGACGTGAAGCCTCCACATGCGCTATGTCTCCATGGCAACGCGCTCAACAAGCCACGTGATAAGATGCGCGGGTTGACGGTCTCGGACGCGGAGGCAACTGGGATTCGTCCTCTGCCACCCGGACTGAGGCGAATCACTACGCGACCATGAGGACTTAAAAGCACATTGGGAATTGGGCATTCCAAATTGGGAGAAAAAGGGGAAAAATCCCCCCCAAAAAAACATTTTTTTAACCACTCCACAGATTTCATATTAGCATACTATAATTTTGGCAAGTCGTTTAGGACATTTACTTTGTACATGACATGAGTAATTTTTCCAACAATTGTTAACAGACAGATTATTTCACTTTTAATTGACTACATCACAATTCTAGTGGGTCAGAAGTTTACATTCACTAAGTTAAATGTGCCTTTAATCAACTTGGAAAATTCCTGAAAATGATGTCAAGCCTTAGCCTTGACATCAGTTAGGCAGTTAGCCAATTAGCTTCTGATAGGCTAATTGTCTAATTTGAGTCAATTGGAGGTGTACCTGTGGATGTATGTTAAGGCCTACCTTCAAACACAGTGCCTCTTTGCTTGACATCATGGGAAAATCAAAAGAAATCAGCTAAGACCTCAGAAAAAAAAATTGTGGACCTCCACAAGTTTGGTTCATCCTTGGGAGCAATTTCCAAAGCCTGAAGGTACCACGTTCATCTGTACAAACAATAGTATGCAAGAATAAACGCCATGGGACCACGCAGACATCATACCGCTCAGGAAGGAGACTTATTCTGTCTCCTAGAGATGAACGTAGTTTGGTGCGAAAAGTGCAAATCAATCCCAGAACAACAGCAAAGGACCTTGTGAAGATGCTGGAGGAAACGGGTAGACAAGTATCTATATCCACAGTAAAATGAGTCCTATATCGACATAACCTGAAAGGGTGCTCAGCATGGAAGAAGCCAATGCTCCAAAACCTCCATTAAAAAAGCCAGACAGTTTTCAAGTGCACATGGGGACAAAGATCTTACTTTTTGGAGACATTTCCTCTGGTCTGATGAAACAAAAATGGAACTTTTTGGCCATACTGACCATCGTTATGTTTAAAGGAAAAAGGGTGAGGCTTGCAAGCCGAAGAACACCACCCCAACCGTGAAGCAGGGGGGTGGCAGCATCATGTTGTGGGGTTGCTTTGCTGCAGGAGGGACTGGTGCACTTCACAAAATAGATGGCATCATGAGGAAGGAAAATTATGTGGATATATTGAAGCAACATCTCAAGACATCAGCCAGGAAGTTAAAGCTCGGTCACAAATAGGTCTTCCAAATGGACAATATCCCCAAGCAAACCTCAAGTTGTGGCAAAATGGCTTAAGGACAAAGTCAAGGTATTGGAATGGCTATCACAAAGCCCTGACCTCAGTCTGATAGAAAATTTGTGGGGAGAACTGAAAAAGCATATACGAGCAAGGAGGCCCACAAACCTGACTCAGTTACACCAGTTCTATCAGGAGGAATGGGCCAAAATTCCAGCAACTTATTGTGAGAAGCTTGTGGAAGGCTACCCAAAACATTTGACCCAAGTTAAACAATTTAAAGGTAATGCTACCAAATACTAACAAATTGTATATGAACTTCTGACCCACTGGGAATGTGATGAAAGAAGTAAAAACTAAAAATAAATCATTCTCTCTACTATTATTCTGACATTTCACATTCTTAAAATAAAGTAGTGATCCTAAGTGACCTAAGACAGGGAATGTTATCTACGATTAAATGTCAGGAATTGTGAAAAACTGAGTTTAAATGTATTTGGCTTAAGTGTATGTAAACTTCTGACTTCAACTGTAGATTTTTAACATGAAAAGTTATGTTAATATATGGTATATATTAACATTAGTTTATGCATTAGATTTATATTGCTGACGCACGCTGATTTGTTGTGGTGTTGTCCAGAGCCCCTCCCCTAGATATACGTGCCTCTAAACATCACATATGCAGGCGAACTGTGGTTGGTTGTTTTTACATGTCAGTCAGACAGCTGCTTGCCTGTTCTTTTTTGATTGAATACACTGAGAAATTAGGCTTGAGAGATTATTTAAAAATTATTTAAATACGATTAACATTGAATGTAAATGCAAAAACGTAAGTAATTTTCTGCATGGTTCTATTTTTTTTTCTTTTTGTAGTGCACTTTTATAGTTTCTGTTAAGTTTTGATAAAGAAAAATGTAAACTCCTGTTTTCTTTTTTATTTTAGTTAAAAATATTTTTTCACTGCCAGTTTTCATGTAGTAATTGTTTTTGTTATCGATAATAACCTTGGTTAGCGCAGTATTGTTGTGGAATCCCATTCTTAAAGAAATACACAGAGTACTCGATTACTGTTTCAGGGACATTTAAAGGTTAATTTTTTCATTTAAAAAAAACCATTGTTTTTTTATGTTAATTTTCTCCTGTCCCAATGAAATGTGCAGCATCAACCATGAGAAATTACACACTTCACTTTTAAGACTATAGTTTGTGCGCTTGCATGTTTTTGGAACTTGAGTGGTAAACACTTGTTTGTGTAACAATAATTACAACAGGTTATAATTGTTTCTGCTGTTGATATTATGCAGTTTGATGGCAAGTTGAGGTATCGGTGTTTAATAACCACAATGCTCATTATTTTTGTGTGATTATTGCAGACGTATGAAGAGCTGGCAAAGCAGGGAGGGCAGCTTGGAGTGTGGCCGGATGCCAGCGCTGATCTGAGCTGGATCCTGACACAGATCAAACACTTTGCCACAGAGGCCAGGTGTGTGCATGTGTTTAATTGTGCAAGTCTTTATTACTGCAATGTTAAATCAGATGTCTGTCACTGTGGCAAATTTGAACATCTGTTTTGTCTGTGTGTTACAGAGACATCTTTGTTGATGTATTAGTGCAGGATGGATTTCTTATTCCCACTGCAGAACAACTGCAGTCTCTGGGTATTGACCCCTCAGGTACACACACACACACACACACACACACACACACACACACACACACACACACACAGACAGAGCCTGCTCACTCAGTGCGTATTCTAACTTGCCTGTCTCTCTCATTTTCTCTCTCAGTAGAGAACTCTGTGGATGTTTTCTCCCCATGTCTTCCTCGAGTGTTCTTGCAGTTCTGGTTGCCCTTGTTGAAGGTCCTGAATTCGTCCATCTTTATTATTCTGATCCTGGACAAACTCTTTGCTGAACTCTCAAACGAGCTGTCCAATTACAAAACTTACTACATCGCCTCCTGGATCTCAGAAATTTTCATCTGCAACAGTAAAAGTATGTACCCAAGACGTTCTGTGTGTGTGTGTGTGTGTGTGTGTGTGTGTGTGTGTGTGTGTGTGTGTGTGTGTGTGTGTGTGTGATAACAGTGTCCCAAAATTTTTTTTTGTACATTTAAAGCAATAGTTCACACACAAATGAAAATTCTCTCATAATTTACTCACCCTAATGCCATCCCAGATGTGTAAGACTTTCTTCTGCAGAACACAAAGAATTTTAGTACAATATTTCAGCTCTGTAGGTCATCACAATGCAGGTGAATGGGTACCAAAAGTTTGAAGCTCCAAAAGGACATAAAGGCAGCTGTGGAGGTGAGAGCGTGGTCAAGCGCCCATCTGGGGAGAGAGTGGTAAGGAATCTCACCTGAGATGAATTGCTATTAATCACTGTTTCTGTGTGCGCAGTGAGAGACGGGGGAGATTAAAATGGCCCAGTCCGCAGAGAGAGGAGAGAACAGTGACACACCAGTGACTGCGTGTCTGCGATCAGAGTGTGTTCATGTTGCTGAAAAGCTGGACTTTGTTTCAGTGTATGTTGAAAAGCGGTCTTATTTTGTTTGATACATGCTGAAAAGCTATTTCTGTTATATTTGAATAAAATCTGACTCGTGTGGTTCATGGTAACCGACTCCAGCTTCCTCCTTTATCTGCCCGACAACAAACCTTTGTTAACAAACCCTGGAAGGAGGAAGGATACGCTACTATGGAGTCATCATCGCTGCTGGAGGAAGACTTCCGATCCCTCGCCAACACTTTTTGGAATTTGCTACAGGCTCAAGAACGTCAATACCGGCTGTATAACGGGAGCACAGCTACGGGAATTACTTGCGAGGTAGCAAGGGCTCTTTGAGGACACACGGCGAGTTGGGGAAGTCGATTAAGAGGTAGTGCATACGGAGAGGGGCGGGGCACGTCAAATTGACCACCTCAACCTATTAAAACCATGGAGACAGGCGGTCCCTGTATCCTTGGCAATGGTAATTCCGGAGAGGGAGGAGCTCAGACCGGAGGTGAATCTAAAACCCTATCAGTTCAGACCACCTCTTGCCGTCAAAACGCCAGATTGCAAAAGAATTTCTCTGACATGTTCTTGCCTCTCCCAGGCCACACTGATCTCATAGAACACCACATCGAGACAACCCTGGGGGTAGTGGTACATAGCCATCCCTACCGGTTACCCGGACACAAGAAACAGGTAGGACGGTAAGAATTAAAGGCCATGTTTAATATGGGGGTAATAGAAGAATCCTACAGTGATTGGCCCAGCCCGGTGGTTCTGGTACCGAAGAGCGATGGCTCGGTCTGGTTTTGTGTGGATCATAGGAAAGTCAATGCTGTG
Source organism: Myxocyprinus asiaticus (assembly GCF_019703515.2). Classification (NCBI taxonomy): domain Eukaryota; kingdom Metazoa; phylum Chordata; class Actinopteri; order Cypriniformes; family Catostomidae; genus Myxocyprinus; species Myxocyprinus asiaticus. The sequence continues at coordinate 16,856,476 of NC_059346.1, read as the reverse complement.
TTGTAATTTGATGTGTATACAATGCCTCGTATATTGACGAACTACTCGATCAGTTGTGCACTGCTCGCTTTTATTCGACACTGGATTTAACAAAGGGTTATTGGCAGATCCCCTTAACGCCGATGTCCCATAAGAAAACGGCCTTCACACCATTTGGTTTATACCAATTTGTGGTTCCATTCAGTTTGTTTGGGGCCCTGGCTATGTTTCAGCATCTTATGGACCGAGTCCTCAGATCGCACGCTGCGTATGCTACGGCCTATTTGGATGATATCATTATTCATAGTAATGATTGGCAGCGGCACATGCAGCATCTGGGGGCCGGTCTGAGGTCGCAGCAACCAGCGGGGCTCACAGCAAACCCGAAGAAGTGCACAATTGGGCGGGTGGAGGTATGATATCTGGGGTTCCACTTGGGTCATGGGAAGGTGCGGCCCCAAATTGATAAAACCGCAGCGATTGCGACATGCTCAAGGCCCAAGAACAAAAACGAGGTGAGACATTTCCTTGGGCTGGCTATTGTCGAAGGATTATGCCTAATTATTCGGACGCCACCAACATGCTGACTGATCTCACTAAAAGGGGAGCTCCAGACCTGGTCCAGTGGACGGAGCCATGCCAACAAGCTTTCACGCAGGTAAAAGCTGCACTTGGTGGTGGGCCGCTTCTGCATTCCCCTGACTTCTCTCTCCCTTATCTTTTGCAGACGGATGCATCAGACAGGGGGCTGGGTGCTGTACTGTCCCAGGTGGTGGAGGGGGAGGAGCGCCCGGTGCTGTACATTAGTCGGAAGCTCTCTATGAGAGAGGAAGTACAGTACCATAGAGAAGGAGAGCTTGGCCATCAAGTGGGCGGTCCTTACTGTCTGCTTCTATTTATTGGGACGGGCATTCACCTTCTGTTTGGACAATGCCCCGCTCCAATAGCTCCACTGCATGAAAGATGCCAACGCCTGGATCACCCGCTGGTATCTGGCAGTCCAGCCGTTTAAGTTTGAGGTGGTCCAATGACCGGGGGCACAGATGGCTGTCGCAGACTTCCTCTCCAGAAAGGGGGGGGGAGTGGGCAGACCAGACAGTTCTCCCAGCCTGAGTCGGGTGGTGGGGGTATGTGGAGGCGAGGGCGTGGTCAAGCGCCCGTCTGGGGAGAGAGAAAGCAGTAAGGAGTCTCACCTGAGATTAATTGCTATTAATCACTGTTTGTGTGTGCGCAGTGAGAGACGGGGGAGATAAAAAAGGGCCCAGTCCACAGAGAGAGGAGAGAAGAGTGACACACCAGTGACTGCGTGTCTGCGATCAGAGAGTGGTCATGATTGTTGCTGAAGAGCTGGACTTTGTTTCAGTGTATGCCGAAAAGCAGTGTTATTTTGTTTGATACAAGCTGGAAAGCGATTTCTGTTTGATTTAAACAAAGTCCGGCTCACGTGGTTCGTGGAAACCGGCTCCTGCTTCCTCCTCTATCTGCCCGACAATGAACCTTTGTTACAGCAGGTTAAAAGTAATCCATAAGACTCCAGTGGTTAAATCCATATCTTCTGAAGCAATATTTAAGTTCTTTTTTACTATCACTATACACTTTCACATTCTTCTTTTGTTTTTGGTGATTTGCATTCTTTGTGTATATCGCCACCTACTGGGCAGAGAGGAGAATTTATGGTAAAAACGGACTTATTTATTGATCTGTTTCTCACGCACACTTATTTTACTTCTGAAGATATAGATTTAACTACTGGAGTCTTATGGATTCATTTTATGCTGCTCTTATGTGCATTTCGGGGCTTCAAAATGTTGGTACCCATTCACTTGCTGATACCTAGATATTCTCCTAAAAATCTTTCTGTGTGTTCAGCAGAAGAAAGTAAGTCATACACATCTAGGATGGCATGAGGATAAATGAGAGAATTTTCATTTTTGGGTGAACTATCCTTTTAAGCCTAGGCCTGCACAATTAATCGAAATAAATTGATATGACCATGTGTGTTTTTTTGTTTTGTTTTTTTTACCCACAAAAGGCTGTGATTTCATTAAATAAATGTGTGCTTCTTTGTCTGGTCTGTATTGTTTTAGTGCATTATTTCAGTGTTTTCAGAGTGGTTCTATGCTCCACAACTCCATCTCGCGCTCAAAGTAACAGATGTGCTCCGAGTTCAGTTCCGTTTGCTTACATACTCTGAGCGTGTTGTATTTAAAGCGCTGCAGATTCAGTTTAATTTCACTTTTGCGTAACTCCAAATATGTTTGGCCGCTACAAGTTAATATACAAATAAAATACCTCATGGCATTGGATATTTGTGGACAGAGGAGGATATGTTAAAATAAATAGCCCATTATACAGAAGTTGTAAATTCTGCTACAACCAGAAATTCTTAATGTGTTCCTGTGGATCCCGCCAAAATAAAAGCTTGTTTATATTATAAAATAAAAGCTTTATATATTAATATTACTGTTGTATAATATTAAAATTAATAAATATTATACAATAATATATTATTCAAGTAGATGGGGTTCCAAAAAATAATTATGATAAATAGTGAGCTGAGACCCTTTAACAGAGTGTATAAAAACAGGTACACAGTGGACAGGTACAATGTGAATATTTGTTTCACCATTTTACTTATTTATTTGCTTATATTTGGATGTATGAAAAAGGTCTGAATTTGGTTTATTTTAACAGGACTCTCTTTAAGTATTTTTATTGGCAGTAGAGCATGTGCAGAATATAATCTAATTTTGGTCCAAAGGTATCACTTAACTCCTACACTTAAAAAATAATTTTAGGATTTATGCATTTCAATTTCATTCTTTAAAACTGAATTGCGTAATCTTTAAAAAAAAAAAAACATTCGGCATGCCCAATTCCCACTGCTTACTAGGTCCTCGTGTTGGCGCGGTTACTCACCTCAGTCTGGGTGGCGGAGGACAAGTCTCTGTTGCCTCTGCTTCTGAGATAGTCCGTGCATCTTATCACTTAGCTCGCTGTGCATGACACTGCGGAGACTCGCAGCATGTGGAGACTCATGCTATTCTCCGTGATCCACGCACAGTTTACCACGCGCCCCATTGAGAGCGAGAATCACTAATCGCGACCACAAGGAGGTTACCCCGCGTGACTCTACCCTCCTTAGCAACCGGGCCAATTTGGTTGCTTAGGAGACCTGGCTGGAGTCACTCAGCACGCCCTAGATTCGAACTCGTGACTCCAAGGGTGGTAGTAAGCGTCAGTACTCGCTGAGCTACCCAGGCCCCCGAATTGCATAATCTTTAAAAAAAAAAAAAAAAAAAACTAAATTTTAGTTTTATCAATTCAATTTCTGTACATTTTGCGAGAGGTCCCGGGTTCAAATCCCGGACAAGCCCCCAATTATGTTACGACCCTCTCTAGGGTGAGGCCGCAACATAAAAATTAGAACACAAAATTAAAAACACCACAGTGGAAGCAACAACTTCAGGGGTGAGCATAAGTCAAAACAACAAACCAAAGACCCATTAACTCCTGACAAACAACTGAATAAACTAACAAAGAAAAGAGAAATGAAATACAATAAACACACTTACTCCCTGACTAACACTAAACAAGATAAAAATAATCTATACAAAAGAAAATGGCACCCACCCCCTACAGCTTCCTACAGGTGAATTAGCTATTTAGAATATTTACACACATGTACAAAAAGAAATAAGGTTAATCAACTATCAACACAAACAACAATGTTATTTTTAACAGTGACACCAACAGGCAAGCAAACAACAGCATACTACAACAAACACTCTTAGCACAACAATGTTTAACAACAGCAATGGAAACAACAGGAAATCATGAGTTCAACAAAGCTCCCCCTGTAGATGTGGTGGTCTCTTTTATACTCCTATCTCTTGGGCCACACCAGTCACAGATAGAGATTAATCCTGGCAGGTCCAATCCTGTGGAAAGTGGAGACAGGAGAAAGATATGGAACAACACAGGGAGAAACAAAAAGGACAAAACAGCAACACGTATATACAATACATCACTGGATGTAACATTACACAATTCAGTTTGATGTCATTTTGTTATGAAACTGAAATGTGAAAATCGTAAAAATATTTTCTGAGTGTAATTTTTATCACATCACAGTTCAAATCGCAATCACAATATTTTTCAAAATAATAGCAATAGGACTTTTTGTCCAAGTCGTGCAGCCCTACTTAAGCTGCACTTATAATAAGTTAATTTTAATTAAGTATCAAAAAGTGACATCTGCAAAGAAATAATGCTTATCCTTTTCTCAGAACTACATTTTTGCAATTATTTTCAACCAATTGGTCTCAAGGATATTTTTAGTGGATGTACACTAACCAACCACTTTATTACACCTTTCTTTTCTGCTGTTGAAGCCCATCTGTCTCGAGGTTCGACGTGTTGTGCATTCTGAGATGCTATTCTGCTCACTACAATTGTACAGAGTGGTTATCTGAGTTACCGTAGCCTTTCTGTGAGCTTGAACCAGTCTGGCCATTCTCTGTTGACTTCTTTCATCGACAAGGCATTTCTGTCCGCAGAACTGCCACTCACTGGATGTTTTTTGTTTTTCGCACCATTCTAAGTAAACTCTGTTGTGCGTGAAAATCCCAGGAGGTCAGCAGTTACAGAAATACTCAAACCAGCCCATCTGGCACAAAAAATCATGCCATGGCCAAAATCACTGAGATCATATTTTTTTCCCATTCTGATGGTTGATGTGAACATTAACTGAAGCTCCTGACCTGTATGTGCATGATTTTATGCATAGATGCTTAGATAATCGCATGAATAATTAGGTGCACAGGTGTTACTAATAATGTGGTCGGTGAGTGTATGTTAGTGAATAAGTCAGTTTCCCACAAGTTCACAAAGGTGTCCATGCAGAGTAACTATAGTTTGATACCTAGAAAAAGTCTAATTTGAAACAGTATATCTATGATGTTTGCAGCCAAACATGTCTTTTTGTTAAATATTTTGCTTGAAAAGTTAGTAAATGCCATTTTGGTTTCATGTTTTGTTATATAATGAAATGATACTCAAACATTTTTAAGTGTGGCTGAAGTGTTCAAATACTTTTTGGAGCCATAGTTTTGTGCCTCTGTGTTGCAGGTGAATTGAAAGCTTACAGACGGCAGAAGATAACGAAAGAAAGGATCTTTGTAAACAGATTACAGTTTCCATGGCAGAATCTCATCTCTTCATGTGTGAATGCACCATGTCCAGCCACACCATTCCTGCTACGACAGTGAGTAGACACACACATACACCGATCAGCCACAACATTAAAACTACCTGCCTAATATTGTGTAGGTCCCCCTCATGCCGCCAAAACAGCACCAACCCGCATCTCAGAATAACATTCTCAGATGCTATTCTTCTCACCACAATTGTACAGAGCCATTCTCTGTTGACCTCTCTCATCAACAAGGCATTTCGGTCCACAGAACTGCCACTCACTGGATGTTTTTTGTTTTTGGCACCATTCTGAGTAAAATCTAGAGACTGTTGTGCGTGAAAATCCCAGGAGATCAGCAGTTACAGAAATACTCAAACCAGCCTGTCTGGCACCAACAATCATGCCACAGTCCAAATCACTGAGATCACATTTTTTTCCCCATTCTGATGGTTGATGTGAACATTAACTGAAGCTCCTGACACATATCTGCATGATTTTATGCACTGCACTGCTGCCATACGATTGGCTGATTAAATAATCACATGGATGATTGTTGGTGCCAGACTGACTGGTTTGAGTATTTCTGTAACTGCTGATCTCCTGGAATTTTCACACACAACAGTCTCCCAAAAACAAAAAAACATCCAATGAGTGGCGGTTCTGTGGACAGAAATGCCTTGTTGATGAGAGTAGTCAACAGAGAATGGCCAGACTGGTTCGAACTGACAAAGTCTATGCTAACTCAAATAACCGCTCTGTACAATTGTGGTGAGAAGAATAGCATCACAGAATGCTTTGGTGCTGTTTTGGTGGCACGAGGGGGAGCTACACAATATTAGCAGGTGGTTTTAATGTTGTGGCTGATCGGTGTTGATTCACACAAAGAAAGAGACAAACACAGCGTGGGTGAAGGTAATTAAATGAACTTATTTTCTATTAAGGATTTTGATTGACATGGATAAGCCCCTCCCTCTCGATAAACAGCAAAACCTGCTTCAGCTCTGCAGCATCTACACGCAGAGTTACCATGGAAACTCTTCCCCCGAAACCTTAGACTCTGCTCAGCCTGTCTACACCTTACAGAGACTTCAGGAGAGGCTTGTGGGCGACACGTCACAGAACAGGGACACCCACACTTCTAACCACACCCCTGCATCTTTGCAGGCTCAGCCCACAGAGGAGCTCCAGGAAAAGCTAAGCACAGAAACTCTACAGGAGAGAAACTCTGCATTACATGGATCAGCATGGAGCATGTGCACAGGTGACATGCACAAACATACATACACAATGGGACACACTTACATAGGTGTGGTTTTAAACACACACACTTATTTTCTATGTTGGATTTTAATGTTTAGAGGAATAGTTCACACAAAAATTAACATTCTGTCATGTACTTGTGTTGTTCCAAACTCACATTGTTTGTTTCTTCTGCAGAACACAAAAGGAATTTAATGAATGTCCTATTGGCTAAATTTAATACACATAGTGACTTACTTTGTACAGTGGTTAATAAAAGCACCCAAAAGCCTCATAAAAGTAGTCCATGCAGCATTGCCGCAACTACCAAGTCTTCTCAAGTCATAGGATAACTTTGTATAATCATTGGTTTTTGCGAATGACATCATGGTGGTTGGTCACGAGACGCACAAATTGATTTGATCGGTGTGGCCGCCATATTGGATTTCCGTGCAATAAAAGCACCATGTTATAGCAATTGTTTATTGCAAAGAACATATCTGGCTGTTAACAAAAATACGTAAAATGATCATGTCAAAATATTTGGCCAGTTCGTTTTCTGAAATCTTAAGTAAAACAAGAAAATAAGTGTTTCAGTAGACATTCTATGTAAACTTAGTTTTGCACAGTAGCTTATACCTGTGTACCATGGACTCAAGCTTCCTAATACTGCAGGTACCAGTACCACAGTGTTTTTTATTAAATGTAGTTGTATGTACGTACCGAATGCTTATAAAGTGAGACACTGATAAAAGAGCAAGGGAATTTTAATTTGACAGCCTTAGTCTGTTCATTATACAAAGTTATCATATGCCAGAAGACTTGGTATATGGTGCACAGGTCACATGGACTACTTTTATGACACTTTTGGGTGTTAAAGTGTCTCTGTATACTGCCATTGTATTTAATTAATCCAACGGGACATTCATTAAATTATTTGCTTTTATGTTAAGCGGAAAAAGAAAGTCATGAGGCTTTGGAATGATATGAGGGTGAGTAAATGATAACTGACTTTTCATTTTTAGGTGAACTATTCATTTAATGTTGGATGAATATATCTGGCCACCATTGTAGATAAGAATTTGTTTATAATTTAAGAATTTGTAGATGAGAATACACTTTATAGTTTAGGGTGAAGTGTATAATTTCTGCACCACCTGTGGCACCAAACAGAATTGCCATTTGTCCCTCCCAAACTCATGCTATTGGTTGAGTCAGTGTTGTTATGTGAGGCCGCTCAAGCAAAAAGAGCAATGCCGAATGCTCCACACAGTGTTTATACTTTTCAGAAAGTCAAGCTCAGACAGTACGTTGTAGCATTTGACCTGAATCCCTTCACTTGTGTTTACAGTTATTCTACAAATTGGCTTTTGTTTGTTTCAATATGGAAGGCTGAGGTTTGTGCTGTCTGCAATTGATTACCTGTCACCTGTATAATACATTAATTAATATTTTCAGACCATCTGCGCACTGTAGCAGTCATTGCACATGGGGCTACTTCTGTTTCCATGACCCCAAGCACTAGGGCGAGAACAAAAATAATTTATTATGGAAGGTGTGTAATGTGATGTCAAAGAAAAATCAAACTTGTGACCCCTCAAAACCCCACCCCTCACACATTTGGCCAATCACTGGAGAGGACTTTTATTGTGCACCTTAATAGTTGGTAAATGTAGTTATAGCTACAGTTGGGAAATATGTTTTTTTTTTGTAGTTCTTTTTTTGTAGGGCTTGGTAAAAATGTTGATTTTCCAATGCATCGCGATCTTCGTTTGAACGATCTCGATATCGATTCTTAAATTTCAAGGTCGATATTTCACTCTATGTGTCAACCCTCTATAATGCAAGTAACTCACTTGCATGTGCAACCAAATTTTATGCAATGCGACTGAAAATGTATCTGATTAGCCAGAAAATAGCCATGGAAGCTGGTATGGCGTTAAATTACAAATTCATGCACTCTCTGATTAGCCACTGGCTTAAATGTACAAATATCACTCACCAGTGATTGAATAGTATAGTGGAGAAGTTATTAGCACATAGGTCCTTTCACTGCCTGTTGAGAGCAAAAGTTTGGTTTAACAAACCAAAATCTGTGCGTGTCCAAAGACGAGATCCACGGATCCATATGTTATTGAAAAATGTCTATTTTAATACCCTTTCTGTTTTTTACAGTCAGTTATTGATTTAAAAAAAAAAAAAAAAAAGAAACATTTAATTCTAATCACACATGGATACGCTAAAGAAATTACGCCCATCTTCTCTCATTATATGTGCTTACTGACTGATGCCGCTAATCTTAAAGAGACAGTACAGATAAAGCACATGCTCTACATATCAATGTAAATAGTTCAAATTTAGCAAGTAAACAGTAAAATATAACAAAAATATATTTGCAATTTATTGATGGAATAGACTGAATTTGAAAAATTTTCAAAAGCTAAAATGTGACCAATTTGATGAAAAACGAATTATAAAATATCACTAGTAAAATTAATATTTTTGAATTGTTGCTAGAAGGGTTGCGTAAAAGGTTTCTTTATAATTAAGAGCATAACTGAGAGAGAATTTCTTTTACATGTAAGCAAAATGGACATTGTAACAGAATTGCTCCCTTATGAATCAAATTGAATCGAGAGCTTGTGAATCGGAATCGAATTGGGAAATCTCTATTAATAACCAGCCATTGTTTTTTGTGAAAAATTTTCTATTTCTAAGGTCCAAAAAGATCCTTGACTTCCACACACATCTTACCTTAGCTGGCAGATGTTTGTTTATTTGTTGTTTATTTGGGTGTTGATTTAATTGCAGACGTATTTTTTCAGGGAATCTCCATCTTCATACATGTAGATTTGTATCAGTGTGTCCAGTTCAAACAAATCTCTATTAATTATTTTCTTTACTCTGATTTTCTTGTGTCACACCAGATAAGGTCCCCTGGAAACGGTATCCACTAGGGAAGGTTCCAGGACAATCTGAAGACCCCTCCTGTTTAATTGTAGAGTCACATTCGACATTTACGGTTTTCGACCAGCAGGTGGAGCTCGATCAACTCCCTCATGGCAACTGGAGGTTAGACATGTGCAGCACCTTCATGTAAAGCAGTTAAAGGAATATTTCCTGTTTAATACAGCTAAGGCTTTATCAACAGCATCTGCAGCCTGCATTCAAGTACCGCAGAAAATAATGTTGGTTCATCAGTCAGATTATAAAAATAGATGATAAACGGAAACCTTATAGGCAATGGTTTGAGGGTTTAAAGAAAAATTGTGAAGCTTTGTATTTTTGTAAAAGCTCAAAGAATGTATGTAATGAAAATTCACCCTATCTATTTTCTAAATGCATGTTATTGATCTTATTGTGAACGATTCAGCCATGCATATGTTTTGCTTTTTATTTATTTTTTTACCTCGTAATCTTTCATCAAAATGTCATAACTGGATCTTCCGGTGAAACGACAGACTTATCTCTGGTGATGTATGCAGGACTTCTCCAATCATTTAGTCCGCTTAAAACCCGCCCCTTTCTTATAAATACCACAACCTTGCGTAGAGTTGAACAAAGCGTCCGTCGTATGTTGCTGAAGATGGCAAGGTGTATTTTCATCTGTTTTCCTTCAAAACTATCGTTCCTTAACCCAAACTTCCTTGGTTATGGCTCAGCTGGCTTGAATTATATTTCGAATGAGGAGGAATAATGGCGAATTTGCGGTTATGTTTGAGACATTTCACGCCTGAATTGCTGAGGTGATCATTAATGAATACAATGCTTCGGATGCCTCTGGAGGTTATTTATATTTTTGAATGTAGTTATCTTGGGATGCACAGCAATGTTTTTTCCCTTTATATTTAGTGTATTGTGATTCAAAACATTAAAATATGGTTATCTTTTACACTCGTTTTTCAATGGCTACAGCCTCTTCGTAAGCAAAAACCACGATGTGCTTATGCATTTATGTTGTCATTTTAATCATAAATGTGTTGAGATCCCTGCTCAATTTCATCGACAACCGGCTCTGACTCAAGCACCATGGTGGTAAGGGGTGTGTGTCCACTGCAAACTCACATTCACATCTGCCTGTTCCGCTATGCAACACCCATATTTTCTTCTTGTTCGATAAGCTATTTCACTTGGAAATACGTCACAATACAGAAGTAACAGTCGCAACTTCCGTTTCATGCTGACTTTAAAATAATTATTCATTAAATGTGATCTGTACAGTTGTCTAAACTGTCCTTTTGAGGTGGAACTACTTACAGTGCATCCGGAAAGTATTCACAGCGCTTCACTTTTTCCACATTTTGTTATGTTACAGTCTTATTCCAAAATGGATTAAATTCATTATTTTCCTCAAAATTCTACAAACAATACCCCATAATAACAACGTGAAAGAAGTTTGTTTGAAATTTTGCAAATTTATTAAAAATAAAAAACGAAAAAAATCACGTACATCAGTATTCACAGCCTTTGCCTTGACACTCAAAATTGAGCTCAGGTGCATCCTGTTTCCACTGATCATCCTTGAGATGTTTCTACAACTTGATTGGAGTCCACCTGTGGTAAATTCAGTTGATTGGACATGATTTGGAAAGGCACACACCTGTCTATATAAGGTCCCACAGTTAACAGTGCATGTCAGAGCACAAACCAAGCCATGAAGTCCAAGGAATTGTCTGTAGACCTCCGAGACAGGATTGTATCGAGGCACAGATCTAGGGAGGGGTACAGAAAAATTTCTGCAGTATTGAAGGTCCCAATGAGCACAGTGGCCTCCATCATCCGTAAATGGAAGAAGTTTGGAATCACCAGGACTCTTCCTAGAGCTGGCCGCCCGGCCAAACTGAGCGATCGGGGGAGAAGGGCCTTAGTCAGGGAGGTGACCAAGAACCCGATGGTCACTCTGACAGAGCTCCAGCATTTCTCTGTGGAGAGAGGAGAACCTTCCAGAAGAACAACCATCTCTGCAGCACTCCACCAATCAGGCCTGTATGGTAGAGTGGCCAGACGGAAGCCACTCCTCAGTAGAAGGCACATGACAGCCCACCTGGAGTTTGCCAAAAGGCACCTGAAGGACTCTCAGACCATGAGAAACAAAATTCTCTGGTCTGATGAAACAAAGATTGAACTCTTTGGCCTGAATGGAGGAAACCAGGCACCGCTCATCACCTGGCCAATACCATCCCTACAGTGAAGCATGGTGGTGGCAGCATCATGCTGTGGGGATGTTTTTCAGCAGCAGGAACTGGGAGACTAGTCAGGATCGAGGGAAAGATGAATGCAGCAATGTACAGAGACATCCTTGATGAAAACCTGCTCCAGAGCGCTCTGGACCTCAGACTGGGGTGAAGGTTCATCTTCCAACAGGACAACGACCCTAAGCACGCAGCCAAGATAACAAAGGAGTGGCTATGGGACAACTCTGTGAATGTTCTTGAGTGGCCCAGCCAGAGCCCAGACTCGAACCCGATTGAACATCTCTGGAGAGATCTGAAAATGGCTTTGCACCGATGCTCCCCATCCAACCTGATGGAGCTTGAGAGGTCCTGCAAAGAAGAATGGGAGAAACTGCCCAAAAATAGGTGTGCCAAGCTTGTAGCATCATACTCAAAAAGACTTGAGGCTGTAATTGGTGCCAAAGGTGCTTCAACAAAGTATTGAGCAAAGGCTGTGAATACTTATGTACATGTGATTTTTTTCGTTTTTTATTTTTAATAAATGTGCAAAGATTTCAAACAAACTTCTTTCACGTTGTCATTATGGGGTATTGTTTGTAGAATTTTGAGGAAAATAATGAATTTAATCCATTTTGGAATAAGGCTGTAACATAACAAAATGTGGAAAAAGTGAAGCACTGTGAATACTTTCCAGATGCACTGTATTTGGGGCTGAATAAGGTCTATTGTTTATTTGAAATGTGTATATCTGCTAAAGGTGCATATTGTCAATGTTACAGAGTAAACTAGCATATAAATGGCCTTAAAGCTAGCAGACTTTAAAGTTGATTTAATGTCATTTGTAGTTTTTTGTGATTTTTTTTTAATAAATTTGCATTTTCATCCACAGTGTTCCACTTCAGAGTAGAGGTGCCGCTGGATCAGAGGGGCCTCTTTGGACTCACAGTGATCTCAGCAAACTCAATGCTGGACTCAAACTCTTTTAATACAAAAAACAAAATAACACACTTGCTTCACATGCTCAGCAGCCTGAAGTTACTCTGAACTGCCATCCCGGAACTATGAACGCTGCACACACACACACACACACACACACACACACACACACAGGGGCAAAGCTGGACTAATGCTCTTCTAGATAAACACACATCCAACTCCTCTCTGGTCCTTCTCTCTTTGATATTATGATGCTATTGTGTATTTCAAAGTTTGAAACATGAAGCCATTTTTGTTAATGAGAGGAGGAATATCAGCTGTCTGTCTTGCCACAAGATCTTTAAAGTTAAGGTGCAGGCTGCAAGTTTGCCTTTTCGGCTTCTGGTGCTAGTTCAGACCATTCAGGTTTGCAACTCCAATGTCTCATGAGTTTCTGATGATGGTGTTGTTGCTATTTGAGAAATGTGTAAGATTTCATGGTAATAGTATATACAGTTTATATACAGTTTTTCAAAACATGCCAAAATAAACTCTTTGTGTCTTGATCTCAGTGCTATGCTTCTGTTTGAGAAAAAGAGAGACAAACTATAGACGTGCTTTTTATTGAGGTCCATTTGGTAATTGTATGTAAATCAAGCAAACTTTTTTTTTTTTTTTTTTTAAATCATTATTATTAAATTATAACTGTATTACATTGTTTGTTATATTACCCTGGCATTAAAGGAATATTGCTGGCTCGATACAAATTAAGAGGTGGTCACACTAGGTTTTGAGCACGCACATTTTATTTTTATTTTTTTCGTACAACGCAATGGACCAGCATATGATGTCATGCGGGTGGACTTCTGGTGTAAGTAAATAATAGTCTTTCTAGCAAGTCAATCCACTGTCGGGCATCTTTGGAACGCTTTCGGGAGGCTATTTCCAGTCATGCCAGTGCAGCTCCTATCTACAGTGAACATTTGCACATTCTATGGTTCATATTCAGAACATATTTTGCACATCCCTGTACAACTGCACATATTTTGCACAACTGTACCGCTCCTTTATTAAAACCAGTCAGTTTACTTTTTCTATATATATTGTATCTTAAATATAGTTCATTATTTATCTTACTATGTTTATTGTTATTGAATGCATCAAACACCAAGGCAAATTCCTTGTATGTGAAAACTTACTTGGCAATAAAGTCAATTCTGATTCTGATTGAATGGAGAAAGACAAAAATCTCAAAAACGGTGGGTCAAGATTATGATCAAAGAACATATTTCAAAACAACAATAAAATCTGACAGTACTGGAATCATAAATTGTGATTCTTTACCTCATTTTATGCTAAAGAACGCAATTGTCCCGGCTTGCTAATGTGCATGCGCGTTCTGAATTCGATTGACGTGATGTCTGTATCTAAAAGGTGATTGGCTCTTTTAACGGCGGGACTTCCTTTCTACGTCCGTTGACCGTTGGGCGCTCAGAGCACCTTGGATGAGCGTTCCAATTTCTCCCAAGCATAAAATACTTGTTTTGCTTTAGAAATTTTGTGAACATCTGATTTGCTGTTGTTGAATTGAATTCTGTTTATCGGCATTCTGCTCTCTAGATATCGTATCGACCATTGAAAAGCCTGTATCGGTCGACCATTAGTTAAAATACTCATATTTAAAAGGTATAGCCACAAGATGTACAAAATATGTTTACATGACTCTAGTGTGATAAAAAAAAAAAAACCTTACTAACCTTTTGTGTGTAAAGTTATATCCAGTTTTACAACTTCATTACCATTACGACGTACCACAGTAAACCCCTAAACATCCGTAAACAATTCAAACAACTTTACAGCTCAAATAATAAACAAGTTTTAACAGAATAATTCATGTAATTGCTTTTATAAAATTATAAGCTTCAAATTTCTGCCTTTAAAACCTCCAAAAATTGGTATTTAACATTATGCCACAAATGCTGTCGATTTAGCTTAACTTTTATTGAACCTGGAATATTCCTTTAATTTAAAAAAACAAAACAAAAAACAGTTACAACTGTGGGGTTTCAAAAACGTCTGCCGATCGAGAAACAGAAAGTCTTCTCTCTTTGCTTGTTGTAATCTCTCTATACATTTTTCCTCTTTTGGAAAGTTGTGGAAGTGTAATGGTGGGTGTTTTTTTCTTATTCTATTGGAGCAAATGTATACACAAAAATAATATTTGCTATAATTTACTTCTCCTTTACAAAGCCGGAAATGTGAAACGGGTTCATTCCCTGTATAAGTGGACAAGGGATGGAGCTTCTTTTTTTACATGACCCCTTAAACCAAAAGTTAGTCACAAAAGCAGTTTGTTTCATGCACAATCGACCAAAATGAACACAGGCATGATAACCAAATAGAGCTGGCTTTATTGAGAGGAACAAACACCTTTTGTCATTGAGACTTACATTTTGTTTGAATCCAAAGACCCAAAGCGTTATAAAGATTTTCAACCCTTTTCACTTTCTTTTTTTCTTTTCTCTTTCTTGGCTCATGTTTTTGTCATATTTAAAACAAGCTCAAAAGCAACAAGTTTCATTCAGAAGAGAGTAAAACATACTATTGTATGTCATCACAGCACAAGACTCAAAAGTTTTAATACCACTCAGTCAACCTGCAAAGGCGCAACAAAAACAAACAAACAAACAAAAAAAACACGATACAAGGGGAGGAAAATGTTAAATGAACAGCAAAACACATTTTCAAGATCATCCACACTACTTCACAAATCGCCGCAATTAGCATTTTATAAGAGCAAACATCAATGATTATGTCTTTCATAAAGGATTTGAAATAATAATACATCTGTTAGTTCCTGAGAATCAATCTGTTGGTGAGAGTGTGTTTGTGTGAGTGAGCTATAGCTGGTGTATTCAATATTGAAATAATAAATTTAAATGTACAGATTACATCAGCTCTGCATCCCGAGACGTTAGAAACCATCTCTCAAACTATACTGAGCAATCTTGGTGTTAAATCTAGGATTGTTTCTCTTTGTTTTTTTGTCTGGGTTTTGTTTTCTTTTCATTTGTCCTCTAGCTTCTTTTTCTTTGACATTCTAAATACACTTCATCTGAAAATCAGCCAGTCTGTGCAATGTATCAGTTTAAAAATGACTCCAATTGAGATTCGAAATGACAAGCTGGACAGAGAAACATCTTCATTTATCTTTCACGCTTTTGCTTGATAGGAAAGACAAGCAAGAGGCGAAGCGTGCAGTGCTGTACAGTCTGTGCTCGACTCACAAAACAAAAGTAGTTCAAACTGTAAGGCAGGTTAAGAGGTGTGTATGTTCACGTTTGCGTAGACATCTTTCAAAGAGCCCACATTTCACTTGTGAGAGCACATGTGTGCATATGCTGTCAACTTCAAGTTAATCAAACTCACTTGCTCATTTGCTAAATAAAAATGTTTTTTTAACAATATTGTGCAAATACCATCAAACTTAAGTCATCATTAACCTGCAATGGCACCTCCATGTCTGTAGATGTATCTGTAGAGGGTAAACTTTTACAGGTGAAACAGCTGTGAATTTACCATAAATTCACATTAGTGCACGCACAACAGTCAAAAATGTACATTAGTTATATCAATACTAATGATAGCATGTGATCACCTAAGCTGACTGTGGTTGTCAAGGCAACCCATTGAGTCTATTTGAGTCTGTTTGTGTGTATGAGAGTGATCCTGTTCGTAAAAGCTGGTAGATTTAGATTGTAGAGTGTCTTTATGTATGTGAAATGCACTAATACTGTGCAAATTTAAGAGGTTTAACATTATTTTAATATTTACAAAGAGAAAAAATATATTAGGAGTACACTGATACTGTCAGAATGTCTCTCCTGAATCTATACCTTTAACAGAGAGAGACAGAGTAAATTATATAAGTCCATGCCCTAAAATCCTCCAGTCAAACAGAAAGGCAGTTCATCACCATTGAGATAAACTTTCACTTTCCAAAACTCTAGAAACAGATGCCTTCAATCTGCATGTAGCATATTACATATCAAGGCATGTAAAAATGAAGGAGATAAGGGAGGACGGAGATAGCAACAAAGAGAGAAAGAGATAGAGAAGAGATCCTTGTCTGTAGTGGTCTGCCCGGCAGGAAATAAGCCATCTCTATGGGCTACTCAAGTGACACACGGTATCACTGACAATATGGCATTATATTTCTTTATCCTTTTTTTTTTTTTTTTTTTTTTTTAAACAAAACTAAGCTTCTTTTTTTATTATTATTATATATATGTATATATATGTATATATACATGTATATATATATATATATATATATATATATATATATATACTCGTATAAGTGATACTGTACAGCTCAGAAATATATTTTTTACAATCAAGAAATAGATACAATTTGTATCAACAAGCAAAAGGTCGTTTCTGGACATTTGATGTGTGGTAGCTTGCTGCTCAACTGCTTGTAAAGGGGGATCTAAACCTAGAAGCATAAGGAGCGGACAACAATGTCTTATTTTACACTCATTAAGAAAAAAAGACTGCTCTTGAAACAATATCCTTCAATTAGTTTGCTCCTAGGTTCAGAGGAGAAGGGGAGAAGAAGACCTAACCCTAAAGACACTTCCATCTCATTAAATCAAATACACGTTTAGGCCGAAACATACTTTACACAAGCATGTAAACAAAGCAAATGCTTCTGTCTATGCAAGCTCGATTTCAACCATTGAAGCTTTCCGAAATGTCTCTGAACTAGAGGTCTACTACCAGACCCAAGCCCGACGGGACCCGACAAACCAGTATAGACCAATAATTTGGCAATGTCACATACGAAAGTGGTGGCAAAAAGACCGGGGTGAACTGTAAACCAAGAGTGGAATGGGAACAAAAATTGGCCCTGACCCGACAGTCCTCAAAATGTTAGCTGTTACCTTTAAAATGTTCTGGTTAAGCAAAATGAAATTTCGTGCTGAGCTGTTGGCTGTCAAAATCACGATGGAAAAAACCAAGGGCTTCACTTTTGTTGGATTCCGTCAACAGAGTTGACTGGACTGAGGAGATAATTTCCAACTCACGCCTTTGCAGCGAACATTTTATTACAGGTATGATATTAACTCATATCATTATAATAATAGTATAGCTAATGATTCTGTGTTACTAGCAATATTATACCCAAACCTAGCAAGCTTTGAACTTCAAGTCTAATTTTATTCTACATTGTCTTTTAGCGATATCAGAGACTATTTAGCAGACACGTGATACTTCTATTAAAATGAATGGGTGAAACTGGAACACCCAACAGTCAACGGATGTAGGAAAGGAAGTCTCGCCTTACAGGTAAAAGAGTCAATAACCTTTAGATACAGACATCGCCTGTCAATCAACCCTAAAATGCACATGCGCATTTGCTACACAAGCCGGGAAAATCAAGGGTTTTTTTGCGTAATCTGGGGTAAAGAATCACAGTTTATGATACCACTGTTGACAGATTTTACTACTGATTTGAAATATGTTTTTTGATAGATGAGCTGCACTTGTATGCCACTTGTTTACATAGAAAAATAGCTGCCCAGCCTGCCCAAGAGCGTTCCAAAGATGGCCGCCGAACGGACTGACTTGCTTAAAAGACTTTGCCCATATTTAAAGGGGCTAGCTAGTTGCTGTCTAATCCGTCAAATCTAACAAAATAGTTTGCTGGCTTTCTGGCACCACTACTGCGCATGCGATGCAATGTTTATAAACAATAGGATTTATCTGTAATTAATGAGAAAATTAATTATTATATTTATTTTAAATGTTTTGATAATATATTTAATATAATAGGCTAAATTTATTGAATATATAATTATATTTTTTTTATTTTAACATGCCTTGAACGCCCACGCTCTCACTCACAGATGTGCAAACACACTAATTAAGGGCTGTTCACAACAAATGTATTTTTGTGTGCATCTGCGCTGTTTTTCAATTGTTTTTCTTTGTCAGAACGCACTGGACAGATATCACTGACTGTTGTGCCACGTCTTGCTGTTTTTTGTTTTGTTTTTTGTTTTTCAGCGTCTCGCACAGGACCACCACATTTTTTAGACACAGTGTGTCTGAGAACTTTCAAAGAATGCATCTTGAGACACCTGTAACGTGTTTCATTTGTTGCACAGCTGCTAGCTTTTTTAGCGCATGTATCACAAAGATTCGACGTTCTGAAGTTCAGGTTGCAAAAAAGTTCAGGTTTACTGTTACAAATGTTATATTAATAATATATATATTTAATAAAATACAGCCTATTAAAAAAAAAAAAAAAAAAAACTTGCATGGAGAAGAAATTATACAGAGTAAATTATTTCAGTTCAGGCTTAAAATTTGACTGTACCGGTCGGGTTGGGTCGGGTCACACAGTTTCGAGCTTCTGTCTCAAGTATGCACTGCATTCTTAGCATTGCCACAAGTGGCGCTATAGAGAACATAAAGGTAAACTCTTTTTGTAATGTCGGTTTTCTCTTTCAGGCTAACTACTGTCATGGCGAAACAGAGAATCTTGTCGAGCAAATGTTTATAGGTGTAGTAATAGCATGTAAACATTTTTTTAAGCTGGCTACCTGAATAAAAACAAATCCCATTTAATGGCACAGGTGTTTGAAGGTAACTCTATCGCCCTCTTGAGTACTGGGGTTTGTTACTGCCACAGTAACACAAAAATACGTTTAGCATATGCAACAGGACTGTGCACTTTCAATGCGTTGGACAAGCATTTGCATCTGTGTTTAAATCCATGTGGAGAGTATGTTTCTATCCTAACAGAGGTAAATATGACAAAAAACAAAGCAACAAAAATTTTTATATTAATTTACAGCAGCCCCTTATCAGTCCTGTATTATCCAAAAAAGCTATATCATTGATGGTCTGTTGGGAAAACCCTCTTCAAAATCAATTAAGAAGTATATGAAACATTGGTGTTTGTATTAGAGAGATGAGAGGTCAGGCTTTGAGTCCAGAGTTGAAGCAGAGTTGGGGGACTTGGTGGAGAGGCAGCAAGCGAACTGTCAGCCAAATGTCAGAAACAACCCAACAACAGCCTGGTGTTTTCCGTGTGTGTCGCACATGGAGAGACAGGTAGGCAGTGTGTCACACCTTCTCATGAACAGTAACGGGGCCCCACGGGGCCACACCCGTGCTCATGAAAAAAAATGAAGGAGTAATTAAAGTCTTTTGTTTTTTTTTAAAACACCCAGAGCATCTCTGGACCAATAATATTCACGCTCTCCTCCAGATATGCTAATTTACAGGGCGGAGCTGATGAAATGGGGCGGTCTCTCGGCACCAATAAGGAAATAGATGCTGCACAGGAGCATTTTGCCTTAGAGACACATTTTTCTCCCCAGTTTTTGAATACTCAAACATAGTTATTTACTAGTGAGCCACTTGTGAGTGGTATTCTCTGTCAGGCATAATGCTAACATGCTGTCTGGGTTTACTGAAGCCCATGCTAACTAATCTTTTTTTTTTTTTTTTCTTAAAGGAATAAATCACTCAAAAATTAAAATTATGTTATCATTTACTCACACTCATTTCGTTCCAAACCGATATGATTTTCTAAAGTGAGTACCTATCAGCTGCCATTGTATTGACAAGATGGACCGAAATATTTAATAAAATATCTATTTTTGTGTATGCATTAGAAAGTCATACATGTTTGAAACAACATGTGGGTAAGTAAATTATGACAGAATTTGTTTTTATGTTTTTTTGGGTGAACTATCCCCTTAAATTCTGTCTGTATTCTATACAACAACAACATCTAGGAAACATTTGAATAACTCCAACTCAGTACGAACTAGTGCTTTCTAAACAGAAACATCTTAATCAGAAAAATCAACACTGATTATCTTTTTGGCTCATTGTCAAATCTTTTAAAATGGCTTCATAAACACGTCTGTACATGAGAACAGACATAGCATAGCACAACTGGCAGTTACAGCTTAGTCAATTACAAGGCTGAGTCTGAACTGCAGCACTGCTCAATCTAAACTCTTGTTCCAGAACTTTTAGTGCTCACTGTAATAAAATAAATGCAAAATAGCGACCTCCACAACTATTAAGCACTATTCTCATTAACGTGTGGTGAGGTCACTCCGATATAAGGCCATAAAAGTTCAAAGTTCATGCTTTGAGGTATGCAAGCGTTCATTCCTTTTTCTAAAATCACACAGGTCATCACGCACACACACACATAAAACCACACACAACAGCTTCACGTAATATATACACGCAAATGCAAGTGAATACACATATACACACACAATACTATTCATATTGTGCAGGATCATTTCTGATCAGTTTACCAAAGAGATTTCTCTCATTTAACTCATTTTCAAAGGATAAATGTTATCATTACCTGCAAAATAACACATTCTCAAGATCTGCCATCTAACTGGCAAGCAGCATCTTCTTTCTCAATTATGATGAGCAAGGATTGTACAGGCCATCTTAGAGGGATAGTTCACATAAAAATGAAAATTATGTCACCGTTTGCTCACCTTCATGTTGTTCCAAACCCATATGACTTTCTTTTTTCCATGGAACACAAAAAGAAATGTCAGACAGAATGTTAGCCTCAGTCACCATTAATATTCATTGTATTAACATACAATGAAAGTGAATGGTGACTGAGGCTAACATTCTGCCTAACATTGTATGTAACATCTCTTTTTGTGT
Organism: Myxocyprinus asiaticus; assembly: GCF_019703515.2. NCBI lineage: Eukaryota > Metazoa > Chordata > Actinopteri > Cypriniformes > Catostomidae > Myxocyprinus > Myxocyprinus asiaticus. The sequence continues at coordinate 16,835,245 of NC_059346.1, read as the reverse complement.
TCTAAGGAAGAAATAAAGTAATTGGGGTTTGGAACAACATAATGGGTGAATAAATGATGACAGAATTTTCATTTTGGGGTGAACTATCCCTTTAAACCTCAAAAACATTTTTGACATTTCAGCCCTTCTCAGGAGCAGAACAGTTTTTTTTTATATTTTACCAAAGCTTTTTAAGGAATCTTACTTAGGATATACACCTTGATCCAGGTACAAGATTCAGGCTTCCTTTTGCCTTGACAGATATCACAACCAATGGAAGAATCAAGGAAACAAGGAATATTTTGCCTGTCCAATCCAGAGCCAAACATAATTTAGCATGGGGATGGCGTTTCTTCAGAGCCAAAACAAAAATACGAGACGGCCAAGCATTTCTCATTCACTTAGATATCTATTTATTGTGTGTTTGTGTTAGCAGCTCTCTGGGATGTGCTTAGTGGCAAGAGCGTAATTTCGTGACGATGACGGCAGCCAGCTGCTGGGGATCGGTCATGTGAGGGTTCTTCTCCATGACTGAATGGACCACGTACGCCGGGAAGATGTTGCAGAGGTTTCGGTATGTTTGAAACTGGTGCTCTGGAATAGGATGCCACTCTTGGGGGTCCACTGCAAGCCCACGAGTGGCTGGCAGAGGAGGTGGCAAGCTATCCCAAGGGGACCTCCAGATCTGCTCCATCTTCTCCGGCATACTGCGGACCATCACCCTCTCGCAGCAAGGCATGAGACCTCCCGTTAAACCATAGCCTCCATAACAGTAGGATTCGTTACCGCACGGCAAAGGGTCCCAGCTAGCATGCTGCTCTCTGCAAAGAGGTGGTCGCCGTTGCCGTAGCGGGTTGCTCTCGTAGAGCCGTGAGTCGGAGATACTGTCCATGCGAGTCATGCCTAAGGAGCGACCATGCTGAGCGGGGCTAGCAGAAGGCAACACATTCTGGGAGAGGGGAGGGTAGTCTCCTGGGCAGCTGGATCGAGCTCCAATGACTGGGTGCTGGGAATGGGGTGCAAGGTGGGCGGACGACTGCTTGCGAGGTCCTGGTTTGGGTTCATCCGTACCGTAGCTCTGCACACGTGTCAAGGCCTCATGGTGAAAACCGTGAGCAAATGCTTGAAGGCGTGTTTGCGCAGAAGGTTGCGACTGTGTCTGCGTAGGTGGCCCTTTCATGCTGTCATCTAAGCTGCCCTCCATTGAGTTGAGATACATGTCTCCACTATAAGATGAGAAGGAGTCAGACGAGTGGCTTCGGCCAGGCTCTGGGCACATGCTTGGGGCTCTGCCAGGGTACCCTCCCCCTCCACCCACCCCCATGGGCTCTGGCTGCTCCAGACTGCAAAAACTGTCTTGCAAGCTTATGGTGGAAAAGTCACTGAGCATGGAATAGTAGCCGTGATCGCTCACCACAGAGTCATACTTGGGGAATGGCTCACCGTAAGCAACGGAGGCACCCTGGCTGTTGGTGACCAGGATGGGAGGGTACTGAACGCTGCCCGCATGTTCCAGGGAGCTGTGGGTAAAGTGCAGAGACCCTGGAACAGGGCTGCTCGCCGAGCGCGTGTTCAGAGCGCCCGCTGCGTGACTTTTTGGCAGTGGCATGGTTGGAACACTAAGCGCTGACACTAAAGATGGTACAGAACTTGCCTCGGCCTTCCGCATTGGGCAGAGTCTCTCTTCCTGCTCACAAGCGACTGACCGGATACTGGGGTCAGACTGGCGCTTAGGTGTCACTCGCTTTGCCTCCGAGCTACAGTCTCCCTTGGCGACAGCGCTAGAGGTGCCACATTTCGCAAGTGCCCCCTCACTCATTGTCTTTACGGCGGACAGTTTGGCGAAGGCTCGGAGCTCGTCAGCGACAGCACGTTGTGGTTGATTGGCTCTCTCTGGGTGGTAGTACTTGCACTTATGACCGTATGTGCACTTCTTACCTGTGTTAAAAACAATAGTGGTGGTGAAGATAAAATGTTACTTTAGTCCTTTCTAAAATTTTAGCAGATATATTTGTAAAAATCACAATATACTAATAGTGGGGTTCAAAAGTCTGCTTCTATTTAGTTTTTTATTCTTATTTAAAATATATTTATTTCATAACATACTATTTTCAGCATTACAATTTAAGTGAAAGATTAAATTTAAAACAATTTGGAAAGAAGAGAGCATGGCTAAGCTAATTCGCTTGGCTCTTGAAATTCCAGAACGGCTAAAATCGCTTACTGCACCTTTAAATATTTTGATTCTTTGTTTAAAAATGTTAAAAATTCTAAAACTTTGTTTATTTTCAGATTTTAAGTAGATTTTAAACCCCATATTTTCAATATGGTCTCAGTCTTTTGGAACCCACTGTATTTTCAAATATCCAACAAGAAAGGCCAGTGCTTGACAGTGAAAAAACGACATGGTTACTGGTGTAACCTCCATTCCCTGATGGAGGGAACGAGACGTTGTGTCGATGTAGTGACACTAGGGGTCACTCTTGGGAGCCCGAGACACCTCTGGTCTTTGATAAAAAAGGCCAATGAAAATTGGCGAGTGGTATTTGCATGCCACTCCCCCGGACATACGGGTATAAAAGGAGCTGGTATGCAACCACTCATTCAGGTTTTAAGCTGAGGAGCCGATATAAGGTCCGGCCATTTCAGCGGGTAGTTCAGCGTTGTGGCAGGAGGGACACAACGTCTCGTTCCCTCCATCAGGGAACAGAGGTTACACCAGTAACCATGACGTTCCCTATCTGTCATTCACTCGACGTTGTGTCAATGTTGTGTTGATGTAGTGACACTAGAGGTCCCTATACGAAACGCCACAACTGGCTGAACTGTGTTACGTGAACTGGCGGTGTGTGGTGGGCAGACTGCTGTGTGCCTCATAGCCAGCGCACCAGTGACACGTAGCCTCCCCAGTGGGGAGGATTCTTGGGAGGTGAACAGGTGCACCTGTGCCTGTCGAATCGATTCCAAATCAGCTGGACCACCTGAGGGTGGAGTCTCCACTCTCCCCTGAGGGTAACCTGTCATGACAGTGCGTCCGCTGTAGTGTTGAGGTTGCCCGGGATGTGAGTGGCTTGTAGCGACTTGAAGTGCTGCTGACTCCAGAGGAGGAGACGGCGGGCGAGTTGTGACATACAACGAAAGCGCAAACCGCCTTGGCGGTTGACATATGCTACTGTTGTCCTGTTGTCTGTCTGAACTAACACGTGCTTGCCCTGGATCAACAGCCGAAACCTCCGCAGGGCGAGCAGAATTGCCAACAACTCGAGGCAGTTGATGTGCCAATGCAGTCGCGGACCCGTCCAGGGGCCGGCGGCTGCGTGCCCATTGCAAACAGCGCCCCAACCCGTTTTGGAGGCATCTGTCATGACCACGACGCGCCTGGAGACCAGTTCCAGAGGAACACCTGCCCGTAGAAACGAGAGATCGGTCCAAGGGCTGAAAAGACAGTGACAGACCGGCGTGATGACCACGCGACGTGTCCCATGGCGCCATGCCCATCTCAGGATACAAGTCTGGAGCCAGTGCTGAAGCAGCCTCATATGCATCAACCAGAGTGGGGTGGCCACCGCCGAGGATGCCGTATGCCCCAGGAGCCTTGAAAAAGTTTCAGTGGAACAGCTGTTTTCTGTTTGAATGCCTTCAAACAGGTCAGCACCGACTGGGCGCGCTCGTTCGTAAGGTGCGCCATCAAGGAGACTGAGTCCAACTCCAAACTGAGAAAAGAGATGCTCTGAACCGGGAGGAGCTTGCTCTTTTCCTAGTTGACCCAAAGCCCTAGTCGGCTGAGGTGTGAGAGCACCAGGTCCCTGTGTGTGCACAACATGTCTCGTGAATGAGCTAAGATTAGCCAGTCGTCGAGATAGTTGAGAACACGAATGCCCACCTCCCTTAACGGGGTAAGGGCAGCCTCTGCGACCTTCGTAAAGAGGCGAGGAGACAGGGACAGGCCGAAAGGGAGGACATTGTACTGATACGCCTGACTCTCAGACGCAAACCGCAGGAAGGGTCTGTGTCGAGGAAGGATCGAGACGTGAAGTACGCATCCTTCAGGTCTACCGCCGCGAACCAATCTTGATGCCGGACGCTCGCCAGAATGCGTTTTTGAGTCAGTATCTTGAACGGGAGTCTGTGTAAAGCCTAGTTCAGAACTCACAGGTCCAAGATTGGACGCAACCTACCGCCTTTTTTCGGTACGATGAAGTAGGGGCTGAAAAACCCCTTCTTCATCTCGGCTGGAGGGACAGGTTCTATCGCGCCCTTCCGTAGGAGGGTAGCGATCTCCGCGCAAGGTAGCAGCGTTTTTGTCTTTCACCAAGGTGAAGTGGACACCGCTGAACCTGGGCGGACGCCCGGTGAAGTGAATCGCGCAGCCGAGTCGGACGGTCCGGACCAGCCCTCACGACGGATTGGAAAGCGCAAGCCATGCATCCAAGTTCCGCGCAAGGGGGACCAAAGGGACAACGTCATCGGACGTACCGGCAGGTGGGGACTCGCGGCGGGGCGGAGCTCGAGGTGCCACACCACATCGTGGCCGTGCTGAGTCTAAGGACATCGAAGCACTTACCTGGCTCCTTGTGACCACCCCCAGAACAGCCTGGGATGGGGGAGGAAGAGGCCTGTCCTCGTGACCCGTGGAGACTGTCACATCGGGGGTGGATTTGTGCCACAGCTGGGCGCTCAGGGGCGGGAGACCGCCGCTGGAGTGCCAAACCTGCCAAATAGAGTGGTGGACGGTGGTCGTGATGCACACCGGATACATGACCCAGGGAACAAGGAAACCGCTCTTGCTGAGCTCTTGAGTACTGCAGCCACTTGGGCATGCAGTGCAATTAAATGCAAATGGTAACAAAAAGATGGAGATCTGCTTACCAGCTCCAGAGCAGCGGGTTTCGTTGTCCCTGGGTTGCCCGTCTCAAGGGCGCTTTGAAGCCTTTCACGGGTTCTGGGCGGCCGCGAGATGGGTGGCGTCTGCTTCCTGCGGTGGGCTTCACGGCGGGGCCGGGCCGAAGGGGCGGGCTGCGGCAGGGCCGGTGCAGTCACCGCTGGGGGATGCCCTTGGCGATGAGTAGACGGGGTGCGGGATCTTGAGCCACGCCGGGGCAGGGTATGCCGGCTAGCATCCATCTACTGCTCTACCACTGAAAACTGCTGGGCAAAGTCCTCGACGGTGTCGCCAAATAGGCCCGCCTGGGAAATGGGGGGAGCAAGGAATCGTGTCTTGTCGGCCTCACCCATCTCGACCAGGTTGAGCCAAAGGTAGCGCTCCTGGACCACTAGTGTGGCCATCGTCCGCCCGAGAGACCGCACCGTGACCTCCGTCGCTCGGAGAGTGAGGTCGGTCGCCGAGCGCAGTTCCTGCATCAATCCCGGGGCGGAACTACCCTCGTGCAGTTCCTTTAGCACCTTGGCGGACTTGCAGGAGAGCCATGGCGTGCAGGGCGGAGGCGGCTTGTCCAGCGGTATCGTAGGCCTTGGCGTAAGATGACGTAAACCTACAGGCCTTGGACGGGGGCTTTGGGCACCCGTGCCAGGTGGCGGCACTCTGTGGGCATAGGTGCACCGCGAGCGCCTTTATCCACCGGGGGATTGCCGAATAGCCCTTGGCCGCCCCACCATCGAGGGTAGTGAGGGTGGGGAAGCTGAAAAGATCGGGACCGGGCAGTAAAAAGTGCCTCCCGCGACCTTGTCAGCTCTTCATGCATTTCTGGGATGAAAGGAATGGGGGCGGGGTGTGGCTTTGAGCGGCGCCGCGAGCCCAGGAACCAATCACCAAGCCACGAGGGTTCAGGGAAGAGCAGTGAGTTCCACTCTAGCCGACGCTCGCGGCTGCCCGGGAAAGCATGTCGTCATCTCCGCATCAGCCTGTGACTGGGCAATCAACCCCGAAGGGAGGAGCCCAGCTGAGGCTTCCGACTGGACGAGCCCGCTCTCCGATGCTGCGCTCGAGAGCTCATCACTTTCGCGGGCTCCGAATAAGAGGTCAGACTCGCCGTGAGACGAGCCGGCGGACTCATCCAGAAGCCCGATCGGGGCAGACGATCGTACTGGGGAATGGGAGGTCTGTGGGGGAATACCCGCCGGAGGTGGTCCCATTGGGGTCCCCAAATTGCCCCCAGTGCTAGCCGCGCTGGCCTTATAGCCGTGGGTGAAAGGCGGGAGCCTCTGGGGTGGCTTGCTTTCTTACGAAGGTGAGCCGCGACCGCAACGTTGCCATGGGCATATTCCCGCAATGAGAACATGACCATCCACGAACGCTGTCTCCACGTGAGCAGTGCCCAGACACGAAAGACAGTGATCGTGACCGTCAGAAGGCGAGAGATAACGAGCGCAACCAGGAATAACACACAATCGGAAAAGCATCTTTAAAAAGACGCGTCTTTAAAAAGACGTTCCGTGTGTGCCGCTCTTTTAAAGAAATATACTCTTTTAGAAAAATATACTCTTTTATTTCTGCCGAAGCACCCAGGGGCATTCTCTGCAGTGCACCAGTGCAGAGGGGGGAGAACCTGCAGAAATGCACCGTCAGATCCAGCAGAGGTGAATGAACAGTAGTATTCAGCTCAGTGAGCATGACCGCTTGGCTCCGAAGAGAAAATCTGAATGAGTGGTTGCATACCAGCTCCTTTTATACCCGTATGTCCGGGGGAGTGGCATGCAAATACCACTCGCCAATTTTCATTGGCCTTTTATCAAAGACCAGAGGTGTCTCAGGCTCCCAAGAGTGACCCCTAGTGTCACTACATCGACACAACGTCGAGTGAGTGACAGATAGGGAACTGTGGATTTATTTGAGGTCATATTACAATAATCAAGACAAACATGTGGATATTTTTAACATGCATTATGATTCTGAAAAAAGATATAAATGAATTTCCTACTTTTGCTGTACTGACCATATGGACATGGCTGCTTCTTGTGCTCTGGAACCACTGGCCGTTTACGAAGAAAATTTTCGAGACTGGGTCCGTGTCTGCCTAAAGGATCATCGGGAGGCATAAATCTATAAAAACATATTAAACAGACAAATGCAGGTAAGCAAAACTGTAAGATCATTAGAGTGGCAGTTGTTAAAGCAACACTGCAGGTAAGCAAAGTAATCCAAATGATTCCAGTGGTTAAATCCATATCTTCAGAAGCAATATGATAGGTGTGGGTTACTCTAAATCTCCACTTTCACTTTCAGATGTGAAAGTGAAACTAAACAGGCACCACATGTGGCATTCAGATGTAAAAGTGAAAGTGGAGATTTTAGAGTAAAAAAAGGACTTAAATTTTGATCTGTTTCTCAACTAATCAGTCTTTCAGGGTTAATTCACCCAAAAATGCAAATCTATCATAATTTATTCACCCTCATGGTGTTTCAAACCCATATGGCTTTCTTTCTTCTTTGGAACACAAAAAAGATGTTAGGCAGAATGTTATCTTCAGTCACCATTCACTTACAATGTACTGTATGTAAAAAAAAAAAAGATGCAATAGAAGTGAGTGGTGACTGAGAATAACTTTCTGCCTAACATTTCCTTTTATGTTCTGTGGAAGAAAGTCTTACGGTTTTGGAATGACATGAGGGTGAGTGAATGATAGATAGATAGATAGATAGATAGAAAGAACTAGTTGGCCTCACTACATACTTGTAGTCGGTTGTTAGATGACTAATCGATCATTGTTACCCATCCCTAATCTTGACTGATAAAAACTATGGAGTGCTCATTCCTCAACACTGGAAATCAAAACTAAACAATAAAGAAATTACTTAAATCTTATTTACAGAACAGAAACAGTGACTTGTTTAGAGTTGAAACAAGTGAGAGAAAGCAAAAGAATGAGAAAGGAACACCATACGGGTGCGAGGGTGGACAGCAGAAGACACAAATGAGTGAAAGAGAGAAACCCTGTCACCACGGTAACTATGTGTGAGCATACTTGTCATTGACGAAGCTGTACATGAGGAGTCGTTCCTCTATAAATTTCTTCCACTCTGGTTTCTCATTCTGCAGGTCTCTGTAGTTGTCGTTGGACACAATGATTCCGTCGGAGTCGCAGGCCAGCTTGACGATAAAGCGGTCGTCGTAGCACACCACTCGTCTGCCCTGGACTCTGCGAGATGGAGTGAATACGAGGATTTTCTCCTTCTCTAACTTTCGCAGGATCTCCTGATCTGAGGATAAGGGTGACATCACACATCATCACTTCCTGTGACCTCACACACAGACATGTGCAAACTTGTATACACATTGCAGCACAGATGGCCGATCTCACTGGACACATGGTAGCTCCTCAGAGGAGTTCATACACACATGCTCTATATGGTAACACACACGCCAACAATGAAACAGAGGTTCACTGGATCTATGAGAGATTAAATATTTTGAGGCTGTTCACTCTTTTAGAGAATTTCACCTAGCTATATCAGCATATAACCACATACATTTTGGCTCGGTTCCAAAACCTACTGAACTGCCTTGCTATCTACTGCCTACATAGGCTGCTACCTCTAAGGCCACGCCCACACTAATACATCTGAAGTTGAAAACACATTGCTTTTGCAACATTTACACATCTCATCCACACTGGAATGACATTTTCCACTACCGTAAACTGAGACTTTTGAAAATGCTCTCTAGTACTGAATATTTTGGAAAGTTTTGTTGTTAGGAAATGGAGAATGTATTCGTTTGGATGTGGCCTAAGGCAGCATCCTAACCGAAATTGTTAGGTCATAAATGACCGATTTGAAATGCTCTACATAGGCAGCAACTCTGTGCGTCATGCAAATAGCACTCCTCACAAAGCACAGTTTAGAGTTTGGTGTTGGCATGTTGCTAAGCTAACTATGCAATACTCTAATGTTGAAAAAAATACACAGCACAGAAATACTGGGTAAATTAGTCATTTTTTATTAGATTTAACTGTTATTCAATAAATTACAATTATATTTAGAATGCATATTTATAATGTAATTGATATATAATCAATATAAAATAAAATATAGTCGATAATACCTGGGCCGTTACTAGGATGGATTTTTACCTTTATGGTGGGCAAAAGGGTTTATCGTTTTGCTGTCGGACCAGAATGGGGGGCATCAAAAGTTACTGGGTGGGGAAATACCCCCTCCTAGACACCCCTAAGACCTGGCCATGGACAATACAATCTTGCATTTTTACTTGGCTCATCGCAATGCATTATGGCATTAACTTCTCCATGAAGGATACAGTTGTGCTCAAAAGTTTGCAAACCCGGGCAGAAATTTTGAAATTTTGGCATTGATTTTGAAAATATGACTGATCATGCAAAAAAAACTGTCTTTTATTTAAGGATAGTGATCATTTGAAGCCATTTATTATCACATAGTTGTTTGGCTCCTTTTTAAATTATAATGATAACAGAAATCACCCAAATGGCCCTGATCAAAAGTTTACATACCATTGAATGTTTGGCCTTGTTACAGACACACAAGGTGACACACACAGGTTTAAATGGCAATTAAAGGTTAATTTCCCACACCTGTGGCTTTTTAAATTGCAATTAGTGTCTGTGTATAAATAGTCAATGAGTTTGTTAGCTCTCACGTGGATGCACTAAGCAGGCTAGATACTGAGCCATGGGGAGCAGAAAAGAACTGTCAAAAGACCTGTGTAATAAGGTAATGGAACTATATAAAGATGGAAAAGGATATAAAAAGATATCCAAAGCCTTAAAAATACCAGTCAGTGCTGTTCAATCACTTATTAAGAAGTGGAAAATTCGTGGATCTCTTGATACAAAGCCAAGGTCAGGTAGACCAAGAAAAATTTCAGCCACAACTGCCAGAAGAATTGTTCGGGATACAAAGAAAAACCCACAGGTAACCTCAGGAGAAATACATGCTGCTCTGGAAAAAGATGGTGTGGTTGTTTCAAGGAGCACAATACGACAATACTTGAACAAAAATGAGCTGCATGGTCGAGTTGCCAGAAAGAAGCCTTTACTACACCAATGCCACAAAAAAGCCCGGTTACAATATGCCCAACAACACCTTGACACGCCTCTAAGCTTCTGGCACACTGTAATTTGGAGTGACGAGACCAAAATAGAGCTTTATGGTCACAACCATAAGTGCTATGTTTGGAGAGGGGTCAACAAGGCTTATAGTGAAAAGAATACCATCCCCACTGTGAAGCATGGTGGTGGCTCACTGATGTTTTGGGGGATGTGAGCTCTAAAGGTACGGGGAATCTTGTGAAAATTGATGGCAAGATGAATGCAGCATGTTATCAGAAAATACTGGCAGACAATTTGCATTCTTCTGCACAAAAGCTGCGCATAGGACACTCTTTCCAGCATGACAATGACCCTAAGCACAAGGCCAAGTTGACCCTCCAGTGGTTACAGCAGAAAAAGGTGAAGGTTCTGGAGTGGCCATCACAGTCTCCTGACCTTAATATCATCGAGCCACTCTGGGGAGATCTCAAACGTGCGGTTCATGCAAGATGACTAAAGACTTTGCATGGAGGCATTTTGCCAAGACGAATGGGCAGCTATACTACCTGCAAGAATTTGGGGCCTCATAGACAACTATTACAAAAGACTGCACATTGTCATTGATGCTAAAGGGGGCAATACACAGTATTAAGAACTAAGGGTATGCAGACTTTTGAACAGGGGTCATTTCATTTTTTTCTTTGTTGCCATGTTTTGTTTTATGATTGTGCCATTCTGTTATAACCTACAGTTGAATATGAATCCCATAAGAAATAAAAGAAATGTGTTTTGCCTGCTCACTCATGTTTTCTTTAAAAATGGTACATATATTACCAATTCTCCAAAGGTATGCAAACTTTTGGGCACAACTGTACATGTAATGCTGCCTTAGAATAAGGCTAAAAGATGTCACCTTAGCAGGATAATTCCTTAGAAGTATAATTATACTGTCTACCTTTTGGAATAGCCCTTGCATTGGTGCCTTTAAATGCCTCCTAGGTAGGCAGATCACTAGGATTGTGAGCAGAGCCACACTCTTACTTTTGGGAACAGGAAACTTGCTACAGGAACATAATTTCCTGCAGATTCTTTCTCTCTCATGCTCCTGTGGTACCTTTGATTGGTGCGTCAGGTCTTGACTGTTCTTTCCTCCATGCTGGGACGAAGACTGTGATGTCTTTGTGGCCTTTCTCCAGGAACCAATCCACAGCCAGTTGGATGCCCAGACATGAGAACACCTCTTTGTTTCCATGGCTACAAAATAATATTACCAACATCAAATTACACAGATGCACTCACACTCGTTCACTCAATGATTGGACATTACACAATACTAAGAGCATTTTAAAACAGGAACGTCAAGATAATTTCACAAAAAACACACTGTAACAACTAAAGTTTCAGATGAAAACAACAATAGTGAGAGGATTTGTTTTGTCTCCCTAGTTCAAAGCTTTCCTGCAACTGTGACTAAGCCTCTCATCTTTGAGGTATCAGTCCAGAGCAGAGTTACAATAGTTTTGATTGAAATTTCAGCAGTTTAGCTTTTTTAAATTTTGTATTTTAGTTTTCAATTTGTTTAGTATAAGTTAGTTTTAATAATGCATAAACAAGTTTTTAATTCATTTGTATTTTTGGAAGATTTTTTTTTTTGTTTTTTTTAGTATTTATTTAGTTTCAATATTAGTTTTAGTTTTGTCACTTATACAATTTCCATTGCATTTCCAGCCATTTGTGTTTACAGGATAAAGATTTTTAGAGATAACTTTATACCGATAACGCTAACAAAAAAAAAAAAGAGGCTATTTTCAGCTAATAAAGTATTTTTGAGCTAGGCATAACTAGAAAAATACTACCAACAATGTACTCTTTAGCCACTTTGCCACAATCAGACCGAACGGTTCTCGATGCGAAACCGTGCCAATCAGGGCCAGTTGGCACGGTTGTGGTTTCTTTTCCCACTGTGGTGCTGAGACAATGGGATTAGAATGTACCTAACAAATACGTCAGTTGGTGATGGTGTCAGAGGTAAACATTTGAGTGAGTGCGCTATGGAGGATGATCACATACAGTATTACCATGCTCAGGACAGTTTGGCCCGATGGTGGAATAAATGTGCCATTGCTGCTACTTTTAGCAGTAAATTCTAACTACCATAACTCTGGCATCTCTGGGGCATTAATTATTCAGCAACATGTACTGTATCTACGATGATCTAGTGTCAGCCTCACATGGTTTTACGAAGGTTCATGGAAATATAATCTCTGAAATATATTCTAGAGTTTGTTTGTGTCTAATGTAGATAATTTCTTTCATGTTCTATTCATGTCAATATTTCACAGGGACTGCTGCACCATTACTTGCATGAGTTGCCACATTGCTGCATGGTGTTTTATAATTGTGGTGTTGTTGATTTCAGATTAACTCAACCTTAATGCTACAATATGGTAACTTTTGGCCCTCTAGCAGTTAAAAAATAAAACTGCATGCATCTTGCGGAAGAACATTGTTTTGGTAATGACGCAAGTTGTGCTTCGGCTCTGCTCCTCTACACGGATGAATGTGGTTCGAGGCACCGGTGTACACATGGATACAGGACATCTTATTGAATGGACAAATCAATACCGAAAGAAAGGAAAAGACGGATATCCAAAAACATGTCATCTGAGCAGATAAGTGCCATATCTTATGCTGTTGTTTTGATTTGTTGGAAACATTGATGTTTTGAAATAAATGACGTTACAAAATTAGGCAGCGTTCGTTAACATTAGACATAACGATTGCTAGTCTTTTTATAACTGCATGATATTCTGGCCAAATAGACCACGGCAGTACCTAATTTATAGATTGTCATTTTTACCAACCAGTGGTCAACATCATTTCAAGACTCACATGTCCTTGGCAAGCCTAGGACTAAAGGATTTATTTATATACATTATTGCCATTATAAAGAAAAATACACATGCGTGCAAGCAAGTGAAAAGTTCTGCACCGATTACAGTATAATTATTGTATTTCACTACACACACACAGACGTGTGTGTGATTACACTAGGGATGTGCGAGACTAGTCGACTAGTCGACTAAACAGTTCTGATGCTGCTAGTCAACACTGGAATTATTAGTCGGTTAATATTCCCCCCATTAAACTGATCATCATTTTTACACATTTACGTTTGGCTTTATATTTTTACAGAGGCTGCACTTAAATTACTGTCATATTAATGTTACATATTTTAAATAGAATTAATAATACAAATATTATTTAAAAAAGAGGATATCTGGAGCAGATACAGAGTTTAAATTCACCACAGGCTGCGCGTGCTTCTTCCCTCTCTCACTCACGGTGCGCGCAGGAAAATGTCCTCTCGCTAGACAAGCAAACTCAGCAAAGTAGTAATGAAATCACTTCGGTGGTGTGGGAATCGGCTTTCCAAACATTTGAAAGTCCCTATGGATGTTTTCACATTTGAGCCTTCTTTAAATCTGTGCATGCTTGTACTTTGTCCGCTGAGCAGGCTTTTTCAAGCGCAAGATAGCCGCCTCAGGTGAGCCAAGTCCCGTCTTTCACCAGACCATGTCGACAGGGTTAATTTTGCTCATCCAAAAAATTATGCTTTTGAGTAAGTAGCCTAGAAAATAACTGTTTCAGAGTAGGTATGCCATTTTTTAATCTGCTGATTAAGAAGGCTATTTTCAACAAGGTGCCGACTGCTTAACGTGTTAAACTATCTTTTATTCTGTGTGCACGTCATGTTTAGAATACATTAGGTTTATTGTAGGATACATCACAGGCCTATTTTTCCTATCCTATAGCTACTTTTTTTTTTTTTTTTTTTTTTTTTTTTAACATCGTAACTGTTATTGGTTGACGTTCTTTACCGAACAGCTGTCATATTAGATCAATGGCTAATGCATGACTGCACGTCGTGAAATACGTGCAACTTTTCAGTGCATTTTTTTCTCTCTCATGGATTTGGCTTAGTCTACCTGTTAATTATTTTCAACAATGGTGATTTCCATTTAGAACAGGCTTATAATGGTTGTTCCATTGATCCTGCACTATTCATTCAATTGTTTTCAATAAAAATGTCTGTTAAATATTCGCTAAGGTTGATTCAGTGAATGCGTGCCATGTTGTATATTTAATGTACAATGATCATAATTCAAGACGAGCATGTCGCAGATAAATGCCCCTTTTCAGTGGAATTTAGCATCGGATTTGGAATAGATTAAGTATTTTAAATGGGTCACATAAACACTTTTTTTTTTTTTACTGTTTTCTGAAGGTTGGATTCTCTTTAGACTAGTCGACTAGTCGGTTACAAAACTTCCATTTAAACGACAGTCAAATTAGTCATAGTGCACATCCCTAGATTACACAACTATACATAAACCATGTCAATTAAATATCTTACCTGTTGAGTAAGAAAAAAGCCATCTCTGGGTCGCTTTTAAATCCTTTCAGATCTCAGAGTTGTCGCCACCTCTGAAAAGCCAAGCCGATATTGATTTGGGTTTTATTACGAACTGTCGCTTTCCCTTTTTGCTTGTAGACTCTGCTCTGTTCTGGGTTTCTTTGTTTTTACAACCGGTGATTCCCCGGAGGTTTGCCATTTTGAATAATCCATGGTAAACTTTTCTCGTTAGTTGTGACAAAATTTCAGCTTCACGTTACTCCCACACCATTCACGCACTACAATAGCAGGAGTTCATTTTCTCTGTGTACGGATATGGTGTCAACACGCACAGGCAAATGACATATGCAATTTCCCGCGAAATCCGTCCTGACAGCTCAATATAAATCATTATTTTAGGTTTATTGGGTAAAGACATGGTTTGGAAGATGGATTTTTGTTGCACTCTCTCATAAATAACATTTTTTTTATTTTTATTTTTTTTATTGGAAGACAAGATGGTAACATTTACATGTGACAAATTTGTAGTTGATGGTTCATTAATAACATTTTGTTATTTAAAAAAAAAACATAGTGTAGCTTTAAATGCCACACAAAAAATTAACTTTGGTTGGATATTTTAATACATGTTGATTAGATGGCCCCTTCCTGTCTAATTTTGTTGGGTTTTATTTAGCAGGAATATACCAATGGTCCAATTAATTAAATCAGACCATCCTGAATTGGTTATACATATTCAAACACTTACAGTCTTTTTCTCCATAATTCTATTTCATAGTTCATAGTTTCAGTTTAGTTTTCTTTTTTTCACAGACTTTTATTTTAGTTGACGAAAATATATTTTCAGTTTTCGCTAACGATAAAACCCTTGGTCTGTATACACAGTACTGTACAAAAGTTTTAGGCACCTAAGATCTTTCACAAAAACATTTGTCTTAAGATGGTTATTTACGTACATCTTCAGCTTTGGTGTGTCAATAGGAAATATACATTTTAGACTAGGGCTGGGCGATTAATCGAATTTTATTTTCAATTACAATTTTGGCTTACAACGATTTTGAAAACAAAATAATCAAGATAAAATTATTATTGTGCCGCATTCAGTTTCACAATGAAACACCAAGGCATTATATCTTTAAAGCATCCTTTATAAAAGTTCAAATAATAAGGAAATGGGTTATGAAAATAATCTCCGAAACTGGCATTTCTCTGTGCGGTTCAGTGCCGCACCTATGAGTTGCGTGAAATGACCGGGGAAGAGATTGAATCTTCTCCCGGCTGATGCAAACTCTGGCGCAGGGACGCTCGTCACTCGCATGTGTTTGCTGCAGCTAGATTATAATGTAGTGAATCATAATATATGTGTCACGTTCACTGTGTGTATTTTATCATTAAGAAAATTGGCGATACACAGCTCTATTAAGAGAACGTTTGTTTTTTGTGAGTTAAAAATGGATCGAAGTGAACATAAAGGTTAGAGAGTGTAGTCTTAGCCCATTATACACTGAAACAAAATACGTTTTTGATTAGTCTTTTTTTTTTGCTTGTTTTCCACAATAATATCTAAAACTCCTTTAAAACAAGGTACATTCAATTTAGGAGCTATACAAAAATGTTATCGGAGAATGCTGAATACAATATTTAATCAGGGCTCAACATTAACCCTAGTCCTGGACAAGTGGATTTTTGAAGGGGCAAGTGAAAGAGAATTTTACCTGCCTGACCGGACAAGCAGACTGATTAAAGCATTATTTGTGATAGCCTAGGCCTGTGTCACTCATTAGAAAATTCTGCTGTTGAAAGTAATCCAGAGCACATAATTTTATAATTCGCTATCGATCTAGTAACAGCTGCACCCTGTTTGATTGACAGGCGGCATATGTGTGTGTGCTGAACATGCGTGTTCCGAAAATGTTCACGCTAATGCGCACCTGAACAGTCAAAAACATTCAAAATTCTGCCAAAATGCCCGTCTTGGTGAGGTATTCATGTAAACACAGAGAGTGATGTCTAAAGTGATCGTAAACAGCGGAGAAAAAAAGGATACGGATTTGTATTAAAATGTCGGACTTGTAAGTATAAATGTAAGCTAATAGACCTGCTGCTGTCTAGTGTGTATTATAATAATCAAACAACCATAACAAGAAAACAAGAAAACACTCTCTGCTCTTGACTGAATTACTTTAGTAGCTTTAAAAAGTATTAATGTATTATAATCATACAGTGAAGACCAGTAGAAGTTTTATGTTGCATTTCATTCTGAATGTTTACTTGAATACTTGATAGCCTACTGCTGTTAAAAACGTTTAAAGCTATTTAAAAAGCACTGAATTTTCTTAATTTGTATTTTTTGTTGTATTATTTTTAATCTATTTCTATTCATTGCTGTTTTTTATCATTTTATTACTTACTGTTTACTAGTCTTGAATAATTACTTAAGAACTTCAAACCATTCTTCCATAATTAACATATTAGTTAGTGTTATTATTTGTTGTGGTTTTGAAGCTGGTATTGAGAATCATCAAATTTCACTACCGACTACTGAGATTTTGGTGTTGTGATAATGTATATCCTTTATTGTACATGGTAGATCTTGCTGCAATAACATGATGAAAAAGTAGATCTCATTCCATAGAAGTGCGAGCACCCCTGCTGTTAATGGTGGCGATGGAGGCTTTCCTTTATTTGACTACCATACATAACATCAAATATTTATCATATGACAATAGCCTCCTCCCCTACCCAGTGCAGTTTACATTTCAAGTTCAAGGAAATCCACTGTTAACAAGACGTTTTTTATTTTATTTTATTTTTTTAAGTTCAATAAATGCATGGTTTCCAAAGCCAATGAGAAATCAGTTAAAATAATCATGATCTCAATATTGACCAAAATAATCATGATTATGATTTTTGCCATAATCAAGCAGCCCTATTTTAGACTCCCAAACATTCCTTTTGCAAATAGAATAGAAGAATAAGGAGCCCTGCAACAGATGGCATTGCCCCCACAGAGACCCCCACTTAACATCGAGTCAGTCTGAGATTACATGAAGAGACAGAAGCAACTGAGACAGCCTAAATAGACAGAAGAACTGTGGTGAATTCTCCACGAAGCTTGGAACATCCTATCTGCCAACAACCAAGATAAACTGTGTCCAGGTGCACCTAGGAGAATTGGTGCTGTTTTGAAGGCAAAGGTGGTCACACCAAATATTGATTTACCTTTTTTATGTTTACTGGACTTAGAATGATGTTAATTGATAAATGAAATTCTTTTTGAAGACATCCTCACTATGCAACATTTTTCACAAGTGCCTTAAACTTTTGCACAGTACTGTAATTTAAGCAGATACAGAAATTGTATACTTGTGAACAAATGCTCCTCATTAGTATTTACCTCATGGCAACATTTGATCCATCAATAACGATTGGTCGGAGGTTGTCGTATGTGTCTGGTGTGTCTTCCTCCAGCGATGCCTCAGGGCTTACGGCTTCTTTGGCTCCTACTGCCCGTGGCGCTAAATTGGCAGAACCCACTGCTCCCTGGCTCTCTGGTTCCCCTTTATTCCCCAGCCGCACCAGCTCAGCTAATACGTCATTGATTAGCGCACTGGGCCCCAGTTTACTCAGCACAGACTCCACCTGCTCTCCAGAGTAGCCCAGTTTCAGAGCAAAGTCCATTTTGGTTTGGTAATCTCGTTCGCTTGTTTGTCGTATGGGTGCCTGGGATGCAGAAGTGGGTGGAGCAAGTGAGGCCGTCCTCTGAGAGGGGTCAGTGTGTGATAGGTCGGCACGTGGGTCATCTGCACGTAACTCCTGTAAGGTGCTGCTTTGGCTGAAGCTAGGTTGGTCCAAACAGGGTGACCGGCACAGCTGGCGGTGGGGTTTGGTCACAATAAGCGGCTCTCGTCTCCTTCCTGTTGCTCCTTCGCCTGGGCCTGCTGCACCAACACCTCCTCCGGAACTCCCGCTTCTTGACCGCGCCTCTCCTTCACTCTCTGAACTGCTCCCCTCTTCCCCAGCTTCTTCGTCATCCTCCTCCTCATCCTCTGGAGAGTCGTGGCCAGCAGCGGCAGGCAAGGGCTGAGGGTCACGGCAGCTGCGGTGCTCCATCTTGAGGCGCTGCAGCATAGCGCATGCAGCCGTTACCTGCGCATGACCTCCCTGAAGCTCCAGTGCATGGTCCCTCACCTGCACCACGGCGCAGCTCTCATACTCAATAGCTGCATGTAGGGCATGCAGACGCCGCTGCAGCCAGAGAGTCAAACGCTCACGGTGCTTATGAACAGGACTGATCAGGGACACAATGTACTCCTGAGATAAAGAGAGAGAAAAAAGATGGATAGATAATAATTTCAGATCATTCCTGATCTAACTTTCAGAGACAGAACTGTTATGTCAGTTCTGTCATTGAGTATGTGGGTGAGAGAAAGAAAAAATATCTGTGAGAAAAAGGTTCAAACACACTGATCACTGATTGTGACACAAAGCATGCTGGGACACCCTGCTCTTCTCACATGTAATTGGCTGAACAGGACACACTGGACCCTGACTGGTGACAACACTAAAAAAATAATCTTACAAGCCAAAATGCTCCTGAAATTCAAAGTAAATAATGCAGTACTTTGTGATCAGTAATCATCTTGAAATGATCTATAGCTTGAAATGACATACTGAGTTCTAAATTACAGTATTATAGTTGGACGGGGCAGTACAGGCACTAAATGTACCTTACTAAGTAGTAGACTAAGTAGTTCCTAAGTAGTTTTCTGTTAATATCATACATAATACTGTTCTATCTTAACCTCCTAAGACCCGAGCATAACTGCTGTGTGCATTTTCCATTTCCTTTTTGATTTGTAACTAGTAGCACCTAATAAACAAACCATACATTTATTTATTTTTCTAGAGCAAATAGTTTCCCTAAAAATTAATGTCCACATATGTGGACAGCGAGACTACGTTGTGAAATTTTAAATAAAACTAAGCTCTAGAGAGTCTGATTTTTTTCATCAAATTGTTTATTATTTTCCAAGGAGTGTTGGTTTTTCATGTTTTTGAGACTTTACAGACATTACAGCTGATTTGCTGTAAAGCTGAATAAACAATTCTTATTCTAAGTAATGTCCAGCATCATCCAATCAATTTATTTTAACCATGTTAAAATAAAATGTAGCATTATAAAATTCTGAATCTATGAACTGAGTACCATTGTCCCATGTCTGTCAAACATGTTGAGTGGTCCAAACATCATCTGCAGCCTGAAACTGAACTTTTGGTCGGAGTTTAGGATTAAATGCACTTCATAAAAAGCTCCAGTGTGTGTGAGACACTACTCTTTACAACAAAATAGGTTTCAATGAAAAAACGTATGGGGGCCTGGGTAGCTCAACGAGTATTTACGCTGACTACCACCCCTGGAGTCGCGAGTTCAAATCCAGGGTGTGCTGAGTGACTTCAGTCAGGTCTCCTAAGCAACCAAATTGGCCCAGTTGCTAGGGAGGGTAGAGTCACATGGGGTAACCTAGTGGTTCTCACTCTCAATGGGGCACATGGTAAGTTGTGCGTGGATCGCGGAGAGTAGCATGAGCCGCCACATGCAGAGTCACTCTGCGGTGTCATGCACAACTAGCCATGTGATAAGATGCACGGGTTGACGGTCTCAGAAGCAGAGGCAACTGAGACTTGTCCTCCACCACCCGGATTAAGGTGAGTAACCGTGCCACCACAAGGACCTACTAAGTAGTGGAAATTGGGCATTCCAAATTGGGAGAAAAGGGAATACAATAAAAAAATTTAAAAAAAGATATTTCTTACTAGAGGCACTTTAGTTGGCACTGCATCCGTAAGAGCGCTTCATGGAAATCGGCGGCATGCTGTTGTGTCTGTATGCTTTGCATATATAGCGAAGCTATAGCAAACGTCCGTGCATGTTAAACAAGGTTAAAGAAGACATCCTGAGCTTTTCTGTGACTAAATTTTTGGGATATAGCCAATATGATGCTATTAATTACAGATACTGATACATCAGATACATCAGTATCAGCCAATAAAAGCAATTATCTGTACTATCGGGCATCGGCCGATTGTTTAAAAACAGCCGATGATCAGGGTCAGTTGTTTCCTGTCAAAAGGGAGAGAAAAAACACGCTGGACAATTAGTCTACTCCTGCAGTGTGTGAAAGAAAATGTCTCTTGCATGAATACTTTGAATTGGGTGACAATGAGAGCAGAGTTGCAATTTGTCAGCTTTGCACTGTTAAGATTTTACTAGGTGGAACTACCGTTAAAACTTTTAACATAACTATTTTGATTACTCACTTTAAAGCTCGACACAGCAAGGAATGATGAGTTTGTTAAAGCTAAAGCGGAGGGTGTTTCATCATTCAGAATTCAGTTAATGTAAAATCATTAAAAAAATATTATATTAAGAAATATTACTAATTTAAATTTAATGTAAGCCTAACAGAAGGCTATTCAGAATTCCGTTAATGTTAATGTGAGTTAATAATGTGCTTTTTGTTTCAGTGTTTTGTATATAACTGAGACCAGTTGCTCTGAAACATGGACAACATAGAGACATAGAGACATAGAGAATAAAGTTATGTTTAAAATTTCTATCGAAGTTGTGTAATTTAATATCAGAGATTTAAAACAAGATTGCTTAAAAAAGCAGAACCACCAAACTATCGGAATCAGTATCTGTAGATGTTGTTCTAAATAATTGTAAATCGGTATCAGCACACATATTTTGTATCGGTGCATCCCTACTATTATACATTAGTGTTTCTTGCACTGCTTTTCAGCAGTGGTGCTCCGTAGCTACTGATTCTCCAGTGCCACGGCAAAAGAATGTTTTCTTGTACCCAAGTTGTGAGCTTGCAGTCTGAATTGAATAAGATAAGATAAAAAAGAGTGCATGCCAGGAAATAACGCAAAAGCATCACGTCTTTCTATTGCACTGTATAGGGCTGAATGATCCATCGAAAAAAATTCTATTTAATTCTGTTTTGAGCACACATGAGGCAGTTCTGTGGTCGCTCCACAAATTTCATCTCATGTACAAAATAACAGATTTGTTAGTTCGATTCAGTTTGGTAACGTGCGCTGAGTGTGTTATATTTACAGCACTCTAAATTCACTTTTATTGGCCACTACAAGTTACTATACAAATCTAAAACAACCCTATGACACCAGGTTTTTGTGGACAGAAGAGGAGATGAGAGCATTTCACATTATTTGGAATGAGGCGCTCATTTAAAGGCTATTGTTAGTGACTTTACACAGAATGTTCCAGCATCTTTTTTTACAAAATAAAGGTTCAAGGGTTTAACCAGATCCCATAGCAATGCCATGTACAAGTTAAGAAAATATTAAAGAAATATTACTTGTGTAATAATAATATTAATATAGTGATTATTAGTTATAATAATACAATTGTAATATATTTCTGTAATTTATTAATGTACTAATAATAACTATTATTATTATTATTCAGTATTTATCAGTATTATATTGCAATTATAAAAATTATGAGGGAAAAGTGGCCTATTACAAAGTGCACAATCTGATGAATTCTCGACTAATAGAACTCACTGAATCAGTGTTGTTCAGTGTTCATATTATTAGTACATTAAGAAATTAATTTTGCAGTAAATTTGTTGTTATTAAATACATTTAAACATTAAAATGTTACTAATATATAATATAAATATTATAAATAATAAACTATATAAATCCTATAATACATTATAAAATAGTTACCAATTTTCTCTAAGAATTATATTATTATTGGGGGGAGGGCAAGAGCTGAATTCTGAGCTAAACACTGTTATAAAGTATACTAATGATGTAATGCTATAAGAATATAATAAGTATATGTAAAAAGAATAAAATATTATGATATATTAAGATAATTTATTATTTTTGAATCTTTTTCATGTTTTATATACATGAAAGACTACAATAATAAAAAAAATAAAAAAAAGCTCATTCCCATTCCATTTTTGCAGGGGCTGCGGAGATCAGCACTGACCCTTTTTTTTTTTTTTTTGCCCCATATGCTTTTGCTATGCAGAAGTCTTAGGCACATTAGATGTTTCACAAAAATATTTGTCTTAAGATGGTTATTTTATATCTTCTGCTTTAGTGTATTAATATAAATATAAATTTTATATTTTAAAACATTCCTTTTGCAAAAAGAAAAGAATATAATTAAAACAAGGGGTCCTGCAACAGATAGTATGGCCCCACAGAGCCGGATCTCAACATCTTCGAGTCAGTCAGGATTACATGAAGAGACAGAAGCATTCGAGACATATTGAGGCATATGGTGGTCACGGCAAATATTGAGTTAGTTTTCTTTATGTTTACTGCACGATGTATGTCACATAGTTACTTGATAAATAAAAATTACTCATGGCATTATTTTTGAAAACATCCTTACTATACAACATTTTTTACAACTACCTAAAACTTTTTCGCAGTACTGTAAGTATCTCAGAGGTGAGCATATTCTTAGAAGATAATCGCCATGATGCACATGCCCTTTTGTCAAAAACTGACCTTTGGATTGTATGTGTTTTGAGTCATGGCAAATACCTATTAATATATCTATATACTGTATAGGACAGAGATGAAACACAACTGGATTGGTCTGGCTGATTTTGCAGCAAGGTGCTGCTAGGAAAGCTCACATTAAGAACAGCAGGTCAAATCTTTTCGATAACGTTATTAATTTAAATACAACAAAAAGGGAACATACTTTAGGTGGGGTTATGTTTGAGGGAAGTGATACTTTGGCAAATTATCTATGTTAAAAGCAAAAACAAAGACATACTCTGATGATCTCTGTTTAGGAGACATTTTCTTAACCCTTGAATTTCACATCAGTACCAACAGCTAGCGGAGATAAAGGCAAATGGACACTGTAACAGTTTACCAAATTATAGCAAAACCCACATGCTAATTTACAAACCAGCATGCACTTGTCCATCCATAAAATAATGTAAGTGTGCAATTTAAATTCTTGAATATCTGCTTCTATATATGAGAACATTCTCCAGTCCTTAAAGGAATAGTTCACCCATATATGAACCTTCTGTCATCATTTCCTCACCCTCATGTTATTCTGAACCTTAAATTACTTCTTCCGTAGAAACACAAAAGGAGCAGTCACAATGGCTACGTTTACATGTGCACTAATACTCTGATTAATGCAATAATCAGAGTATAAGGAATAATTAGATTAAGATGTTTACATGATTTGAGCAAACCTCTTCAATCCTGTTTTCATGCATATTGCCAATACTCTGATTATTTGCTGAGAAATGTGATGTTTTAATGCTTTTTTATAAAATCATTTTACATAAAACATCTTGTTGCAAATATGTATCTTTAAATATTTGGCATACGGAAAATTAGTCAGTTTGTGAGTGTTTTTGAACGATTTATTAAAAGAACCAGTTTATAAGAGTCATTTTTTACTACACTTGATGCACTGTCTCGTTTGATTCACTAAAAAGAACCAGTTTATAAGAGTCAATTTTGACTACACTGGATGCACTGTCTGTTTTGATTCACTAAAAAGAATTGTTCATAAGAGACATTTGTTTGTGAATCGGAATACACGCGCTGGATGCTGTTGTGTTCCGCCCACGTGGACAAACTCATTTGAAAGACGTGTTTCCTTGCCATTATTTTGCGGTATATGGTCTTTTTATCTCACCAAAATTCAGTTCAGACTGCAACCGGACATTCACAGCTCGGGAAAATCTTCTTTTTTTTTTTTTTCTGCGGCGGGGGAGCAATACGTGAAGCCAAGAAGTGCAGCTTCTTCTGTTTCGTGATGTTTTCGAACCTGTGCTTGAGTGTAACATCATCCGTCTGCAGCACTGGCGCAGACGCACTTTGGTCAGACTGGAAGAAATGCGATTAAAGCGTTTGCATGCCAGTATAAAGTGATTAAAATAGGAGTACTCCACATATCTTACTGTGATTATCATTACTCTGATAACTAGCATAATCGCAATATCATAATTGCAGTATTCTGTTTACATGAGCAACAGTTTAATCGCAGTATTGCCTTAATCGCATTGTAATCGCATTATGAGGGTGCATGTAAACGTTGCCAATGTTAGCTTCAGTCAACTTTCACTTTCATTGTATGTAAAAAAAAATTATAAATAAATAAAGGTACAATGAAAGTGAAGTGTGACTCAGGCTAACGTACTGCCTAACATCTCCTTTTGTGTTTCACAGAAAAAAGAAAGTCTTACAGGTTCGTAACAATGAGGGTGAGTAAATGACAGCAGAATTTTCATTTTTAAGTGAACTATCCCTTTAAAGGCTGATTACTGCACATCTCCTATAATAATTCAACCCTGTTTCAATTAAACGTACTTCTCTAAGGCTTTTTTAATCCCACAACTAGTATTAAAGACAAGTAATTCACTTCGATCAAGGTTGATATTTAGGGTTTAGTGTTTGCAAAGTGAGTGAGTTTAGTCAAGTGTGAGAGCATGTGAATTTGTGTGAGTGCGCATGTCTGTTTATTTTTGTGTGGGGTGAGAGGGATGTGTATGTGTAGGTTGAGAGCGTGTGTGTGTGTGTGTGTGTGTGTAGACAGAAAACCGATAGCACCATCCAGCTACGAGAGGCTCCTCTACGCTCATGACACCGGTTGCCTAGCAACGCAGCCCTGTCATCAGCTAACTGCTTTTTAGCAGTCACGACTAACACAACGCAGTGTTCACTGGGAAAGCCTGGAACACACACTTACATGCACACAAACACACAGCACACATATTATATTTAAACTGTTTAAAACCATACAGTGCTTTATCTGCAAAGCTGGAACGCACATATAAACAACCACACATGGCTGCTCCACTAATATAGCCTACTCCTACATGCACTGCATTGGAGCTTTCCTTACAGATGCCATTGAGAGAGAGAGAGAGACAGAGATAAACAGCAGGAGTCTGAGTGTTATTGGTGTTTGTCTGCATTAGAGACATCAAAGTGGAAATAACATCACTTTAATATGACAGTATACACAATCTTTCCAGCTCTCTCTCCCTCTGCAGATGTGCGGTATTGAAGAGTTTCCTCCCCAGCGTGACATAGCTACTGCTCTGAGTCGTGACGCTGACTACAGCAGCATATTCCCCTGGGCACTGAACTGCATCGTCTACACTTGCAAGCAATGGGACCGGGCTGGGTATCACATCTTTAACAACAGTTCTCAGATCGGCTGCACTGCACAATAAGTGTTAACGGTTCCCCCATAGCAGACTGAGAAACTGTTCTGAGATCAGATGCACCACTAACTTAAATAAGGATTAAACTTAAATTAAATGCAGAGTGAAAAATTTACTTTACCATTAAAGGGCAATATCTGCCCTCCCTGCATCTGATTCTAATGGACATTTTTACCTTTATGAGGGCAATTTTTTACTTCTACACAATACTGATGATACACAATACTGTGTGTCATCCTTTCAGGTTAAATCCTTCACTTTAACCAGATCATTAACATTTACAAGGGAAAAAATAAAATAAAAATAGGCCTAGAATAGAAGATTAAGAACTATATCAGATGTTACACACACACACACACACACACACAAAACAATTATAGGAATTTATTATGAGGGCATTTTATGCCCCAACATTTTAAATTTTGAGGGCATTTAGGTCACTTTCAGTGGCTTTTTTGCCCCGAGCCCCTTTTAATATCTGACCCAGATTAAATGTATACTGCATTAGTTTAAAGGGATAATTCGCCCAAAAATGAATATTCTGTCATTATTCACACCCTCATATTGTTCCAAATCTGTATGGCTAACTTTATTCCACAGAGCACAAAAGGAGATTTTTTTTTTCTCCATACAATGAAAGTGAATGGTGACTGAGACTGTCTTAGAGCTGATCAGGTTGTAGTCCAAAAACCCATTCGCCATGGGTTCCCTCTGGATTTTCGAATGGGTTTTTATAATGGGGGTTTTTCAACTTATGAGTAAAATAAGCTCTGTGGTAAACATTACTTGGCGATACGTGGAAGTTTTGTTCTATAACATAAACTACACACATTCATACCTCAAACATGAATTTTGAAGCAGTATTGAATTACAAACTTAAAAAAAAATAAAAAATAAAAAAAAGACTGGCTTCAAAATTCATGTTTGAGGTATGAATGTGTATAATTTATGTTGTAGAACAAAACATCCACTTATCGTCAAGTAATGTTTACCACAGACCTTATTTAACTCATAAGTTGAAAACCCCCATTATAAAAACCATAGGAAAATCCAAAGGGAACGCATGGCGAATTAGCCTTCCGGGTTTGCCTACAAATTAACGTCACGGCTGAACAGCTATATTGTGCTTAAAATCTCCTTTTGTGTTACATTGAAAAAAGAAAGTCATACAGGTTTGAAACAACATGAGGTGTGGTAAATGTTGACAGAAGTTTCATTATTGGGTGAACTATCACTTTAGGACATGTCTGACGTTAATTTACACTCACACAGTAAATTACTTGTTCAGTTTTAAAACTGATCTGGGAACTGCTGCTGAGTGGGTGGGAGAGGTCTGTGTGCATGGTGCACATGAAAACAAAAGCAAGAAAGCTGGTTTGAGCCCACTCCACTGTACGAAAGAGTGAGAGAGCAGAGGTTGCATACAATCAGCCTTTGCGGGGGTAAGACATCATATAAAACATAAAGGAGTTAGTCAACTAACACAGGAAGGGTCCATACTCTGTCATGCTAAACACTTCTCTGACTGCAGGGAGACAACTGCAGCATAGATGGCCATCTCATGGTCAAAGAAGAGGCCCTTCACGTGGTGAAAGCTTTTAGTGAGCTGAACACGACCACAATGTTCCAGTTTTTTTAAACACACAGGTCATATCTCAAAATGAATGTCCTAAAAAAAATCACACATCACACTGTGACGCAAACATCCAGCAGCAAAAGAGCAGAAGTATACTCAAAAGACACACCATAAACAAGCTAAACAACAGAATCCTTCCTCCTTTTAAAAGCCTCCCTCCTTCTCCTTTTCTTCCCTCGCTCTTCCCCTTTCATTTCTGCCTTGTTTTTCTTCTCTTTTTCCCTTCTCTTCTCCTCACCTCCTCCACAACACAGGCTTACAATCAGCAAGGCCACCATGCACTCTCAAGCACACACACACACACACACACACACACAGGTTTATGCTGGTTTGTCTCATAGCAACAAGTGTAGTGAATCTCTTTGCTGGAGCTCATAGCTAGATGAAGCTCATTTAAGGCCCACGGTGCAGCTCCGAGCTCAGGTCCTCAGTCTGAAGACATAGTGGTGGTGGGCAGCATCTTCTGATGCAGTAACAAAGTAGTCAGACACAGACACAAACACACTAAGTTTCACAGAGATTCATTTGCTCTGATCAGAATCTGCATTTCCTGAGACACTTTTAACACACTTTTGATAAAACAAAGTGGGATGCTGCAGCAACTTCAGACCAATGCTATGCTAATGTATGTTAGTGCTTCAGATAAAGGCTTTGCAAAGTATGTTGAACAAGTGCATCTCTGATAGGACCATCCAACTGGTTTGAATCTGTTCGCACCTTGTATGGCGACTTAAATTCTAGTGCAACATTTCAGCTCGAGGATCATGCACGTGTTGTGCCACAAGTATTGCACCTGCTGCTGGTGGGTAGTGATTTCAGTGGATAAAGAGTAAATGAAATGCTTAGTGTTAAATATCACCTGCTCAGAGTGGGAAATACACCAACTTTATAACGATTCTCAATTGTGTGTTTGTGTGAGAGAGAGTGTTTGTGTGTCGCGCGCTGCCTGTCAAACTGCACTCTCTGTAAATCTCTATAAAACGTGAGTCGTGAGCATCATTTGTCCTCGTGATTTAATAGATCAACTCGCCGCTCGCACGAACATACCCATGGCGTGTATTTTACAGAATCACACTGACTCTAAAGTTCTTGTTTGGCGCCATGAAAGAACAAACAACATTCGGAATGTTATGAAAATAAACAGCTTGCATGGCGATGTAGCTACTGTGAGTTGGCTGGTCGGTCGTGTTCCGTCAGCTCTCCTGCGACACTCACTCACACATACTCACTTTAGCTTTAATGCAATCTTCTTCCTTGCCGTCCTCAATGTTAACGATGATACTGGAGCTTGCGTTGGGGCTGTCGCAGCTGGACTCGGCGGTGCTGCAGCTCACTCTGACCCGGAAAACCCGCTGAATGTGCGGGATGTAGCGCTGGAGCGCAGGGCCTGCACCGGCGAGCGCTGCGAGCTCCAAAATCATTTATCAGACGGATAAATAAGCGATCACGACGCGCTCCGGAACACTTGCACACATTCGCCCTGCGTCCTGCTTCATGGGTGGAGCAGGGGGTAAAGAAAGAGAGTCACAGGAGGATGGAAGTTTGTCTACGGCCGAGCATAACGGCAACCGTACGGGACGCGCTACATAAGCATCTATCATCCATCTCCATCCCTCCTTCTCCTCTCGCCCGCCTTCTCTCCCTCCCTCCCTCCCTACAGGGGCCCCGACTGCACCCACCGCCTGCGCTTCGGCAACACGTCGGACGCCCCCTGTCGCTGCGCTCGGACGGGCAGAGCCGCAGAAAGTGCGTGTTTGCTGCCTTCGTCGTTGAGCTTCAGAACACGTGGGTGTACGGGACTCCGGTAATGCAGTAACCGAGGGTTAAAAATACATCGGACACGCTTTGCGTTAGCATGAATACATGCCTGCGTTTCAGAATATAACCGGCAGACTCTCAATATTGTTGTTTAGACGGTTTTTGATAGTGGCTGCTGTTTTGGTATTCTCAATAATGAAATATCAGCCTGTGAACTCTATCAGAATATAATAAACGTGTAATAAACATGTCACGAGCGTTTGTTATTTAGCACACTGTCCCTTTAAATGTCGCGGTGGCTTGTGGGGAACGTAGTCCGCGTTGTGTTGCTGTTGTCCACAGCTGGTTAGCATCTCCATTGTCTTTCTTATGTGACGGATATCCGTAACCCTTCTTATCCTCCTTTTAATTCCGACAAAAGTCTTACAGGTTCATTGTCCACCATGGCAGAGGAGCAGGAGATAATGTGCAAGCTAGAAAACATCAAAGAAATACGGTAAGAAAGGCTGAGATTGATCCTAAAGCGGAGAACGCTTGCCTGTGCTCAACATCTGGCTGATTCTGCTTTGATCACACAAAACCGGCATATTTTCCATTATTCATCCATTTTTATCAACAATCCACCAATCTGCATGTATGGTGCAAATAAGAGATTCTCTTTGGGCAGGTGCTTCGTGTCGGTTTTGTTGCTAAAGCACGGCGCATAAAGCGTTAAAAACACGCACCTTTGAACTGAAAACATCTCAACCCAAATCTGCATGAGCTACCTTTTCTGATAAAGTCTTTGATCACACCGTTATTTTAGAGTAGATAAGTGTGAAAAAGCATGCTGTTGTAGTTAGGTGCGAAACTGAAGTGCAAACGGTTCGTTTCCTGCAGAACAGTAATAACACGTTAATAGATCGCTTATAAAGCCCTTAAACACACATACGACCGTCTGGTTTAGTTTTGATGCATGTGGCTAGAGTCTTTTCTATATTTTAAATTTGCTTATTGATATTATGCTTGAAATCAACTATAATCAGAGGTATGCAATCATAATCATATATTCACATTCATGTATTCAGTTCTATATTAATTTCATAATATCATTGTGTGCCTTTACATTCATGTTACCAGATGTACTCCTTATGTGTCCAAACTCTGTATTTCTTCATTTATACATTCGTGCTAGGAGATGCATCCCTTATGTGTTCTTGTATATGTGTTTATGTTACTTTATGACCCGTTGAGGTTTCAGAGCTGGAGCAAGAGAGCTTAGTTTATAGTTATTATTGTTCCAAGTAATGTACGGAGGAGGTTCTACAAACACAGGATATGTCTAAGACACCCGTGTTCGTATCTTGCTGAGATCAGGAAATTTACGAGTACTTGGCAAAGATATAAGTACGAGCTATTCTGCAGTCTATTCCTTCCCACAACCGCAGTTTTCGCACTTGAATAAGTCAAAACAATATGACCTGACACCTTGAATTACAACATAACCTCATGCAGAACTCTCTGTGCCTAAAAAGGAAGTGTTTTCTGGCACAGTCAAGAGGGTATAAAGACCTTAACGAATCTTTGGGGGTCAGACTAACATCTCTGCTCTCTAGTTCTTCGCATCTGATCTCCAACTTTGAGGCCTCATCTCGACTCATTCTTTACTTTAACTTTTCTCATTTACTTACTTAGTTCATTAGGCAAAGACAAGACTTTGTGTTGTTAGGTTTATTCCAAGACTTAGTCCTTGGATATATCCTTAAGATATATCTACTTAACCTTTATAATCAAACATTTATTTTCTGTATTATCGCATTTATTCAGTATTCAATATAATCATTTTTATTCATTTATCAATTTTTACAAATTAAAGTTGTCATTCCTTCAACAAATCATCTGATTTATCGAAGTCATTTCCATCTGCTGGATCTCGCTGCATCAAGTGTTAATGTACATATTTATATATTTGATCAATAAAAATCATATGTACCCTATCACAATTCTTGATTCTATTGTCATATGATTGCACATTGTATTGTCATATGTTGTTATGCACTGCCAGGTTGTTGAATCAGTGTTTTGTGTGGTTGTGCAGGAATAAGACACTTCAGATGGAGAAGATCAAATCTCGACTGAGGAGTGAATTTGAATCTCTTGAATCGGAAGAAAAGCACCTGAGAGAGTATAAACAGGAAATGGATCTTTTGCTGCAGGAGAAAATGGCTCATGTAGAGGAGCTGCGTCTCATACATGCTGATATTAATGTGGTAAATAGGGAAAAATCACATCTATCTATCTAGCTATCTATCTATCTATCTATCTATCTATCTACACTAACTATGACTTACTGTGTGCATACATAGTAAATATATGTGTACTGCTTCATCATTTTGTGTCATTTTGACCCAAAAACAAATTTTAAGTTGTATTATCTATAGTAACTATAGAGAGAAGGTGTACACTTTCTAATTATGTTTCTGCTGTTGTTGAGATACAGTATAATCATTTAAATGTGTTAATATTTACTTTAGTGTAAAAAGGCATACACCACAAAATGTGTCTCTGGGACAGAGTGAGTCATAATGATGGAGCAGGTCACATATATTAAAATATGTATATTGTACTCAATGTAGAGAGTGTGCCAGTGTTAAAAGTGTTAGTTCCACTGATCTTAATGGAATAGTTCTCCCAAAAATGAAAATTCTCTCATCATTTACTCTACCTCATGCCATCCTAGATGTGTATGACATTTTTTCTTCTGCAAAACACAAAAAAATATATTTAGAATAATATATCAGCTCTGTAGGTCCATAAGTGAATGGTGACTAAACCTTTGAAACTCCAAAAAGCACATAAAGGCAACATAAAATAATCCGTAAGACTCCAGTGGTTTAAGTCTTCTTAAGCGATCAAATTGGTTTTGGGTGAGAACAGATCAAAATGTAACTTAATTTTTTCCTGTACATTTTGCCATTGCACTTTTTTAGGCACACTCATTCAAGCTCTATTACACTTCCTAGTGCTTGACGCATGCGCAGAGCGCTAGATGGTGCTAGGAAGTGTAATCAAGCTTGAAATCATGACCTCCATGGAGACTGCAGATGTCAAAATTTATAGTAAAAAAGGAGTTACATTTTGGTCTGTTCTAACCCAAAATCGATTAGATCACTTCAGAATACATGGATTAAACCACTGGAGCATTATGGATTGCTTTTATGCTGTCTCGGCGTACTTTTTGGAGGTTCAAAGTTTTGGTCACCATTCACTTGCATTGTATGAACCTACAGAGCTGAGATTTTTTGTCTAAAAATGTTTGTTTGTGTTCAGCATAAGAAAGAAGGTCACATACATCTGGGAAGGCATGAGGGTGAGTAAATGATGAAAGAATTTTAATTTTTGGGTAAACTAGTCCTTTAAATATGGATCTAATATAAAGTAGATATAATATAGATCGGTGGAGAGTTTACTCAAAAAGGAAAATTCTTTCAGCATTTACTCACCCTAACTGGGTTGTTCTAAGCCTGAATGACTTTCTTGCTTCCACGGAACACAAAAGGAGATGTTATGCAGAATTGTAGGGACTGACAGCCTTAAACACCATTCACTTTCATTATATTAAAAAAGATGCAATGAAAGTGAATAGTGACTGAGGCTAACATTTTGCCATGGAAGAAAGAAAGTAATTTGTAACAGCTTTAGGGTGAGTAAATGATGACAGAATTGTCATTTTTGGTTGAACTACGCCTTTAAGGGTCTTATCCGGTAACCTCTGTGTTACCCGGTCAGATTCGTAACCATTAGGCAACCACGATTGTGATTTTTTAGAGTGGCTGTTTTTCTTTCACCAGATGGAAAACACTATCAAACAGTCCGAGAGTGACTTAAACAAACTGCTGGAGTCGACCAGACGTCTCCACGATGAATACAAGCCTTTGAAAGAACACGTGGATGCCCTGAGAATGACCCTTGGCTTGCAGAGACTCCCCGACCTCAGCCAGGAGGAGGAGAAACTTTCACTGGAGTTAGTAACACTTTTCCTATGTTAGTGTGTGTGTGTATGTGTGTGTGAGAGAGAGAGTGTGTGTTTAACTGGGGAAAATCCTCAAAATGAATCATCAGTCATACAGTGCAGTGTAGGAGTGTGTGTTTGTGACAGTGTAATTCTTAAAGCTGAGTCAGAGAATTGTGTGGAGGAAACAGAGAGTGTGTGTGTATAAAAGCATTAGTAAGAAGGCACAATTGCTTACTATTTGTTTCTGAATGTGTATGTGTTTTATTAGTTTTTTCTAACTCTCCTTTCAGTTACTTTGAAAAGCAAAAGGCTGAATGGCAGACAGAACCTCAGGAGCCACCTATCCCTGAATCCCTTGCTGCAGCCGCAGCTGCAGCACAACAGCTTCAAGCTGCACGGAAACAGGACGCCAGGCAGACAGCGACATTCCGCCAACAGCCTCCACCCATGAAGGTACTTTAAACTTACACATACTTTTACTTTACTGCATCACTAACTGTGGGGGTTTTGAGACACAGCTGTGTATGTGAGGAATCACGCCTCATCTACTTAGATGTACACATGTAGCTGTGTAACACACAGTCAGCTCTTTTAACAGTGTTTGCACAACCTTTAACAAGAACTAGTATAAGAGAAATGTGGCTCTGCTAATACTATACATAAACACATGCTTTATTAATGTCAGTCTTGTAATGAGTACCCCATAATTGGTGAGGTGTATGAAATGACTTCTCTAATTTCACTGTGAAAAAGAAGATTGACTCTTAATAGAGAATGTTGTCAGTTCGTAAGTATTTAATGACTCAAAACTGAGATATAAGCATTTTGGTCATGTATGTGCTTATTGAGGAAACACATTAAAAAGTGATACAGAAATGTATATATATATATATATATATATATATATATAGTGTTGGTGTATGAATATGTATAGTATAAAGTAAAATCAACAGTATGTTGATTTAGTTTCTTGTCTGTTTCCAGGCATGTTTGTCTTGCCACCAGCAGATTCATCGGAATGCCCCGATCTGTCCTCTCTGCAAAGCCAAAAGTCGCTCACGCAACCCCAAAAAACCCAAGAGAAAACCTGACGAGTAACGCGCACACACACATATAGCTCCAAAAAAAAAAAAAAAAAAAAGCTTGAGGAATAACACAAACACAACCTACAAACTCAAACATAACACACACTTACACTCTCTTGCATGCACAATTCCAAACACCCATTTACACCCGGACAGGGATATCAATTTATAAACACACACCTTCACATACATGACTGCATATTTACACATACACACATTGTCCTGAAGGAATGGACCATCTCCAGTCTGATCAATTGACCTCACATAGTGATACTCATCCTGTAGTTAATCCGTCTTCCTGCTTCAGTGAACATAAGGTCTCAATCAGTAGCTCTTTGTCATCTCTCCATTTAATGGCTGTTTAAAAGTTTTTATATTAGGTTGTCATTTCATTGCCATTTTTGATATGTGATACCTTGGTATTGTGTGTGTACTGTGTCTGTATTTAGTCTGTAGTGGAAATGGATGCTGGTTTAGAAATATTGAAGTGTACCATTCTGTGTGGGGTTTAATTATAGTGCTTTAGATTCAACTAAATTCTCTGAAATGGCTTTAGTCAAGAGAGCAGTTTGTATGTTATTCAGTTAATGCTTAAACTGATCTTAATAATATTTTTATTAATAATGTTATGATTTTAATATTTTATGATGCCTTTTAATGTTTTTCCTCATGATCAAAGTGCAAATAGTTTTTGTTGTATTATGTAACTATTGCCTGTTCCAGACACACAACAGTATTCTAGAATGATCAATTGCGAAATTCTGGAACACAAGTTGAATGGGAGTTCTACAGCTTAAGTTTTGGTTGAATCATATTTCAATTTGTGTGATGGTGCAGTTTACTTTGTGTCACATAGATGAATGATCTGGAATTTAAACAAAAGAGTATTAAGAGCTTGTTAGATTCTTTAGTGTTGAATCATTTGGTTATTTCTCATCTTATCTGAGATTCAGTTTTTTAATAATTAAAATCTGTGAAACTAATAAAAACTGTGATCTGAGTGATTTAATCTCTCTATCTTTTTCTCTCCCTGACACTCTGTCTGTGGTTGACTTTAAATTTATCTGGAATTTGCCCTTTCACCCATGACCCTAACAATGCAATACTTATTCTACTTAACTTTTTCTAATCTCTTTACCAGAGTGTGGATCTACATTCTTTTTGCACTGCACAGTCAATCCTGAAGGGGGCGATATTAAAGGCCCAAACATACTTCATGCAAGTACGTGAACGCAGATGAACCTTGCTATGCAAGCTCGATTCCACGCACCGTTGCGTAGTGAAATGTGTCAGTTCTCAATTCATAACCCAACGCAAGTACGCGCTGCATTCTCTGTGTTGCCGCAAGGGGCAAGGGGACAGTTTTCAGTCAACAACTGTCATGGTGGAGCAGCAATTTGAGGAGAGTCTTGCCGAACAAGTTAGATTATACAAACATATTTACAAACCCTCGTCTCCTCTCCATTTGAATAAAACAGTGATAACGACACTGTAAAGAGAAAATGGAAACAACTACGGGACTGATTTGTCAGAGCCAGGAAGAAATAGAAAGGTGTCCGCAGCGGAGATGCCGCAACTAGCTATGGATATCCAGTCATTTTGGACATGTTGGGATGGCTTTTTGACTGCATAAAACATTATATCACCGGTAAAACATAATGAGTGGGCTGCTCCAGTTGTGCTCATCATAAAGAAAGATTCAACTATTCGCTTATTCGGGGATTACAAGGTAACGGTTAATCAAGCGGCCAATACGTAAATCTATCCTTTGCCGCAGATTGAGGAAGTCCTAGTCACTCTTAGTGGAGGGAAGTTATTTTCCAAGGTTGATTTAGCTGCAGCATATCGGCAGGTTTTACTGGATGACGATTCCAAGAAATTTACAACTATCAACACACATAAGGGCTAATATGTGTATAATTGGCTAGCTTTTGGAATTAGTTCAGCTCCTTCCATTTTCCAACAGATTATGGAAAATTTTATGAAAGACCTGGATGTGATCGTATATTTGGATGATCTGTTAATCATGGGCAGAGATGAACAGGAACATCTGACATACCTTTCCAAAGTCTTACAGTGCCTACCAGAATCGGGACTGAGAGTGAATAAATCTAAATGTGAGTGGGGACAAACACGAATTGAATACTTGGGTCATGTGATAGATGGAAAGGGAGAGTATCCTACGAAGGATAAATTGAGAGCTATACAAGAGGCACCAGCACCTTCAAATGTGAAGGAACTTTGAGCTTTCCTTGGTTTAGTAAATTATTATGGATGCTTTGTACCACACTAGAGTACAGTGTTAGTGCACTATGATCCACATCTGCCCTAACTCTTGCATGTGATGCTTCAGCCTATGGAATTGGCGCTGTGCTTCAGCATACGATGCCAAATGATTAAGAACTCCCCATTGCATGTGCTTCACGTACTCTGTCCCCATCCGAAAAATAGAATTTGCAGATCGAGAAACAAGCCTTGAGTCTGATATACGGAGTAAAA
Source organism: Myxocyprinus asiaticus (assembly GCF_019703515.2). NCBI lineage: Eukaryota > Metazoa > Chordata > Actinopteri > Cypriniformes > Catostomidae > Myxocyprinus > Myxocyprinus asiaticus. Next base: position 16,798,653 of record NC_059346.1, on the reverse strand, counting down.
AAAATTCCATCAGTATCTGTGGGGCAGGCAGTTTAATTTGATGGCGGATCATAGACCCTTAGTGACCTTGTTTGGCGAGCATAAGTGCCTTCCAACTATGGCAGCTGCCCATATTCAGCGGTGGGCCATTATTTTGAAAGTTTATGACTATTGCATAATTTATTGCAAGTCCAAAAACCATGGAAATGCAGATGGCTTGTCACATATTCCTTTGCCCGAAGTCACAGATGCAGGAACTGAAGCAATATCAGCTCATATTCACATTTTTCTGTATAACCATCTAAAAGAAACTCCTCTTAATGCAAGACAGGTTGCCCGAGTGATGAGAACAGACCGTGAACTTTCTAGAGTTTTTTGTTATATTATGGAAGGATGGCCGAGTGAGGTGTCAGAGGAATTAAAAGTGTATCATTCAAAGAGAGATAAATTATTAGTGGGAAACGGGGTGTGTGTTATGGGGCACAAGAGTGGTCATTCCACTGAAGTTCAGAAGAGCAGTGCTGCAAAAAATTCACTCAGGCCATCTTGGCATTGTTAAAACGAAAGCTTTAGCTCGTAAATATGTGTGGTGGTCAAAAATGGACATGGATGTGGAGAAAGTTTGCAAGGAGTGCAAACCTTGCCAAAAGGAACAGCGGATGCCAAGTCAAGTTCCTCTTCATCCGTGGGAATTCCCGGGTGAGTGTTTGAAAGGTTGCATATAGACTTTGCCGGACCATTTCTTAACAATATGTTTATGATTTTGGTTGATGCTCATTCCAAGTGGTTAGAAGTTTTTTGCATGTCCCAAATTACTTCCCAAGGGACGATTACTAGATTTAAGAGACTGTTTTCTGCATATGGATTACCCAAACAAATAGTGACTGACAATACAACCACATTCACCTCTGATGATTTTCAGATATTTGTAAAGCAGAATGGTATCCTGCATACAACCAGCACACCTAGACATTTAAAATTGGTATGAAAAGATTGACCAATGAAAAGATGTGTATTGATGATAAAATTTATTTATTTTTATTGCGCTATCGTATAACATCCAACAGTACCACAGGTCAGTCAACAGCTGATTTATTCAAGAAAAGACACATTTGTACCAGGCTGGATTTTCTTAAACCTAATATTCATTCAGTGTTTTTTTTTTTTTTTGTAATTAACATTTTTTATTGATTCAAAGAAAATAACACAACAGAGAAAAACACAACATATACACACCAAATCAACATTTAACTTTTAACCCTCATTAATATCCCTCCCCAACACCAACCCCACCCTACCCCAAAGAACACCCCTGTGGTCACATAAAATAATACACACACACACACACACAAACAATAAAATACAAAAATAAAAAATAAATAAAAAAATAAATAAAATATATAATAAACATGCATAATTAAACTAAACGTCTCTCTCCTCATCCCTTCCCCTAGAGTCCCCCAAAACCACCAAATACCTACCCCACTTCCTGAAAACAAGTCCTCCAGCCCCAGCCTTCCATCTATCATCTTCTCAAAAGCCGCCACCCTCCCCATCTCCGCACACCTCTCCGGAAATTGTGGTGCTCCGTCTGACTTCCAACCCCTTAAAATAATTTGTCTGCCAATCATCACGCCAGTCAGAACCCAATTTTTTATACATTTACCCCCAAATTTCAAACTTCCCCATTGCCCAAAATACAAAGTCTGGGGCAAAGTAAAATTTTAGTGCCCAGAATGTAACACAAATAATTCTGAAACTTTAACCAAAAATCTTGGATCTTAACACATCCCCAAAAAACATGGGTTGTGTCTCCAACTTCTGATTGGCATCGCCAGCAGGTGGGTGTGTCTTTAAGACCAAGCCTTTATAATCTAGAGGGGGTCCAATAAAATCTTTGTAAAATCTTAAATTGCATAAGGTGAACCCTTGCAACTCTAGATGCAGACTTGACATTTTTCAGAATCTTAGTCCACACTCCATCCTCCAATACCAAGTTAAAATCTTTCTCCCATAATCTCTTAATAGAAGTTAAAGCTCCATCCCCCAGACACTGAATCAGAAGGGAGTAATACACTGATGCCTCATGACCTTTCCCAAAAGCAGTAATCACCTCTCCCAAAGTATCTGCCGTTTTAGGGGTGTGTGTGCTACTCCCAAAAACAGTACAGAGCATGTGGCGCAGCTGTAAATACCTATAAAACTGAGATCTGGGAATCCCAAAATCTCCGGTTAGATTATACAGACCACATTCCCCATTACTGCAACAATCAAACCCCGAACTTCCCCCTGAACTAAACAAACAGAAAAAAGAAAAACGTGCACATTAACCCTGCACACGACAGCGCCAACCGGCGTCAATCCCTCTAAACTCAAAAGGTCCATGTGCGCCTACGAGACCCCCACGACAACTTTGCCATCGGATTGCTCAAGTCCGGTGTTTCTGCACAAATTTTGTGAGGCAAAATTACATAACAGAAAATACTTTTTAAAACAGACCCCAGCCAACAGGCAGAATAAAAACAAAGAATGTGTAGATTCATTCACAGAACTGTCTCAAAGGTGTGTTCCTCCATAAAACAGACTCCAGCTGATATACAGCCATTCAGTTTCCTTGGAAAGACAGACAGACAATTGTTCAGTGAGCTGGCTGTTTATGAGTTCAGCAGATGACGAAATCATTCTAATGTCCCGTTAAAATATTCCACAAAAACAAACTCCAGCCAACAGGAGGCATAAGCACAAAGAACGAACAGATTCATCCACAACTGTCCCGAAGGAGTGTTTTTACACAAAACAAGCTCCAGCCGCTAGGCGGAACCAGCACAAAAAGAAACAAAACAGGCATCCCAGTTCCTCGTATGATCAAGTGTGTATTGTGCGAGTCAAATTCACTCAGAGGCCGCGTAAAAAAAAATACAACATGACTTACTCAGTCCGTCAACTTTATAAAAGATGTCCTTTATGTGAGCATGTAGATATTTTGCGGCCATCCATTGTGTCCATTCTCAATCTGGCCAGGAATTTCAGTGTGAAAATGAGCTTCCGTCAATGGAAAAATTTCTTAAAGGAAGTGTCATTCTACAAAACAAACTTCAGGCGCTAGGCGGAGCCAACGCAAAAAGAAACAAAAAATGCCGCCCAGCTTCCTCAGACAATCGAGTGTATGTTCAGCGAGTCAAACCACTAATATAAGAAACATGAAATGGCTTACTCACTCCAATGTATTTATGAAGGAGAGTGCCTGTTTTGGACATGTAAATACTTTGCGACCATCCTTTGTTTCTATTCTCAGTTTGGATAATAAATGCAAAAGCGATTTATATATATATATATATATGTATGTATGTATGTATGTATGTATGTATATATATACATACACGTACATACATACATACACACACATAATAATCACACTAACTATATTACACTACTCTCTCCACACCCCACCCAAGAGCCCTCCAAAAACTCAAAATACCTGCCCCATTTCCAGATAAACAAATCTAAGCTACCCCTTCTTCCCGATGACACCAACTCATAAGCCACCACTCCGAATATGGGGGCGCACCAGCTGACCTCCAACCCCTCAAAATAACCTGCCTGGTGATCATCACACAGGTCAGAACCCAATTCTCTATATGACTATCCCCCACATCAATAACCACCCCATCGCCCAGAACACAAAATCTGGGGCAAAACGAAACCCGAGTGCTTACCACGTCAGACAAAAAATTCTGAACTTTCAACCAAAATTTCTGGATCTCAACACACCACCAAAAAACATGGGTCATGTCTCCATCCTCCGATTGGCATTGGCAGCAGGTGGGTGTGTCTTTAAGACCAAGCCTATACAATCTAGAGGGGGTCCAATAAAATCTATGCAAAATTTTGAATTGCATAAGATGCACCCTTGCATCTCTAGATGCAGACTTAATGTTTTTAAGAATCTTAGCACACACTCCCTCCTCCAATACCAAGTTGAAGTCTTTCTCCTTTCTCCCAGAAGTAAAAGCTCCGTCCCCCAGACTCTGAATTAACAGGGAGTAATACACTGATGCCTCATGACCTTTTCCAAAAGCAGTAATCACCTCTCCTAGAGTATCTGCTGCTTTAGGGGGGTGTGTGTGCTACTCCCAAAAACAGTACAAAGCAGGTGGCACAGTTGTAAATACCTATAAAACTGAGATCTGGGGATCCAAAAATGTTGAACCAGATTTTCAAACGATCTCAACACTCCATTCTCATTTAGATCACCGAGTGTAGTAACCCCCCTCCCAATCCACTCCAACCAGCAGAAAGGGGACTTACCGATACACAATCTTGGGTTCTGCCATATGCTCGAGGCAACATTTAAATAATGTCCGATTTAAACATTTTGGACACTTTTGTCCATACCGAGTGTACATGCGAAATAACGGGGTGTGACTTAACTTTCTTTGATTAATTTGATAGAGAGGCTTTGCAATGGCAAAATGGGGGCAAGAACTTCCTGTTCAATACCAAACCAGGGAGGGGCTCTCTCAGGTGGAAGAGACCAATGAGCCAAATGTCTGAGACTGAACGCATAGTAATAAAACAAAATCTTGGATAGGCCTAGCCCACCTTTGTCAATCGGCCTATGTAGCTTACTGAAATGCAATCTGGGACGCTTACTATTCCAAATGAAGGACTTCGCTATGCTATCAAATTGCTTGAAATAAGAGAGGGGGACATCTACAGGGAGAGATTGTAGCAGGTAGTTACATTTTGGAATACAATTCATTTTAATAACATTAACCTTCCCTATCATCGATAAATGTAATGAAGCCCACCTGACCACATCGCTCAAAAACCTTTTTATTAAAGGGTCAAAATTGGGGGGCCTGGGTAGCTCAGTGGAAAAATACGCTGTCTACCACTGCTGGAGTTCGCTAGCTCGCTAGCTCAAATCCCAGGGCATGCTGAGTGACTCCAGCCAGGTCTCTTAAGCAACCAAATTGGCCCAGTTGCAAGGGAGGATAGAGTCACATGGGGTAAACTCCTCGTGGTCGCTATAATGTGGTTCGTTCTCAGTGAGGCACGTGGTGAGTTCAGTGTGGTTGCCACGGTGGATGGCGTGAAGCCACAAGCACAAAGAATGAACAGATTCATCCACAACTGTCCCGAGGCAGTGTAATTCCACAAAACACGCTCCAGCCACTAGGCAGAACCAGCATGAAAAGAAACAAAACAAGCATCCCAGTTCCTCAGATGATCAAGAGTCAAATTCACTCGGAGGCCACATAAAAAAAACAAAACAAAAAAAAACACCATGACTTACTCAGCCCATCAACTTTATAAAAGATGTCCTTTATGTGAGTATGTAGATATTTTGCTGTTATCCATAGTGACAATTTTTAATCTGGCTGGGAACAAACTCCAGCCGCTAGGCGGAGCCAACGCAAAAAGAAACAAAAATAGCGCCCAGCTTCCTCAGACAATCGAGTTACTGAACAGCGAGTCTGTCCACTAATATAAGAAACATCAAATGGCTTACTCACGCCAATGTATTTATGAAGGAGAGTGCCAGTTTGGGACATGTAAATTGCTGCCGTCCTTGGTGTCTATTCTCAATTTGGCCGGAATTATCAGTGCAAAAGCGTTTCTTTGATGTAAGAGTTTCTTACATTCCTTGTACTGATCACGTTTCTCTCTTGTTGAATTCGCAAAGTCCGGGAACAAGAAAATATTGTGATTCTTCCAAGAAAGCTTTCCTTTGCTCCTCGCCTGGTGCAACACGATATCCTTATCAGATGATCTCAGAAATTTGGCCAGAATTGATCGGTGCATATCTCCCTCAGCAGATCTGCGAGCCGGGACTCTGTGAGCTCGCTCAATTTCCAGTTTATGGCCTGTTATGTCGAGAAGACTCAGAAAGAGCTCGTCCAGGAATTTCACCAAATCACTGCCTTCTTCATGCTCAGGAATTCCAACAATCCGTATATTGTTCCTTCGGCTCATATTTTCAAGAAATTCCGGTTTTTCCTAAATGTGTTCCAAGTCTGTGTGGCATGGGGGGGTGTGGTCATGTGTTGGTCTGCGGGAGAGGGAGAGCGGTAAGGCTCGTCACCTGGCTCATAACTATCTCTAACACCTGTCTCTCATTATAGTGATGGCGGAGGGAGACTTAAAAGGCACGCCAGAGCATCAGAGAGGGAGAGAGAGTGACCGACAAGAGACAGCCACGAATATTCTTAGTTATTATTTAATCTGTATCGACGGTTACCGTCGATTGTGTGTGTGTGTGTGTGTGAGAAACTGAGGATTAAAAGACTGACCTTGAACCTGCTTTGCTGTCTCCTGACTCCTCCATTTGCCTGAACTAAGAACTTGTTACAGTGGTGCCGAGAACCTGGCTTTGGAGGAGAGTGCCTTTATGGAGTCCTCACCACTGGGCGAAGTCTTTAAGACCCTCACCAGCATCCAGCAGTCGCAACACCATGCCCTCATGGAAGTATGCCGGGAGCAGGAACAACGGTTTCAAGTCCTGCTCCAGGCACAAGCGGAGGACCGGCAGGTGCTCCGGAGCTTGATCGCCAGGGAGGGGGCTGGTGCTGTGACCTCCTCGGAGCCTGTCCCACCGGTGGCCCTCACGAAAATGGAGCCAAACGACGATCTGGAGGCCTTCCTCGACCTCTTTGAGAAAACCGCGGAGGTTTGGAGGTGGCCTCCCGATCAGTGGGTGGCCCGCCTGTTGCCCCTGCTCTCCGGGGAGGCGCAGCTGGCGACACAACAACTCCCCGCCGCCAGCCTCCTGGATTACAATCACGTGAAGAAGGCCATCCAGCAATGGGTCGGTTGGACCCCGGAGCAGAGTCGGCAGCTCTTCTGCTCGTTTAGCTTCGGGAAGGACGGTCACCCATTCGCTTTTGCGCAGCAGCTCTGTGACGCCTGCCGGAAATGGCTGCTGGTGGGGGGAACCCGCGGCATCAGGGAAGTGGTCGAACTGGTGGTACTGGAGCAGTTAATTTCCCAACTTCCCCGAGGCTTGTCTGAGTGGGTCCAGTGCCACCGCCCAGCGTCGTTGGAGGGAGCCGTCCCGTTGGCAGAGGACTACATGGCGGCGTTCCCAGAAGGCGGCGAAGCAGGCTCTTTCTCTTCTCTCTCTTCTCTCTCTCCACCCCCTGTGCCTCATGTTCCCTCCCCTCCCCCCATTCTCCTCTCTCTCGCCAGTTCCGGCTCCGCGGAGGTGGGGAGGCCCACCCAGACCCCGCCCCCGGTCCAGAGGACCCTTCCCCTTGTCTGTCTCTCCTACCCCCCCATCTCCCTCCTCTATCCCCCCCAGGTTGGCGAGACTGCCCCCACGAGTGCGGAAGGAAGACCTGGGCCGGTCTGCTGGAGCTGCGGGGAAACCGGACACAACCAGGAGCGGTGTCCAATAATGCAGGTGGGAACACTGGTCCAGATCCCCGACGCTCCACAGGCTGCCACTGATCGGACAGGAGTGTATCGGATACTGGTAAGAGTAAAAGGGGATACACATCAAGCTTTGGTGGATACAGGTTGTTCTCAAACCTCGATCCACCAACGCTTGGTGCAAGGTGGGGCAATGGATAAAAATAAACTGGTGAGGGTGAGGTGTGTGCATGGTGACATTCACAAGTATCCAGTGGTTACCACTGAGATACGATTCAGAGGAAAAATGCTGCGGTTAATCCCCGCCTCACCCATCCACTAATTCTGGGAACCAATTGGTCCGGCTTTAAAAATTTATTGAGGGTAATGTGTGTGGATGGGTCCTGCAAAATAGTGGGGTGGGGTGTGACCTGCGATACAATGACTGGTGAGGCGGTGCCTGGGCCGTCAAAGTCAGCTCCGCATCGGGATGATGCAGACAGGGGAATTCCCGTTCTCAGGGGCTTCCCTGAGGGGGATTTCCCTGTGGAGCAGTCGCGTGATTAGTCCCTTAAGCACACCTTTGACCAAATGAAAGTAATTGATGGTCAACAGCTGCAGCCTGGTGTTGCGCTTACATACCCGTACTTTTCTATTATCAAAGAGCAGTTGTATCGAGTGATGCAGGACACACAAACCAAAGAGTATACAACTCAGCTGTTAGTACCAAAAAGCCATCGGGAAACCTTTTTCCAGGCGGCTCACTATAATCCAGTGGCTGGCCACTTAGGTCATGAAAAGTCATTGAACTGTATAATGGCCCATTTTTTTTTTTTTTGGCCAGGCATTCACGGGGATGTTCGCAAGTGGTGTGCGGCGTGCCGTGAATGTCAGTTGGTAAATCCACCGGCCACCCCAAAAGCGCCATTGCGCCCACTGCCACTGATCGAGATCCCCTCCGAGAGAATTGGCATGGATCTCATCAGGCCATTAGAACGGACTGCACGTGGCCATTGCTTTGTATTAGTTCTGGTGGACTATGCAACGCGATATCCGGAAGCAGTGCCTCTAAGCAACATCTCAGCACGTAGTGTTGGCACTCTTCAAAATTATCTCCCGAGTGGGTATTCCAAAGGAAATCCTCACTGATCAAGGCACAACATTCATGTCACGTACACTTCGCGAACTCTATGAATTATTAGGTATTAAGTCGATTCGCACCAGCATTTATCACCTGCAAACCGATGGGTTGGTCGAACGATTTAATAAGACCTTAAAAAATATGATTCGTAAGTTCGTACACGAAGATGCTAAAAACTGGGATAAGTGGCTCGAACCCCTGCTGTTTGCAGTACGAGAGGTCCCGCAAGCCTCCACTGGGTTTTCCCCGTTTAAGCTACTGTATGGGCACCAGCCCTGTGGCGTGCTTGACGTCATATGTGAAGCTTGGGAGGAAGGACCTTTGAATAGCAAAAAACAAATTCAACACAGGAGAATTTGCTCCAAGCGCAAGACTGTACGACAGGGGCACTCAACTACGGGAATTCGCACAGGGAGATAAAGTGCTTGTATTGCTGCCCACTTCGAGCTCCAAATTACTCGCCAAGTGGCAAGGAACCTTTGAGGTCACACGACGAGTTGGAGATCTTGATTATGAGGTTAGGCGAATGGATAGGAGAGGGGCACGTCAAATCTACCACCTCAACCTCCTCAAACCATGGAGGGAGGCGGTACCTGTAGCCTTGGCGACGGTAGTTCCGGAGAGGGCGGAACTCGGGCCAGAGGAATTTCCCAAATCAAGTTCATTCACCCCGGTCCCTTGCGGAGACCACCTCTCACTGTCGCAGCTTACAGAGATTGCCAGGTTGCAAGTGGAATTTGCGGATGTTTTTTCACCCCTACCCGGTCACACGAACCTCATAGAGCACCATATCGAGACCATCCCGGGGGTGGTGGTTCGTAGCCGCCCCTATCGTCTTCCTGAACACAAGAAAAAGATTGTTCAGGAAGAATTAGAGGCAATGCTCGAAATGGGCGTAATACAAGATTGGGCCAGCCCGGTAGTTCTGGTACCGAAGAGTGATGGCTCGGTCCGCTTCTGTGTCGACTACCGGAAAGTGAACGCGGTGTCCAAATTTGACGCTTATCCAACGAATTGACGAGTTACTCGATCGTTTGGGTGCGGCTCAATTTTACTCGACGCTGGACTTAACAAAGGGTTATTGGCAGATCCCTTTAACTCCAATGTCCCGAGAAAAGACGGCTTTTTCCACACCGTTTGGATTACACCAATTTGTGACTCTTCCATTCAGTTTGTCCAGAGCCCCGGCACATTTCAGCGCCTTATGGACAAGATCCTCAGACCTCACATGGCATATGCCGCCGCATATCTGGACGACATCATCATTTACAGTAATGATTGGCAGCGGCATATGCAACATCTGAGGGCTGTCCTGAGAATGCTCACAGCCAACCCGAAGAAGTGTGCAACTGGGCGGGTGGAAGTTAGGTATCTGGGGTTCCACTTGAGTCATAGGCAGGTGCGTCCACAGGTTGATTAAACTGCAGCTATCGCAGCCTGTCCGTCGCCCAAGACCAAAAAGGGGATAAGGCAATTTTTGGGGCTGGCTGGCTACTACCGAAGGTTTGTGCCTAGTTATTCTGATGTCACCAGCCCGCTGACTGACCTTACTAAAAAGGGGGCTCCCGATCCAGTCCAGTGGACAGAGTCATGCCAACAGGCCTTCCTTAAGGTAAAATCTGCATTGTGTGGGGGGCCGCTTTTACTTGCACCTGACTTCTCTCTCCCCTTTATTTTGCAGACTGATGCATCTGACAGGGGGCTGGGCGCGGTGCTCTCGCAGGAGGTGGGGGGAGGAATGGCCAGTGCTGTTTATTAGTCGCAAGCTCTCCTTCAGGGAGACAAAATATAGCACCATCGAGAAGGAGTGTCTTGCGATTAAGTGGGCTGTTCTGACCATCCGCTACTACCTGCTGGGATGGGCCTTTGCCCTCTGTTCTGATCACACTCCTCTGCAGTGGCTCCACCGCATGAAGGATACTAACACGTGGATCACCCGTTGGTATCTGGCTCTCTAGCCTTTTAACTTCAAGGTGATCCACAGACCAGGGGCGCAGATGGTTGTGGCTGACTTTCTCTCCAGGGATGGGGGGGGAGTGGGCAGGCCAGATGTTGCCCCGGCCTGAGTCAGCGGTGGGGACATGTGTTGGTCTGCGGGAGAGGGAGAGCGGTAAGGCTCATCACCTGGCTCATAACTATCTCTAACACCTGTCTCTCATTATAGTGATGGCGGAGGGAGACTTAAAAGGCACGCCAGAGCATCAGAGAGGGAGAGAGAGTGACTGACAAGTCCAGAGACGGCCACGAATATTCTTAGTTATTATTTAATCTGTATCGACGGTTACCGTCGATTGTGTGTGTGTGTGTGTGTGTGTGTGTGTGAGAAACTGAGGATTAAAAGACTGACCTTGAACCTGCTTTGCTGTCTCCTGACTCCTCCATTTGCCTGAACTAAGAACTTGTTACAGTCTATTTTGGACGCGGGAGGATTAACGGATAATTCCCTTTCCGTTGACTCCAGATAATCGATCCTTTTCTCAACATCCTATGTCTCTGCGGTAACGCGCTCAACAAGCCACGTGATAAGACGCGTGGATTGACGGTCTCAGACGCGGAGGCAACTTAGATTCATCCTCCGCCACCCAGATTGAGGCGAATCACTACGCCACCACGAGGACTTATCAGCACATTGGGAATTGGGCATTCCAAATTGAAAAAAAAAAAACAATGTTACAATGCAAGAATGAAAAAATATATATAGAGTATATATTTGCAAAATTTTATTTGCTTTTTCTTTTCTTTGATTTAGTGGTAAATACACTTAAAACATTTCAGTCTATTTTGTAGATTTCCACATTTCAATTGTATGACAAATTTCCATCAAACTGAATTGAGTAATCTTTAAATGGAGTACATAATCTGAATTTAAAATAAATGTGAAGTATATTGTTAAATTAATAAATCACATAAACTATAAATAAAACTTATTAAACAAAATGTACCTTTTAAACAACACAGATTGAAAAATGGTGAAGCAACTATGTATGCTTTAGCATTTATTGAACTAATTTTATGCTTGGCAATGTTAATCTTATTATGTGTGTTCTTGCATTGTATGTTTTGTGTGGATTTGTATCTCTTTGGATTCTTGATAAAATATGTTGACTTTGATTCAGCTTTGAGGAAATAACAGTAAAACACTAAGTGAATAGAATAAAAAGTGTACATGTGTATGTGTAAAAGAGGTAGTGTAAATGTGTTTGGTTGTATAGCTGTAATTATCTACAGTATGTGTCTTTTCCTCAGCTTCACTTTACATGTTTTTACATCATAACATGATTTGTGTTGAAACTCAGTTGGTTCGTCTGCAGCTCATTAATGAACTCATACGCATCTGCTTAAACTCCAGCTGGTCCATCCAGACCCTAATCTCTCTCACACACCCCTTTTTACCTGCACTAATCCCTCTCTCAGGGGTGTGAGGAGATCTGCATCTATTGTCCTTTACCCTCCTGCTGTTTCTCCAAACACGCCCAAAACTCTTCACATATGCACAAAACCTGTTCAGACACACACAAATAGCTGTAATGGCTGGAGAGCTTTACAATCACAATGTACTATAAAGAAAAACCAAAGATCTTGCAAAACAAAGAGGCACTTGCTGTTCTAGAGACTAAACATCACAAGACGTAGAGGACACAGCAAACTGCTGAATACAGTGTTCAGTATTTCTATGAAAAATACTGTTCATCTCAATAAATAAAACCAATATTGTATGGGTTTTTTAAATGATTTAGGGTCCTTTCAAACAATTTGTAAGGGGAGTTCAGTGGAAAGGAGGAGGTGAGAACCGGCTTGACAACTTAAATAACAATTTATTAACCAAAAAACACAAGCAAAACACACAACTAAAAACACACAGTACAGCTGCCTGCAATTCTCTCTCTCTCGAACTGTCGTCCCCGGCCGCCTTTATCCCTCGCGCGCCCCATCAGGCTGATTGGGGACCGGGTGTGTCTCATTCCAGCCCGGCCCCGCCCTCCTCGGCTCTACACTCCTCCCGGCGTTGCCCCAGGCCGGGGAGCCCCCAGCATGACGTTACATCCCCCCCACCCTCCGGGGGGGGGGCGTGCCTTATGCCCCGACTGCCGGCGGGTCCTCCCCGCCTTCCTCGACCTGGGAGGAGACAGGAGGGGAAAAAACAACAACACAAAATGGCGAGGGAAAGGCCAACACGGAGCGACAGAGAGAGAGAGAGGAGAGAGAGAAAAAGAAACTCACCGGTTCTCTGATGCGCCGTCGCGTGGTCCTCGATCACTACTCCACCCTCTCAGGCGGACTGCAGCCGCTCCTCCCCGGGCGGACCGGAGTCAGACCTCCGACCCCCAGCGGACAGAATGCCCCTCTGCGTTCCCGGCGTCCCATGGGGACTCTCCACCGCCCCTGGCAGCGGCCCTACCACTCCAGGTGGTCGGGGAGTCGCTTCCCTCCTCCCCCCGCGGATGGCGGTCTTCTCTCGACCCCTCCACGTTCCCGGGGGACAGCAGGGCGCTCCTCCGCCCCTGGCAGCGTCTCCCTCGCTCCAGGCGGTCGGGGAGTCCCGTCCCCACTCGCCTCACGGACGGCGGCCGTTCCCCGCGTCCGGGTGGTCGGGCTACTCCGTCCCCCGTCGGACGGCAGCGGCGCTCCCCTGGGTGGACGGCAGTGTCGAGGACCCTGCGACGGGAATCCCTCCTCCTTCCTGGGTTTCGGCACCAGTGTAAGGGGAGTTCAGTGGAAAGGAGGAGGTGAGAACCGGCTTGACAACTTAAATAACAATTTATTAACCAAAAAACACAAGCAAAACACACAACTAAAAACACACAGTACAGCTGCCTGCAATTCTCTCTCTCTCGAACTGTCGTCCCCGGCCGCCTTTATCCCTCGCGTGCCCCATCAGGCTGATTGGGGACCGGGTGTGTCTCATTCCAGCCCGGCCCTGCCCTCCTCGGCTCTACACAATTGAATCCTTAATATGACCCAGTTTCATGAACAATACTCAGACAGAGATTATTAATAAAGAATGATAAAAGAGACAAAAAAAAATGACTAAGAAAATACATTTATTCTCTAATCTGTTATAAATAACCCATTACAATCAGTGATTGCTGAGCAACCAATCAAACAATTGTTCACGCAAATACACTCCTATGAGAAGCAGTAATACCCCACGTCAATGTACCAACCAGGACCAACATGATGCCATAATGTCAGCACAGTTGATTATACACATACAGACCAACAATGGCTGTCTATTTTAAACACCTGAGTTCATGCAAGGCGGCAAAAACTGTTTGTATCCCTGAGACATATTGGAACATCAATTGGTGAGACTAGGATAGATGGGCTCTGTGTGCATAAGTGCCTGAGGAAAAGGCTTTCCATGCACCTGCACAAATGCAGTACAGCCATCTAGGAATGTGGGGGTCATCAGCATGCTGTGTTCTGTAGTGAGGGCATAGTTCATGTAGGGCTGATAGAAATGTGGTGCCCCCTGAGGGAGGGGAGGAACATACTGCTGTGACTGTGAGGTGGGAAATGTGTTTCCAACTGGCCCATAGAGGTTCATACTGAGCTCAGATTGTGGTTGGCGAGCGTTTGTCATGGAGGAGCCTGAAGTGGAGGTGCAGGACAGGGTGGAGCTGTCCACAGAAGGTCCTCCAGACTCCAACAGGCTGGTCTGAGCAGCGGACTGTCCAGTCGGCCGATCGCTCGCTTTGTGTTTGACACACTGACAGCAGCAGATGGACACAACTGATCCGACCAGAACGAATGAGATGAATGCGCTCACCACAATCACAAATGGGAGATAAGTTGGAATGAAAAGTTTAAAAAAAAATTAAGTATGAGCACAGATTGGGAATTATACAAGTGGCTTGAGCTTAAATATACTTGAATGGGATTGTTCCCCCAAAAACGAAGCTCCAAAATGCACATAAAGGCAGCATAAAAGTAATCCATATGACACCAGTGGTTACATCTATATCTTCTGAAGTGATATGATAGGTATGGTTGAGAAACAGATCAATATTTAAAACCTTTTTTACTATAAATTCCAGCCGCGGCCTGTGCATTTTAAGTTTAGGCCTTCAGTGCGATTCATGCCATTAAGAAAACACAGTATCACAATGAATACTTTCATTACGTGGCAGTCAACTAATAATACCAATTGACTTTTTTAAAACATGTCCATGCATGAAAGCCTAGGAGGTCTAATACCAAGAAAAAGCTCTCTAATAATATTTGCAATTTAAATTTTGCTTGCAATAAATTTTGTTTCGTCAGGGTACACGGTTACTTTTCAAAACTTGATCCGACACTGAATGTACAAGCAGCCTAATTTACACTTAGAAAACTCCTGATGTTGCTATAAGAATGCAAAAAGCACTTAACAATTTTCTTGAAGTGAAAATCAGTCCTCCTTTCCTGTTTAATTAATCAATCGCATGATCATGCATAACATCTTAGGTTTTTAAATCCATAAGGATCTCTTTCTCAACGGCAATACCAGCAGTGATGACAGCTGACTCGTCAGCAAGATCTCACTCTCTTCGCTTTCAAATTACGTACATCACTTAAAGCGTGATTGCGTCACTCAAGGCCAGCTAGAAGGCCTGGACTGGGACATATCCTAAAGACCACACCCACCAAGAACAAAAAAAATCAATCTGATTGATGACGAATCTGACAGTCTGACTTTAGCTGCCTATTCACTTACACAGTTGAGGGATTCTGTGGAAATTCTGAAGGCCTGACGGGGTGGAGCTCAGATTCATGCGCTGCTTCAGCTAAGGAGCATGGCTTCGGGCATGCGATTTGTGAAACAGTTGTCACACTTTGCTTGTAAGCATCAAGGAATAAATTCTGATTGGATAAACTTTTTGTTTTTTTGCTATTCATTTGTAGATGAATTAGAAGTGGAAAGCGATTGAAAATACATAGGCAAAAAGGTCAATGAGAATGAAAGGATGAAGAAATATTTATTTATTAGGCATGTTACACCAGCAGAGAAGGCTTTGCTGGCCCTGAGAAATCGCCACTGATAAATTCTCCTCCCTGTCCGGTAGGTGGCATTATGCACGAAGAATGTGAATTGCCAAAAATAAAAAAAGAAGAATGTGAAAGTGAAGACTGATAGTAAAAAAGGACTTAGATATTGAAATTTTTCTCACCCACACATCATATCTCTTCTGAAGACATGGATTTAACCAATGGAGTATTATGAATTACCTTTATGCTGCCTTTATGTCTTTTAGAAGCTTCAAAATTTTGGTCACCATTCACTTGCATTGTGAGGACCTTGAGAGCTGAAATATTCTTTTAAAAATCTTTGTTTGTGTTTAGCAGAAGAAAGATGTACACATCTGTGAAGGCATGAGGGTGAGTAAATGAGAGAATTTTCATTTTTGTTAACTATCCCTTTAAGTTCAGGAGATTCAATAAATCAGTCAATAGACATAATATAGGCTACAGTCATTAAAACGTTTGAACTATGAGACAGAGTCATGAAATGCTTTTACAATAGGGAGTCCACATTCATACTAGAAGGAATGTATAATCATTTAGTGCCCAAAGTTCTAGTACTCAAAGACACTAATGGGGTTTTCCACTGCACAGTATGGCTCGACTCTGCTCGCTTTTTGGGGGTTTTCCACTGTGGATAGTACCTGGTTTCCAAGCAAGCCGAGCCAATACTAAATGTGACGTCAAAACTCTGCAGATCACTGATTGGTCAGAGAGAATTGTCACTATCAGTGTCACTGGATTTGCGACACAGGACATCAACCCGCTAGTTTTAAAGTTAGGAACAGCGATAGCAGTATCATTTGTTCACGCAACTTTTGAATTGTAAAAAGAAATAGCTGTGCGCAAAACCACGCCGTGGTCAGTAAACGAGGTGCAGATGTTCTTCTCATTAGTAGCCGAGGAGAGGATCCAACGAGAGCTGGATGGGGCAATGCAAAACAAAAAAGTCTTTCAGGAAGTGTCTCAGCAGCTGTTGGCCGCACACGGCTACCACCGGACCTACCAACAGTGTAGGGAAAAGTTAAAAAAAAACTTAAAAGTGTCTACAGAACCATCAAGGACCACAGCAGCCGGAGTGGTTCGAACAGAAGAAAGTGGAAGTGATTCGAATAAATGGACGCTATCTATGGTAATAGAGGGAGCGTGCCCTGGACTCGGCCACGGCGTTGTTGGAGTCCACGATGGAGGATGGTACGTTTTGTTACGTTAACTCTATATTCTGCTTAAAAGCTTCACTTTATTTAGTTGACCAGCTACTGGAAAGCTTGCTTCTAAAACAACCAGGCCAATTTAACTGTTACCCTTGTGTAAAATCACCATGCAACAACTGCTTTATGCAGCACAATGAGCTAACAGCTAGCGGTCGTGCTATTGTTTATGGTCAGTAATGTTCTTGAGTTGTTGTTGCTAGTTTGTTTTGTGTCGCAGTAATTCATGCAATACAAGCAAATTGTACAAACTTTCCGTTTCAGTTTCAGATGTGTTTGTGTCACGTTTAAGATGATGTCACAGCAGTGGAGGCGGCGCAACTATGACGATCAGCCTATAATCCCACCCACATTGAGGCTGCACTAAACTGCAGTGGAAAAGCAAGCTCAGAAAAGTAAAGCGAGCAGAGTCGAGTCGAACCGTAACGTGCAGTGGAAAATTGCCATAATACTGGTCTTAGTATAATATTAGTAGCACACTGTAACTAAGCTATTTCTAACAGGTTTAACCCTTCAGATTAGATTTGTTGATGTAACTTATGTTTTAAAGTTGATTAGGTTATTTAACATTTAGTTTAGATGTAACACCTCAAGGATCTATTTCTACTTGATTTAACCATTAGAAATGACTTTCATTGGTGTAAATTAATTTGTCAAGTTGGTTTAGATGGATAAATAACATGTTTGAATTGAATAAAACCAAATAATCTAGATGTTACCACATACTTTATGACTTTTTTTCAATGTACACTGTAAAATAATAATATTTGAAGTAAAAATGTGCTTCACGTAGTAAAATCTAAATTAATAGATTTTATTCAGTTCAAACATGTTCTGCCTAAACCAACATGACAACTTCATGTACACCAACGAAAGTAATTTCTATGGGTTAAATCAAGCAGAGATAGATCCTTCAGGTAACAACTGCACATTTTAACCACCTTTTTCAGTGTACCAAACCTGATCAATTTCGCAATATAAAAATAACTATGTTTACCACTTTCTGATATCTTTCTCATGTCGTCGATATTCTCGGACTCGGAGCCAGTGTCGCATGTACTCTGATCAAGGCGCACCTCCGCGTAGGTACAGCAGTACCTAAGCGCGCAAGTCCCACAGCAGTAGCGTGCATCTTCGCCGTCAAAGCACTCCGGACACTGGAATTGAAGGAATTCGGAATTGAAGGAATTCGTCCAGCCGTTTCAATACTCCCCCGATACCGCAAAAGACAACGGGAGAACAACGGAGAGCAACAGGAACAGAGCGCAAGTCACGGAGTTAGACATAATTGTGTTTGTGTAAATCCTTTCAATGAAAGAAAATTGGTTTAGGTGTAGCTAGAGCCTGGTTTCTACTCGACATATGCAATAGCGCGAAGGAGCGCGCGGCAAAAATTACGTCATTGCAGAGTGGGCGGCCGTGCGCATTTTGTGCGTTAGACCTTATTTCGCGTGGCAGTGCACGTGGCATTTTTTTTGTAACTGAGTGCACGGCTCCGCATCCGAAAATGAATGACTTTGAGGCGACTCTGGCCGAACAGGTACGTCTGTACAGGCATCTCTATGATCCATCCATGCAGGACCATAGAGACAGCCAGATGGCACAGAATTCCTGGAAAGAAATTGCAGCCACGGTGGGGAAATAAGAAGCGATTTGCCGAAAAGTATGGAAAAATCTGAGCGACAAGTTTGTCAAACCAAGAAAAAAGTCCATGGAAGAAGTGGTGACCCAGGCGGATACAAGAACATTTCGCCAATTTTAAACGAACTTGGATGGCTGAGCCAGTTTGTAAAGCACCGGGAAACAGAATCGAATATGGAAGTTTAGGTGAGCAAAAAAAACTTTTGGTTTAATAACATTTCTCTGGACCCCACTCACCCTGCCCACTACCTTTTTGAACAGTTGCTTTCTGGCCGATGCTACAGAGCTCTGAGCACTAGGGTAGCACTAGCTGTGCGTAAGTTCTCACGTAAGTTGGGACGTAAAGTTCACACTAAGGGCTTAGTAACTACTAGTTAGTTTGTAACTAAGTCAGATCTTAATTTGGTTGCACCACCTGTTCTTAAGGCAAGACTTAACTAGTAGGTCAAGTAATGTAGTTGCATAATATGATGTTTACCTGTATTTATCCAATAAGCAGCCTTCAAATTTGTACACAGAAGTGTTAAAAAGCCGTGAATTTCAGTTTGATCTTGTTATGGTTGATGTTCAAACCTTGTTTACTCGTGTAACTGTCAGCTGTAATAAATTATATCCCCATTAAAATATGATACATAATGAAAGTAGATTTAATAAATAGTATATTTGTCCTGTGTAAATAATATATAGGCTAGGAACTGTATATAAAATAAATAGGGGGTGATAAATAAATACTAATACTACAGGCTGGGAAAATATACATTTATTAATTTTAATATCCTATATATATTTGGAATGTATTGAAACTTGACACTGGGCGACGCATCATGAAAACTACACCGTTAGAACAGTTTCATGCTGAAGAGTAATAAAAGTATAAAAAAATAAAAGTCTATCTCGTAAATGTAAACGAGAGTAAATGTCAACATCATACTGTATGTCGAAATGATTGATGTCTGTCACACAAAACATGAGCTCATTGATGTCATAAAATATCAGTCTGCTTTTTCATTCCATCAGTTACTCCTGGTCGGAGGCTGCCATAAATATTTAGTTTATACATAGGGTTACGTTCTACCTGAGTTTAATGGTGCAAGGCTCAAATATTTAGTAGTGCGTAAATTCTGACTAAATAAGTGCCCATTTACACCACAACTTGGCTAAGTTGTAACCTACTGTAGCTGGTGCAACCAGCCCCTGAACCGTCAGGCACAGGAACAGTTTTTTTCCCTCAGGCTATCCATCTCATGAACAGTTAAAACTGCCCCATTGAGCAATAATTATGTGCAATACACAGCTTAGTCTTTATTTTTATATTTATCCAACACATCCTACCTCTTCTGCCATTACATTCCCTTGCACTGTATGTAACAGATTTGTATTTGGACTACGTATATATATATATATATATATTGTCTTATTGTGTATTCTATATAAACTTTATTTTCTGTTCAATTATTATTTATTTTTGTATTATTATCTATGTCTTGTTGCTGTATTGTATTGTTGTGCACTGGAAGTTCCTATCACCAAGACAAATTCCTTGTATGTGTATACCTGCATACCTGGCAATAAAGCTCATTCTGATTCTGATTTCAGTTAGCCAGAACATAGTCTGACCTTCCTGGCGGGTCGCTGTTTGGAAGATAGAGTAAATATATAGTACTGATTACTACTGTTGTGTATATATATATATATGTATATATATATATATGTATATATATATATATATATATATATATAGGCTAGATATATTCATTATAATTTTATGACCATTACTTTGTTTGTGACCCATGTGCAGTGTTCAAAAAAAGGATACAAGATTAACCAGAGACAACGCTTTTTTGTTTCATTTAGAAAATCTGTCTTATTCTTTTTTCTAATGCTTCTTAAGCACAATGAATGATCAATGAATAATTTGTTAGATTTGTTAGAGTTAGATTTAAATAAGTTCGTTTGGTTGGTGTTTTATGGGTGAAGCCAATCGTGTACCCATGCTTTTTTAAAGTTTTGCTGAAAAAGTAGAAAACAACTGGAGACTAATTGGTAGATTTTGCATTCTTGTTTATGATATAGTTTGTGTTCACAGAGTGTGCTTTTTTTTTTTTTTTTTTTTTTTAAGAAAAATTAATAATTGCATTTTTTAAGGAGGTAGATAACATGAACAGAGAGGAACATACAAAGACGAACAGCTCCATGGCCACACAGTCACCTGGAGCATCATCATCTGCAACACCAAACACTGTGACCTCCGACAGCTCCTCACCAGTGTTCCTTATGCCATCACCACCTCTAATCTCCCCACTTCCTGTAACATCCCAAATTCCAGCATCTCCAACTCCATTGTTGCCCTACTCACATGCACCGTCACCAAGAGGCATTGCACAGCATTCCTTCCAGTCACCATCTCCATCTCTTACAGGCTTGTTGCGTAAACGAAAATGGAACACAGAAGATGCCCTGCTGAGGAGATTGAAGAAGCTGGACCAGGAGAGCGAAAGTGCCATGCAGCAGGACAATGAAGACTACAGATTTACTGTAGTTATGGCTGACATGTTGGTGAAAGAAGAAGTCTGATGTGAAGTTCAAACTCCATCAGGTGCTTTTTGAGGCTTTGAGGGACGACAAAGCATAGACTCTTTATCCAACACTTTTTAAGAAAAGTACTTTTTAAAAAATAAATTTATGAAAAGTTAATCAGTTAAAATAATTTACATAGGATATACAATTATTTGCTTAGATTTGTTTTGTACATAAAAATTTGTTTTGGAATAAAACCAAAAGCTGAAGATTTATTTTTTGGGTGTACCATGTTTTCATTCATCAGTTTACACTACACTGATGGCGATCGACAGTTTAACCCCATTCTATTGTCTCTATACATAAAGAGACATTTGCGTTGCTGGGTGAACAATCACCTGATTTTGTAAATGTGAGCAACTACATTTGCAGGAAGCACCCACTTTGTGCATATGTCTCAAGTAATTGCTTACATTAACAAAATGAGCCTATGATACCAGACATAAGCTTATTTCATGAAAGTAAAGGTCCATGTTTAATAAAAATGTTAATTAAATGTTTACTAAAATAAGAAAAATGAGATTGTTCAATTTAGTTTTATACATACTTGTATGTGGTCATATTTATATATTTTGTTTTATGTGACAATCTCAAGGTTTACTGGGTTTTACATGATTCTTTGCTTTTTTCATAGTGTAAGTTTTGAAGTGTACTGAAAACAAACATAATCATGTGTGTCCCCCCTGAATGCATGTTCAAGACCTCAAATATAAGTCACAAAATGTCAAGTAGAACATTATTTGTTAACCAATATCGCACATAATTTAAAAATGAAATTAGTCAAATTGACCCACAACCTAATAAGAGTGTTTACACGTAAAGAAATGTAACCGTACCGGACAGAGGGGAAAAGCCTAAATAGGACTATAATATGATCAGGAAGTGTTCTATCAGCATTTTGGTACCTTTTATATAATAATGAGTAAATACAAAAACTAGGTTTATGTTTTATGCTTTTATTACAAATGTTCTTATAAACAGTTGAACATCAATAAAAACAAATATTTTAAGTCAAAAAAATAGGCACACAAGACAAAAACAACACTGTTCAACTACTAAGTTTGCAGCACTACTACTGTAGACAGCCCCTTATGATGACAGTGTCCTGCCAAGGTGCAAGACCCTGTGGTATGAGAAAAAATGACTTTAGGTCATTTCTCATAGCGACTGCAGCCCGGGATGCTCATGCACTGGACAGTCATCCTGGCGCAACCAAGTTGTTGTCTCCAGACACAAGCCTTCTCCATTCACCTGGCATGTGTTCCCCTGATGCTGTGGTACCATCTGCAAAATCTGAAGGAATGTACTTTGATGCAGGAGACATTGCAGCATCAGTGCAGGTTAACATATTGTGAAGAGTCACACAGGCCTTCACAACATCCACTGCCTTTTCGGGCTGGAACTCCATGGGTTGCCCAAGAATCCTCCAGCATGCTGCCAGGATGCCAAAAGTGTTCTCAATAACGCTTCTGACCCGTGACTCTCTATATTTGTACACTTCACGGGCATCATCAAAGTTGGCACCTGTAAAACAGATACAAGTGCACAGATTTGAGAAACATGTTCTATTTTTATGTGTTACATTATGTTCACATCCTGTATATGACATATTACTTTAGTAGTTGATGGTATAAATCATTTTTTTTTTTTTTTTTTTTTTACCTGGATATGGTCGCACCAAGTTCACATGCAGTGGAAATGCAGCATCTCCCAGGAACACATGTGGCAGCTTGGTGTTGGTGCCTGGCAGGTTTTCAAGCTGTGGAGCCTGGAACCAAAAATACGGTCACTGTCCTTGAAAATTCCACCATCACTTTCACGTCCGTACGAACCAATGTCCACCATAGTGAAGCGATATTTGGCATCGCAGACTGCCATGAGAACAATGGAGTGTGTTCCTTTATAATTGTAGAAGTCACTCCTAGCGTTTGGTGTTGCATTGCTTATGACGTGTTTCCCCATCCACGCACCCAAACAGTTGGGAAAGTTCCACACACTCCAAAAGTCCTGCCTTTTGGTGGGGAGACAAAATCGCCTTTCAGAGCAACCCAGATGGCTTGGCAGACCTCGCTCACAATCAGAGAGACTGTGGACGATCCAAATTTATAACTTGAGGCAACACATTTTTGGCTACTACCAGACGCAAGTACGCGAAGTGTGAGGGCCAGCCTCTCTTACAAACTCACTGGGCTCCTGTGGGTTCTTTCACGTTCAAGATACGGCTTGATGCGATGCAACAAGTCGTCAAACCGGTGAGCAGACATTCGGAAGTAGCTGAAGTGCATTTCCTCGTCTGTCTGACAAGAGCGGTATATTCGCCATCTCTGTGTCTAGTGATATTTAATGGACGGACATTCCATCTTCTCTTCGTCTTTCAGACAACAACAAACACACCAATTCCTCCTCATCATCATCATCATTCAGCAACTTCACGCGAGACGCCATGCTTGAGTCAAACTACTTCTTCGCACAGCTACTTCCTGTTGGTTTAGAGGACGATTACTCCGAGTCGCCCCCTTTAGTTTCAAAGAATAGTACAACGGCGAGCGCGTCAAGTATAAACGCCTCGTCCGTTTGGGGTGATGCGGATCCAGGCGAAAGTATAAACAAGGCTTGAGAAGTCACCGATGAGGTTCTGCGAGTTGTATGCATCTGATCTGGAGGGACTGTCCGGGGGCGTTAGTTATGTTTGCATCACCCTGCAAAAAACATTTACATGCACGTACGCACACAACAGCGGCCCCTCCTCCCATTAGCGCCTCGTTATCAGTCATCTGCATTTAAAGTTAGGCGGGGTTTAGTGATTGGCAGGGCTGTTTATTTGTATGTTTTCGCTGCTAATTACTGTATACAAGAAAGTACTTGGAGTAATGCACTCATTTAGCTACCTATTAGTCAAAAAACAAAACTTTAATCAGATTAAAATCAGTTTTGAAGTGAATGTACTCAGTCTTAATTATATTTTAGAAGAGAAACAAAAGAGAAGGACCCCCTTTACACAAATGAACTCTTCACAATGTAAGTGCCATGTGGTAAATACATAACAAAATATATAGAATTTGCACACATCAATTGTGCCTGTTGTATGTGTAGGTGTGTATGAGAGGTTAAAGGTTAAGACTGCATGTCTGTCTCTGTTTACTTTATCTGAGACAGGGAGGTCAATTCACTATCAATGCACATCTTAACTCACACACTCATTAGTTACCAACTACAACCTATGAAACAACACACACTGAAATCTCTGAGGTAGATCTTTGTTAGTATTTGGTAGCATTGCCTTTAAATTGTTTAACTTGGGTCAGATGTTTTGGGTAGCCTTCCACAAGCTTCTCACAATAAGTTGCTGGAATTTTGTCCCATTCCTCCAGAAAGAGCTGGTGTTACTGAGTCAGGTTTGTAGGCCTCCTTGCTCGCACATGCTTTTTCAGTTCTGCCCACAAATTTTCTATCAGATTGAGGTCAGGGCTTTGTGATGGCCAATACCTTGACTTTGTTGTCCTTAAGCCATTTTGCCACAACTTTGGAGGTATGCTTAGGGTCATTGTCCATTTGGAAGACCCATTTGTGACTGAGCTTTAACATCATGGCTGATGTCTTGTGATGTTGCTTCAATATATCCACATAATTTTCCTTCCTCATGATGCCATCTATTTTGTGAAGTGCACCAGTCCCTCCTGCAGAAAAGCACCCCCACAACATGATGCTGCCACCCCCATGCATCATGGTTGGGATGGTGTTCTTCGGCTTGTAAGCCTCACCCTTTTTCCTCCAAACATAACGATGGTCATTATGGCCAAAACATTTTTTGTTTTCATCAGACCAGAGGAAATTTCTCCAAAAAGTAAGATCTTTGTCCTTGCAAACTGTAGTCTGGTTTTTGTATGGTGGTTTTGGAGCAGTGGCTTCTTCCTTTCTGAGCAGCATTTCAGGTTATGTCGATATAGGACTTGTTTTACTGTGGATTTAGATATTTGTCTACCTGTTTCCTCCAGCATCTTTACAAGGTCCTTTGCTGTTGCTCTGGGATTGATTTGCACTTTTCGCACCAAACTACGTTCATCTCTAGGAGAGAGAATGCGTCTCCTTCCTTAGCGGTATGATGGCTGCGTGGTCCCATGGTGTTTATACTTGTGTACTATTGTTTGTGCAGATGAACATGGTACCTTCATTTGGAAATTGCTCCCAAGGATGAACCAGACTTGTGGAGGTCTACAATTTTTGTTTCTGAGGTCTTGGCTGATTTCTTTTGATTTTCCCATGATGTTAAGCAAAGAGGCACTGAGTTTGAAGGTAGGCCTTAACATACATCCATAGGTACACCACCAATTGATTCCAGTTAGCTAATTAGCCTATCAAAAGCTAATTGGCTTGACATCATTTTTTGGAATTTTCCAAGCTGCTTAAAGGCACAGTTAATTTAGTGTATATAAACTTCTGACTCACTGGAATTGTGATATAGTCAATTAAAAGTGAAACATTCTGTCTGTAAACAATTGTTGGAAAAATTACTCATGTCATGCACAAAGTAGATGTCCAAAACGACTTGCCAAAACTATAGTTTGCTAAAATGAAATCTGTGAAGTGATTAAAAAATGAGTTTTAATGACTTCAGCCTAAGTGTAAGTAAACTTCTGACTTCCATTGTATGTTGCTCCATCAATATTCAGTAAAAATAAATGTATTTCTAAACTCTTGAGACCCTTTGTGACCAGAAAAAAAAAGCAAATTGTCCTTAATGTGGGCCTTTTGCCCCGTTGTACCCTACTATAGTTTGTGTTGTAAATCATATGTTGATTACATTAATAAGAAGCCATGGCTTTACCTGAGGTAATAATAATTATAATTGTTTTACAACAAATAACACAGTTAAACTGGTCAATTGTTGCTATGCAAGAGCTGTTGTTTTAAAGGTCTTATACATGTATTTGACAGAATCAGACAAACATATCTGCCCTTAGAAGCAGAAGTTTCTTGGCATGTCTGAACCTGGCAGCAACCTACTGCGAGAGTTCTGGAATGAGATACATGAATTGATACCAGTCAGATGGAGCTGAGTCAAGTATTTGACAGTATTCAAATCTGTGTGTAAAGATCCATCTCCAGATTCCATCATTATCTTGAAAGTTCCGATGCATGTTTGTTTTCTTTATCTGATTCTCTGCTTTGATTCCTAACAGCACATTTGCTAAGCTTGCACCTTAAGGTCGTACCCTTTTAGAAACATATATTTAGCCAATTCATAGCAAATGACCTGCAAATAAAGTAAAGGACATTTCAGCCATTGTGCATGTTGTTAGTGTTGTTTTTGAAGTAACTCTGCCATAATTATAATAAAACTCACTGTTGCTCTCATAATTGCTGTCAGCAGTTGTTATCTCAGATTCTACAGATAATGTGCAATTTGTGGTTTTGTCTTCGCAGGACAATGGCAAGTATTTAAGAGGAATTTGTGGTGGTGGCGTTGTGGGCTAAAGCACATAACTGGTAATCAGAAGGTTGCTGGTTCGATCCCCACAGCCACCACCATTGTGTCCTTGAGCAAGGCACTTAACTCCAGGTTGCTCCGGGGGTATTGTCCCTGTAATAAGTACACTGTAAGTCGCTTTGGATAAAAGCATCTGCCAAATGCATAAATATAAATGTCATAAGCTGGGTGAGCTGTATGTTAATGTTCTTCATTAGTGTGTCTGTTATCAGATAACTGAGCCTAAGGATCTGAAGGTCATTATGGTGACAATGAGTCAAGCGAAGGGGGTCCTCCCCAGCAATTAGGCAAATCTGCTTGGTTCATGTGTCATTGATGTTGCATAGATTGTCATATGTTACACATAGTTTTGACAGTCTTTAATTCATGCATTATATATGTATATTGGCTAATTATCTCTTAATTAAAACAGAAGTAAAGATCTGGTACACTTTGTAAATTTCTGTCTTGAGCATTCACTGTAAATACTAATAGTTATCTGAAATAGTTAACTCAACTTAAGCTTTATATTTTACCATTCAAGTTGTGATTATGTTACCGTTACTCTCTAAACTCTAAAGTTGTCAAACAATCAATCTTAAAAACAATCAAGCGGTCCTCATTAAACAGTACTTGATATGTCACATTTTGGAATCATTACTCAAAAACACACATTCTTTAAAACTTGGCTTTGAGTATTATTTACTCAAAATTATCAAGTACAAATTGTGGCTGTGTGGAATACCCATAAGCCCTGCCCTTGAAAAAATTATGTAAGTTCGATCAAGACAAGAGAAATTGTGGAGAAATATGATAATTGTTATTAGAAAATGTTTATAGTTTTATTTCTTATGACTATTGTTGTGGTTTTGTTTTAGGTGGTTGATAGATTTGTTTGAACTCACCATTAAGGTGATTAGTGTTGCCTCTAGTGGACTTTGAGCCTGTTAAATTTAAGTTATTCTTCTCTACTTAATTGTACTTTACAAAAGTGCTGATTTACACTAAGAAGTACTGAGTAGAATCAAATGTGCCATATTGGTAACTGAGAGTCCATAACTTACCTTCTACTATATAAGACCTGCTATAACCCAATTTAAATAATTAAAAACAACGATACTTGAATCACAAATAAGTTCTTTACTTAAAAAAAGCATGCAAATCGATTGCCTTAAAAATCTAAGTAAGGTCAAATAATTCGATTTTACAAGCGTTCTGTTGCAAAGGTAGTTTGTGTAATTTATGAGTCTGTTTTTGTCATATTGGACTGATGTACTGTAGTTTAAATTAGTTGGCTATAATTAAACACATAGGCCTACACACAACCAATTGTGTTGACCTCTGTACTACTTTTTTATCCAGTGCCAAAAGAACATAGGAAAGAGTTAATTATACATGGTCACAAAACATAATGTAGAAAAAGATTCTACATTATTCTAAACCTATCACCATATATCCCAAGTTTCTCTCAATATAAATGTCAAAATAGTTCCAAAACAATCTTGCATAAAAACAATGGTAGAATTCAGTACTCATTTTTTTGACCATTTAAAATGAAAAATGTTGAGGTTTATTGTCAAGTTCAACCATGTATGTTTTTATTTCATACTGAAAAATGCAGTTACTGTAAATATCTTACACCCTTATGCCCACAGACTTGACTAACTGATTCATTATTATTATTATTATTGCATTTAAAAAGCAAAAAGTAAAAAATAAATAAAAAATCTAGTCGTCAGCGAAATAAAATGAGAAATCATTATTTGAAGAGTAAAACAAATAGTCAACCAAAACACGTCACGTTTTGAAGTCTCGCGATATTAATATATGTCAGCTGACATGATTGTAGTCCTTGTGTCAGGGAGGAACGCAACAACACAGAACGATTTCCTGTAAAACATGAATACTGCTAAACACATATGCAACGAAAGTTTAACTTGGACAGTTGGATGATAACCGACCGAGAAGATGGAGCACATAATAACGCCAAAGGTAGGGCTGATTCAACAGGTGTGCTCATGTAAAGTTGGCAAAGTTTGTGCCAGACTCTCAAAGTTAGATTTGAATGGCAACTCCAAACTATCGAAAAGTGTGTAGGCATGCAAGAGGCAGCGTTTAATTGTACTTCCGTGTCGAAAAAAAAAAAAAACAGTCTGTGCGGTCATGTTTTTTACTTTGTGGACTGTTAAATTCATCTCCATGTTTAGAAATTCATGTTTGCTTCTGCACACTCAAGAGTGAGGCTGAAATGAGTTTATTACGTTCTGTTTCTTCTTTATGGTGCGCGGCAAAAACAATATTTATCTAAAAGCATGATGTGAACATGTTGACAAAAGGTTGGGGACTTTTATGAAGCCTTGCCGAGTATAAGACTGGTTATAACAGTGTATGTATGTATGTATGTATGTATGTATGTATGTGTTCATCCTGTTACACAACACTATGATGTTATACGAAAGTTGTACACGATATTAAATGGTGTAAATACTGCTGATTTTGGTATGTGTGTGCGTGCGTGTGTGATGCAGAAGGGACAGCTCTGAGAATGTGTGTGTGATGCATGGAGGGGACAACTTTGAGGATGTGAGATGTTGAATCAGCAATGCTGCAGGAACTCTGGACCCATTGATGATACCCAAGGGTTATGGATTTGAGCCCCAAACTGATCTGATCCAAACTGATCATAGATCTAAGGATCTATGTAATGCTGTTCACTTCATGAAGACTCTTCTCATGTTTCCTTTTGATTTAAGTATCATACATAATTGTCGGGGTAGTAGCATAGTTCATAGAGTGGGAATAAAATAATCTCAGGCCTTTAAACAAACAGAATGTGCCGGACTTTGACTCTAGCAAAAATTCATCTTTAGTGCTGAAGTGGCATCTTCTGTCATAATGATGTTTCATTGCTTGTTACTCAGTAATCGAAAAGACAAAAGTGTAGAGACACAGGCTGTACTGTCGCTGGAAAAACAGGACGTGCTGACAGTGTGTAAAGTTTAGTCTTGAGAGGTTCTGTAGGATTTCCTCTCCATTGTGTTATACATAGACTAGATGATGGGTTCTGCTCCCAGAGAGGGCACAAACATCAAATCCCACAGACTTTGTGTCAGATTAACCCCTACAGTCATTTGCTAATTCTTTGTTTTTAAATCAAGGACAATTGAGCTTATATTTACTGCACTAATGCAATTTACATTGGATTTCTGCAGGTGGAGTATGTGAAACTACTGAACAGGTACACAGAAAAGAAGTCTACACTGGGCACTCTATACCTGACCGCTACTCACCTTATCTATGTGGAACAAACCGACAACATCCGCAAAGAAACATGGGTAATGTAGGCCAATGGGAATGGATGGCATGATTACGCAGCTGCAAAGTTAGCTGTTGGTATAACCAATGAGAACATAATGGATCACTTAAAGCTTTAATTTTTTTTCAATGTTAAAATTATTTCTCACATCCTAGTTTAATATGCAGACTCCACTATAAGTAAGCCATTTTGTAGGTTGATTTCAGCTAAAAGTGTAAGACTGTGGCTCTGTGATGGTTTGTCACAGAAACATTGGCTCTACCAATGGTCTGAGTTTGTGGCGGGACTATCTGTTTGTGTAACGAATGGAAGGCGAGAGAATTTTTCTGGAATTGTTTGAGGAAACGTTTATTGCAATTCCATTTGCTGACGCTAGTGGCGCAAAAATTACACACTTTAACCTTAAAGGAATAGTATATCCAAAAATGAAAGTTCTCTCATCTTTTACTCACCCTCATGCCATCCCAGATGTGAATGACCTTTTCTTCTGCTGAACACAAATTAAGATTTTTAGAAGAATATTTCAGCTCTGTAGGTCCTCACAATACAAGTGAATTAGTACCAACATTTTAAAGCTCCAAAATTCTCATAAAGGCAGCATAAGAGTAATCCATAATCCAGTGGTCTCTGAAGCAAAATGATAGGTGTGGGTGAGAAACAGATCCATATTTAAATGCTTTTTTCTAAATTAAATCTGCACTTTCACATTCTTCTTTTGTTTTTGGCGATTTGCGTTCTTCGTGCATATTGCCACCTACTGGGCAGGGAGCAGAATTTATAGTAAAAAAGACTTCAATATTGTTCTGTTTCTCACCCACACCTATCATATCGCTTTAGAGACGTAGATTTAACCACTGGAGTCATATGGATTACTTTTATGCTGCCTTTATGAGCATTTTGGAGCTTAACCCGTTCACTTGCATTGTGAGGACCTGCAAAGCTGAGATATTCTTCTAAAAGTTTGTGTTTTGCAGAAGAAAGAAAGTCATACACCTCTGGGATGGCACGAGGGTAAGTGTATGGTGAGAGAATTTTCATTTACTCATACTGGTGAGACTTGCTGTAAACCCACAGGATGTCTTGGCATTCTTTCATTAAATGGCATCATTGTAACACAAATGTCATCTGTTGTCGAGCCTGTTAGAAATACACATCTAGGTAAATCTGATAACAGTGGTTGTATCAAACCTGTGTGTTTTAAAGGTACTACATCATCACATTGCGTCTGTAGAGAAGCTTTCACTAACCACATCTGGCTGTCCACTACTGATTCACTGCAAAAACTTTCAGCAGCTTCATCTGATGTTCCAAAGAGAGAGAGAGTGTCAGGATGTCTACCAGTCACTGTTGCGCCTCTCTCAACCAGGTACACACAGACTGATGATTTACTGTTTTGGTAAGCTTAGTGTTCAGGAGAATAAACAAGGCTTTTTTTATTGAATGGATATAGCTATACTATTAAAGATAGATCTGAGCAGTTGTTATGACCCCCCACAAAAAAACACAAAAACAACATGTCGTCATCTATTCACCCTCATTTTGTTTTGAACTCATCTGACTTTCTGAGACATTCTTAGGCAGAATGACAGCCTCGTACACCATTCACTTTCATTGCATCTTTATTCCACACAGTGAAAGTGAATTGTGACTGAGGCTGTCATTTCGCCTAGGTGTTTTTAATTTCATACTAAAAAATGCAGTTAGATGTCTCGCAGACTGACACCCGTATGCCCACAGACTTTACTAACTGTGCATTTGTTTCATTTCAGTCAAAGAGGAGTTGTATGCTTTCCTCTATAATCCGCACCAAAGTGAGGAGGACAGGCGGCAGGGTTGGGATCTCATCAATGTGGCGAATGATTTTAGCAGGATGGGCCTCTCCAATGAATACTGGGAGATCAGTCAACTCAACAGGAACTATGAGGTAGCATCTTTCCGTGACTCGACCGATTTGTAAATGTACTTCCTGTTTAGGACCGTTTCACCACAGCTAAATTCTTAATCAGAATGAATATTTTGTCATCATTTACTTACCCATGTCTTGTTTTAAAGCTATATGGGTTATATATATCCTTTTAAATCAACTGACCATAATTAAAAATATGGTTAATAAACATGTTTCAACAAGACCCCCGAAAATTAAACTGAATATATATGTTCTTTAATTCAAAGAGCTGCTTGGTTTTTATTATATGTTTCCTGGAATTCCCATGGATCTTTTTCAAATGTTCTTTGTCTGTCTTTAACTCAGATCTGCAGCACTTATCCATCTGTCCTTGGACTCCCCAAAAGTGCCAACCTGGCTACGGTAACAGGCAGTGCCAAGTTTAGGAGCCGGGGCAGACTGCCTGCTCTGTCTTACTATCACAAAGATACAAAGGTATACACACACACACACAAAATGAGAGAAATTTTGATTTTATAAATTTCATTTTTATGCAATATTGCTAAGTATCAATAAAAAAAGCTAAATTAAAATTGACTTTGATATCTTGTGTTCTTTGTCTGAGAAGTGCTATTTATGTAATCTATAGTGTTCCAAATCAGTTACTTATGAGATTCCATTTTAGTTATTCTTATTCTGCTTTAACCCTTCCTTGGCCTTGTGGAACTTTTAAAAATGGGTCAAAATGACCCGCAAAACCAAGGAAGGGTTAAAGGTAGCTGCCAGCTGACTTTTGGTTTTGGTGGAGAGCTAATTTCACACAGTACGATAATTAATCACATATGGCTGTTTTGGATAGACATGTATGCAGGGATGTTAAAAAGCTGTGAACTTAATGATAACCTTATTTGTCATTTGCATGCCGTATTACTCAGGCTGCGATCTGTCGCTGCAGTCAGCCGTTGTCTGGTCTGAACTCACGCTGCGTGGAAGACGAGCAGATGCTTCAGGCCATCAGCCAAGCGAACCCCAACTGTCCTTTTATATATGTAGTGGACACACGGCCTAAGGTGCGACATTTAACCTTTTACCTTAACCTTTCTATATACATAAGAGAACACAAGTCTAGGATAAAGATTCCGTACTGGCAGGCATAGACCTGTTGATGTTCATCCTTAAACTTTCAACCCCAACTGCTCTGGTGTAAATGTAGTAGACTCATGGAGATGGTGAGATCTGTAATCTTTCATCTCTGACATCTGACTCCAACTATCTTCTATTTGTGTAGTGAACACAACTTTAGGATCTGATATCTTAACCATGAAATTCAAGTCACAAAGGTCTGTCTGTACTTGGCACAGTGCAGTAATGCACTATACTGTACACTGTAATTCATATTTGTTGTTTATATATTTTTTGTGTTCTCTATGTGCTGTGAATATTGTATACCAGTGTTTTCCAAACTTTTTTTGTCTTTGCAGTAAGACTCAGGTACTCTTGTATCATATTATACTGGACATTTTTAAACAATATAATTACTATTATTTTAAAATAGCATTTACTGTTATTACAGTTAACTGAATGTATAAAAGCATTAGCTATACAAAAAAAATCACAAGATTGATTAGAAAGCCCTAATATTTTTAATTTAATCATAATTTCTGTTTTATAGGTTTAACAAAGCAATATTGAAGTACCCATGGTTGTGAATCACTGCTATTTATTCAGTTTTATATATTGTTGTCTGTGTTTCACTTCATGTTTAAGTAAAGTAACTGGAGAAACTACAGGTCAGTCCTTTTCTTGTTCTGTAGGAGAGCAATGACAATAAACCTTGACTTGACCTGACCTTGTAGAGATTCAGCTATGTATATGTGTCTTTGTCAGTTGAACGCAATGGCTAACCGTGCAGCTGGTAAAGGCTATGAGAATGAGGACAACTACTCCAATATCAGATTCCACTTCCAAGGGATTGAAAACATCCACGTCATGAGAAGCAGCCTTCAGAAACTACTGGAGGGTGAGAGGATACACTTTTTTTTTTTTTTTTTTTAGTGCAGTTTGCAGACTGAGCAATACATAAGCTGATTCATGTTTTTACCTTGGTTGAATGTTTGTGTGTTGGTTGCACCTTTTTAATTGGGAGCATGTGAGGTTATGTTTGGTTGTATATATGTGCTTCCAGTGTGTTCATTGAAGTCCCCATCTATGAGTGACTATCTAATAGGGCTTGAAAACTCAGGCTGGCTAAGGCACATCAAATCTGTAATGGATGCAGGCTTGTTCCTTGCCAAGGTACTGATTTCCAACCCATAATTGCATGGAAGACAAAACGAGACTAATTATCAACAGTTATTACTGATATTCTCTGCTCAATAGTTTGTGTTTTCATATTTGCTAAAACTTAGTTAGCTAAATCTGAGAAAACCTCCCTTTGGGGACATCCTCATTTGGAAAAATTGTTCATAATTAAACATTTATTTATTTTTATTCTACAAGTACAAAAAGTTTAGCTTAACGATTAAACATAAATGTGTGTTGTAGGCCGTTTCTGAGGAGAGGGCGAGTGTGCTAGTGCATTGTTCGGACGGTTGGGACAGAACCGCACAGGTGTGCTCTCTGGCTTGCATACTGCTGGACCCATACTACAGAACCCTCAAAGGACTCCTGGTAATGACCCTGTAACCTATAACCTCAACACATGACTCTAACTTAAAGTGCACACTCACATTTACATCACAGTGTTCAACAGATCAAGATTTCACTAATGAAGTCAACAAATATTCCTATTTAATTTTGATGTTTCATATTATTTAAATGGTCACATTATTTTAGTCCTGTATCCTCCTCCACATTTCCGTTATTCTGATGGTAAAGTGTAGAATCTATGGCCTTGTCATGAATTCATGAATAATATGTTCTTTAATGAAATGTAGAAGTATTTCTCAGACATTTTGACATTTTTGCTTTTACAGGTTTTGATAGAAAAGGAGTGGATCTCTTTTGGTCATAAATTTAGTCACAGGTAAGAATCTTTATTGCCATGAAATACATTCAGTTCAGTTTCCGAATCAAAACTGTATCTCTTAATAATGGTGCATAACCATCAAAATAACATAACAGCTTTTAATATTAGTAAATGTACAAAACATTAAACCAAAGCAAAAGTTAAAACTAATTATTATTGCCATTTTATTTTGATCGTTGCTAAAATATCTGATGATTATCTTTTGCATGCAATTTTTTTGGCCATTATAAAAGTCATTATAATTATGTTAATTGCTTAAAATATAAAAGACTTAATTGCTAATGCCAGGTAAAAATGTAAGCAGTTTGCTGTTACATTTATTGTGCATTTGTTGATTTAGGTGTGGCCATCTGGACACTGACCCAAAGGAAGTGTCTCCTGTGTTTACCCAGTTCCTGGAGAGCGTGTGGCAGCTATCAGAACAGTTCCCCTGCGCGTTTGAGTTCAATGAACGTTACCTCATAGAAATCCATGACCAGGTGTATGCCTGCCAGTATGGAAACTTTATCGGCAACTGTCAGAAAGAGAGGCTGGAAATGAAGTGAGGAAAACTTAAAGAACACACACATTTATAAATGAAAACCATTAATATGTAATGTGTACACAAAAGCATATGTTCGTAAAGGAATATTCTGGGGTCAATAGAAGTTAAGCTCAATCGACAGCATTTGTGGCATAATATTGATTACCACAAAAATGTATTTTGACTTGCTCCTTCTTAAAAAAAGAAAAGTGAGGTTTCAGTGAGGCACTTACAATGGAAGTGAATGGAGGCCAATCCGAAAATGTTAAAATACTCGCTATTTCAAAAGTGTAGCCACAAGACATAAACAATATGCATATTAAAATTGCTTACTAACCTTTTCTGTGTAAAGTTATAGCCAATTTTACAACTTTGTTACCATGACAATGTTATGTCAGCAACCCCTAAAATGACTGTGAAAATTTTAACATCTTTACAGCTCAAATAATACTCGAGCTTTAACAGAAGAATTAATGTGTGCTTTTATCAAATGTATAAGCTTCACATTTCTGCCTTTAAATGCACCAGAAATTGGCCCCATTCACTTCCATTGTAAAGGCCGCGATATACTTGAACAGAAGTTCTTCTTCTTCTTCATTCAGGGGTAAAATATAAATTCAAAACATTCGAGCAATGGTATACTGTTTGCGAAAATTCAAACACCCGCCACACCGCTGTGGGCAGTGTTTAGAGGAGCATTTAAATATGAGGACACTAAGTAAAACCTTAACTAATGTGATATTTAATCAAAGTGTTATCAATGACTTTATGCCTCATTCTATGAGTAGAATTCACACTAGATTGTGATTTAAAGTAATATATACAGTACTGTGCAAAAGGTTTAGGCACAATGTTGCATAGTGAGGATGTCTTCAAAAATAATGACATAGTTTTCATTTATCACTTAATGTCATACAAAGTCCAGTAAACATAAAAAGCCTAAATCAATATTCGATGTGACCACCTTTGCCTTTAAAACAGCACCAATTCTCTCCAGTGACCCTGCACTCTGACCCCAGCTTAGCTGGGATATGTGAAAAAAAAAAGAATTTCACTGTATATGTGCAAATGTATAATCTGTGATAAATAAATATAATTATAAATTAAAATTAAATTATAATTATAATAATTATAATTATAGGTACACCTGGACACAGTTTTTCTTGGTTATTGGCAGATAGGTTGTACCAAGTTTCATGGAGAATTCGCCACAGTTCTTCTATCTATTTAGGCTGTCTCAGCTGCTTCTGTCTCTTTATGTAATCTCAGACTGACACGATGTTCAGTGGGGGGGCTTTGTTGGGGGCCATGACATCTGCTGCAGGGCTCCCTGTTCTTCTAATCTAATCTTTTCTATTTGCAAAAGGAATGTTTGGGAGTCTAACATTTATATTTCCTATTGACACACTAAAGCTGAAGATATAGTTCATGTTGACTGATCTTGCCTGACTGAACAACATGATCAGAATAAGCTGTCGGCTTCAAGGTAGGTGGAGCTCCAGTTCACACCTACCAATGATGTGGAACAATGGCAGTAGAAAGGTGTTTAACAGCTGGTAAGAAGTTTTGCTAAAAGTTCACGAGCTGTTAACAAACCACTGAAACGAATGCAAAAACACCTTCTTTTTGGCCAAATTTAGTTCTGAATTACATCACACCCATTTGTTGTTCGATTTCATATGAAGTATATCGAGACCTTATGTGCCTCACAGTAGCCTTTGATTTTTATTTTTTTAATCGTATTTTTCGTTTTTTCAAATTTGGAATGCCCAATGCGCTCCTCGTGGTGGTGTAGTGACTCGCCTCAATCCGGGTGGCGGAGGACGAATCTCAGTTGCCTCTGCGTCTGAGACCGTCAATCCGTGCATCTTATCACATGGCTTGAGAGTGCCACCGTGGAGGCTTCACGTTATTCTCCGCGTCATCCATGCACAACTCGGCACGTGCCCCACCGAGAGCGAACCACATTATAGCGACCACGAGGAGGTTACCCCATTTACTTTTTTTAATGAAAAGGACTGAAGAGTCAAAATAATTTTTTGGGGTTATCAACATTGTCACAAATGCTGTCGATTGATCTTAACTTGTATTGAACTTGTATTCCTTTGATTGGCATTGAAATTGTTACCCATAATGTATTTAAGTTTGTTTAATTCCTAGTATAGAATGGTTCTAAATACTTTGCTTTAATGCTTTGTGTGGGATTTTAGGCTGCGTGAAAAGACGTTTTCCTTGTGGCCGCATCTTCTGGAGAACCAGCAACAGTATCGAAACCCCTTGTACCGGCGTTCATTAAAGAGCACAGTACTCAGACCCAGCACTTTACCACTACACTTTAAGTATGGATAAAACACACATACACAGATAAACCATCTTTCCACTTATTTTGTAGCAAAATAAATAAATTGAGAAATTGACACTCTACTTTGCTCGCTACAAAGAAAAACTCAAGGAAGTGTACAATTAAAAAATGGTGTAAGCAACTTGTTTCAGTTTGTGCCAAATACTGCAAGTGAGTCCAGATTAATTAGATTATTTAATGTGTGGTGTTTACTGATTAGTGCTGTACTAAAAGCAACAAAGAACTGATGATTAACACAGTGTTAAGAAAAATGTTCCATGTTAATGTGTTTGTGTGTCCCAGGTTCTGGTGTGGGATGTATAACCACTATGACAAGGGCATGCACCCAAGACAGTCTGTTCTAGACCGGCTACTGTCCCTCACGCAGAGGCAGGTAGAAGGAGAGAGGACCATGACTGATCTCCAGAGAGTAAGTTGGGTTGTGGGAGTTGTAGTTTTTTGCTGGTGTCCAAAGGAATTTTACATTTATGCTATCTCTGCCTAAATCCATTTGCAGCAGCTGGCTGTTGCCGATGGGGTTCTCCCTGATCCATCTGGACCAATAAACACACCTGCAGAAAAGGACATTCAAAGTGAGAAGACCCCCACCACTTCTGTTATCCAATCAAACGTAAGCTGCACTCCTTTGACTAATGGTGCTGTGGAGAAGGTGGGGCCAGATTCAGAACACTGCAAAGAGACAGAAGGGGCGGAGCCAGCAGCCACAAAACATGATCTGACCTCCTCTAAGGACAAACCTGTTTCTGTGGAAACAGAACATTTCAAAGAGGAGGTGCAAGAATCTTCTTGAGTCACCATAGAAACAAAACGGACATTTTGACTGAAACCCCAAAGAACAAATGTCCAGAGTATTCTTATATAGCACTGTTACCAAAGCTGAGGCCTCTACACAGGGCCCTAATACAAAAAACAAAATGGCTATGTAAACAGCTGCTGCTCTCCACACACCAGTTGTGATTGGGTCAAAGCCATATGCTTTGATTACACACCTATGTGATTAGAAATCACCTTATTAGTGGACTCTTGTTTTTGCCATTCTGATCAAAATTGACCTTCTCCCTATAAAGGTGTTGTGTGCTATAGACTGCCTGTTTCAATTGGATGTTTTTTTTAATGTCTTTGTTTTAATTTCATTTTTCAGATAAAAATGTTTATGTAAAGCACAGCACTAATATATATATATATATATATATATTTTTTTTTTTTTTTAATTTTTTTTTTACCTGTGCATAGAAAGAGTTGGAACCCTGATGCTGATAGATTCAGACACATGAGCAGTTGATGTGAGATTTATGTAGAACACACTCTTAAGAGAAATGGATCAAATTGACTCACTGTATGCACCAAAGACTTTTTGTATTTCTTTTCTGTGGTGCCCAGCACTGCAAGCATTGCTTATTTTGTGTAAAAGGGAACAAAGCTGCAGTCTTACCAGTACTGAGAAAAGGGAAACTGCATGTTTATCGATTGCTGCAAA
This sequence comes from Myxocyprinus asiaticus, assembly GCF_019703515.2. Classification (NCBI taxonomy): domain Eukaryota; kingdom Metazoa; phylum Chordata; class Actinopteri; order Cypriniformes; family Catostomidae; genus Myxocyprinus; species Myxocyprinus asiaticus. The sequence goes on along the minus strand of NC_059346.1, from coordinate 16,759,691 downwards.
TTGAATGCACTTCCTAGACTAGATATTATATTTGACCAAGCCTTTTGATTACATTGCCTATATATTTTTGCAGAATAAGAATTTTTAAAGGTGTTTTTTAATAATGTACTGGGTGTATAATAGAAATGTAGTATTGATATATACAGTCCCAGCTGCTATGAATCTCAGGAGTGCTCTAACAATATTTTTTGTGAACTGCAAGATTACAAATTTAATATGCTTCCTTTATTGAGAAGCCATATGGTGATTTGTTTACATTGCTTTTATCCAATGGAAAAAAAATAAACCAATAGTTCAAAGGGAATTTTAAATTGAGCCAATGGCGATATGTTACCACTGAAAAGTTACTACATTTATTACAGTCTGTGGTTACATTACATCAATTGTTTAAAAAAGAAAAAAAAAAAATAGACTTTTTTAGTGTGAATAATCGTTTGTGCTGAATAATTTTATACACACTTGTTTTGATTGTGCACTGTTTTGTAATGCTTTTCTGCTGTACAGCATTTTAATGGATGTTTTCATTAAAGAAATATAGTAGATTTTAAGATTGATACCACTGTGTAACAAATTTTATTTATTTTTTTTCCTTATTGCTTATGCCTCAAAAGTATAGAAAATGGCTATTATTCCCCACAAACTTTGCTTTTGTGACCAGGACAGTGATATTTAGAAATATACCTATTTCCAATGAGAAAACGGGCGGATTTGTGTCTTTTCATTCACATAAAGTCAGAAGAAAACAACATATGAATCCAAATGAACATGTATTTATACTAAAGTAATATTCAAAGTTGTGCTGGTCCATAATGGTAATAAGTACCCGTCTCTTCCTCTGGGTCACTTGGTGCACCTCAAAGAGGATTACAACAGCATCAAGACCTTGCTGGACACCTTGATGTGTGATGAATATGGCTGGGAGGTCATAGGAATCAAAATCCTGATGGGTCTCCAAGGCGGTTTTACCAAGTTTCCCTGCTATCTTTGCCTTTGGGACAGCAGAGATACCAAGGCGCACTAACACAGGCGGGTCTGGCCACAGCGGACCGAGTTCTCTGTGGGGAGGAAAAACATCCTGGGGAGCCACTGGTGGACCCCCGGTAGGTGCTGATGCCACCACTACTCATCAAATTGGGTCTTATGAAACAATTTGTCAGAGCTCTAGATAAGGAGTGGGCAGCCTTCGAGTACCTTCAAGTAGGGTGACCATATTCTGGTTTTCCAAAAAGAGGACACCTTTTTTTTTCACCGGGGGGAATTGGGGTGGGGTGTAATAATAAGGTTCAAAACAGTGTTACTATGAATGCAAACTTTAATACAGTGGAAAAAGACACTATTAGCATAACATAAATATATATAAATAAATAAAAATGTCCAACATTCTTTTAAATGTCCATGTACTAAAATAAAATATTTGATGCCATGAGTGTACCTTCATTTACTATTACTATTATTTTAAATGACCATGGAAAATGAAACAATGTGATAATTTTACCTGGTCGCAAAAAGTAGTCCGTTAATTTACCTGATGAACTTTCACCTTTTATTGACCCTTTATGCTTCGCAGATCTAATGTGTGCTTCTAAATCACTTACACCTTTATTAGCAACTGACACATAAGTGCCAGCTTCACATGTCACACATTCTGCTTCCCACGAGATCTCGACCTGGACGAAAGCATGGGAATTTTTTGTGCAAATCTTCTGTAAATTTGCACTTTCGTTTAGGCATTGTTTCCACTCAGCTGTCATTTGCTGCTACTGTCAAGCTCTGCGCATGCGTCAAGCACAAGGAAGCGTAATTGAGCTTGAAATCATGGCTGTGTCTCGTTTGGAAGGCTGCGTCCTCCGGAGGTCGCATTTCTCGGCTGCATACGTCATCGAGACTGTCTCGTTTCATAAAAGCGAGTAGGACACTTCGAATGCAGCCTTCAAATGTGACCTTCTTTAACGGGAATTCGGAGGTGCATGAGGTGTGTCCTTCGTGGGCACTCACAACCCACAATTCTTTGCTTCAACGGAAATGTCTAAAAAAAATAACGCCAATTTGCCCATAAATATGATGTTCAAACGCAAGTAATGTTAATTCCCAAGTTGACGTACCTCAGTAGATGGGTGCAGATTATATAATATGTATAATTAAATTAATATATAATTAAAATCAAATATTAGACTAAAAGTACACATGTAAAATCTATTTTCTTTTCTCTTTACATCATTATAACTCTCCTAAAATTTACCTCATACATTCCCTACTAAAGGGACTTTGTTCCCTTCTTAAAGCGCTCGCGCTTCTTAAAGAGTGGCGTGCTGTCATAGCAACCATGATACGTTCCGTTTCCGTTTGTCCTACGAAGGCCTTTTCGTTTAAACGAGGATTGTTTAAAGGAGGACACTCGGTTTACTGCAGCCTTCAAAGGCCCCTTAATTAGCAGCGTAAATCTAGCAATTTTTGTATATGATAATTTTTTTATATATATATTGTTTGTAAGTTTATAACATTATTCTTTGTGTTATATTGCCCTGGAATTAAAAAATGAATTACCACAGCAAGACGGGTTTCTATTACAGCTGCTGAGAGAGTGACAGTAAATTTGGCATCTTCTCCCTCCCGTCTTAATCCACCGTGCTCTATTTTTTTCTTCTTCTGAAAAGTCATTCAAACGTAATAGTGGACTTTTTCTTTTGCTCTTGGAACAAATGGGTAAGTGAAAATAATATTTGCTGTGATCTCCCATTCACTCCCATTCACCGCTGTCGAAGTTTAACCTGCAATCGTTTACTTTCATGTTCCAAAACCCGGAGTGTGAAAAAGGTCTGAAGGTATATATACCATGAAATAAGAGTTATATTTTGGTCTGTTCTCACCCAAAATCGACGAGATTTCTTAAGAAGACTTGGATTAAACCACTGGAGTCAAATTGATTACTTTTATGTCGCCTTTATGTGCTTTTTGGAGCTTCAGTGTTGTGGTCAGCATTCAGTTGCCTTGTGTGGACCTACAGAGCTGAGACATTATATTAAAAATCTTCATTTGTGTTTTGCAAAAGAAAGAAAGGCATAGAGATCTGGGATGGCATGAGGGTGAATAAATTATGAGAGAATTTTCATTTTGGGGTGAACTATTCTATTCCTTTAACAGGTTTATCAGTCAAAAGCCGAGTGTTTTAACTGTGGCAGCGAGTGTGTGCACAGCACCCCTTCTGGACGCCCGCAGAACATCTTCCGCTGCTTGCTGTTCGAGTGGTAGTTCGTCTTTTGCTTATTATTAGCTAGGTGAGTGTCCTTAACACACACAAAAATTAAATACCTGCTATGTGCTCTTATTCTGTGTTTTTGTGTGTTTTTAGCTGTTTGTATAGCTAAAGTGTGTGTTTGGTGAAATCAGCGCGGAGAGTGAGTCTCAGATCCAGCTCTGCTCTATTTACAAATACTGGAGTTAAATCCTTCAACATTTACGAGCTGTGGAGTAATTTGTCTTCTATATGGGATCAGTATCATTCTCAATTCAATTGACGTTGTTCACATATTAAATATATTTAATAGGACAGTTTTTTCTGTTATTTTGTGGCTTTAACTCGTTTCCTAGCCTGCAAGCTAGCTGCTTGTGCTAGTGCTTTAATGAAAAAAAAAAAAAAGGAGCATACGTTTCAGGAAGTTCTTATCATTTTTTATTTTTTTTTTTAAAGCTTGTTTAGAACTCTGGCACATACATTTGTCCCAGTTAAACATTCTCTCAATTACAATATTTATTTCCTCATATAGGATTTGTTATTGTGCAGAAGTGAACTGAAATGTAATATACAAGTGAATGCATTTCATTGTGGACACTGTAGCTGTGTGACAAAACCTAGTGAGTTGCCTACTTAGACTTTTTGGCCTTATAGGCATGTTTCATGTAGGTAAGTAGCTCACAAGGTTTTAATTTATGTGTTTCCAACAGTCATGCAGAGGCTAAATAAAAATAAAAATGGCTACCCTTATGTGCATACACTTTTCTCCTGCAGTTCTCCTCTATGCTCCAGCTGCGGCCAGTGGAGGAGGATGAATCAGCTATTGAAAGTTTGGAGCTGAATCGAGCTGTGGCTGATGATGACCACTTTCTGTTGGCTGAGCTGCTGTCACAAGAACATTACAGGAAGTGCATTAATCAGCAGAGTGGTTGGGGCATCCCAGGTACCCCGTTACGTATGGCTGCATCTAAAGGTACGAGTAATGCCCCTATATGTAAACTGTAGTCTCGCATCTACAGATATCTTTGGACTTTATTGTCTTTGCGGTAAAACAATGAAGCTTTTTTTTCATGCAGGTCACCTGAAGTGCCTGCAGTTGCTCCTGGCACATGGGGCTGAGGTGGACCGTCTAGATGTGAAGGCCCAGACTCCTCTTTTTACTGCAGTGTGCGGGCGTTACCTGAGCTGTGTCCTCGCCCTGCTCCGTGCTGGGGCTAACCCTAACGGAAGTCATTTGAACAACAGCTCACCTGTGCTCACCGCCGCTCGGGAGGGCGATCCGAAGATCCTCCGCCATCTTCTTCAGCATGGGGCCGAGGTCAACGCCAGGTCAAAGGTGACATTGTGGGCTTCAGGGGTTGCAGTGTGCAGCGGGCCTCTTTACCTGTCAGCCATATATGGACACCTGGACTGCTTTAAAATGTTACTGTTGTACGGGGCGGATCCAAACTATAATAGTCCGGAAGAGAAGGTTATCGGCAAGGCCACGCAGCAGAAGACAGTACTGGAATTATGCTTGAGACATGGCTGTGGAGTCGAATACATTCAGCTGCTCATAGATTTTGGGGCCAATGTGTACCTGCCTACTCTCATTATAGAGAAGAGCACCAAACAGAATGAAGCTGTTGAACTACTGCTGAAAGAGCGAGGTGAGAAAAAGGGAATGTGAGATGAGGCGGGAAGAATGTGATTTGTGTTGAAAATTCTTTAACATCCTGAAACCCGAGCGTGACTCCTGTGTGCATTTTCTATTTCCCTTTTTGATTTATAAATAGCAGCACCTAATAAACATGCAAAAAAAAAAAAAAAAAAAAAAAAAAAAAACTGTTTTCTAGAGCAAATACTTTTCCTAAAAATTGATGTCCACATTTGTGGACTGCAGGACTAAGTTGTGAAATTTTTAAATAATACCAAGCTATAGAAAGTCAGATTTTTAAAAATCAAATTGTTTATTATGTTTCCAGGAGTGTTGGTTATTCATGTTTTTGAGATGGTACAAGACATTACATCAGAAATTAGCATAAATAACTCTGATTCAAAGTAATGGCCAGCATCATTCAATCACTGCCAACCATGTTAAAATAAAATGATACATTATAAATTCTGAATCTATGTACTGATTACCATTGTCCAAGGTCTGCCAAACATGTTGAGTGGTCCAAATATTATCTGCAGCCTGAAACTGAACTTTTGGTCGGATTTTAGCAGTAAATGCACTTAGCTGCATAGAGGACTATAGGATGCTCCCTTGCTCCCTACTTTGTGAATGACTTAACCTCCAGTGCGCTGTCTGTCTGCACTGGTCTTAGAACAGTTCGAAATGCACCTTATTTCATCCTAACTCCATGTAAAGCCTCTGAAAGCAACATTTTTCAGCTTTTGGATGAACCCATTGATTCTCAGTGTGATAATGCGCAGTAATTATAGGATTTCTAAGGAAAAAATGGGCTAAAGTACACATTAGTGTACATTGTGTTTAGCAGCGTGGCGTTTCACGATAAATCACTATTAAAGAATGGCAAATCGGATAAAACTAGAGACCCTAATCTTTTGACTCAAACAGGTTTCAATATAAAACTTAATTAGATTTCTTACCAGGTGTAGATTTGTTGCCGTTTCTCCCAAAGACAAACTCTGCTGTGATCGACGCCATGTTGTTTTGTCAAATGACTCTGAACGTTGAAAGTGTAACTCTTTACTGACAGCCCAGAGTCTTCTGAACTTAGATCAGTTGGTTTAAATGAATTTAAATTATGTGTTGCATATAGCGAAGCCAAAATGCAATGTGTACGCTGGGTCGCACAAGGTTAAAACATCATCTGTGAATGTAGTAAATAACTGTTTTCTTTTATCCTTGTTTTTTCTTTCTCATAGGTTGTCCAAAGTCTTTGACATCTCAGTGTAGGTTGGCCATCCGTAAACACCTGAAACAGGTGAACAGGATACAGTCTATAGGCTCTCTTGAGGTTCCACCCAGGCTCATCAACTATCTCAAACACAAGCCCATAAACAGCACACTGGTTTACTGACAAGCCAGTGCACACTCTTTAGTGAAGGACAGATTCAAGACAGACATTTATTCAATCTCACAGGTGGTTCGACACACTGCTAACAGCCCCAGTTTACATCTATGGAGTGTATTAAACTGAAACACCTTTATGCATTAATTTACTTGAATGCCATTCAAATTAGACTATAATGTATAGCAGTTCTTCCTTTAAAATATAATTTGGAGATTTTTATTTCTCAATCAAAATTCAACTGTTGTAAAATGTTTGTTTTTTACTGGTTCATTTGATTTTGTAGATCACATAGTGTGTTTAATTATGAAGTCCGATTCTTTTTGTGTAATGACGTCACTGTACATAATGCAAATATGCTGGTGTCATAGAATACACACTCAAAGACATTCAATAAATCAATGTGTACATGCATATTGCTGATTATTACATTTGAATTAAGTTATAATAATAAGGGTGTTTATTGTCATCAGTGTTTTATTCAGTGATCTTACAATACATCCTGCATTAAAGGTTTGCACCTAAAGCACCCAATACTGACAGTGATATACAAACGCGAATGTTCTACACATGTCTAAAGCATAAAAAGTGATTAAACTAGTCTTAATCAACTCACCCTTTTTTTTACAGAAACCATAATCCAGCTCATCACAACTTCAGATATAATCTGCATGCACAATGCTCAATAATAAAATTTGTTTACAACTCTCGACTGAAATGTTTAGCCCCCTCATTCAAGTCCTCGGTTCACGCATGCTCATCAGCTGCTCACTGATCAGCAGTTCTCAGTATTATGTCCGAAAGAGGCAATTCTCAGTTCAGTGTACTGGTGACTCGCAAACTGCTGTGATTGACTCAATGTACTGTTGACGCGAGAGCTACTGTCCCGGGATCAGTGTACTGTTGACTCGAGAACTGCTGTGAACAACTCGACGTACTGTTGGCACGAGAGCTGCTGTCCTTGGATCAGTTTACTGGTGACTCGCGAAATGCTGTGATCGACTCAATGTACTTTTGACGCAAGAGCTACTGTCCCGGGATCAGTGTTTTTCAACTTTTATTAATCTTAGTATGATATATTTAATCTCTGTTGTGATGTATTTGTCTCTATAAATACTTTGTGTGGAGCAGATGTGCTCTTTCAACAGAACAGCTGTCATATAATCAACAAGTGGTGGAACAAAATGTAGTTCATTCGGTTTCTTCTGCAGTTAAAGGGTTTGGGTTTCTTCAAAATGAACATATTTTGCAGAGCAACAGCAAGATATAGAAAACAACACAGACCTTGCTAGTTCAGAAATGATTTCCCACTTAAAATGATAGAACATTGATAGAAATGGGATATACACATTCTTTTCAGCATTTTTTTTCTTCTTTTTTTTCTTTTTTTAAATTTTTTTTTTTATTATCCTGTTTAAATAATGTACAACCTCTGGCTTAATAAAACTGAACTGATGAACCGAACGTTTAACTGTGGTATAAACAATAACTGTTTATTCTCTACTAAATCCACATTTATTTGGTAATTCAAGGTGCATCCCATTTCCACCACATGAATGGTTATCCATAAACTATGATTATTTTACTTTATTTTTATTAATAGATTGATTGTAGAAAAGTCAAAAACACTAACATTTAGATGAATTAAATTTTTTTTATTTTTTTATTTTTATTTAAAACTTATAATTAAAACGTTGGCACAAACAATAGCAGTGCAATGCGACTACACTTCCCAAAATGCACGTCGGAAGGAAACGCCGCTAGTTGTCTCTCCAGTGCTCAATGAACAAAGTGAATCACAGTTGCGAGCTCCTGTAGTGCTGCACGTTTGCACAGAAAATATGGGAAAATAAGGTAAGTCCCGCTTATTTTAGTACCTCCGTATATTATTTTGGCTGTCATTCGAAACGCGTGTGAATGAGCTCACTGAAACAACTGTAGCTGCTTGGCAGTTGCATAAACATCATTGAAGCGGTCGCGAGCTGGTTAGCGTATGGGCTAGCGCGCGCCAGTGCGCGTTCAGGCGCAATGATGGTGTCCAGCTGGGGACACTGCGTGCAATCTGCTTGTATAAGTTATTTTATTCACTGAGTGTAAGCCCAATACAGTACTGGATACAGTTGGTCCGGGGGTTGTAGTTTATTTTAAGTGCATGATATGTGCTTGGTTTTTCTTTGTTTATGTGATGTACACATATGAGTGTTCAGGCCCCTTGGGTTCCGTCAGCTTTTGTTTTGATCGCAGATCTAATCCTGCGGAACTAATGCGCAAGTATTTCCGAGGAAAAACTCAACATTTGACTAGTTGTTATTGTAAATATTATGGGAAAATTCAGCTATCACGTTTATGGTGTCTGAGGATATGAATAACTGTTAGCACGGTCCTCTCCGTACATTATAGGCTTATGTAAATAAAGTCTATATAAATAAGTAAACATTCTCCACTGTCTGCCTCACAGGGTTCCATATTTGCCTTTTGTGGATCTTACTCCTGCTCCTCGTACACTGAATTATTTCATGGTATTCATGTCTTTGTTTCAATGACCGCTGCTTCTGTCTCTTTGCCAAGGGAACATGCTGTGTGAACCTGTTGTACCAACAAATTATGCTGTTATAAACTGACACTATAATTTGTAAATATGTCTCAAATACACGGGGAGGTGTGTTTAAAATGCCTCCTGGATGTTATTTGGTAAATACAGTGGTCCAGCCATGTTTAAATGCACAACATAGTAACAGTTATGATGTGAAACACCTGTTTACGTTGTATAGCACTGCGCAGCACACGCAGAATAACATTCTGTTATTGTTTACATGTCAAGGTTGTATTCATTTGTTTGCATGTCCTGTCTGCTAGCAGAAGGATGACACTTAATTGAATTTGATTAATAAAATAGCATTTTAATAAATGTGTCCTTACTCATTATGTAATAACCATATTCTAAATTCAGGAAGGTACTCAAGGATGTGCCTAGCAATGCCGTTATTACATTCACAATATATCACAGCCTCTTGTACTTATTTGCTTAATTACATTAAGAACATAAAGATATATATTTGATTGACGGATTGTTTTTTGTTTTGTTCCAAAGGGAAGTAATTTACATGTAAACATGGGCCTGTTTAGTTTTGTTGTTGTTGTTGTTGTATTGACTGTTTCTAATGGTGTCCTAATGTTTGTTTCTTATACAGGTGTAACATGTCTGATAAACACTGTCCCAGTCTGTTTCAACCTGCCCCTCAGGGTGGATTATTTACCACAAACGTACTCCATTAGCCACAGTCATCTGTGTCACCATGGAGGTTGGCGCAACAGGGGGACAACAATCAGACTCTTTTTCCAATGATGCTCCACAGTCTCAGACACCGCCTAAAGTGAAAATACGCAAGACCGCTTTCAAGTTTTTTGGTGGTCGGAAGAGTTTTTGTGTCCTGCCAAGCTTTTTTGGTGGCCGTGGCAGAAGTGAAGGAAAGGGCTCATCTAAAACAGGCGTAACAAAGAGCCAAACATACGATGGGGTGAGCAGAGCATGCTGGGAAGATTTGGGCAGAGGCAGTGTTGAAGTAGCCTCAGGGGACTTTGAGTTCTGCAGCTCCAGTGACCCCTTGAAAATGCAGGAGTCCCAATCACTACCACGGCAGCGGAGAAGTCTTCGGGGTCTCTTCAGCAGCATACGGAGACACAGAAAGAGCAAAAATGTTGAACTGGAAAAGCGTGAAACACTTGAAATGTCCTCAAGCCTGTGTGCCAAAACCGTGCCTGGTGCCCTGTTGAGCATCAGTGACAGTAGCGATAACCATGGCGACAGTCAGTGCGAGGAGTTGGTGCCAGATGTGCCTAATCAAACTGCAGGCAGTGAGTGTGAACTGCCATTGGCCTCCACTGCCGCTGAATGTACAAAAGTCATAACCCTAGTGCCTGAGAAACGGAGAAGCAGGGGAGAGATGGATAAAAGTAAGAGAGCAGAAGAAGAGGAGAATGGGCAAGAGAAGCAAAATGAGAGGTGGGAAGGAACGACTACATATCATCAACCTTTGTCTGCAGAGTCGGAACTGGACCGTTTGACTGAGCAGAATATACCAGATGGGGAGCTGCCTGCTGTATCCTGCTCCTCTGACAGTGTGAACTTGATGTTTGGTGATGTTTCATCACTGAAGAGCTTTGATTCCCTGACAGGTTGTGGAGACATCATTGCAGACCAAGATGATGTCAGTGTTGCTGAAAGCTCAGTGTCTGGTGAGAGAGGCAGCCGAAATGCTGGAAAGCGGAGCTCGTGTTTTGTCACGTATCAAGGTGGTGGGGAGGAGATGGCAACACCTGACGAGATAGAAGGAGATTACTTGCAGAGTTTATGGGAATCAGAAGCTAATAATGAAGTCTGCTACGTCCCCTCAGACAGGGGCTCAGACAGCCCTTCGCTCACTCCTGATCAGCAAATCAGCTCCATTCGTGCAAACTCCAGCAGCAGCCCATTGGAGGTCACAGAAACGGGCCTCACACCCACTGATCTTTTGAGCCCTCAAAGTGATCGGCAAGAGTCTGTACCCAACAGCGATGAAGGATACTATGACTCCACCACACCAGGAATGGAGGAGGAGAATAGAGATCGTCCACATCAGGAAAGGCTTCCACGGGACAGCTACAGTGGTGATGCCCTTTATGAACTTTTTGAGCCTGACGATCGCCTGCTCAGCCCTGCTCTTTCTCCTGCAACCCTGCAGGGTGATAAGTGTCCAACCAACCCTCTGTACACCCTAGAGACAGGTGCAATGGAGACTGAGGAGGAGCGTCTGAGCAAGATCCAGCATGCCCTGTTGTGCTGTGAGCTCCAGAATATCAGAAGCCCATCCAAAGATCAGCTTTTGTTCAATGATGACTGCTTTTATGATGATTCAAAACTTACCACAAGCAGTGGTAAGAAGGCTTTAGAGGAAGTTATTAATCAGTGCTATCCCCAATCACCACCGAGATCCCAGTCTTTAAAAGAACCAGTGCCTCAAAGCAGGGGTCAAATCCAGGATAGTGCATTGTTTCCATCCCATGCTGATTCAGGGTTTAGCCCAAATGTCCATGAGCTACCCAGATCGCATCAATCCAAGGATCAAAGCCCCTTACTGCCTACCGGAGGCTGCAGCCAATCCCAGGAAGAGCTGATGGTCTGTTTTTCCCAAGCGTTGGTAGATTTTACAAAGAACGCCAGGCTTTACTGTAACTCCACAGAGAGTCTTGATGACTCTGAGTCAAGTTCTCCTTTTGGCCCGAGTCTGAGTGCCCTGCCTGCCATTGTCACATTTGATGTGGTCGATATGGAGAATGAGGGTGAATGTGAGCAGCAGACTGAGCTTGCTGAGGAAGAGGAAGAGTTGGCATCCCCTTATGAGCCCTTTGAAGATGATGGCTGTTACCTGCAGCAAGATGCCTTTGCCGAGTGTGACCAGCGTACCTTTGATGCCTATGAACAGAGTCTGTTGCTCAGTAATGCATGGGGTATTACCAGCCTTCCACGGCACCTCAGTTTGGGTCGGCCATGTCCGCCAATCCCTTCCCCGTTAGCACTAAATCGACGCAGTCGCTCTCTTGATACGGACAATCTAGAGTTTCAGAGTAGTGAGCTTTACACCTATGACTCAAAGCTTAGGAATGCAGAATGCAGTGACGTGGCGTTACCGCACCAACCCTGCAGGGTAACTGTGGATGGTTGGAGGCGGGGTTGTGGGCGAGACAAGCAAAGCAGCTCCGCCCAGCAAAGCAGCACCTCACCTCCGCAGGAGCTGAAGTTGCCACATGGGAGCCAATCCTTTGTCAGACCTTCACATCACCCCTTACAGAACAACTGTCATAATCGTAACTTTGCTGGCGTCTCAAGAGTGGAAGGTGAGGGGGAGATTTTGATCGGTGGAGGGGATGCGCTTTACCCCTGCAGTTACCCTCCTACAGGCACGCAGTGGAAGAATCGACCTGTTGGGGTCACTCAGGGTGTGCCCCACCTTCGCTCTGACCAATCAACTGATCTGAGAGAAATTATGATGAAGAACAGGAGGGGGGAGCTTGAGGGGGCTTTACCACTACACCACCTAAATCATACCTAACAAACATGCATCTCTCCTGCTCAAAATAAAAAAAATAATACAGTTAGACAAGTTAGTTAGATGATGCTGAATGTTAACTGACACTGAATTTTAACACACTTGCACACACAAATTCTCACTGTAGTTGCTGTTACTGCCGGATAAGCTATGGGTATTCCTTTGTAAAGTACTGTGTAGTTTTTTTTTTTTTAGCTATATTTCAGTTTCTGTGAATTTAAGAGGAAGTGTGTCTGTACCTGCTGTCTATGTACAGATTCCATATTGCTTTGTATATGTGTTGCCAGTGACCCAGGTATTTCCAGGTAGTTGGTTTTCATTATATTTGCAAAAATTCAACAATCAGAATGATTTATTGTAGAACAAGAATGAAAAAACTTTAAGAACATTAGCACATTCATTCGATTTCTGAGGAGACCCCGTTAAAGTCCACCCAAAATGGTATTTCTGTCATTTCTATGATCCAGTCGAACACAAAAGTAGATATTATGTAGTCTCAGTCACCATTCACTTTCTGTGCATCTTTTTTTTTTTTTATACATTGAAAGTGAGTGCTGACTGAGGCTTTCATTCTGCCTAACATCTCCTTTTGTGTTCCATTGAATGAGATGGGTGAGCTATAACTTTAAAACGTCTTTGTTTTTTTTTAACAGTACATTTTTTCCCCTTGCATTTGGAAATATGCTGTATGTTACAAGGTTTTAATGTTTACATCTTGAAAACTTTTATGACTCTAGTCAGACATTTGTTTCCTTATATTGTTTTTTTTTTTTGGTTTTTGTTTTTGTTGGTCAGATCACACAAGGAACACAACAATCTACAATCAAGTCACATATTCTGTATTCAGTGGCATGGCAAAGAAAAAAAAGCACAAACTCCCAGTATACCTGTGTCGACTATTTACATAACACTTGTAAGGATCTGTATAAATGGTTTACTAGGAACAGAACAGTAGAGACATTTAATGGGTAGTTTACATAATTTACTTGAACGTTTTTTCAAACCTGACTTCACATTTTACTTCCATGGAACACAAAAGGAGATTTTAGAAAGAATGTTAGCCTCAGTCACCATTCACTTTCATTGTATGTATAAAAAAAAACAAAGATGCATTGACAATGAATTGTAACTGACGCTTACATTCTGCCTAACATCTCCTTTGTGTTTCACAAAAGAAAGAAAGTAATAGGGGTTTAAATCAACATGAGGGTAGGTTAATGATGACAGAATCTTTTCTGAGTTAAAGGTTTAGCATTTGGTGTTCTTGATTTGCTGAAATATTTAGGCGCTGTTACATTTCCTTTTTTGCTGCTAAACAGTATGTGTTTGGTTGGATGTTATGTAATTCAGTTATCAGTGATATACTGATGTTTGCATATCTGGATAAATTTCAGCATACAGTCTGTCAAGTCTGGCCCAAAGTCTTCAGTAAATACGATCTGTGTAGTTTATAATCAAAGGGTACTATCTCTTGAGTCACTTCAGAGAGAATGTCAGAAAACCTTTAATGACACTATGTGATTGTTCGTCATTGCTGTATTTCAGTCATGATTATTTACCTTCATCAGAATATCAGAATGCCAAAGTCATCTTTATGCACTTACCGTTTTAAGCCAGATTCAGCTCTTAAGATTGAAACAATATTTGTCCATACCTGCAGTTGAATCAGTGCATTTTCAGAGTTTACGATTTGCTTTAGTTGTTTTTTCTTATGTTGTTTTTGTATTTGGTACATTTGTGTGATTGTAAATGAATGTCCACACCCCATTTTTAACTGACATGAATGAAATAACCAAAAGCATTAGAAGCATATATATATTATATATACACACACACACACGCACACACTGGTGGCCAAAAGTTTGGAATAATGTACAGATTTTGCTCTTATGGAAAGAAATTGATACTTTTATTCACCAAAGTGGCATTCAACTGATCACAATGTATAGTCAGGACATTAATAATGTGAAAAATTACTATTACAATTTGAAAAAAAAAATTCAGAGCGTCATTTTGTTTTTGTTTTTGTTTTTTTTGTTTTTAGCAATTAACATTTTTATTGATTCATCTATTAAATAAAGAACAGCAAAACGTATACATACAGAATCAATATTTAACCCTCACTAACCCCCCCACCGCCTCCAAATCCCCGACCCGACCCCCAGCAACACCCAAGTGGTCACATAATTATAGACACACAAACAAAAAATATATATATTAATCACACACATCCACTACACCTCTCTCCACTGTCCCTCCCCGAGAGCCCTCCAAAAAAGAACGATATTTGCCCCATTTCTCCACAAACAGGTTTAGACTCCCCAGTCTTCTGGATACCCCCTCCTCAAAAGCTGCCACTCTTGCCATCTCTGAACACCACTCCTGAAATGGGGGCACTCCAGCCGACTTCCAACTCCTTAAAATAATCTGTCTGGCAACCATAATACTAGTTAGGACCCAGTTTTTCATGTGCTTATTCTCCAAATTAATGACTGCCCTATCTCCTAAAATACAGAGTCTGGGGCAAAATAAATTTGAAATGCCAAAACCTCGCACATAAAACTGAATCCTCAACCAAAATTCTTGAATCTTAACACATCCCCATAAGACATGGGTTGTGTCTCCATCTTCTTTCTGTTTGACATTGCCAGCAGGTGGGTGTGTCTTTAAGACCAAGTCTATGCAAACTAGAGGGGGTCCAGCAGACTCTATGTAAAATCTTAAATTGCAAACCCTTGTATCTCTAGATGCAGACTTGACGTTTTTTAGAATCCTGGCCTACTCTCCCTCCTCCAACGCCAAGTCTAGATCTCTCTCCCACAATCTCTTAAGAGAAGTTGAAGTTCCGTCCCCCAGACTCTGAATTAGCAGGGAGTAATACACTGATGCCTCATGACCTTTTCCAAATGCAGTAATCACCACTCCCAGAGTATCTGCTGCTTTCGCTCGAAAAACTTTTTATTAAATGGTCAAAATTAACTCTAACTAAATCAGACAAATTTGCTGGGAATAAAATACCCAAATACTTAATGCCCTGTTTGGGCCACTGGAAGGGTCCCGACTGGAAGGCCATTACTGGACAGTATGCTGTCAGAGCCAAAGCTTCAGATTTAGACCATTTGACATTGTATCCTGAGAACTTGGAAAAGGAATTAATAATTCTGTGGAGGTAAGATACAGATAGAGACAAATAATAAAATATCATCTGCGTAAAGCAGAAGCTTATGCGCCACACCTCCCGCCTTCACCCCTGGAAAATCATCCTCCTTTCTTATTGTGGCTGCTAATGGTTCCAGGGCAAGACAGAACAATAATGGGGAAAGAGGGCAACCCTGCCGAGTGCCCCTATTCAGAGTAAAATAATCTGAAATTAATCCATTTGTTTGTACCGCTGCTACAGGGTGTCTATAAAGTAACTTAATCCAACCAATAAATGTACTCCCGAACCCATACATTTCCAAAATCTTAAAAAGGTAATCCCATTCTACCATATCAAAAGCGTTTTCGGCATCAAGTGAGATGGCAGCGACCGGAGACTGATCATTCGCTACTGACTGCATGATATTGATGAGACGCCTGATGTTACCAGAAGAGCTACGGCCCCGAATAAACCCCACCTGATCTATATGTATAAGAGATGTCATAACTTTAATTAACCGGTTAGCCAAAATTTGTGACAACATTTTTACATCTAGCTGGATCAAGAAAATTGGACGGTAACTTTTACACTCGCTTGGATCTTTGTCATTTTTAAGAATCAGTCTGATCCGGGCTCGTCATGGTTGGGGGAAGCTTTCCATTCTTTATTGATTCCGTATAAACTTGTAACAAAAGTGGAGCCAATTCTGTAGCATAAGATCTAAAAAATTCAGCGGCAAAACCATCTGGCCCCGGAGCCTTGCCTGTAGGTAAGGCCTTAATTACCTCGTCAAGCTCCTCCAAGGTTATCTCAGAATCAAGAGAATTTTTTTGCTCATTCGTCAATTTAGGGAGTTCTAATGGTTCCACAAATTTTCTAATATCTTCATCAGTTGATGAAGACGTGGAACTATGAAGAAGATAGAACTCCTTAAAGGTATTATATCAATTGCCGTGGTAAAAATTTCACCACCAGCAGATTTCATTGAGGGAATGGTAGAAAAAGACTCTCTCTGCTTTATATATCTAGCCAAAAGCTTCCCTGATTTGTCAAAGTATGACTAACTTGCCCTGAATAACCAAAACTCCACTTTCCACGACAAAATAGTATTATATCTGTATTTCAATCGGGTCCTCTGAGGCCATCAGATGACATTCGGCACTTCAGCTCTGCCTCGGCACTTTTAATATTCCCTTCCAACTCCACGAGTTCTCGTCCTTTGGATTTTTTGGTAAATGAGGCATACTGTATGATCCGACCCCTAAGAACCGCCTTAAGTGCCTCCCAAGCCATGCCCACAGAAGATTCTGAGGACCAGCTGGTCTCCATATAAACATTGATTTCAGTCTTTAACATTTGTTTGAAATCAGGATTTTGCAAAAGGTATACATTAAAATGACAACTATATGATTTCATTTTCTCCATGTGGCAACATCTCTAAATTCACCAGGGCGTGATCTGAGACTAAGATGTTTCCAATTAAGCAATCAACAACAGATGAAATGAGGGACTTAGATATATATAAAAAAAAATCTATTCTAGAATAAATCTTATGGACTGATGAAAAAAATGTATAGTCCCTACTAGATGGGTTCAAAAGTCGCCAAATATCTGCAAGACCAAGATATTTACACATTCTGTGAAGTGTCAATGTTGCTCTAGGGGGCTTATACACTTTTGCTTCACTATGATCAAGGACTGAATCCATCAAAAGATTAAAGTCTCCTCCCAATATTATATCATGAGGGGTGCCAGCAGCTTGCAACATCCCTTCAAGATCAATAAAAAGCCCTGATCATAAACGTTAGGCATGTAAATATGCTCCTGAATTTCTGCTAAAACAATAATGATTCTCCCTAATTTATCTTTAATCTGTTTGAGAGATTTTAATTGTAAATTGAAGTTATTATCAATGTAATGACTCCCCTACTCTTACTTGAGCCGGCACTAAAGAAAACATGCCCACCCCATATCTTCCCAATTTTTTCAGCTTCCTGTGGGGAAAGATGCGTTTCTTGAAGAAACACTATCAGGTTCAGGTTACTTTATTTATACCCATAGGTTGATTTGGTTTGCAGTGAGTGAGTCCATACATTTTGACACATTTTTTACAAACAGCACATACATTGTATGACATGATAACAAGTGCTCCACGTTCCAATCAACATTTAAATACAATATATAAATAGTTAAATAAAATAGACCTTGCATCTATATCATCATCTTTGCAATGTTGCTACGACTTGTTCAACTGAGTAATAGCTGCTGGAACAAATCTGTTTTTATACCCCTTTGTTCTGCACTGTGGGACTATAAAACTTCTTCCAGAAGGAAGAAGCTGAAATTCAATGTGCAAGAATCACATTTCTTACGCTTAAGAAAAGAAATAACTTTCCTTCTTTTTATGGGGTGCCCCAATCCATTCACATTCCATGTGGAGAAAGATAACCCACTCATATTAACATTTGACATTTTAAACAAGATTATACAGACCACATTCCAACATTAGTGCAACAATCAAACTCCAAACTCACCCCCAACCCCCCCGAACCAAACAAACAGAAAAAAGAAAAACATGCGCATTAACCCCATGCACGACAGCACCAACCAGCGTCAATCCCTCAAAACTCAAAAGGTCCATGTACGCCTACGAGAGCCCCAAGACAACTTTGCCATCGGATTGCTCAAGTCTAATAAGCTTCTGCACAAATTTTGTAAGGCAAAATTACATAACAGTAAATACTTTGTAAAAGAAACCCCAGCCAATAGGCAGAATAAACACAAATAATGTGTAGATTCATTCACAGAACTGTCTCGAAGGTGTGTTCCTCCACAAAACAAATTCCAACCGATATAAAGCCATTCAGTTTCCTCAGACAGACAAGCAAGTGTTCAGTGAGCCGGCTGTTTATGAGTGCAGCAGATGACGTAATCATTCCAATGACCTGCAAAAAGTACTCCACAAAACAAACTCCAGCCAACAGGAGGCATAAGCACAAAGAACGAACAGATTCATCCACAACTGTCCCGAAGCAGTGTTATTCCACAAAACAAACTCCAGCCACTAGGTGGAACCAGCACAAAAAGAAACAAAACAGGCGTCCCGGTTCCTTGGATGGTCAAGAGTCAAATTCACTCAGAGTCCGAATGAAAAAATACACCATGACTTACTCAGTCCGTCAACTTTATAAAAGACATCCTTTGTGTGGGCATGTAGATATATTGCGGCCATCCCCAGCATTCACTCTCAATCTGGCCAGGAACCCCAGTGCAAGTGTGTTGGTAGGCGGAACCAACACAAACAGAAACAAAAATGGCGCCCAGCTTCCTCAGACAGTCAAGTGTATGTTCAGCGAGTCAGTCCACTCATATGAGAAACACCAAACTCACTCCAGTGTATTTAAGAAGGACAGTGCTTGTTTGGGACATGTATATACTTTGCGGACATCCTTCATATCTATTTTCAGTTTGCCCGGAAACATCAGTGCAAAAGTGATCTTCCATTGAAGAGTTTCTTACACTCCTTGAATTGATCGCGTTTCTCTCTTGTCGAATTCACAAAATTCGGGAAAAAGAAAATATTGTGATTCTTCCAAGAAAGCTTTCCTTTGCTCCTCGCCTCACGCAACACAAGATCTTTATCGGATGATCTAAAAAATTTGGCCAGAATTGATCAGGGCCTGTTTTCCTCAGCCGATCTGTGAGCCGGGACTCTGTGAGCTTGCTTGATTTTCAGCTTATGGCCTGTTATGTCGAACAGACTTGGGAAGAGCTCATCTAGGAATTTCACCATATCTCTGCCTTCTTCATGCTCAGGAATTCCAACAATCTGTATGTTATTTCTTCGGCTCCTATTTTCTATTTTGGTCTTGAGCGGATTAGCGGATAATTCCCTTTCCGATGACTCCAGATAATCGATCTGTTTCTCAACATCTGCCACTCTTTAACCGACTCAGAGAATTTTGTTTCCATCACCGTAATTGATCGACGTATTACAGTGAGATCCTCCAAGTCAGAAACAACCTTTGTCAGCATCACAGACATGTTGGACAGTTAACGCTGGATTTCTTCTCCCGTCAGAGGTTTCATCTTGAGCAGGTAAGTGTCTTTTAAGGTCTCCAGAGCCTGAGGATTTTGACTTCTTTGCGATGTCTACCTCAAAGAATAAATATGTAACTGGGTGTATCGAATTTCACCGGATTATAACATGAAAATACTTTAAAAAAAACTAGCAAAGTGCGCAGAGCTCGTCGCTCACACGTCTGCTCCTCGCATGGCATCACGTGACCTCTCAAATTCAGAACTTCTTAAACTACTTCAAAGAGTTCTCATCAAAAAGTCCTCCATGTACAGCAATGACAGCTTTGCAGATCCTTGGCATTCTAGCTGTCAGTTTGTCCAGATACTCAGGTGACATTTCACCCCACATTTCCTATAGCACTTGCCATAGATGTGGCTGTCTTTTCGGGCACTTCTCACGCAGCTTACAGTCTAGCTAATCCCACAAAAGCTCAATGGGGTTAAGATCCATAACACTTTTCCAATTATCTGTTGTCCAATGTCTGTGTTTCTTTGCCCACTCTAACATTTTCTTTTTGTTTTTCTATTTCAAAAGTGGCTTTTTCTTTGCAATTCTTCCCATAAGGTCTGCACCCGAGTCTTCTCTTTACTGTTATACATGAAACTGGTGTTTAGTGGGTAAAATTCAATGAAGCTGTCAGCTGATGACATGTGAGGCGTCTATTTCTTAAACTAGAGACTCTGATGTACTTATCCTCTTGTTTAGTTGTACATCTGGGCCTTCCACATCTCTTTCTGTCTTTGTCTTAGAAGACTGTATTGTACACCTTTGTATGAAATCTTCAGAGTTTCTAGAGAAAGCTGATTCTTCTTTGCCATTTTTGACTTAATATTGACCTTAAGACCTGACAGTCTATTGCATACTGTGGCAACTCAAAAACAAACACAAAGACAATGTTAAGCTTCATTTAACAAAATAGCTTTCAACTGTGTTTGATATAATGGCAAGTGATTTTCTAGTACCAAATTAGCAATTTAGCATGATTACTCAAGGATAAGGTGTTGAAGTGATGGCTGCTGGAAATGGGGCCTGTCTAGATTTGATCAAAAATGACTTTTTTCAAATAGTGATGGTGCTGTTTTTTAGTAATGTGCTGACTATACTTTGTGATCAGTTGAATGCCACTTTGGTGAATTAAAGTACCAATTTCCTTCTGAAACAGCAAAATCTGTACATTATTCCAAACTTTTAGCTGCCAGTGTGTGTGTGTGTATGTGTGTATATATATATATATATATATATATATATATATATATATATATATATATATATATACACATGTATATACATGTATATACACAGGCAAAGAATGTTTGAACATCTCTCAGTCAAAACCTGACTGGCAGTCATTAGCCTAAATGCTTTCGTTTTAAATACTTGAAAACAGGATTAAAACACATATCAACCTGATAACACCCCTGATTCAATCTCTTCCCACTCACTGTAGTCAAGTAGGCACACAGGACTTAACATTGACTCAATCATTCTTTTACTGGAAATAAAACCTGTGAGACATCAGTATTACAAGTTTGTGAATTATGTTTTGAGAGCAATCTGAAGTGCTATAGTATGCAAATCGGTGACTGTGATTTTTGACAAGTAGGATGTGTTGCTGGATAAACATCGTTGTTGGTCATGGTATCATATTTTTGTCCTTTCAGAATATAGTGATAGGGAAAGGGTTAGAGTTATGTGAGAGAGAAATAGACCTCTGTCTGTGTATAATTCATTTTAAATGACTGAGATTAGTAATGGAAGATATCTGGTCACAGTAGGACTGTCTGTGTGACCAGGCAATCCCATGCTGGCCCCGACTGTCTCATAGACTAACAGGTGAAATTTAAAGCTGAAGTATGTAACTCTTTCAGTGTTAAAATAGTTTCTCCTATCCCAGCCTAATATGCAGAGACAACTATAAGTAAGCCATTAATAGGATAATTTTCTCGAAAACTGTAAACACTGCACCTCTGTGGCGTTTGTTTTGAGAGACCCGCTTAGACCCACCCCAACAACATTACTCAACCAATGGCGTGAGTTGGGGTCAAGATCTGACTGTACAACAGAAGATGAGGGACGTATTCAGAAAGCTGTTTTGAAAAACATTGTTTATTTTTGCAATTCCGTTCGGTGGTGCTAGTGTCACAGAAATTACATACTTCATATTTAATGCAGTCTGTTTCTGTTTATGTAGAGAAACAGGAACAGGCCAAGGGAGATTCATCTGCGCTTCTTTTTCAGATGTGGTATCAAGAGGAGTGATAGAATTAATGCATTTTCTGAATTTTATAGAAAGTGTTTTACTCGTATACAGTGTTGGTTAAGTTACTTAAAAATAATAATCCACTACAAATGACTAATTATTTCTTTAAAATTGTAATCAGATTAATTTACAAATTACTTCTTTGAAAAGTAATCACATTACTAATTACTTTACTCTTAAGTTACTTTCTAAAACACTTTTTCGCTCAACAAATTCATAATAATGTCTACACTGATGAGTCAAAACTTTATGACCACCTGCCTAATATGCTGTTGGTCCTCCGTGTGCTGCCAAAACAGCGCAGACCCTCCGAGGCATGGACTCTATAAGACTCCTGAAGGTGTCCTGTTATATCTGGCACCAAGACATTAGCAGCAGATCCTTCAAGTCCTGTAAATTGCGAGGTGGAGCCGCCATGGATCAGACTTGTTAGTCCAGCACATCCCACAGATACTCATTCAAATCGATATATGGGGAATTTGCAGGCCAGGGCAACACCTTGAACTTTTCATTATGTTCCTCAAACCATTCCCGAACAATGTGTGCAGTGTGGCAGGGCGCATTATTCTGCTGAAAGAGGCCACTGCATCAGGGAATACCACTGCCATGAAGGGGTGTACCTGGCCTGCAACGATGTTTAGGTAGGTGGTACGTCAAATTAACGTCCATATGAATGGCTCACCACTGTTGACCGGAAGCACCCCACAGAGATGCTCTGACCCAGTAGTCTGGCCACAACAATTTGGCCCTTGTCAAAGTCACTCAGGTCTTTACTCCTGCTCATTTCTCCAGCATTCAACACGTTGGCTACAAGAACTGATTGTTTGCTTACCATCTAATCTACCCAGACTTTGACATCTGGCCTTGTTAGGAGATGAGTAATGTTATTTGCTTCCTTGTTCATTGTTACACACAAGTCATACACTCAGCACCTCACATTTCTCCTTCACAATGACTCGTTACAGGGCCATAATTAATGTATTCTACATGAATAATATATTAGAAATAAGCATAACCCAATAATGTACTTAAACATAATTAAATTAATTGAAAGCCAATAACTGTAATCTGATTACAAGAATTTAAAATGTAATGTATTACACTTTTTTTTAACTAAAAAATAATTCGATTACAGTTACTAATTACTTTGTAATTGGATTACACCCAACACTGCTCATATATTTCTCCGAGCTATATGGCATTGCCTGATTTGCAGTGCTGATACTCTGTTTGATTGACAGGTGGTCTCCGCTCTAAAGTCAAGTAGGCTCCAGTCGTCATGGAAACTGTCTCAAGCTGTCGCCGCTGCACGTCTTATTACCGTTAGGAGCAGTGTAGAACTGATTAAATACGGGCAATTCGTGACTGACAACAATTGATGTGTCAGATTGTATTTAGGCCGCTACTCCCCCCTCTTTTTCTCTATGCTTGTCACTATCTCCATCCTTCATAAATAAATGAATCAGAAAGCACTTATAGCACGGTATGTAGCTCTGTAAACAACACCTCAGTTTTGGCTCCCTCTGTTGGATAGATTATCTAACAACTATACATCAAATCTTGGTCTGCCCACTAACATAAAGAAAATATACTAAAATCATAATCCTAATTTAGATATATTATTTTAGAAATTATAGTAACTTGTTTAGACTAACAAATAGAAGGAGGACTTATTCACTCTATATGTGTATTATAGTTTATCTCATCATAAATGTATCCATCTGTAGGCCTTGTTAAAGGAATATTTCGGGTTCAATAGACCTTTTTCACACTCCAGGTTTTGGAACACGGGAGTAAATGATTGCATAAACTTTGACAGCGGTGAATGGGAGATGACAGTAAATATTATTTTCACTTACTCATGTGCTCCAAGAGCAAAAGAAAAAGTCCACTATTACATTTGAATGACTTTCCAGCAGAGGAAAAAAATAGAGAGCAGTGGATTAAGACAGTCAGATGGGAGAAGATGCCAAATTTACTGTCACTCTCTCAGCAGCTGTAATAGAAACCCCTCACTGTGGTAATTCATTTTTTAAAACTAATTCCAGGGTAATTTAACACGAATAATGTTATAAACGTATATTTATATTATATTTTAAAAAATGATCATATAATAAAAGTTTGCTAGGTTTACGCTGCTAAATAAGGCGGAAACGCGTCATCACAGTCTGTGAGAAAGGTCTATAGAAGTTCAGCTCAGTCAACAGCATTTGTGGCATAATATTGATTACCAGAAAAAAATTATATTTTGACTCGTCCCTACTTTTCTTTAAAAAAAGCAAAAATGTGGGATACAGTGAGGCACTTACAATGGAAGTGAATGGGGCCAATCCATTAAAAATACAAAAGTATAGCCACAAGATGTGTTTACATGATTTAAGTGTGATAAAATCGCTTGCCTTTTCTGTGTAAAGTTATAGCCAATTTTACTTACCCTAAAACTGTAAAAATTACGATTTAAACAATAAAGCCCAAATAATATGATTTTTAACTGAAGAATTAATGTAAGTACAAATTATAAAATAATAAGCTTCACATTTCTGCCTTTAAAACATCCAAAAATTGGCCACATTCACTTCCATTGTAAGTGCCTCACTGTAACCTCGGTTTTTGGTCGAAATTATCTTTTGTGGTAAATCAACATTATGCCACAAATGCTGTTGATTGAACTTAACTTGTATTGAACCTGGAATATTCCTTTAAATGTGTTGACAGATTAGTTACAGAGTGTAAAATTCCCATGTGTCTTTTGCCTCATCAATCACTAAAAGAACTGAGACTCTAGTACATTTAAATGAGCTTTGTATTTATATTTTAAAACTTCTAGGACATCGTAATACCGTAATAACAAACTCTTAAGGTGGCTCTTTGAAAAACGTCAAACAAAGGCACCCTCTTCTCGAGACGTATGTCAAAGAGCTCCCTTCTGTCCTGTGCTATTCCGCCACTCCACTATGGGACACTTTTATTATAAATCTCTGCTGCAAAATTGGAATATTCATTAAATTGTTCTTTTAGTTATGACAATGGACCCTTTTCACACGTCCGCGAGCCTCGAAGCGGAAGTCGGCAAAGTTTGCTAAACTTGAATTGCGGTGAATGGGGGACCACAGCTAATTTAATTTTTGCTTGCCCGTTTGCTCCAACAGCAAAAGATCAAAATCAACGATTATGCTTTCACAGCTTTGCAAAAGAAGATAAAAATATACAGTGCTGGATAACAGCAGTAAGAAGAGAGAAACAGGCCAAATTTTCTGCCACTCCCTCAGCATCTGTTAAGGCTAATTTATACTTACTGGGCGAACAGGCTTCGCTTAATTTGCCTACAAATGATGACGAAATGCAGTGACGTTTTTGTTCTACTAAGGTGTTTGTTTGGTGAGATTTCTCCTGTTCGTGCACATCTCTGAAATTCTTGACCTAAGAGAACTTGGTTGGTCGAAGAGTGCCGATGACTGGTTAAAACTATTCATGGGTGTGGTTTGTACGTGGCGCTTTTTATTTACAATCACGTGTACCAGCTGAGGAATTGTTACCTAGATTACTGTTAAAATGGATAACTTTGAAGCCCGTCTCTCAGAGATTGTGTGGAAGTATACTTTTTTACATGATTTGCAACACAAACTCTACAAAGACAGCACGGCCACGACAAATGAGTGGAGAGATATTTGAGTTTTTAAAAGTGAAAGGGGCCGTTAAGTTTAATAAAGCATAGAAGCGGCACAGCGCTATTATTATTGGCTTTACTTGTGGCTGGAACAGTACGTTAAACACCATGACAGTGACATCACCCTAAACAAACTCATTTTAAAACGACGCCGAGCGTAATATAAACGGCGGCTTCGTTCGCCTAGGGTGCTTTAGTTTGTCCAGGAGAAATAAGTTTGGCTTCTTCCAAAGCATAAACCAGACTTTAGAAGCCTCATCGCAGCAATGGTAACTGATTTTTTATTTTTTTTTTTGTACTTATTCCAGGGTAATATAATAAAAAGTAGAATGTTATAAATTTACACTAAATATTTAAAAAATTGGAAATATAAATTTTTTTTGCTACATTTACGTCGTTAAAGAAGGCGGAAACGCGTCATAACAGATCTGTGAAAAGGGTCCTTTCCTTTAACAGGCTAATGTGTCTGTACTACCACTGAAAACATGATTAAGAACATACAAAACTTAAGTCATCCAGGTGAGTCTGTGCTGATGTAACCAGTCATACTCAACCCACACTCAGCGGGATTTTAACCGGCATCGGAGGCGGGCGTGCTAACGAGGAGGCTAAAGGCTACAGCCTCTAGTCGCTAGTGTGCCTCTTGAGGCCAGGGAAGTGAGGTTTACACACTGCACAGCTACCTACCAGCTGGCTACCGTTACTCTCACCCCCCTTAACCTCACTCCCATCCGGGTCATGGCACCACTGTAACTGGTCCTGCTTGACCCGCTTGTACCGGCGTCTCCGGCATGGGAGGCAGGCGCGCTAACGAGGAGGCTAAAGGCTATAGCCTCTAGGGTCAGTCGCTAGTGCGCCACTTGAGGCCAGGGGAGTGAGGTTTACACATTGCACAGCTACCTACCAGCTGGCTACCATTACACTGATACATAAGATGAATTACAGAAAGTAAAAACTGAAAAAGCCCGCTTTTAAATAAAGGCCCATTTTCTTGTCAAAGTTTAACTTCACACAGACATTGAAGCCTATTGACTATAAATGAGTCTGTCAAGCTCTTCCAGCCTGGATCCTTCTCCTCTGTTTACTTCCCCCATCCGGACCTCAACCAATCAGCATTCAGCATTCCATTGCATCACTGCAGGATGTATACACAGGGTTGCTAAGCAACGGCAATATTTCATTACAGAGTGTAAAGCCACATTATTCAGAGTTTATTTATTGCCTGCTTTGAAACATTCATTGTTTACCCCTCGACTCTTTGCTAAGGGGATTGACTGTCATGTTGACATTATAAGTGTCTTGTTCACTGAATGCTCATACAACACAAAGTGAACATTGTAAGGTCATATTAAAGGTCTGTTGCTTGAGATCCACTAGTTTTGGCTTATGATCAGAACTGTACAGTGGCCAAATTTAAATGTGACCTATTTCTATGGTTGCGTGTGCATGATGAAATGATTCCTTCACTGGCAAGGTGGGCATAGCTCTGTGATATGTCTCTTTACTCAGGAGAGAGTGTTATTATGTAAGCTTTCTTCAGTCTTTTTCTCTTTCTCCCATGACAACCTTGGCACTCATCCCAGATGGCATGCACACACGTGGGTATTGGTGAATTTGTATGGCCAATCTTGTACTGTTGCTATTATTGCAATTGTCTACCTTAGTGGTCTTCCTTTTTGCCTTCATCCTGGAAGACAGAAACAGATAAGAACAAAGAGAAAAAGGCTTATAGGAAAATAGCTATCCCTAACAAATTTTTTGACATGGTACTGTATTCAGACCATGTTTTTTGTGCATGTATTATTATGGTAATATTAAGGTATTCTTTGATGAACCTTGGATTATATCATATAAATACCTTGGCACATGAATATTCATTTGCAACGTATCAAAGTACCATGGTATTTACATTTATTCATTTTTACAGATGCTTAAAAGCATCTGCTAAATGAATAAATGTAAATGTACCTTCTGATAGCATCACTGCACCATTGTACTGCCACAGTACTTTTTTAACCTATGCACTATCCTGCTATTAAGTAGAACCAATGTTCTATTCTGGGATATGTACTGTTCTGCATCTGCACTATATTTCAGGAGTAAAAATCACTCTTTTAATTATCCTGATGCTGAAGTCCAGACCTGCGCAAACGTCATGAGCCTGGAGCTCAAAACTTCAAAACCTTCTTTTATCTATTGATATAGGACAGAATTTCACTTATGTATTCCACACAATAAGAGCAAATATAGCATCATGTTTTATTTATGAATTTATGCTTGCTCCCCAAAACACATATGCCACGGAATACCCTATTTTGCTGTTGCTAATCTAAATACTCCACTGAGATCTCAGGAAAGCTTAGATGAGGACAGTGTGTGTGTGTGTGTGTGTGTGTGTGTGTGTGTGTGTGCAGGGGTGTAGATTCCAGGGGGGGATGTGGGGAGGTAAGCCCCCCCCCATAATAAAAACAAGTAAGTACAACCCCCCCCCCCCCCATATTTATACCATGATCAATGGAAACATGTAAATTCTTCATACTGTGACCGCCCCCCCCCCATGTTCAAGCCAAATCTACGCCCTTGTGTGTGTGCGTGGGTGTGTGTGGGCGGTTTACGCTGACATACAAGGGTATTATGCTATAAATGTGGTTTATGAGGACAATTCTAGTGTCCCCATAATTCAAATAATTTAAAAAAACATATTAAACAATGTTTGTTTTTTTAATGTAAAAATGCAGAAAGTTTTTTGTGAGGCTTAGGAGTAGGGTTAGGGGATAGAATCTATAGTTCGTACAGTATAAAAATCATTATGTGTGTGTGGGTGTGTGTTAGATGCCTAAAGGTTAAAACTGCATGAGCAGAAGAGAGGGCACATTGTCTCAAAAAGCTTTCATACTTGAACACACCTTATTCTCTCTCTCTCTCACACACACACACACACACACACATACATACATATATGCCCCCAAACAGTCCATTAGTGACAGTCCTGCTCTCACAAACATTCTGTCCTGCCTTAGTTTTAAGCTATGAATACACTCCTTGCATACAGAAAACCTCAGAACACACAGAGGGAGTTTGTGGAGGGGGGGCATCCGTGACGTCCCAGAACGCTCGTTACATCATCTCTCCTGCTTTATTGCATAATAGAATAAAATTATAGATATGTGGAAGTCAACCAGAAAGATTCAGCCTCCAAAAACACACAGCACAGCAACTCTGCACACTCTTTCTCTCTTTTTCTCCCTTTCAGTACAGTACTGTGTGATTAGTGCTCTATTGCAGGGTTCATTTGTTTCTGAATCAGTTTAAAAACTCTTTATAAACAGACATTTTGGCTTTACTGACAAATTCTCCAGCAAATGACGTTTACACAATTTTTTTCTACTGTTCTGAATGTACAGAACATCATTTTATCACCAAACATGTAGCCAGCTTTGATCATATCATTTTTATTAATTAATTTCGATAACAATTAACAATGATAAAGGTATAGTTCACCCAAAAATAAAAATTCTCTCAGAGCTTAAATATACTTGAATGGGATTGTTCCCCCAAAAACGAAGCTCCAAAAAGCACATAAAGGCAGCATAAAAGTATTCCCTACGACTCCAGTGGTTTAATCCATGTCTTCTGAAGTGATATGATAACTTTGGCTGAGAAACAGGTCATTATTTAAGTCCTTTTTTACCATAAATCTCCACTTTCACTTTCAGAATGTGAAAAGATTTGAGCGGAAAACAAAAACTTTTCTGTAAAAAGTGTTTTAGAAAATTACTTTAAAGTAAATAGTAATATGAAACAATCAGCAAAATAATCTACTTACAATTTTAGCGAAGTAATGAGTAATTTGTAGTGGATTACTTATTTTGAGTAATTTACCCAACTTCTGTTTGTGTGATTTCAAAGGCATCTGATGGCAGAAGGAAATATGGTATCGCACATTTCACCCATGAGATCAATGTTTTCAGTATCATATTGCATTAGCTTGCACAGGATGTTTAAATTATAATAATGTGGTTAAAAATTTATGATGTCCCTTTAAAATGAAATTATATGAAGAAAACCAGAGACAGGTAGCCTATACAGAAAGAAAGAAAAGACTAAATTTGGTCTGTATTCTGCATAATTCATAGGATCAAAAAGGATTTTGATTTTCTGATCCTGAACCATTTGACTAGTGGTGCTTAGAAATACAGATTCACAGAACACCTGCAGTTTGAATATGTTTTGCTTGAGCCAGGGACAATACACTGTTGCTCTATTCCATTAAAGTGTTTATTTTTTTGTATGATAGTAAGGGCTGTTTTGCGTGTGATGGTTTTTGATTGGAAGATTGAGGTGGAACACTTTTGTTATTGGTTTCTCTATGTTAAGCATGTATCCTTGAACACATTCAAGGAGCAATATTTTGTCAGTTTGGGTTAAACATATCGTTTGTGTTGCCTGCTTGCCTCTGAATGGTGTAAAACAGTATGCAATTGTGCACAGGTTTTTTTTCTGTTTTTGCTTATTGGACATTTTCTTTCCAGCACTAAGATGATGATGTGAGTCGCCAAGAGCAAATAGTTCATCATTCATTTGCAACCACCGTTTTTTTTTTTTTTTTTTTTGATTATGATTATGTAATGTTGGTAGCCACCTCTATAGCAGTGAAGTACCCCTTCTTTTGACTGATGGTTGCTCCTCCGTTTGTGTATGTGTGTGCAGTGTGCAGTAAGCGCCGCCCAGGCTTCAGTTCAATTCATAGAGAGAGAGAGAGAGAGACAGAGAGAGAGACGCAGACTCCCACCTCGCAGTGAGAACAGAACAGTGCCGAACCGGACGTGCGTTTCTCTTTCATACACCGCGCGTTGTTCACCGCGGATCCAGGGGCGCAGCTGGCGTCGGGGGCTCGAACCTGCGGAAAGGACACGGATCCAAGACCGGGACTGACCCTGAGGATGATGAAGGTGAGGATGAGGCTGATTCTCCCGTGAGCGCCATTCTTCAGGCTTACCGACGATCTCTGCTAGTGGTCAGAAAAAAAAAGGGGGGGGGGGTGTTAAGTTTTTTTTTGTTGGTTTTTTTTGTTTTGTTTTTTGTTGCAATGGTAGACATGCTCGAGCTGAAAAGGGGTCGCGTTTAACGCTAAAGCGCAATAGTGACATCTCGGCACATTAAGTATTTTCTTTTTATTTAGGCTACCAGTTTGCATTGCACGAACGGCTGCGCGTTAAATGGTTGCTCCCCCTCGCATTGCTATCCGTACGCCCGCGCGGAGCGACTCACCACCGTTCCAGTGCTATGGAAACGAGAGAGAAGGAGCGAGCGCGCGACAGAGGGGGATACCCTGCATCTCAGCGCCGCCTCGGGCATGTCAGTGACGTTGGTATATATTTTGCTCTCCTAAATGTGTCACGGCGTCCGTTAGTTAGACTTAAATGCGCTTTATAAGAAACAGTTCACCTTTAATTTAAGTGTTATGTAGGCGCGAGCGTGTACGAGTGCGTTACATTTGTTGTTTTCTGCGGGCCCGCTCGCCTCCGTCGCTTCGTGGTAAATGCGCGGTTTTCTCATCCATTGATTATGAACGACCGGCGCACACCGGCATTGTGTAGTGAAGTACCGGAGCGCGCGCGCGTGCGTCCGCTTCATATATTTTACATACATTCATGATCGGTGGTGCGCAGTTTATCTGATATGTCAAACACGAGCGTGTAATCCGTGGACGAGACCTCCACGTTAGGCCGTTGATGACGCGTCACTGGCCTCTGTCAAGCGTTTGATAGAATAAAAACGTAAAAGCTGAGAAGGGATGTGATGGAGGCCCAACTTACATGTCGTGTACATTTCATAGGTGCGTTAACGGTGGGGCTCGCGCCAACGCTCTTGCGAACTTGTGCAGCTGACAAATTGCGCGAGTGGCCAATGAGCACGTGAAAGGAGGCTCGCGAATTTTGTTTGGGTGAGGTGTGTCCGTGAACGCATCCACCTTTGAGCTGAGCTGAGCTGATCACACTGAGCGGACCTCGGCATGACCGCTTGAGATGCTCTGATGATCACAGGTGCCTGACGACAGGGGGACACCATGTCTACCCATCCTGAGTACTCGCTGTGCCTCTCACATCCTTCATTTCCTATGCACCATCCTACAGTTATGCGTGACTATGTGTTTGGCCATTTTTAGAGAAGCCACAGAAGATCTAGTGACCTGTATACTACACTTACTGGCTATTAAGGCAATGGTTTATTAATTGTTTACTAATGGTTTATTTTAAACTGATTACACATTCCATCACGTGTGCAGTTAGAGATGTTGGACTGTAGTGAGTCAAAGCTCATTAGAATTTAATGAACCACTTCTGTTTCGTTTATCCGTACCTGGACTAGTTCCTCTCGTTCAAGATGATTATGGAATTATTGCCATCAGCTAAAACATGAATCAGCTGAATTAAAAGTGAATCAGCCACTTGAACTCATGTTGCTGAACTAATCAGTCTTTGATGTTTCGTGTGTTTACGCTTGAAGCACATATTTGCAGATCTGGGGCTTTGTTGTGCGTTGGAGCAGAATGGTTTGGATGCATCCCACTAAAGTGCAGAAATCGCTGACTCACTATCTCTACGGGGAAACGAAATTAGTACTGAAAACTTCAGTGATGGTGTGCCGCCTTCATCAAACTTGTGCCATCAAAGATACTTAGTCACTTTTCAGGTGTTCACCAGCTCACCAGCATACAATGTAAAATCGAATTAGTTGACCTTCCTTAGAGTTTTTAAGTCAATCGGTTTGCTTGCTTTTTTTAGGTAAATATGCTAATTTGGCTCAAGTAAACTTAACTTAATTTTAAGTAACGTTAACTAGTTGCAAGTAAACTTAACTCATCTGTGATTGAAGTGTCATTGTTTTCATTTAATTATTTAAATTGAGTTATTGCACGTCTTATGGGTATTCCACACAGTCACAATTTTGTACTTGATCATTTTGAGTTAGTACTCGAAGCCAAAGTCTAAAGAACGTATACAGCTCTGGAAAAAATTAAGAGACCACTGCAAAATTATCAGTTTCTCTGGATTTACTATTTATAGGTATGTGTTTGAGTAAAATAAACATTTTTGTTTTATTCTTTAAAGTACTGACAATATTTCTCCCAAATTCCAAATAAAAATATTGTCATTTAGAGAATTTATTTGCAGAAAATGACAACTGGTAATTTTTTTTTTTTTAAAAAAGCAGTGTTTTTAGACCTCGAATAATGCAAAGAAAACAAGTCCATATTCATTTATAAACAACACAAAACTAATGTTTTAACTTAGGAAGTGTTCAGAAATCAATATTTGGTGGAATACCCCTGATTTTCAGTCACAGCTTTCATGCGTCTTGGCATGATCTCCACCAGTCACATTGCTGTTGAGTGACTTTATGCCACTCCTGGCGCAAAAATTCAAGCAGCTCGGCTTTGTTTGATGGCTTGTGACCATTCAGCTTCCTCTTGATCACATTCCAGAGGTTTTCAGTGAGGTTCAGGTCTGGAGATTGGGCTGGCCATGACAGGGTTTTGATCCGGTGGTCCTCCATCCACACCTTGATTGACCTGGCTGTGTGGCATTGAGCATTGTCCTGCTGGAAAAACCAATACTCAGAGTTGGGTAACATTGTCAGAGCAGAAGGAAGCAAGTTTTCTTCCAGGATAACCTTGTACGTGGCTTGATTCATGCGTCCTTCACAAAGATGAATCTGCCTGATTCCAGCCTTCCTGAAGCACCCCCAGATCATCACTGGGAGAAATGTTGTCAGTACTTTATAGAATAAAACAAAAATGTTAATTTTACTCAAACACATACCAATAAATAGTAAATCCAGAGAAACTGATAATTTTGCAGTGGTCTCTTAAATTTTTCCAGAGCTGTATATTTGAGTTATGATTTCAAGTACTGTTTAATTAGGATAATTTAAACATTTTTATAAATGACAACTTTAGGGTTAATTAAAACTAGTAAGAATAATACAAAATTAACTTTAAGTTGAGTAAATTATTATTATTATTATTATTTTTACAATTTAAGATAACTATTAGTATTCAAAGTGTAAAGTTACTAACAATATTTATTCCAAATGCATATCATAGCTTTTGTTTTATTATTAAACAATGACAAGGGTGATGAAATGAAAAGGTCTGCAGTACCAATGATCCTGTTAATGCTTTATTAGCTTCTCTGTTTTTCTTTTAAGCAAAGTACATTTTGTGTGTGGCTGTTATTAGGATGTTACATGAAGCCTTAAAGGGATATTTCACCCCAAAATTTAAATTCTGTCGTAATTATTTCATCCTAAGTTGTTCTAAAACCATATGACTTTTTTTCTTCCGTAGAACAAAAAAGGAAGAAATTAGGCACAGTGTATGGAAAAAAGATGCAATGAAAGTGAATGGTGACTAATATTTTGTCTAACATCTACTTTTGTGTTTCATGGAAGAAAGAAGGTCATACCGGTTTGGAACAACATGAATAAATAATGACAGAGTGAACTATCCCTTTTACACACCTAATATATTTAAGAATGATTATGTTCTGTCTTACTTCTTCCTTTTAATAATATTAGAAACACAGACAGAAAATGTTTAAAAGATTGTCACGTGGAAAGAGGTTGTGTATACACATTGAATTATGCATCAGTTGGCACTGGTGTGGGATGTTGAACACTGAATGTCATTCCGTATTGCCAGGGTATTTCCATATGCATTAGCATGTACAGCCACTTTCTGCCGCCGTTCTCTCCCAACAGGTCTGATGCAGCTGTGCACAGTGTTGTTGACTTATGATGGGTTGTATGAGAAATGTAATGCATGAGTTTCAAGAGCTGCTTGGACTTAAAAAATAGTCTAGAAAATGAATTAATATTGGTGGACTTGTTTTATATGCTCTAGAGATTTACCTACTGTTTGTGTGATGTTTTGTTGAGTCTGTATGCTTATGTTGGCATATTCTTTGAAACAGAAGTTTATGGATTCACTTTGCATCCTACTCTCAAGACATAAGCAAACTCTTATGCTATTCTCTGCAGCCATCTTTAAAAGTGCTAGATTTAGCTCTGAAACTCTAGTACTCTTATATAAATAGTGATTCTGGAATGAGTGGTCACCTGAATGGTAATGTGTTCTGGATTGTATTGAGGTTTTAATGGTTCTGATCTCATGGTGCAGGCTGAGATTTTCCCAAGTGTGTAAAATACATAGATAAAGCATCACTTACACACCTAATGTGCATCCTTTGCTCTTCATTTTGTTACTAGAAAAGCTTCTTGTCTTTGTTGGTAAGTAAAAAAATAGAGGAAGAAATTTTCAGTTGCCCAACACGTCCATTTTATTTTGACCAAAATCACTTGAATACACATCATGTCATGATAGACCCTTTGCACATTTCCGGTTTTGGAACATGAAAGTAAACTATAGCGGGGTAAACTTATATAGCTGAATAAGAGACAACAGCAAATATTGTTTTTGCATTTCCATTTGGAAAAAATCCACTATTATGTTTCCACAACTTTCCAATCTAAAAGAGGAAAAAAGAGAGAGAGAAATGGATTACGGCAGTCAGATGAGAGACCGATGGCAAATTTTCTGTCACTACCTCAGCAGCTGTATTTGAAACCCCACTGCAGCAGTGTTTTTTTTTAAAAATATATATATATATTTTTTATTAATGCCAGTGTATTATAACACAAAGAATAATGTTATGAATTTACATTAGCCTAAATAATGAAAAAATTGGATATCTAAAAAAGTTTGCTAGAATTTTGTTGCTAAATTTGAGGCGGAAATGCGTCGTCACAGTCTGGGAAAGGGGTCCTTTATGATTTCCAAACTTATAAGTAGAAACTTGAAGTCTCTATCCCTTATCAGCATCCTCTTATCGTCAGAATGATTTAAAAATGATTTAAAAATAACTAACAAAAAAATTCTGAAACTTGATTCTATTTAGATTCAAATGAGGCTAATTAGGGAATATTCGCTGACTTCAGAGCATTGTTTTCAGTGAAATTATCTACCTGTGATGTTTTGTTTGAGTCTATATGCGTTTGTTGGTGCATTCGTCAAAACGGATGGTTAAGATGGTTAAGGATTCACTTTAATATCCAACTCCTTTATATCCAACTTTATACCCAAACCCAGTGGCGTGCACAGACCTCAGCAGTGGCAGGGGCGGAAGTACAAAAGAAGGGCACGATATTTTTTTGAATGAGTAGTATTAGACTAAAAGCGACGTGATTGCTCCCATTATAATTAATAAAGCTGTGTACACTGGAAGTGTTCGATGTCGGAAATGCGGAAGCAATCGAGTATTTTGGGTCGAGTACTGGATGAACTTCTACTACAATACTGTACATAAAGTAGACTTTTTATCTGACACTTTTACTCGTCTGAGGCAACGGCACTTCTATGACATAATTCCCAGTGACATTTTTGCACTCTTGAAGGGCACTGCAGGAAGGGGATGCCACTCGAAGGGTTGTTCCAAACGAAAGTGAGAAATGTAATCCTTTCTCGTGGGGCCCTTCCACAAGACTGTTAGCGAAGGGTACATTCATACAGTAATGCCATGTTCTTTTCAGAATACCCTTCAAAGGCTCTGTTCTTTGGAGTGATTAGGGCATAGGGATGGTCACTTTCAACTGGAATTTGCCCCATTCTGCTGTTGCGCGCACTGTTAAAGGCACCTCTGCCTAATTTTCTTTAATGCTTCCTCGATTTACAAGGAAATTTCACACTGAAACATTATTACTGTTATTGTGAGATTATTAAGATATTTGAATTTTGTTACATTTAATCATTTTATGTTTTATTAAAAAAATTCCCCCCTTTTTGTGCACGACCAGAAGGGCACCTTTAGATTTGCGAAAGGGGCTAGTCGCCTGAATGGTGATGCGATCTGGATTGAATAGAGGTTCTGATGGTTCTGATCTGAGATTTGGCCATGCATTCTGGCCTTTTACATCAGCACGGGGAAGTTTTAGGACCGTTCCACAGAGCCGATGTATGTTCACATGGAGAGGCATGTGCATCCAAAAGTATGACTATGTAAGTGCGGGAAAACGAAGAGAATGGGCAAATTTAGAAACATTTGCACTGGGAGTGTAGGCTGGGAATCCACCCACACACATACATACATACACATGCACAGTGGCTTGATATGAGCTGTATCACACACACACACACACACACACACACACACACACACAAAAACATATCTTTTGCAGCTTTCTTGCCTGAAAGGCTTTTGTGCTTTTTCTCCAGATGTGTTTGTTTTAGGAACCGTGTGGGCAGGCAATGCTGCATGGGTTTAAAGCATTTATAATCTAAATTTAGACTTCAAGAAAGTGCAAAATGTTTTATCACGATGATTCATATCAGAACGCGGAGGGAATAACAGGCTTAAGCAGCATCATACCGGTAAGCAGCTCAGACTCCAATAGTTCCTTATAACGTTTGGTTCATAATGTTATTTCACTGTCTGTTCAGCTCATTGTTGTTTCTTTTATTATCTCCCTTTGCAAGATATTATAAGAATTAATGGCTATATGAGTTTGAGTGTATGTTTGTGGTTATTAGAGCTTTCTTATCCATAGCGTAGCAGTCTATTTTAATACATTCTCTCTCTCTTTCTCTCTCTCTCTCTCTCTCTCTCTCTCTCTCTCTCTCTCCCTCTTTCTTGCCACGTGCTTTCTCCAGTTCTCTATCCTAGACTCCTAGCCCACTGTACTCTGATTACATAATCGTCCTCCCCAGTCAGGTGTGTGTGCGTATGTGTCTATGATGAGGCAGCATCCTCTGGTCTCTTAGATGGTCTGTTTTCTTTTTTCCCTCTCAATGGAGAAGAGTTCTGTGCTGTAGTTTTCTCAATTATAGGGCTGTTCTGTCTGTATCACAGCAATGATGACACTGAATGAACAAAACACTTAATTTGTGTTGCACCTTTCTGTCTAGACATCCAAAGCTCTTTATTTGTTGAACAGAACTCAGTTGAGCCACCTACAGTTTGTATTGGCACCTGGATGGAGTGGTGGCAGACAGTGAAGACTGGAGTGCTGACCTACAGCAGTTGTTCTGTTGGGTGGGGTTGCGATATTGCATTATTGGACATGGAAGCCTGTTAGTGGTCCAAATTTGGGCTGGAAGCTGGGGTGAATGCTCTTTTGATTGCTCTATCTGAAGAAAAAAACAACAATGACAACAACAACAAAAAATAACACTATACATTCAAAGGCCACAGAGAAGTCAGAGCCTCAGCTTTGTGGTATGTCTAAAAGACTGGACCTTTACTGGAGCACTTCAATGTCGTAATTGCAAGTGGGGAAACTCAGTATGTTCTTTGAGCCCCAACTTTCTTATTTCTTATTCTGATGTCAATTAAAGAATTATTGAGTGGAAGCAAATTGGTTTTGATAATAATAATTATGTTTTAATTGTGAATGTTGACTGTACAATTGAGTTTGGACACATTTTGTGAAATCTTGATGAAGAATAACAAAAAAGCATAGAATAAAGCAAGAAATTACTACTCATTTAACTGGTTTATGAGGAAACACACTTGCATAACAAAATTAAAAGAGAGAACAAATTAGAAAATTGCCCAACATGTCAGTATTATTTTGACCAAAATTACTTGAACATACTGTACATTACAATGTAATTCCAACTTCTGAACTCATAATCTTGCTAAAAAGACCAGCTTAACCAGCATGCAATTTCCATGCTGGTCTAAGCTGGTTAATGCTTGTTAGTGCTGGTTTGGTGTAGGTTTAACTGGTGGACCAGCAAAACCTTGCTGGTAAATTTGGTTGTCTTTCAGGTGAAGATAGTTAAGAAGCAAAACAACCAACATTTTGGGATTCCCAGATCTCAGTTCTTTAGGTATTTACAGCTGCGCCACCTGCTCTGTACTATTTTTGGGAGTTGCATACACCCCTCTAAAGTGGCAGATACTCTGGGAGTGGTGATTACTGCTTTTGGAAAAGGTCATGAGGCATCAGTGTATTACTTCCTGCTAATTCAGAGTCTGGGGGACGGATCTTTAACTTCTATCAAGAGATTATTGGAGAAAGATTTAAACTTGATATTGGAGGAGGGAGTGTGGGCTAGGATTCTAAAAAGCGGCAAGTCTGCATCTAGAGATGCAAGGTGCACCTTATGCAATTCAAGATTTTACATCGATTGTATTGGACCTCCTCTAGATTGTATAGGCTTGGTCTTAAAGACACACCCACTTGCTGCTGATGCCAATTAGAAGATAGAGACACAACCCATGTTTTTTGGTGGTGCGTTAAGATACAACAATATGTGTGACGTATTGGGCACTCAGATTTCATTTTGCCCCAGACTCTGTACTGTAGGTGATGGGGCGGTCATCAATATAGGGGATAAAACACATAAAAAACTGGATCCTGGTCGGTGTTATGATCGGCAGACAGATTGTTTTAAGGGGATGGAAGTCAGCTGGAGCGCCCTCATTTCAAGAGTGGCGCACGGAAATGGGGAGGGTGGCGGCTTTTGAGGAAGTGTCATCTAGAAGGCTGGGGAACTTGGATTCGTTTGATGGGAAATGGGGCAGCTATTTGGTGTTCTTGGAGGGCTCTCGGGGAGGGGCAGTGGAGAGAGAAGTATAGTTTTAAATGTGTGTGATTATTATATATATATATATATATATATATATATATATATATATATATATATATATATATATATGTATATATTTTTTTTTGTGTGTGTACACTCATGTGTGACCACAGGGATGTTTGTTGAGGGTCAGGGTGGGGTTGGGGATTGGGAGGAGGAGGGGTAATAGTGGGGGTTAAATGTTGATTCTGTGAATATATGTTTTGCTTTTCTTTGTTTAATGTTTGAATCAATAAAAATGTTAATCAGAAAAAAGATAGTTAAGAAGCCTGGTGGGGACACCAGCACACCAGCATCCCATGCTGGGCGGCCGACCAGCACACAAAACACAATATATGCTGGTGACCAGCAATGCTGGTCTTTTCAGCAGGGAAGCAGGAACTTCCCAGGAGGAATAACGTAAATCTATTTATAAATAATTTGCATCTATCTTAGGCTTAATAGGTAAGATGAGCATTAAAGATGAGTCATTTGCTGATTCAATACTTCAGAGGTGATCTACCTGATCTATATCTCAGGTGTGCAGGTATGACATGAAGTGTAAAATACATCCATTGCCGGAGTCACCATGGCATTCCGGGCAGAGGAGATCTAGGTCAGCTTGAACTTTTGAGTCAGATGAGCACATTTGGTTACCTCTATGGATCCTAAATATGAAATGCCATTGGAAAATTAAACTCCAGCATTGGATTTAAGACCCAGGGTTGATTTCCAAACAACATTTTTGCACCCTTGAAGGGCACTGCAGGAAGGGGACACCACTTGAAGGGTCGTTCCAAATGAAAATGAATCTTTACACAAAGATACTTCCACAAGACTGTTAGTGAAGGGTACATTCATACAGTAATGCCATTCTCCCTTCAAAGTTCTCACTTCAAGGGCTCTGCCCTTCAGAGTGTGTAGGGCATAGAGATGATCACTTTCAGCTGGAATTCACCCCTATCTGTTCGAAAGTTAGGGTCGTCCCTCAGGGGTCTACACAGCCTCATCATTTTAATCAATACAGAGCAGTGTGGTATAAAATGTATACCAGAGGTGCAGAAAACAAGATGTAGTTTGGAGGCTGGGTTTATGCAGGTCTTTTCTTTGCACCAAAGGGCCCTAAAATTTTGCTTTTTTGCCTATGGAGAAACCTGCTCTAGCATTTTAGGTTTAGGAGCTTTACGGCCATAGCAAAGGCCTCCATGTTTTTGGTTGCCCTGCAAATTGTTCACTCAAGAGCTGCAAGACCATACCTGAGAGCGTAGCAGTGTTTATATAGTGTAATTCTTAATGTCAGTGTCAATCTCATCTATGTCAACTTTGGTCAAATGTCAAAAGAGAAAGAAGAAGAATCTTCCTGGGTACAGTTCATTCATGCAAGAATAAAGGCAAGAGGAATGAAGAGACAACAGATAAGCAGTAAAACTCTGGCAGCCAAAAGTTTGGAATAATGTACAGATTTTGCTGTTTTGGAAGGAAATTGGTACTTTAATTCACCAAGGTGGCATTCAACTGATCACAAAGTATAGTCAGCACATTACTGATGTAAAAAACAGCACCATCAATATTTGAATTATTATTTTTTAAATTTACATTTTTTATTGATTCCTACATAAATAAAGAAAAGCAAAACATATACACGTAGAATCAACATTTAAACCCCACAATTAACCCTCCCAATCGCCAACCCTGCCCTGACCCTCAACAAACATTCCTCTGGTCACACATGAGTATATACACAAATAAAAGGCAAACAAACAAACAAAACAAAAAAATATATAATAATCACACACATTTATACCTTTACCTCTCTCTCCACTGCCCCTCCCCGAGAGCCCTCCAAAAACTCCAAATAGATGCCCCATTTCCCAACAAACAAATATAAGTTACCCCCGTCTTCTAAATGACACTTCCTCAAAAGCCGCCACCCTCCCCATCTCCGTGCACCACTCCTGAAATGGGGGCAACCCAGCTGACCTCCAGCCCCTTAAAATAATTTGCCTGCCGATCATTACACTGGTCAGAACCCAATTTTTTATGTGTTTATTACCCACATCGATCACCGCCTCATCACCCAAAACACAGAGTCTGGGGCTAAATGAAATCCGAGTGCCCAACACGTCACACACAAAACTCTGAACCTTCAACCAAAATTCCTGGATCTCAACACACCACCAAAAAACATGGGCCGTGTCTCATCCTCCGATTGGCATCGCCAGCAGGTGGGTGTGCCTTTAAGACCAAGCCTATACAATCTAGAGGGAGTCCAATAAAATCTATGTAAAATCTTGAATTGCATAAGGCGCACCCTTGCATCTCTAAATGCAGACTTGACATTTTTTAGAATCCTAGCCCACACTGCCTCCTCCAATACCAAGTTTATATCTTTCTCCCATAATCTCTTGATAGAAGTTAAAGCTCTGTCCCCCAGACTCTTAATTAGCAGGGAGTAATACACTGATGCCTCATGACATTTTCCAAAAGCAGTAATCACCATTCCCAGAGTATCTGCTGCTTTAGGGGGGTGTATGCTACTCCCAAAAATAGTACAGAGCAGGTGGCGCAGCTGTAAATATGAAAAAAGTCATTTATGATCAAATCTAGACAGGCCCCATTTCCAGCAACCATCACTCCAATGCCTTATCCATGGGTAATCATGCTAAATTGCTAATTTGGTACTAGAAAATCACTTGCCATTATATCAAACACAGTTGAAAGCTATTTTGTTTGTTAAATGAAGCTTAACATTGTCTTTGTGTTTGTTTTTGAGTTGCCACAGTATGCAATAGACTGGCATATCTTAAGGTCAATATTAGGTCAAAAAAAAACAGCTTTCTCTATAAACTCATCAGTCAATCATTGTTTTGAGGAATGAAGGCTATACAATGCTTGAAATTGCCAAAAAACTGAAGATTTCATACAAAGGTGTACATTACAGTCTTCAAAGGCAAAGGACAACTGGCTCTAACAAGGACAGAAAGAGATGTG
Source organism: Myxocyprinus asiaticus (assembly GCF_019703515.2). NCBI lineage: Eukaryota > Metazoa > Chordata > Actinopteri > Cypriniformes > Catostomidae > Myxocyprinus > Myxocyprinus asiaticus. Next base: position 16,717,582 of record NC_059346.1, on the reverse strand, counting down.
GTTGGCCAGATGTACAACTAAACAAGAGGATAAATACATCAGAGTCTCTAGTTTGAGAAATAGATGCCTCACATGTCCTCAGCTGACAGCTTAATTGATGTCATGTGTATTTTGTTGATCATGTCTTTTATTTTGAAAAGTTTAGTTCCTGTTTCATGTCATGTGATCCCTTGTCATGTGATTTCATGTTTTCCCTTCATGTTCATGTGTCATGTTTTCATTGGTTTATTGGTTAATTGTCTTGTTGGTTTATTGGTTAATCAGTTCTGTCTGTTCATTGGTTTATGTTCTCCCATGTCTTGTATTTAAGCCTCATGTTTTCCATTGTGTCTTTGTCAAGTACTGAATGTGATTGTAGATGTTTAAGTCAAGCCACATTTATGTCAAGCCATGTTCATGTTCATGTTCATGTTCATGTTCATGTTCATGTTCATGTTCATGTTCATGTTCATGTTCACGTTTCACGTTTGTAGTTAGGGTTATTGGTTATCATGTTTGTAAATAAAGTGCACTTGGGTTCTTTATCTTCACATCATCGTCTTTGTCATCATCATTGCCATTGCCAGCAGCCAGCATCGTTACAGAATACTTGACCGACTATGAACCCAGCAGTTCAAATCATACGGCTACGTCAGAGGAATCGTCCCCTGGAGGATTATGTTGAGGAATTCTGTGATTTGGCCAGCCAGGTGAACTTTAATGAGGTCGCCCTCAAAGACATTTTTTGCTTTGGTCTGAGTGAGCCGATCTCCTCCTTGATGCCTGGCAGTTGCAGTTCCCTCAGCCTGGCTCCATATATCAACCTCGCCCTACAGATCATTGGTTCCACGTTCACTGTGGGGAGCCAGAGTTCCACGACATGGCCGCCGCCGAGCCAGAGTTCCACGTAATGGCCACCAAGCCAGAGTTCCTCGTCATGGTCGCTGAGCTAGCGCCATCTTTTGCTCCATGCCATGTCACAGCAACACCTCAGCCTGCACCATGCCACGTCACAGCAACGCCTCAGCCTGCACCATACCACGTCACAGCAACGCCTCAGCCTGCTCCATGCCACGTCACAGCAACGCCTCAGCCTGCTCCATGCCATGTCACAGCAACGCCTCAGCCTGCTCCATGCCACGTCACAGCCACACCTGAGCAGTTGGACCTGGAGATGGTTCCCACCCTTATACCCACCCTTAGTTCTCCTGAGCAGGCAATAGGAACTTTCGGCCCTCCGACCCCGCCTGGACCCTCTGAGCCCTGGATTTCGCCTTGGCCTGTCAGTCCCTCGACATTGCCTCAGCTCTGCGTTCCCTCGGCTCCACTGTGGTCCGTCAGCCTGTCAGCTCCTCCTTGGTCTGTCGGTCACCTGTCTCCGCTTTGGCTCTCCGATCCTCTGGCTGGCCTCGTCCCTCCGATCTGTCAGCTCCACTGGGCACCTCCTTCCCTATGGCTCCACCTTGGTCCTCAGTCCCACCAGCTCCACCTTAGTCTTCCGATCCCCCAGCTCCGCCTTGCTCCTCCAAGCCTCCAGCACCGCCTTGGTCCTCCTTGCCATCGGCTCCACCCTGGCCCTTCGAGTCTTCGGCTACTCTCCGGGCACCAAGTTCCATGGCTCCGCCCCTTGAGCCTCTCACGACTCCGCCTTCCATGGCTCCGCCCCTCGAGCCTCTCATGGCTCCACCCCCCACGGACTCTGCCCTGGTCACACGCCCCACGCCTCAAGACACACCCCCCCCAGCTCCCTACAGAACTTTGAATTTATGTCATGTTTTACGTGTTTTGTTTATGTGTTGGTGCGTCGGGAGCCGCACCTTAGTGGAGGGGATATGTCATGTGTATTTTGTTGATTCATGTCTTTTATTTTGAAAAGTTTAGTTCCTGTTTCATGTCATGTGATCCCTTGTCATGTGATTTCATGTTTTCCCTCCATGTTCATGTGTCATGTTTTCATTGGTTAATTGTCTTGTTAGCTTGTTATCAGTTCTGTCTGTTCATTGGTTTATGTTCTCCCATGTCTTGTATTTAAGCCTCATGTTTTCCATTGTGTCTTTGTCAAGTATTGAATGTGATTGTAGATGTTTAAGTCAAGCCACGTTTATGTCAAGCCATAGTCAGTTTCATGTTTATGTTTTATGTTTCATGTTTGTAGTTAGGGTTATTGTTTATCACGCACTTGGGTAAATAAACTTCACTTGGGTTCTTTATCTTCACATCATCGTCTTCGTCATCATCATTGCCATTGCCAGCAGCCAGCATCGTTACAATTGAATTCTACCCACTCAACACCAGTTTCATTTGCAACAGTAAAGAGAAGACTTAGGGGTGCAGGCCTTATGGGAAGAATTGCAAAGAAAAAGCCACTTTGAAACAGAAAAACAAAAAGAAAAGGTTAGCGTGGGAACAGACATTGGACAACAGATAATTGGAAAAGAGTGTTATGGATCTTAACCCCATTGAGCATTTGTGGGATCAGCTAGACTGTAAGGTGCGTGAAAAGTGCCCAACAAGACAGACACATCTATGGCAAGTGCTACAGGAAGTGTGGGGTGAAATGTCACCTGAGTATCTGGACAAACTGACAGCTAGAATGCCAAGGATCTGCAAAGCTGTCATTGCTGCATGTGGAGGATTTTTTGATGAGAAATCTTTGAAGTAGTTTAAGAAGTTCTGAACATTTTTTTCAAATTGTAATAGTAATTTTTCACATTATTAATGTCCTGACTATACATTGTGATCAGTTGAATTTTTCCATAAGAGCAAAATGTGTACATTATTCCAAACTTTTGGCAGCCAGTGTCACACACACACACACTCATTTGTTTTTCTGTCATGGTGGGGACTTAACATGTGTTGATTTTATTCAGAGTTAGTGATATTTACTATTCCATAACCCTAAACCAAACCCTCCCACATTTTAATTTAAACATTATTTTGTAAATTTACTATGCCTTTTTTCCTCATGGAGAAACTGTTACCATTGGCTGGTCCCAACATAGTATGTGATTTCAGGATTTATTTTACTAATGTAGACCAAAACACACACAGACTTTATCTTTAATGCTGGTGTTACCGTGCTGCTGTTTTCTTTGATTATGAGCAAATAGCCTCTGTTTGACTCTTAGAGATACTGTTTCATCTTGCTAAGTTAATTACTATCCAATCTGATATTCATGAGATTGTTACATAATTTTACTGTGTAAGTGTGTGTGCGCGCACGTATATGCTGTACAGTTGAAGTCAGAAGTTTACATACACTTAGGTTGAAGTTATTAAAACTAATTTTTTAACCACTCCACAGATTTCATATTAGCAAACTATAGTTTTGGCAAGTTGTTAAGGACATCTGCTTTGTGCATGACATTAGTAATTTTTCCAACAATTGTTTACAGACAGATTGTTTCACTTTTAATTGACTATATCACAATTCCAGTGGGTCAGAAGTTTACATACACTAAGTTAACTGTGCCTTTAAGCAGTGTGGGAAATTCCAGAAAATTACGTCAAGCCTATAGGCAATTAGCCAATTAGCTTCTGATAGGCTAATTGGAGTCAGTTGGTGGTGGATGTATTTTAAGGCCTACCTTCAAACTCAGTGCCTCTTTGCTTCACATCATGGGAAAATCAAAAGAAGTCAGCCAAGTCCTCAGAAAAACAATTGTGGTCCTCCACAAGTCTGGTTCATCCTTGAGAGCAATTTCCAAATGCCTGAAGGTACCACGTTCATCTGTACAAACAATAGTACTCAAGTATATACACCATGGGACCACGCAACCATCATACCGCTCAGGAAGGAGATACATTCTGTCTCCTAGAAATGAACATAGTTTGGTGCAAAAAGTGCAAATCAATCCCAGAACAAGAGCAAAGGACCTTGTGAAGATGCTGGAGGAAACAGGTAGACAAGTATCCTATATCCACAGTAAAACGAGTCCTATATCGACATGACCTTAAAGGCTGCTCAGCAAGGAAGAAGCCACAGTTCCAAAACTGCCATAAAAAAGCCAGACAACAGTTTGCAAGTGCACATGGGGACAAAGATCTTGCTTTTTTGAGAAATGTCCTCTAGTCTGATGAAACAAATATTGAACTGTTTGGCCATAATGACCATTGTTATATTTGGAGGAAAAAGGGTCAGGCTTGCAAGCCCGAAGAACACCATCCCAACTGTGAAGCATGGGGGTGGCAGCATCATGATGTGGGGGTGCTTTGCTGCAGGAGGGACTGGTGCATTTCACAAAATAGATGGCATCATGAAGAAGGAAAATTATGTGGATATATTGAAGCAACATCTCAAGACATCAGCCAGGAAGTTAAAGCTCGGTCGCAAATGGGCCTTCCAAAAGGACAATGACCCCAAGCATACCTCCAAAGCTGTGGCAAAATGGCTTGAGGACAGTAAAGTAAAGGCATTGGAGTGGCCATCACAAAGCCCTTACCTTAATCCTATAGAAATTTTGTGGGCAGAACTGAAAAAATGTGTGAGCAAGGAGGCCTACAAACCTGACTCAGTTACACCAGTTCTGTCTGGAGGAATGGGCCAAAATTCCAGCAACTTATTGTGAGAAGCTTGTGGAAGGCTACCCAAAATGTTTGACCCAAGTTGAACAATTTAAAGGCAATGCTACCAAATACTAACAAAGTGTATGTAAACTGTCTGACCCACTGGGAATGTGATGAAAGAAATAAAATCTGAAATAAATCATTCTCAACTTCTGACTCCAACTGTGCATCAGATCACTCTAAAACAGAGAGAGAACAGCTGATGAAGATCATGTACAACTTTTAAACATCACACTTTATCCACCACTTATTCTCATGTGATACCTTATTGCTGAAGGTGGCACTGCGTGCAAGAGAGCTGTAGGCTATGAGCCACATACGTTGCTGGGACAGAAGTGCAGCTTTTCCACTGCAGTTTTTCTGACTGATTTGCATAATCCTACTGCCTACTGTTCCCTTCAAAGAGAGAGAGAGAGAGAGAGAGAGAGAGAGAGAAAAGAGAAATGGAAGCACATTGCAACCCAAGAGAAAGAAATATAGAGAGAAATTTCTTAACTTCATAAATCATACTCTGACATAATCAGACTTAACAGCATCACTTCCTGAAAACCTAAAAATATTCCTTTGTCATCACATTGGCACATCTGTTCAACAGGGCAAATGCACTCTGTAATTACACATGCAGGGTCAGAAATGAACTTTCTTTTACTAATTAACTAACATATTCTTTTTTTATTTTTATTAATGGGCAAAATGTGGCCCCTGTAAATGTTTTTTATTAAGGGGCATTTAGTTGTTCCCTAACCATATACATTTTTTATTTATGTGAAATACAAAAAACATAATCAATTAATTGAAACATATTCTCAATTTGAACAGTTATGGTTGTTACCTTTACAAACAAATCAACATCAAATACATAACTATGTTTAAATAATTCACAAGATATCATAACACAATAAATGCTCTGCTAGAATGCATTTTAAATAATTGGTTGGTCGCAATGTTAGATTGGACAGTTCGCTAACACCACAATAGATTTTAATGTTATCTCTGTTTCTGTTTTCTTCACGTTCCACATTTTCAGAGTTGATTTTAGTTTAGTTTTTTTTTTTGAACCACTTAAAATGAGCTCCTTTTTCAACAACAAGGCCTATGTATCATATGTTAGATATTAGATAAAAACTGAGAAATTCACTATGGAGGCACTTTTTCCACATTTTAAAAATCTGGGGCATTTTTTTTTTTAGCGCTTTCTGTGGCATTTTTGGCCCTAGCCCTTATTTATTTGACTGTACACACATGCAAACATACGATCCATCTCTCATACCACACATATACACAGCCCTGCTGAAAAAACCTGCATGTGACAGAGTTTAGCTTTATTCAAATGAGCAGCGACACAATGCAGGGACTACCAATGAGAGTGCAGACACGGCATCCACCTCCTGATACAGTGGGATTCTGCAGTCGATTAGAACTGCCTACTAGAAACCAACAGTATGACAATGGGCTAACCTCCAGCAATGAAATTCAGCGAATATATTATCTTAACAGAGCCAGTAACACAGATAAAGTCACTGTATCCAATTAGAAACATGTGCAGGACATAGGTAATGCATCTACACACAGATACACATAGACTTTGGTGTTAATTCTGTACAGAAGATAAGAGGAGCAGTGATGGTGAAGTGATAATACAAACCATTATAGGCCTGTGTTTATCTGTATGTGAACACACGCACACTTGTTTCTTGTTAAGTAACTCAGAGCATGTACACTTGAACAACAGACTTCGGTGATGGAGTCCTGTTATCAGATCAACGGAAAACTCTCATTTACCCAGATTAAGTAGTGACACTGAGATCACAAATAACATAGCGTATAGCAAATGTACAGTTGAAGTCAGAAGTTTACATACACTTAGGTTGAAGTCATTAAAATTGGCTAATTGGAGTCAATTGGTGGTGGATGTATTTTAAGGCCTACCTCTTTGCTTGATATTATGGAAAAATCTAAAGAAATCAGCCAAGACTTCAGAAAAAAAAATTGTGGACCTCCACAAGTCTGGTTCATCCTTGGGAGCAATATCCATACGCCTGAAGGTACCACGTTCATCTGTACAAACGAGTATGCAAGTATAAACACCATGGGACCACGCAGCCATCATACCGCTCAGGAAGGAGATGCATTCTGTCTCGTAAAGATGAATGTAGTTTGGTGCAAAAAGTGCAAATCAATCCTGGAGGAAACAGATAGACACGTATCTATATCCACAGTAAAACGAGTCCTATATCGACATGACCTTAAAGGCTGCTCAACAAGGAAGAAGCCACTATTTCAAAACTGCCATAAAAAAGCCAGACTATAGTTTGCAAGTGCACATGGGCTTTTTGGATAAAAGTCCTCTAGTCTGATGAAACAAAAATTGAACTGTTTGGCCATAATGACCATTGTTATGTTTAGAGGAAAAAGGGTGAGGCTTGCAAGCCGAAGAACACCATCCCAACCGGGAAGCATGGGGATGGCAGCATCATGTTGTGGGGGTGCTTTGTTGCAGGAGGGACTGGTGCATTTCACAAAATAGATGGCATCATGAAGAAGGAAATGTATGTGTATATATTGAAGCAACATCTCAAGACATCAGCCAGGAAGTTAAAGCTTGGTCGCAAATGGGTCTTCTAAATGGACAACGAGCCCAAGCATACCTCCAAAGTTGTGGCAAAATGGCTTAAGGACAACAAAGTCAAGGTATTGGAGTGGCCATCACAAAGACCTGACCTCAATCCGATAGAAATTTTGTGGGCAGAACTGAAAAAGCGTGTGCGGGCAAGGAGGCCTACAAACCTGACTCAGTTACACCAGTTCTGTCTGGAGGAATGGGCCAAAATTCTAGCAACTTATTGTGAGAAGCTTGTGGAAGGCTACCCAAAACTTTTGACCCAAGTTAAACAATTTAAAGGCAATGCTACCAAATACTAACACAGTGTATGTAAACTTCTGACCCACTGGGAATGTGATGAAAGAAATAAAAGCTGAAATAATTCATTCTCCCTACTATTATTCTGACATTTCACATTCTTAAAATAAAGTAGTGATCCTAACTGACATAAGACAGGGAATGTTTTCTACGATTAAATGTCAGGAATTGTGAAAAACTGAGTTTAAATGTATTTGGCTAAGGTGTATATAAACTTCTGACTTCAAGTGTAGTTGCTTTATATAAATCAAACAGACTTTTTTTTGGGGGGGGGTTTCTTTTTAATGCCTTAAAAAAGGTATTTTCTACAGAGTAGCTGCCTCGTAAAGAGAGAGAAAGAGCATGAGAGAAAGAGAGCCAAGAATTGTGGGGGGTGAAATCTTTGAGCTGATTATGTATGAGTGTAGAGAATTACTCTGCCATCATGTCGAGTCGCTGTCATGGGCTATGTGAAAGTCAGCAGGAAACAAAACTATAATGTAGCACAGCACATCTTTACTCAAGCATGGAAGACATGGTTACTCATGCACTGCTTCTCTATAGCTCTTTGACCTTGTATATTGCTGTTGCACTTCTGAACTCGAAGTAGTTAATGATCCTCAGATCATAGCTTCACGTCATCCACACACTCCTTATACTTTGACATGTAAGGCACTGTCATCGTGACTCTCTAAAGTATCAGCATTTTGGAGCCACGTGGGTTTTTTTTTTGCAATTATTTTTTACAAATGTAATACACTAAACATCACATTATCCACATTATAAGAACATGTTTAGGTGTTGTTGATGTGTGCAGTATGAATGGAACCATTGTCAAAAACTAGTTGTCTGACACATCGTTAATATATGTATGACAAAAGTGCATGCTTTATGGGTTATGTTTTGTTGTCAATTTCTAATGTTAACGCTATCAACCACTCTCGGGTCATGAAAAATGACAAACAATATAACATATTGTGTGTTCGTAGAGTGTAGGCAAAGCTCCTTTTAGGAAGTATTAAGAAAATGCAGAAAATTAGTTTTTGATCACATATTTGCAAGGATCACAGCAGTGGGAATGTCCCACAATGTTGAACAGTTTAGAATGAAAATTATTATTTATTTTTATGTATTATTTACTTTTTATTACTATTTATTTCTTAATTATTATATCTTTATCTGTCACAATGGTTACAGGCCATGCTCAATGATATCGTGGAGAAGAGTGTTATAGACTGCCATATAAATGAAATTACTCTGACGTCACACCGCAGGAAACCACGCTTCTTTGGAGCAGCAGATTTCAATGGTGGAAATAGGCAGCGCTGCAGTTTTAATAATCTTTTAAGATTTGTAGGGTGTAATAATGTCTGTTAATGTTAATAAAAGTTATTATAAAGGAATATCTATGGTTTACAGTGAGGAAATTATGTGGATTCTTTTCTGAAATATCTGCAAAACAAGTTTAAACTTGGTTCTGATTTAAACCTGTATGATTATGTTGGACATGTAACAGGTAGATGAATACATATCCTCACATGTTTAACACACCTCTAAAGCCTAAGAATTTGGGTACTTAGATATTAAAACTACCATCAGACATACAATATGTGTCTTAACTGTTTAAATTATTAACCCACATACAACAAATTATAATATTTTACTTCAATATGACAATATTCCATATCAAAACTTAATAACAGCTGTTTTGATTGAATTATATGTTTTACTATGATTTAAATGTGAAGACATAATTTTAGCAGAATTATTTCTTTTCTTTTCCTTTCTGAAACAGTAGTCCATGCACTGCTGTGGTGAAGATGGGATCTGTTCCTCCCGTTATATCATATATAGTGGTCTTGATCATCGTTAGATCATATTTGACCTCATATCTGTCACAGCAACAGCACTTTAGAAATTAAAAACAGCCATTTGCGATCGGAGTTTGCACGATTTCTTCATTAAAAAAAAGTTAATATCCAACAACAGCTGCTGCGGGTCAACTGTGTCTAATAAAGCAGACGCAATAGCAATGACGGTGACCCGTGATATACATATCATTTATGTAAAATCCTGAGTTTTTCCTGATGTGACTATCTGGTGGAAATTTAAAGAAGCCCTTATCTCCAATAATATGTTTTGAAACGGGGTGTTACAACCCCACAAAAGGTACTTTTTGCACAGTTTCAGCGCAATTTGAGCGAAGCGCCCATAGACAGCAGCCCTTTTCTGGGCAACCAAAAGAACCCGAGTGGGGTGGAGCGTTTGTTTGTAAACAGTTACTTCATCTATATCCATATGCCCTTTTGGCATGTTAAAGAGATGATTCAGGTGTCTGGATCACAGTAGTGGAGTGATGCTATACAGTCCTGACAGTGTGTGAGATTGCGGTCGTCTGCTGTATCCTCCACTATATAACCCTTTCATACCCCACTGAAAAGACAAGCTGGTCACCAGCTTACAGTATGTTGTGTTTTGGGTGCTGGTCCCCCAGCATTGAATGCTGGTGTGCTGGGTGTTCCCACCAGGCTTTCAAACTAGCTTAACCAGCATCATCAGAAAGACCATGCTGGTCAACCAGCTTCACCAGCAAGTTTTTACTGGTTAAAAGCATGGCTATGCTGGTCCATGAGCTAGACCAGCACCAAACCAGCACTTACCAGCATAAACCAGACTATACCAGCATGGGAATTGCATGCTGGTTAAGATGGTCTTTTCAGCAGGGTAGTGCTCAGAACTGGCCCAAAAGATTGGAAATGCGGCATGCAAATTGTGTTCAGAACAGATTTTGTGGATCTGCGTAAATCCATTAGTAAAACCGGGCGCTAAACCAGTGCAGACAGCACGTCCAGTGCTTTTTAACAATGCTTTTATTGGGCACAATTCATTCTTAGTGAATTCACCTCTGACAGTGTGACTGTAGCCACAGTCCACTTTTAGTTTCAGAACAGAGATGTGAGGAAAAGCAAATGAGATGCAGCATTATAGCTGCCCGAATATCTCAGCACTCATGTCGGTTTTGCTTCAAAATGTGAAGTTGAATGTGGAGTGAAAGCCTGCATGTGACTGTTTGATGCTAATCCAGAATGTTTCTGATGTTACATAAGGGTTGTCCTCCTGTATCTTATCCTGTGTCTTCTATCTCTACTCTAGTTGGTCAGTGGGGGCTCTGTAGTGAATGCCGAGGCAGTATGGGACCATGTGACCATGGCTGACCGAGAGCTGGCCTTCAAGGCAGGTGATGTCATCAAGGTGTTGGACGCTTCCAATAAGGACTGGTGGTGGGGTCAAATCGATGATGAGGAGGGCTGGTTTCCTGCCAGCTTTGTAAGGGTGAGCCCATCTCCAACTTTAACACTTAATTGTCTTAACAGTTACAGGACTAATGCCCACCTGTCTAACAAACACCTGCTCAACACACTCAATTTTCAAACATACACCTGTCTAACACACATCTGCCCAAACTTAACTGTATAACTGTTTTTACATTAAACGAATAGCAATTTGATAAAGCTGTTTAAATGACATAAATAAGACCTGAAACATATAGGGCTGGCAAGAAATTATTAATGGCAAAGACAGTTATTTTTAGCTGCAGATATTACACCGATCAGCCACAACATTGAAACCACCTGCCTAATATTGTGTAGGTCCCCCTCGTGCCACCAAAACAGCGCCAACCCGCATCTCAGAATAGCATTCTGCGATGCTATTCTTCTCACCACAATTGTACAGAGTGGTTATCTGAGTTACCGTAGACTTTGTCAGTTCGAACCAGTCTGGCCATTCTCTGCTGGCCTCTCTCATCAACAAGGCATTTCCGTCCACAGAACTGCCGTTCACTGGATGTTTTTTGTTTTTGGCACCATTCGGAGTAAATGCTAGAGACTGTTGTGTGTGAAACTCCCAGGAGATCAGCAGTTACAGAAATACTCAAACCAGCCCATCTGACACCAACAATCATCCTTGTTAATGCTATTCTGAAATGCGGGTTGGCGCTGTTTTGGCGGCACGAGGGGGACCTACACAATATTAGGCAGGTGGTTTTAATGTTGTGGCTGATTGGTGTAAGTTGGCACATTTTGGTAATATACAGTATAATTATACAATATTAAAGCATTGATTTTCCTGTTAAAGGAATAGTTTGCCAAAAAATTATAATTCTTTTACTCACAGTCATGTTGTTCCAAACCAGCATGAGTTTCTTTCTTCCTTGGGACACAAAAGGAGATGTCAGGCATTTATGTTAGTCTTAGTCACCATTCACTTTCATTGTATCTGTTTTCCATACAATGAAAGTGAATGGTGACCAGTGTTGGGTGAGATCCAATTACAAAGTAATTAGTCACTGTAACTTTTAAGTAAAAAAAGTAGTGTAATGCATTACATTTTAAAGTCTTGTAAGCAGATTACAGTTTAATTTAATTACTTTTAAGTACATTAAAGGGTTATGCTTATTTCTAATATAATATTTATGTACAATACATGAATTATGGCCCTGCAATGGGTCATTGTGAAAAATGTGAGGTGCTGAATGTATGACTTGTGTGTAACAATGAACAAGAAAGTAATATTAACACTATTTTGAATTTGTTGAGCAGAAGAGTGTTTTAGAAAGTAATTAGTAACGGGATTACTTTTTAATGATAATAATTAGTAATTTGAGGCAGATTACTATTTTTAATTTATTTAAAAGGCTAGGCTGTCATTCTGCCTAACATATCCTTTTGTGTTTCATAAAAGAAAGAAAATCACGAGATTTTGGAAAAACAGTCACTACTCATTTTTGGGTGAGCTATCCCTTTAAAAACACCTCAGAAGAGTTCACATTCTTCCCTTTAACCTACAGCTTGAACCCAAACTCTTGTTTGTGTTGATGTTGTTGTTTCTCTAAGGTGGAGTCCCACCCCCCTCAAACCAAACAGCTTTTTTATATCAACCCTGTCGCTGCATCACGCCTCACAAACGCCACGGCTAAGGTGCGTTTTTTTTAAAAACCACTGCTTACCGTTTGACCGTTGAATGCATTCCATCGCTTACTGCTCACATGTTGTCGCTTTGTTCCAACGTTTCGTTCCCGCCACAATCACTAAGCTTCGCTTCCATGGCAACTTATCTCCATGCCAATGACAGTTTGGGTCTGTCAGAAAATACTATAATAAGATTTTTTCATTTTTACCATTATAAAATTGAATGAGGAAAACTATGTACAGTATATTTCATCCTTTTCTGACAGTATTTGTTGACATTTTTTCCTTTTGCTTGCTGGGATTTGAACAGATGTTGGTCTGAACTTAGGGTAATATCTAAATGCAGCCTAGTTCACTTATATAGAGGGAGAACAAAAACACACCTCTTTTCTCAACAATACATTTCCAAACAGAAGTTCAAAACATAATATAAACACAATAATATAATGCCAACAATCACAAGTAATAGTTCACCCAAAAATGAAAACTATCTAATCTTTTACTCACCCTCATGCCATCCCAGATGTGTATGACTTTCTTTCTTCTGCTGAACACAAATGAAGATTTTTAGGTCCATACAGTGCAAGTGAATGGTCATCAGGCCTTTGAAGCTCCAAAATGGAGATAAAGTCAGTAAACATAATCCATCAGACTCCAGTGCTTTAATCAATGTCTTCTGAAGCCGTCCGGTTGGTTTTGGGTGAGAACAGAACAAAATACAATATAGGATATAGTAAGTGTAATGAGCTTGAAATCATGATCACCAAAGAGAAAGAAGTTATATTTTGGTCTGTTCTCACCCAAATCCAACTGGATCACTTCAGAAGACATTGATTAAACCACTGGAGTCTTATGGATTACTTTTATGCTGACTTTATCTCCTTTGTTTGAGCTTGTTATGGATCAAAAGAGCTGGGATATTCTTCTAAAAATCTTTGTTTGTGTTCAGCAGAAGAAAGAAAGTCATACATATCTGGGATGGCATGAGGGTGAACAAATGATGAGAGAATTTTCATTTTTGGGTGAACTAACCCTTTAACGGTATATATAAATAGCCAGTTACCTCAGTCCTTCCACCAAATCTCCCAGCTTTGCTCCTCCACTTCCACCTGAACCTTAACCTCTCCATAGCTTGTCCAGTTTTTAGTTTATAGTATATCCAGGTTCCCAAATTAACACTCGTCAATTGCCAAATGTGAGTAAAATTGGCATAAGTGAGTAAATAAACAGAATTACTGGCCATTTGGAGAGTTACTTTATTAGGAACTGTAAATTAATGCATAGAATGTAAGAATAGTCTATTGTCTGACTCATGCTGTTTTTTCTATCTGACGTAAGTGACATGAGTGATACATAATAAAGACATACAAATGCTCTAATGTAGAACACATCTGTCACAACTTGCCCATCTACTGATGACTTATAGCTCAAAGGAAAATGTATCATCTGAAGTTTATCTAAGATGCATAATGTTTTTTTTGTTTCTCCAAAACTTAATGCGGCAACACATACTATGTGTGGAATATTCCTTGTATTAAGTTGCAAAAAAATAAAAAATAAAAATATGAGGAAGCAAAATCACAATTAAACTTTATGTTTTTGTGACAGGTGCAGTTTTGCTGAAATACTATATACTTCTGCGAATAGCACAATAACCTGTGCTGTTTGTCTCAAACATTCAACAGAACAGTTTAATAATCCCATCATTATAGGAATAAGGGATATAGATTTCTTTTATTTATTTATTTATTTTTTTTATAAAAATAATGCAAAAAAAATTATGGCAAGAAATGTTTATGTCTAGTAAACATTCTCAATTCAATCACTATTTTCAGGTGTGGCAAAAATAATAATGTTATATCCATGGAGAAATCTGGAAACCACAGCAAGACAATTCTATCTTCCCTAATCCACATCCCTCTTATACAGTATATGAACATGTGTATGTACAGGTATGTTTTAAGTCTTAGCTTGTCAGTGATCCTTTAAAACCCAAAGCAATTTTATGGGCAAAATTAATTAAAATGATAAGAATGAAACTAAAGTTGGCTTTATCAACATGCTGTGCAGTAAAATAAAATATGAATGGTCTGTTAGCACAGTCATGCTTGATAAAATGCATACACACACATTTGCCGGTAGATATCTGAAGGATGAATACTGTTATCATAATTTTAACGATGCTTCTGGTTTGAAAGTCCACTGCAATTGTGGCCAAAAGCTAAAACGGAGACACAGAGTTTGTGTGACCATCAGTTTGCACTCTCTCAGAAATCTGACTCCTTGCACTGAAATATGAACATAAACCCTTTTAGTGGGGGTCATGAATGAAAGGATAAAAGGAGGTGTAGGATAGAGATGTGCTTATAAAAGGAGGAGTGTGTCGTAAAGGTGGAGTGCTTTTTAATGGGACTTTTATGTAACTTGGTTTTAACTTGGGTTACATACTCTACGTATAGCTATCCTAAGTGCATTTCTCAGTTTGCCCTTTTGCTTTTCTCTCTCCTTCTCTCCTCTAACAGTCATCTATCCCCCTTTCTCCCCGAACACACACTCACACAGATGGCAGGTTGTGTAAGCTGCTTTCTGGAGCATGACAGGTGTGAGAAAATTTCTTCTCTGTGCAGAGAATATCACCTGTGTCCACACAGATATATACATATTTAATACACACTATATCAATCTGTACAACACGGCCTGTATTCTGACCCTTTGGGCATCTCTTATGCAACCCTGAGAAAGGACAAGGAGGAATAGACAGAAAAAATTAGTGAGAGAGAAAGAGAGAGAGAGAGAGAGAGAGAAAGAGAGAGAGAGCAGTGGGGTCCAAAGGCATTATGTCACACCAGTTGGTGGCGCTGGCCTGCAGGTTTGGCGTCTCACTCCTGCTGAGACCTGGAGCTCTCGTGTCATCAGAAATCATTGCTCACTGTTTATTCACAGTCCACACGCACAACACAAATTGTCCCTGCACAGGAAACACAGGAACGTACAGTGGAGCTGAGAGCATTGTTACATAAATACATAAAATAATCCAACGTGCATCATGATTTAACATGACATTATCCACAAAATCTAAATTAATGCTGTCCAAACATTAATGCACACAGTATTTCCAAGTGAAATAAGATTCCCAATGAGAAAAAAAAGTAGAGTGGGACTTGATTTTATCCAATGAGAATCGATTGGATCATGAAAAGTGGTTTCTATATGACAAATGGATGAAGGGGAAGGGTTGAAAAAGTAAGCTTATGTGGTGACGTCACCCTGAAAAGGAAAATTGTTTCAGAGGTGGAGCAAGTTATTATGTTTTGACAAAAGATTACAAAAGTGCACTGATGAAGCATTCACCATAAGACCAGGAAAGTGCATTAGGAAAGTAAATAGGGTCAAGTTTAGGGATGGGAATTTAACAATTTTGGTTCTGATTCCAATTCCTCTTAACAAATTCAGTACTTTATGTTTTACACTATTGATTTGAAAGAACCGACTTGTAAGTGTAATTCGATCGGGAATCAGACTACACTGATAACACTGTATGTTTCGCGCTATAGATTCAAAAGAACTGACTCAATAAAAGTCATTCATTTGGGAATCGAGCTACACTGGTTGTGCTGTATGTTTCGCGCTGTAGATTCAAAAGAACCAACTCGTATGAAATTTTTTTTCGGGAATCAGACTACATTGGTCGCGCCTTATGTTTTTGCACTGTAGATTCTAAAGAACCAACTTATAATTGTTTTGGGAATCGGACCACACTGATAACGCTGTATATTTTGTACTGTAGATTTAAAAGAACTGACTCATAAAAGTCATTAATTCGGGAATCGGGCTACACCTGTCGCACTGTATGTTTCGCTCTGTAGAGTTAAAAGAACTGACACATAAGAGTCATTAATTCAGAAATCGGGCTACACTGGTCGTGCTGAATGTTTTAAATTTTAGATTCATAAAAACCGACTCATATGTGTAATTCATTCGGAAATCGGACTACACTGGTCACGCTGTGTTTCGCATTGCTAATTTAGTAGCACAAGAAACACTGTCATAGTATTTTAGAATGGTGTCTCTTCCGCATCAATGTAAGAATGCTCATTCGAGAACCGTTAACAGAACCGAAAGTCATGAAAATCATTAGTTTCCATTTTTTTTCCCCAAACCTAGTCAATTTTGATTTTATGTTGACTTGAAAATTTACTTTTTTTTTTCCAACATTCAAGCTTCTATAAGATTTTTGTTTACTGTAGGGATGTACCGATACTTCCTTTTCGGTACTTGCCGATACCGCTACAGATACATGTTTTTTTGTTTTTATTTTTTCTGATTTCAACATTGTTTATTCAATTTTATCGTCAAAATGGTGTCTAAATAAATGGATTCATAAAAATGTAAATTTTATTTTCAACATAATATTGTATATTTTTTTTTATCAAATGAAGAACTTTTATACAGAACTTCACAGCACAATCCAATTCCTTTTTTTTTTTTTTTTTTTAAATAAAAGGCTGCACAACATAGCATCACAGATGTGAGACATTGCTTAAATACAAGATAATTATTATTGATTTATTATTATTACTAGTAGTTGTAGTTTTACAGTGAATATTACATAACTATACACTGATGAGCCAAAACATTATGACCACTCACAGGTGAAGCGAATAACTTTGATCATCTCCTAACAAGGCCACATGTCAAGGTCTGGGTAGATTAGATGTTAAGTGAACAATCAGTTCTCGTAGCCAATGTGTTGAATGCAGGAGAAATGGGCAGGAGTAAAGACCTGAGCGACTTTAACAAGGGTCAGATTGTTATGGCCAGACGACTGGGTCAGAGCATCTTTGAAATGGTAAGACTCGTGGGGTGCTCCTGGTCAGCAATGGTAAGTACCTATCGACAGTGGTCCGAGGAGGGAAAGGGTGTTGGGTGCCCAAGGCTCATTGTTGCGCGAAAGCAACGAAGGCTGTCCTGTCTGGTCCGAACTGACAGAAGGTCTATTGTGGCACAAGTCACAGAAAATTTCAATGATGGTTACGGGAGGAATGTGTCACAACACACAGTGCATTGCATTCTGCTGCATATAGGGCTGTGTAGCCGCAGACTGTTTAGAGTGCCCATGATGACCCCTGTCCACTGTCGAAAGCGCCTACAATGAGCATGTGAGCTTTGGAACTGGACCTTGGAGCAGTGGAAGGTCGCCTGGTCCGATGAGTCCCGTTTTCTTGTGGATGGCTGTGGACGTGTGCGCCGTTTACCTGGGGAAGTGATGGCACCAGGATGAACTGTAGGAAGATGACAAGCCGGTGGAGGGAGTGTGACGTTCTGGGCAATATTCTGCTGGGAAACTCTGGGTCCTGCCATTCATGTGTATGCCAATTTGACATGTGCCACCTACCTAAACATCGTTGCAGACCAGCTACACTGCACACGTTGTTTGGGAATGGTTTGAGGAACATGATGAAGAGTTCAAGGTGTTGCCCTGGCCTCCAAATTCCCCAGATCTCAATCTGATTGAGCATCTGTGGGATGTGCTGGACCAACAAGTCCGATCTGTGGCGGCTCCACCTCACAATTTACAGGACTTGAATGATCTGCTGCTAATGCCTTGGTGCCAGATACAACAGGACACCTTCAGGGGTCTTGTAGAGTCCATGCCTCGGCGGGTCGGCGCTGTTTGGGAGGCACGCGGAGGACCAACAGCATATTATTCAGGTGGTCATAATGTTTTAGCTCATCGGTGTAGACAGTAGTGAAATATTTCTGTCATACTTTTTTTTTTATTTAAATGGAGCTTTTTATTTTGGTGGAAGGTTCTATTTTGTAGTAAAGCCCTTTCTGTTTCTGTGTTTTTTGACTGTAGCTTCTCACCTTCGGGAAAGCAGGTCGCTACTTGACCCAGTGTGATTAATATACCGCAAAAGGCTGCTATTTAATTAAATGAATTTGTAGTCTGTATGTGCTGCAAGCTACAAAGTAAATTAGCACTCTGCTCACTGTCATCTGCTATAAACAGAGTGTGTGATGCTCATGATGGTGTTTTAGAGTTTCTTGGTATGAGCAGCCAGCTTCACATTTTACATTCAAACATTCTTAAAACAAGATCTATTTACTTTAAAGCACACAGCACATGCAAACTATATATAGGTATTTATATATTTAAATAGCAGCCTTGCGGTTTAATAATCACACTAGGACATAACGTGATTTTTATTTGTGTGGAATGTTTACCCAAATGACATTTGTACGTCAGATGGTATCAGTTTTTGATATTGGAGCACACACACACACACACACACACACACACAAAAGCCATTCCCAAGTAAAAGAGATGGAGAATTGTTGTATATATATGAGACCTACAAGGGTCATTGTGATCTTTGGTGTAAGATGCTGACACCTTTACACAGTATACTCTGTTCTGCTGTGTCTCCTGTTTCTCCTCACTGTTCACTGAGGTTTAGTCATGAAGCATAAAATGAGACGTCACTTTTCATTAGAGGAGAGAAGAGAAGAACAGACAAAAAACAGATTGCTCTGGGAGGAGAGGGTGAGAGAGGAAGAGAGAGACATGGAGAGAGAGGGGCTAAAATAGATTGGACACTCAGAGGAAGGAAAGAGAAGATGGAAGTGTATATGTGTGTGCGTGTATGTGTGCCCAGGTGCGTGTGTGTGTGCAACATCTGCGTCATCGGTGTTCTTGTAATTCCTCAATTTCATGAAACAGACAGCCGTAGCCATACTCACACACTGTTGTGTACTCGGACAGCATGATCACAAACTAAGCCTTGCATTTGATGAGGATGAGGAAGGACAGCTAGCCCAGGCTAATGCACTGGAAAGTTCCACTGAGGCAAAGATTTCTAGGTATACGGTTATAGTTTGAGATTTTAATGAGATCTTCATTTGAGAAACTCAACCTTCAAGAGATTAAACATCATATCAGTGACAAAAGACAAAAGGCAGAAAGAAAGAGGACATGGTTTCAGGGTGAATGGAATCTGTGACAGGCTTGTGTATTTATGACAGTCTATTTTTAATTTTTTCATATTTGTTTTGGTTATTTGTGACTCCAGATCAGTTCAGCAAAAGTGTGTGTGTGTGTGTGTGTGTGTTTGTGTGTGTGTGTACATATTAAGCTATAGTTTGGGTACAATGTCATCCTCAGAAGTGAGTCAAATCTGACAAAACCTCCCTTTGGGGACATTCGGGGTGGGGTTGGGAATCAAGAACCATTCCACTTCTTTTTTTATGAGAAGTATATTATTTTCATAAACTTCAGTTCTGTTAAAAGTTCTCGAACATGCAGTTTTCAGAATTTTAGATGGAACACCGTTACAAAATACTCAGTATTTCCTGCAGCGGTAATCTGCGGCAGGGCTGACTGAATCTACAGCGTTAAACACCCAACATAGTATGATTCCCAAAGCTAATTTTATGAGCCCATTCTTTTGAATCGACATAGCGCAATATACAGTACTGTACAGTGCTACTAGTCTAGTCCTCTTCCTGAACAAATTACTCTTATGAGCCGGTCCTTTTGAATCAACAGCACACAACATACATCTCTACCAGACTTATGAGCTGGCTCTTTTTAATGAATCAAAAACACTTCAGTCGGAGCATCTACTGAATCAGTTTTACTGACATGGAAGTAATTACTTTCGTTATGTCCAACTGGAAATGCAATAAGAACTGTTACTGTGTTATTTAATTATGTATTTAAGGTTTGTGAGACTTCAGTCAGGCAGCACAGTTACTGACTTGGTTGTTCATGTTACAATTTGTTGTTACATTTATTTCTGATTTGTTATACAGTATCTACTCTGTCGAAATCTGAAAAGATCTCATCATTTGGCAAGAGGCTGCTGAGGGTAGTAAATGCAATAATAATTGCATTTCTTATTTCCAAATAATTCTTTTTAAAAGATATTAAAATAATTTTTAATTCTTGTTTTTTCTCCCCAATTTGGAATGCCCAATTCCCAGTGCGCTCTAAGTCCTCGTGGTGGCGTAGTGACTCGCCTCAATCCAGGTGGCAGAGGATGAATCTCAGCTGCCTCCGCATCTGAGACCGTCAGTCCATGCATCTTATCATGTGGCTTGTTGAGTGTGTTACCGCGGAAATGTAGCGCATGTGGAGGCTTCACGCTATTCTCCGCGGCATCCACGCACAACTCACCACATGCCCCACACTTTATAGCGACCACGAGGAGGTTACTCCATGTGACTCTAGCATGTGTCCTCCCTAGCAACTGGGCCAATTTGGTTGCTTAGGAGACCTGGCTGGAGTCACTCAGCACACCCTGGATTCAAACTCGTGACTCCAGGGGTGGTAGTCAGCGTCAATACTCACTGAGCTACCCAGGCCCCTTAAAATAATTCTTGTCGTTAAAGGGGGGGTGGTGGTGGCGTAGTGGGCTAAAGCACATAACTGGTAATCAGTTGCTGGTTCAATCCCCACAGCCATCACCATTGTGTCCTTGAGCAAGGCATTTAACTCCAGGTTGCTCCAGGGGGATTGTCCCTGTAATAAGTGCACTGGATAAAAAGCGTCTGCCAAATGCATAAATGTAAATGAATAGTTCACCCAAAAATTAAAATTCTCTCATCATTTACTCACCCTCATGCCATCACGGATGTGTATGACAATCTTTCTTTAACAGAACACAAATGAAGATTTTTAGAAAAATTTCTCAGCTCTTTTGGTCCATACAAGTGAATGGATGCCAAAACTTTGAAGCTCCAAAAATCATATAAGTCAGCATAAAAGTTATCCATATGACTCAAGTGGTTAAATCAATGTCTTCAGAAGCAATTTGATAGGTGTGGGTGAGAAACAGATCAATATTGTAGTCAATTTTTACTATATTTCCTTCTCCCTGCTCAGTCAATCTCCATGTTATCATTCACATTCTTCTTCTTGTGTTTTTGATGATTCACATTCGTCATGCATACGCCGCCTACTGGGCAGGGAGAATAATTACTTTCAGAAATGGACTCAAAAGAAATATTCCGTGTTCAGTACAAGTTAAGCTCAATACCACAAAATGTATTTTTACTAGTCACTCCTTTTCTTTAAAAAGTGCAAAAAGTGCAAAAATTTTGTTGTGCAGTGAAGCATTTACAATGGAAGTGAATGGGGGCCAATTTTTGAACATTGAAATAATCACTGTTTCAAAAGTTTCGCCACAAGACATAAACTGTATGCATGTTAACATGATTTTAGTGTGATAAAATCACTTACTAACCTTTTCTGTGTAAAGTTACAGCCAATTTTACATTACGATGTAATGTCAACAAACCCTAAAAATTACAATTTAAACAACTTAACAGCTCAAATAATACATGATTTTTAACAAGAATTAATGTAAGTGCTTTTATAAAATCATAAGCTTCACATTTCTGCCTTTAAACCCTCCAAAAAATGGCCCTATTCACTTACATTGTAAGTGCCTCGCTGTAACCTCGATTTTTGCTTCTTCTTTTTTTTTTTTTTTTTTTTAAGAAAATGAGGGATGAGTCAAAATAATTTTCTGTGGTAACCAACATTATGCTACAAATGCTGTCGACTGAGCTTAACTTGTTAATATTCCTTTAAATATTGATCTGTTTCTCACCCACACCTATCATATCACTTCTAAAGATAAGAATTTAACCAATGGAGTCTTATGGATTACTTTTATGCTGCCTTTATGATATACATTCACTTGCATTTTATGGACCTACAGAGCTGAAATATTATTCTAAAAATCTTAATTTGTGTCTGCATAAGAAAGAAATACACATCTGGTAAATGATGAGAGAATTTTCATTTTTGGGTGAACTATTCCTTTAAGGGTAATCAGAACTACAATCTGTAAATTCCTTACAATTCCCATACTTAATCGGGGACAGATGCAAATACTGTTACAATTATAATTCGCTATTAAGGAATGCCACGATTTAGATAGGTAAGTGAATGTGTGTGTGAATCTTGTAGAGATCGAGAGGGAGAGAAAAATAGCAAGAAATTTTGTATTAGTGTGTGAGATTTTCTAAATGTTTATAGGAATGCCTGTCATGGTAAAATGCAGTTCAGACTGGTGCCACTAGAGGGCGCCACTACTGTGACACCTGTTTTCTGATCCCTGAAACTTTAACCCCTGTAGCTTTTAAACGCACCGTCTAGACAACTGTAATGACCATTTATGGAAGCAATCATACGAGCTGTTAACTCAGGATGCTCTGAGCCGAATGGTATTGGAAAAGCACACTTATCGTGATTAATTGATAATAACAGGGCTTGTGGATCAAGTCATCTTTGTCTTAATGTGTGTGTGTGTTGTAGTTATGGGTAAATCAGGAGGAAAACACAGCGGTCGAGGCTACCGAAAGCTCCAGTGAAGTGCAGAACGGCCATGCGGAGGCCAGTCCGAACCCCAGCACCGACTGCCTGTGTTTGGGCCAGCCCGCCCAGAACCGGGACCAGATGAGAGCCAATGTCATCAATGAGATCATGAGCACAGAACGACATTACATCAAACACCTGAAGGATATCTGTGAGGTAATAAACACATTTTTGTTAATTTTTGATATCCCTTTATGCATCAGCTCTGTCTCAGGTGTGCTTTTGTTTTGCAGAAATAAAAAAGAAACACATGAGACAAATTTTAACATACAGTAAGAGTAAAAAGCTGTAAAATTAATGTGGATAGCATAGCTCAGATAATCAAGTCTTGGAAGATTTCATGAGAAGTATTTAGTACATACTGAAATCTCTGACTTTTCATTGCAGACTTTGGTATCTTCGCAAATATAAGCATATTTTGTGACATTGTTGAGATCTCTTCTGAAACTCATAGGATGTACGTGAGATTATTTGTACAGTTGAAGTCAGAAGTTTACATACACCTTAGCCAAATACATTTAAACTCAGTTTTTCACAATTCCTGACATTTAATCGTAGAAACATTGCCTGTCTTTGTCAGTTAGGACAATTCTAATGATTTGACTGGGCCCACATAAAGTATCTTTGCCATTTTCTGTTTTCCACAGAAACAGACTACATGAAAGTTACAATGATACCAAATGATATGCTTTAAACTTCCAAGAAATGTGTTATAATTTAAATACACATATGTGTGTGTATTTCAGGGTTATCTGCGCCAGTGTAAAAAGAGAAGAGACATGTTTAATGACGATCAGCTGAAGGTGATCTTCGGGAATATCGAAGACATTTACAGATTCCAGTTGAGCTTCGTCAGAGACCTGGAAAAACAGTTTAACACGGAAGAACCTCATCTCAGCGAGATCGGACCCTGCTTTTTGGAACACGTCTGTATTCCTACAAACAACTACACAAATACAGAAAAACACATACACACAGAGTATGGGGAAAAACTGAATTTGTAATTTTTTATGTGCTTACAGCAAGACGGATTTTGGATTTACTCGGAATACTGTAACAACCACGTTGACGCCTGCATGGAGCTCACACGTCTCATGCGAGATGCACGATACCAGCACTTCTTTGAAGCATGCCGATTGGTTCAGCAGATGATTGACATCGCCATTGATGGCTACCTGCTTACACCAGTCCAGAAAATCTGCAAATACCCTCTACAGCTAGCAGAGTTACTGAAATATACAGTACAAGAACACAGGTACACAGGCTATGTTCCTCTTGCCCCATAGTGCCCTGCAAAGTGGACTTCACGGGGTATTTGGCCATTTTAAAGGATTAGTTCACCCAAAAACTTAAATTCAGTCATTGTTTACTCACCCCTGTGTTGTTATAACTCTATATGTCTTTCTTTCTTTTTTTTAACACAAAGGGAGAAATTGTGAAAAAAGTTTGTGCTCATTGATGTCATACAGTGGCAGTTTATGGTGACCACCTCTTCAAGCTTCAAAAGAACGCAAAAGCAAATTCAGAGGTCTAATAAGTTATGATTGTTATGAAAGCATACGATAAGGCAGGGGTCGGCAACCTATGGCCAATGTTGGCACGCGGAGGGGTAATCACTGGCACGCCAGCAACTTCTAGAGAGGAGTAGACTATTTTATTTATATGAAATTCCGCACCTGCATTCCAATCTACATCTTGATGTAATCCTTCCTCTTGATCACGCAGCGTGTTTTCATGTGCTGAATAGGAGGCTAAACAAAAAGTTAAAATGTGACGAGACTGCAATACACCCAACAAACTCGTGCAGCGCGTGCAAGCCATTTGTGCATCACGAGCCGGTGTTCTGACAGTCTGTGCTACCTGCTCAGGATGTGCTAATACCAGCAGTAAAAACAGCGATATGTAAAGTTAAAACATGGGTAGCACATGTCGGGAGGCAAGGGAGAAGCTGTTGGTATGTACTACAACAGCATGTGTCAAAAACCTAGGTAGCACATCTTGTCAGGCAGATAATACCAGCAGCGCTTCACTTTCGGTTAATCGCCCGAGTAAACGCGCCCGCTTTGCTTCGGTCAGGTTGCGTGGATGACAGCCTACATTCCGTGTTTCATTTGCTTCTTTTTGCTTTCAGAACAACACGTGATGTAATAAGGAGAACACCACTATTAATCCTTGAGATTTCCAACCCAGCATACAGGTACACCCTCCTTAAACCATGGTCACACTCAAAATGACATTAAAAGATTAAAAGAGAAAACATAAACCCACATCGTGGGGTTCAAAAATATGAGTCTATTCAAAATATTAGTTAAACCTGGAAATAAAGTTTTAGGATTTTGCAGGTGCGATTTACCGAAAAGGGCTAAATAGTTGATCGGCTTGTGATGCGAGAATGGCTTGCATGTGCAGCACAAGTCTCGTCTAGGGCTGGGCGATATATTGAATATTAACGATATAATTGAGAGAATTTTTTTGACGATGTAAAACTGACCAATATCGTGAATATCGCAATGATTTTAATGTGCTTTCATTTGGCCATTAAGTTTCATAAAGAGCGCATCAGTAGACTAATTTCACGATCCTTCAGGGCTGCACAATTAATCAAAATAACATCAACAAGGTGATTTGGTCATATGTGATAATTAATCCACAAAAGGCTGTGATTTAAAGACAGATAAACATGGTCTGTGTGTGATTCAGAACAAACCAATGACGCACTGATCTGTGTGCACGCGCATGGCGGCGCTCTCACGTCAGTTCACGTGCATTGTGAGATCAAAGTAATGCAGGTTCAAGCATTCGTGCAATTCCAAACATTAGTAACCGCTACAGGTTATTATACAAATCTACAAAAGTGGCACAGAATAACAGAAAAGGATGAGATTACAGCGTTTCAGGGAATGCAGATCATTGTAAACTGTCAAATACACATTGCCTTTTCTGTGTCACAATAAAAGCTCCTTGTGAAGTTGAAGTAAATACGACAGCAATTTCGGTGTCAAAATAAAAGCCCCCAGGTGAAGATGAAGTAAACAGGACAGAAATATATTACTTTTATATAAAGTAAATCTAATAATTAGAATAATAATTGTAATTCAGCATTATATTATAATAATACAGCCATTGACCAGGAAAATAAAAAAATGGCACTCCATGTCAAGGTTGCCGACCCCTTCGATAAGGTTTAATAAGAAACAAACCGAAGTCTAATGTATTATTTAGTAAAACTGTTGACCTATTGATCTCCTATGTGTGTTCATGATAGGGCACGAGAGCAACAGTTCACGCAGCCCTCTCTCGTGGCATTAGGGTGTTCAAGGGAAAACTCGTTTTGCTTATCTAAAAACAAGTCTGCCACAGCGATAGTGACAAAGAACAACAAACTTTAGTTACACTTACCTTTCCCCTAACCCAACCTGTACACTAACCCTACCCATACCTGTATCTCAACCTCAGTAGCAGCAAATATGAATCTTGTGAGAATTTTGCAGAACAACATGTAGTTACACAATAAATACATTGTATTGTATGCATTTTAATGTTAGTACATAGTAGTTAAAGACACCTAATATGAAGTGTGATTAAATACTGTAAATGTATTACTCATTATACAATTTATATTTGTTTAAATGTATATTTTTTATTTATCATTTAAAACATTTTTAATACACTTTGAAGCATTATAGACATTTACTGTATATGTATGAAAGTATACACAAAATATACGATGGTGTAAATGACAAATTCTGAAATGACAAAAAATGGAAATATCTGCTTTTGACTTATCTTTGTGACAGTTTTCTCTCTTCTCTTTCTCTCATTCTTTCTCTCTATTATCTTTCTCTCTCAGTGATTATCGGTATGTGGCTGCTGCGCTAGCGGTAATGAGAAATGTCACTCAGCAAATCAACGAACGTAAACGAAGGCTTGAGAACATTGACAAAATCGCCCAATGGCAGGCTTCAGTACTGGACTGGGAGGTGTGTAGTTAATATTTTAAGACAAAGGGCATGTCCCAGATTTCACTCTCAGCCCTAGTGTACTTCTCCAAGTCTACACTTTGCCACTTGGACCTTTGGGTAATTCTTCATTGTGGAGCAGAGTTGGAAATGAACATGGGCTGGGGGCAAAAATGCCCCTAAATTGACAAAAAAAGCCCCTGAAATTCAAAATAAGAGGGAAAAAAATGCCCCCGTAATGAGTTCCTGTTATTTTATTAATAACATCAGATATAGTTACAAATACAAACATCGCAATTTTCATTAGAATTTCACTGAACATTATTTGCAGCACGTCATCCGTTGTGAAGAGGTTGCCGAGTCTAGTGGCGGATCATCGCACCATCAACCCGCACAGATGGGCACTCCACTTCTTTCGCTCTGCATCAGTTCAGTGTCATGCTCCCATGCTAAATTCCGTGACCGTTTGCTCCTCTCATTTAAAATAAACTGTTCTAATGAGTAACACTAACGCTCCCTATTCTATACTTCTCTGCTTATCAGCCCA
Source organism: Myxocyprinus asiaticus (assembly GCF_019703515.2). NCBI lineage: Eukaryota > Metazoa > Chordata > Actinopteri > Cypriniformes > Catostomidae > Myxocyprinus > Myxocyprinus asiaticus. Next base: position 16,690,275 of record NC_059346.1, on the reverse strand, counting down.
TCTCACTTAATGCTGCTGTCTGTCTGTCTGTCTGAAAAGACTCCTCACCTGCTAGAGGCCAAAAGTGTGGGAGAGATGGATGTTATATATTTAGTAAGTTAATTAGGTATGAGAAATCACAAAATATAATGTAACCAAATGCTACAATTTACTTACTGTAATAATAATATTAATATGTTAAGTAATCTGGATATGTTAAATAACCCTTTTCTTAAATAAAACTTTATTAGTAATACAAAAATACTATTAGTAATATTAGTTTTATAGGCTATGTTAACTTAGCCAAAATATTTGGAAATACATGAATGAAAAAAAAAGTGATCCTGGAATGTGTTTCAGTCACAATGCACATTATGCAGTGTAGAGATCAGGTAATATGTAATTATTGAAATATGCCTGTTGTCATTGTTACTGAAATATTCCCAAATTTATTGATACTGAATTTAATCCAAATTAGAATCTAATTGAATCAAATTAAATTTAGAAATCAATGTTAATGCCCAGCCCTACAAATATTACTTGATGTTGATTTAATTTTATTCGTAACAGCTTACATTATCTCATTATTCAAACTGAATTATTTTATTCAGTTGTAATATTTGCTATAAAGTCATATTATAAGGTTAGAAAAAAATTACCCTTACAAAGGAAAAAAGTCCAACGTGACTTAAAGGGATAGTTCGCCCAAAATGAAAATTGTCTCATAATTTACTCAACCTATTGCCATCTCAGATGTGTATGACTTTCTTTCTTCTGCTGAACACAAAGATTTTTAGAAGAATATTGCAGCTCTGTAGGTCCATACATTGCAAGTGAAGGGGTACCAAAATTTTGAAGCTCCAAAAAGACATGAAGGCAGCATAAAAGTAATCCATAAGACTCCAGTGGTAAAATCCATATCTTCAGAAGTGATATGAAAGTTGTGGGTGAGAAACAGATTAATTTTTAAGCCAGTTTTACTATAAATCTCCACTTTCACTTTCACATTCTTCTTCTTTTGTTTTTGGCAATTTGCATAATTCTTAAATATTGATCTGTTTCTCACCCACACATATCATATCACTTCTGAAAATATAGATTTAACCACCGGAGTCTTATGGATTACTTTTATGCTGACTTTGTGCTTTTTGGAGCTTCAAAGATTTGGTACTCATTCACTTGCATTGTATGGACCTACAAAGCTGAAATATTCTTCTTTGTTTGTGTTCTGCAGAAGAAAGAAAGTCATACACATCTGGGATGACATGAGGGTGAGTAAATGATGAGAGAATTTTCATTTTTGTGTGAACTATCCCTTAAAGTCATGTTGAAGTCCAAAAAACATGAATAGCACCCCTACTGGCCACTAGGGAGAACACATACTTTATAGCATAATGGAAAGTGTACATTTTAATTGCTGTGGCAGGTCATTTCATTTTTGAATTTTTTAAACATATTTTCATCACTTTTTTTCATCACTCTTAGTATGACAAATTTTCAAAAGTACAAAGAATGCAGGTAGTCCCTCAATTATTATGAGATCATAAAACGCAAAAATGCATATTAATGAAAAAATTAATTTTTTTTAAAATAATTTAGATGGAGTTCATCATGCCACACTGCTAGGCGTGTCAGCTATCCAGAAGTATTTAATGTCAGCTACCCACATATGGAAAAGGGAACAATGTAATCTATGAAAAGTTGTTAAAAGGTTCCGTTTCAGATTTTTTTTAATGTACAGTATGTCCATTATTTCTATGATTGAGATTCAGACACCAGAGTTTATATTATGTCATATTTATGTTATGATTAATTTGTTATACCTGTGTGTGTGTGTGTTTATGCAGGGTGAGGATATTCTGGACAGGAGCTCAGAGCTTGTGTACACTGGGGAGATGTCCTGGATATATCAACCATACGGCCGCAGCCAAACCAGAATCTTCTTCCTATTTGATCATCAGATGGTCCTTTGCAAGAAGGTGAGAGAGAAATAGAGGAAGAGAAGGCAAGAATAACACTGTACAATGTTTTAAGTGGGACTTGGGTGTGGAAATAAAGGGCAGGGAAACGATGAAAAAGGAAGCGATGTGTCTAAAGAGAGATAGATAGATCGTTTAAATAGAAATTGAAATCAAGGTGGTATAAGGGAGGTATAAAGCGTCCTCCAAACACCCTTAAGCTCAAAGCACATGGCCCATTTTTAGCTTCTCCACATAGGTGTGAAAACCCAGATCTCTTTAGCATGATCTCTCACACACAGACAGTTCAACAACACAAAAAGAGAAACAATCAGCACCAGCTTCTCACGAGACAGGCATGAGATCACCCAGACTCATCTGTCAACACTACCAATTAGCAGTCTCACTATTTATATCCAGTTACAAATTGTTTCTTGAAAGTATGTCACTTTAATGAACACATGATGGAATCACAAACAAATCACCTACAATTTGAGTTATTTTATTTTTTTAGCAAAATAATTAGTTCTTGTTTTATGATATCATGCATATACCTCCCTCACCCTATCCCACACTTTGTGTGTACGGGCATGAAAGTGTATAGTTGTGTCTTTTGATCATGGCAAATCAGACTTGCTGTCACATGGAATACAGCCTCCTGGTGTAACATCCTTTGAAGTGTGTTGACGTATATAGAGAGGAAAGGGGGCACGTGATGGGGGGGCATGGGGGGGAGAGGTTGTACATTGGAACAGAATAATCAATAAATCGAGCTTCATTCTATCAATAATTTGTTTGGATTGTCAGTACAAGGCTTGTTAACTGATTACAGACATACTAATAAAGTCTCTCTGCCTTCTACAGGATCTCATTCGACGTGATATTCTCTACTACAAGGGCCGGATCGAAATGGATCGATATGAGGTCATCGACGCAATCGATGGCCGAGATGATGATTTTAACGTCAGCGTGAAGAACGCTTTCAAACTGGCAAATAGAGACACGGATGAGATCCATCTGTTCCTGCCCAAAAAGCTAGAGGAGAAAATCCGTTGGCTTCGGGCATTTCAAGAGGAAAGAAAGATGGTCCAGGAAGATGAGAAGATTGGTGAGAACTTTTACATCACAAACGTTTCTGAATCCATTACACAGGCTTTCGAAGAGCATCATGACACTGCAGAATTCCATTTTAAAGGAACTGTTCACCCATGTTGTTTCAAACCTATATGACTTTCTTTCTTCCGTGGAACACAAAAGGAGATGTTAGGAAGAATGTTAGGGACTGATAGCCTCAGTCTCCATTCACTTTCATTATATGGAAAAAAGAGCAGTGTCAAAATTATTTAAAATATGTTTTCTTTTCAACAGAAGAAAGTCATATAGGTTTGAAATTACAAAAAGGGTGAGTAAATGACAGAATTTTCATTTTTGGGTGAACTAACTCTTTAATATCACAGTGTGCTTTTAGATGTTATAATTCAAATTCAGAACTTACATTTTTCCCAAATGCTATTTTTTTTGTTTGTTTAGGGTTTGAAATCTCTCAATATCAGAAGCGGCAAGCAGCCCTGACCGTTAGGAGGGTCACCAAACAGAAAGGTATGATATTGTGAAGCCTTTTGTCACATGACACATAACAGTGACATGACATAAATTTCTCTAATTCCACATGCAAAATAAGAGATCATGTACAGTCAGATGATCATTATTGCAAAATAAACCCGAGACTTGTATAACCCAGCTGACTTTCATTATCCGGTTTATTACACACCTACTTGCCAAATAAATAAACACATGGGCATGAAATATTGATTTTAGTCGAAATTATTTTATGTGAGAAGAAAGGGACCAAGAGAAAGAGACATAAAATTAGCAAAGCTATATAGGAAATAAATTGCATAGAAGAATGGTCAATTATACAGATTAGTGGTTGTTATACAAAAATATCTGACCACAGAATGCATTGCAAGATTGACCAATCAGAATCAACTATTACTGAAAGGCGTATAATAATCCTTAAAATAAATGGGTCCTGTAGCATACCCTATCCCAATGATGGCCACACATGGTTTTGATTCTTTATTGGCAATTCAGTAGATCCATCAGAAGCCAACAGTATGTCACAGAATCGCTCATAAATAATAGTTGATTTTAAATGTGCTAAACTCAGAGGGTGCATAAAAAAACTTCAAAAATGTATAGAGAACATGCTAAATGTCAACAATATCTTTCTTCCTCTAAAAACAGCAGTACATTCTGGCCACTTGAAGTTTTATCAGGTATTTTCCTCTAGTGTTATATTATCAAAATTCATCATATTTCAGGCGTTGGAGTGTGATTAACAGTAATAAATATTTCTATTAATAATATGAAACCGTATTCTGCATTATTTTTTATTAAAAATACATGTTTGCCCTTATGACAATGGAATTACTTAACTGTTTTTTAGCCTATATCTTCTATTAACTCGCATCACATGAGCCAGAGTTTGTCTCTATGTGAAACTGCACTTGTCACAAAAACATGAAGACCCTTCCACCCGATATCATGTTGAACTCATAACAATGGACACGTCGTGACGGCTGAACAGAGGTGGAGCTATATGGCTTTGTAATAGGTTTGCGAGTGCACAGGACAAATTTTGAGCATGCACACTCCTATGAGCGAGAGCAGGGAGATTTAATAGAGCAGAGTATATTTGAGAGCGCAAGTTCAGTTTTGTGCGAGATCGAAGGAAATCCGCTTGCGAGCTCTCGCATGAAATGCATTCCTTCATGACATTTAATAGTATTATAATGCCATAAATCTACGGTCTTTAAGCTGGACTACGGTCCATTAAGCTAATAATTTTCATTTATCTTGACAATACATTTTTATTGTATTTATGTATCTTTTGATTTTAGTTGGTGAATTTATCATCATTCCCCGCGCCTCCTCTGATAAGCTCTGGGGCCCCCTGGGGAGGCGCGCCTCCCAGTTTGAATACCGTGGTGCTAATGGATGTACTCATGATTTCCCTGCAATTAAAGGAATAGTTCACTCCAAAATGAAAATTCTGTCGTCATTTACTTGCACTCATGTCATTCCAAACTGGTCTGACTTTCTTATTTTGTGGAACACAAAAGGTTTAACACAATTTTACAGAAAGTTACTATTCACTTTTATTGTGTAAATACTGTAAAATGCAGTGAAAGTGAATGGTGACTGAGGATAACATTCTGCCAAACATCTTCCTTTTGTGGTCCACAGAAGGAAGATACAGAATAATGTAAAATTTTCATTTTGGGGTGAACTGTCCCTTTTTTTAAATTTTTTTATTTTTTATCCCCTTTTCTCCCAATTTGGAATGCCCAATTCCCACTACTTAGTAGGTCATCGTGATGGTGCGGTTACTCACCTCAATCCGGGTGGAGGAGGACAAGTCTCAGATGCCTCTGCTTCTGAGACAGTCAATCAGCGCATCTTATCACGTGGCTCGTCGTGCATAACACCGCAGAGACTCTGCATGTGGAGGCTCATGCTATTCTCCACGATCCACACACAACTTACCACGCACCCCATTGAGAGCGAGAACCACTAATCGTGACCACGAGGATGTTAGCCCATGTGACTCTACCCTCCCTAGCAACCGGGCCAATTTGGTTGCTTAGGAGACCTGCCTGGAGTCACTCAACACAAACTCGTGACTCCAGGGGTGGTAGTCAGCATCAATACTCGCTGAGCTAACCAGGCCCCAGGTGAACTGTCCCTTTAAATCACAAACACACTTCAAAATAAAGAGTCTTTCTGTTTGTTTATGAATAAAGGGGTGCTTTGTTTGATTTCACAAAAATATTTCAACACAATGTGGGATTTAAAAGACATCTATCAAAGGTCTAAAACTGATAAGTGGGAATGAATCTGACAATCAATGTTAAACAGATACATCTTAAGAGTTTTTGCCTATGAACATACAATGTAAAACATGGTAACGTGCAATTGCCATTTTAAAGGAATATTCTGGATTCAAACAAGTTAAGCTCTACCAACAGCATTTGTGGCATAATATTGATTACCACAAAAAATAATTTTGACTTGCCCCTCCTTTTCATTAAAAAAAGGAAAAATTTGGGTTACAATGAGGCACATACAACTGAAGTGAATGGGGCCAACTGGTAACTTTAAAGTACTCACTATTTCAAAAATATAGCCACAAGACATAAACAGTATGCGTGTTAACAGTGCTGGAGAGTAACGGAATACATTTAATGGGATTACGTATTTAAAATACAAAATATAAGTAACTGTATTCTACTACAGTTACAGTTTAAATCATCCTGGTTACTTTCGTTAACCTCCCTCCATCAGGGAACGAGAAGTTGTGTCGATGTAGTGACACTAGGGGTCACTCTTGGGAGCCCCAAACACCTCTGATTTTGAAAAAAGGCCAATGGGAATTGGCGAGTGGAATTTGCATGCCACTCCCCCAGACATACGGGTATAAAAGGAGCTGGCTCGCAACCACTCATTCAGGTTTTGTGCTGAGGAGCTGAGACAAGGTCCTGGCCATTTCAGCGGGTAGTTCAATATTGTGGCAAGAGGGACACAAAGTCTCGTTCCCTCCATCAGGGAACGGAGGTTACAAAAGTAACCAGGACATTCCCTATATGTCACTCACTCGACGTTGTGTCGATGTAGTGACACTAGGGGTCCCTATACGAAACGCCACAATAAGCTGAACTGTGTTACGTGGACTGGCGGTGCGAGACGGGCAAACCGCTGTGTGCCTCGTAGCCAGCACACCAGGCCGTCACGTAACCTCCCCCAACGCTCTCATGAGTGTTGAACGGTCCCTTCGGGGACAAGTTGACTGTCCAAAAAATAGGGACAGGCTAGCCCAGCCGTGGCCTCTTTTTCCCTCTTTTCTCCCCAAAAAGAGTGGAATTTGTTTACCGACTGGGGACCATAAGTGTCTATGTCGGGGGTGGTGTCACTCCCAAGGTGAAGACACCGCGGAGACCACACCCCGCCCGGGGTGGGTATTTTGAGTGGAAATACATCACATGGTCTTACCGAGTCTTGTCGGAAGTATATCATGTGGAGAAGTCCCATGGTAGGTCCTACCCAAGGGGGGAGGAGCTCTACAAACATGGTGACCGGGGGCAGAGGAACCTCTGCGCAAGGAAGATGCAGTTTACCGACAGAGAAATGATTTAGTGGAAGATATATCACATGGGGTCACCTATGGGGAACCAGCGCATGTGGAGCACCTACTGCAGTACAGGGTTTAGTTAGCACATGTACTGGGCTGGCAGCGAGTTTCTCCGCAAACTCGTCTGCCACAGGGCTAAGGAGGAAAGTCATCCAGGGATCACAAATTTATGAACACGACTGGGAGTCAAAGCACAGGTCTCCACCTCAGGGGAGGGGCAAGGTGCTGTACGCAAGCGGTACACCTGGCCATCTGTCCCGGAACTTACCTGCTCGTACCTGACAATACACAGGACGAGACTGGCTCAACCCGGAGATTGTAGAACCTCGCAAAGGTGTTGGGTGTTGCCCAGCCCGCAGCTCTGCAGATGTCTGCTAAAGAGGTGCCATTGGTCAGGGCCCAGGAGGCCTCCACACTCCTAGTAGGGTGGGCTCGTAGCCCCATGGGGGGGCGGCACGTCCTGAGCGTGAAATGCCATCATGATTGCGTCAATGACCCAGATGGAGACAGTGCTCCCTTTCCGCTGACCGCCAAAGCAGACAAAGAGCTGCTCGGAGCTTCTAAATAGATGCGTAAAGCACGCACCGGACACAGCAACGCCAAGGCTGGGTCTGCCTCCTCCTGGGGCAGCACTTGCAGGTTCACCACCTGATCCCGGGCAAGCATGGCTGCCAGCTGCGCGTCAGGCTGCGACTGGGTGACCGCACCCGAAGGTGGGAGCCCAGTCGAGTCCTCAGCGTCAGACTGGACAGCCCGCTCTCCGATGCTGCAATCGAGAGCTCATCCACTTCGCGAGCACCGAAAGAGATCACGAACTCGCCCTGAGACGAGCCGGCGATCTCATCCCAGCGGGGCAAATGAGCGTACTGGGGAATGGGAGGTCCATGGGGAGTTACCCGGCGGCGTGGCTCCCATTGGGGTCCCCAAATCGCCCCCAGTGCTAACCGACGCGGCCTCAAACCTGTAGGTAGAAGGACCGAGGAGGGGAGCCGCTGGGGTGGTCTTTCCCTCTAACGAAGGAAAAACCATGCCCGCAACGTTGCCATGGTCACGCTCTCGCAATGAGAACATGACCCGTCCACGAACGCTGTCTTGCGTGGGCAGCGCCGTGATCGTGGCCATCGGAAGCGGAGAGGTAACGACCGCAACCAGGAAATACACACAAACAGAGAGACATCTTTAAAAAGACGCTCTCCGTTAATGCCACTCTTTTAGAAGGGAAAATATACTCTTTCAGTTGGAAGAATATACTCTTTTAGCTGCTGAAGCGCCCAGGGGCATTCTCTGCACTTCACCAGTGCAAGAGGGGGAGAAGCCTCTGTAATGCGCCATAAATCCAACAGCTTTTCGAGGTGAATTGTCTGGGGGAGTGGCATGCAAATTCCATTCCCATTGGCCTTTTTTCAAAATCGGAGGTTTTTGGGGCTCCTAAGAGTGACCCCTAGTGTCACTACATCGACACGTTACTGACCTTGAGTAATCTTACGGAATATGTTACAAATTACATTTTACAGCATGTATTCTGTAATCTGTAGTGGAATACATTTCAAAAGTAACCTTCCAAACCCTGCGTGTTAATATGATTTTAGTGTGTTAAAATCGCTTACTAACCTTTTCTGCGTAAAGTTATAGCCAATTTTACAACTTCGTTGCCATGACGATGTATTAACAAACCATAAAACCCTCAAACAATTGTAAAAATTATGATTTAAACAACTTTACAGCTCAAATAATACACAAGTTTTTTTTTACAGAAAAATGCTTTAATAAAAGTATAAGCTTCACATTCCTGCCTTTTAAACCATCCAGAAATTGGCCCCATTCACTTCAATTGTGCCTCACTGTAACCTTGATTTTTGCTTTATTTAAAGAAAAGGATTTTAAAAAAAAATTTTTATTAATCAACATTATGCCACAAATAGTGTCGACTGAGCTTAACTTGTATTGAACCCGGAATATTCCTTTTACCTCCTGAGACTCACGTGTGACTGCAGTGTGCATTTTCCATTTCTGTTTTTGATTTGTAATTAGTAGTCTCTGATAAACATGCCAAAAAATGTTTAACAGTAAATAGTTTTCATAAAAATGTATGTCCACGTATGTGGACAGTGGGACTAAGTTGTGAAATTGTAAACAATACCAAGTTATAGGGGTCCTGGGTTGCTCAGTGAGTAAAGACACTGACTACCACCCCTGGAGTCGCGAGTTCGAATCCAGGGCGTGCTGAGTGACTCCAGCCAGGTCTCCTAAGCAACCAAATTGGCCCGGTTGCTAGGGAGGGTAGAGTCACATGGGGTTACCTCCTCGTGGTCACTATAATGTGATTCTCGCTCTCGGTGGGGCGCGTGGTGAGTTGTGCGTGGATGCCGCGGAGAATAGCTTGTAGCCTTCACACACGCTACGTCTCCATGGTAATGTGCTCAACAAGCCACGTGACAAGATGCGTGGATTGATGGTCTCAGACGCAGAGGCAACTGAGATTTGTCCTCCGCCACCCGGGTTGAGGCGAGTCACTACGCCACCATGAGGACTTGAGATATCTTTTAAGCTTTACAGAATGTAATAATGTCTTTTAATGTTAATAAAAGTTATTATAAAGGAATATCTATGGTTTACAGTGAAGAAATTATGTGGGTTCTTTTCTGAAATATCTGCAAAACAAGTTTAAACTTGGTTCAGTGAGCCTGTATGATTTTGTTGGACATGTAACAAGTAGATGAATACACATCCTCACATGTTTAACACACTTCTAAAGCCTAAGAATTTGGGTACTTAGAAATGAAAACTACCATCAGACATACAATATGTGTCTTAACTGCTTAAATTATTAACCCACACACAATAAATAATATTTAACTTCAATATGATCATATTCCATATCAAAATTTAATAACAGCTGTTTCGATTTAACAATATTATTCACTGTATTTTCGCTGTATAACATTATTATTTTTATTCACTCATCCTTTCACAAACAGTAGTCCATGTACTGAGGTGGTGGAGACGGGTCCTGTTCCTCCCGTTATATCGTGGAAATTTAAAGAAGCCCTTACCTCCAATAATCTGTGGGAAACAGGGTGTTTCAACCCCCACAAACAGCACTTTTTGGGCAGTTTCAGTGCAATTTGAGTGAAGTGCCCATAGACGGCAGCTCTTTCTGGGCAACCAAAAGAACCCAGAAGGGGTGGGGCGGAGGGTTTGTTTGTAAACAGTAACTTCATATATATATAGGAATGCATTTACTAATGTTAATGAATAGAATCGTATTGTACAGTGATAACAAAATAAAATATAACAAAATGTATATTAAAATGAAGTGAAATGACCCACAGATGTGTTAGGGTTTGAAAGTTATTCAAAATAACTAACGTGATTTTTCTACTTTTAAGGAAATGCAGTGCCAGTGTCCACATACGCTGACGTGCGAAAAATGAACAAATGTTCTAAAGTGGCATATCAAACAAAACTAGAGACTCTACTCTTTACAACCAAAAAGTGCCTCTGGTAAGAGATTTCTTACCAGAGGCGCTTTTGTTGGCACTGCGTCCGTAGGAGATTGAAATCGACGGTATGCTGTTGTGTCACTTGACTCGGTGTAGCAGACGTTTAATCCTTAAATGACAGTCTAGAGTCTTGTGAACAGTATTCAGTCGGTTTTTATTAATTGAAATTATGCGTTTCGTATAGCAAAGCCAAAATACAATGTCCACGCATGTGGACGCAGGGACGCACGAAGTTAAAGATCAATTAATACTTGATATAACCCTTAAAAATTACTTTCATTGGTCAAATCTAATGTTTTCAGGTGGGTTTAGTCATTTTTAGGCTACCTGACAAAACATGTGCATTAGCAGTAGTGTGAATTCACTTGTGTGTTTCTCCTCAGGTGTGGGTCGGTCAGTCCCCCCAGCATACCCACCTCCTTTGGACCCCATGAACCCCGGGCAGTATCTCCTCCCTGACGGCTATGGACAGGCCGACGGATACGAATATGAGCCCAAACGCAGCACATCCCCCTTCTGGCAGAACTTCAGTCGGTTAGCTCCCTTTAAAAAATAAAACACACATCCACCAGGGGTTGAAGACACTGGCCTCTGTATATCTGGAAAGCACTATTCTATTTAAGATATATCCTGCGGACTTTAAGAGGACCGACACAAACTACAGGAGAGAAGATGAACCTCGCTTTACTGGGGTTTACCAGGCATATTTGTTTTACTGGGGTTACGGGGACACCTTGCCGGGCTGGTTGCACAGAGCTCTGCACACTACATATTGTAATTCACTACAATTAAACACACACGATCATACAAACACACAGGTAAAACCCAACCACATTTTATCACTCCTCTTAAAGAGGTTTTAAATTATGAAATAAGAAAAGTCTCTTACGGTTTCTTTTTTCTCCATACACAAATCAAGGGAATGAATTTTTTAAAGCACTAAACCACCATAATGACTCTGCTGTCTAGCGCTGCCCTAGTGTTCCTCCGTGCACTGTGACTATTCGGGGCATTCTCTCACCCAATCTCTCTTTTTCTCTTATACTCCACATTATCATGTGTTTTTAACAGTTCAAACCTGGTGAAAACTCGAGCTTTATTTTTCCTGGACAATTTCTCCTTGGATGGATCCTGCTGCACTCTTTAGTTTGTTTTGCATGAAAATATACACAGTTCATTGCAGATATTTTTATTTGTGTAATTCTGTTCGTACGGGTTGAAGTTTCAAAGAACAGTGTTTCACACTCTGCAAAATGGTCACGCAAGTTGTGGTCTACTGGAAATATGGATATCTCCACAAAATAGCGTTGAAATTCAGAGAAACCAACACATACAAAACAAAAATAGGCGAAAAGTCTTCAGAATCAATCAAGCCTTGGATCATTTTGGTTCGATGGAGCTTTCCGAACCCTGCTAAAACTACAGTTTGGTAATATCAGCTTTAAAGACCAGAGAAACCCGTAAGAGGAACTGTTCTGCCCTCAACAGTCCTGTAGGACTGTAGACCTCTTGTAGCTTGTTTACGTCAGAGCCTTGATAATCCCGAGGTCTCAGTCTTTACCCTCACCACTGTTTCCTCTCTCTCATCGTCAGCACAATCTGACATCAAACCAGGAAACATGATCCGTTGTTTACTGATAATGTGAAAATAATACCATTTCTAAGCCCTGTCTTCATTTTAAGAATCCTCCAAATATCTGTTTTTATGGACGGGATCGATGATCCATGGAATAGGATGACTTTAATCCTGCTGATCAACCTCTGCGTGACGTGCCGATTCATCTCTAACATGCCAAAATAGTCTGGTTGCCAAATTTTCCTCGAACAGGTGCATTGGCATGTGCGAATGCCAACCCCATGAGCTGTTTTATCCATGTGACTTCTCAGGCGAAAATTAAGTCAGTTAAATTTGGTTATCGCTGCTAGGATTAGCATGACATAGCGTTTCCATTTTCCTTTTGTTGTTTTTGATTATCTATATACAGTATATGTATATTTATTTTTTCCCACATTAAAGGGACTTGTGCAAAATTTTATTTATGGTATATTCGGGTTTTGTCTGATAACTTTCAAAAGATAGTATTTAGTCCAATCACAATATTTAAAGTATTGCTATAAATCATTATTATATTATAGTGTGATTTTTTTTTTTTTCCCCATCTTGATCCTCTTTCTATATTTTAGAGTTTCTGCTGGAGTTTTAAAGACCCTTAAGGGCATCAAAAATAAACGTAAGAGGACAGTGTGGAAGAAATATGTCACACGTGTACTAAGTGCCACATGAAACTATTATTATGTTACAAAGGAAAGTATTGGTTTAATATTTTTGATTTGGTGATCTGATTGAAATAAGAACATTATTTCATAATAAACTTAATTATGGATACAACAGAGTTGAACTGAATACATGCTTCTTCTGGTTTTATTTGGTGCCTTCTGTTTACAAAATTGTACAATATTCACAGTGATGCTGGTTGCATTTAAAAAAAAGGAATAATTATATTTAAAGGGTATTTCAAATTAATTACAATATAAATGTTATTAACTTTGTTGAAGGAATATCCACTTTAAAGAGAGCTTATAGAGTGTAATGTAAAGTTGAATTCCCATAGCACTTTAACAACCTTATTGTAGTATCCTGGCAACCACCTACAACACCCAATCAATGTGGCATTGAATTTTGCATTTTGTACGAATCTAGTTAGTTATCAAACAAAGTCATACCTCAAGGCAATGCTTGTTACATTACAGTGAAATCAGTTGTGTAAATATATGTTTGTAAGCTGGCACCTTAGTGTTTTATTCTGAGCAGCTGTTTGATGAAATATTTTGTTGTCCATTTAGAGAGAAAAAAACAAACAGAAATAGGGGCCTGGGTACCTCAGTGGTAAAAGACGCTGGCTATCACCCCTGGAGTTCGCTAGTTCAAATCCCAGGGTGTGATGAGTGACTCCAGCCAGGTCTCTTAAGCAACCAAATTGGCCCGGTTGCTAGGGTGGGTAGAGTCACATGGGGTAACCTCCTCGTGGTTGCTATAATGTGGTTCGTTCTCAGTGGGGCGCGTGGTGTGTTGAGCACAGATGCTGCGGAGAATAGCGTGAAGCCTCCACATGCACTATGTCTCCGTGTCAACGCGCTCAACAAGCCACGTGATAAGATGCGCGGGTTGATGGTCTCAGACACGGAGGCAACTGGGATTCATCCTCTGCCACCCAGATTGAGGCGAATCACTACGTCACCATGAGGATTTAAAAGCACACTGGGAATTGAGCATTCCACACTGGGAATTGAGCAACCCCCAAAAAAACACAGAAGATGGAACTGAGAAAACAGAGTCTTTGAAAAATAGAAATTCATATAAGTTCATATATTCTTGAGATAACGGTACACTAAATGGTTAAACTGGTTTGGCCTCCTCTCTGCAACAGAGTGCCACTCTTTCAGCCGTTTGGGTTCCGGAAGTTTTTTTCCCATTTGTTTTCTTCTGTAGGCTTTTCATAAAATCCTTCATAAAAGAGTTGTAAGCCATGAACCAAACCAACCAAGATAAATCACAACATTACAAACTTTGATTTGAAGCAAAAATGTATTTGAAAATCAGACAAGAAGGCAACAGTAAAAGACTGTGTACTTGCCATCTTTCAAGAGGGCGCGAACTACAAGCAAGGCAATTGATGTAATTGGAATAAAATGACGGAAATATATAAAACTGTTACTTTGTTAATTATAAGTATAGAAACAATATATTTTAGGTTTACTACAAAATATATATATATATATATATATATATATATATATATATACACACACACACACAAATATAAATGTAGTTTGAGGGTGAAGGGAGAGTGACTTGATTGCGTCATTCACAGTGCGTCATGGAAGTAGGCGGTCACACCTGGACTTATTTGGCGGGCTTTGTTGGCCGCAGTTCTCTGATTGGTGGATCTCTCTGCTGGAACATGGGTAGTTGTAGTAGAGTAGTTGTTTACCAGGAATTGCCTGCTATTAAACAGGATTTTAAAACAATGAAGTTGAAATAACGCGAACTGATGGCTTCAACTAAGGCATATACAGTACCATCGATGAACAACCTCAGAGCTCACAGTAGGTCGTCTTTAAAGGTTAATAAGTTACCGTTGAACATCAATTCGTTTATGGAAACAATTTATGGGATTTTTTACTTCCGGAACCTCACTGTTGTTTTATTAATGGTCTTGAGCGAGAGACTTGACACGCGTTAAAAAAATGTTAATAGATAAATGGAAGTGAATGTATATTACACTCAAATTGAATAGAGTAATCTTTGAAAAAAATTAATTAATACAATTCATTTAATTTTGTTAAAGATTGCTCAATTCAATTTGATGGAATTTTGTTATGAAATTGAAATGAAGTGTAAATCTTAAAAACAGTCAAATATTTTTTGTGTAAATTTTTTTTTTAAATAAAGGTGGAGTAGGGATGCAGAAAGAATTGTTGCTGGAGAGATGTGTGAGCCTTTATACAGTACAGTCTAGGGGTGATTTCAAGATTAGATGAATGTGCCTTTCCAGAACTTTGATTTAGAACTATTAATTAATATACACTCACTGAGCACTTTATTAAAAACACTATGGTCCTAATAAAATGTCTGATGTTTCTGCTGATATAGCCCATCCACCTCAAGGTTCTACATGTTTTGTATTCTGAGATGCTATTCTGCTCACTACAATTGTACAGAGGTGTTATCCGAGTTAATGTAGACTTTCTGTCAGCTCAAACAAGTCTGGCCATTCTCTGTTGACGTCTCTCATCTACAAATTAACTGAAGCTCCTGACCCGTATCTGAATTATTTCATGCATTGCACTGCTGTCACACGATTGGATGATTAATCGCATGAATAAGTAGGTGTACAGGTGTTCCTAATTAAGTGCTCAGTGAGTGTATACCACATGTATGTGAAAATTGTAATTCTGAATTTTCCCCTGCCTTTCAGAGAGAGAGAGAGACAGAAAAAAACAGTTTAAAGAAGACTCTTACTGAGTTTTTAAATTTTTTAGTTTATTCAGCTGAATTGTTTTAAAGTGATTTGTGTTCAATATGCATCACAATAATTTATTACCTGCTAATGGATAGACATCCATTGATTCACACAGGTTAGTAAGGTCTCTAAATTTCAGAAACACACACACTCTCTCTATATCACTAACTCATTCACTCTTTTATTTCACTCTCACTCTTGTGTTTTTTTATTACTTCATGAGACACAAAGCGTACACTGAAAAATATCAGAATTGGTGGGAAACGAATGATGTCACAGTGATAATTTCCCATGAGATCTTTATGCTCTTTTCAGTATTGCAAAGGTAAAATTTGACTACCATAAAAATGACATAACAGTGTCATCAGCATAGCATGACATGGCACTAGAATTCTACAACACAAAAATACATACGTAATGCCTCATAAAAGTAAACCAGCCAAAGTCAACAGTAAAAAATACATTCTCACAAATGTTGACATCCCTTCATAACCCTTTTAGGTCAATAATATGACAGTAGTCAAACATTAAACATTCAATATTCACTCAACATTCAGTCTTAAAAAAGAAAAGGCAGATCTACAAGAGTTCCCTTTTAAAAAACAGCTACTTCCTTCAGAGTTTTGACATCTTGATTCTTGAAACTTCCAGTGTGCAATCACAGTGTGTGGTTCCAATAGTCTACAGTGGTCCGACTTTCATGAAAAATATTGTAGTAGAATGAGTCTACGTTAAACATGGTCTCAAGGGTGTTTGAAACCAGTGCAAGAGACACATTCTGTGACACTTTTAAGTGATTGTACACATCATGACATGTAACAATCCCAATATCCACATAAAACTTCATGACACCTTTGAAAATATTTTTTCAGAATTTATAAAGAGGCTATGTGACATCTGTGTCGCATACATCAATGATGTAAAACAGTGTGCTGTTATATTCAGGGAATTATTTCAAAATAAATGTCCCAGGAAGTACCATAAAAATGGCTCTGTACTGTTTTTAGTTTTTCAAATAATCCATAATGAACCCTCAATGAATAAATTATTTGTGTTATAAAAAGTCTCAGATGGAGTGTGTATAAATTTGGTCACAATTTGGTAAATTCGCTAATTCAAGCTCCTGTGAATGTTTTTTTCAAATGCGATTCATGCTATGAGCATTGTTTGGCTCTCATTCTCCATTCAGATTTAAAAAGACTACTTACGTTGTCATGCCAAATACTACCCGCTAAACACCTAACCGATTAGCCTGATAGCATAGCACACCGCTAAATGATTAGCCTGATTGCTTAGAATACCTCTTAACCGATTAGCTTGCAAACCTTTCATACTGTTCTCTTATTGTCTTTTCTTTTCATTTTTTCTTTTTTTTTTTAAACATAATACAGCAAACATTTGTAGAGAGCTTTTTGATCAGGCATTACAAACGGCTAACCCTTGGGGTCCAAGAGGGGTAGGATTTTGACAGTGGGTCTTTTATTCTGGAATAACTTCCTGAATAATCTGCCATTTTGAAGGTTTCACATCCAACTCCTTACTGGGTTGTTTTACTTCTTTTTCACAGCCGTGTAAAGACCAAAATGTACCTGAAATTGTAGCCGATGAGGTCAAGTCAAGTTTTGAACCATGTAATAATTTAAATTGATTCTTTTTTTCCCCCCTGAAGGCTTCAGGTTTTTGACTGACGAACACCCTTCCACTCAATCTTGGTGCTCTGTAAAGCCTGTGTCTTCTTCTCATCCACCTTCACGTAATCCACCTTGTAATCGTCTGCCATCAATGGCTTCTGAAAACATCAAGAATACCATACCAACAAACCATCACAACAGGAACTAACATGGCACATCAGTATCAGAGAAAATAAGGTTCCTGCAAGAAGCATGCATGCAGATTTATGCCATGTCATGTTTAAAGCTGAGTGGTGACAAAGCAACAGTGGCAGGTGCAAGTAATGCTGAATCATTGTTTTTGCTGCCCGAAGACTCATTTTAAAAGAGTAATATAATTTAAATACCATGGAATTTGAATATGGTAATCATACAGTGAACCATACAGTGGGGTTCAAATTCTAAGTTGTAAAAACAAAATTCTTCAGTATAATACAGTTATTAGTTGTTTTTTTTTTATTGTTTTTTTTTACAAATGATATTGTCAGTATAATGTAAGTGAAAAATTTTAACAGTTTGACCTTTTTTTTCAGTGTTTACCACTAACCTTTTGGTCAGGTGAGGGGGAGGCGGAGTTGAAGTCAAGTGACAAGTAATCTAACTTGGAACACCTCATCCAGGGAGTTAGACCAGGGTCCTGAACAAACATGCACACACACTTCCATGTCAATACACAAATATAACCACAGTGCAACACTGACATGTGATATTCGGCTGATTTTCTGATATGAATGCTGTTTTGCATATTAAGGTGAGTAGATGGTGTGGCGCTTCCTAAAGACTTCTCACATTACACAATGAGAGAAATATCTTATACACTTTTTTTAATATGAAATATACTGTATATTACTTGTATTGTCATATGCGGATGCAACAACTACCTTTTATTAAAGGTATACAGATATTTTGGTTTATGTTGTCTTGGACTTACACTGATACAACTTACTCTGGCTTGGATGCAGTATCATTTATAAGCAATAGTTTTAAGTTACCGATGCCATGATAGAAATTCACTTTTCTCTGTCTGCCATGATTAATTTAATCCATGTGTGAAAATGTCCAATAACAGGGTGGCTACTAAGATTAAGCAAGTACTATTTGGCCTGTCATGTGATCCCAACATGGCGGCCCCCATAAAGGGACTCTCTCTATGTCGAATAAAATTGCTTTATTATGCAGCTGATATGACTGGAGTCTTCATCTTATGCCCTTGCTAATGATTATATATACTGTATATATATATATATATATATATATATATATATATATATATAACTCAGCAAAAAAAGAAATGTCCTCTCACTTTCAACTGCTTTTATTTTCATCAAACTTAGCATGTGTAAATATTTGTATGAACATAAAAAGATTCAACAACTAAGACATAAACTGAACAAGTTTCACAGACATGTGACTAACAGAAATGGAATAATGTGTCCCTGAACTAAGGGGGGAACAAAAGTAACAGTCAGTATCTGGTGTGGCCACCAGCTGCATTAAGTACTACAGTGCATCTCCTCTTCATGGACTGCACCAGATTTGCCAGTTCTTGCTGAGAGATGTTACCCCACTCTTCCACCAAGGCACATGCAAGTTCCCCGACATTTCTGGGGGGAAAGGCCCTAGCCCTCACCCTCCGATCCAACAGGTCCCAGACGTGCTCAATGGGATTGAGATCCGGGTTCTTTGCTGGCCATGGCAGAACATTGACATTCCTGTCTTGCAGGAAATCCCACACAGGACAAGCAGTATGGCTGGTGGCATTGTCATGCTGGAGGATCATGTCAGGATGAGCCTGCAGGAAGTGTACCACATGAGGGAGGAGGATGTCTTTCCTGTAACGCACAGCATTGAGATTGCCTGACAACAAGCTCAGTCTGATGATGCTGTGACACACTGCCCCAGATCACGATGGACCCTCCACCTCCAAATCGATCCCACTCCAGAGTACAGGCCTCGGTGTAACGCTCATTCTTTCGACGATAAACGTGAGTCTGACCATCACCCCTGGTGAGACAAAACTGCGACTCGTCAGTGAAGAGCACTTTTTGCTAGTCCTGCTGATCCAGCGAAGGTGAATTTGTGCCCATAGGCAACATTGTTGCAGGTGATGTCTGGTAAGGACCTGCCTTACAACAGGCCTACAAGCCCTCAGTCCAGTCTCTCTCAGCCTATTGCGGACAGTCTGAGCACTGATGGAGGGATTGTGTATTCCTGGTGTAACTCAGGCAATTATTGTTGCCATCCAGTACCTGTCCCGCAGGTGTGATATTCAGATGAACCGATCCAGTGCAGGTGTTGTTACACGTGGTCTGCCACTGCGAAGACGATCAGCTGTCCTTCCTGTCTCCCTGTAGAGCTGTCTTAGGCGTCTCACAGTACGGACATTACAGTTTATTACCACATCTGGCCACATCTGCAGTCCTCATGCCTCCATGCAGCATGCCTAAGGCAAGTTCACGCAGATGAGCAGGGACCCTGGGCATCTTTCTTTTGGTGTTTTTCAGAGTCAGTAGAAAGGTCTCTTTAGTGTCCTAAGTTTTTATAACTGTGACCTTAATTGCCTCCCATCTGTAAGCTGTTAGTGTCTTAATGACCGTTCCACAGGTGCATATTCATTAATTGTTTATGGTTCATTGAACAAGCATGGAAAATATTGTTTAAACCCTTTACAATAAAGAACTGTAAAGTTATTTGGATTTTTACAAAATTATCTTCAAAATACAGTGTCCTGAAAAAGGGACGTTTCTTGTTTTGCCATCACTCCAACACCTTTTCCTTTAGTAATCATGCTAAATTGCTAATTTGGTACTAGAAAATCACTTGCCATTATATCAAACACAATTTAAATCTATTTGGTTCATTAAATGAAGCTTAGCACTGTCTTTGTGTTTGTTTTTGAGTTGCCACAGTATGCAATAGACTGGCATGTCTTAAGGTCACTATTAGGTCAAAAATGACAAAAAATAAACATCTTTCTCAAGAAACTTGTCAGTCAATCATTGTTTTGAGGAATGAAGGCTATTCAATGCTTGAAATTGCCAAAAAACTCAAGATTTCATACAAAGGTGTACACTAAATCTTCGAAGACAAAGGACAACTGGCTCTAACAAGGACAGAAAGAGGTGTGGAAGGTCAGATGTACAACTAAACAAGAGCATAAGTACATCAGAATCTCTAGTTTGAGAAATAGACACCTCACATGTCCTCAGCTGACAGCTTCATTGAATTCTACCCACTCAACACCAGTTCCCTGTCTGTCACTCACTCCACGTTGTGTCAATGTAGTGAGACTAGGGGTTTGATCTTGCGAGCCCCAATCACCTTTGCTTAAAATAGAAAAGGCCAATGAGGATTGGCGAGTGGAATTTGCATGCCACTCTCCGCCCCGGACACAAAATGAAAACTCCAGTCATGTCAGTGGCTGAAAAGTTGGACTGCTTCAATGTTGAGATCACATGACTAGCAGAATATTACTCACTTGATCTCAGTTAGCTCCATATTATTGGACACTTTTGATTGTACTTTTGCAAACAGTGAATTTCTACAGTGGAGAGGTAATCAAAAACCTTTGCTTGTGCATGATTCTGCATACTTGCTAATAGGTGTCAGTGTAAATTCCGAGACGACTGTTGGTCAGCGAACAAATATAAAAACTAAGTGCACCTGTTTAATTAATGTTTAATGAATTGTCTATTTTGTTTGCAACATTTCAAGCTTCGCAGCCCTGCGACCTTACTGTTGTTTTCCTGTTTCTTTTATTTTCTCACTCTTTCTTTTTGCTTGTCTCTCTATTGCCCTCTCGCTTTTCAAAGGGAAACGGAGTGATAAAGGAAGGATGAGTTCAAAAGAAAGTCATGTTACCATCGTTGTTATGCTCTCTTCCTGTTCTGGGCTATTTAAAGCCCACCCCCGCTGCCTGTCCAAAGGAATACACTGAAGTGATGTGCTAGAGACAAAATAAACAAAGACCGGCACAAAAACATGTCAAGATTAAAATACAGGTATACGAACATGGACACTTGTGAAGCGCTATCTTACAATAAGTGTTGGGTAAGTTCCTTAAAAATAGTAATCCACTACAAATTACTAATTTCTCTAAAATGGAAATCAGATTACTTCACTAATTACTTCATTGAAAAAGTAATCACATTACTAAAAACGTCACTTTTAGGTTACTTTTTAAAACACTTTTTCACTCAACAGATTCAAAATAATGTCTATATTTCTTTCTTGTTCATTGTTACACACAAGTCATACACTCAGCACCTCACATTTCTCCTTCACAATGACACGTTATGGGAACAGAATTCATGTATTCTACATAAATAATATATTAGAAATTATCATTAACCTATAATGTACTTATAAGTAATTACATTTATTGAAAGTCTGTAACTGTAATCTGATTACAAGAATTCAAAATTTAATGCATTAAACTACAATTTTTGTCAAAGTAATTAGATTACAGTAACTAATTACTTTGTAATTGGATTACATCCAACACTGCTTACAATTTACAAATAAATATATTTAAACAAGAAAACATTTGTGTCGAAGGGGTTGTGGCACATGGAAGAGGAACGTGGAAAATGTAAGTAAGTAAGATTTAAGATACGAAGACACAAAAATGGAAAGAGAATCAAAGAGACAGAAGTGGCTGAGAAGAGGAGCAGAGTGTTGAGAATCCTTTTGGGGTCATTTTGTTCTGTGATTTTGAGTTTGAGTGTTTCATAGTTCAGTTTTGTGCACATCTCACCTGGGTTCTGTCATGTTGCATGTGAGGGGGACGAGGAACGGACATTCAGAGATTGTGGACAAGCCTCGCAGGTCTAAGGGTGGCGGCCGTGCTGTGGGACCAAACAGAATGCAGAATACTCAAACTCTAATGATCTTCTTCCACTCATTCACACACACACACACACACACAGTTTCACTGAGTTTAATTAGGTATTTCCTCTGTGTGAAGGAGCATGACCTGTAGGAATTCTTTACCTCCACTTAAGACACAATGGTGTCTTTGGTTCATGATTTATGTCTTTACAGACATCACATACTTCCTGTCTCATGTCTGTTTTTGACAAAGATTTGGCAAACACACTTAAAGGGGTAGTTCATCCTAAAATGATAAAAAGAAAGCCGTATGGCTTTGGAATAAAATGAGAGTGACTAAATTATTTTTCATTTAAAAATAATTACATTTTTCCTTTAAACTATTCTAGCTATGTTTGGAATGCAATACTAGCATACTTCATACTATACACTGCATCCTATCTACTATTTAGAAAAAAATAGCATGTAAAACAGTATGCAACAATAAATGTTTGAAACTGTAATATGCCACGTTGTTATATTACCTAAAGGAAAGAAATGCAAAACAAAAGAGGTTAATTTCAGGTCAAGTTTAAGTGTATTTACTATTTTGGGATACAGCAGAGTAGGCTATGGTTGTATAGTAAACATTTTGTCAAATGTTGTAAGTAATCCAGGTATTCCACGCAGAGTTGGGGTCTTGATCTTGTGGTCTTGGTCTCAATACGTCTTGAGACCATATAAACACAGTCTTGGTCTGGATCTTGGTCTCGTTACTCAGTGTCTGGGTCTGGGTCTCAACACTTAAAGTCTTGGTCTGGATCTTGGTCTCGGATTATGGTCTTACTCAAGACCAGCAGTGTATTTACCAATGTACTAAATGTGATAATTATATTAACCGTTAGTTGGCATGGCATCTTCATTACTGAGAATTAATTGTAAGTGCAAGAACTATAATCTAGCAACACAAAGCAACCATTAGTGATGTATGGTTATAACTGCCATGTAGAGGCCATGACTTTACTTGCGGTAGCCGTGGGACCCAATAAGCTTTTACGCTGCGGGAGTTGTAAGTGGAAGTGGCCAGTGTTCTTACGAGTTGTTGGCGGTAGTAGGGCTGCACAAGTATGACTAAAATCTTAATTGAAGATTATTTCCCTTGATATTGTAATCACTATTAATAATATTTATTAATAAAAATTTATTTCATGCCGTATTTTTCATGTAGCTACACATTATTCCGAACAAGCTTAGATAACCTTGCGTTTCTGTGTTTCTGAATTAGTTCATTGCCATTCTATGCATCAGTAAATTACGTTGTTTATAATGAGATCATTCGCGAGAGTGCAGCAGCAGAACTCTAAGTCTAAGAGCTCGCGCTGAGCGGATTTCTTCTGTGCTGGTGACCTATAGGAATTGTTCACACAAAAATGAAAATTCTCTCATCATTTACTCACCCTCATGCCATCTCAGATGTGTATGACTTTCTTTCTTTAGCAGAACACAAACAAGGATTTTTGAAAGAATATTTCAGCTCTGTAGGTCCATAAAATTCAAGTTGAATGGGTGCCAAATTTTTGAAGCTCTAAAAAGCACATTAAGGCAGCATAAAAGTAATCCATAAGACTCCAGTGGATGAATTAATGTTTTCTGAAGTAAAATAGTCAGAAATAGATCAATATTGAAAACTTTTTAATAAAAAGTCACGAGGGTCGAGGTCAAGCTGTCTGTCTCGCTGTAAGAAACACAATTCTCAGTTACCCTGTCAAGGATGAGACCAGAAATCCAAGTGTAAAGACAAAGTTAACAGAATTTATTAACAATAATCAAACACAGCTGAGCTGGCGAAGCGTGAGGGAACCCGGCACCGACTGCAGCGTGGAGATGGAGAGTGTGTTCGTTGGCTTGTGTGCGTTGTGGTAATGTGGATCGCAAATCCGCGAGGAATCCTCTGGAGGAGAGTGTGTTCGTAGGCGTGAACGCGTCATGGTAGTGTGGAGCGGAGATCCGCAAGGAATCCTCTGGAGGAGAATGTTTCATGTGTTCATAGGCGTGAGTGTGTTGTGGCAGTGTAGAGGGAAAACCGATGAGAAATCCTCAGGTGATGAGTCGAGGTGAGCGAAGAAACCAACAGGATGGTAACCGCAATCCAGGCACTGCGGCGAAGACTGGCAACCAATAGAGAAAACACGTAGCAGGACCAACTAGGGAAGAGAGGCGAGGTGAGTAACTACACACACAACAACAATCTAGCAATGAACACAAAACAGAGTGGGGTTAGTTGTCAGGAAACAAACAAGGAGCAGGTGCCGACAGCCAACTGAAAGTTGGCATGATCAGTGTTCTCATGGAAACAATCAAGGTTCCCGTGGAAACACTGATTCCGTGTGCCAGCAGCACCTGAAACACATGAAGGAGTGAACGTAAACACAATAGAACAAACCGGCGGACACACAGAGACCATGACAGTACCCCCTTCAGGGACACCTCCTGGAGTCCCCAGAAGAGTTACCATGACGAAGTCATGGAACTGATCAATGAGGGCACATTCCAGAATGTCCTGAGCCAGGACCCAGCTTCTCTCCTCAGGCCCATAACCCTCCCAGTCCACCAGGTACTGAATCCCTCTGCCCCTGCGTCTGATGTCGAGAAACCGCTTGACGGAATAAGCCGGAGCGCCCTCCACTAAAATGACGTGGAGGTGGGACGGGTGTGGAGGGGATGTAAATTGGACCGAATGACAGGTTTAATTCTGGAGACGTGAAACACGGGATGGATGCGACTGAGGAAGGAGGGCAATTTGAGACGGACTGCCACCAGGCTAATGACCTTCACGATGGAAAAGGTCAGATGAGTTTGAGCCCCAGCTTATGAGAGGGGAGTCGGAGTGGGATGTCTTTGGAAGACAACCAGACCTTCGGCACGCAGACATATGCTGGGGGCTTAGACCGGTGACAGTCCTACGACTTCTTAATGCATGTGCCAGTCCGGAGGAGGGTTTGGGACTATCCGCCAGGTGCTGCGGCACCGTTGAATAAAAGCATGTGCAGACGAGACTTGGGCATCGGGTTCTTGGGCAGGTAACAGAGGGGGTTGTAACCAAGGCAACACTGGAAGGGTGATAGCCCTGTAGATGATGGTAAGGAATTGTAGGCATACTCGACCCAGACTAAATGAGAGCTCCAAGAAGACAGATTACAGGAGGCAACGCAACACAGGGTCTTTTCAAGCTCTTGACTGGTTCGCTCAGGTGAAGAGTCGAGGCGAACAAAGAAACCAACAGGATGCTAACCACAATCCGGGCACTGTGGCGAAGACTGGCAACCAATAAAGAAAACACATAATAGGACCGAATAGGGCAGAGAGAGTGAGGCGAGTAATTACTAGGGCTGCCCCCGACCAAAAATGTTCCTAGTCGACTAGTAGGCATTGATTTAAGCCATTAGTCGACTAGTCGCACGTTTATGATATTAATTTAATTACTTAAATGTATATATTTTGGGGGGCATCAAAAAATGGTTTGAGTTCCAGGGCTGAGAAAGAATGTTATAAGTAACATTGCTAACACTAAACAGAGAAACATTAAACCGCAATAATGAGCCTTTTAAATATAAATTTTACAAGCGCACGCACGAAGCGTGCCCCAGTGACACTGGCAAAAGTGGTAATGATTCTGAATGTGTCGGAAAAACCAGCAAGGAGACTGTCTGAACATTTTGTTAATTTATAGGTTGTGCCAACAGATGTTGATCTCGGAAATCGGCGATGGTCAGAGTGATCGCCAATAGCTGATGCCTTTGACAATGTCAAGATGATATTTGGCTCATTTTCCCATGTATTAAATTATTATTATTATTATTAATATTATTATTAGGCTATTATTATTATAAAATTAATATTACAAATAATTTGCCCGTGGACACACAGACACGCGCTTGAAGAAACATGCTTTATTTTATTAAGAACAGATGACAGAAAAGTATATGCACATGTATGTTTATATGGAGACCTGCAGTCTCGTGGAACACACACATGTAAAAGTTTCTCACTCTTTCTTTGTTCAGTCTTCTAATTTTTTTCATTTTTTTTTTTTTCAAGAACAGTATCATCTATGAGAGTGCTGTAAATGTCCTCAGACATCTCAGCTCAGGAGGTGCTTTGAGTTCAGTTCACTTTATTTCCACAGAGCAGTTTATTGTGATCACAACTCTGCAGCCTATACATCAGTGATTAAAACATAAAATAACCATGATTTATATTTCAGTTATTATCATCATCATTAGTGGAAACGCTGATTCCGCGTGCCAGCACCTGAAACACATGAAGGAGAGAACGTAAACACAATAGAACAAACCGGCGGACTCACAGAGGCCATGATATATCCATGGTTTTAGGAAGTCTGGCGAATCAGTTCTTTCAAACAGTTCTTTTCGATTATTGCCATTGTTTTACATCAGGGTTTGTCTTTTTTATTTCAATCAGAGATGGTCAGTGTTATTTGTCAGTGAAGAACATTCTGTTTGTGCATAGTTGTTTAATAGTTTAATTTTCCAACAATAGTTTTCAATTAAGTTTCCATCTCTCGGTTTAACTTTGATTAACAAAGATGAATTTGGCATTTAATATTAACATGTGAAGCAGCCATTTGTGTTTTGAGTGTTCATTTATGATGCAAAACATCTTAGATAAGTATCCACTAAGAATACATTAAGATCCTATTGGATAAACTGATATTATTTCATTAACAATCTATTAGCATTCCTTTAGGTTTTTTTTCTTCTTTTTAAAAATGATGCCTGCAATAAAGGGCCGTATGACACTTTTTTTTATTTTTTTTATCTTACCTTTATTACGGTATAAGAATAAACAGCTTTGTGACACCTGAGGGGTGGGGTGGTGGGGGAATAAAAGGAATGGGTGTACATGCAGTGAAAATCAGACCAATGCCATGCAGACCTCTACTGTGGTGGACAGCCTAGGAACTACATCTTCTAGGCTGTCCACTAACCAATTCAATTCACTTCACTTCACTTTAGTTGTATTATTTATATAGCTAGGCATTTGGGTTATGAAGGCACCTTGTAAAACTGGACTGTTTTTTTCTATATACGTAGCTGTCTGGAAAATGTCAGAGCCTGCAGTGGTAAAATTTCCATTTGAAAACTTTGAAGAAGATTCTTCAAATACAAATTCAGCATCTGGGTTCATTAAAATTTACTGCCTTGTTCTTGGACTGACAGGTCTGGGTCTTGGTCTTGGGGATAGGTCTTGGTCTGGATCTGGGTCTTGAAGGGTCTAGTCTAGATCTGAGTCTCAAGGGGTCTAGTCTTGGTCTGGGTCTTAGGGGGTGTTTTATTGGTCTGGGTCTTGGAGAGTCTGGTCTTGACTACACCTCTAATTCCACGCATACAGAACATCCACATTGTGAACAGTACACAAACTGCACACTACTTTCTTTCACAAATAGTAAGTACTATGCCCATTGTCTGTCCATATATAGTCAGTTGAAATACCTATAGCCTACATTTAGTCATATATAGTCACTTCAACACTTAAAGTCAAAGCTTGAATAAGAGATTTGGGTTCAGAGTGTGATCATGACATCACTATCCTCTCCAACAGTTTACTTAGCCTCTGCTCTATTTTAACCTCCTCATATTCATCTTCCACATGCGTCACAAGGTCTTTTTTGATCTGGCCTGTCATGAGAATTTTGTCAACTTCTCTATATTATTTTGTCTGATGTAGTTAACATCTCTAGTTTTTATCCAGTAAATTAATACAATTGCTAAGCTACAGCAGTTGCAGCTAACAATAGTGTTTCTAAACACTTAAAATAGCTTTATGTTTACAAAACTATGAAATTACATACTGTTTTTGAGCTACATTTGCGTAACTTCCAATATATATGTAGTGTGTAGAAAAGGTGTTATATATGTAGAGTTTACACTCTTGGCAGGGGACTTTTTTTTCCAATGAGGCAAACAAATTTGGATGAGAAACTAATTGACAGAACAAAAATTTAACAAAACAAATTTGATGAAAAACTAGATCAAATAGTATGAAAAGCACTTGAGGCAGTACCCCAATATTGTGATTGACTGATTACCCTGTCAGTGGGATAATGTCTGCCTATCGTGTTCATAACCAGTCCGCAAATAATCTAAAATGGATCAAACTGGTGGAAATGTATGGACTAATTACAGAGTTTGTATTTTTTTTAGCTCACCCACTCAGATTTTAAATGAACTGAAAATGAAATTGAATTGAATCTGAAATTGAATTGAAATTGATGATCTGTGAGTGAGCCAGTTTTTCACCCAAACAACAGCTAGTAGTAAAAAACAAAAACAAAATGTTTGATACTGTAATAATGCAGTAATTGTTTTTGAAGCAAAGTAAAAAGAGTGTTTTTAAATACACTTGAGTAGACTTTATCTGACTTGGTTTTAATAAATAGTGTAATAATACAAAAAGATGATGGTATTTGTTGCCTGTTGAAAGTGTCAAGTGTAAGATAAATGGTTTTCCATGTGTCGTTAATCCTGAACTCATTTCAAAAATCCATCACATGCCACTGATTCTAAGAATGGTGTAAAACACTGTTTTGGGTGTATAAATCCTATTTTCTAAGTAAATCATTTCTTCTAATGCTGTACAGAACAGCACGCTGTAATACTACGAACACATAGCCTCTGGGTAAACTAAATTGTGACTGTTTTTAGTACCATGTGCTTTGAATGTAAATGATCCTGGTATTTAAAAATTAGTTTTCACTCAAAAACATTTACCCCGCCTTCTGGGTTTAAGGTTGCGGTTGACTGGAGGGGGCTCGATGTCGAGATTCAAAGGCGAGGGCAGCTCTGACTTGCCATTAGTCGGTAGGGAGACAGGCAGAGTGGAGGGGCTCATGGGTATGTAGCCATCTGAGGCAATATCAGAGCAGCTGATTGGTGGAGAGGCCATGGGCACATATGAATCCTCATAATGGTTTTCAGTAACTGCAGTATTCAGAAATATTGGCTAGAGAGAGAGAGAGAGATAAGACTAAGCAAGACATAATGTTACATCTGGTTTCTGTTTCTAAATATTCAAACTACATGTTTATTTAGGGCATCTGTTTAACTTTCTCCAGGTTCATTTGACTATTTTATATTTGAATGTTTATTTACCAGGTTGAGGCTTAGACGTTTGTTCCAGTTTCTTCCAGCATTATCAAACTCTCCTGCAACAATGAAAGTTAGAAAAGGGGCATGAAAACAGAGAATATCAGATAGAACCATAAAGACACATTATGGAAACTTTAATGAGAATAACAGGAAAATGCAATTAACTGCCTTTTTTTATATTTTATCAGTGAATCTCATGTAAACATGTCCAGGTCACAATTCACAGGTCCTAATCTCAGAATGAACATCACATCGAACCTTGAGGCAGATGGTGTTCCTAATAAAGTGCTAAGTGAGTGTGTATATACAGAATCTATACAGTTGTGCTCGAGTTTGCATACCCTTGGAGAATTGGTAATAAATGTACCATTTTTAAAGAAAACATGAGTGAGCAGGCAAAACACATTTCTTTTATTTCTTATGGGATTCATATTCAACTGTAGGTTATAACAGAATGGCACAATCATAAAACAAAACATGGCAACAAAGAAAAAAAATGAAATGACCCCTGTTCAAAAGTCTGCATACCCTTAGTTCTTAATACTGTGTATTGCCCCCTTTAGCATCAATGACAGCGTGCAGTCTTTTGTAATAGTTGTCTATGAGGCCCCAATTTCTTGCAGGTATTATAGCTGCCCATTTGTCTTGGCAAAATGCCTCCAGGTCATGCAAAGTCTTTGGTCGTCTTGCATGAACCGCATGTTTGAGATCTCCCCAGAGTGGCTAGATGATATTAAGGTCAGGAGACTGTGATGGCCACTCCAGAACCTTCACCTTTTTCTGCTGTAACCACTGGAGGGTCAACTTGGCCTTGTGCTTAGGGTCATTGTCGTGCTAGAAAGTCCAAGTGCGTCCCATGCGCAGCTTTCATGCAGAAGAATGCAAATTGTCTGCCAGTATTTTCTGATAACATGCTGCATTCATCTTGCCATCAATTTTCACAAGATTTCCCGTGCCTTTAGAGCTCACACACCCCCAAAACATCAGTGAGCCACCACCATGCTTCACAGTGGGGATGGTATTCTTTTCACTATAGGCCTTGTTGACCCCTCTCCAAACATAGCGCTTATGGTTGTGACCATAAAGCTCTATTATGGTCTCGTCACTCCAAATTACAGTGTGCCAGAAGCTGTGACGCGTGTCAAGGTGTTGTCGGGCATATTGTAACCGGGCTTCTTTGTGGCATTGGCACAGTAAAGGCTTCTTTCTGGCAACTCGACCATGCAGCTCATTTTAGTTCAAGTATCATCGTATTGTGCTCCTTGAAACAACCACACCATCTTTTTCCAGAGCAGCCTGTATTTCTCCTGAGGTTACCTGTGGGTTTTTCTTTGTATCCCAAACAATCCTTCTGGCAGTTGTGGCTGAAATCTTTCTTGGTCTACCTGACCGTGGCTTTGCATCAAGAGATCTCTGAATTTTCCACTTCTTAATGAGTGATTGAACAGTACTGACTGGCATTTTCAAGGCTTTGGATATCTTTTTATCTCCTTTTCCATCTTTATAAAGTTCTATTACCTTGTTACGCAGGTCTTTTGACAGTTCTTTTCTGCTCCCCATGGCTCAGTATCTAGCCTGCTCAGTGCATCCACGTGAGAGCTAACAAACTCATTGACTATTTATACACATGCACTAATTGCAATTTAAAAAGCCACAGGTGTGGGAAATTAACCTTTAATTGCCATTTAAACCTGTGTGTGTCTCCTTGTGTGTCTGTAACAAGGCCAAACATTCAAGGTTATGTAAACTTTTGATCAGAGCCATTTGGGTGATTTCTGTTATCATTATGATTTAAAAAGGAGCCAAACAACTATGTGATGATAAATGGCTTCATATGATCACTATCCTTAAATAAAAGACTCAAAATCAATGCCAAAATTTCACAATTTCTGCCAGGTTATGCAAACTTTTGAGCACAACTGTATATGTGTTATATATACATACACACACAGTTGAAGTCAGAAGTTTACATACACCTTAGCCAAATACATTTAAACTCAGTTTTTCACAATTCCTGACAATTAATCGTAGAAAACATTCCCTGTGTTAGGTCAGTTAGGATCACTACTTTATTTTAAGAATGTGAAATGTCAGAATAAAAATAGAGAAAATTATTTATTCACATTCCCAGTGGATCAGAAGTTTACACACAATTTGTTAGTATTTGGTAGCTGTGGCAGTGGGAGCATGGTCGAGCATCCGTCCGGAGAAAGAGAGAAAGCGGTAAGGGCGCTTACACCTGAGCTAGATTATGTCTAACAACTGTCTCTAATTCCAGTGAGCATGGGGAGAGCGGCATATAAACGGCCACGCCACCAGCAGAGAGGCAGGGAGAGTCTGGCACAAGGGAGCCTACAGTGCTCATGGAAGCTGATGTGTTTATGTTCGTGAAGCTAATGAGTGCCTACGTGCCTCTGAGACTGTTGAGTTTGTGAAGCTGTAAATCATTGAAGTGGCCGATTAAAAGCCTTACCTGAGTCTGGAAAAAACCTGCTTCCCTGTGTCCTCCTTCCCTTCTGTTTGTGGAGTCCTTCACACTGGTGCCGAAACCCGGGTTTGAAGTTGGAGGAAGTACGCCCCATGGAGTCCTCGCAGTTGGCAGAGATCCTCCAGTCCCTTGCCGGCCTACACCAGTCCCACCAACAATCCCTGCTTGAGCTTCGCCAAGACAAAGATTGCTGGTTCTTCAAGATCCTACGAGCTCAAGCAGAGGACCGGCATGCGACCCGGAGCCTCCTCAGCCAGGAGAGAGCCCCAGCCGTGACCCCGGACAACCACAGCCCCCTGCCCCCACCCACGCTCTTGAAGATGGGGGCCAAAAGGAATTAGAGACAGGTGTTAGATATAATCTAGCTCAGGTGTAAGCGCACTTACTGCTTTCTCTCTCTCCGGACAGACACTCGACCACGCCACCGCTGCCACAGCAGCACTGCCTTTAAATTGTTTAACTTGGGTCAAACGTTTTGGGTAGCCTTCCACAAGCTTCTCACAATAAGTTGCTGGAATTTTGGCCCATTCCTCCAGACAGAACTGGTGTAACTGAGTCAGGTTTGTAGGCATCCTTGCTCGTACACGCTTTTTCAGTTCTGCCCACAAATTTTATATCAGATTGAGGTCAGGGCTTTGTGATGGCCACTCCAATACCTTGAATTTGTTATCCTTAAGACATTTTGCCACAACTTTGGGGGTATGCTTGGGGTCATTGTCCATTTGGAAGACCCATTTGCGACCAAGCTTTAACTTCCTGGCTGATGTCTTGAGATGTTGCTTCAATATATACACATAATTTTCCTTCCTCATGATGCCATCTATTTTGTGAAGTGCACCAGTCCCTCCTGAGGCAAAGCACCCCCACAACATGATGCTGCCACCCCCATGCTTCACGGTTGGGATGGTGTTCTTCCGCTTGCAAGCCTCACCCTTTTTCCTCCAAACATAACGATGGTCATTATGGCCAGAAAAAATGTAATCAGACCAGAGGAAATTTCTCCATAAAGTAATATCTTTGTCCCCATATGCACTTGCAAACTGCGGTCTGGCTGTTTATGGTGGTTTTGGAGCACTGGCTTCTCCCTTGCTGAGAAGGCTTCCAGGTTATGTCGATATAGGACTCGTTTTTACTGTGGATATAGATACTTGTCTACCTGTTTCCTCCAGCATCTTCACAAGGTCCTTTGCTGTTCTTCTGGGATTGATTTACACTTTTCACACTAAACTACGTTCATCTCTAGGAGGCAGAATGCGTCTCCTTCCTGAGTTGTATGATGGCTGCATGGTCCCATGGTGTTTATACTTGCATACTATTGTTTGTACAGATGAACATGGTACCTTCAGGCATCTATAAATTGCTCCCGAGGATGAACCAGACTTGTGGAGGTCCACAATTTTTTTTTCTGAGGTCTTGGCTGATTTCTTTTGATTTTCCCATGTTGTCAAGCAAAGAGGCACTGAGTTTGAAGGTAGGCCTTAAAATACATCCATAGGTACACCTCCAATTGACTCCAATTAGCCTATCAGAAGCTAATTTTCTAATTGCCTAAAGGCTTGACATCATTTTCTGGAATTTTCCAAGCTGCTTAAAGGCACAGTTAACTTAGTGTATGTAAACTTCTGACCCACTGGAATTGTGATATAAACAATCTGAAACAATCTTTCTGTAAACAACTGTTGGAAAAATGACTTGTGTCATGCACAAAGTAGATGTCCTAAACTACTTGCCAAACCTATAGTTTTAATGATTTCAACCTAAGTGTATGTAAACTTCTGACTTCAACTGTAGCATTTTAGTAATGAGAATTCTTGGTGTTATATTTGATGCAAATTTGTCATTTGATCCTCATGTAAAAAATACTGTTAAAACATCCTTTTATCATCTCATTGCAAGCCTGCGCCCTATGTTATCATTCTCTGTGGCTGAAAAGCCGATCAATACTTTCGTCTTCTCTCGCATTGATTATTGCAATGCTCTCCTTGCTGGGGTCTCAAAATCTACATTAAATAAATTGCAATATGTCGGCGACCAGAAACCAGACTAGGGCCAGGGGAAGTGATCACATCACTGCTATCTTGAAATCCTTGCACTGGCTCCCTGTCAGTTTTCATGTTGATTTTAAAATTCTTATGCTTACCTACAAGGCTTTGCATGGTTTGGTTCCCCAATATTTGTCTGAGCTTTTAACCCTGTACACCCCAAAGCGCGATCTCCGCTCCTCTAAATCTGGTCTTTTAACTGTTCCTCAGACTCGTTTACGCTCTATGGGTGACAGGGCCTTCTCTTCTTATGCTCCAAAACTATAGAACTCTCTACCCTCAGAACTTAGATAAGTTCGGTCTTTTAGTGAATTTAAATCATGTCTTAAAACTTATTTGATCCTATTTTTTTCAATTAATTTATTAATATTTTATTTACTGTGTTTTATCATTAGCTGTTTCGAGATGCATGTTTATTCTATTTGTATTAAGCTCGGTGTTTTTTTCCTTTCTATGTAAAGCGCCTTGAGAGGCCTCTTTAAAGGCGCTATATATATAATAAAGTTTGTTATTATTATTATTAATTCTATTATAATTATGTGTGCGTGCTCAAGAGTTAATGACAATATATGTTGTGTACATTTGTTAACACAGCTATGTGTTTGTATGTGTGTATGCTGTTCACCTCTCCTAAAATGTTCTGTTCCCGATAATGATGTCCTGCGAGGGAGGAGAGCAGGCTGAACCTGGTTACGCCCAATATCGTCAATCCCGTGGAGATCAGACAGGTGTGTAGGTTTGGGTGGGAGGGGAGGAGGTGTCTGTGGCTCAGATGTATTCACACAGAAGGGCCGATCAAATCTAAATATGTCAGGTGGCCGCCGCAGAGAGATGGGAGAGGAGAGAGAGGAAGAGAGAGAAGAGGAGAGAGAGAGCGGGCCACAGGGGGCACTAAAGGGAGGATCGGATGTCCCGCCCAAAAGGAACAGGGAGGGGAAGGAGTCAATACGTGGGGTCGGGCTAAACACATCCTCTGTGTATTCAGACGAGCTCTGCTCAAAGGAGCGTTCTGAGTTTGAGACACTATCACACCTAGGAAAGAAAAAGAACACAGATACTGTAAACACATAAGAAATATGAATATACACACAAATAGAGACTCAATTTAGAGTATTAACACTTATTTGTTTTTAATCAACAAAATTGTATTTCTTTAAGTACAACCTACTGATGCAAATCTCCTATGGAAAATATACTTCTCTTCAGAGGAAGAGAATATGTGGTTTTGGATACAGACTATTCCTGCTGAATATCCTGGCTACATTTGCATAACAAATTCTACATTCTTTTTTAAATTAAACGTCTTATGAGGAGAAAATAATTGTGTCACACACAGGAATGTTCTGGGGTCAATAAAAGTTAAGCTCAATCAGCAGCATTTGTGGCATAATGCTGGTTACCAAAAAATTATTTAGACTAATCTTTTGTTTATTAAAAAAAGAAGCAAAAATCGCAGATACAGTAAGGTATTTACTCAATGGAATTGAACAGGGCCAGTGTATAAACATTAAAATAGACACTGTTTCAAAAGTAGAGCCACAAGCTGTAAACATTATATGTTTTACCATGATTTTAGTGTAATAAAATTGCTTACTGACCTTATCTGTGTAAAGTTATATCCATACAACTTTGTTGTCATGACAACGTAATGCTGGTAAACCCTGTAACCCCGGTAAGTGATTTTACCACAGCCAAATCATATAGAACAGAAATGTTATCATACTAAAATCATGCTAACATGTGTAATGTTTGTATCTTGTGATACCGTTAAAAGGATTAAGAGAAAGCGGTTTAACGCATCCAGGTTTCTCTCTGGGAATTCAGCTAATGTGGTCATGTAAACACGAGCAGCTTCCTAATGGGCATTTGAAGAGTGTGCATGTGTGTGAACAGACTGAATAACAAATAGGATGGAGCCCACAGTCAGCACAGAGGAAAGAACTCAACATTTCTGGGAGTACAGTGGGAAAAGCACATTCACTATAAACTAAACCCATTTATACACACCAATGTAAAATATCTGTCCCTCACGTTGGTATATGCGCTCAAGTACATTGGGGGAATCCCAGAGTTTTATGTAAGAGGGAAACCCCACTACTGCAGCCCAATTCTGCTGCAGGTGGTGATGCAAAGTTAAGGAAACAAAAACAGCAACTACTCTGGAATATCTGGAAATAAAGCGAAGCAACAGAGAATAAAATAGCAAAGTCTTTCTCGGATGCCATGTTTGTTATTTACACAAGTGTCATGGGGAAATGCGCTGCTGTGGAGAAAGCTGCTTAAACCAGAACACTACTTTCTTGCTATAAGTCGCTTTCTTGCAATAAGGCGCTTTCTGGTGTCCACAGTCAGTTTTAAAGTGAACATGAAATCAAAATGGTCTCTGTTTCTTTCTTTTTTTTTTTTAACACACAATCCAGGTATTTTAATGTGAATAATTCATTGGAGAACATTATACTTATCTTTCATCAAACTGTAATACTCCCCCTCTGAAACAACTTCCAAGAACTCTTAATTTTCAACCTCTTCCCTCCAACCACTAGTCATACAAACCACTTTTTTTTATCCAATTATTTACAGATGGATAAAATAAAGTCCCGGCCAACATTTTTTTCTCATTGAATATATCCCGTTTCACTCGAAAATACATCACATTACACAACCATTTTACGTAATGTTCTGATATCCTGGACTTTGCTTTGAATTACAAATCTGATGTTTAAAATTATGTTTAAGGCAAGTTAAGTAGATCAGGAACACAGTTCATTCCAAGACTTTTAAATCAGAATTCCACCTGGGTAGCTCAGCAAGTAAAGACGCTGACTACCACTCCTGGTGACGCAAGTTCGAATCCAGGGCGGCTTCCTAAGCAAACAGTTGGCACGGTTGCTAGGGTGGATAGAGTCACATTGAGTTAACTTCCTCGTGGTCGCTATAATGTGGTTCTCACTCTCAGTGGGGCACGTGGTGAGTTGTGCGTGGATGCAGTGGAGAATAGCGTGAGCTTCCACACATGCTACGTCTCTGCGTTAACGTGCTCAACAAGCCACGTGATAAGATGCGTGGGTTGACGGTCTCAGACGTGGAGGCAACTGAGTTTCCTCCTCCGCCACCCAGATTGAGGTGAGTCACTATGCCACCAGGAGGACTTAGCATGCATTGGGAATTGGGCATGTGAAATTGGGGAGAAAATGGGAGAAGAAAAAAAAACTCAGATTTCCAGGAACAAGTTTTACTCTGCAAAACTTGCTATGTTATTCAGTTAATCTATACTATAACTACAGTAGAAGCCGCCTTAAAGACACTTCGGTATTCATAACATTAGTGGTCCATGGCATTTAAAAAAATCAAGGTGGGTTTTTAACATAAACCATTAAGTCTCTACTTTACATGCAGGTTCCACTGTGTGTTATGCTGCAATGACCAAGATCAAAAGATTTCACTGAAGCAAGAAGCATGAGAGATTTTCTATTCTCATTTCTTCTCTCGGTCACCATTTATTAAATCAGATTAAAGAAAAACCTGATAGCCTACTGCCATTTGGAATGAATCTAATTTCCGTGTTGAGATTAACAAGTAATTATTATTTGTATAACGTGTAATCAGAAGATATTTGGTGGGCCTTGCCTGACGATGCTCTTCACGCCCGTCTCACACTGAGAGAGGAAGAGGTAGTCAAGTGGTGGGCTGATCTCTGATTCGCTGGGCCTGTCGAAGACAGCGTGGTTGTCGACAGTAACTGTGCCCTGATTGGCCTCAAGAGAAACATGAGGAGAGAGGGCTGGAGAGGGCTGCTGGGAAGAGGGAGTGCGATTAAGACTGTCCACTGATTCTATCAGAGAGAGAGAGAGAGAGAGAGAGAGAGAGAGAGACATAGAGAGAGATTTGCTTTGATACCTTGATTTATCTGTACTTTTTACTTTTATTTTACATGTGAAGAAGAAAACATAAAAAAGAGATGAATAACCATACTTCAAACATTAAAGAAAACATTCTGTCATTTTGATTAAAACCTATATGACATTCTTTCTTGCGTGAAACACAGAAGATGTTAGCAGAATGTTAGACACAAATCTCTTTCTCTTCCTGTTTAGACTCAACATTGCATTAGTAGTGGGCAGATGTTGATAAACCTCTCAATCCCACAGATGACTGAAGGATGTGAAGGTCACGTTACTTGCACTACAAACACATGACATGTTCGTGCTTGATTTGTTTTAAAAAGCAAGCAAAAATGTTTTTGTAAGGTGGAACTACTGAAATTAAATCATGCAGAAAAATGTCCTTGTCATATGCATGTCTCTTTTGTGCAGTTTTCAGGGTCATATCTACAGTCAGTGACCTCAAAAAGTTTTTTGACATCTAAGCCATACTTAAATACATATGATTGTTTTTGCATTCAATACAAAATATCAAACCAACTGAAATTTGTTTTGTAAGATTTTTTTAAAAGCAAAATATTTCACAAAAATAGTTTTTTAGGTTTAAAATTATTTAACGATAGACATCAAAATTCAAAATTAAGACCAAAAGTCAACACTTTCTGGATCTAAAACTTTATGGAACATATCCATAATTAATGTGATGAACTCCACCTGTGGTTACTCTGCTAGGATTATAGTATTTAAACATGAGGGGAGTTGACTTCATACATCTACAAAAAAAATTAACCTTGGGAAAAGTTGGTTAATGAAAAAATGAAAGGTGAAGTCTGAGAAAAGCACTAGCATGATTTGTTTTCAGATGCTACATGGTTTGATATTTTCTTGTCTTTGCAAAATAATCTCTCATTTTGTGAAAATATCATATCAGTGGCTTAATTAAAGGTGCACCCACAATTTTTTTCCACATTAAAAAAGTTTAACTCCCTAAGACATAAATTGTAATTTTGCAATATATGTAGGAAATCATGACCACTCACATTAAAGTGAAGACACCAGTCATATCAGTAACCTTATAAAAGCTGTTTTATTCTACATGGAGAGGGTCTGCACATGGGGGCTGCCATGTTAGAATCAAATGACCAGCCGAATTCTACTCGCTCAATCTCAGTAACCATCCTGTTATTTGACACTTTCACTCATTGATTTAATCATGGCAGACTGTGAATATTAAATTTCTACAATGGTACCTGAAACTGAAAACTATTGATTTTAAATGATGCTGCATCCAAGCCGCTAGGTGTCAGTGTAAATCCAAGATGATACGAAGACAAAAGTTACTGAGTGCACCTTTAAATGGACAGTTAAAAATACTCCAAATAGTTTTAATTGACTATAAACTGAGGTTGCCTCAGTTTGTTGAATCATGGCTGAAATTCTGATATGTGACTCTGACCTGCTGATTGCTTGAAAGGCCTTTTGAGTAATGTAGAGGTAATGTTGTATGTAAACAGCAGTAGATAACCGACTTTTGATCATGCTGTATCAAGTAGGATAATCTGAGGGGAATAATGTGGGATCACCCAAATATTGCTTCTTTGCTCTGCTGTAAAGACCAGTTTAGATAAGCACTATTTTCAAACTGGATAATGCTGGTAAGTGCTGGTCTAACTAGTGGACAAGCATAGCCAGGTTGTTCACCATCAAAAAAAAAAAAAAGAAAAATTGCTGGTCAACCAGCTTCATCAAAAAGACCAAAGTGTCTGACCAGCATTTTTTTTGCTGGTGAACAACCTGCCTATATTGGTCCACTAGTTAGACCAACACTAACCAGCATTAACCAGCTAAGAGAGGCTTGTTGGTTCAGCTAGCTGAAGGAATATTCCTGTTCAATACAAGTTAGGCTCAATCAACAGCATTGTTGCATAATGTTGATTACAACTCAAAATTATTTAGACACGTCCCTCCTTTGCTTTAAAAAGAAGCAAAAAATCAAGGTTACAATGTGGCACTTACAATGGAAGTAAATTGGGCCAATTTTTGAGGGTTTAAAGGCAGAAATGTGAAGCTTATAATTTTATAAAAGCACTTACATCTGTTAAAACTCTATTATTTGAGCTGTAAAGTTGTTTAAATGGTTATTTCTACAGTCGTTTTAAGGGTTTTAGAGTTTGTTGACTTGACATCATTGTAAAATTGGCTATTTACACAGTAAAGGCTAGTGAGCGATTTTAGCACACTAAAATTATGTTAACACGCATGTTGTTTATGTCTTGTCTTGTGGCTATACTTTTGAAATAGTGAGTGTATAAACATTTACAGATTGGCCCCCATTCGCTTCCATTGTAAGTGCCTCTTGTAACCTAGATTTTTCTAACCTAGAAAAGGAGGGGCAAGTCAAGTTTATTTTTTGTGGTAATCAATATTATGCTACAAATGCTGCTGACTGAGCTTAACTTGTATTGAACCCAGAATATTCCTTTAAGAAGCCTGGCAGGGACACCAGCATACTGGCATCCAAACCAAAATAAACTCAGCAAAAAAAGAAACATCCTCTCACTTTCACCTGCTTTTATTTTCAGCAAACTTAACATGTGTAAATATTTGTATGAACATAAAAAGATTCAACAACTATGACATAAACTGAACAAGTTTCACAGACATGTGACTAACAGAAATGGAATAATGTATCCCTGAACAAAGGGAGGGTCAAAAGTAACAGTCAGTATCTGGTGTGGCCACCAGCTGCGTTAAGTACTGCAGTGCATCTCCTCCTCATGGACTGCACCAGATTTGCCAGTTCTTGCTGTGAGATGTTACCCCACTCTTCCACCAAGACACTTGCAAGTTCCCGGACATTTCTGGGGGGAATGGCCCTAGCCCTCAACCTCCGATCCAACAGGTCCCAGACTTGCTCAATGGGATTGAGATCCGGGTTCTTCACTGGCCATGGCAGAACACTGACATTCCTGGCTTGCAGGAAATCCCACACAGAACGATTAGTATGGCTGGTAGCATTGTCATGCTGGAGGATCATGTCAGGATGAGCCTGCAGGAAGGGTACCACATGAGGGAGGAGGATGTCTTCCCTGTAACACAGAGCATTGAGATTGCCTGCAATGACAACAAGCTCAGTCCGATTATGCTGTGACACACCACCCCAGACCATGATGGATCCTCCACCTCCAAACCAATCCCACTCCAGAGTACAGGCCTCAGTGTAACGCTCATTCCTTCAACAATAAATGCGAGTCCGACCATCATCCCTGGTGAGACAAAACTGCGACTCGTCAGTGAAGAGCACTTTTTGCCAGTCCTGTCTGGTCCAGCGAAGGCAAGTTTGTGCCCATAGGCGACGTTATTGTTGCTGATGATGTCTGGTAAGGACCTGCCTTACAACAGGCCTACAAGCCCTCAGTTCAGCCTCTCTCAGCCTATTGCGGACAGTCTGAGCACTGATGGAGGGATTGTGCATTCCTGGTGTAACTCGGGCAGTTGTTGTTGCAGTCCTGTACCTGTCCCGCAGGTGACCTGTGCCGGTGTTGTTACACGTGGTCTGCCACTGCGAGGACGATCGGCTGTCTCCCTGTAGCACTGTCTTAGGTGTCTCACAGTACAGACATTGCAATTTATTGCCCTGGCCACATCTGCAGTCCTCATGCCTCCATGCAGCATGCCTAAGGCACGTTCACGCAGATGAGCAGGGACCCTGGGCATCTTTTTTTTTTTGGTGTTTTTCAGAGTCAGTAGAAAGGTCTCTTTAGTGTCCTAAGTTTTTATAACTGTGACCTTAATTGCCTACCTTCTGCTAGCTGTTAGTGTCTTAACGACTGTTCCACAGGTGCATGTTCATTAATTGTTTATGGTTCATTGAACAAGCATGGAAAACATTGTTTAAACCCTTTACAATAAAGATCTGTTAAGTTAT
The DNA here is from genome assembly GCF_019703515.2 of Myxocyprinus asiaticus. Lineage (NCBI taxonomy): Eukaryota > Metazoa > Chordata > Actinopteri > Cypriniformes > Catostomidae > Myxocyprinus > Myxocyprinus asiaticus. The sequence continues at coordinate 16,648,633 of NC_059346.1, read as the reverse complement.
TTGGATTTTTACAAAATTATCTTTACAGTGTCCTGAAAAAGGGACGTTTCTTTTTTGCTGAGTTTATATACTGGTGACTGATGCCTGCTATTGGGTACCTGACATTTTAAAACAAAAAAGATGTCACAACGGGTCAATATCCACATCCCTGGATGAAGTGTGTCCGAAATCTATTCATACTACTCGCATGCATACCTAAAGAATGTAGTATTTTACCGGCAAAGAAGTGCGTCCTACATCAAATACAGTACAGACTCTGACAGTACATGGTTTCGGACGCAGGGGTAATGTTTTGTGAGAAACCTTTATTTTTATGTAGATAAACAGTACAACTGCAATTTATGGTTGTTAAGTTACTGAGACTGGGTGGCAACAGAGCTGTAGTGAGCAGTTGTCATGGTGATGGGGTCAAAAGGACAGAAGAGATACAACAAGCTGTTGTCATGGCAATGGGTCATGGTGACATGGTGTCCGGTTGTCATGGTGACAGGGACGACAGGGACAGTAGAGATAGAGTAAGGGTTGTCATGGTGATGGGGCCACAGACAGAGTTGAGACAGGGTGACTGGTTGTCATGGTAACAATGTCAGAGGGAGAGTAGAGATATGGACAGTATCTGTGTCTCGTTTCGAAGGCTAGACAGGACACGTCCTTTGAAGGCTGCAGTATACCGAGCATCCTCCTTTAAACAAGCCTTGTTTAAATGAGACGGCCTTCGTAGGACAAATGGAAATGGAATGTAACATGGTTGCTATGACAGCACGCCACTCTTTATCAAGCGTGAGCACTTTGAGTGAGAAGGGAACATAGTCCCTTTGGAAGGGAATGTATGAGGTTAATTTTAGGAGAGTTATAATGATGTAAAAAGAAAAGAAAATAGATTTTACATGTGTACTTTTAGTCTAGTACTTTATTTTAATTATATATTAATATAATTATACATATTATATACTCTGCACCCATCTACTGAGGTACTTCAACTTGGGAATTAACATTACTTACGTTTGAACATCATATTTACGGGCAAATTGGCGTTATTTTTTTTTAGATATTTCCGTTCAAGCAAAGAATTGTGGGTTGTGAGTGCCCATGAAGGATACACCTCTTACATCCTCTGAATTCCCGTGAAAGAAGGTCGCATTCGAAGGCTGCATTCGAAGTGTCCTACTCGCTTTTATGAAATGAGACAGCCTCGATGACATATGTGGCCGACAAATGTGACCTCTGGAGGATGCAGCCTTCCAAACGAGACACAACCAGTGTCTTTTTACGTACTGTCAGAGTACATACTGCATTTGATGAAGAATGTACTTCTCTGTCATTAAAATAGTACGTTCTTTAGGTATGCAGGTGAGTAGTGTGAATACATCATCTGGGAACATTGGCATTGTCCAGTGATCCGAACAACTACGAGTCAGGGATTCGTTGTTAAGTCAGAAACAAAATATGGAAGAAGCCAAACTTAAACAAATACACAATGAACGACTGTAAAAGATCTTTTTCTGTTGTACCAGTGAATAAGAGTAAGTGAATACACTAGGGATGTCATAAAATATCGATGTACAGATTATTGATCAGCAGGGGTGTAAAGTAACTAATTACAAATTACGTTACAGTAATTAATTAGTTTCCCCAGAAATTGTACTTTAAGTAGTTTTTTTATACTTTTACTTGAGTACATTTTAAGTGCTGTAACTGTACTTTTACTGCGCTATTTTCCCTCCGTCTGTGTTCGCTACTTCCCTGACTTGATTTTATTTTTATCCATCAACGTGATTGGCTATGACTCCCGTCAAATCAAAGCACCCATAGAAAATGTTAACAGCAGTTGTAGATCTGGCGCCCACTGTTATGGATGTGGACTATGCCTCAAACAGCAGTTCAACACCTGAAAGGCTTTTTGCAGTGAAGAAGACCAATTGCTTGATTGTGTCATTTGAATTTAGCTCGCTCAAGTCAGATATCAGCATTAATTCTGCCTCTAATTTGAAGAAACATATCGAGGTAAATTTCATATTTCTGCTAACTAAATTCGTAGCCTGTAATTTAGCTATCTATCACTGAGATTATTGGGTTGCTGTGAGAGATTAATGCAATGTTATCAATAGGGCTGGGTGATAAAACGATCTCAATGTTTATCGGAAAAAAAAGAGATGTCCTAGATATCGATGATAAACTTTTGAGTATTTTCTATAATTAGCCTATATGTTCTACATCTAGACCAGGGGTGTTCATTACATCGATCGCGATAGCAAGATCACCATTGGTTGGTTGATCTAGATAAAATATAAAAGATTGTCTTTTTATTTCCTGGCGTCTCTAGCTGTGTGCTCTTTGACTGACAGGTGGCTAATGTTGTTTGCGTTTCACATGCGTGTTCTGAGAGCGCTAATGCTGCCTAAACGATAAAATGGTGAGACATTAATGTAAATGCAGTCGGTTATGTCTAAAGTGAACGTAAACAGTGAAAAAAAACAAAATATTTGTATCTAAATGTAGGACCTGAATTGTAACAGAAGACAGCACTGTCTGGTATGTCATTTAAAGGCTATTAATCAAACAACAATAACAAAAAAATGAGAAAACCCCTCACTACGTTTGGCTGAATAACTTTAGTAGCTTTAAAAGTATGAATTTATTATAATAAAACAGTGACATTTTTAATAATAATAATAATTTTTAATAATATTGTTAGTTTTTTAATAATACCAACCAATGATGTAGAGAGTGTGTTCATTTGTATAATAAATTACCCGGAAAGTAGAGATGATAAAATAATTTATAATTATGCCTTTACCAGGTTTTTTCTAATGGATGATAAAAAAGTATCAACCTTTGTAGAGTAATACTTCAGGCAAAGTAGTCCCATCAGTCACAAATACACTTCAGAAAATTGTGCATCATGCATTAGAATGAGAACACAGCTCTCGGCTTAAGATTCTAGAACTAAATCAATGTGGAACATTGTATCTCAAAAGGAGTACAATGTGGCCCCCCCCATGTACATCTTAAAGAATAGTTCACCCCAAAATTCTCTTATTAATTCACACTCATGCCATCCCAGATGTGTATGACTTTCTTTCTTCAGCAGAACACAAATAAATATTTTTAGAAGAAAATCTCAGCTCTGTAGGTCCTCACAATGCAAGTGAATGGGTGCCAACATTTTGATGCTCCAAAAAGCATAACAGTAATCTATACAACTCCAGTGGTTAAATCCATGACTTCAGAAGTGATATGATAGATGTGGATGAGACACAGATCTTTTCTCTGCCTAGTAGTTAGCGATATGCATGAAGAATGCGAATCACCAAAAACACAAGAAGAATGTGAAAGTGAAAGTTAAAGTGGAGATTAACTGAACAGGGAGAACAATGTATAGTAAAAATGGACTTAAATATTGACCTGTTTCTCACACACACCTATCATATTGCTTCTGATGACACTGATTTAACCACTGGAGTCACATGCATTAGGCTACTTTTATGCTGACTTATGTGATTTTTGGAGCTTCAAAATGCTGGCACCCATTCACTTGCATTGTATGGACCAAAAGAGCCGAGATTCTTCTAAAAATCTTCATTTGTGTTCTGCTGAAGAAAGAAAGTCATACACATCCAGGATGGCATATAAAGGTGAGTAAATGATGAGAAAATTTTCATTTTTGGGTGAATTATTCCGTTAAAGCCCGATGTGGCCCCTGAACCAAACAACTTTTCCCACCCCTGCTCTATCTCCTCTATTGTGCAGGACATGACGTGCCAAGTGACCCTGCTTTTTTAGCATTTTTTGCATTCCTTGCATTGTTTTGAACATGTTTTATGTGCAACAATAACTCGCTTTGTCGGCATTAAGGGCATTTTAGACCCTACACATAAACTAATTTTAATGTAATTGTTTCATACATTATGATTTAAAATGGTGATCAGTTTACTGAAAATAACTTTTTCAGCTTTTCATTTCTGTAATCATGTCACCCTTTTATTGTTTTGGAGTCAGATTCATGTAGTGTTTATCATAGAAAAGTGATGTATTTTAAAAGTTGGCAGTCAAAAATATCTATAGAATACCTATATTTTTTTATTCTTTCTGGCAATGAAAAACCATAAAAGGGAATGTAAATTATGGTATGTGTGCTACATTTCGAAATTGCAGCAGACAGTGTTTATTATAATGTGGCATAGCTTTCGCAACTCAGTACTCAGTACTCACTACTCATGAGTACTTTTAAATGAGCTACTCTTTTACTCTTACTTGAGTAGATTTTAGGACTAGTACTTTTACTCAACTGGCACAACATTTTTTGGGAAGTAACAGTACTTTTACTTGAGTATGATTTTTCAGTACTCTTTCCACCCTTGATTATTGGCACATTAATTTATTGATATATTTTTGAGGCATCGATATATTAACATCAGCCGACATTTAAATTAGAAGCCTAAGTTGTGTGCTTTTAATTCACTGCCAGTTGCCTTCCATTCATTGTAGTCTGACGTAAAAGTTTTGGGAGACCACAAGGGGGCGACATAACATTCACTGAAGCCGGTCGGGGCACGGACAAGGCACAGATATCACACACACATTAGGTTTTTGTACATCTTCAAGAATGAACAAACTGACATTAATGAGTTTCCAGGTTAGTGTATGAAACTGGTGCAAACTGTATGAATAAAAATGGTGACATTTATTATGCAATTTCTCAGTATGTAGCATTGAATATGTCTTTCATTCAAGCTGTCAAACCACAAAAAGACATACTTGTAACTGAAAATACACTGTGTAGGCTCTATGAAAAATACTTATACACAATATATCATCCAGTAATGACTAGAGTAAATAATCTATGTTCTTTGATAATGATTTGTGTCAAAGTTAATTGAAAACTATTTGACTTAAGCTCTGTGGCACTGCAGAAATTTTAACAGACTCTGGAGACGGCCAGCCCGCGTGTGTGCGTATGTACCTTCATAGAAAATATTTGTTTCTAATTTTAGAATGCGCCATTTTGTCTGACGCGTCCCCACTTTAATTAACCATGCCGCTCACACTTTAACAAAGTTGTGTTGAGAAATATGTTTGAAAAGACAAAGACTATTGTGCAACGAGCAGCCCTATTTATATCTGAAACAAAAAATCCTGATATACTCTATATCGATAATCATCGGGAAAATCTTCAGATTATCTATACGTGAAAACAGCATCAGTCCCAAGCCTAGAATACACCTGCATCACTTTTACATAACCTATATGATTTATTCAAAACCAGCTGAAAGGAGCTGCATGACTTGCGGTTCTCCGCCATTTTTTATAATTCAGTGTTTTAAATGTGCTGTCTCCACAGCCCCCCTGGCATTATGGGATAGTAAGGTGTCCAGCGAATGCACACTTCAGAATCTCGGTGGATGTAGTAAGTCATCCGGGTATTGCTCGCCTACTGTTTTATGAATACTGAGGATTAGGATACCCTACTCCATTGACATAGTACCGTTGTAGGGTGTATCATACTACCACCAGCATATAGTAGGGAAGTATGCATATTTGACGCAGCCATGGTGACCGGTTGTCATTATGACAGCATAAGAGGGAAAATAAAATACATTGAGCTGTTGTCATGGTGATGGTTTCAGAGGGAGTTTAGAGCTGACAGTGTTCTGTAACTTGTGGCCCTAGCAGAGATCAACATTTGAGTTTAAAAAAAAAGTTCACACAAAAGTCTCGTTTTAAGAGAACCCCATACAGTTTTGTTTTATTTTTTATTGTCTTGACACATGGTCCAAAGCAGGATCTGAAACTGCAGCCCTCCAGGTGTGAAGAAAATCTGTCTGATGCTTTTTGTCCCCAAAACTACACTCCCTGTTTGAACAATATGTCCAACAATCACTGGCATAAGCAGTTCTGGGTAGATTACTTCTGGTACTGATTATATATTGACACGATTTAAATTGTAATCAGTAATGTAATCCTTTATACTTTTGGATTACTTATTACATATTTTGATGAAAATCTAATCATTAATATTAAATGTATTAAGTACCAACTCATTTAATTAAACATTAGTAAAACATGTATATTATATAATATACAGTACATATATAAACATATATACAGAACCTCCAAGTGCTTCTTAAGATTGGACGTGGAGTCTTTTTCAATGAAAATAATTTTTGTAAGGCACTGAATTGCTGTTATTTTCCCCCTGTCTCCTTTTGAAAGTAAAGTTATTTTTGCATGTGGTATAATGAGGAACAGGACCGCACTGTCTTCAAATTATATAGTGCTACCTGGCTATGCCTGTAATCCATAAAAAATAACTGTAATCTGATTATGCACATTATAAAATGTAATATAATAATCCAATTACATGTACTCATTTTTTATAATTTTATTACGTAATACAGTTTACATGTAATTTGTTACTACCCAAGCAGTGGGCGTTAGTGACATGAAGGCATCTGAAGAGATCTGTGTGTATAGAGGAGAGCACGGCAAGCATGTTGATCTTTATATACACACTCTATCTTTCACAATCGGCCTTTCCCAGTTAGAGGCGTGTGCAACCGTCTAATGTGTTTTGTATTAAACAGAAGCTATGTGTGTGTCTGAAACCCTCCCTGATGCTGTATCACTCATCTTTCCAAGTAATGTGTAACTTGTGGTTTCTCTCTCTCTCTCTGTGTGTTTTTTGTATTTCACAACAGTCATGTTAAAGAGACAGTTCACCCAAAAATGAAACTTCTGACATAATTTATTTACCCTCATGTCGTTCCAAATTCATACTACTTATTTTAGGCAGAATGTTAGGGATTGACAGCCTCAGTCAACATTCACTTTAATTACGTGGAAAACATGCTAACTGACTGAGGCTAACTTTCTGCCTTACATCTCCTTTTGTGCTCCACAGAAAAAAGACAGGGTTTGAAACGACATTAAGGTAAATAAATGATGAAAAATCTATCCCTTTAAATGTTAACCTTATTGCAGGGTCTCATAATCATTATCAGAACAGCTTTAATAAAATAATAAACTTTGAAACATTTACATATTTTCTTGCTCTAATAGTAGTCATCTACACTGTGGGAGTGACACTAACTGTTTGCTACACTGCTGTAGTCAAAGATATGGGATGCTAAGTGCCGCCTGCTTATGGGCTGTCTTCAGCATGACCGACGTGTGTGTGTGTGTGTGTGTGCTGTCTGAACTCTGTGACACAGCTGCTCTGCAGACTATTGGAAATAGAGGAAGAGAGATGGAGGAATGGAACAGAATATTAAAATAAGACGTCACCTAAATTACAGCATTTCTCTCACTCTTGGATTCTCTCTGCATCTCCCAGTCTCTGCATCTCTCTCTGAAGAAAGATCACGTGGTTAATTATTTCCCTGTCAGTTTATTCATTATAAAACTGCAGTTAGAGGAATTTGAATCTTTAGGTTTATCAAGATATCTGGTGTAGTGAAGGGGATGATCGTTTGCTCTTTTTAGGTGGCATTTTCCAATCAAGGGTTTTTTCTGTTTTAGCTCATCTGTTGCACTTTCCTTTCTCATTAGCCCACGCTTTTACGCATTGTTATATATTCATGCTGTGGTTACTGCAGAAGATAAATTATATTAATTATAAATTAGATATTATTTTAAAATAGGATTTAAACTTTTGGTTCTTATATATATATATATATATATATATATATATAGTTGGAAAAAGTTATAGCTAGAAAAATGTGGTATGTAATCGTGACACACCGCAGGCTGGACCCAAACCTGCATCACCAGCATGAGCACCACAACTCACTGTGTCTGGAACACATGTATTTATTTACCACTGCAAAATGTCTCCAATAATGTAAAATATATATTTCCCTGTATACCTTGCTGTTAGTGCATCACCTGAAAGTGTCTCTTTACCTGTCACTCATAACTCATCACTGCTCAGGTATGAATCAGGTGATTTTCCATAACATCTGTGCCAGTGTTTTAATGGAGCACTTGTCTCAGCTGTGTTTGTGTATTACTATAACTGGATTTGTGAGTAGATGTTCATGTATTTATATTTTTCCACAGGAAATAATGGAGAGAAGAGGGGGTAATGGGATCAGAAAATGATGCAAGCCTGACTGAATCTGTTTAAGTTTGAAACTCAATTTTTATTTTCCTCACGTCATTGTTTTCCAAAGTGGAAAGCAGTTATAGATGGGAATGCACCGAAATTTCATCCGCCAAACATTTTCATCCGAAAACGGCATAAAACTGTATTTTCAGTTTTCGGCCAAAAGAGAAAAAAGGCTGAAAATCTTGGCCAGAAATTTGTACAGAAACTGTAATTTTAAATTCTGGTTAACAGAAACACTCACATGGTAAAAAAGCATTGTTTATGTTGGCATTCTTTAATTAATATTAAAGTCCACGTTCCCAAAAGTGAATCAATTGCTCTCTTAGTCATTTGCAGATTAATGAAGAACGTTTTATAGTGCTCCACTATTGTATGTTATTGTGTGTCATGGTCGTTACTGTCAAACTCCAATATGACATAAAAAAAAATAAGCATTTAAAGTAGTCCATATGACTTGTGCATTATATTCAAAGTTTTCTGAAGCCATAAATTAAGACTTTATTGAATTGCAAAGGATGCGTTTAATAAGTAAATATACAATATGCATTAGGGGAATCGCAGTAAAGTTCTGCTGTGCCCCAGTAAAATTGTCCCAATAAATCCTGAGAGTGAACTGCATACCGAACTAAACGCACACTGATATATGGTTTCCTATTCAAAACAAGAGACTAATTGTGACGCCTGTTAAAGTGAAAATTTTTCCTCATCAGCGATCTATTCAATCAAATATACCTTCGCCCCCTTGTGCCCCTCTCTCTAACAATATGTGAGCGCTCCACATGAACTCCAACTCAAATGTAAACGCTTGACAGTTTGGTTTGCTTTAAACATGCATTAAGAACAGCAGAGGAGGAGCATTTCACCTGATGAGAAGCATATTAAAACTACTGTGAACTGGCCAAGAGACAGAAACTCAAAGTTCTTCCTGGAATGTTCTGCCAAAATAAAAGCTAGAGGGTTTTAACGTTAAGAAATTACGACTGAATTTGTATTATTGTATAATATAGCTATATTCATATAATTATTATTATTGTTATCAATTATAACAACAACAATAATAATAATATATTACAAATTACAATAAGATTTAAAATTGTAATGTGGTATCCTATCACAACTAAAGTGAACACAAAAGAATCCATTCCACATTCCAGGTCTACATGCTGTACAATGAGAAAAAAACAGTGCCAAATGAACAACAGAACTTTATGTTCACTGAAGATTTTCACTGGAATTACTGTTAATTTTGCTGCTGCATTATCCAGTAGAGTAGTTAACAATAAATGTTTTCTTAATAGACCACATTTTTTATGTAATTATTTTCTGTCTATTCTATTTTATAATGAAATGTGTAGTTATAGACCCCGTTTCCACCTGGTATTAAGATTTGGGTGATCCAATCACATGGTCAGCCCTAAAGACAGGTGTAAACGGGGCCGAAAACGTTTTGTGATCGGATCACAAAAACCACACACAATTGTGCTCAAAAATGCATGTGTCCACATCGCATTTGAGGTGTAAACGCTAAACCATCCTGTATGCATCCTGGCAGCAGTGAAGCGCCATCCCTAATCTGTCAATCAACCGCTGCGCTAAAACAAGAGTTTAAACTTTGCAGGTTACGAGCGGCTTTTAAAAGAAATAACCGTCTGATCGGAAAATTTAAAAAAGTGGATACATACACAATCATGAGAGCTTCACAGATTTTCAGTGTGTCTTATATTAACACAGATAAGAGGCACGAACACTTGAAGCTCCTTTAATACAGGTAATCCACTAAAATAATGGATAATTCTGCTTGACATGTTGCGTTTGTGCTTAGATTAAATTTCAACCATATCCGGGTGAAACATCGCACCATTTTTTCGTGCTTTCTTTGTCTATTTTTACTTTGTTGCGCTTTTATATCATGTAGTAACACAATGAATGACATAGTGACTGATGTGTCGTCATGAAACAGAGACCCTCCCCTCCAAATCTGATCATAAGTGGTCACAGGAGATGCATTTAAGTGACCAGGTGTAAACAGCGATGTGTCTCACCTGACCACATGTGATCAGATCACCCGTGATGCATCTTAATACCAGGTAGAAACGGGGTCATAGAAAAAGTGGTTTCGGTGCATCCAATTATAACATTTATAATTTGATTATTTCAAACAAAGTCTAATTTAAATGAATCATTTTTGGTTTTTGGCCCAGTGTGTCCAAAGTCCAAAATTTTCTGTTTCGGCCAAGAATTTTCTTTTCGGTGCATTACTAGTTATGTAGTGTCTCCTTTTTTCAGTGATGCCATTCCAGTATGGATGAGAGGTGTAAACGTACTGAAATTAATGCGTTTTCAAATGAAAACGGATTAGTGTGGACGTGGCCTTAAACTTGCATCACTTGCAAGAGCATCATGAGTCAACGTGTCATTGCATGTATGTTAACGAGTAGGCTAGTGGTTCTAAACTGGGTTTGCTTCAGGATGCAGATTTTAAATTGAACAAATTTGGCTAGTGTCTACCAAGTTACAAATCAATTTGTGGCAAAATAACGCACAATTATACTGGACACACAGCTTTTGGTGTCATCAACAAAAGATATGGGAAGTGTTTCTCCTCCCTTTTAAAAGTTGATAAGCATATATTTTTTTTTGCTATCCTATCTATGCATATGGTTTGGTGCATTTTATTATCATTTGCATTTAGCATTGTTTTTTTGCCAGCTGTGACATGACCTATCTGAACAGACATGTGACCCATTTGTGGGTCACAACCCACCACTTGAGGACCACTTAACTAGACCATGGCTCCGACAACACCATGTTAGTTATAATAATTGGTGAGCATCTGTCCAGTAAATTATTGTTAATTAATTCATGTTAACATAGAGTATCTATCAGCTTCACCCAGGAAATTCTCACCTGCACGTCTATTCAGTCCTCCAAACGTACAAATCTGTCCGATACTCTGAACCCAGATGTTCATCTCCTCTGCCGTTTTGGCCAGCAAGTAAAAGATGCGTGTGGCGGTCTTCACCACAAACAGGTGCTGATTCTGGTACTGCCGTTTCGTGGGCCGCACCTCTGCCTCAATGGTGACTTCACACTCCTGAAGGTCAATAGTTCTGATTGGTTTACGGGAACTCTTGCTGCGGTAATATTCCAAAACATCAGGATACCCACTCATCCGACCCCTCCGGAGAACAAACCATCGTTTCCGCCATGACTGAAAGAGAAAGACAGGGAAACAGAATTAGATTAACATTAAACACACTCACACTGATTAGCAGTAAAGTTAAAATGTCTAATTTGATCTTTGGATCTCGTCTTGTTTTACAAACTACAGACAAATACTCTTTGTGTCTGAAAAAGAGCTCTCTATAATCATCTACATAAATCCATTTAGGGTCAAACAACAGTTAGCAGGTTTTGCACAAGAACCTGTATAAGTTTGAGTTTAAAGGAATATTCTAGGTTCAATACAAGCTAAGCTCAATCGACAGCATTTTTGACAAAGTTGATTACCACAAGAAGTAATTTCTTTAAGAAAAGCTAAAATTGTAATTACTGTGAGGCACTCACAATGGAAGTGAATGGGGCAAAATTTTTGGAGGATTTAAAGGCAGAAATGTGAAGCTTATCATTTTATAAAAGCACTTACATTAATTCTGTTAAAACTCATGTATTATTTGATCTGTAAAGTTGTTTAAATGGTAGTTTTTACAGTCGTTTTAGGGTTTGTTGACATTACATCGTCATGGCAACGAAGTTGTAAAATTGGCTATATCTTCATACAGAAAAGGTTAGTAAGCGATTTTATCACACTAAAATCACATTAACACATATTGTTTATGTCTTATGGCTATAATTGGCCCCATTCACTTCCATTGTAAGCGCCTCACTGTAACCCAGATTTTTGCTCTTTTAAAGAAAAGAAGTCCAAATACATTTTTTGTGGTAAAAAAAAACTGTCCAAAACTGTATGTCAAGGACTATTGTTAAAACATATAAGACTGTGCATACATGTTCTAGACAAACGTTATCAAAAAGGCACTTGGCTCTTTTGACTGAAAGGCAGGACTTTCCTACAGCCACCACTAAGCATTGCAATTCTCCCATTAATTTTTCTATTGAGTAATCTGTCTCATCCCCTTATAGTGTCTCTGAATTGAATACAACTTATTTTGTGCATGTGTCAGAGCAGAAATATTGTAAAATCACGCCTGCAAGAGTCTATTCAAGGGAGTGAGCGAATTCATGTTTGGGTTCGGTTTGCTCTTAAAATTTGACGATACCGTCAATTATGGGCAGTCAAGGGCTTCAACTGTTTTCTAAGGAAAGTGAATACTGAGAATAAAACTCAGATAAACATCTGTCTGAAATGGACTGACTTCTGTCTAAATTGGCAAGGGAATGAAAACAAGAGACTTACAGTCAAAAATGACTAACTGTGATACAGAAAACTGAAACACATACAGAAAACATTCATCTCTCAGGGCAGAAACAGATCACAATTATGGTTACAGAGTGTTTAATCGACACCAAGTCAATCAGTATAAATCCCCTGACTTCATTAGTGACTAAAAAAACCCCAGTTTCGGCACTGTAATCTGAGCTTAAATACAGTATGGACATTAGTTGTATTATGCTGTTATAATATTAAAGAGGCCCTATTATGCTTTTTGGGATTTTACCTTTCCTTTAGTGTGTAACATAGTTCTTTGTGCATGTAAAAATTCTGCAAAGTTACAAAGCACAAAGTCCACGCAAAAGGGAGTTATTCTCTCCCACAGTCAACATTGCTCAAGAACAACAAGAAACGGCTTCCGTAAAGTATCTATGTCACTATGTAACACATTTGCATAATGCCTTCTTAGGGGCTATTTTGGCCCCCCCTCAAACAAACTTAGTTATAGCCAAGGCCAGGATAACTTGGGTTAGTGTTATCGCCATGTCGAGAAGATGCTGTTTTCTTCACTGCAAAAGCAAAGGTAGACGAACTGAAGAATCAGTGGTTACATTTTATTTTTACCACTAATCCTCAGCAGTACAACCACAACCAAGTCGGTTACCCCTGAAAGATGGTGCAGTTCCCACTTTGTTGGGACAATCTGGCGCTTCTCTGTAAGTATGCTTGATTATTTGTGGATTTATCTGCTACCAAGAGTTCAAATGCAGAGTTTTGTGTTGTAGCCACGGTGTACACCCAGTGCACAGCTTGGCCTCTGCTAACCTGCTAGCTAATGTTATTGTGTTAAAATTGTTTTGCTAATCAGCTGCAGGCCCACTTTTACCTACAACTGTGTAGAATTATGCTGATTGTTTGTCGTTCTTATGTATGAATAGTGACCAAGTGTGGAGATGGATTTATTTTTACAAACGGTAATTTTACGTCTGCAATCCATGGTAGTGCTCGGCTAACTTGCTATGTAGTGTTATTGTTTTGGTAAGGGTTTACTATTCAGCTGTGGGCCCGCTTTTACCTAAAACTGTGTAACAAAATGGTCTATCTCAAGAGTCTTATATAATTATAGAATTACAAGCTGTAATGTTATGGCCGCTATCCACGGTAGTCCGTGGCTAACTTGCTCACAAACCGGGAGTAAGCCTCTGTTCTCCGTTCATATCTTGGACAAAAAAAAGTTCGGCTACACCCATTCCATAACTAACTTAGATGCACTATGTGTCTTTTACTTGAAGTTTTGTTAGGTTCACAATAATCAATTGTGTACTTGTAAGAAAGCTACTAAATTAAAATTTACTACTGTGAAACGTCCTGCTCAAGTCGTGCTTGCAAAGGTGGTTCGGGTCAATCAGCTTGTTCTTCCAAACTTTCATTATTTCATTCATTATCGGACTCTGGCTCGAACTGGTACGGCAAAAACGTTACCATAGTAACAGTAGTGTTTACAGCTGCTCAGGAAGCCTGAAACTCTGTTATGGTAAGGGACGTTACCATACATACATTTCCGACACACGCTTTACGCGGTTGACCAATCACAACAGACTAGGCCAGCTGACCAATCAGAACAGACTGTGCTTTTCGGAAAGTGGGGCTTTAAAGAGACAGGAGGTAAATCAGAGCGTTTGAGCCACTATATGAAGAGTAATGTACAGTATGAGAAAAATAATATGTTTTTTGAACATTAAAGCATGTAAACCTATTCTAGTAGACCCCCAAAATAAAATTATGAACCTTTAAATTAGCATAATATGGGCTCTTTAAGAGGTTATTAGGTTATTATACCATCATGGGGAAATTAGGTTATTATTAGCTTATGAGGTTAATACATTACTTTGAGGCTATTAGGTCATTGTTTGATTAGGTTATTTTCCTGTACGTGTAAGCTGTGCCTGCCTCAGGTACTGGAGAGAAATTATTTTCACTTATTACTGAAACTACTGAAGAAATGCTTTTCTCAGCAAAGAGAAAGGCAGGAAAGAGATAAAGAGGAGAGAGAGAGAGAGCAGTTTCCATTCATTCCCAGGTTTGTTCATAGTTTCCCTCTCCCTCTTTCTTTCTCTTTTTCTTTTTGGGTAAAAGTATCACAGTTTGTAGTCTTGTACATAATTTATAATTTATGATGCCATGCATGAGATATGTTAGTGAGAACTAACCATCAGATACAATACAAAAAAACTGATATTCCTTAAACACCTGCTGTCATTTGGATTTTCCTGTTATTCCCATTTATTAGAATATCTAACTGCAGTGAAAGAAGTGAAAGTTCTGCATTTTGCATGTCCTTGAGTTAGCACATGTGCTTTCAACATGTCAGCCTCATTCCTGAATTTTCTAGAACCAATCGCTGCTTGTACTAACGAATGGCCTTCAGTGGCTTATTGCTTTCAAAAACAACGACAACAACAATATGATAATTGGGCACTGCACCAATGTTCAGCTTGATTTGTTATAATTAATTATTATTAGTAATAATTAATAGAAAAAAAAATTCTTCCACCATTTTTATCCTAACTGTAGGCGTTTGCAGTTGCCAAGCAACGTACACTGTGAAAGTGTTAACCTGCAACTGTTACTTTGAGCTATTTCTACCTATGTAACACTTAAAAATGTATTACACTGGTGTAAGTTTTTTCAGGTTGACTCTGCAACGTTAAACAATATTTTTGACTTGATTAAAACATGTGAACCACATTTTTTTGGTTAACATTTTGTTCAGTGTAGCAACTAAAGGATTTTACAACACCTACAAACGTGGCTCGTGAATCATAATTTAGAGTCAGAACTTTTACATTTAGTTCTGTTTTGCTTCTGTCTGTGACATCATTGAAGCTTCTTTGTTGAATTGGTTGCACTTTTCTCTCTATATAGCTGTGACCATGATTTTACCAAGGCAGTCATCCATTACACAACACCCGATTATTAATGTCTCAGAGAAACATTGAGCATTTAATTAATCTTATTAACAGACAGCAAAGTGTCAATTAGGTTACACAAGACTGGTGTTCTGATTGCTTCTGTATGTTAGATTTAGTCTTGTAAAGGCTATAAAACAACATTGTCTTCTTACAGCAATATTTAATAAAAGGTCACACTATCCCATTCGCATTATGAGTTCTTCCCAAGAGAACATTTTTTCCAGATGTAAAACTGGTCTCAACAAATGCATTGTGGGTAAATAAGCCACAGAGATGCAGGATTTCTGCCCCTCTGGCGTCACAAGCCAAACTTACTTCCTCTTCTTGGGGACCCAGACCAAGTGCTGACATGAGTCCTGTCAGCCGATTAAGCAAGATGAGACCAGAAAAGACTAGAAACTTCTCCATTTACTTCGGTAATGTAGCAGATGATTTTTATCCAAAGTGACTAGTAGTACACTTACACCAATGACAATCCCCTTTGAGCAACCTGTAACTCTCCAGTTCTCTCCAATATCCAACTTGCTTTTGAACCAGCAACTTTTACTCTGCCAGCCAAAGCCTTAAAGGAATAGTTCAAAAAAAAATTTGAAATCCTCTCATCACTTACTCACACTCATGTCATCCCAGATGTGTATGACATTCTTCTGCAGAACACAAATGAAGAATTTTAGAAGTAGCTTTGTAAGTCCATGCAATGCAAGTGAATGGTGACCAAAACTTTGAAGCACCAAAAACCACATAAGGGCAGTATAAAAGTAATCCATAAGTCTCCAGTGGTTTAATCAATGTCTTCTGAAGCAATTCAGTCGGTTTTGGGTGAGAACAGAACTCCCTTTTCACTATAAATCTTGACATCAGCAGTCTTCTTAGTGATCATGATTTCACACGATAATTCACTTCATAGTGCTTGACTTATGTGCAGACCCCTAGATGGCACTAGCAAGTGTAATTGAGCCTGAAATTATCGTAGTGTCTAAAAACTGGCAAGAAGAACAATGAAAAAGGAGTTACATTTTTGTCTGTTCTGACCAAAAACCGAATAGATCGCTTAAGAAGACACGGATTAAACCATCGCTTTCTTTATGGAGCTTCATAGTTTTGATCACCATTCACTTGAATTGTATGGACCTTCAGAGCTGAGATATTCTTCTAAAAATCTTCAGTTGTGTTCTGCAGAAGAAAGAAAGCCAAACACATCTGGGATGGCATGAGGGTGAGTAAATGATAAAAGAATTTTCATTTTTGGGTGAACTATTCCTTTAACCTTCACCCATTTAGATCAAGATACTAGTGACCAAAGAGCACCAAACTAGGTAGTTATTACCAGGCCCACACAGAAGCTATGCCAGCAGAACTCTGCAGAAATCTCAACAGAATGCTGCAGAACTGGAATGCCCATTATTCAGTTTTACACCGGCCTTTGTGTGTTTGTTTATTAAATATTTTAGCTAACTTAATTATGGGTAAACTATTCTTTTTTTTTTTATATATATATATATATATATATATATATATATATATATATATATATATATATATATATATATAAAACTTCAAATATGACCAACAAAAATGTAAGAATCACTGGATTATCCTGATATCTGAACCTTATCATTCATAGACTACTGTAAAACTGTGTGTGTTTTGTATCACACTTAAAATATCTGACACTACAGATCAATTATAAAAATAGACTTTACAGTAAAGGGGGGGACTGAGCAGAAATGTTTCCTAAAAGTAATCACACCTCATTAATATTGCAAGTGACAGAGAACATAAATGTAGAACTTGGTGTTTTAGAGGATATTATTATTCTTTCTGGTTTCTGGTGTTAAATTCATGGTGCATGCAAAAAAGAAAGCTGTCAAAAGTGGGTTCAGTTTTTCTAAAATCTCAGCAATATTTCAACTAATAAAAATTCAACCAAAAAGGTAACAAAAAAAAAAAAAATGTGTTGAGCACTTGTCACAAGTGTTGCTTTACTCTCATCCTGACAATAAAGTGAACTTTAAAGGGATAGTTGACCCAAAAATAAATTCTATCATTTTCTCACCCTCATGTCAACCCAAATGTGTATGACTTTTTCTTCTGCAGAACACAAAAAAGATTTTTAGAAGAATATCTCAGCTCTGTAGGTACATTCAATGCAAGTGAATGGTGACCAGGCCTTAGAAGCTCCAAAAAGGAGACAAAGTCAGCATAAAAGTAATCCATACGACTCCAGTGGTTTAATCAATGACTTCTGAAGCGATCCAGTTGGTTTTGGGTGAGAACAGACCAAAATGTAACACCTTTTCACTGTACATCTTACCATTGCATTCTCCAGGCACGATCATGATTTCAAGTTTGATTACAATTCCTAATGCTTGGTGATGCGCAGAGCACTAGCTGGTGCTATAGGAAGTGTAATCAAGCTTGAAATCATGATCGCCAAGGAGAATGATGTCAAGATGTACAGCAAAAAAGGAGTTATATTTTGGTCTGTTCTCACCCTAAAGCCAACTGGATCAAATCAGAAAACATTAATTAAACCACTGGAGTCTGATGGATTATGCTTATGCTGACTTTATCTGCTTTTTGGAGTATCAAATGTCTGATCACTATTCACTTGCATTGTGAAAGATGATGAATTATCATTTTTGGGTGAACTATCCCTTTAAGAACCTTTCTTGTTTTAAAATAGGGTGAATGCAAAGTAGCAGAGCACAAACCAGCAGATGCAGATTAAAAACAGTTTATCTTTAACATTTCTTGAGACTAATGTGTGACTGTGTGTGTGTGTGTGTGTGTGTGTGTGTGTGTGTGTGTGTGTGTGTGTGTGTGTGAATATCAGTGAACCGCATACATTACTCTTCCTGTATCTGAAAAAAAAAATTCTGTAGCATTTGTCACAGTGACCACACAGTGTTCTGGGCATGCTCACTGCGGCAGGGTCAGGGCATGGCCTTGATTTACCTCTGTCTCAAACAATGACCTTCTCTCTATTCTTTCTTTTGGAACGGTTACATTTTCTTCCTCATATGCATGTGTTTTTGTGAGTCTGTTCTGGTCAAAGAAAGGAACTAGAGCAATGTTTTCCCAGAACTCTTCATAGAAGGGAAGTCTAAAACTAGCCCAAAGTTAGTCGACAAGCAAACATCAACCTGTTCTGTTTGTATGTATGTTTATGCATGTTGTGCACTTGTAAACTGTGTTCTGAGTTTATTTGCATGTTTTTGGAGCAAAACTGTGCATGAGAGTGTACAGTTACAGTTGAAGTCAGAAGTTTACATACACCTTAGCCAAATACATTTAAACTCAGTTTTTCACAATTCCTGATATTTAATTGTAGAAAACATTCCATGTCTTTGGTCGGTTAGGATCACTATTTTATTTTCAGAATGTGAAATGTCAGAATAATAGTAGAGATAATTATTTATTTCAGCTTTTATTTCTTTCATCACATTCCCAGTGGGTCAGAGGTTTGCATACACTTTGTTACTATTTGGTAGTATTGCCTTTAAATGTTTAACTTGTGTCAAATGTTTTGGGTAGCCTTCTACAAGCTTCTCACAATAAGTTGCTGGAACCTTGGGCCATTCCTCCAGACAGAACTGGTGTGACTGAGTCAGGTTTGTAGGTCTCCTTGCTCACACACGCTTTTTTAGTTCTGCCCACAAATTTGCTATCGGATTGAGGTCAGGACTTTGTGATGGCCGCTCCAATACCTTGACTTTGTTGTCCTTAAACCATTTTGCCATGATTTTGGAGGTATCCTTGTCCATTTGGAAGACCCATTTGCGACAAGCTTTAACTTCCTGGCTGTTGTCTTGAGATGCTGCTTCAATATATCCACATAATTTTCCTTCCTTGTGATGCCATCTGTTTTGTGAAGTGCACCAGTCCCTCCTGCAGCAAAGCACCACCACAACATGATGCTACCACCCCCATGCTTCACGGTTGGGATGGTATTCTCCGGCTTGCAAGCCTCACCCTTTTTCCACCAAACATAACAATGGTCAATATGGCCAAACAGTTCAATTTTTGTTTCATCAAACCAGAGGACATTTCTCCAAAAAGTAAGATCTTTGTCCCCATGTGCACTTGCAAACTGTAGAAGAAGCAGAGGCTTCTTCCTTGCTGAGCAGCTTTTCAGGTAATGTCAATATAGGATTCGTTTTACTGTGGATATAGATAGTACTTGTCTACCTGTTTCCTCCAGCATCTTCACAAGGTTCTTTGCTGTTGTTCTGGGATTGATTTGCACTTTTCGCACTAAACTGCTTTCACCTCTAGGAGACAGAATGCGTCTCCTTCCTGAGCGGTATGATGGCTGCATAGTCCCATGGTGTTTACACTTGCGTACTGTTGATTGTACAGATGAACGTGGTACCTTAAGGCATTTGGAAATTGCTCCCAAGGATGAACCAGACTTGTGGGGGTCCACAATTATTTTTTCTGAAGTCTTGGCTGATTTCTTTTGATTTTCCCATGATGTCAAGCAAAGAGGCGCTGAGTTTGAAGGTAGGCCTTAAAATACATCCACAGGTACACCTCCAATTCAGTACACCTCCTATCAAAAGCTAACTGGCTAATTGTCTAAAGGCTTGACAGCATTTTCTGCTTAAAGGCACAGTTAACTTAGTGTATGTAAACTCCTGACTCACTGGAATTGTGATATAGTCAATTAAAAGTGAAACAATCTGTCTGTAAACAATTGTTGGAAAAATTAACTTGTGTCATGCACCAAGTAGATGTCCTAAACAACTTGCCAAAACTATAGTTTGCTAATATTAAATCTGTGGAGTGGTTCAAATATGAGTTTTAATGACTTCAACCTAAGTGTATGTAAACATCTGACTTCAACTGTATCTGTGGTTGTGCATGTTTGTTTGGTTTCTGTTAGTTCCTGTTAGAAGGAGAAGCAGACTACAAAAACGGACTGTCCTATATTCAGTATGTGAATCTGAGCTAAAGTTCAATGTGTTTTCTCTAAACAAACAACAAAGTGTATATCCACTGCTATTTTTTCAGAATATTATAACGCGTTATAAAAAAGTATTTGGATTTGTGTTTGCAGGCTACATGTGCTCGTGTTTATAAGTAAAATAAAAAAATTTTACCTAAAAATGTGCTTCATGTTGTAACATTTAAATTAACTAGTATATTTTTGACTAGTCTAAATGAACTAGTCAGAAATATTATTTAAAATCACAGAATCAACCTGAATACATTAATTTACACCAACAACATTTTTTTGGGTTAGATCAGATAGAAATTGCTGCTTAAAGGAATAATTCACCCAATAATTAACATTCTCTCATCATTTACTCACCCTCATACCATCCCAGATGTGTATGACTCTCTTTCTTTTGTAGAACAAAACAAAGATTTTTAGAATATCTCAGCTCTGCAGTTCCATACAATGCAAGTGAATGGTGGCCAAAACTTTGAAAGTCCAAAACTAACGTGGGAGAAACAAAACCAAAACGAGGCAAAAATAGAACAGAAAACAAACTGACTAATAAAACTGAACTAAACAGAAAACATCTTGGCTACTGATGTAACCTTCCAGCGAGTTAGGTAAGTCGTCTCCCTAGTCCCGTTAAGGGGGGAGGAGGCACTTACCTAAGTAGGCTACCTGTGGTGCCTTTCTTAATTTGCTGTTAAGCAATCTCCTACTGAGCACTCAAGAATAGTGCTGGGAAGTGCTCTTCCCTCTCCAGGAAGGAGAGCACTACGGAGACCACATCCTGCTGGAGGGAGGTTAACATGTGGAGCATACCTCACATGGACTTACCAATGGGGAAAATTCACATATGGAATGATACCACAGGAGGACCCTATCTACAGAGAGGGTATGCAGCACAATGGCTGAGGCAGAGAAAGCTCTGACAAGGGGAAACACATGGTTCACCTAAGGGGAAACTGAACAGTGGAAACTCATCATACGGGATTACCAAGGGGGAAACACCACACATGGGGCACGGAGCCCGAGCACATGGGCTCCCCTGAAAAAGGGGAACACCATGAGTACTGGGCCTGGTGGCGTTACTCCTCCACCGAGTTCTTCACCGAACAGTGCTTAAGAATTAAGAGGCATCCGGAGTTCACAGGGTACGGGGAACTGTTGTGGACAAAAAGGTGCACATTATCACCATTGAAAAAGGGGAAAGGCGCAATGCAAGCGGTACACCCAACCGGCTGCCCGGTCTGCCTGCTGTAACCACGTAACACTCGGGTCGAAACCGGGTCTATGCGTAGGTTAAAAAAACCTTGCAAAGGTATTGGGTGTAGCCAAACCCACAGCTCTGCATATGTCTGCTAGAGAGGCCCCCCTTGCCAGTGCCAAGGAGGACGCAACACCTCTAGTGGAGTGTGCCCAGACTCCCAAGGGGCACGGCAAGTCCTGAGACTGGTATGCGAGGAAAATGGCATTCACAATCCAATGGGCTAATCTCTGCTTGGAGACATCTTTCCCCTTCTGCTGTCCTTCAAAACAGACAAAGAGCTGCTCTGAGCATCTAAAGCTCTGTGTGCAGTCCAGATAGATGTGCAAGGCACGAACTGGACACAGCAACGACAAGGCCGGGTCTTCCTCCTCTGAAGGGAGCGCTTGCAGGTTCACCACCGGGTACCGAATAAGAGTGGTGGGAACTTTGGGCACGTAACCGGGCCAGGGTCTCAAGATTATGTGAGAGTGTGCCGGCCCGAACTCCAGGCATTCGCTGGTAACAGAGAGCGCCTGCAGGTCTCCCACCCTCTTGGTGGAAGTGAACGCCACCAGGAGGGCCATCTTCAGGGACAGAATGCTGAGCTCGGCCTGCTCCAGGGACTCAAAGGGGGCTCTCTGTAGGGCATGTAGGTCCACAGAAGAGGGGATCAGGCACGTTCTAGGAGGATTCAACCTCCTCGCGCCTTTGAGGAACCTGTTGATTAGGTTGTGCTGTCATGAGGGTCTCCCATCCAGTGTATTGTGGTGAGCTGCTATGGCAGCCACGTCCTCTTTCAGGGTAGAGGGAGACAACCATCTCTCCAGCCCTTCCTGAAGGAGAAACAACACAGACCCGACAGCACATCTCTGTGGGTCTTCCCCACGGGAAGCGAAAATATGCCACTTCAAGGCATACAGCCACCTCGTAGAGGGGGTCCTGGCCTGAGTGATCGTGTCTACCACTGCTGGCGGAAGACTTGCTAGGCCTTCCATGACTTCGTTAGCTCCTTGTGCACTTCTGGGAAGAAAGCCCAGAAACCAATCATCCAGCCGCAAACGCTCAGGGCAGGGTGGAGGGTTCCACTTCAGCCCGATGTTCACAGCCGCCCGGGCAAGCATGGCTGCCATCTCAGTGAAAATCCATCAGCGTAGCAATAGGTGAGAGGACGAACACACAAGTATTCGGCTCCAAAGAAAAAATCTGAATGAGTGATGCACGACATCTACTTTTATACCCATATGTCCAGGGCGGAAAGTGGCATGCAAATTCCACTCGCCAATTTTAATTGGCCTTTTCAATTTTAAGCAAAGGTGATTGGGGCTCTCAAGATCGAACCCCTAGTGTCACTACATTGACACAATGTTGAGTGAGTGATAGACAGGGAACAAAATTCTCACAAGGGAGAAAATAATAAACAAGACAAAAATAGAACTAAAAACAAACCAACAGGGGAGAACTGGAAACAGTCAGGAACAACTCGACTGGAGACTAAACACAACACAACGATCTGACAAGGAAGACAAAACAAAGGACAGATTAGAAAGGGAAGGATTGAAAACAGGTGCTGCCCATAATCTCAAGCAGCATTAATCAGCGCTGTCATGACAGCACTGATTGCACTGCTGAGAAACACCTGTGGGAAACACAAGGGAAGGAGGAAAACAAAAGCAGATGGACAACCTGAGATGGAGGAATTTGTCACAATCCTGCTAAATCAAGATTAAAACAAGACCAAAATCGCAGGATCATGACAGTACCCCACCCCCCACCCCCCACACACACAAGGATGATTCCCAGGCATCCCACTATAAAGACAAAACAAAACTAGATGAAAGACCAGACAATGGGAAGGGAGGGTGGGGGAAACAGGTGGACAGCACTACATAACACAAGGCAGACAAGAACAATATATGTAAATATATAAACGGGAAATAAGGTGAGGTCAAGAGCAGAACCTGTGGGACAGACCAGGGTGGAACCGGCAGGACATGCCAGGGTGGAGCCGGTGAGACAAGCCAGGGTGGCACAGGCAGAGCAAGCCAGGGTGGAGCGCTTAAACTAGGCTTGGTGACTTGGCTGGGAGTAATGGCTTGGGTAGGTATGGTGGCTTGACAGGAAGGAATGACTTGACTACACATGGGATCTTGAACAGGCTCGGTGATTGCTACAGGGAACAGGACAGGTTTGTCAACCGCTACAGGGAACTGGACAGGCTTATCGACAGTCTCAGGGAACCGGACAGACTTGTTGACAGTCTCAGGGAACTGGACAGGGTGATCGACAGTCTCAGGGAACTGGACAGGCTTATCGACAGCCCCAGGGAATTGGACAGTCTCGTGGAGTTGGACAGTTTCAGGGAGTTGGACAGTCTCAGGGAACTGGACATGCTCAGGGAACAGAACGGACTCTTCGACAGCCACAGGGAACTGATCAGGCTTGTCGATGGCCACAGGGAACTGGACAGGCGGCTCCAGGACGGGAGCAAGGACAGATGGCTCCAGGACAGGAGTGAGGTCAGGCAACATTAAAACAGCCTCTGCAGCCGTAGGCATTGGCAGTGACAATAGAATGGTCTCCATGGCTGTGAGCACTGGCAGTGACAGGAGAATGGCCTCTGTGGTCGTGAGCACAGGCAGTGATAGGAGAACGACCTCAGTGGTCGTGGGCACTGGCAGTGACAGGA
This sequence comes from Myxocyprinus asiaticus, assembly GCF_019703515.2. Classification (NCBI taxonomy): domain Eukaryota; kingdom Metazoa; phylum Chordata; class Actinopteri; order Cypriniformes; family Catostomidae; genus Myxocyprinus; species Myxocyprinus asiaticus. The sequence goes on along the minus strand of NC_059346.1, from coordinate 16,624,281 downwards.
ACGACCTCTGTGGTCATGAGCAAAGGCAGTGACAGGGGAACAGCCTCTGTGGTAGTGAACACTGGCAGTGATGGGAAATGACCTCCATTGTTGTGAGCAAAGGCAGTGACAGGGGAAGGGCCTATGTGGTTGTGAGCAAAGGCAGTGATGGGGAATGGCCTCCGTGGCCATGAACACTGGCAGTGACGGGGGAACGACCTCCGTGGCCATGGGCACAGGCAACGCCCAAAGAGTAGGGGCCCATCTCCTTCTGCTCTTCCAAGCGGTAAGAGGCACTGCAGTAGTAACGATCGCTGCCTCTAAGCTGTCGGCAATGGGAACTGCCGCCGCCTCCTGACGTCAGCAGCAGGGATGGCTGACACCTCCTAGCGGTCAGCAGCGGGAATGGCCGCCGCCTCCTGACGGTCAGCAGCTGAAACTGTCGCCGCCTCCAGGCGGTCCTCTGGCGACAGTGTCGAGAAGCCTGAGAGGCACCCAAAGAAACTGCATCTGACTTGGCCGCCTCCAGGTGGACAATAACGGACTCAGCGGGCCTCTCCAAAGACTCTGACAGAGGGGGATTTTGGGATTTGGTGTTCCACCCTCGCAGCAGACGTTCAGTCTCTGCCAGCCGGCAGAGATGGTCCACCAAATCCCAAAAGGAAAAATGAAAAATTTAATGCAGCTCCTGCCAAAAAAATCAGCTTGAGGATGGTCTCATCAATACCCTGTCCGGAGGCCGCCTCGGCCAACTCTTCAGCAAAGACGTCGACAAGACGACCACGCTGAAAGCAGGCCAAGGGATCGGGTAACCAGGCGAAGCATTGGGAGACCGATGTCTTAAGGGCCAGAGCTGGGCTCAATAAAACACCCCTCATGCTTCCGCTGGGTCCAAAGTTTGGTCAGATCGTTCAGTCAAGGTATTTTCAGGAAGGACCCAAGATGTAGAGAGGCAATGAACTAACAAAATACAAACAAAACAGTAACGAGTCAGAAACAAAACCAAAGCGAGGCAAAAATAGAACTAAAAACAAACCGACAGGGGAGAACTGGAAACGGACAAGAACGACTCGACTGGAGACTAAACACAACACAACGATCTGACAAGGAAGACAAGACAAAGGAGAGAATATAAAGGGAAGGAAGGATTGTAAACAGGTGCTGCCCATAATCACAAGCAGCACTAATCAGCGCTGCCATGACAACGCTGATTGCGCTGCTGAGCAACACCTGTGGGAAACACGAGGGAAGGAGAAAAACAAAAGCACATGGACAACCTGAGAGATGGGTGGAGGAAACTGTCACAATCCTGCCAAATCAAGATTAAAACAAAACCAGAATGGCAGGATCATATAAGGTTACCACTTTTTACATTGTACTGTATGTGCATGTATGTGAAAGACCCCTAAATACAGACTCATTTACACATTTGAATGCACAATAACTTATGAAAATACACACACACAAGTATAGAAACTCACTCACCTACACACAGACCCCTAAAATACACTCACAATTATTGAAACTCACTCACCTAAACACAGATCCCTAAACTACACACTCGCACATCCAAACATACACTCACACATTTAAATACAGTTACTCACAGAAATACACACTCACACACAAGAACAGACACTTACCTACCTAAACACATCTAATAGTATATATAAACTATTTGTTTTATTAATATGCAATATTTTATTAATATGCAGTAATCTTATTACATGACTCTTTTTCAGTAAAGGTGTGCATTTTTTATGTTTATCTGAGTATAGGTTCTGTATGTGTATGTACAAGTATGGATGTGTTTTCCCATAACAGAACATTGTTTTGCCATCACTATAATTTTAATCATGGGACTATACTACACCAGCAAGTACTTCCTCATTTCACAGAAAATAAATGTACAAACAAAGGAAGAATAAGAGACGGACAGAAAGAAAGAGAGAGAGCGAATATCTTTCTAGGAAAGAAAGAATTAAAAATCACACTGGTAGCACACAACAAACACACCACCCCACTGTCTCATATTTTACTATTAGATGAAGCCACAAACCAGAGAGACTGAGAGAGATTAAGCGAGAAAGAAAATGTATACATATTCCAACATCTTATGGAGTTTTGTGTTCCTTGCCACAGTCACCTTCATCTTGCTCACAGGGGTTCTAAATACAATTATTATTTAATTATTTAATTTCTATACACAATTTACAATCATATTTAATCAAACTACACACTCTAAGACCTTATAGATATTACAATTTCATTTTTTGTTAATGCATGATTTCCTGTTTAGCTGCTTTGAAATGATGTGTGTTGTGAAAAGCGCTATACAAATAAAAATGACTTGACGTGTATGCTGTATGATGTTACCACTGCTTTGGCAATGTAAAACTGTTTTACTATGCCAATAAATCTGCTTGAATCTGATTCTGAGAGAGAAAGAGAGTATGCTCATCCTTCATGTGATGTGTTTTCCAAAAGACCCTTGAACTATTTACTATCAAACACAGACAGTGACCCACCACTCTCAGACTACAGATGCACTTATTTACACATGTGCACTTGTTCTTTGTCAATCATCCAGTTACACCTCCTAAGAGCACTCATCTAATTTTTGCCTGTGTGGTCTCTGATAGCACAAAGCATTTCTGAATGCAGGGTCACTCTCAACTGCCTGGCACCCTACACTTCCCATGTTTTGCAACACACCCAAATTTCACAGAAACAGAGAGCGAGAGAGAGTTGGGGAGGAAAGAGAGCGTGTTTGTGGTGTCAGGCTGACACTTCCAACACACATCTTTTGACTGGTGGTCCTCCCTGCCCTTTTTCCTCTAAGTTAAACAACGAGACCTCCACATCCATGCAGAGACAAATGTAGAGTGTCTACAGTATGTCTGTGTAATTATTAGAGTTGTATAAAGCAACTTTTGAACATTATTTTGCACTTGCTTTTGGAACGGGCAATTTTACACTTGAGAAATAATATGTATTAACAAGCAAAATATGTAAATACTGCATGTAGCCAACCAGTCACAAAGGAAACTCAAAAGTTATAGTCACATGACCTCAAATTAACTGATAGACTACATAAAATATTTGTACTTCATAAAATGCATTGTAACACTTTACAATAAGGTTGTACTAACCATATTAGTTAACTTGTAGTAACAATGAACATAACATTTAAAGCATGTATAAATCTTGGTTAAGAAGGACTCGAGGCTTGACCTGAGCTCGAATACCCCCAAAAGATGCCAGCAAACGAGACAGCGAGCTGTTGTCTACGGATCCTTGTGTTTGAAACGAGATGAAATAAATTGCGAAGTCTCTGTTGCCCCCAAAATTAATGTGAAAAACGAGTTGCGGGGGAGGAGGGGGGAGATGTTCCAAAGAAGATAGAATCGAGCGGGGCCGCTAGCTTAGGCAGCCTCGCGCTAGGGTCCGCGTCGGGGGATAGGAAACTGGGAGGTGTAGGATAGGAGGAGATTGGAGAGTGAATCTAGTTTGAAGCACTGAAGGGACAGTGGCGGAATCAGACACAGGGAAATGTGCTGGAGGGATTGTTACACCCTAACGTGGGGGGCAACCCCATAGTAGGGCAGTGTGGCCCCGGACGGAGGTGTGAATCCTAGCCGCCCAGACTGACCTTAAGTCTCTCTCCAGGTTGTTCGACGGGTGGACTCGTGCGGCGAACAGCGTGAGCCCCTTAGGAGGAGACTTGGCAACCGCTCAAGCAGGCAAGCCCAGCCATGGTCGAACGGGAAGGGCCCTCACTCGTTCAATGGGGGAGTCGTCCCGGGCCGTGAATGGGGAGCCCACGATACAAATGAACGTGAATGGCTCACGCAGCGTTTGGATGGGGAATGTCTTACCGTGGATCGAACAGGGAGAGCCCTTGGCATAATTGTGTTGGAGGGGTCTGCAATGGCCTACCATGGGGGCCACCCTCGTGGTCTGGCAGGATCGCCCCGAATGGAGGTGTGAATCCTGGCTGCTCAGAACTGACCTGACCCCCCCTCCAGACACAATGGGGGCCCTCACTGCAACTGAAATAGGGGGGTCCTCACTGCGCTTCGAAGGGGGAGCCCTTAAGTGGTTTAGGCGGGCCCGTCCAGCAATTTGCGATGGGGGGCTCTTGGACTGGCCGGAGAGGCGTTTGAATGGGGGAACCCTCACTGTGATTCAAACGTGAGAGTCTGTGGCTTGGACGTGGTGACTTGCAGAATTTGAACGGGAGGTCCCTTACTGTGATTCGAACTGGAGAGTCCGTGCTGCATTTGAACGAAAGAGTTACCCTGTTTTCCAAATGACACCTCTTCAAAAGCCGCTACCCTCCCCATCTCCGTGCACCACTCCGGAAATGGGGGTGCACCAACTGACCTCCAACCCCTCAAAACAATCTGCCTGGCGATCATCACACAGGTCAGAACCCTATTCTCTGTGTGACTATTCCCCACCTCGATAACCGCCCCATCGCCCAAAACACAAAGTCTGGGGAAAAACGAAACCCGAGTGCCCACCACATCACACACAAAATTCTGAACCTTCAACCAGAATTTCTGGATCTCAATACATCACCGAAAAACATGGGCCATGTCCTCATCCTCCGATTGGCATCGTCAGCAGATGGGTGTGCCTTTAAGACCAAGCCTATACAATCTAGAGGGGGTCCAATAAAATCTATGTATAATCTTGAATTGCATAAGACGCACCCTTACATCTCTAGATGCAGACCTGACATTTTTAAGAATCCTAACCCACACTCCCTCCTCCAATACCAAGTTGAAATCTTTGTCCCATAAGATCTTGATAGAAGTTAAAGCTCCGTCCCCCAGACTCTAAATTAGCAGGGAGTAATACACTGATGCCTCATGACCTTTTCCAAAAGCAGTAATCACCTCTCAGAGTATCTGCCGCTTTAGGGGGGGTGTGTGCCATTCCTAAAAATAGTACAGAGTAGGTGGAGCAGTTGCAAATACCTATAGAACTGAGATCTGGGGATCCCAAAATGTTGAACCAAATTTTCAAAAGAACTCAACACTCCATTCTCATATAGGTCACCGAGGGTATTAACCTCCCTCACAATCCACTCTGACCAGCAGAAAGGGGACTTATTAATACATAATTTTGGGTTCTGCCATATGCTCGAGGCAACATTTAAATAAATGTCTGAGTTAAACACTTTTGTCCATACCAAATGCAAATGCGAAATAACGGGGTGTAACTTAACTTCTCCAATTAGTTTGATAGAGAGGATTTGCAATGGTGAAATAGGGGCAAGAACTTCCTGTTCAATACCAAACCAGGGAGGGGCTCTCTCAGGTGGAAGTGACCAATGTGCCAAATGTCTGAGACCGAATGCATAATAATAAAACAAAATCTTGGGTAGGCCTAGCCCACCTTTGTCAGTCGGCCTATGTAACTTATTGAAATGTAATCTGGGACGCTTACCATTCCAAATGAAGGACTTCGCTATGCTATAAAATTGCTTGAAATAAGAGAGGGGGACATCTACAGGGAGAGATTGTAGCAGGTAGTTACATTTTGGAATACAATTCATTTTAATAACATTAACCTTCCCAATCATAGATAAATGTAATGAAGCCCATCTGCCCACATCGCTCGAAAACCTTTTTATTAGGGGATCAAAATCTAACTAAATCAGACAGATTTGCTGGGAATAAAATGCCCAAATACTTAATAACCTGTTTGGGCCACTGGAAGGCACCCGGCTGGAAAGCCATTACTGGGCAGTACGCTGTCAGAGCCAAAGCTTCGGATTTAGACCACTCCCTTCAGTTTTAAACTGTTCCAATTTTACTTTAATAACCGTTCCTTTTTTAATGTAATCTCTCTCTCTCTCTCTCTCTCTCTCTCTATATATATATATGTTAGGGCTGTCAATCGATTTTTTTTTAATCGAATTAATTACACTACCGGTCAAAAGTTTTGAAACACTTACTCATTCTTTATTATAATTTTTTTTTTTTTTTTTTTCACATTTTAGAATAATAGTAAAGTCATTAAAACTATGGAATAACATAAATGGAACTATGGGAATTATGTTGTGACTAAACAAAATCCAAAATAATTCAGAACTGTGTTATATTTTAGCATCTTCAAAGTACTTGACTAGAATTTTCAGAAATGTACTCGACATTTTCTGTGACTTCTGTGACTTTCAAAACATTTGACCGGTAGTGTACATGGTATGCCAATTAATTATTCGAATTAATCGCATTTAATCGCGTAAACAAATATTCGCTGAGAAATCTCAAATAACAATAATTCAAAAATGATTACATAATTATAAATAGTTATATTTAAACAATTACAAATAATAATAATAATAATAATATTATATATTATAAAAAATTATAATTCAGATAATTAAAATGAATTACATTATTGTGGCCAATCATACGCCTGCAGTCCACAGCAATCCATTTTGTGAATGAATTCGTCAGTCAGTCCTAGATTTATTATGAGGGTATAGGATGAAGGATGCGTCAATGTACACCTGCTTCACACGGACACTTTTGGAGCATCATAAACATACTGTTTTTAGGTCACTGTGTAAAGTTAAATGTAGTTTGAAACTTAGAACAACAAGTCTTGAGATCCCTGTGTTCTGATTTGAGTTTCATAAAGCTGTGTTTGAAAGCAAGAACATGTTCTCATCTTGTGCTGTCTCACTGTAACAATAGTAAGACACAGGCAAGCCATTCACTGTAGTATTTGGTCTGACACAGACATGGTCGCAGTTCCAAGTAAAGCCCAACTCTGGCCACTCAGCAGCATTTTTATACATCAGCGCTGAGCACAGAGAAAACACTGTGTTTGAGCACAGTTTAGCACAGCAGACACAACAAAAACAAAGCAAGAGTAACAGAAACACCAATTCAGAAAACACAGCAACAGCCAGAAAATAATGCAGAATACTTATTGACAGAGAAATGAGGAAGATAGACCGAATGCAGAGGAACAATGCATTTCTGCAACAGACAAATAAAAAAAGAGACTGCAGTTATATTACAAAGCACAATACTCTGTCTTAAAAGAAACTGGGATGTATTTTCATCATGACAGAGAAACATGGAGGGAACTTTGTACACAACACAGCACTGGTGAATTGCTTTGTCACAAGTGCACTAAATCTGACACAGGCAAGACTAGGGAATGCAAAATAGCAGAGCCACGTGCACAAACACAGCTGAGCATTCATGTGTAAAGCATCACATTAAGTCCACAGGCAACAAAGATTAAAATGCAAGCAGAGCCTTAAGCATAGCACAGTTAAATAGCTTAATACACAGAGATGGAGAGCAGCACAGAGAACACAATTGTAAGCAATACAGCACACAGTTTGGTGACAAGGCATGCACACAGTTTAACGCAGAGTATGCAGCTGAACCCTTAAAAAACATGCAGCACAGAGGAAAAACAACACAGAGATCATCCAGCACTGAACTGACAGTGTATCATCATACTGCAGTACCTGCTTCTAATGCTGAATACATACAGAGAGAGAGAGAGAGAGAGAGAGATAGACAGGTCTTGTACTCACAAATCTCTTTAGCTTCTTCTCCGGAGGGGATTTTATGAGCCATCCTGTGCACACCACATCGCCTGTGCTCATAGCTGCATATGTGTGTATGTGTGTGCATGCGCCTTTGTGTGTGTCCGTTGCAAATTGCAGACTGAGAGGAAAGCAAAGAATCCTGTGTACAACCCCCCCCCCCAACACAGGATTGATCAGAGAGAGAGAGAGAGAGAGAGAAAGGAGGAACAAACAGTGGGTGGGAGGAGAGTGTGTGTGATTTTGTATTTGTACGTGATCTTAGAAAAGACATGTATGTACAAGCAAACCTATCCCTCTCTCTCTCTCTCTCTCTCTGTGTGTGTGTATTCTGGGTGGAGGAAGAAAAGATGTTCCTCCCTCCAGTATCTTGTAACAAACCAGCACATGACCTTGTGTGTTTGTGAGTGTGTGTGTCGTGTGTGTGTGTGTGTGTGTGTGTGTGTGTGTGGCAACCCGAGGTCAGTTTGGAAAATGCTGTGAGGGGAATTTTAACTGGTTCACTAGGCCATCTGTCCTTGGAGCCTCAGAGAAAGGGAGAGGGATTTTTTCTTTCTTTTTCATTTTAACAAAGCTATGTTATGTATGTCACAATAACCTGTCCTACTAATATTTTTCAGGTCTTAAACACCACTATTTTTTCTGATCTTCACATTAGGGGAAATAGCAGGTTGCGCTGCGGAAGGAAATGTTGTGGTATTTGTGTGACCTCTAGTGTCCAATATGATTTTCAAAATCAACACAACGATACAGGTTCTTTGAGCGTTACACCCAGATTTTGAGGCCAAAATATTGGTAATCAGGGCATTTGTTTTAAAACGAGACATTATTAAAATATTGACGCTTGGTAAAAGCTTGGTAGTTTACCCCTGTTTTTGAGCTTTCATATCGTGAGCGTTTATGTGACGCTCGTGAAAGCCAAAAGCCCATTTGAGCGCTCTAATATCGCGAGATTAAGATTCAAGTTTTGAAAGGGGCGTGTCGCGTCGCGCGCCGTGACTACAATCCTGCTATGACGCATACGCCAAATTTATGCTTCATAACTTACTGTCTGCTCACCAATAACTCGTGAAAATGTCCATGCATTAACCAACATGTCCGACGAAGAGCTACCGTCTACTTCTCGGGAGGCGCACCCGGAGACGGAATTGGTAAAGAGAAGAGAGAGAGAGAGAGAGAGAGAGAGTGAGAGAGAGTACATATTCTGTTTGCAGACGGATATGTAAAACAGGATGTGTGTGTGTGTGTGTGTGTGTGTGTGTGTGTGGGGGGGGGGGGGGGGGGGGGGGAATAGGCGGGGCTGTTTTTAGGTCCTGTTGGTCTTATATTTGGCACAGAAATATTTGCATGCGTTCCGCTGTGCCTGGCGGAGAATCTGGCGCACAACTCATGCATGCGCAGACGGGACGAAATCAGACAGACAAATCTTTCTGTTCCACATCAACTACTACCAGCTGGCGCTGTCTGACGTTAATAAACACACACATATACTCACTGTTACTGTGAGCTGAATTGCCTCTAATGTCTTAATGGCTTTATTCAGGCTTAAAATGAATGTTTGTGTCAGTGAGAATTGTGATTATGATGGTTATTATGATTATGTTTGAATCTTTTATTATTATGATCAATTCAGTTATTGTTACTGACTTTTTAAAGTATTAAGAAATTAATGTGTATTTACGAATTATGTAATTATACGTTGTTATTGTAATTATTATTATGTAATTAATTATGATAACATGTAATATAGCATTTCCTATGAAAAGTTACCATGGCTACCAAAGCTTTCGCCAAAATATCATAGTTACTACAGTTATTGTTTTTGATTTACATTGATTTATGACTAGCTGTGTCAGGTATTGAGCCAAGGATTGGCATAATGTGCTTTATGAAACAGGCTCAACTGTCACATTGAAAACTGTAAGCTAAGGTCTATATATTTTATGTATCGTTATGCGTATCATGTGCATAACCTTAGTTATATTATTAAAGTAGTGTGTATCGAAGTTGTTAGCATTTTAAAGGAATAGGTCACCCAAAAATGAAAATTCTCTCATCATTTACTCACCCTCATGCCATCTCAGACGTGTATGACTGTATTCTTCTGCAGAACACAAACAAAGATTTTTAGAAGAATATCTCAGCACACAAAGCAAGTGAATGGTGACCAAAATTTTGACGCTCTAAAAAGCACATAAAGGAAGCATAAAGTTAATCCATATGACTCCAGTGGTTTAATCCATGTCTTCTGAAGCAATTCAATCAGTTTTGGATGAGAACAGACAACATATATCTCCTTTTTTACTAAAAATCTCGGCATCAGCATTCTCCTTGGCGATCATGACTTCAAGCTTGATTACATTTCCAAGCGCCATCTAGTGCTCTGTGCATGTGTCAAGCACTAGGAACTGTATTCAAACTTGAAAGTATGATTGTGCCTAGAGACTGTAAAGGCAAAATGTACAGTGAAAAAGGAGTAATATTTTGGTCTGTTCTGACCCAAAATCAATTAGATCGCTTCAGAAGACATGGATTAAACCACTGAAAATCTAATGAATTACCTTTATGTGCTTCTTGGAGCTTTTAAGTTTTAGTCACCATTCACTTGCATTGTGTGACCTACAGAGCTGAAATATTCTTATAAAAATCTTCATTTGAGTTCTGCAGAAAAAAATAAAGTCTGGGATGGTACTGTATGAGGGTGAGTAAATGATGAGATCATCTTCCTTTATATTCCTTTTATAAAGGAATAAATATTCCTTTAACTGAAGTTACCAGAACATGTGAGATGCAGCATACAGTATGGCTTTCTGGAGTTTCCTTCATGTGGCTCAGGCTATATATACATTTATATAGGAGGTATCTGAAACATTTGTCTGCATATCTTTGTATCTAATGTGTGTATGTGTACTTCTAGGAGGACCCTCCGTTTCTCCTGGGCCCTCCTCCTAAAGCAGCTGTGAAGGAGAGCCTGGTGGACCCAGAGTATGAAGAGAAAAGAGTGAGTGTACATTATGAATGTATACTGTAGTTCAAACAGATTTTTAAATACATTGAGCCATCAGTCAGTAACCACAGGTGAGACTGAGGTATGCATTACAGACCAGTGTGACGACCTCACCATGAGTTTTTGTCAAGCAGTTGAAGTTTATCTGTTATGTTGGTCAGAGGTGATGTTCTTTACTAAGGTTTTATTCAAAGATGGGGTCTTTCAGGAACTATTGTTGCATTGTTTTCATTACTGTTTCATTAGACTATCTTTATATAAGCTGGGTTTCCATTCACATAGTTTTATGTAGATTTTGGGATATTGCATAAAAAATGCTGGATGGAAACACCAAGATGCGAATAAAATCTCCAAAATGCACATAAAAAATGTATACGCTCGCTTGAGGTGGATACATTTTTTATTTGATAAGACGAAATGCGCATAAACTATAATGGAGTCACATTTGCAGAATAAACTCCAATTTAATTTCTTAGGAATACAAGATGTGCATAAAAAAGTAATGTGACTGAAACTTGTTCATAACTGGACTAAGCAGCGGACCAATTAATCCCATCTGAAATGTTGCTCTGGTTATTCTGAAATAACGGTGTCTAGAAAATCCAAAGCCAGTTTAGAGTTTACAGGGCAAATAAGTCGAATACAAACTTGAACTGTGCCGAAGAGCAGGTTTATGGACACATTTGAAAAATATATTATAGATCCGCACAGCAAAGACATAAGGAAGGAGTAACGCACACACACAGTGCTCCCAGAACTGTGTGACGCATTGTCGCTCCCAGACTTGAGACAAGTTCTTCTAGAGTGTTTTGTCTGCGTGCTCTAAACCAAGAGTATTTTATTAATAAAAGAGTCAGATTGGCTACAGTTTCTAAGGAAGTGCCGTTTTTGTTCTTTTGAACACATGGGATAGAAACGTGGCTTTATTCACACATTGTTTTTGCGATATTATGGTTTTTCGCATAAATTAAATTCGCAACTTGGATGCAAACAGCTATTGTTAATATATTTACATTTTAACAACATAGCAGATAAAATATTCTCTATTTTTGCCAACAGCTGTAGTAGAGAGAGTTTGGGTTTTAAACTAGGTAATTAGATCAATCTGAAATTCTAATCTAAAATCAGTTAATTTAAATTTGTTAAGTGTTTTTACATCTAACTAACAGGCTAGTCTTCACTACTTATTTGCAAAACTGATTATGAAGTTAAAATAATTTTTATTCAGCTTGATGTAGTAATTTTCACATCTTTCTCTCTCTGAACTATAGAAAACAGACCGTGCAAACAGGTTTGAGTTCCTGCTGAAGCAGACCGAGCTGTTCGCTCATTTCATTCAGCCTGCCAGCCAAAAATCGCCCACCTCACCCCTGAAGGTGAAAGTGGGGAGACCCCGAATCAAACAAGATGAAAAACAGAACCTGCTGTCTGTTGGAGAGTGAGTCAGTGCACACACACATGCACACACATTCAGATGCATGAGATTAGCGATTAGTCCTTAAGTTGTTGGTCAGACACGGGTCATCATGGTGATTCGGTGTGATTTATTTCTGGCCGGTGGTTTTGTGTTTCAGTAACCGCCATCGTCGAACAGAGCAGGAGGAAGATGAGGAACTGTTATCGGAGAGCAGGAAGGCTGCTAATGTTCTTGTTCGATTTGAGGAGTCACCCTCATGTATAAATCAATGCTTAATAATTGTATTATTTTTTATTTCAGTCTCACACCAATTTAAAGGCATAGTTCACCCAAAAATGACAATTCTGTCATAATTTACTCACCCTAATGTTGTTTCAAACCTGTTGGAGATGTTAGGCAGAATGATAGCCTCAGCCACCATTCATTTTCTTGCACATTTTTTTCTGTACAATGAAAATAAATGGGGACTGAGGCTATCAACCCCCCTAACATTTTGTTTAACATATCCTTTAGTGTTCCCTTTGATGAAATATGTAATCAATGAGGTGAGTAAATGATGACAGAATTTTAATTTTGGGTGAACTAACCCTTTAAACACAAATGGTTAATAGTGTTATTACAAATTAATTATTTAAAGAGTGTAATGTTTGCACATTTCTGAAATTACACACAATTTGATGTTACATCTAAGCACCTCTTCCAGCAGCCAATTCTCAAATTAAATTATTATAGTTCATTCATCTGTCTGATCAATATCTAAAAAAAAGGGCTATTAGCAATGATCAGATAATATTGATTGATAATTGCTGTTTTGATATATTGATAGATGTTAAGAATGGAGCGCTGAGAGATTATCAGATCAGGGGCCTGAATTGGATGATTTCTCTGTATGAGAACGGCATCAATGGCATCCTGGCTGACGAAATGGTACCAACTCTCATTTATCACTCTCTAATGTTTTACACTACATTTGAGAACATTAAGGTCATGTGTATCAGGCATCTATTTCACGAGTTCATTGGTTAGTCCTGGAGCATATTAAGGTAAACTGATTTTGCATGCTGTCCATAATGGAGGGGCTCGAGCATGGGACTGGGCTTGAGCTCTGAGATCCCCCCGGACTATCTAAAGCAAGAAATAGAAAGACAATTTTGAATAATATTTTTTATAGGCATTATAAAATATAAAGGTGGAGATGAGGAGGTGGAGTGATGCTGGAAGAATCATCACAGGTGTGAGGGAAGCAGCTGCTTATATATCCTTGGGATATGGTTGGCAGGCTGAACAAGGTACTCCGAACTTACGTTTGTAACTTCATAAAAATACAACTACATTCATAGTGGTAGTAGTACTCTGAAGTCAAAGTTTTCATACAGGTTTACTGAACACATTCAACGTCTTCCTTAAATCGGGAAAAACAACGGTCCCATCCCCAAACTCATGCCATTGGTTTATCCAGTGTTGCTATGTTGGGCTGGTTTGGATGCTCCAACAAACAGAGCAATCTTTTGATAGCAGTGTTTACTTATTGTGGGAAACAGCCTACAGTGTGAATGGTTTACTTACAAGTGTCTATGCATAATAAGCTGGCATTGGAAAAAGTATTTTAACACTTGAAAAAATTACATACATCACCTTTAAAAGCAACCGTGTGACGTACTGTAATTCTTAGGGGAACACTTACAGCTTCAGAAATAGTCTGTTGAATATGAGTCATTGCGGAATCACAGACTCATGACAATGAAAAATGTCTCAGGCAAAGGTTTAAATGAGACTGCTTTTTCTGAGTCTGTCTTGTTGATGTCATTGTGACTCTTTGAATTTGTGTGTTCTGATTGGTTCAGGGTTTGGGTAAGACCCTGCAGACAATTGCGTTGCTAGGCTACCTGAAACACTACAGGAACATTCCCGGCCCCCACATGGTTTTAGTGCCCAAATCTACCCTGCATAACTGGATGAACGAATTCAAGCGATGGGTGCCCACCCTGAAGGCTGTCTGTCTCATCGGGGATAAAGATGAAAGAGTAAGGCTGCTAATGCCCCACTGGTTATCTTACTATTCTCTTTCTCCCCTCTTTCATCCTACTAGTAGATCCTACATAATGCTTGTGTTATTATTAATCAGTCCTAATTAGTTAGTGTACGTACTTCGCTATAGTTTGGGTGAAAAATCGTCCCTAAAAGTGAGCTAAATCTGACAAAACCTAAATATGGGGATATTAAGGGCCCAAATTGAAAGATTGATTTATAATAAAAGCAAATACAGTTCTCTTTTAGGAACAGGGGTGGGGTTAGTCTAAAGTAATTAGAGTTAGCTTTATATAAAAACAATAAAAATCTACTGTATGTTTGTAACCTTAAATCACCTAGTGAATATTGTGGGGCCTCAACAGTACTCCTGATGAAAACAGATTAATAAACATAATAAATAATGCCTTAATGTAAATCTGAAAATGCCCCCCAAAAAATGATGGTTACGTTTATGTTTAAGGGGTAGAGAATATCATTAGCTTATTATGAAAACAGAAATCAATGGAAAGTTTCCACCATGATAGGAAAACAAACGTGTGTGTGTGTGTGTGTGTGTGTGTGTGTGTTTTAGGCTGCGTTCATACGTGATGTGATGATGCCTGGTGAATGGGACGTGTGTGTGACATCATATGAGATGGTAATCCGGGAGAAATCAGTCTTTAAGAAGTTTAACTGGCGGTATCTTGTTATCGACGAGGCCCATCGCATAAAAAACGAGAAATCAAAGGTACCAAAACCCAGTTGAACAACTGAGACCAAATTAATACAAGAGTGACTAAAAACACATCTGAGTTGATTTAATGATCTGATACAGGGGAAAAGGCATCAGAGTTATCTTCTCTCTTCTTGCTGTCTCTCTCTGTCTTTTATCTCTCTCTGGCTGTCAGTTGTCAGAGATTGTGCGTGAGTTTAAGACAACCAATCGTCTCCTGTTGACTGGCACCCCCCTGCAGAATAATCTTCATGAGCTCTGGTCGCTTTTGAACTTTCTGCTGCCTGATGTGTTTAACTCTGCCAGTGTGAGTCATACTTTTTTCAATATTGCATGCTGTTTTATCTTTCACTCATACATGCATTATTTTGCTGTATCTGTCACAGTTCTGTAAGAAGTGTATTTATGCAAATGTGTTACACCCTAGAAACAGTGGAAAAAGCAAACAGCATAGATCAGGGTTCTCAAACTCTTAATTACCTGGTGGCCACCAGTAAGGGGGATGTTCTCCATCGGGTGTCAGTGGAAGAGTTGCAAAAAAGACAACCATGAATTTTAATTGTATATACAGTCACTGAGCATTTTATTAGGAACACTGTGGTCATAATCAAGTGCCAGACATGGTCTTCTACTGTTGTAGCCCATCCGCAAGATAATTTTTTTTCCCCCATTCTGATGGTTGATGTGAACATTAACTGAAGCTCCTGACCCATATCTGAATGATTTTATGCTTTGCACTGCTGCCACATGATTGGCTGATTAGATAATTGCATGAATAAGTAGGTGTACAAGTGTTCCTAATAAAGTGCTCAGTGAGTGTATTTATTGGCACAGTTATAAAGTCATATTACAACCCAGTGCATAGTATGGGTACCCAAATTGTTTGGACGGCTGTGAGTACAAAGGTTTGTTTTTTGTGTAGGCTGGAGTTGTGCATTTACATTTATGTTTTAGGCCTGTAATAATCTATATGGGAAATTTTTTTTTATTAGGCTTTTGTTTAAAAATTCTTTAAGAAACTAGAGGATGACATTAAAGGCCAAACCAAAATTTATTTTTACAGGCTGGATTTAACAATACATTTTAACATTTGAGGGGCCATATGAAACTATTTTGGCTCACGTGCTGGTGGTTTGAAACCCTGCTTTAGATGATAAACTTATGTTTTTTTGTTTTGTTTTTAGACAGTATGTCAGCATGTAACCAAAAAGCTAGCACACCCATCTTAAATGCAGTCAAAAGTGTACGGATAAGTAAGGCCCACTTTTCCTAGTAATAACATTTGCCTCTGTGAAATTACAGGATTTTGATTCATGGTTCGATACAAACAACTGTCTGGGTGACCAGAAGCTAGTTGAAAGACTTCATGCTGTAAGTCTCTCACTCTCTCAATTTAAATGTAATGTCAGAGTACTTTATTAGCTTGATTGTTTACATATGTTTCCAAAGTATCAGTACACACAATAAAAAAGTAAGGTGCCAGTAATGATAATAAAAATAGTATTTGATATTTGAGGATTTTTTTAGTGTTGTTCAGCATTGAGGTTGTTTTTTTTGTTGTTGTTGTTGATGGAGACACTGGAGCTGATAAGTGGCTTTTTCAGGTTCTGCGTCCTTTCCTGCTGCGTCGCATCAAAGCGGAGGTGGAGAGGAGTCTTCCTCCTAAGAAAGAGGTGAAGATTTACCTGGGCCTCAGTAAAATGCAGAGAGAATGGTAAGATCACACCTTTGAACAGAAGAGACCATAGAGTATGGAGTTTTAGAGAGTTTGGGTCACAGTTTTTCCTGTGAAAAACATTGAAAAATATGTGTAGAATGCAGATTATTCACTCACCCAAAAAATGTGCATTGTAAAATACACACTGAAGATTCAGCAGACACTATAGTGCAGTGTTTCCCAACCTTTTTTCTGCCACGGCACACTTTTTACGACTAAAAACATTCTACGGCACGCCACTATCCCACATAGGCTAACCATCGTCAGTATTTTTCCTTTTCAAGAACTTGTCCATGTTTTCTGTCCGTCTTAGTACTGTGTTTACTTGTAATGTTTGAAATTCGGCTATGCAAAAAAAAAAAAAAAAAAAAAAAATCACATAGGTAGGCTACGCTGTGTGAGGTCACAGGTGGCAAGAGCGCTAAATGGGTATGAAAAAACAACAAATTTGCTTCTTTTCTAATTTGTAGATTTGTTCTTGCAGTGCCACAACAAATTACAAGGATGCAAACTCATAAGGGGCGAAAAAGGTAAGACAATCACTGGTCCACGAACATTTTTTCTGGGGATATTGTTTTTCTAAAGAATAAGCTAAAAGCACCAATTCCAGCTATTCTTGTATTTCAAGTTTATTCAAGTTTACAGTTGTGCAGAATTAGCTGCAAAATAAAGAGTATTTTGGTGAGGCTTGCTTCTGTTTCACAAATTTGTTCAATTTTATTAACTGATTAGTTCATTGACCCCTTCTGGAGATGCTTCACATGAGTGTCTTATGTGCTATGAGTGAGTCAGTGAATCATTTAGAGTCGTTCATGACCGAAATCTACCAAGAGACTTTATAGTGTTTAAGCATTAATAGAACAAAGCAGATCTATAGTCTTCCTTCAGTCTGAGCAATATTTTTCATCCAAAAAGACAGTTTTGTAGACAATAATAGTCTAATAATAGTGAGTTTCAATAACGTCCTTACCTTTTCCTTTATTAAAACTTGCATGGCTACAAATCTACTGACTTCAGTATTTGAATTATAAACACAAAGCAGATCTACGGTATCATTTTCCTACAGTAGCCTATTTATCAGAAAAGTCCACAATAATAGACAAATAATAATAATTTTGAGTTTCAATAATGTTCTTTCATCATTGTAAAGGGCATTTCAGTTGAGTCGAGGCATCATGCTCCGTTCAACGCCAGCGTCAAGCGCCGCATTGCCCTCCATATGACAAGAGTTGCAGAAAGCATCAAAGAGGGGTGATTTTACGAGTCTGCCACGTAAAAAAGCGGGAGGTGTGCACAATAAACATTGGAAACATATTTGGAAGAGAGAAAAAAGGCTTGCAGTTGCTTTGAAAGCAGAAAGTAATAAAAGGACTCGTTTATGTTTAGGTCTAAGTGTTTTCTTGGTGAATTTAAATTAGTTCAATAACTGGTGTCTCTGATATTCGTAAACGATAAGGTAATATTTAATTAAAAGAAATTATGGGACATTCAATATCTCTTCACAAATTTGGACAGTTTTTAAATATTTCTTGTTGCTTAATACTCTCAAAGACATTATTGGTAAAGCAAAAACGTGTGTCAAAAATACTTTGGTGTAAAGTGGCGTCACTTCATAGACTTCAATGCATTCTGCTGCGCTGACGCAAGTCATGTGAAAGACACTTAACGCATATAAATATCAGTCACTTTTGCACATTAATCATTGCTTTTCACAATCACAAAAGTGACCAATTATGGTTTCAAAATGACGAATTTCTCAGAAAGGTGAGGGGTTTGTATTTCATGCATTTATTTATTTTGTGGAATTTGATAATTTTCCACAAAGTGGTTGGGAAACACTGCTATAATGAATTGTGTTTGTTTGTGTTCTCATGAGTTTGCTTGGGTTTCAATTTAATTTAAGTAAGCCATCTGGTTTGATACTGTACATACTCTGGATGATGAATCATAGTCATGTATGTACTGTGTGGGGAAGTTAATTGAAAAAACAAACAAACATTCCTGCGCATTTGCCAGGGCGTTGAAGTCATATGTTTGGAAGAATTAAAAATCAGAGAATGAAACAGTGACCAGCTAAATGGCAATGAATATCCCAGATCAGGTCACTGTCTAAAGGGCAATGAGTGGAAGTGATTGAGGTTGTTTCCTGTTGCTTTGACAGGTACACACGCATCCTGATGAAGGATATTGACATCCTGAACTCCGCAGGGAAGATGGACAAGATGCGGCTTCTAAATATTCTGATGCAGCTCCGGAAATGTTGCAACCATCCGTATCTGTTTGACGGGGCAGAGCCTGGTCCCCCGTACACCACCGACACACACCTGGCCACCAACAGTGGCAAGATGGTTGCTCTGGATAAACTTCTGCCTAAAGTGCAAGAGCAAGGTTGGCAGTGTGTTTCTTGACTTCTTCGAGCAAAAATACAAATTCTGTCATCATTTACTTACCCTCATGCTGTTTCAAACGTGTATGACTTTCTTCCTTGGAACAAAATGCAGATGTTAGGCAGAATGTTTGTCTCAATTACCATTTATTTTCATTGCATCTTGTTGCCATACAATGAAAGTGAACGGTGACTGAGACAAATATTCTGCCTAACATCTCCTTATGTGTTCTACTAAAGAAAGAATGTCATACAGGTTTGGAACAACATAAGGCTGAGTAATTGATTTGGGGTGAACTATCCTTTTAATGGCTGTATGTGCGTAGAGCTGATATGTTGTATCGTGGAACTCTATTGGGATCCAAATTCATGTTTTTATGCATGCATGTCTGGATGTGTGTGTTTGTGTAGGTTCTAGAGTGTTAATATTCAGCCAGATGACACGTATGTTGGATATTCTGGAAGATTACTGTATGTGGAAAGGATACGAGTACTGCAGACTGGATGGCAACACTCCTCACGAGGCCAGAGAGGTATACATACTAATACGTAAACATACACATATACTGTACAGTGGTGCCAAAAGGTGCTTTTTATTCACTTAAAGGATAGTTCACTCAATAAAGGAAATTCTGTCACCATTGAATCACCTGCAAGTTGTTTTCAACCTGTACAACTTTTTTCCCCCCATAGAACACAAAAGGAGATGTTAGACAGAATCACAGCCTCAGTCACCATTCACTTTCATTGTATGGAAAAAAGATGCACTGAAAGTGAATGGTAACTGAGACTACTGATACTGCCGATCATCTCCTTTTGTGTTCCACATAAGAAAAAATAATAATAGGGGTTTGGAATAAAACGAGGGTGAGTAAATTAAAAATCTTTATTTGTTTAATCATTAAAAACCTCTTTTTGTGAAATGTTTTGTTTGAAATCTGTGATTGTTTATCTTTAAGATAGATGCCACTTGGTTTGATATTTTATTTAATGTAATGAAATTCTGAAAGTACATTTTTAAGTGTGGCTTAAGTGTCCTAATACTTTGTGGGCCACTGTACATACACTTAAATGCATACACACATATCACTGTTAAAAAGAAAGAAAAGCACAGCTAAGGAAAAGGCAGAAATAAACACATTAACCAAGAGGAAGACAGGAAATTAGCAGGCTTTGTAAAATTATGAGGCACATAAAGATAGTTAACATGGAATATCAGCAGAGTTTATATAAAGACACAGATTAACCAACCTGGTAGTCATGGAAACCACTGATCAGTACTGGGGTGAATGTGAACTCTGGTGGTTACATGTGGATGTAAGACACACAAATATTTGTAATTATATAACCATAGACCCTTTTTTGGCCAATTTGAGATTATGGGTACCAACCAATGATCGTGCCGCTTGGCCGATTAATAGAAGTTTTAGTTCAATCTTATAATTGGTCAAAAGGCCCTTTTCCATTGTAGGAACTACTATTAATACATTAAATTTTTTCCTGGGATAACTGACATGGGGGTAATTGAAATCTATTTTAAACTTAACTGTCATGAAATGTAATTTACATGACGAAAGTGGTGCGTGCCAGTTACTGCATGGTTAACTTGCATCAAGACGTCTTTTTTCAGTCAGTGGGTAAGTAGTTCAGTACAGTATTTTATATAAAAGCATTTATTGTAAAAGATTGTGTTGATAAATAGGTTTATAGCTCCTTTTCATGTTTTCCTCTGAGTTCAGTGTGTGCTGCATGGTTAAAATCACCTTTTCTCTCCTCTCACTGCGGCAAACGCGCCCAGTGCTGCGACCCAGAAGCCGCAGTGAGAGGAGAGATGAGATTAGACTGTAACAGTTTGTGAAAAACAGCCCTAACAAAAGTGTAGCTCGGATATGTAGGTGAACCCGGAAGTCTAATTCGCCATGGGTTCTGTTGGAAACTTCTTAGAGAAGACCAGGAGACTTGGGTAAAGCAGGATTCTTTATTGTAGAAGATCACAAGGCATCAGTCTACAGGTCAGAATGTGCTGTCTTGTGCGGCAGTCATCAAGTCTAACTAAGGGAGGTGTACATTGTATTTTATAGTCATTCAGTGGGCAGTACTTATCTATATCAGCCTTACACACAGAGGTGAAACAGAGGTGAGAAAATGTACGCCCGAATGTGAGCTCAAATAGACCTACTCTAAATAAGTGTCAATAAATGGCTTGAGGCCTTGTGAGCTCCATGCATGCCTAATCTAGTTAAACAGTAACACTAAAAAGGTTTGAGGTCCCGAGAACTAGTGATAAATCACATTCATGCACAGTTTGATTCTTATCAAGAATGAACAAAGAAACAGGCATTATTTATCTGTGCTCATCCTGAATGCTAGATTGTATATTACTGTAGTTTTTTTCAGGTGATGTCATGTAAAAGACCGTGGGCCACCTGATCTTATAGTGACACTTAAATTTGGAATCCCACAATTCCCTTGGGATTTTCCAATGGGTTTTTATAATGGGGTTTTTCAACTTATGAGTAAAATAAGGTCTGTGGTAAACATTACTTACTTGGGCGTTTTGTTGTACAACATAAATTACACACTTTCATACCTCAAACGTGAATTTTGAAGCCGCTGTGTGTTTTCTAAAAAAAAGTATGCAATTTAATACAGCTTTAAATTTAACATTTAAAAACATAAAATGAAAAATCTTTATTAACGTATATTTATTTTTCTCTCTCCTTCTCTCTCTTTTATTGTGCATTAGCAAGCCATAGATGCTTTTAACGCCCCAAACAGCAGTAAGTTTATCTTCATGCTGAGCACACGGGCAGGTGGGCTTGGGATTAATTTGGCTACAGCTGACGTGGTGATTCTCTACGACTCAGACTGGAACCCACAGGTGGATCTGCAGGCCATGGTGAGAAACACACACACAAACCCACAAAACTGTGTTCAATAACATTTATGATCATGAGTCTCTAAAGCGGACCTCAAAAGCGGAGATTGTGTTTATGAACACTAGTTTTTAAGTTTAAATGGGTATTGTTGTGCTGAATTTGTTATGTTTCAGGACCGTGCTCATCGTATCGGACAAAGGAAGCCAGTTAAAGTATTTAGGCTGATCACAGAAAATACGGTGGAAGAGAGAATCGTGGAGAGAGCGGAGATGAAACTACGCCTGGACTCCATAGTCATTCAGCAGGGTACACTAATACACAATATATACACACACAAACACACAATTTCTGCTTCATGAAAGTCTTATAAGCTAGTAGGTAATAATAATAGTAAAAGTTTGCAGTAATAACACTCTTACAGACAGTATTCAGTATTATCAGAAATATATGTAATAGTTCTTGTGTCAGTACTCTGATCTACTATAAGCTGTGTTTTATGTTCTGTTCATAGGACGACTTATCGACCAGCAGAATAAACTGGGGAAGGATGAAATGCTGCAAATGATCCGACATGGAGCAATACACGTATTCGCCTCTAAAGACAGCGAACTCACAGACAAAGATATCAACACCATTCTGGAGAGAGGTGCCAAGAAGGTGAACGGGCACATATACACAAATACACACACTGTTCTAGACAGAGAAGAATAAAGTTGGATAGCTTTCACTGGAACATTTAGAAATTAGATTTACGCTGCATCCGAATACACACTTTCCTACTATGTAGGATGCCAAAGCAGTATGCATATGGAGAAGTTTGTCTGAATCCTCATAAAAGAGTAAGCAAGAAATATTCAGATGACCTACTATTTCTGGTGAGATATCGAAGTGCGCATCCATTGGACACTGTTCTATCCCATAATGCCTCGGGAGCTGAGAAGGCGTCATGCTAAAAACGGTGGACAACCACGTGTTGGGGTGGCTCTATTCAACTGTATGTGCTATATATGCCAACAAAGTTGTTCCTTGTTCTTAAATGGTGCTTGTTTAACAAAACCAGTGGTTGTTGTTATTACGTTATATATTTGGGTCATGGAACAATGCCCACATTTCCGTATGAAGTATCTCTGGAATCTATTCATACTGCTCACCTTCATACCTAAAGAACAAACTGTTTAACGGCTGAGAAGAGCATCATTTATTAAATGCAGTATACAGGCAAAACGCGATGTATGGACACAGCTTTTGGCTACAAAACTGATTCTGAACCATCTGATTTCCTTCTTACTTCTGAGATTTTTATGTTCCTGCACTCAATTTGATTCCATTTAACCCTGTTTGTTTGCTGTTTTCCTATCAGACAGCCGAGATGAACGAGCGCATGCAGAACCTGGGAGAGAGTTCATTGAGGAACTTCACGATGGACACGAGCAGCACAGAGACCAGCCTTTATAAATTTGAGGGAGAGGATTACAGAGAGAAACAGAAAGTTAGTGTCGGTGTGCAGCTTGCTAGTTTGAAATTGATTTTGTTTCATAGTTGTATATAAAAGGGTGGGATCAATACCAAAATGTTGGCTTCAGTACGATACCAGCCTCTGGTACCTCAGTATGGATACTCAATCAATACCTTAGGCAACAAATAAACAGCCTCAGGCGGCTGATGACATGCACACTAGGGCTGTCAATAGATTCAGTAATTCAATATTAATAATTATAAATTATTTAAAGGAATATTCCAGGTGCAATACAAGTTAAGATCAATCGACAGCATTTGTGGCATAATGTTGATTACCACAAAAAATTATTTCTAATTGTCCGTCTTTTTCTTTAGGAAAAAACAAAAAACAAAGTTACAGTGAGGCACTTACAATGGAAGCAAATGGGGCCAATTTTTGGAGGGTTTAAAGGCAGAAATGTGAAGCTTATGCTTTTATAAAAGCACTTTCATTCATTCTTCTGTTAAAACTCATGTATTATTTTAGCTGTAAAGTTGTTTAAATCGTAATTTTTACAGTCATTTTAGGGTTTTAGGGTTTGTTGACATTACATCATCATGGCATTGAAGTTGTAAAATTGAAATGTAATTTCCTGTTATACGTAATTTACACAGAAAAGGTTAGTAAGCGATTTTATCAGCTAAATCATGTTAATATGTGGCTATACTTCTGAAATAATGAGTATTTTAACTTTTACGAATTGGCACTTCCATTGTAACCCAGTTTATTTTTTTATTTTTTTAAAGAGGAGGGGCAAGTCAAAATAAATTTTTGTGGTAATCAATACTATGCCAAAAATGTTGTCGATTGAGCTAAACTTGCATTGAACCCGGAATATTCCTTTAATAATTTAAATTTTTTATATATTTTTTGTTATTAATGCACTAATGCATTTCTTCTTAAGGAAATAAAACAAAATTAAAAAGTCAATTTTTTTGAAAAACATATTTATTGAATCTCAACCGTCAACTAACTCGTTACATTTTATGTTTCACGTCACACTGCCTGAACTGCTGAACTGTGCTGCATTGTCATCCAGGTTTGGTACTGAAACTTGATGATACTGTACTGAAGTAAATTTTGGGTACTGTGACACTTTTCAGTACTATTTAACATGCAACCCTTGTATATAATGCTGCTCAAATAAGAGCGTGTATCTGCATTTGTGAGTTTTTTTTAAAAGCCATGCTCTTGCATATGTCACAGACCAAGAAAGGTTATTTGAGGGTTTGTGGCTGGAGTGTGTATGTATTAAAGTGCTCTCTTTCTGTTTTGTGTAGCTAAGTTTAATCGAATGGATTGAGCCTCCTAAGAGAGAGAGGAAGGCCAATTATGCTGTAGATGCTTACTTCAGAGAGGCACTACGAGTCAGTGAACCAAGAGCCCCGAAGGTAACACACACACAGACACACAGTTTAGAAACTTTGAAATTATGTTTTTGTCAGCACTACCCATGACTAAATAACCATACTATAATGAAATTTGAGTGTTTACATCCTGCTACACAATAACTAATGCACTCAGATCACTGTTTTCATCAAACGTCAAAGTTTTCAGATATTGGAGTAACTCAGCAGAAGAGTGCTATATCATCAGTTATTGGGGGTAGTGTGATGGATGAAGAGTTGGCTTGAAACACAAAGGTTACAGGTTCAAACGCTGACTCAGAAAATGACCTCATGAACTGAACATTCTTCTTCACCCTATTCTGTCACTGCTGTGCCGTTGAGAGAGAGACACTTAACCCTAGATTGCTCCAGAGGGACTGTTTGAGTGAATATTGCATTGTAAGTCATATAAAATAAGGGTAAAAAGCAACTGCTAAATACCAAATAAGTGGGATATTCATCTTCTTATATGGGGATAGCTGGCACCTTGCGCAAGACACTTTCATTCAACTAATTGACATCATCTATAAGCAGTTTAACCTAAAGTCATACAGTTGAAGTCAGAAGTTTACATACACTTAGGTTGAAGTCATTAAAACTCATTTTTTAACCACTCCACAGATTTCATATTAGCAAACTATAGTTTTGGCAGGTAATTTAGGACATCGTCTTTGTGCATTACACAAGTAATTTTCCAACAATTGTTTACAGACAGATTGTTTCACTTTTAATTGACTATATCACAATTCCAGTGGGTCAGAAGTTTACATACACTAAGTTAACTGTGCTTTTAAGCAGCTTGGAAAATTCCAGAAAATGATGTCAAGCCTTTAGGCAGTTAGCCAATTAGCCTCTGATAGGCTAATTGGAGTCAATTGGAGGTGTACCTGTGGATGTATTTTAAGGCCTACCTTCAAACTCAGTGCCTCTTTGCTTGACATCATGGGAAAATCAAAAGAAATCAGCCAAGAATTGTGGACCTCCACAAGTCTGGTTCATCATTGGGAGCAATTTCCAAATGCCTTAAGGTACCACTTTCATCTGTACAAACAATAATACGTAAGTATAAACACCGCCCAGGAAGGAGACGCATTCTGTCTCCTAGAGATGAACGTAGTTTGGTGCGAAAAGTGCAAATCCATCCCAGAACAACAGCAAAGGACCTTGTGAAGATGCTGGATGAAACAGGTAGACAAGTATCAATATCCACAGTAAAACGAGTCCTAATCGACATAACCTGAAAGGCTGCTCAGCAAGGAAGAAGCCAATGCTCCAAAACCGCCATATAAAAGCCAGACTACAGTTTGCAAGTGCACATGGGGACAAAGATCGTATTTTCTGGAGAAATGTCCTCTGGTCTGATGAAACAAAAATTGAACTTTTTGACCATAATGACCATCGTTATGTTTGGAGGAAAAAAGGTGAGGCTTGCAAGCCGAAGAACACCATCCCAACCGTGAAGCATGGGGGAGGCAGCATCATGTTGTGGGGGGGCTTTTCTGCAGGAGGGACTGGTGCACTTCACAAAATAGATGGCATCATGTTGAAGGAAAATTATGTGGATATATTTAAGCAAAATCTCAAGACATTAGCCAGGAAGTTAAAGCTTGGTTGCAAATGGGCCTTCCAAATGGACAATGACCCCAAACATGCCTCCAAAGTTGTGGCAAAAAGGCTTAAGGACAACAAAGTCAAGGTATTGGAGTGGTCATCACAAAGCTCTGACCTCAATCCAATAGAAAATTTGTGGGCAGAACTGAAAAAGTGTGTGCGAGTAAGAAGGCCTACAAACCTGACTCAGTTACACCAGTTCTGTCTGGAGGAATGGGCCAAAATTCCAGCAACTTATTGTGAGAGGCTTGTGGAAGGCTACCCAAAACGTTTGACCCAAGTTAAACAATTTAAAGGCAATGCTACTAAATACTGACAAATTGTATTAAACATCTGACCCACTGGGAATGTGATGAAAGAAATAAAAGCTGAAATAAATCATTCTCTCTACTATTGTCCTGACATTTCACATTCTTAAAATAAAGTAGTGATCCTAACTGACCTAAGACAGGCAATGTTTTCTACTATTAAATGTCAGTTTTAAAACTGAGTTTAAATGTATTTGGCTAAGTTGTATGTAAACTTCTGACTTAACTGTATTCATTAAACTAGGTTGTAAATCAGTGATGGGCAACCTTAGGCACACATTTTCTTATTTTGCTCATAAGTGCAATCAGAGTGAGGAATATAATATGTAGATAATCTACAGTATATAGTTTATTTTGCATGAAAACCACTTCTTGCAATACGTGTTCTTTATAGTCACACGGCCAGCACAAAGTGAAACCGTTATTTGCATGATGCAACAACCAAAATTTGTGAAGAATCCTTGTATAAACTGATCCAGCATATTTGGATTTGTTTATAAATGGACTAGTTTGTAATAATGTTGTGCATTCAGCAAAATAATTACTGCTTGGAACAAATAAACCTTTTTATTGCAATGAATATCATAAAATTAAATAGAAAAGCAAATTAATGATTTAATTAAAGTTTAAAGTTTAAATCACTCCTGGAATATTCAAAACGGATAAAGAACTAAGCCAATTTACTTACTATGCAACAGCACTGAGGCAGAAAAATAATATCATATCACAATTAAACATGTTGTGTATGTGTTTCTTAGGGACATGTGGACGCTAAGCAGGAAAACTGATAAATACACAAAAAATAAATAGGAGACATATAAGAAGAGACACTCCAACAGTGGGCACAATGCCGCTTATACACATACGGGGCGCAGAATGATGCACTTCAGCGTAACCAGAGTGCTTGGAGTCGCTTTAAAGTGCATAACTGTAAGATTATCATCTGCTTCCAACAGTATATTCTTCTGCAACAGCTGCAATCCATTGTCTGTCAGACACCCCACCATAAACAATCGGCAACAGACTCCATAAAAATACTGTCCTTTAATCTGTCCACAACACTTCAAAAATAGTGGACTGTGCATAATAATGGAAACATTGCTTACAGCAGGCGATTTACAGTCTGATAATATACTTATATATACTTATATAATATATAAAATTGAAATGTATTGTTGAATGCGGTGAATTTGTACACAAATAATGCTTTAAATAATGAAGATGATTTAAGATGCAACTGCTTGAAATTTACCACACTGATAGGAACTACATGCAAATGCTCTGCGTACTGTCAGCATGCTTAAGCATTCCAAAAAGGTGCATCACTCATATAATCCCTTTAAAAGCACCACAGCTAAAATATTAAACTTACTAGTTTGTTGTTGGGCGACTAGTGGAACATGATATCACATTTGAAGGATGTCGTCTTCAGTAACCCTTAGTCATTCAGATGCTCCAAAACTGCCGATTTAAGTTGCTTTTTATGACTGGTACATTGAATTCCTCTCTTATATTTTGGAGTTTTGTATATTATATATAATATTTTTGCCACATGTAAATAAAAATAAAACATTTTACGGTTTTTAACCATAGATTCTAAATTCTTATGGTTAAATTGTCAGTGGCATTTTATTTGCGGTTAATAGTGAAACCGTATAATCACGACATCCCTAGCCAGGTATATAACAATGTTTTGTCATTATACACACTTTAAGGGCTCTATTTTCGTAAGTGCACAAAGCACAGCGCAACGCGCTACGACCATGCGCTACGTCTTATCCAATTTTCAAGCTCAATTTTCGTGCCAGAGCCAAGCGCAACTGGGTGTATTTGGGAGTGTTTTTGCTAACTGTAGGTGTATGCACACAAACTGGGGTGTATTGTATGGTAATAAAGTGGCGCAAAGCGCAATTTCCCATTTTCCTAAGAAATAGGTCATTGCGCTAAGACGTTTCAATGCCACGTCTGTTTTCAGCGCAAAGTCCAAATTAAGTTCCTGCATTTGCAGTTTTAAGATTCCACCAGCAGGTGGTAATAAAGTTAATGTCCAAACTCTGAAAACAAAGTGGAACATCAAATTATATCCTGGACAATAGCCTTTTTATGAAACAAAAATGTATGAGATTTGTGTTAAACTATCTATAGGGCATGTTTTATTTTTCAATAATTATTATAATTATGTTTATATTTACAATTGTATTTATGATATTGTAGAGCTGAGGAGGGCGGGGCCGGGTTGGAATGAGACACACCCGGTCCCCAATCAGCCTGATGGGGCGCGCGAGGGATAAAGGCGGCCGGGGACGACAGTTCGAGAGAGAGAGAATTACAGACAGCTGTACTGTGTGTTTAGTTGTGTGTTTTTGGTTGGGTCTTTGGTTAATAAATTATTATTTAATTTGTCAAGCCGGTTCTCGCCTCCTCCTTTCCTCTAAACCCCCTTACACTGGTGCCGAAACCCAGGAAGGAGGAGGGATTCCCGTCGCAGAGTCCTCGACACTGCCGTCCACTCAGGGGAGCGCCGCTGCCGTCCGACGGGGGACGGAGTAGCCCGACTACCCGGACGCGGGGAACGGCCGCCGTCCGCGAGGCGAGTGGGGACGGGACTCCCCGACCGCCTGGAGCGAGGGAGCCGCTGCCGGGGGCGGAGGAGTGCCCTGCCGTCCCCCGGGAACGCGGAGGGGTCGAGAGAAGACCGCCGTCCGCGGGGGGAGGAGGGAAGCGACTCCCCGACCGCCTGGAGTGGTAGTAGGGCCGCTGCCAGGGGCGGAGGAGAGTCCCCACGGGACGCCGGGAACGCGGAGGGGCGTTCTGTCCGCTGGGGGTCGGAGGTCTGACTCCGGTCCGCCCGGGGAGGAGTGGCTGCAGTCTGCCTGAGAGGGTGGAGTAGTGATCGAGGACCACGCGACGGCGCATCAGAGAACCGGTGAGTTTCTTTTTCTCTCTCTCCTCTCTCTCTCTCTGCCGCTCCGTGTTGGCCTTTCCCTCGCCATTTTGTGTTGTTGTTTTTTCCCCTCCTGTCTCCTCCCAGGTCGAGGAAGGCGGGGAGGACCCGCCGGCAGTCGGGGAATAAGGCACACCCCCCCCACCCGGAGAGGAAGGGTGGGGGGGGATGTACGTCATGCCGGGGGCTCCCCGGCCTGAGGCAACGCCGGGAGGAGTGTAGAGCTGGGGAGGGCGGGGCCGGGCTGGAATGAGACACACCCGGTCCCCAATCAGCCTGATGGGGCGCGCGAGGGATAAAGGCGGCCGGGGACGACAGTTCGAGAGAGAGAGAATTACAGACAGCTGTGCTGTGTTTTTAGTTGTGTGTTTTTGGTTGTGTTTTTGGTTAATAAATTGTTATTTAAGTTGTCAAGCCGGTTCTCGCCTCCTCCTTTCCTCTAAACCCCCTTACAGATATCATTTGTATTGGTATTTTTCCACCTGTTGTCTTAGAGTGATTTATAAGTCACTGCAAAAGGCGCTGATGGAAGAAGTTTGAGAGAGTAAAAAGTTAGGATTTGGTATGATTTTTTTTTTTTTTTTTTGACAACTTCATTATTTTGATTATATTTTCATTTGGTTTAAAGTGTAATTTGAATTTAGAAATATTTTTTGTTACTTTTTTTGTGTTTTAATAAATGAATAAACATTTTCAAAATCGTCCGGTAGAAGTGAAGTGCGTGCTGAAACAATCACTGCTAATACTAGCCATGATTTGTTTGTCAGTAGATAAAAATGATTAATAATACTTATATTTCTGTAATGTAACTTAGCCTACATCCATATCCTGAACCACATTTTCCTTGCATATAAAAGGAGCCCCATTTAATAAGGACGCAGAATGCACAAAATAATTTAAGTCCATATTTCTATTCTTCTAATTCATTGCATACAGTCCATTTTCACTACCAACTTATATGATTGTGCTGTCTTTGTATATATATCAGGTGCTTGACAGGTAATGGACTATATAATAGGACACAGTTGCTGTAATAACCAGAGAAAAACCTCAGATTTAAAGGTGCTGCAAGCAATTTATTCATGTAAAAGTATGCAAAAAAGTTTACTACTCCCTGAAAGATATTACCGAAATAAGTTTTTTAAGATATCCCACCTGTCTCTGTGACAGCACTAGACTCTGTAAACAGCAAATAAAAATGTGAATGCAGGCTGCGGACTATTTGACCTGTCAATCATTTTGCGTGTTCTCATAGTATTGTAGATACAGCGAATTATTGAGGCTTACTGCCATTTTTAAGCCATGTTGTTCAAAACAGTTGTCTGTTGGTGCTATTTTGCTGCTGCTGTTTTAAACAACCGTTTCTGCACGATGTCTGTCTCAATAAAGCTCATTTGTTTTCTTTGGAGTGCAGGGTTTTGGAAAGAGGGGGAGTGGCTAATTCAACAGTTCAATCTTGTGGAAGTAGAACAGCTAAAATCACTTACAGCACCTTTAAATTGCAATTCACCCAATCAGAGCCTTCCACGCACAATTTTGCCAAACCCAACTGCGTCTAGACAAAACTTCACGGCCATGCCCATTGACTTATGGCATAGCACTGCGCTTAGTGCTATCGCTCTTAAAATAGGGCTCCAAGTATCCCACAAAATGTAACCAAAATATGTACATTTAAATTTACTCATGCAGAGAGTTAAGATTGTGTGTGTGTGTGTTTGTGTGTCATGCAGGCTCCTCGACCTCCTAAGCAGCCCAATATCCAAGACTTTCAGTTCTTTCCTCCACATCTTTTTGAGCTATTAGAGATGGAAATTCTCTACTACAGAAAAACCATTGGATACAAGGTGAGCACCTCATGTATTCTAGATGTTTTTCTAGTGAGTTTTTTTAAGCTCTGAAATGCAACAGAATCTTTAGCTTTTACTATTTGTATATGATTTATTCTAGTGTTTGCTTTTCAGTGCATATGGTTGAAATTAATGTGTTTGTTTGTATATGGTAGGTTCCACGGAATCCAGATATCCCAAATTCGGCGCAGGTCCAGAAAGAGGAACAGTCAAAAATAGATGAGGCTGAGCCCCTCTCACCAGAAGAGGCTGAGGAAAAAGAGAAACTACTCACACAAGTACAGTATCACCCTTTCACACATTCATACGCACATTCTTAATGTGCTAATTTCAGAGCAGTGCAGAAACAGTTTGTTTTGTTAACAGGGTTTCACAAACTGGAACAAACGTGATTTCAATCAGTTTATTAAAGCGAATGAGAAGTACGGTCGTGATGACACCGATAGCATCGCCAGAGAGGTGGAGGGCAAAACCCCCGAAGAGGTCATGGAGTACTCCGGTATAAGACAAACCTCACACATGAGCCACATACAATTTTTACACCTGCATCAACTACTTACACTTAGCTGTGTGTTTGTTGTGTAATTATAGCTGTGTTTTGGGAACGCTGTAACGAGCTGCAGGATATCGAGAAAATTGTGGCTCAGATAGAGCGAGGTGAAGCACGAATCCAGAGACGCATCAGCATCAAGAAAGCCCTGGACGTTAAGGTCAAGATTTGTTTTATGTAGGACTTACAATAATAGTGATTTAAAATCAGAATCTCCAGACAACAGAAGTTTCTTGAGTATGAACAGAATGGAATTCAATTACAGTGTCTGCAAGCAAGATTTTTTTAAATAGCTGCTAAATTATGATTGTGTGAGGTGTTGTAGGACTTCTTGCTTTTGATGATTTATGCATCCTCAGTATTTATGCAGTGAAGTAAAAAGCTTTATCACAGTAACATCGTGTGCCATATTTTACAAGTATGAATCCTTACAACTATCAGTTTTAATTACAAATTACTCTCCAGTGTGAAAAAAATGAGCTGAGATGTAAATCGTTCTGAGATTTGAATGCAGATCAATGGAGGATTCAGTTTTGTGAGCCGTCTAGCGCCCCCTTGTGTAAAGACAGCTTTGTGTCTCACAAAATAGGTTATTTCTGACAACATTTGTGTCAGTATCAAAGACTTCTTTAGTCATGAAAAAGCTTACAAATAATTTTTTTTTTAAATTATCATTCTATAATCTAACCTTTAATGGTATGAAATAGACAGTACTGTGCAAAAGTCTTAGGCACATAAGATGTTTCACAAAAAGATTTGTCTTAAGATGGTTAATTAATATCTTCAGCTTTAGTGTGTCAATAGGAAATATACATTTTAGACTCCCAAACATTACTTTTGCAAATACATTTATAATAGAATAGAAGAACAGGGAGCTCTGCAACAGATGTCATGGGCCCCACAAACCCCCCACTGAACATCGTGTCAGTCTGGGATTACAAGAAGAGACAGAAGCAATTGAGACAGCCTAAATAGACAGAAGAACTGTGGTGAATTCTCCAAGAAGTTTGGAACATCCTGTCTGCCAGCAATCAAGAAAAACTGTGTCCAGGTGTACCTAGTAGAATTGGTGCTGTTTTAAAGGGAAAGGTGGTCACACCGAATATTGATTTAGCTTTAATTTATGTTTACTGGACTTTGTATGACATTAATTGATCAATGAAAACTATTATTGGCATTATTTTTGAAGAAATCATCACTATGCAACATTTTTCACAAGTGCCTAAAACTTTTGCACAGTACTGTATGTGAAATTGTCAATTGCCTGAAAAAAATCCTTGTCCCCTTCATCTGCTGCACTCCACTTCTGTGACATGTAAAGTTATTTATTTTGTACTTATTGTAATACAAACATTAGTGCAAGGCCGAACAAGTGTGCAAAAAAGCAAAATACAATTATTATTAATAATTTCAATAATTTAAATGTTTGTCCTTTTTTTTATTTTTATGTTTTAACGTTTTTTCTAAATACAAAACATTATGGTAAATAATTTTTAAGGTCAAAGTTCAGAGGCTGCTTAAAAGTGCATATAGCAATTCTTCCCAGCATGTTAAAAAGTTATTAATTCACATTTTAACTGTAGTATTTTCACACACAAAAAAACCCATTGAACCCTTAAAATGTGGTGTTGTAACCCATTTAACCCTCATTAGTATTAACTTGCTTCGTTCGTGAAAAAAAATTAAATAATAAAAGAAAGAACAACAGCCAAGTGGTTGTTTATGAATAAAAATTAATGTCAACATGTTACAAAATGTTTACCCTCAGCGTTTATAGTCAAAAACTGAACTGAACAGAAAATTTCAATATTTCGTAATTTTTTGAGAATGACCCATTTGCAGTTTGGGTCAGTTCCTCGCATAAATCTGTTGTGCGACTTTAGAAAACATGGAACACAGCACGTGAGTCATATGGGCTACTGTTTACGGACCCAGTTATTCACTTTTGTTGGAAAGCGAAATGCGTTTTAAGGGAGCACACTACAATTGCACATCAATTTCGTCATGAATTAACCAAGAATTATTACTGTGAGAATATGTAGTTAAAGATGCACATTGAGATATGTTGTACTTGTAATAAGTGGTGTTTTATAAAAATAAATTAACTGAATGAATACATTTTTTTATTTAAATTAATGACATCTCAAGCATAGTCCTTGAAAACAAATAAAAATGTGCTTGAAAAGTCCTTGAAAGTCCTTGAATTTAACTTTGAAGCATCTGTACGAACCCTGGTTTGTGTACTTGTAGGTAGCGCGTTACAAGGCTCCGTTCCACCAGCTTCGCATTCAGTACGGCACAAGCAAAGGAAAGAACTACACAGAGGTGTGTGTGTGTGTCTGTGGGAGAGAGAGAATTATTGTGTTTTATTATTGTATCATTTACATTAAGGATGCTTTCATGCTTGGTTCGATTTTCCTTCCCGCTTCCCCTGCCAGTCTCTTTTCACATCATATTATTTGGGTGCGCATCACGGCCCCGATTGCGTCATCAGTTGAGTGCAACTAGGTCACAACTCGAGAAGACATTAACTTCGATGTTGTGAAAATAGTTATGAAATATTGAAGTTTGTCTTTTAGGATTTACCACAAAAACTTTACATGTACAGAACAGAACTTGTGTTTGTCTGCCACGGATGCATTGAATGTGCAAAGATGTGAAGAATGTGAACTATTCTTTGAAGGTGATTTATTTGACAAAAGCAAATATGAGAAATGTATTATACCATAATAATTGAGATTATACACCATCAACAGCGGTTCACTTCTGCAATTTAGAGATTACATTAACAGCAGCAAACCGTACCAGAGTTCTCATGAACTGTTCCCCAGACCACCTTTTCAAGTGGATTCAGGTGGGGTTCGTTGGTGTTCACATCATCCAAATGAACCGAACTTTGACGTCAAACGAACCTGGGTGCGTACCAAAAGTGCTAGTGTGAAAGCACCCTAAAAGAAATGGAAACTTTTCTGATCTGTGTTTGTGTGTACAGGAGGAGGACAGGTTTCTGATCTGCATGCTCCATAAGATGGGCTTTGATAAAGAATATGTGTATGAAGAACTTAGGCAGTGTGTACGGAATGCCCCACAGTTCAGATTTGACTGGTTCATTAAGTCCAGGACTGCCATGGTGAGTGTGTGTGTGTGTGTGTGTGTGAATATACTTGGCTATAATTTAGGGACAAAACAATTCATAAATAATGTTCTGATTCGAATTCTACTTAAGGTTAGTCTGTAGTATTTATAATTAGCTTTATATAAAAACAATAGAAGTCTATAGAATTTCCTCATTAAAAATGTAAAAGTTAGACAGTAAATGTCCTTATTTAAAAGTAAACGTGTGTGTGTGTGTGTGTGTGTTTGAGATAATGAAGAAAAATGTCCCTGGAACAATAAAAAAAAACCCTAATCAAACCACCTTTTCGGGATGTCTCCACAAGGAAGAAAAAAAATTAATAAAGGAACTAATTAATTATTAATCATAAGAACTTATTAATGATTTATTGAAATAATTTATTAGGTACTAATTTTAGGGTTAGGATTAGTGTATTATCATCATTGGCTTATATTGAACGATTCTCACGAAACATGTCAAGAAAATATCCTGGTCCTATTTAACCCCAAATCAATACAAATAAATATGAAATCATATTTTGCATAAAGAAAATGAAGACTACATTTAGGACCATTAAGATTGTTTTTGCATTGTGACATTATTTTCAGTACACTCTGGACATTTTACATTTACTATTCTCATTGTTTTCAATTATGATTCTCATTACTGTAACAAACACTGTGAAACCTTTACAGTAGGAAAAATGCTGTTCTACAATGATTTTCAAATGAAAATAGTGAAAATGAAATGCAGTACCAAGGGTGTACTACTATGATGTATAAATACTTTAGAATTTAAATAATATATCAGGTTTTCCATGTTGCGCTAATGAGAATTGTGAGTTCAATGTACATAACTGTCATGAAAATAATGTCACAATGTTAAACATCTTAATGGCCCTAAAAATAGGCTTTGTTTTTTATTATTTGTTTCTTTTGATTTTGGATTAAAATAGGACCAGGACATTTTTTTGACAAGTCTCTATAAGCACATATTAACATGGTTGTGTGTGCATCTCTCACACACAATTGCAAAATCTTACATACTTACACAGGAAGCTTTTCTCAGGTCATGATATATGTGAAAGTGTGTAGGTGCAGATGCATGTATGATGTGTGAGAGAAATTGTGAGCATATGGGTTTTGCTGATAACTGTTTCTCTTTTTCTGAGGTGATGAAAGGTGTGACAGTTTCCATCCATGTGTTTTGTCTGCTCTGCTAGGAGCTGCAGCGGCGCTGTAACACACTCATTTCTCTCATTGAGAAAGAGAACATGGAGATAGAGGAGAAAGAGCGAGCTGAGAAAAAGAGAACACCCAAAGGACAATCAGTAATACCTCCCGTCTTCTTTCATTTCGCTCCGTCTGTTGTTGTTGTGCACCATAGCCTGCTCACCCCCAGAGACAGTCTATCTAGTTCAGAATCAAGCTTCAAAAACTGAACAGGAAATAACATCCAAATGATAACAATTCCCCCCAGAGTCTTGTCCACAATGAAATATAGTATATCCCAAAGATGATAGTATATCCCACTATCCCAGTATCTGTCCATCTATCTGTTCATCCATCCGTCCATCCAACCAACAGTGACAGCAGCAAACAAAGTTTCAGATGGAGGCTGCATCTCTTGCATCCCTTCAGCTCATTGCAATTCTCATTGAGGTTGCATTGCGTAAATTAGACGGGGTTGCCCACCGTTGCTGTGTTGGCTGATTGCCCTGTCAATCCGATAATGCCCGCTTATCATGTTCGCAACCGGTCCTCAAATCAGGCTGAATAGGTAAAACTGGTGGAAATGGATGGTCTAATTGTAGTTAACAGCTCACCAACTTTCGGTCACATCTAAATTGAAATTAACTTTGAAACTAACTGTGAGTGAGCTTTTTTTAGTGACCATTTAGCTCAGTTTAATTAAAGCTGCACCTTTGTGCTAGTAACTTTCATCACGCCAATGATTTGATGACTCCAAAAAGAAGGTGACCATAAATAATAAGTGAACAACAGTTAGTAGTAACAAATAAGAGCTGTGCGCAATATGATTAATACCATATTATTGTAGTTATTGTTTTTGAAGCATTTTTAAAAAATGTTACGCATAAACTTGATGACACTTTGACATGCCTTGGTGTCTATCTTATAAACTTACTGTTTTTTTTCCATTTTGTCACAGGTTTATAAGCGTAAAGTGGAAGCGCCATCTGACAGGAAAGAGAAGAAATCTCGATCATGATTTGTCTTCCATCTGCTCTCTGCTCCCTATTTTGAAGCATTACGATAAACATATGCCTCTACAGCGTTTAAGCCGTTTTGTTGCTATCTGTCACATCTGTAACTCAACACCAGTTTCTTAAAATAAACGTGTAAATTATAGCAAAACAAAAACTATTTGGAACATATAAAACACTTCCTCAACATTTTTAAATCCTGTCCCACAGGCTGCATGTTTTGGCAGTTTGAACAGGGCTTTTTTTTTTATTTCCCAAAATGCTCCTTGTTTATATGGCATTGACATTTATTCAGCATGCAAAAAGGACATCTCTTTAGACTGTTCTCTTCTCTTTTGTGCATTTTATAAATGAAGCGCTCTCTGCCTGAGACTTTATAATTGTATGTTTGAGGTCTCTGTGATTTGCACCTTAATCCTTGTGATCTGTAGCTTTGCACATCCAGTCTTAAGCTTTTTTCTACATTTGTGTGCCATTTAATGTTGCATTTAAGCTATTTTACACATTCTTGTTTTAACTTGTACCCTTACCTGATCTTTATATGTACAAGTCCAGTATTATTAAAAAAGAAACTAAATCTGCTTGGTTGGTTTCATTTATACCTTTTGTATGCATTATGTAAAAGCAATTTTTCCTTCATGGCACTTTTACTTCACTAACTTTGCATTTTCTGTCAGTTGGATTGCATATTTTTCAAGTGTTGCATGATGCATTGTGTAGCATTTTTACTTCGAGTGTGGGAAAATCACATGTTTTGGAAGACATTGTAGGATTTACAGTAAAATGGAATAGTCAAGGGCATTAAAGGACTAAAGGGTTGAAATGTAATACAAAAGCTGTATAAAACAAAATAGACTAAATTCATATAAAAATACTAGGAAGTGATATTGATGAATGTCCAGGATCTAACGCTGTCTTACAAATAACTAATCTCTAAAAAGCGAGTCATAAATTTGTCACTGTCAATGATTGAAAACCAACTCTCAAGAATTTGCATCGGCTTAACTCTTCCCTGCTGTACCCCAGTAAAATTTAAACTGGTAAGTCCTTGTCTGAATGCGGGTGAAATATTTTGCCTAACAATATTGCATCAATCATGTCGTGTATCCAATATTTCTATCTGTTGTTTAGAAGCAGAACTAGCGATGCCCGATTCACGAATGAATCGGTTGTTTTGAGATTGATAGCAAAACGGCTATAGCAGCTGTCCAAATCATTCAGTCACTCATGCTCTTGACTAATTAGTTTTTTTTTTTTGCGGTTTTTCACTCAGTAAAACAGTATCATGATTATTTAAGCACAGAGAGCAAAAAGTACAGGATGAAGTGGATATGGATCTACTATCAACTAAAAGAAAATCTTTGAATTAATCCTACTGTCTGCCATCCTTTAAAGCCTGCACGTGCAACTTTTACAGTACATGAAAGCACTTAAAATACCAAAACGTTCTACTGCATTGCAATGGTTTATGGACATTAGAGTATCGCGTAAATACCATACATTAAGGGATAGTTAACCCAAAAATGAAAATTCTCTCATCATTTACTCACACTCATGCCATCCCAGATGTTTCTGACTTTTTTTCTGCTGCAGAACACAAACGAAGATTTTAAGAATATCTCAGCTCTATTGGTCCATATAATGAAAGTGATGAGAGCTCCAAAAATCATATAAAGGCATTTTAAATGTAATATATGACTCCAGTGGTTTAATACTGTATGTCTTATGAAGCGATGCAATCGTTTTGGGTGAGAAACAGATCAACATTTAAATCCTTTATTACTATAAATCTCCATTTTCACTTACAGAATGTTAGAAACAATATTGGTCTGTTTCTCACCCACACCTATCATACCACTTCTAAAGGCATATATTTAACCACTGGAGTCTTATGGATTACTTTTATGCTTCCACTTTTGGAGCTCAAAAGGTCTGATCACCATTCACTTGTGTGACACTCCTGTTCTACCTGCTCTGTACGGGAATTGAACCAGCATCTCCAGCATGGGTGGTAGATGTGCTAACAAGGAGGCTAAAGCCTCTAGCATCAGTTGCTAGTGCACCTCTTGAGGTCAAGAGAGTGAGGTTTATACACATTGCACAGCTATCTATCAGCTGGCTCCCATTACACTCACCCCCCTAAACCTCACTCCCATCTGGGTCACAGCACCATTATGATGCTCCTGTTCTACCCGCTCCATATGGGACTTGAACCGGCATGGGAGGCTAAAGGATATAGCTTTTAGCTACAGCTAATGCACCTCTTGAGGTCAGGAGAGTGAGGTTTATAAACATTGCACAGCTATCAGCTGGCTCCCGTTACACTTGCAATATATGGACATGCAGAGCTGAGATATTCTTCAAAGAATCTTTATTTGTGTTCTACAGAAGAAAGAAAGTCATACACATCTGGGATGGCATGAGGGTGAGTGAGTTAATGATGAGAGAATTTTCATTTTTGGGTGAACTATTCCTTTAATGTTTCAAAATGTAAAACGTACATGTTTGTGTAGTGATAGTGGCTGTATTACAGCTAATATCGCCACACGGGTGTGCTGGTGTGCTTTCTCTCTGTCTGGAACAGTATGTTCTCTCTTCGGCTGTTTAATGTGAAACACCAACATCTTCACATCTGCTGTCTCACACTACGACAACGTGAGTACAGACACTCCAAAAAACATCTAAATGGGTAGAGATGAGCTGCTGGCCGTTGTCAGACGCAGGTTTCACACAATTGGTTCCGGTGACATCCGTTTCTGTTCTACCGATGACATCTTATTTAACCACAGAGACAGAAAACAAGACAAGAAATCTGTACTATCAGGGGAGAGCTTTGGATCGACAGCACTAAACAACACAAATAATTTATCTTTCTTTCTTTCTCTCTCTCTTGCTGGCTCTTTATTCCTTTTTATTAAAATAGGGTTAGCAAATTGAATTGGCAGTTGTTAGGCGTGCATGTGTGTATCAATCATACATATAGGGTTTACACAGGACACACACACAGTCAAATAACCTACTGTGACAGAACTGCAGTCACACTCTTGCATTCTGCTTCCTGCTCACTGACCCAAAAATCCAATCTCCCCCATCATCCATCTCCGTGTGTGCATGCATTGCTATGTGTGAATGTGAATGCAGGTGTTAATGTGTTTGTGGCTTATCTCAGTCAACCAAACACAGTACATAAACCATATGCAGTTCAGAGTGCGGAGGGGGTAATGCTGGAATATGAAATAAAGTATATTTAGTTTCACCGGGAACAGGTGAATATGAACATACCTTAATTTTCACTAAGATTTGAGAGAACCTTAGTCTAATAAAATTTAACATGCTCCAAAGTTCAGCAGAGACTGATTACCACAAAATTCTTATTTTGTAATAAAGTCTTGCAGCCCCATACTGTCAAGAGATGTCTCTCTTTATCGACTGCTGTTAATATGGCTTAGAGCTACAGTTTATTAGCTATTAAAAGTATGAAATTTTTTTTTAACAACATGCATGAATTTTGATGTTCTTGGAAAATTATGCAGTTTTTTATTATTATTATTATTATTTTTTTATAGTATCATTTTATGTTTGTTCTCACATTTCTCATAAACAATTGCAATGTGCCAAGTTTAAATAAGCTACAGCGAATTAGAAGTTTATCAGTGAATGACAGATTAAATTTAGTTCTGTTCCTCACACAAAGTTATTGTATGGCTTCAGAAATAAAGTGCACAAGTTTCATGTTCTAAGTTGATGGGGCTTTTTTCTTTTCTTTCTTTTTTTTTGTGGATCTTGACAGCCACTGGTCATTGCTTTTACTGTATGAAAAAAACAGCATGAACATTCTGTTAAACTTCTCTTTTTGTGTTCCAGATTTATGAAGAGAATCATACAGGTTTGGAATGAGATAATGGTGAGTAAATTATGATGGAGTTTTAATTTTTGGGTGAACTATTTCTTTGAAACATGGGTATTGTTTTTCGCCCAGAATGGGTAACATTTTTTTCCTCAGTTTTCTAAAACACTACCTCCTTAGTTATAATTGGTCCCAAGTCCTGGGCGTAACAATGTGTTCCCTTCTAAGTCTATCACTTCGACGCTGTGTCAGTAGCTGACGATGTGGGAACTCCTCCTTGGGGCTGTGACCTTAAAACCCTATATCATCATGGCAGTTTGATTGGCTGGTGATGCTTGGAGCTCCGCCCTATGCTTGCGTCATCACGAGCATATAAGCCGGAGCCCAGAGCCACACCATCAGAATATTCCTCTTTAATGGTCACATAGACATCTCTTGGTGGTCGAGAGACTACAGCTTGAGTGGCCCATGCCTGATGTGCCAGTGCGCTCTCGACTCTTCTTTCCTGAGTTGAACGCAAACTGGTGAAGACATGGTGCTCAGCATACTAGGCGAGAAATCGTGTCTCCGGTGCAGTGGCCTTCTCATCTCTGGATCGAGCCAAGCTTAGAGGCTATACATAGCTTCCCACAGTCAGAGAGCACTCCCCACCCCCTCTTCACACATTGTCACCTCTGGTACTCCATGGCACAAGCTTCACTAGGCTTTAATGCCTTAGGTCACAGATGGCCAGCGAAACGCAAATATGCATTCCCCCTGTACGCTTGTTACATCAAGTTTTGTGCAAGATCTGGGAAGACTAGGAAACATTGATACTAGTTGAGCCGAAACGGCCCACCAGCCACTGGTTCCCGGAGGTGGTAGAGCTGTTGGATGCTTCCCCATGAGAAATTCCACTGAGGACGGATTCTCGCAAGCTCAAGGTAAATCTGGCATTCTTAGCCAGAGCTGTGGAGACTGCATGTCTAGCCTCTGAATGGGGCTCATCTGACACAATAGGGTTGTCGCAATTGGTGCTAGGCACCATACTATAGTAAGTCATTGCCATAGCGGCCACTCAAGGGTTTGTCCATAGGCAAACACCCTCTGGTCAGTACATTTTTGCATTGTGAGAGAAGGCTGAGAATTTTCACTCCACTACCATTCTGGTCTGGGACTTAGCGCTGGGCTTAGCTAACACATACTCTCTTGTAAGTGCTGCTACTCCCTTTGGAGTCAAACATGTCGAGGACTTTCAGGCCTTTGCGGTCTAGCTCTTGTTTAAAGTTTGGACTGGGCCTGCCAAGAGAGGGTAATGTGCCCACTAGCAACCCTCTTTAGGGCTCAGGTTACCCTGAGAGTCAGACAAGGCTGACAGACTACTAATCCTTTTTATGTGCATTCACACCGAAAGCATTTTTGCATCTGCACGGTTTTCCAATTGTTTTTCTATGTAAACATGCACTACATGTCTTGCTGTTTTTACAGCATCTTGTGCAGGAGTGCCGTGTTTTAGCCATTCGAGTTAAAAAGAACTTGAACTGTTAAAAACGTGTCTCGAGACCACTGCGTTTTGCTCTTTGTTACACTGCATCTACTTTTTTTTAGTGCAAGGATGCGTTCGGTGTAAACAGCCCCTTTCTCTTTCTTCGATCCAACGTCTATAAGTGATGACAAAGCTGGGCACATGAAACATTCAAGAATGATGCATTATAGGGGCTGTTTTTTTATTTAAAAACTAAATATATTTTACAATAATGATATGGTATTTTAAAGGTGATTTATTCATTTAATTGGCTATTTTTGTTTATTTATTTATTTTTCATAATGTGTATTGCCCTGCTAGCGGCCCACTGGGAAAAGTCCCGACCCTCCCAATGGCCAATCTGACCCTGGGCATACTTGTATTATACTGGAATTCCAATTGCGAATGGACTGTATAGCATGGTCAAAAGTTTAATGTTCATGGTCACATACAGCTGGCAGAAAACAAGACATGCTCTCGTTGACAATGATACAGTTTGTAGACTGACAGATTTAAATCTTTTAAATAATAGAAATCTAGAAAGATTACAAGAAGTCTTTATTTTTTCTTTCTTTCTTCACCCTTCCTCAAAGAAGTTTGTGTGTGATATGCAAGTGGCCTTTTGCTTGTCCATTTAATTTGCTCAATACTTCAGCATCAATACAGGAAATGCCATGGTTCTCTTTCCAACCACATGCAGCACTGTTTTTAGTCGCTACCCGTGTCCACTGGTCTAAGATCAGCCGTGTGGTTTCTCTGATAATGTTTAGACTGAACAGCTGGTCCCAGATCAGAACCACATCACTCTGCAGGACATTTCATCAAGAGAGACCACAATGAATTGGAGTCAGAAAAATCAAAGGCTTCTCTACTTTTAGAGGACAATGTCATTTATTTTATATAAAAACAGTGCAGCCCCCTGTTGCACGGATGTGAGATGGAAAAACAGAGTGAAATCTGTAAACAGCAAGAGTCGATAATGGGGCTCTGGGGTGACCTGATCATGTGTGACCCCCTGTCGGGCGCATCAGTGGTTCCCATGGTGACCGAGTGTCTGTGAGTTGAGTTCTGCTTTCACAGTCGATGGCTTTCTCTCTCACTCTCTTGCTCTCTGTCTCTCCCTCGCTCTGTAACTTCATACGTTAAACAGGGATGACTAATTACTATAGTTAATTAATGTAACGTGTTCTTGCATGCATATGAGGTCTTTGCCATACTTTGAGTTTAAGTGATTGCATTTTTGAGTGTGTGTTTCTGTGAGTGTGTGTGTGTGCTTGCCCATAGGCTTGGCTAATCCCTGATCGTGAGATGGCAGAGAAAATTCTGGATTTCTTAGGGCTGTCTTAGTTGTCTGTCAATAAATAATGCCAAAGATTCACGCATGCA
Organism: Myxocyprinus asiaticus; assembly: GCF_019703515.2. Classification (NCBI taxonomy): domain Eukaryota; kingdom Metazoa; phylum Chordata; class Actinopteri; order Cypriniformes; family Catostomidae; genus Myxocyprinus; species Myxocyprinus asiaticus. The sequence continues at coordinate 16,580,346 of NC_059346.1, read as the reverse complement.
CACAGAGTTTGTTAACATCAACTCCCCATTAACATTCTGTATCCAATGTGAACAAAATGTCATTTTCTGTCCATAAATGTCCCATGTCTCCATCACTCATAAACATGCAGGAACATTCTCTTGATACTCTGCAGCAGACAGAGCCACTGCTTTTAGCCAAATGGAAATATATGTTAATGTGTGCATGCAATTAGGTGAGAAAGAGATAAAGAGAGAAAGTGTGAGTAGGTCTGAAAATATGGTTCACTTAACGTGTGTATGCATTGCAATTAGAATAGAGAGATAGAAAGGGACAAAATGAAAGAGGGAAAGTTCTGAAAACATGACTCGCTTCCTCTCCTTAACATTAAGCGATTTTGTGCATAAAATCTCCATGTGAACAAAAGGGATGAGGGCCATAGGAAACACAGGCAGAACCAGCTGATGTGGTAAAGCGTGAAATTCCCACTAAATCCCATAAAGCATTTATTTAGCTCTTCCTTCCCTCAGCATTTCTTTCGTAACCCGACTACATTACGTCTCATCTCTGTTTCAGACCTCTTCAAATGAATCCTCTCCTTATGCTGGCTTTCTGCAGTGCTGCTTTACTGCCTGCCCTTCCCAAGAAACTACCTAAAGTCACACAGCATTATCGCATTACACCAGTCTAAAAGTCCCTTCATTGGACCCTTGTACATTTTCAAATTTCTGTTACTGGTGTTCAGATCCCTTAATGGTTTTGCAGCTAAATCCATATCTAATAAGCTTTGTTCCAACAGTCAGTAAGACTTATGTGGATGCACAATCCTCACAAATGCCTGTTAGAAGCTCACTAAGACCCTTGATGCATTTACATTTTAAACACACCTTTTGGCATAGAGTTTGCCTAATTTAGCTTACCCTACTAAAAATACTAGCATGACTATTCTTGAATACAGTTTTTGAATAGCTTTGGTACAATTATCACAAGTACAAAGTAGAACAAAGCTCTAAACTGCTCATACTTGTATAAAACAGTTAATTCGGTCATTCAAAACCAGCTATTGTGCTTTAATTAGGGATGTAAAAATGTCCTTTTAGACAACCATTGTTTCAAAACATTTAAACTCGATGGACCCACCGGCAGGTCCAAAGGAGGGCACTATATCGCAAAAAAAGTTTATGCTTAAAACGTTGAAGTCTCCGTATACATAAGTCAGGCATATGAGGTATCATTTTAAAGCTTAGAATCTGAACTATTCAGATATAACCATAAATTCTGCATTTATGTTACTTATAATAATGTGAAACATTCACATTGAAAATTAGCACTCTCTAGAGGTAATGGGGTAGAAATATTTAAATGAAAATAAAAGTCCTATATGAAATGAAAGCTCTCAGGAATGTTACTGTACAATTTAGTTGTCCTAATACCACAGTTCAAAATATTTTCAAAAGAATTGCAAAGTGAAGTATGATTTCTGGAAGTCATCAAATACAAATGTCTCTTTTATGCTCCAATAACTGCTGCTGTAAGTACCAAATAGCTAAAAACTTTATATCTGCTTTTATCTTAGGATGTTCATTGTCTCCTTGTCTGTGAGCTTGCTTGGCTGAATAATCCAATGTTATATCTTAGATGTCTAGAACAAAATATGCCATCCAGAAGAAAAAGCATGCAAAACAAATCATCAGAAAATATGTTTTTGACTATTGATAAAATGTATTATATCATTGCAAAGGGAAGCTTTGAGCTTCAAATCCACTCAGAGGCTAAGATATTCAATGAAACAACAAGGGTGGTGCAAGAACTGAAAATTAGACTGAATGTCTATGGACAAGCTTATCTGTGAGGGCAAAAATGTGTTAGAGCAACACCTACATTTTAGGTCTGCATATTGTGATGAAATGTGATAGAGAAAAAAATATTTTTTTTCTGGTGCTTTCTGCCACGTAGTGGAATAAAATTAGAATTTTCAAAGTGAGGTAGAGTGAACAGAACCAGAATTACATGTTTACAAGTTAGGACAACAAAAAAGTTATGTTTTTAAAGACAATGATTACATTGTCTTTTTGCATCTTGAAATTATTTTCTGGACCCTTAATTACATTTTATCCCCTTCCGGATGTTTTATTTTTACCACTTGCGATGTTTTCAATGATGGTTCTCTTTACCGTAACAATCATATTTTATTGTATTACAGTAAAAAAATAAAAAAAAATAAATGCTGTAAAATTAAAATGAGCGAAAATTTATGTATAAATAATTTATATATATATATATATATATATATATATATATATATATATATATATATATATATATCATACACAAACACACACACAATATGGACAAAAGTATTGGGACACCTACACATTACACCTACAGGAGTTTTTATGACATCCCATTCTAAATCCGTAGGCATTAATATCGAGTTGGTCCCCTCTTTGCAGCTATAACAGCTTCCACTCTTCTGGGAAGGCTTTCTACAAAATTTTGGAGTGTGTCTGTTGGAATTTTTGCTCATTCTTCCAGAAGAGCATTTGTGAGGTCAGACACTGATGTTGGACGAGAGGGCCTGGCTTGCAATCTCTGTTCTAGTTCATCCCAAAGGTGTTCGATAGGGTTGAGGTCAGGGCTCTGTGTGGGCCAGTCAAGTTCTTCCACACCAAACTCACCCAACCATGCCTTTATGGACCTTGCTTTGTGCACTGGAGCACAGTCATGCTGGAACAGAAAAGGGCTTCCCCAAACTGTTTCCACAAAGTTGGAAGCACAGAATTTTCCAAAATGTCTTGGTAAGCTGAGGCATTAACATTTCGGAAAGTTCTATGCTTCCAACTTCCAACATTGTTGGCAGATAGGATGTTCCAAGCTTTTGGAAAATTTGCCACAGTTCTTCTATCTATTTAGGCTGTCTCAATTGTCTCTTTATGTAATCTCAGACTGACACGATGTTCAGTGGGGGGCTTTGTGGGGGCCATGACTTATGTTACAGGGCTCCCTGTTCTTCTATTCTAATCTTTTCTATTTGCAAAAGTAATGTTTGAGAGTCTAACATTAATATTTCCTATTGACACACTAAAGCTGAAGATATAAATAACCATCTTAAGACAAATGCTTTTGTGAAACATCTTATGTGCCTAAAACTTTTGCACAGTACTGTATGTATATATATATATATATATATATATATATAGCACAGTTGTGCTCAAAAGTTTGCATACCCTGGCAGAAATTGTGACATTTTGGCATTGATTTTGAAAATATGAATGATCATGAAAAAAACAAAAAACTGTCTTTTATTTAAGGATAGTGATCATATGAAGCCATTTATCATCACATAGTTGTTTGGCTCCTTTTAAAAAAATAATGATTACAGAAATCACCCAAATGGCCCTGATCAAAAGTTTACATACCCTTGAATGTTTGGCCTTGTTACAGACACACAAGGTGACACACACAGGTTTAAATGGCAATTAAAGGTTAATTTCCCACACCTGTGGCTTTTTAAATTGCAATTAGTGCCTGTGTATAAATAGTCAATGTGTTTGTTAGCTTTCACGTGGATGCACTGAGCAGGCTAGAGCCATGGGGAGCAGAAAAGAACTGTCAAAAGACCTGCATAACAAGGTAATGGAACTTTATAAAGATGGAAAAGGATATAAAAAGATATCCAAAGCCTTGAAAATGCCAGTCAGTACTGTTCAATCACTTATTAATAAGTGGAAAATTCAGGGATCTCTTGATGCCAAGCCAAGGTCAGGTAGACCAAGAAAGATTTCAGCCACAACTGCCAGAAGAATTGTTCGGGATACAAAGACAAACCCACAGGTAACCTCAGGAGAAATACAGGCTGCTCTGGAAAAAGACGGTGTGGTTGTTTCAAGGAGCACAATACGACGATACTTGAACAAAAATGAGCTGCATGGTCGAGTTGCCAGAAAGAAGCCTTTACTGCGCCAATGCGACAAAAAAGCCCGGTTACAATATGCCCGACAAACACGCCTCACAGCTTCTGGCACACTGTAATTTGGAGTGACGAGACCAAAATAGAGCTTTATGATTTGGACAGGGGTCAACAAGGCTTATAGTGATAAGAATACCATCCCCACTGTGAAGCATGGTGGTGGCTCACTGATGTTTTGGGGGGATGTGAGCCCTAAAGGCACAGGGAATCTTGTAAAGAGTTATGGCAAGGTGAATGCAGCATGTTATCAGAAAATACTGGCAGACAATTTGCATTCTTCTGCACGAAAGCTGCGCATGGGACGCTCTTGGACTTTCCAGCACGAAAATGACCCTAAGCACAAGGCCAAGTTGACCCTCCAGTGGTTACAGCAGAAAAAGTTGAAGGTTCTGGAGTGGCCATCACAGTCTCCTGACCTTAATATCATCTAGCCACTCTGGGGAGATCTCAAACGTGCGGTTCATGCAAGACAACTAAAGACTTTGCATGACCTGGAGGTATTTTGCCAAGACGAATGGGCAGCTATACTACCTGCAAGAATTTGGGGCCTCATAGACAACTATTACAAAAGACTGCACGCTGTCATTGATGCTAAAGGGGGCAATACACAGTATTAAGAACTAAGGGTATGCAGACTTTTGAACCGGGGTTATTTCATTTTTTTCATTGTTGCCATGTTTTGTTTTATGATTGTGCCATTCTGTTATAACCTACAGTTGAATATGAATCCCATAAGAAATAAAAGAAATGTGTTTTGCCTGCTCACTCATGTTTTCTTTAAAAATGGTACATATATTACCAATTCTCCAAGGGTATGCAAACTTTTGGGCAAACTGTATATTACAATGCTGTAATTGGAATTTCATAATGACCATCTTTTTTCACATTGTGTTAATAAGAACTGGGGGGTAAATATGCATGGATGTAAAAAATCCTAATGGCCCTAAAATAGGCTTTGTTTTTTATATGCAAAATATAGGTTTTATTCAATAACTGAAGTGTTTTTTGGAACCTATTTTTCGATTATATGAGTTTTCTCCCCTACTAAAGAGCACCTTACACATATTTTTTTAAAACTTTTGAACAGACTGGAATATTTTTTCATCATATAGTTTCTTTTGTTTCAGTAAAATAGGACCAGGAAATTTTCCTGACAGGTTTAGTGAGAATCATCCATTCGATTTAATCACCAGAATTATGTAACATTGATATAACATTTAACTAAAATGTACTTTTAAAATTAAATAAGTTAATTCCTCAGCAAACAATACACAATCAATTCAAGAAGTGTTGAATGACAGTACTGACATTACAGTACTGTAATGTGCAGTTGTCATCACAGTACACATACACTGAAATTACCTAACTATACTGACATAAAATTACAAATGCCTGTAATATTTATCCAATGAGTTATCAAAAGATATGATCAGTGAGATATGAAACAACCATAAGGTTTTCTGTCAATAAAATGGAGTATACTGTCAATACTGTAAATGATACTGTAAGAATTGTGTAAGTTCTTGCACTAATGTTAATGCACTAAACATTTTTTTTTTTTTTTTTTTAAATTAGTACATTTTGTCATGGTGATAGGTTGCACAAAATTGATTTATCTACATTTAAGATAAATATTATAAAATGTATTGAAAATACATATTATTTTTAAATGAAAACATAAAAAGATCATTTATATTGAGTAAATGCAACAAAATCTAATCATTTGTATTCTACCTAATTTTAATGTGTACATTTGGCTTACATTAAGTTAACTTGGTATTCTTCAATTAGAAGACTATTTTAGCTGAAGCTGAAAATAAAGGGAACATTAGTTTTCAGTTACCTTCATTCAGATAATATTAAAGCTATATTATTTCCTTGTTTCTCTGACTACATGTTCAGTTAAGGAGATGTGGTGCTTTTTTAAATTCACAGTATTCATCTCTTCAGTCACTACTACACCACTGCTTTGAGGCTTACTCTGAAATAGTGCTTGTCAAATTCATAGGGCTCATCAGGTTTGTCCAGAAAAATCTGGGTAAGAAATTAAGACACTGCCGACATACAGATGCAGAAAATTCACAGAGAGTGAAAATATGATAAATTAATCTGCAAAATAGCCAAATTATCCTATCTGCAAAACTGCTCTCAGAGGTAAATGTTTATACTTTGAATATATTTATATTTGTTCATTGTTTTATATATTTTTCGTGGTGTTGTGTTTATAGGCCCTTTTTAAAATATGTAATTTTATTTATACATATTTTTTTTCCACATTGCTATCTGATTTGCACTGGTATTTTAACTTTTGCACATATTCTGGCAAACTTTGTTTTCTTTCATGTTGTTGCACTAAATAGGCATTTACTGTATGTATATTTATGTGCATAGTTGCAATGAAATTTCAAACACCGTTAGCAGTGTCCTGCAGTGTGACATACTTTCTTCATATAAAACGATTTTAAAGAACATTTTCTTATTTTAATTGTCAACACTTTACAGTATGATTGTATTTGTTAACAAACTACATTGATTTACATGAACTAACACTAAACAATACTTAATAGTCTTGGTTAATGTTAATTTCAACATACTGTATACTAATGCATTTTCAACATTAAAAGTTGTGTATGTTAAATTAACATTTATTAATGCAATTTGAACCAACATGAACAAACAATGAACAATTTTATTTTTATAAAATAACATTAACTAAGATTTATAAATGCTGTACATTTTAATTGCTCATTGTTATTTCATGATACCTAATGCAATTACTGTTAACAAATAGAACCTTATTGTAAAGTGTTACCCTGTAATTATTATACTTGCATGACCTTATATTAATTGAGACACTATAGTTTAATTGTACTTCAACACAGAAGTTGAAAGGTGATTAAAATGGTGAGAAACTTGGTGAAGAATTTCTGACATGTCACAGCACCAAAAATACACACTTTCCCTTATACATTTATGTACATTTTAACCTCACATCTTCATGTTGGGGAATAAAAGGTTCTTGGAGATGGTATTTGTCATCTATTGAGCTATAGAGTGCCAATCTCATCATGTTTGCAGTGGCTCTGTGGATGTTTTAAAGTTATGACAATATTCACAGCGGTGGGGCCCATTTTCATGATTTCTACCATTTCTAAATGTAACTATTTATGCTTCAGATAAGCCCACATACAGTACTTTACCTTGGCCCAAATAATGAAATATTTGGGTGCAAGAGCATATACTACTGTTTTTCCTGACAAAATGTTCTTATTTAGTATAAATAAACTGCACGTTTACCATTTCAGTTGCAGTGTTTCCCACAGGATTAAGTGATACTGTGGTGGGAGATATCAAACATGCGGTTCATGCAAGACGACCAAAGACTTTGTATGACCTGGAGGCATTTTGCCAAGACGAATGGGCAGCTATACCACCTGCAAGAATTTGGGGCCTCATAGACAACTATTACAAAAGACTGCACGCTGTCATTGATGCTAAAGGGGGCAATACACAGTATTAAGAACTAAGGGTATGCAGACTTTTGAACCGGGGTTATTTCATTTTTTTCATTGTTGCCATGTTTTGTTTTATGATTGTGCCATTCTGTTATAACCTACAGTTGAATATGAATCCCATAAGAAATAAAAGAAATGTGTTTTGCCTGCTCACTCATGTTTTCTTTAAAAATGGTACATATATTACCAATTCTCCAAGGGTATGAAAACATTTGAGCAAACTGTATATTACAATGCTGTAATTGGAATTTCATAATGACCATCTTTTTTCACATTGTGTTAATAAGAACTGGGGGGTAAATATGCATGGATGTAAAAAATCTTAATGGCCCTAAAATAGGCTTTGTTTTTTATATGCAAAATATAGGTTTTATTCAATAACTGAAGTGTTTTTTGGAACCTATTTTTCGATTATATGAGTTTTTTCCCCTACTAAAGAGCACCTTACACATATTTTTTTAAAACTTTTGAACAGACTGGAATATTTTTTTCATCATATAGTTTCTTTTGTTTCAGTAAAATAGGACCAGGAAATTTTCCTGACAGGTTTAGTGAGAATCATCCATTCGATTTAATCACCAGAATTATGTAACATTGATATAACATTTAACTAAAATGTATTTAATTTTAAAAGTAAGTTAATTCCTCAGCAAACAATTCACAATCAATTCAAGAAGTGTTGAATGACAGTACTGACATTACAGTACTGTAATGTGCAGTTGTCATCACAGTACACATACACTGAAATTACCTAACTATACTGACATAAAATTACAAATGCCTGTAATATTTATCCAATGAGTTATCAAAAGATATGATCAGTGAGATATGAAACAACCATAAGGTTTTCTGTCAATAAAACAGAGTATACTGTCAATACTGTAAATGATACTAACATCGTTAGCTAACGTCAACTAACTTAGCTATAGTTAAAATTATCAATGATAACTTCTGCAGTAACTGTTTGCTATCGTACATTGATAATAATAATATTATGTTTGGACTAGTGGATAATTGCAGTGGATAATGTAACGTTACTTACCTCAGTGTTTTCCAACCTTTTATCTGCCACAGCACACTTTTTACAAATAAAAAATATATCACAGCACACCACTATCCCACATAACCATTGTCAATAGTTTTCCTTTTCAAGAACTTGTCCATGTTTTCTGTCTGTCTTTGTAGCGCATTTACTTATAATGTTTGAAATTTGGCTATGCAAAAAACACAAGTCACATTGGTACGCTGTAGGAAGTCACAAGTGGCAAGAGTGCTAACTGGGTAATGATAAAACAACAAATTTGCTTCTTTTCTAATTTGTAGATTTGTTCTTGAAAATTAGTTCTTGCAATGCCACAGCAAATTACAGGGATGCAAACTCATGAGGGGTGAAAAAAGTGAGACAATCACTGGTCCATGAACATTTTTTCCAGGGATATTTGTTTTTTTAAAGAATAAGCTAAAAGCACCCATTCCAGCGATTTTAGTGATTCAAGTATATCAAATTAACTGCTCAATTGTGCAGAATTATCTGCAAAAATAGTATTTTGGTGAAGCTTGCTTCTGTTTTACAAATTTGTTACATTTTATTAACTGATTAGTTCAGTGACCCCTTCTGGAGATGCCACTAGTTAGCGACAAATGAGTGTCTTATGTGCTATGAGCGACTCATTGAATAATTTTGGGTCATTCACTACCGAAATCTACCAAGAGACTTTATAGTGTTTATGCATTAAAAGAACAAAGCAGATCTACAGTTTTCCTTCAGTTTGAGCAGGATTTTTCATCCAAAAAGACAACAATAATAGTCTAATAATATTAATGAGTATCAATAATGTCCTTAGCTTTTCCTTCATTAAAACTTGCATGTCTACAAATCTACTGACTTCAGTTGAATGTTTAAGAATGAAAAACACAAAACAGATCTACGGTATCATTTTCCTACAGTATTTAAACTGCTGAGCATGACTTTTATCAGAAAAGACCACAGTAATAGCCAAATAATAATAATTTTGAGTTTCAATAATGTTCTTTCATTATTGTAAAGCGCATTTCACATGAGTTGAGTCGAGGCGTCAATGCTCCATTCAACGTCAAGCGCCGCTTTGCCCTCCACATGACAAGTTTTGCTGAAAGCGTCATGGAGGGGCGATTTTACGAGTTTGCCACGTAAGAAAGTGGGAAATGTGCACAATAAACATTGAAAACATGCATTTGGAAGAGATAAAAAAATAAAAAAAAACTGGCAGTTTCATTTATAGCAGAAAGTAATAAAAGGACTCGTTTATGTTTAGGTCTAAGCGTTTTCTTGGTGAATTTAAATTAGTTCAATAACTGGGGTCTCTGATATTCATAAATGATAAGGTAATATTTAATTAAAAGAAATTATGAGACATTCAATATCTCTTCACAAATTTGGACAATTTTGAAATATTTCTTGTTGCGTAATACTCTCAAAGACATTATTTGTGAAGCAAAAACATGTGAAAAACACTTTGGTGTAAAGTGGCGTCACTTCATAGACTTCAATGTCACTAGTGGGCCATGGCCCAGTGGTTGGGAAACACTGGTGTAGTGGTAACTGAAGAGGTGGGCATACACTGAATTTATCAAGGACCACCCACCCTACACAGGCACACACCCGGTCTGTAAAGGTCATGTATACAGATGTAAAATGTATAAGAAATATATATTTATCATAAAAATAGCTTTTATTGTCAGTTGTAATCATAGCCCTATATAAACATACAAAATGCGTGTCAGGGTAAGACAGTTTCTTTCTGGCATGGTGTATAGTTCCCTACTGAAAACAATGGTATCATAGCTTGATATATGATTAAGCTACTGTGTTATACATTATATCTATTTAAATTGGTTTGATTAAATGTTCTTTTTATTTCTCGTAAAACTTCTATAATTACTTCAATTAATAAACTAATCTAATACATCCATAAACTAATATATAATAAACTGTTTAGCATAATGTGCTTACCTGCATTCAGTAGTGAGATTGTTTTTCTACTAAGAAATATAAATTGAAATGATTTGCTATGATGAGAATAAAGCACCACTGACAGCAGTAAAAGGCAGAAAAAAAAATGACAGTTGATACAGCCTAATTATGGGACAACTCGGTTAACTTTGCCAGCATCTGCGAAGAGCATCAAAAACTAGCACGGATGCGGTCCATATTTTTCAGTTTAATAGCATAAGCTGCATTTAAATGCATAAATATGTTCATGTTTAGCAGTGAAGTAAATTTACAGCGCAAATTATGACAACTCTATCACTGTTGGCGCATCAGCATTTCACTGTAGATGCTAGAAATGTCCCACCCTCTTCCCAAAATGGAAAATATGAATGGTTAGCAAATAACCAACCTCGGCTGAAACAATTATGCTCGCATATGCCCAAGACTACACTACTGCTTTTATCAACACTTTTTTGTATACAATGAAAGTAAACAGTGACTGAGGCAAACATTCTGCCAGACATCTCCTTTTGATGTGGAACAACATGAGGGTGAGTAAATGATGACAAAATTTTCATTTTCACTTTCCCTTTAACAAGTATAAACAAGCCTAGATCAGCAAAGAAATTTACTCTAGACTAAGCTGTTCTTTTCAGAATGTTTTTTTAATACTTACAGTTTTTACTCATGTATTTATTTATTATGAATCTACCAGCACATCATACTGCACTGTCTGTTCAAAAGGTACAACGTAAGTCAAATCTGAACTGAATTTGTTGGCCCTCTATCTCTGTGCTCAGTGGACAGCAGCAGCAAACTTATAAGGGAAAAAATACCCAGTCTTAATACTTTTTTCCTTTCGTCTCATCTGAGTAAAGATTAATCTGATCTACAGGGCTCACATATCCCTCATGCGCTTTCGACCAGTGTGACACATCCAAGCTTGTCATTTCTCATCCCTTCATCTGCAGCCTCTGACGTTCTGTCAGCCAGCCCCTCTGCTGACACGAGTCTCTGCACACACACACACCTTACAGTCTTGGCTCTGAGTCACATCGGGTCACTTGCCTGTTCTTACTGTGGTCTTTTCCCCTTCTCTGTATTTTTTGTCGCCTTTTGGTGTGGGAATTTAAATGTCACTCATTTCAGATTAGTTCTGTATGTGAGAAGTAATATGGGCTGTTTTGGTATGTTACAACCCATTTAAAGCACTTTAGAATAACATGAGAGTGAGTACATTCTGTCCCTTTGAATGACTAGTATCTTATCTTTCTCAAATATTTTAACTGATATTTGTTCATTTCTGATGGTGGAAATATGTTCGTATGGTTATCACAATCTTGGAACTTTGATAATTGATATTGGGATCATTCAAATTATGATCACGATTAATCCGAAAATCAATATTTTTACACAGCCCTATTCTAAACTCATACTGTATGACTTTCTTTCATGGAACACAAAAGAAGATGCAAGGCAGAATGTTAGCCTCAGTCACCATTCACTTTCATTAGATATTTTCTTCAATGAAAGTAAATCGTGACTGAGGCTGTTAGTTCCTAACAGTGTTGGCTGTAATCCTATTACAAAGTAATTAGTTACTATAATCTAATTACTTTAAATCAAATAGTAGTGTAATGCTTTACATTTTAAATTCTTGTAATCAGATTACAGTTACTGACTTTCAATTAATTTAATTACTTAAAGCTACACTATGTAACTTTTTTGTTAGAAAATAACAAAATGTTATTAATAAGAGAGTGCAACAAAAATCCATCTTCCAAACCATATCTTTACCCAAATACACTTTGATAAACCTATAATAATGATATTATATTATAATTATTTTAGAGCTGTCTGGACGGATTTCGTGGGAAATTACATACATACGTCATTCGCCCGTGTGTGTTGACGTCATATCCATCCACACAGAAAATAAGATCCGGCTACTCTAGCGTGCATGTGGGAGTAGCGTGAAGCTGAAAGTTTGTTGTCACAACGAATGAGAAAAATTGACCATAGATCATTCAAAACGGCAAACCTCCAGGGAATCACTGGTTGTAAAAATAAGGAAACCCGGAACAGAGCAGAGTCTACAAGCAAAAATGGAAAGCAACAGAGTCCGTAATAAAACCTAAATCAACAGTGCTTGGCTTTTCAGAGGTGGCGACAACTCGAGATCTGAAAGGATTGAAAAGCGACCCAGAGATGGTTTTTCCTTACTCAACAGGTAAGATATTTTATTTATATGGTTTATGTATAGTTGTGTAATCACACACACACACGTCTGTGTGTGTAGTGAAATACAATAATTATACTGTAATCAGTGCAGAAATTTTCACTTGCTAGCACGTGTGTATTTTTCTTAATAACAGCAATAATTTATATAATTAAATCCTTTAGACCCAGGCTTGCCAAGGATATGTGAGTCTTGAAATGATGTTGACCACTGTTTGGTAACAATGACAATCTATAAATTAGTTACTGCTGTGGTCTATTTGGCCAGAATATCCTGCAGTTATAAGAAGACTAGCAATTGTTATGTGTAATGTTAACAAACGTTGCCTAACTTTTGTAACATCATTTATTTCAAAACATCAATGTTTCCTATAAGTCAAAACAACAGAATAAGATATGGCACTTACCCGCTCAGATGACGTTTTTGGATATCTGTCTTTTCCTTTCTTTCGTTATTTATTTGTCCATTCGCTCTGATAAGTTGTCCTGTATCCATGTGTACACCGATGCCTCGAGCCACATTCATTCACCAGAGGAGCAGAGCCGAAGCACAACTTGCGTCATTACCAAAACAATGTTCTTCCTGCAAGACTCATGCAGTTTTATTTTTTAAACGCTAGAGGGCCAAAAGTTACATAGTGTAGATTTAAAGTAGATTATAGGGTTATGCTTATTTCTAATATAATATTTATTTGGAATACATGAATTATGGGTCCGTAAAGAGTCATTGTGAAAGAGAAATGTGAGGTGCTGAGTGTAATAACCGTCGCCCTGTCTTTGCGAACGCGACCAGATATAAATATGATTTTTTGGGGGGCCTGGGTAGCTCAGCGAGTATTGACGCCGACTACCACCCCTGGAGTCGCGAGTTCGAATCCAGGGCATGCTGAGTGACTCCAGCCAGGTCTCCTAAGCAACCACATTGACCTGGTTGCTGGTAAGGTAGAGTCACATGGTGTAACTTCCTTGTGGTCTCTATAATGTGGTTCGCTCTCGGTGGGGTGCGGGTGAGTTGTGCGTGGATGCCGCGGAGAATAGTGTGAAGCCTCCACAAGCTATGTCTCCATGGTAGCGCGCTCAACAAGCCATGTGATAAGATGTGCGGATTGACGGTATCAGATGCGGAGGCAACTGAGATTCGTCCTCCGCCACCCGGGTTGAGACGAGTCACTACGCCACCATGAGGACTTAGAGCGCATTGGGAATTGGGCATTCCAAATTGGGGAGAAAAAGGGGAGAAACAAAAAATCTGATTTTTGAGAGGACCCGCTAACACTCACACACATTCAATATGTTTAAATCAAATACATAATAAGGCAGCAAAATGACTTTTGTTATTTTGTGAAATAATTTTAAAACCACCAAATAAACCCATACTCAATAAGGAAAAACACAGACATGAAATGTATAAAGAAAATAAATAAAGCTATCAAATGAATTGTTCTGCTGAGTATTATTCAGTCCCTGACACCACATCAATGATAAAGAGTTCAATATTGATATATGAAATCAACAGCATGAAAGTTCAAAGAATGAAAGAGTCTTATCTGTAATATTCCAGTGCTGAGAGAAATGTCCGTGAATGTAGTTGTCCATGAGTATGTCCATAATCCTTCCAAATGAGAACGAGTTCACCTGTGCAGTTAATAATTCATAAGGTTCATATCTTCATATCCCATAGCGGTTTTAACCACTACGCAAACAACGCAGTCGCGTGAGGCCCTGGACGTCAGGGGGGCCCCCACCCCGGTAGGAAAGCTCCGCATGTCGTTCTGGGTACACACGCGAATAAGCTGTTGTCAGCGCTTTTAGAGCGGTTCACGTTAGAGGTAGGCCGGGTTCGGGTCAGTTTTTCAAGTAGGACTTTGGGTTCGGGTTTGTAATTTATGAAAAAAATTTACAGGATTTCCGAACTTGTTTCGCCCATGAGTCACAGCGAATGCGTTTTTGCGTGCGTCTGCTCTGATTTTTCCATTGTTTTTATATGTAAACATGCACTGGACGAATGTCCTTGACTGCTGCACCATGTCTCACTGTTTCTTCAGTGTCTCATGGAAGAAAGGCACATTTTTAGACACTGTGTCAAGTTAAAAATAATTTCAGGTCTCAAAAACACACGTCGAGACACCTGTGTTCTGTTTCATTCATTTCGCTGTGTCTAGACTGTTTTTAGCGCAGGTGTCACAAAGATTTTACGTTTTGAACAAGTCCAGGTTGTAAAGAGGTGAATGTTACAATGTTTAACATTATTCCAGATTATTCTGCACCAAGCAAAGTTTCAGCACTTGACAAATGTTTTTTTTCCCTTTTGCTCTGTGCTGAGGGGCCGGAGTGCCTTGTATGTTTACTGTGGCTGGTTACTGTTATGAAAGTTGCTTACAGTGCTTACATAAAATACAGCCTTTTGCAACATGATGAACAATACACTGCAGCATTAGAACATAAGATCCAGGTGAAAGTAAATAAGACAGAAATATATTATTTTGTATACCACAAATCATCAAAGTAATAATAATAATAATAATAATAATACTGTATCATTCTGTATTATAATGAAAAACTGGACAACAATCAATAATTGTTAGGTTATAATAATAACTGAATTCCAAAACATGAAAAAAGAGTGAAGTAGTAGGTTTTGCACACTCTGTTCATTTATATATATATATATATATATATATATATATATATATAAAAGAAGTGTTTTGTAAAAATATATGTAGGTAAATATTGCTTTTTTTTTATCACTGTGTTGTTGAAAAAACTGGAAAACATGCAATCAATTATCTTGAACTAGAATTGTATTTCATTAAACATTTTGAATGTATGTGGCTACAACAGCTGATAGGATTAATTTAAAATTATGATTTAAAATTAAGTAATTTTTTTAATAACATTTTCGAAATGGGGCCCCGGGTTGGTGGGTTGGTTGGTTGGTTTGTTGCCTGGGGCCTCAGAAGTCGTAAACCCGAACTGGATCCACAAAGGCGATGCGTATCGTCCATGAGTTGCTCAAAGCTTCACGGAGCACAAAGAGTCACAAAGAAAATATCAGCTTAGGCAGAAGTGGTCTCCATAAATGAAAAACATGAAGTCCTCTTACAAACATAAAAATTCTCTCATATTATCTTCTTAGCACATAAACTCATACAGCAAATATGAATGAAACAAATACAGAGACTTAATCAAGAATACAAATAAATAGATGAAAAGAAAACTGCATCTTAACTTAAGATTGGCCTTGAAACCATAAGTTTCCCAACCCTGACTCTATCTTGTTGAACTAGGCAGGTAAGCCATGCTTCCTACCTTCCAACACAAACTAACTCATTCTACTACTCACCTACATTTATACCAGATGACAAAGCACTCTAGCGCCCCCTCATTGTGAGTAGTAGAACTACACCCTTAGAAAAGCATGTAAACAGGCTTGTGACTGTTACAGTGTAACAATGAACAAAAAAAGAAATCTAGACATTATTTTGAATTTTTTTTTTTAGCTGAAAAGTGTTAGAGACAACTTAAAATAACTTAATTAATTAGTAATGTGATTATTTTTCAATGAAGTAATTAGTAATCTAATTACAATTTTAGATACATTTGTAGTGGATTACTATTTTTAAGTAATTTACCCAACACTGTTCCCTAACATTCTGCCTAACATCTTCTTTTGTGTCCCACAGAAGAAAGTCATAAGTGTTTGGAACGACATGAGGGGGGACATAATGACATAATTCTCATTTTTTTTAGTGAGCTTTCCCTTTAATATCTTCCACACCTTATCACTTTCAAAAAGAGAGAGTCTTTTTCTGTCTTCATGACTTTGAAACTGTTGCACCCGAACACTATGATGTTATGACAGTACTGTAATCTGGTTTTGGGTTGACCGGAAGAGTGAAATCTTTTGAACAGCTTTTCTGTCAAAGGGACATCAGACACGGAGTAAACCATATTCTTCCATACAAGTTTGTTTTGAGAAACAAATCTAAAAATATTAAATTCCCTTTAGAAAATACTGTATACTGAATTGTTTCTGTATGAACATCCATGGTAGATTAACTGCTAGATGGAAGATGACACCATTTAATCAGCAAAGCATTTAGTTTTAACATAATTATGAATTTGGAAACATCAATCACCTTCCTATCCAAAAACATACACACACCTACACGTACACACACACCAACACACACGCACTCAGCTCAGTGAGCTGGAAGAGAGAATAGATTAACTCGCCCCACTCTCAGAGTTTAGTTAGAGTTGAACATTCTTCCGTATCGACTAAGAGATTAGCTCACCTCCACCCGTCCACCTCCCCATGGGGCGTTACCATGGAGATACAAATGTGGGAAAGAGGCTGTTGCTATCCCACAATTCCACATATCTCTATGGGGCAAGAGATCAAACCGAAAAGGACTTTCTGTCTCTTTCTTATGGCTCTTTCTCTGTGACTTACCTTTGTTAACCCTTAGCAGGCTCCCTGCTGAGGTCGGATCTTTTAAAACTCAGTACTAAAGATTTACAAAGTGTCTCCCTGTTGGAGAACATTGAGACCAGCAGGAGTTGTAATCATACAACCGCACAAACAATTCATTATCAGACTCCAGAGTCTAACCCTGAACCAAACGCCAATCTCGCAAAACCTACCCGCATGCCAAGGGCCAAGAAAAAATGTCTTTAACTGTCTAGTAACTCAATTTTGTGCAATAGCAAAATACAACTACTACCAGTAACACTGCTGCCAATAATTTATATAGCACATTTTATACACAATAGTAATTCAAAGTGCTTTAAGCATGAAAAAGAAAAAATAAAGACATATAAAAGTCAATTTATTCAAAATAGCATTATAAAAACAACAGATCGCAACAGTCAGGTTCCGGAAGTAAACATTTCCCATTAATTTTTTCTATAGATGAAATAATTTTAAACAATAACTTATAAACCTTTAAAGACAGACTTATCGTGAGCTCCGAGGTTGTTCATCCATGGTACAGTATGCTTCTGTTGAAGCCATCAGTTCTCTTTATTTCAACTTCATTGTTTAAAAATCATGTTTAATAGCGGAATTCCTGGTGAACATCTACACTACCCGTGGTACAGCAGTGAAAGATCCACCAATCAGAGAACTGCTGCAAAGTAACCCCCGAAAAAAGCCTGGAAAAGACAGTCCACTTTCATGACGCACTCTGAGTCACGTATTAGAGTCGGTCTTCCTTCACCCTCAAACTATTTATTTATTAATACTGTATATATAAGAATATTTTGCAATAAACGCAAAATATCTTTTTTCTATACTTATAATCAACAATATAAAATCAATAGTTTTATGTATTTTCATCGGTTTTTATCCGATTACGTCATTCGCAATGCTTCATGGGATTGTAGTTCGTGCCCTTGTGAAAGATGGTAAGTACACAGTGTTGTACCTTTGTCTTTTTATCTGATTTTCAAATACTTTTTTTGTGTTTCAAATTAAACTTTGTAATGTTATAATTCACCTTGGAGCTGGTTGGTTTGGTTCATAGCTTGCAACTCTTTTATAAAGGATTTTTGAAGTCAATGGGAAAAATGAATGAGAAAAATACTTCCGGAACCGACACGGTTGAAAAAGTGGGCGGACACTGTTGCGCTCTGTAGCAGTATAATAATAATAGATTTACAGCTGTAAAAAAAAAAATCTGTTAAAATGACAGTGAAAAACTGGGAGCTGTCCTTCCCAGAACTTTACCGTAAAAATCCTAATAAACATAATTTGTAAAATATTTTACAGTAAAAATACAAACATTGTCTTGTTAAAAATAATATCATATTTCACTGCATATGGTTATGTAACCATTTAACCAATTAAAAGTTTTTACTGTAGCACGTACACATTCTTTTTCTGTTAAAACTAAGAACAATTATTTCTCTAAAATGTAGGAGTATTCGTTGTGCTCCATAATGATTCCTTGTCTTAAATCTCATTTCAGGACAATTAGGCTCAAGGTGAATTTGTAGGTGAGTCTGAAGGTAATATGTTTCTACGTATTTCTGCAGCTGTGTGGATTGTGGCAGTCTGGTGAATTGGGTACTGTGTCAGTGGATGAAATCACATTGGAAGCTTGTTATTTTGACTGTGGTGTGGTAATGGTAAATGTGGTTTAGCAGTAAACCGCAGCAGGGGTCACATCAGAGTCTACAGCTGAACTCTCACGTGATCTGAGAACACTGCTGGGTTTCTCTGGTTATTCAATAAGAGGTTCAGCCTCCATGTGAAGAGATCTTACCCCATACATTTTCTGAACTGCTGCATTACAATACGGGCTGTTTGTTCCTACATTTTTAAAAAATTATATCAATAAGAACAGAAAAGCAATAACTGGTTATTTATGTCATTCAATCATGGTGTGAGAAATTTGCTAATTCACACATGCACAAAGATACACTGTAAATATATTGGGCTAGAGGCAGAGAAATTTTTCAGAACGTGTGGTCACACTGATGCAACACTGACTCAATGGGAGCTAATGATAGGATTCAAACATGTTCTTAATTTCTCACTTTGTCGTTCGTTCACACACACAATGAATCAAGGGAAAATAGTGCAAATGAAAATGTCATTAATTTCAGAGGGCTGAGAAAGACGTCAGAAGAACTAAGACTAATTAAATAAATTGTAATTAGTGCAAACAAATGTTGCAGTGATATCCGGAGCATTCTCTTTTATGGAAATGTTCTGGTTTTTCTTTTATGTTTGTTTGATTTAATTTCTCCTGTTTGGTTTGTATGAAGCTGCACTTATAAAATTTCTAATATAGTTGCAAAAACTACAAAAAGTTTTCTGTGAAGGTTAGGTTTAGGGGTTGGGTTATGGGATCATATACATTTTAATTTAAAACAATAGAAGTAAATTGAAAGTCCCCACCATAATGTGTGTGTGTGTGTGTGTGTGATGCTTTACATTTGTAATCCCTGGATTTTGCTCAGGTCTTAAGTTCTGTCCTCCAATTACAATGAATCAGCTTTCTGTAAATGCTGTTTCAACATCTACCGTCCACATTCCCCTTTTTTCTTTTCCGATCTATTTCTTTTTTTAAGCATCCATTTAGTCTCGATTCAATATTTTGAATAGTTGCATATGGTGCTGGAGGAGGCGGCTACATATGAGAGAAAGACTGAAAAAAGGCATGGCATCAGAAAGTGATGATGTCTATTCCTCACTCCCTCGCCTCCTCATTCCGCTTTTTATTCCTCTTTCATTCCTATCTCAGAACCATCTCTGCATTGCTGGTCTGTGTGCCAGTAAAGCTGAGATCCAGACTCCCACCCTCCCTATTTCTGCTCTTTTAGCCCAGCTCCCTCACTCCCCACTGGGCTTGAGTTGTCAGAAATCCCCCTCTCTCCCCTGGATCTCCACTAAGCCTGGTTTTTACTTACTCACTCCCTCTAAGATCTGTCCACTGGGAGAGCTGTACACCCTACGTGCTCAGTGAAAATAGTGCACACACACACAAACATACACTTATGCACAATAGCATGCAGATGCATGGACATGCTTACATGAAACCAACAAATTCAAAGTCTTTCTATCACATAAACATACTGTACTGTATATATGCATGCCAATACACCCACATATATGAACACTCAATTTCACACAAAACTCACTCACACTCTCATTTTCTCTCTCTCTCTCTCTCTCTCTCTCTCTCTCTCTCTCTCTCTCTCTCTCTCTACACACACACACACACACACACACAGAGAGAATGCAATCTGCATGTTCTTTCAGTGGGGGTGAATAGCCATGCTCACTGATGCTTAGTTTTCCATTTTCTCACTGTCACATGCACTGAATACAAACAAAACCCTCGCCATTTGAACCTACAGAGCTCACATTAAAGGACCATCTTCCAGTAGGTTATCACTTTAAATGCTTCACATAAATAAAATGTGTTGTGCATCCACACAGTCCAAAATGTTCAAATATTAAGTAGAAGGGAGTGCAGAGCTGGATATGGTGCTGTAACAATAGAGCAGAGAGCCATTAGAGACACCATAAAGTGAACAAAAGAGGACAAAGCCAAGCCAACCCTGAAGATAGAGAATCTCTCTATCTACACTGGAAAAAGTGAATACATGTAAGTTTTTTGTTCTAACCCTTAAATGTCTGTCTGTTTGTCTGTCTGTCTGTCTATCTATCGATCACTCTTCATGGTCATCAACATAATATAAAAAAAAAAAAAAAAAAAAAATATATATATATATATATATATATATATATATATATATATATATATATATATATATATATAAAACAAACTCATAATATGGCATAGATAGATAATATTAATAATGTGTCAATAAATATACACATGATGAGATTGTAAGTGGAAGAAGTATTAATGCCACTTCACATGACTTCAAGGGCTTCAGAGCGGCTTCAACACACCATTCAACACTAG
Source organism: Myxocyprinus asiaticus (assembly GCF_019703515.2). NCBI lineage: Eukaryota > Metazoa > Chordata > Actinopteri > Cypriniformes > Catostomidae > Myxocyprinus > Myxocyprinus asiaticus. The sequence continues at coordinate 16,559,249 of NC_059346.1, read as the reverse complement.
AGCCATGCATCGCTTTGGCCTCCCCATGAAAAGTGTTGTAGACTGCATCACGGAAGAGCAATTTTATTAGGTTGCTAGGTAGCAAGACAGTGGGAAGTACACACAGTAAACTGTGAAAACGTATTTAAGCTTAGAACAGAAAATCATGCCAATTGATTTTATGCAAAAAGAAAAAAAGGACTGTGGCTTCACAAAACTTTACTGTCTCAGGATGCTCTTGGTGAATTTAAATGAGTTCAACACGACAGGTCAAGTCTCATTTCAAGCTGGATAACAACCAGCTTGACCTTCTCCTGGGCAAAGTTGGACCTTTTTTTATTATTATTAAAGTGATGTGACATGTTGCAGTTACAAGAAAAGCATACCAAATAAACACTGGATGACAGCAAACAAAGGATGAGAAAGTGTTAAAAACAAATAAAACAAGAAGCTAAATATACATAAATAATAAGAAATGGTGAGGCATTCAAGATATGAAATATTTATTGTTGCTTTGTGCTCTAAAAGACATCATTAGTGAGGCAAACTCGTGTGAATATCACAAACTTAGGTGCAAAGTTGCACCTGTAATTGCAAAGACAGACATTGCATTCTTCTCTCTAAACACTTCAATGCATTGGGCAACATTGATGCAACGCTGAGTCAAGTGAAAGGGCTAATTAAAATTTGGTGGTAGGTGGTAGTGCCTTTTACAACAGCAAATCTAAAAAAAAGTAGCAGGTAGCCCAGAAATGTACTGTTGATTGCAAAACTTTCAAATGTTCATAGTTATTTGCAAGTAAAATTCAGCTGCTACTGCATTTTTTTATTACTTTTATGATTCGATTCAGCTAAAGTCAAAAGTTCAGCAAGTTATCCTATGCTTTCTATATACTGTAGCAGCTTTTTGAGCTGCAACAAGTCATCACTTCATACTTAATTTCAATGTATTAACTCTAATGTCTTCAAAGAATGTCATGGAAAGACACCACATCTACAATGCAAGTGAGCAACAAGTGATGTGATAATTATAATCAAGAAAGCTGTCAATACTGTGGTCACGTAATGTGACTAGCATGATCACGACGTAACACATCGGCCAAAGGATCCATCCATCCATCCATACCTAGTTTGCCCATCCATCCATCCATCCATCCATCCCCAGTTTTCTAATCCATCTATCCCTAGATTGTCCATCCATCCATTCATCCATCCATCCCTAGTTTGACCATCCATCCATCCATTCATCTATACCTAGTTTGCCCATCCATCCATCCATCCCTACTTTTCCCATCCATCCATCCATCCATCCCTAGTTGGCCCATCCATCCATCCATCCATCCCCAGTTTGCCCATCCATCCATCCATCGTTTGCCCTTTTGTTTTAAAAGATGTTGTTGATTTCTTACAAATTAAGCTCTATTGACAGCATGCTTTACATTAACAAATGTATAATAATAGAAGCTTTTAAACCCTCCAGAATGCCTTTCCCAATAGACTTCTATTGTAAGTGCACCCTTTTAGTAGTGACATACAGTGATGATTCGTCTCTTTAATGTACATTGAAATAAATTGACTGATAATTAGGTGTTTTTCCAGACTGTGTCTGCATTAAGAGATTGTGAGTGATGGTAAATTCGTAATTTTAAGCCCAGAGGGGGATCTTCATCACCGCTGGCTGCGTAAACAATTGGACGCCTCCGAAGCTCAAATGGAGACGATTATGTGAAGAAATTGTAATCAGCAATTGTTGAGTTATTACTAAGCAGCCACTGTGCCCACCTGTGGCACATGCATCCTTTTACTCACAACTCAAGCACCCAAACTACACGTTTTCTCTTTCTCTCCATAGTTTATGTCCCTGGGGCGGGAGTGCCTTATGGGGCTTTGAGTCCCTTGTGTTACTTGTGTCCCTCCATTAAAGACAGCTTCTTTTCCCTTTTCCACATCCTTCTTATAAGGAAGAGTAAAACATACATTTTGCCTAGGGCCTCTTAATGTCTAGAACTGGCCCTGCCCCTAACATGGGGCAAGTTGTGCCATATTTTTTGGGTTATTTTTCTTTTATCTTATTTCATAGATGCTTTCTTATGATTTCAGTATAATAACTCAGTATAACATATTTTTTTAATAAGAATGGCAGAAGGTATGCCAAAATTTTACACTCCTAACAAAATGCACATGCAATTTTTCCTTCCATCATTCATTAAACCTCCAAATAACTGAAGGACATTCCATTGTCATTCATTTATCTTTCAGGGGTTTCTGAGAGGTTTGGCTTTGTTTCTGGGTGTTTGCTGTATGTTGGCTTTCTCCCTCCGCTGATAGATTGTCCCCCAGGGAATTAAAGCTGCTTAAACACACACACACAGGTCTCATTAACTTACAAATGTCTTAAAAGATTCTGCTAGAATCAATTCATACCTGCAAACTCAGGGCTTTCTTTCAGAAACTGGTCAGTTGTCTCAAACGCAGAAAACAGAGTTGTATTTTTTAGTGCTAAAGTACCTTCTACTTATTATTTTTCTTTAAAAAATAAATACATTTAAAAAAACTAAAAGAAATATAAGTGGTGCTTGGTCATGCAAATCTCACAACCACTTTGCTAGGGTGTTGTGTGTGGTTACCAGGGCATTGCAATGTGGTTGCTAGGATGTTCTGGGTAGTTGATAATGCCTTACTCGAAAGGCTGAAACATAATCTTCGCAAGTACTTGAACGTAGATGCTTCTAGCTACACAAGCTCGATTTCATGCGTAATTGCGTTCCAAAATGTGTCAGACCACAATTCATAACACAACGCAAGTATGCACTGCATTCTCAATGTTGCTCCAAGGGGCACTTTAGTGGACAATAGTGTTAACTGTCTGCTTTGACGGTGAGTTTCCTCTTTCAGTCAACTACTTTTATGGCATAAGAGAATATTCCTAAACACGTAAGGCAAAGTCAATATATTTATAGCAACTTAATAATAACATCCAGTTTAATGACTTTTGAAGATAACTCTATTGCCCCCTTAAGTACTGAGATTTGTCACCTCAATCAGCGCACAAGTACTTGCCTAAAGTATGTTCCCTTTCTGTCACTCACTCGACGTTGTGTCGATGCAGAGACACTAGGAGTCACTCTTGGGAGCCCCAAACACCTCTGCTTTTTGAAAAAAGGCCAATGGGAATTGGCGAGTGGAATTTGCATGCCACTCCCCCGGACATACGGGTATAAAAGGAGCTGGTATGCAACCACTCATTCAGATTTTCTCTTCGGAGCCGAGCGGTTGCATTCAGTGCACTGAATTCAATTCAAACTCAGTTCTCTTTACCATTCACCTAAAACTGCTGGATTTACGGCGCATTTCAGCGGCTTCTCCCCCTCTGCACCCATGGAGTGCAGAGAACACCCCTGGGTGCTTCGGCAGAGCAAAAGAGTATATCCTAAAAGAGTATATTTTCTTTCTAAAAGAGCGGCACACACAGAAACATCTTTTTAATGATGCCTTTCCGTTTGTGTGTTATTCCAGGTTGCGGTCGTTATCTCTCCGCTTCTGACGGCCACGATCGCTGTCTTACGTGTCTGGGCACTGCCCACGCAGAGACATCGTTCATGGATGGGTCTTGTCCGCATTGCGAGAACATGACCATGACAACGTTGCGGTCGTGGCTTGCATTCGTAAGAAAACAAGCCACCCAAGCGGCTCCCCGCCTTGGTCCTTCTACCTACGGGTATGATGCTGTGCTGGTTAGCACTGGAGGCGATTTGGGGACCTCAATGGGAGCACATCCGCCGGGTAAACCCCCACAGATCTCCCATTCACCAGCACGTTCGCTTGCCCCGGTCGGTCTCTGGGATGAGACCGCCGGCTCGTCTCACGGCGAGTTCGACCTCTTATTCAAAACCCGGGAAGACGATGAGTTATTGAGCGCAACATCGGAGAGTGGGCTCATCTACTCTGATGCAGACACCTTGGCTGGGCTCCCTCCTTCGGGTGTGGTCACCCAGTCTCAGGCCGACACGGAGATGATGGACATGCTTTCCCAGGCAGCCGCGAGCATTGGGCTAGAGTGGAACCCTCCACTCTCCCCTGAACCCTCACGGCTTGATGATTGGTTCCTGGGCCCAGAGTGCCGCTCACGGCCGTGCCCCGCCCTGGACCCTTTCTTCCCGGAAGTGCATGAGGAGCTGACAAAATCGTGGGGGGCACCTTTTACTCCCCGATCTCGATCTTTCAGCTCCCCCGCTCTCACTACCCTCAATGGTGGGGCGGCCAAGAAGTATTCGGTGATCCCCCAAGTGGATAAGGCACTCGCAGCGCACTTGTGCCCGCAGAGCGCCGCCACCTGGCGTGGGTGCCCGAAGCTCCCATCCAGGGCCACTGGACAAGCTGCCTCCGCCCTGCACACCATGGCTCTCCTGCAAGTTCACCAAGCCAAGGCACTAAAAGAGCTGCACGTGGGTAGTTCTGATCCAGGATTGATGCAGGAACTGCGCTTGGCGACCAACCTCGCTCTCCGGGTGACGAAGGTCACGGCATGGTCTCTCGGGCAGGCGATGTCCACCCTGGTGGTCCAGGAGCGCCACCTTTGGCTCAACCTGGTCGAGATGAGAGAGGCCGACAAGGCACGGTTCCTTGACGCCCCCATCTCCCAGGTTGGCCTATTCGGCGACACCGTCGAGGACTTTGCCCAGCAGTTCTCGGCAGTGAAGCAGCAGACGGAAGCCATTCAACACATCCTGCCCCGGTGCGGCTCAAGATCCCACACCCCATCTGCTCGTCGACAAGGGCGTCCTCCTGCAGCAACAGCACTGGCTCCGCCGCAGCCCGCCCCGCGGTCCGGCCCCGTCATGGAGCCCACCACAGGAAGCAGACACCACCCATCTCACGGCCAGCCGCCAAGAACCCTACGAAGGCTTCGAAGCGCCCCTGAGATGGGCGACCCAGGGACGAGGAGATCCACTTCTACGGAGCTGGTAGACAGACCACTCCATCCCCCGGTGAAGGGCCAGGAGGAGAATCTTTTTTTCATTTTTCGCCATATGCCCAAGAGGCTGCGGTACCCAAAACTTCAACAAAAGAGTGGTTTCCTTGTTCCCTGGGTCACATGTCAGGTGCGCATGGCCATCGTCACGACCGCTGTCCACCGTCCCATTTCAGCAGGTTTGGCACTCCAGCGGCGGACCGCCCGCCCCTGCGTGCCCAGCTGTGGCACAAACACGCCCACAACGGGTTGGCTTCGACGGACTGTGTGGACGATGTTCCTCCTCCCTCCTCCTCGACCAATCTTATGGTGGGTATCAGGAGCCAGGTAAGTGCTTCGATGTCCCTGGACTCAGCATGGCCATGGGGCTCGACCCCCCACGATGTGGCGCCTCAGGCTCTGCCCCGCCGCGAGGCCCCACCCACCGGTACGTCCAATGTGATTATCACCTTGGTCCCCCTCACCCAGAGTTTGGACGCATAGCTTGCGCTTTCCAACCCGTCGCGATGGCTGACCCGGACCGTCTGACACGGCTACGCGATTCAGTTCGCTAAGCGCCCGCCCAGGTTCAGCGGCTTCCGCTTCACATCGGTGAAGGGCGAGAGCGGCGCTACCTTGCGTGCGGAGATCATGACCCTTCTGCGCAAGGGCGCGATAGAGCCTGTCCGTCTAGCTGAAATGAAGAAAGGGCTTTACAGCCCTTACTTCATCGTACCGAAGAAAGGTGGTGGGTTGCGGCCAATCTTGGACCTACGAGTTCTGAACCGGGCCTTGCACAGACTCCCGTTCAAGATGCTGATGCAAAAACGCATTTTAGCGAGCGTCCGGCATCAAGATTGGGTCGTGGCAGTAGACCCGAAGGACGCGTACTTCCATGTCTTGGTTTTACCTCGACACAGACCCTACCTGCGGTTTGCTTTCGAGGGCTGGGTTTACCAGTACAAGGTCCTCCCCTTCGGCCTGTCCTTGTCCCCTCACGTCTTCACGAAGGTCACAGAGGCAGCCCTTGTGCACTACCTCGACGACTGGCTGATCCTAGCTCACTCTTGAGAGTTACTGTGCTTACACAGTGACCTGGTGCTCAGGCACCTCAGCCGTCTAGGGCTTCGGGTCAACTGGGAAAATAGCAAGCTCTCCCCGGTTCAGAGCATCTCTTTTCTCGGCTTGGAGTTGGACGGTTGCCACACCGCTCGGGTTGATGCATATGAGACCGCTTCAGCACTGGCTTCAAACTCGAGTCCCAAGATGGGCATGGCACCGTGGGACACATTGCGTGGTCATCACGCCGATCTGTCGCCACCTCTTCAGTCCTTGGAACAACCTAGCATTTCTACGGGCAGGGGTTCCCCTAGATCAAGTCTCCAGGCACGTCGTGGTTACAACAGATGCCTCCAAGACAGGCTGGGGTGCCGTATGCAACGGGCACACAGCCGCCGGCTCCTAGACTGGCCCGCGGCTGTGTTGGCACATCAACTGCCTCGAGTTGTTGGCAGTACTGCTCGCCCTGCGGAGGTTCCGGCCATTGATCCAGGGCAAGCACGTGTTGGTCCGGATGGACAACACGGCGACGGTAGTGTACATCAACCGTCAAGGTGGTCTACTCTCCCGTTGCATGTCACAACTCGCCTGCCGTCTCCTCCTCTCGAGTCAGCAGCGCCTCAAGTCACTACGAGCCACTCATATCCTGGGGACCTCAACACCACAGCGGACGCGCTATCACAACAGGTTACACTCAGGGGAGAGTGGAGACTCCACTCCCAGGTGGACCAGCTGATTTGGAGTCGATTCGGTCAAGCACAGGTAGACCTGTTTGCTTCCCGGGAATCCTCCCACTGCCCACTTTGGTACGCCCTGACCGAGGTACCCCTCGGTAAAGCTGGCACACAGCTGGCCCCCTGGACTACGCAAATACGCATTTCCCCCAGTGAGCCTACTTGCACAGACCCTGTGCAAGGCCAGGGAGGATGAGGAGCAGGTCATCCTAGTAGCACCTTACTGTCCCACCCAGACGTGGTTCTCAGACCTCTCGCTCCTCGCGACAGCCCCCCCGGCGAATTCCCCTGAGGAAGGACCTTCTTTCTCAGGGAAGGGGCACCATCTGGCACCCGTGACCAGACCTCTGGAATCTCCATGTCTGGCCCTTGGATTGGACACGGAAGACCTAAGTGGCCTACCACCCATGGTGGTAGACACGATCACTCAGGCTAGGGCTCCCTCTACGAGGCACCTGTACGCTTTGAAGTGGCATCTGATTGCTAAGTGGTGTTTTTCCCGACGCGAAGACACCCAGAGATGCGCAGTCACATCGGTGCTTTCCTTCCTGCAGGAGAGGCTGGAGGGGTGGCTGTCCCCTCCACCTTGAAGGTGTATGTAGCCACTATAGCAGCACACCACGACACAGTGGACGGCAAGTCCTTAGGGAAGCACGACCTGATCCTCAGGTTCCTGAGAGGTGCTAGGAGGTTGAATCCCTCCAGACCGCATCTCATCCCCTCATGGGACCTCTCTGTAGTCCTTCGGGGTCTACGGGGAGCCCCTTTCGAGCCCCTGGAGTCAGCTGAGCTTAAGGCACTCTCTTTGAAGACTGTCCTCCTAACTGCGCTCACTTCCATCAAGAGGGTAGGGGACCTGCAGGCGTTCTCTGTCAGCAAAACATGCCTGGAGTTCGGTCCGGGCTACTCTCACGTGATCCTGAGACCCCGACCAGGCTATGTGCCCAAGGTTCCCACGACCCCGTTTAGGGATTAGATGGTGAACCTGCAAGCGATGCCCCAGGAGGAGGCAGACCCAGCTTTGGCATTGCTGTGTCCGGTGCGTGCTTTATGCATCTATTTGGATCGCACGCAGAGCTTTAGAAGCTCCGAGAAGCTCTTTGTCTGCTTTGGTGGACAGCGGAAAAGAAGCGCTGTCTCCAAACAGAGGATCGCCCACTGGGTCAATGACGCCATCGTGATGGCATATCACGCTCAGGACGTGCCGCCCCCCGTGGCGCTACGAGCCCACTCTACTAGGAGTGTAGCGGCCTCCTGGGTCCTGACCAGTGGCGCCTCTTTGGCAGACATCTGCAGAGCAGCGGGCTGGGCAACATCCAACACCTTTGCGAGGTTCTATAATCTCCGGGTTGAGCCGGTTTCATCCCGTGTGTTGTCAGGTCCGAACAGGTAAGTTCCGGGACAGCTGGCCAGGTGTACCGCTTGCGTATAGCGCCTTTCCCCTCCCATGAGGTGAAGACGTGCGCCTTTGACTCCCAGTCATGTTCACAAGTTGTTAGTTCTTAGCCCTGTGGCAGATGAGTTTGCGGAGAAACTCGCTGCCAGCCCAGTACATGTGCTAACTAAGCCCTGTACTGGGGTAGGTGCTCCACATGTGCTGGTTCCCCATAGGTGACCCCATGTGATATATCTTCTGCTAAATCGTTTCCCTGTCAGTAAACTGCGTCTTCCTTGGGCAGAGGCCCCTCTGCCCCCAGTCACCATGCTTGTAGAAACTCCTCCCCCCTCGGGTAGGACCTACCATGTGACTTCTCCACATGACATACTTCCGACAAGACTCTGTAAGACCATGTGACATATTTCCACTCGAAATACACCCCCTTCTCTGGGTGGGGTGTGGTCTCCACGGTGTCTTCCCCTTGGGATTAACACCCCCCCGACGTAGACATTTATGGCCCCCAGTCGGTTAACAAATTCCACTCTTTTTGGGGAGAAAAAATAGGAAATGAGGCCACGGCTGGGCTAGCCTGTCCCTATTTGTTGGGCAGTCAACTTGGTTTCTAAGGACCGTTCGACGCTCATAAGAGCGTTGGGGGAGGTTAAATGATGGCCTGGTGCGCTGGCTACGAGGCACAGAGCAGTCTGCCCGTCTCGCACCGCCAGTCCATGTAACACAGTTCAGCTAGTTGTGGCATTTTGTATAGGGACCCCTAGTGTCACTACATCGACACAACGTCGAGTGAGTGACAGATAGGGAATGTCATGGTTACTTTCGTAACCTCCGTTCCCTGATGGAGGGAATGAGACGTTGTGTCCCTCTTGCCACAATGCTGAACTACCTGCTGAAATGGCCGGGACCTAGTCTCGGCTCCTCAGCACAAAACCTGAATGAGTGGTTGCATACCAGCTCCTTTTATACCCATATGTCCGGGGGAGTGGCATGCAAATTCCACTCACCAATTCCCATTCGCCTTTTTTCAAAAAGCAGAGGTGTTCGGGGCTCCCAAGAGTGACCCCCTAGTGTCACTACATCGACACAACGTCTCGTTCCCTCCATCAGGGAACGGAGGTTATGAAAGTAACCAGGACGTTTCTGGCCTTAAACCTAATTCATTCAATGAAAGAAGCCAAACTTCTTTCATTGTATCAAGTAAATAAATTGTTCAAGTAAATAAATAAAGAACATCACGTACGTCTTGTACCATTTCACAGTTTCTTTCCACCATAAAATGCAGATTGTTGTCTGTTGGTTTGCATGACTCCAACAAGAACCGAAGATCAATAGAGTAGAATTATATAAGAATAAAAATATTACAAGTGTTGCTAGTGCTACACAAATTGTGTGCCAAACATTATTTCGAACCCCCCCCCCCCCCCATTTGCCACTTATCAAACAGATAGTCCCGCCCCCAACTCGCCATTGGTTGAGTAAATGTTGTTTTGTCGAGCTTTTTAAATTCAAGCCACAGAGATATAGTGTTTACAGTTTTTGAGGAAATTAACCTTCAAATGGCTTATTCATAGCTGTCTTTGTATATTAAACTGGGATAGAAGAAAGTATTTACACTCAAAAAATGTACACACTTCAGCTATAACCTTATTTTTGTGATTCAGTATTTCCCTCTCATGGGGCTGTACTCAGGTGATTTTAATTAGCGGGGTAAGGATGCTTGTAAACAGCCCTGAATGTTAGTGCAGGTTGTGGCTTCTGTATTGAGGTCTGGCTGACTGACTTTGTGAGCGAAATCCACAACACAGCATCAATGTGCCTGATCAAGTGTGGAAAACTAAGTACAAACCCAATAATCTGTGTCCCTCTTTCTCACCCTTTTCCTGTCCCTTACTCTCCCTCTCAGTCCACAGGAGAGAAACAAAGAGCGAGGGAGAGGCAGAGAGAGGTATGGTTTCCCTGAAGGCTGGTTTATAAGAGGGAATCCAGAGTAGAGAGGAGACATGGCTAATTTACCACAGAAACACCACTGACACCTTGATAAATGAGCTCCTATATATCTGAACTCTGTGTGTGTGGGGCATTCACAGCAGAAACGCTCGACGTACACCCGAGTGTGAAGGGAGAGGTCGAGCCCCCTGATTCACACTGCCGCTGCTGTGGCTGGGGGCAACTGGGGCCAAAGACAGGAGGAATGGGGGTAAAAGGAGGCAATAAAAAGAGAAAAGCAGCATAAAGAATGAGAGGTTGGGGAAAGGTGACTTAAGTGGAGAGAGAGATGGAGAGGGTGGGAAGTGATGCAGCAGGCAGGGTCATCACATTGTATGCATGTCATTCTTTGTGTATGCGGCACACTCCACCCAAAAGAGCAAATGCATAAGCTTTACCAGTATTGGAGGATTTCACCTGTCTACCGTGATCTTTTCAGGATCCTCTATGAAAAGCACAAATGAAAACATCCTTAAAGGGACAGTTCATCCAAAAATTAAAATTCTGTCATTTGCTGACCCTTATGTTGTTTCCAAACCTATTTGACTTTCTTTCTTCCATAAAACACAAAAGGAGATGTTAAGCAGAATCAGTCACTTAGTCTCAGACTAAGACCTACATTCTGCCTAAAATCCTCCAACACCCTCCTTTGGTGTTCCAAGAAAAAAATAAGTTATATGGGTTTGGAACAACATGAAGGTGATTGAATAATAGCAGAATTTTCAATTTTGGGGTGTACTGTCCCTTTAATGTAATGCAGAAAATTGAAAAGATAATTAAATACATTCCAGTTTGAGGTGAGCTAATCATCTCTTTAAAAATATATAAAAGGAGACTCTCACAGCTCAAACTATACAGAGAAAACACAACATAATGTTCCTCTCCTGTTAGTAGGCAATAATTACATCACCATGACAACGCAGCGGGGGAAAAAAAGAAAAAGAAAAAAAGAAAAGAGCCGGGTCTGTAATGTTTCTGACGGACCCTTTGGCAAGATTAAAAAAAGCAGGTTAGAAGATATCTTGCCAACACTCCAAATCTAAACAACTGTAGGAAGATTCACAGTGACCTTTAGACGATAAGAGGTTGGCTATTGGGAAGTGTCAGGATACATTATGATCCTCAGTGAAATGTTACAGAATGTGTATGTGTATGCACTGGAGAGTGTTCTGTATAGTTGTCATAAACTGTAATGTTTTAAAGCCTGATTTGCTGATACACTTTGACCAGCAAATGCTGTCTTTCAGTCTAGGACCATGTATGTGTATGTGCATGTATGCATGTGTATGGAGTATATTCTGTATATAGTTGTCATAAACTATAGCGCTTTAAAGTTTAAATTGCTGATACATTGTGACTAAATGCTTTCATTTTTCTCTCCCCTTTTTTCCCCAATTTTGAATGCCCAATTCCCAATGCGCTTTAAGTCCTTGTGGTGGCGTAGTGACTCGCTTCAATCCGGGTGGCAGAGGACGAATCTCAGTTGCCTCCACGTCTGAGACCGTCAATCAGCGCATCTCATCACGTGGCTTGTTGAGCGTGTTACCGCGGAGATGTAGCGCATGTGGAGGCCCACGCTATTCTCCGCGGCATCCACGTGCAACTCACCACACGCCCCACCGAGAGCGAGGAGGTTACCCCCATGTGACTCTACCCTCCCTAGCAACCGGGCCAATTTGGTTGCTTAGGAGGTCTCCTAAGGGCTGGAGTCACTCAGCATGCCCTAGATTCAAACTCGCGACTCCAGGGGTGGTAGTCAGCATCAGTACTCGCTGAGCTACCCAGGGCCCCAACACTAAATGCTGTCTAGGACTGTGTTTGTATGTGTACATAGTAGAGAATATTTTATTGTGTTGCTGATATTGTTTTAAAGTTTAAAGGAATAGTTCACCCAAAAAAATGTATTCAATAAAAAATACTGTCATCATTTAATAATCCTCAAGTTGTTCTACACCAGCATAACATTCTCTCTTCCATGGAATACAACAGGAGTTGTTTAGCAGAAAGCTGAGTGAATGGGTACTGGTGCTGTCAAGAGCACCATAAAAGTGGTCCATTCGACCTGCACAAAAAACAACAACAACAACAAAAAAAAATAATAATAATTTTATCTTCTGAAGCCATACAATAAATTTAAAGCCATAGCTGTAGCTTCTATTATACTTTCTTTCTTCTATGGCACACAAAAAGAGATATAAGGCAGAATGTTAGTTTCGGTCACAATTAATTTTTATTGCATATTTCTTCCATACAATGAAAGTAAATGGTGACTGAGGCTAACATCCCTTTGTTTTCCCTGGGGAAAAAAGTAATGTTTAGAAAAACATGAGGGTGAGTAAAAGACAAAATTAAAATTTTTTTGTGAACTATTCCTTTTAAATGTTCCCCTCCATGATAGCGGACAAATCTCTTTTGTGTTTTCAGTGATGACATAATTTTAATTTTTGAGGCAAATTTAATTTTACACATACACTGTGAATTATAAATACTGTCTTAAAGTCTAGGTGTGTGTACTCTCTGTCTCCTGGGGATCCAGTGACAGACAGCATCTCTGAAAGACCTTGGTCTGTTTATATTACTGATCTAAAATGACAGTTGTCAATCATCATCTGAAATAAACAAGCAGGGCAGGGGCACAGTAACTGTTTTACTTTGTTTTGAAGGCTAATTATGCGTGACAACATATTTGCTTAGGTATAGCCCAGCTGGAAATGAGAGTGATAACGTCTCCTATTTAAGGGGTAGTTCATCCAAAATGAAAAATTTTCATTATTTACTCACACACATGTTTTTTCAAACCTGTATGACTTTTTTTCTGTGGAACTCAAAAGGAGATGTTAGGCAGAATGTAGAGAAAAAAAGTTAATGAAAGTGAATGGTAACTGAGGTTGTCAGTTTCTAACATTCTGCCAAACATCTCCTGTTGTGTTTCACAGAAGATATAAATAATTTTTAAATTTTTGAAGTAAATAATTTTTTTTTTTTTGGTGAACTATCTCTTTAAATGCATGTGGACTGAAACACATTTACTCGTTTACTGGCATATGTCCTTGTGTGTGTGTGTGTGTGTGCATGTCATTTAAACATTATGTTATGCATTATAGTGGATCTATTGGCTGAAGTGTTCATTAATGGTTCAGTTGGTCCTGATGTGTCCTGTCCCCTAAAATCTGTACAGATTATCCTTTCTATACCACCATAATCTGATTTGAACAGTTGCCTCGGGGCACAGACCTGAAAACACACCAACCAGTTACGAGAGTGAGAGAGAGAGAGAGAGAGAGAGAGAGAAAAGAGAGATGGAAAGCGAGAGAGAGTTGGGAGGGTAAATTGGAAAGGAGATCAAAAACTGTAAGAGACAATCTCTAGTGGGGCCCTTTGCATGCAGTGACAGTACAAACTGCAGTCAAATGCCCTCGGGGCTGCTGTGATCATAAACCACTATCAGTAAATTACACTGTGATGTCATGAATAAAATGTCTATAAAACTAAAGGGGTTCTGGATTTTCAGTGAAGTTTGTTCTGCCGCAGCCTCTGACAGAAGTCAGCGCAACTGCACTTAAACTCTGCCTGGACTGATTTCACCTTTCAACCATGCTTTCATTAGTCTTGAAGCTTTCACCTTCTGCTGAAAACTTTTCTTATTATTTCCCAAGCAGACCCTAATGATGGCTTAGAGATGCAACACATCCAAATCACATAAATACACCCCCATTCTATCTCTCTCACACACATGCAGACAGACAGACACAAAAAACGTTCTGACTGCAATGAACGTCAGCCATTGGCTCCGCTGATGGAACACAGGGCTTGGCAAAAAAAATTCTGCATAATTGATTCCAAGATTGTTAGATCTTTGTCCATATTGATGTTATATTCATAACATAAGCTTTGAAAATACCACCCTGATCCAAAACAAAGGGTTTAAACTTCTCAGAAGAAGGAATACAGAAAGCAAGAGTCTTACCGAATGAAGAAAAATGTGTCTTTCTGAGTTCGCAATCTCTTTATTCTAAGCAAAATCAATCACTTCTGAGGATCAAAGCATTATCACACACTTGAATTTAATTTGTTTTGGCACATACACACAAAGACAGCAGTGTAGATGTGCCTATCATTTAGAAGACACTTTTATCAAGAGGACAGTCTCCCCTGAAGCAATGTCTCGCTCAAGGGCACTGGCACCCTTCGTGATGCCCTTCGTCATTCTCTAGACTACTCTCAAAATGTAGGTACAGGTACAGTATATACAGCTCTGGAAAAAATGTAAAGACCACTGCATTTATCAGTTTCTATGGATTTACTATTTATAGGTATGTGTTTGAGTAAAATGAACATTTTTGTTTTATTCTTTAAAGTATTGACAACATTTCTCCCAAATTCCAAATAAAAATGTTGTCATTTAGAGCATTTATTTGCAGAAAATGACAACTGGTCAAAAAAAACAAAACAAGAAAAAAACCCAAAACAAAACAAAAAAAACATTGTTTTCAGACCTTGAATAATGCAAAGAAAACAAGTTCATATTCATTTGTAAAAAACACAATACTAATGTTTTAACTTAGGAAAAGTTCAGAAACCAATATTTGGTGAAATAACCTTGATTTTCAATCACAGCTTTAATGCATCGTGGCATGCTCTCTGCCAGTCTTTCACATTGCTGTTTGGTGACTTTATGACACTCCTTGCTCAAAAAATTCAAGCAGCTCGGCTTTGTTTTATGGCTTGTGGCCATCCACCTTCCTTTTGATCACATTCCAGAGGTTTTCAGTGGGGTTCAGGTCTGGAGATTGGGCTGGCCATGACAGGGTCTTGATCCGGTGGTCCTCCATCCACACCTTGATTGACCTGTCTGTGTGGCATGGAGCATTGTCCTGCTATAAAAACCAATACTCAGAGTTGGGGAACATTGTCAGAGCAGAAGGAAGCAAGTTTTCTTTGGTCTGAAAACATGGCATCTTTTTTGTTATTTTAACCAGTTGTTATTTTCTGCAAATAAATGCTCTAAATGACAATATTTTTATTTGGAATTTGGGAGAAATGTTGTCAGTAGTTTACAGAATAAAACAAATATGTTCATTTTACTCAAACACATACCAATAAATAGTAAATCCAGAGAAACTGATAATTTTGCAGTGGTCTCTTAATTTTTTCCAGAGCTGTGTCTGTCTGTCGGTCTGTCTGTCTATTCTATCTGTCTGTCTGTCTGTCTGTCTGTCAGTCTTTCTGTCCATCCATCTGTCCATCCATCCATCCGTCCGTCCGTCCGTCCGTCCGTCCGTCCGTCCATCATCTATCTATCTATCTATCTATCTATCTATCTATCTATCTATCCCAAACCATAAGCATCCCTCTCTATGCCCCTGACGAAATGGCTGGGTCTTTTAGATCTTTGTTCTAGACTTTCAGCTTTAATCATAGAGCTTTTGAAATGTAACAGCAGGAAATCAACCACCCCAATTTTCAGTAGTACACTGATAAGGACAGGACTGGAGTGTAAGGTGGAACAGTGCTTACAAAGGGGAAAGCATCCCCTCTAAAACAAAATTGTCAACATTGTTATGAATCCATGGGGTGCTGTAATTGCATGTATAACAGGTTACGCAGGTGCACCACCTGCCTGACAGACTGCAGTGAACAATGTGAGGTGCATCCAAAAACATGAAAACAAAAGATGACTAGTGGGGATGCATATTCTGTAATGGCATCACATCCACATCTTATAAATCCACCCAGATTAACAATAGCTGTAAAAAATGAAGCTTAGGTGCAACCTGTGAGGTCTGTGCCATAGAAAGCTAAACACCTACATAAGTCCAAATCTGTCATTTATTGCAGCTTTGAGCTTCAATGAACTGTCGTCAGTCTATGCAGTCCAGTTGCTGTGCTGTAACAGCAATATGCTGGTGTCCAGGTTGGTGGCTGTTACAGTGACGTCATCCAATCCCTACTTCCAACACGCTAGTCAATCACAAGGACAGATGATACAGGAAAATATACTGTTAATGTTTAGTCCAGGCACACAACAAAATAAGAAAATAAAGACTCAATTGAGTTAAAGTTAGGTCCATAAACTAAGAAATAATCCATTCCATAGTGAAGCACAACCACTTGGAAAACTCTGAGCCTTTATCTGCTGGAATCACCTGAACGCCTCTCAAACTGATCCTAAAGGACATTTTTGGGTTCAATACAATTTAATTTCAACACTGTAAAGCATTTAATTGCATTTTATTCAGCTTATGGGGGTTTGGAGTCACAGAAACTCAAAATATAAATTACTTTGCATCTAAACGTCCCTTTTTCAGGACACTGTATTTTAAAGCTAATTTTGTAAAAATCCAAATTACTTTACAGATATTTATTGTAAAAGGTTTAAACAATATTTTCCATGCTTGTTCAATGAACCATAAACAAATAATGTGGAATGGTCATTAAGACACTAACAGCTTACAGACGGTAGGCAATTAAGGTCACAGTTATAAAAACTTAGGACACTAAAGAGACCTTTATACTGACTCTGAAAAACACCAAAAGAAAGATGCCCAGGGTCCCAGCTCATCTGCGTGAACGTGCCTTAGGCATGCTGCATGGAGGCATGAGAACTGCAGATGTGGCCAGGGCAATAAAATGTCCGTACTGTGAGACGCCTAAGACAGCGCTACAGGGAGACGGGAAGGACAGCTGATCGTCCTCGCAGTGGCAGGCCACGTGTAACAACACCTGCACAGAATTGGCACATCCGAATATCACACATGCGGGACAGGTAGAGGATGGCAATAACAACTGCCCGAGTTACACCAGGAACGCACAATCCCTCCATCAGTGCTCAGACTGTCCGCAATAGGCTGAGAGAGTCTGGATTGAGGGCTTGTAGACCTGTTGTAAGGCAGGTCCTTACCAGACATCACTGGCAACAATGTCACCTATGGGCACAAACTCACCTTCGCTGGACCAGACAGGACTAGCAAAAAGTGCTCTTCACTGACGAGTCGCAGTTTTGTCTCACCAGGGGTGATGATCGGACTTGCGTTTATCGTCAAAGGAATGAGCGTCACACCGAGGCCTGTACTCTGGAGTGGGACCGATTTGGAGGTGGAGGGTCTGTCATTGTCTGGGGCGGTGTGTCACAGCATCATCGGACTGAGCTTGTTGTCATTGCAGGCAATCTCAACACTGTGCGTTACAGGGAAGACATCCTCCTCCCTCATGTGGTACACTTCCTGCAGGCTCATCCTGACATGACCCTCCAGAATGACAATGCCACCAGCCATACTGCTTGTTCTGTACATGATTTCCTGCAAGCCAGGAATGTCAGTGTTCTGCCATGGCCAGTGAAGAACCCGGATCTCAATCCCATTGAGCACGTCTGGGACCTGTTGGATCGGAGGGTGAGGGCTAGGGCCATTCCCCCCAGAAATGTCAGGGAACTTGCACGTGTCTTGGTGGAAGAGTGGGGTAACATCTCACAGCAAGAACTGGCAAATCTGGTGCAGTCCATGAGGAGGAGATGCACTGTAGTGCTTAATGCAGCTGGTGGCCACACCAGGTACTGACTGTTACTTTTGATTTTGACCCCCCCTTAGTTCAGGGACACATTATTCCATTTCTGTTAGTCACATGTCTGTGAAACTTGTTCAGTTTATGTCTTAGTTGTTGAATTTTTTTATGTTCATATAAATATTTACACATGTTAAGTTTGCTGAAAATAAAAGCAGTTGAAAGTGAGAGGACGTTTCTTTTTTGCTGAGTTTATATAAAAACACATGTTAGACCAACAATATTCCCCCAAATGTTGTCCCATCTAGTCTAACAGAGTTGTCTGAATGAACAATTTCATACTGAACAATTTTGCTGATTTGCAATTTCCCAGCATGCATTGCAACATGAATAAATTATGTGGTTAGTGTTATAGGCTTATTTTTTGCTGTTTTCTGACTTTGTGCTATTTTTGTTGCCACTGTTAGTCAGTTGCTGTGTGATGATATGTTTGTTGATTGTCACCGTTATTGAAGTTTGTGTGTTAAGAATTGGTCTATTGTGTGTCAATATCAAATCAACTGGATGTACTGCCTTGCTTGCAAGCATGACTTTCTTCAGAGGCAAAGATTACAGATAACTTCATATGAAAGTAATGGATGGTGACAAAATGAAAGTTCTGATATTGCGAATTGATAGTTGGCAGAACAAAAAAATTGTAGTTCTCTCAACAAGAATTTTTGCTTTTAGTGAACAAATTCACACTGACTAAACAAAGCAATGTAACTCAGGACATTATTAAGACAGTCATCTTACTGCATCATGTTGCATTTTATATTTAAGTTTGCTAAATTTATTATTATTTTTATTTATTTTTATTTATTTTTTACAGTGAATCAACAGCATTTGTGCTATAATTTTGATTTGTACAAAAAATATTTTGACATCCCTTCAGGGGCGTAGATTCCGGGGGGAAGGGGGAGGTAAACCCCCGCCCCCCAATAATCAAAACAAGCAAGTACAAAACCCCCATAATTTATACCATAAAATCGCTTACTAAACGTATCCAATATTACACTTCGCTTTCATGACAGTATAACACCTTTACATTTATGCATTTGGCAGATGCTTTTATCCTAAGTGACTTACAGTGCATTCAAGGTATACATTGTATCAGTTTGTGTGTTCCCTGGGAATCAAAACCATGATCTTGATGTTGCTAGCGCTACGCTCTCAGTTGACCTACAGAAACCAGTAAACCCTGTGATGTGGTAAATGTGGTAAATGCTGTAAATCCCTGATTTTCTTTATTTTGTCACGAAACATTCTCGGGAAGGACGTAGCGGGCAAAAAATGGCTTAATTAAAGAAACATAAAATACAAACAAAAACTCTTACAATGGAGAAAACAAGATAAGCAAAATAAAAAATAATAATTACAGAGACCGACAGGCTGACTGGAAGAAGAGACACAGAAGAATAATACAAGCAAACAATTGAGCAAAGCTATGAGGGAAGAAAGCAGTAAATGTAGAGGAAAGCACATGAGGATCAGGTGAAACCAATTAACACAACAAGTACTAAACAAGGGAGTGTAATGAGGGATCAAGGGGCACATGGCAAACAAACACAAAGCCATGTGCAGACATATAAGACCAAACAGAACACAACTACAACAGACACAAGTACTCATGGCGATGATAAACAAAACAAAGCCACATGCACTCACAAACACGAGACAAGACAGCAGAAAACCAACAAAATGTAAACAATGATGAGAATGTCAGAATCCTGCCACAAAGGAAGAAAACAAGACTGAACCAAAGTGGCAGGTGCAGTGACCAGTGAAAATGAAAGAGTGCATATTAACAAATAAAATAAAGACACAGAGGTGGCCTACAGTGGCCATAAATACTTTCTAAATATGACCAGTCTGGAGGGCTTTAATGGAAGAGATTCTGGGAGAACAGCGGCAGCATTGACTAGGCCCTGCCAGGTCCTGTTTACAGTCAGAAAGTTTGATTCCTCTACAATCCATGAAGTTTGTGGTTGCCCCCATCAAAAGTCTCACTTTGTCTCAGTTTATATCTCCACAGCATGGAGGTCTAGGCCACATCTATTTAATATGTATATGATCACAAGAGGGAGACTGAGAGGGGTAGAATGGAACACCCTTGTAACCTTGTATGTACAGTACACCTCCCATTGTGCTTCTGTCCCAGTTTTGGAACCATGGACAACAACTGTTACTGTAAGTTTTCTGTTCAGTATCACAGAGAGCTTTCCATTGCTCTGCTTTATTCTGTTCAGAACCATGGACAGCTCCCCACAACTGTAGCTTTATTCTTCACTTAAGGACAATTTATACTTCAGTGTCAAACCCACGGCATAGTTCTGCGTTGGTATTTCTGCGCCGTTCTGTGATTACACACCCAGATGCTAGTATATTGAGAAAATTCCTTCATTTCTGAAATAATTATACATTACATATTTAAACAAAAGCAATGCAATCTGAAGATTCAAAAGTATTTATTAAATTATTGTAGCATTAAAAAAAGAGTTCATCAAAGTATGTGAACATGTTGAGATTTCTGTACGTATTATTTACTATAAATGTCGTCTGCTATGCAGAGAGAAATTAAATCAGGCATAAACTGTATGCTTGCTCTTGAGTCACTTAAAAAATAATAAATATGTAAATGTATTATATAATAAATGTTTATATACTTTTGATGCTTCGTGCTGGTTTGGAAAACAAAAATCATCAAATTAATTAATAACCGCTAGCTTTTATGAGCTTGTTTTAAAGCTTAAATCTGGACATTACAATGCATATAGGCAAAATAACCAACTCTGAACAGGTGCTTTTTAATTTGCTGTCAAATTAAAAGTGTTTCGTTTTCATAACTTATGAAAAATATTTTTTTTTACTGTACACAATTGTCAAACATATGGTCAAAACATCGTACAGATCGGAAAGTTCTCAAATACTGTGTCACTCAATATAATAAAAGTAAAAGCCCAGAGTTCGTAAGTTGTAAGCAGATGTCTTTTTGTCGTGTTTCACTTGCAACTTAATGAAACATAAACTGAATATAAAAATAGCATATGTTGCCGATTAAAATAATTCTCCTGAGTCCAAAGTGGGCCAATCACAACTGTTGTGGTCTGCATTGACATGACACACAGGTACATTTTTGAAGAATTGCATGTCAGGCTTCAGCGTAGGCTACGCCAAAGGATCGACACAGATGTATAAATCAGCCTTGAAGGGATAGTTTACACAAAAATTTAAATTCTCTCATCATTTACTCAACCTAATGCCATTCCAGATGTGTATGACTTTCTTCTGCTGAATACGAATAAAGATTTTTAGAAGAGTATTTCAGCTCTGTAGGTCCTCACAAAGTGAATGGGTACCAAACTATTGAAGCTCTGAAGCACATAAAGGCAGCATACGACTCCATTGGTTACATCCATATCTTCAGAAGTGATATGATAGGTGTGGGTGAGAAACAGATCAATATTTAAGTTTATTTTTACTATCAATATCCACTTTCACTTTCACATTCTTCTTCTTTTGTTTTTGGTGATTTGCTTTCTTCTTGCATATCACCACCTACTGAGCAGGGAGAAGAATTTATGGTAAAAACAGACTTAAATATCGATCTGTTGATCACCCACACCTATCATGTTGCTTCTGAAATATAGATTTAATCACAGGAGTCTTATGGATTACTTTTATGCTGCCTTTATGTGCATTTTGGAGCTTCAAATTTTTGGTACCCATTCACTTGCATTGTGAGGACCAACAGAGCTAAATATTCTTCTACAAATCTTTGCTTGTGTTCAGCAGCAGAAAGAACATCAAAAAAATCTGGGATAGCATGAGGGTGAGTAAATGATGAGAGAATTTTCATTTTTGGTGAACTATCCCTTTAAGGGCCTCTTCCATTTCTGGTTGTGACCATGAGTATGAGCAAATGGATCTCAAAGGAATTGTTCACCCAAAAATTATAATTCTTTCATCATTTACTCCATTACCATTATGTTGTCTAAAACTCGTAAGACTTTCTTAATCTGCAGAATACAAACAAAGATATTTTGATAAAGATATGATGTCAATAGGGTCCAACACTTCCAAGCTCTAAAAATAATATAAAGGCAGTAAAAAGGTAATCCATATGACTCATGTGGATTAGTCTAGTCTTCTGAAGCGATATGATTGGTTTTGAGTGAGAACAGACACAAAAACAAAAAAAATAAATTCTCTACAAAACGTTTTCACTATAAATCTTGCTATCTGCAGTCTCCTAGGTGCAATCAGCTTTTCAATCATCTTTTGTTGTTGAACATATGGGCATGTGTGAGCTACAGTTTTCCACAAAGTGGCGCGAAAAGCGAGTTGTTTTTTAGTTGTAAATCATGTAATAATCAACAGGAATGCATATTTTATTAACCTTACATCCTAACCCAAAACCCAAAACCCAACCCCTAAACCTAACCATCAGTTAAGTAAAAATGTAATCTTAGAGAGAAAAGGCAACCTACAGCACAAACAGCACTCATCATAGATTAGCTGAACGTGATAACTTCCTGGTTTCCATGGGACTGGAACCTACAGTATGTCTCTGAGGCTGCTCGTGCTATACGCTATCAGTAGCAACAAGGTAAAAACCTTTGAATTAATGAAAAGATGTCTGATGGGAGATCGCGCTTGTCAGGAACTTGACAGAATGGGGTCAATGTCAGGGCACCGGAATATTTGGTAGCACCATGTTGACTTCCCATGTGATCATGTTGCAATAAAGTATGTCACAGCATAGCTGTCTGTTTGACAGTGGTTTAGTCTCTGTTGTGAGAAGGAGCTCCATCAGCTGAAATCCAGCATTAGCAGAAGAAATTGATCCCCTCAGATGGACTCAGGCAAAACTTCCACTGGATCCACACAAATCCTCATAAGGGTGGTGGTGAGAAGTGTAAATAGAGTTAGCGTTCATGTGACAATGGCTGTTTTCTGAGTAGCATCACATCCACTGCTGAAACTTCATGGACCCTAGACAACTGGAAAACCATCAATATTTTTTCACTACCAGATAACTTTTAGTTACAGTAGGATGAAGAAAGATCAGACTCTTCTACATGGTGGATATTTAAATTACTTCGCATTATAACAATCTATGCTGAAAGAGAGAAGCAAGGTGAAACAAAGGATTGGCTTACAATATACCTCTTGGTGGTCCATGCAGTCTGGAAGCTAAAGCTTAGTCACTAGACTGTTCCTCAAACCTATGCCACTGTTAGTTCTAAGAGTAACACCAGCCTTAAGCCTAATTAACCTTTTTTCTCAGGACAAACTAAAGCACCTTAGATGAACAATGCCAGTGTTTATACTATGTGTGGCATAGTTTTAAAATGTGTTTGTTGAAGGTGATGTTATGGTGTTTAGCGTACTGTTCCAGCCACGGAACATGGAGTTATACATTTTTAACAATAGTAACCTAGGTAATTACTTTTCCGCTTGCACGCACAATTGTAAACAAAAAACTTCATGTCCATACCACACCCACGATTAGTTTTAATCAATCGTCAACGCTCCTCCACCAGCTGAGTTCGCCTAGGTCAAGATTTTCAGAGATGTGCACGAACTGGAGAAATATAACCAAACGAACACCTTGGCAAAACAAAAGCATCACTGTATTTCGTCATAATTTTAGGCGAACTAAAAGAAGCCTTTTCGCCTAGCAATGGCGTAGGTTCGGTTTGAAAGTTGGTAGGGACATTGCAAGGAGGATAATATTCTAAATGTTGGTATTAAGGAAATATGAGTACATTAGTCTGGTAATACAGGCAAAATAACATTATTTTCTCATACAACGAGTCTCATTTTACCATTTCTCTGGCCACCACAATATATATCAGCCTGTTTTTGTTTTTGTTTTTTTCTCTATGAAGAATAATCAAGCTTAGAACTGACCAATATAGGACTGCAGGATATGAAGTAAAAATTGTATATGTAATATGTGAACTTGTTGGATTATGCATTGACGATATGTTATGCGATTAACTTGTGTCAAAATCAAATTCAGTTGTCTTCAAGTAGATCTACATCAAGAAAACAGTGATATGCAAGGGACATAATGTGACATTCTGTAAAATGTATTATCCAGCATTAAACAAATGGAAATCTAAACAAAGGGTGAGCTAAATTAAAAAGCTACATGTGCAAAATGACTTTTTAAATCAGACAAATTATGGGGAGAATGAAGCATTGACACCACTTTACATATTTTCTCACTTTCTGCTTTCCAATGCCCCTCACTCCCACATAATCTTTTCTCAGATTGCCATCCCAAATCAGTTATCTGTGATACAGATATTAGCATTTTAAAATCCTGCGCCTCTAATTCACCCCTTTACCTAGACAGTCATTCAAATTAAAAGCTGTCTTACTAAAGAGGGCGCTTACCGGCTGTAAAAGCAGAATCCATTGGGCTGCATGCAAAACTCAGGACGTTTTTTTTTAATCTTTTGTACACGAAAAGTATGCTTAATTAAAGCTATTACTTTTAAGGGTTAGACCTATGATACAAATGGAACTCCACCCTTGCAATCTCCAGAAAATTATTATTATTTTTTATCTTTGTGCATTAACCAATCACAAACAACTGAGTAAAGTAACAGGTGATACGCTGCTACCAATGCAGTCGGACAATAATTTACACATGAATAATTAAACTGAGAAACGTTAATATTCATTAAAATGACAATAAAAACATAGTATAAAGTTTAAGTATTTTTTATGAGGTAAAATTCCCCAAATGTTGGTCGGGACACTTCCGATTTTCTGAAAGTTGGATGGGACATGTCCCTATCATCCCTACCTAAATCTATGCCTATGTCTCCTAGTAAGTATAAATAAACCTTAAGGCTCCCCTGTTCTTTAGGCGCAAGAGGAGGTGCTACTTCATGGAAGACCCATGAGCCCACAGCTCTCATTTTACTTTGCTCCAAGCAAAGATTATATTTTTCATTGGTTTCTATGAAAACAGTCCAACAACAGATTGTACAGAACAAAGCCATTAGGTCAAGTTTCTTGAAAGGTACTATCTTTGTATTCACTTATGTAGTTGACATTGATGTGATGGGTAGTTGTTTACCATACACAATAAAATATTTTTTTCTGATTAACATTTTTTATTGATTCATAAAGATAACAAAGAAAAGCAAAACAAATATTCACAGAATCAACATTTAACCCCACTATTACCCCTCCCAATCCCCAACTCCACCCTGACCCTCAACAACATCCCCGTGGTCACACATGATTATACACACACACACACAAATAATAATAATAATAATAATAATAATCATCACACACATTTAAAACTAAACTTCTCTCTCCACTGCCCCTCCCCGAGAGCCCTCCAAAAATGCCAAATAGCTGCCCCATTTACCAACAAAAGAATCCCAATTCCCCAGCCTTCTATATGACGCTTCCTTGAAAGCTGCCACCCTCCCCACTCTGTGCACCATTCTTGAAATGAAGGCGCTCCAGCCGACTTCCATCCCTTAAAACAATTTGTCTGCCAATCACAACACTGGTTAGGACCCAATTTTTTTATGTGTTTATCCCCTATATTGATGACCTCCTCATAAAATTATTTTTTGTGATTTCGAGAATCAACCGACCGTGATTCTTGAAATATTTCACAAAACTGTGAAATAAGTTTTCACAGTTTTGATAAATTGATGCTCACATAAAGTTTCTGATTAATATTCCACCGATGTGCTGTCAAACCAGTTGATATTGCTTAGAACAGACATTGCTGGAGGCAGAGAAAAATCTTCAATCTTATTTGAACACATATGTGCTTGTGTGCATAAATGCAATAATTACACATTCTGCCTAAAAGCATGTGTTTGTGGTTGGGTGGGTGTGTCTTTAAGATACGCTATCAGTAGCACCAAGGCTGCATTGAAGATGATAAGATCAGGAGATTTGTCTTTCCTAACAAATCCACTCTGACGGGCATACAAACAGGTTTGTGACTGTTAGTAAACAAATCATCCGTTCTATTCAACACATGCATCCACACACACACATTCACTCACACCACCAGGGATTAAGAGATGGCAGAAATACTTAAACAATACTAACAGGGGACAAATGATTTTGACCCCCACCAAACAGACATACGCACACAAAGATCTAAAAATGTTACATTATCACACCGACAAACACACGGATATGTACACATATACACACATACAGTATACATAGACAACAAAACATACTTGCCTCAGGCAAATGACTTGAATGACAATAATTTGAAAGGATAAACTTTCAAAGGGAGACATTGGCCCTGTTACAGGCTTTGACAAGTGTGTGCTTTTCAAATATATCTGCTTGAAAACAATGTAAGCAACAACTCATTTGGTATTCACTAGTCAGCCTTTGAGTTGCTTAGGTGAATTTTTCTTCTTGAGATCTGAAGAGCTCTTCACCTATGTTACCTACTTTGTTTATATATTGCACACTCAAACTTTACCAAAACACCACTGAGTGCCCTTTCATTACTGCCTGCCACCCACTTTTCATCTTCTCTCATGCTGTTTTCTTTCTTTTTGAGCCTAAAATGTTCCCTCCATCTCAGTCCTCCATCCTCCAGCCGGTCAGGTTGCCAGAGCTGGCACAAGGGACTGGACACATGGGGAGAAAGAGAAAGAGTTAGTGCTGAGCAGTCTTTTGGACCACTCAATACAAAATGTTCATCAATCAGACACCATGCTTTTCCTTTCAGGTCGCACTTTAGTCGAACATTTCTCACCATGAGTGGCAGAAAAAAAAAACAGATCAACTTCCCACCTCCAGATCACATGTTATTCTTCTTTATTTTCCCTCTTCACACATGTGTTGAATAATTAATGTGTTGTTTTTGAAACTTATCTTCAGCTTTCCTCTCCAGGTGACACTAAGTGAGTCTAATGTTACAAAACCAAGGTTTAATCCCAGAATTAAAATCTAATCCATTCTCTCACTGGCAGTTTACCTTCCATCATAAGAGAGAGAGATAGGGGGAGAGAGAGAAAGTAAAATGACAGATTTCTCTGTATGTTGAACAATTGTGTCAGAATAAATGAATGCATATATCAGGATTGAACATTTTCAGAATTTATTGAGAATGATGTTTAAGTTCTATTGAAATATTGAATCTGAATTGAGGCAGCAAACAGGACGCAGATTTGGAATTGGAATTGGAATTTGAGGAGAATTAAAATTCACATGACTTCTGTACTGTAATACTGTAATACATTATTATTTTTTTTATTTTTTTTTTAAGAATTACCCATAAACATCAAATAGATATTGGATATTTCTAGAAACATTTGATGAAATTAATAAACAATGTAATATTAATAAATATTTATAATGTAAAGCTGAAATGTGTTATTTCTGTGTCACTAGAGTCACCAAACAGAATTACAAAAATGAACATTGTTTTTCTGTGACATTTTGTGGTGCTGTATGTTAAAATTAAATTAAAAGAAATTGTTTTGATGTCTGTGTTAACCTTTCAATGCATTCCTTTTGGTTACCAGGGACCCCTTTAATTCTTATTTAATTATTCTCTTATGGATAGTGTACAATAAAAAATTCCAAAATTTCACAAACAAAATATATATTTATGTTATATATTATGTAATAGCATTGCAATATACACTGACCGACCACTTTATTAGGTACACCTGTACACCTATTCATGTGATTATGTAATCAGCCAATTGTGTGGCAGAAGTGCAATGCATAAAATCATGCAGACACGGGTCAGGAGCTTCAGTTAAATTTCACATCAACCATCAGAATGGGGAAAAATGTGATCTCAGTGATTTTGACCATGGCATGATTGTTGGTGCCAGATGGGCTGGTTTGAGTATTTCTGTAACTGCTGATCTCCTGGGATTTTCACACACAACAGTCTCCAGAGTTTACTCAGAATGGTGCCAAAAACAAAAAACATCCAGTGAGGGGCAGTTCTGCGTACAGAAACGCCTTGTTTTTTTTGTTTGTTTTTTTTAATCTCCTTTATCTCCCAATATCGAATGGCCAGTTTTCACTACTTAGTTGGTCCTCATGGTGGCACGGTTACTCACCTCAATCCGGGTGACGGAGGACAACTCTCAGTTGCCTCCGCTTCTGAGACAGTCAATCCATGCATCTTATCATGTGGCTCATTGTGCATGACACCGTGTAGACTCACAGCACTGGAGGCTCATGCTATTCTCCGCGATCCACGCGCAACTTACCACGTGCCCCACTGAGAGCGAGAACCAGTAATCACGACCACGAGGAGGTTACCCCATGTGACTCTACCCTCCCTAGCAACCGGGCCAATTTGGTTGCTTAGGAAACCTGGCTGGAGTCACTCAGCACACCCTGGATTTGAACTTGTGACTCCAGGGGTGGTCGACAGCGTCAATACTCGCTGAGATACCCAGGCCCAACAGAAACACCTTGTTGATGAGAGAGGTCAACAGAGAATGGCAAGACTGGTTCGAGCTGACAGAAAGGCTAAGGTAACTCAGATAACAACTCTGTACAATTGTTGTGAGCAGAATAGCATCTCAGAATGTTCAACATATCAAACCTTGTGGCGGATGGCTACAACAGCAGAAGACCTCATTGGGTTCCACTTCTGTCAGCCAAGAACAGAAAGCTGAGGCTGCAGTGGGCCTACCATCTGTGTACCTCAGGAGAAATCGAGATTCATCAGACCAGGCTATGTTCTTCCATTCTTTAACTGTCCAGTTTTGGTGAGGCTGGGCCCACTGCAGCCTCAGCTTGAATAAGTAGGTGTACAGATGTACCTAATAAAGTGGTCGATGAGTGTATGTGTATACATTTTTATAAATATATGTGTATAAATATATAGAAATATATATTTGCACTTCCATAAATCATATGTTTATGATTATTTTATATCTATAAACGTTTACTATCACAGGATATCTCAATTGTTTATTGCATAATAAATGAGTGCCATTTTCATACAAATTGATTTTCTGGGCAACAACTGTGAATTATCAGTATCCCATATGCATGTAAACATACTTGCTATTTTTTTACTCAAGATAGCGCTGTTGTGTCAGTGATTGACTTGAATTACATTTGATGAAGGAGCACTGTGGAAGTAAACTATAGCAAGTTCAATACATGAAAAGTAAACGTACTACTGAAATTATTTAAATTGTACATCTATTTAGACTTAATAGGTGCCTGAGAAAATACTTATGTAGCTTATGTGTTGTGTCTTAAGTGTAGCTCATACAGTGTCAAAATTTCATTGTGGAAGTAATGAATCCCATTCTATCATGTGTTAAATCATCTCTTTGATAAGTGAAAAATAAAACACACACACACACACACACACACACACACACACACACACACACACACACACACACATACATATATATATATATATATATATATATATATATATATATATATATATATATATATATATATATATATATTCAAATCGTTGGGAAAAATGCCTTGGACATTTTACACTATTTTGGCATTTTATAGGTTAATTTATGATAGATATACTGTTCATGCTGGGTCACTAAAGACCCGAGGTATATAATAATAATTGACAAAACATGCATTGAAGGGTTAATTGTTTTGACAGTACTGAACATTGTTGAGAAGTTTAGAAATATGTCTAGTATACAAAAATGTATTCTACATATCAGAGAATAAATAGACTTAACTAGTGAAAATTATTTACATAAATTTGTTTTATCGCAAAACTCCTACGTGAATTTTTTTTTAATTCTTTGAATTGCAGTTCACTAATTCCCTCTTCTTGTCATTCCCAATTCCAATTCAACATCTTGTAGGGCGTGGCCAATTCAACTCATGAATTCAAAGGGAGTCAATCTTAAAAAAAAGATTTTAACCCAACCCTGCTTTACAGATAAGTTAAAATACACAAACACACACTCAAGAACTTCCAACGTGCTCAGATGAAGCGATTTTCAATACATTATTTAAGTTGGTTTATCTCTGTGTGTATGTGTTTGAGTGGCTCTTTGTCTTTGCTGCTGCAGAAGACAGCACCAGCAGAGATATATTTGTCTGATAAAGCCTGGACCTTAAGTAAACTCCATGCTAATGGTAATTCTGCCGCTCAAATCATCCAGTTTGAGAGCTGTCTGTCTTATAAAAGAGTGGCTCATTCTGTCTGTGGGAGTTGAGCTTTGAGTTAAAATACAGCATGAACTCTCTCTCTCTCTCTCTCTCTCTCTCTCTCTCACACACACACACACACATACTCAGAAACGTTCTTCCATAAACTTCCTCAGAGCCAAACTTCGGCCATCTGTCGATCATAACAAATCCTAATTATTTAACTCTTCCTCTCAAATTTGCTCTCTGCCCAAACCTCTCAATCTTTCTCTCCCTCCATCTGCTGGGCGAAAAACTTTATGTAAAACATTTATATATTTATTAATTTATATATTTTTTTACAGAAATGCACTTACAATTAAAGTCTATGGGGCAACACATTTTTTGTTTGTTTTTACTGTACAAATTAAAGTCAATAATAAATTAAATTTTATCTGGCTATCAACAGCTTAACTTGGATTTGACCCAGAAAAGTAATTTTACAATTGTAATTTTTTTGACACTAAAGTACGTCAACAGAATAGCAAAAATAATAATTGTTTTCAAGCAGATTTCCCAAACACTCCCCCTTCAGACAGTCCCAAACAGATAGTCCCAAACCGAACTTATGCCATTGGTTGAGCCAATGTTGTTATGTCTGGCTAGTCAGGATGCTAAAAAAAAAAAAAAATGTTTTGAAAGTGCCACAGAGCCAGCGTTCACACCTTTTAGGGAAATAAATGTACAAATTGATTACTTACTGTATAGCTGTCTTTGCATACTAAACACATGAAAGAAAGCATATTAACATTAAAAATGCAAAGATTACTGATTACTATTAAAATCAAACTTTGTTGTTCAAAAGAAACATTACTTTTTTTAAAGGCAGACTACTGCTATGATGAAGAGGTTGCCATGGTTTCAGCTCAACAAGGGTTTACATTGAAAAGCCCCACTGGTGTACAAGAGGTTTGGGCATAATAACTTTAGACCTTCGAAATTTAGACTTGACACTCATGTCCCCAGAAAGAGACAAAAATAAAAGACTTGGTCTTAGGATTTGATCTGGTGTGGAAAATTATTATAATTTTCTGTATTTCATCTATGAACCAAATAGAAGATAAAAGAGATCCATGTCTGAGAGGCTGTTTATCTCACACACGTTCATGCTCGCCTTCTCTCTCACTTCCTCTCAGCAGCTCATCGCCGGGCTTTGATTTCCCGCTGTTACTGTGGCATTTGTTTCCATAGTTACCAAAAACACTCAAAATGAGATACAGCCAGTCTTTCGGAAAAAAAGCAAACAGTTGACAGTACCCACCAGCTCTACTGTGCACAGATATTCAGCTTTGTTAATGTATGTGTTTGTTCAAATTTTTAATTGATGTGTATTTAAGTGTCTTTGTACATAGGTGTGCGTGCATGATAATTTCCAAGTTTTAATCAATTTGTGCGATGTTCTATTATAGAATTTTTTCTGAAACATCTAGTTTTGGTCTTAAATAGAGTTTCAGTTTTAGTATTAGTTTTAGACAGTGTACGAATTGTGTCAGCGCTCCTGAGGTTTTACATAGTCAGACATATTTGCTTAAAAAACAAAAAGTGTGTGAAGCACTTGGGTGTTTTAGAAGGGCTGTTAATTAATAGTAAAAAAAAAAAAAAAAGAAAATCACATTAATTGCATGATATGCTGATTAATTCATCAAATTAATCACAATCACAAAAATATTGAATGAGAAAGGCTCCCAAATAAAGATAATTCAACTAGAAGTTTCGAATCAGTAATGAAAAGTTTAAAAAATAAAAATTAAAAAAAATTATATATATATACAGGTGCATCTCAATAAATTAGAATGTCGTGGAAAAGTTCATTTATTTCAGTAATTCAACTCAAATTGTGAAACTTGTGTATTAAATAAATTCAATGCACACAGACTGAAGTAGTTTAAGTCTTTGGTTCTTTTAATTGTGATGATTTTGGCTCACATTTAACAAAAACCCACCAATTCACTATCTCAAAAAATTAGAATACATCATAAGACCAATAAAAAAAACATTTTTAGTGAATTGTTGGCCTTCTGGAAAGTATGTTCATTTACTGTATATGTACTCAATACTTGGTAGGGGCTCCTTTTGCTTTAATTACTGCCTCAATTCGGCGTGGCATGGAGGTGATCAGTTTGTGGCACTGCTGAGGTGGTATGGAAGCCCAGGTTTCTTTGATAGTGGCCTTCAGCTCATCTGCATTTTTTGGTCTCTTGTTTCTCATTTTCCTCTTGACAATACCCCATAGATTCTCTATGGGGTTCAGGTCTGGTGAGTTTGCTGGCCTGTCAAGCACACCAACACCATGGTCATTTAACCAACTTTTGGTGCTTTTGACAGTGTGGGCAGGTGCCAAATCCTGCTGGAAAATGAAATCAGCATCTTTCAGCAGAAGGAAGCATGAAGTGCTCCAAAATTTCTTGGTAAACGAGTGCAGTGACTTTGGTTTTCAAAAAACACAATGGACCAACACCAGCAGATGACATTGCACCCCAAATCATCACAGACTGTGGAAACTTAACACTGGACTTCAAGCAACTTGGCCTATGAGCTTCTCCACCCTTCCTCCAGACTCTAGGACCTTGGTTTCCAAATGAAATACAAAACTTGCTCTCATATGAAAAGAGGACTTTGGACCACTGGGCAACAGTCCAGTTCTTCTTCTCCTTAGCCCAGGTAAGAAGCCTCTGACGTTGTCTGTGGTTCAGGAGTAGCTTAACAAGAGGAATACAACAACTGTAGCCAAATTCCTTGACACGTCTGTGTGTGGTGGTTCTTGATGCCTTGACCCCAGCCTCAGTCCATTCCTTGTGAAGTTCACCCAAATTCTTGAATCGATTTTGCTTGACAATTCTCATAAGGCTGCGGTTCTCTCGGTTGGTTGTGCATCTTTTTCTTCCACACTTTTTCCTTCCACTCAACTTTCTGTTAACATGCTTGGATACAGCACTCTGTGAACAGCCAGCTTCTTTGGCAATGAATGTTTGTGGCTTACCCTCCTTGTGAAGGGTGTCAATGATTGTCTTCTGGACAACTGTCAGATCAGCAGTCTTCCCCATGATTGTGTAGCCTAGTGAACCAAACTGAGAGACCATTTTGAAGGCTCAGGAAACCTTTGCAGGTGTTTTGAGTTGATTAGCTGATTGGCATGTCACCATATTCTAATTTTTTGAGATAGTGAATTGGTGGGTGTGAGCCAAAATCATCACAATTAAAAGAACCAAAGACTTAAACTACTTCAGTCTGTGTGCACTGAATTTATTTAATACACGAGTTTCACAATTTGAGTTGAATTACTGAAATAAATTAACTTTTCCACGACATTCTAATTTATTGAGATGCACCTGTATATATATTGTAATTCAGTGAAAAAGAATGGTACCTTCCAAGTTTTACAAGTTTAACCCTTAACTGTTATGGTGGATAAGAGTTAGGTGTTTTAGGTAAAACCTTGTTGCACGCATCCAACATAATCAATCAAAAGCCGACTTTCTCATCAGTCCTTTAGTTATCGGTTTTCTTTCTATTTGACAACTGATATTTACACACACGCATTTTCATTCTAATTTTATTAGGTACCCCAGCAGACCCTCTTAACCCCTAAATGCACAGGAATTTCACCAACATGCTTATATATTCTGGTCTTTAGAGACCCGGCACATATATCTTTCAAAAATGGATCTACAAAATGCCAAAAATTAGAACATTCAAAAGACAATTAGAAAATAATAAAATATATTTTGATGTTTTATTTAGCAATTCAGGATTCATTACTTTCACACTGAAATTTCATGAGATGCAACTGGCTATCAAACACATATTGAGCTACACATAGCACATAATCTACACATAAGCTACACAAGTATTTTCTCAGGCACATATTGAGTCTAAATAGATGCACATGTAATGGTGGCCAGCTGATAGATAGCTGTGCAATGTGTATAAACCTCACTCTCCTGTCCTCAAGAGGTGCACTAGCGACTGATGCTAGCGGGTAGAACAGGAGCATCACAATGGTTCATTGGCCGAGAAGGGAGTGAAGTTCAGGAGAGTGAGATTTATACACATTGCACAGCTATCTATCAGCTGGCCACCGTTACACTCACCCCCCCTAAACCTCACTCTCTTCCCAGCCAATCCACCACTGTGACGCTCCTGTTCTACCCGCTCCGTACAGGACTCGAACTGGCGTCTCCGGCATGGGAGGCAGGTGCGCTAACAAGGAGGCTACAGCATCTAGCGTCAGTCACTATTGCACTTCTTGAGGTCAGGAGAGTGAGGTTTATACACATTGCACAGCTATCTATTAGCTAGCCACCGTTACACTCACCCCCCTAAATCTCACTCCCATCCGAGTCATGTCACCATTGTGATGCTCCTGTTCTACCCGCTCCTCGAACCGGCGTCTCCGGCATGGGCGGCGGGTGCACTATCAAGGAGGCTAAAGGCTACAGCCTCTAGCGTCAGTCGCTAGTGCACCTCTTGAGGTCAGGAGAGTGAGGTTTATACACATTGCACAACTATCTATCAGCTGGCTCCCGTTACACACAACTTACATAATTTCAGTAGTATACCCAAATGTCAATAGTCATATCATACTGTTCTTGTGTTATACTTGATATAGTTTACTTCCATGTTGTTTATTCATCAAACAGCAATTTCAAATGTAAATCAAGCCAATCACTGTAACAACAGTGTCACCTTGCGTAAGAAATATCATGTACAGTATATTATGCATGTATACACACATATGAGATACAGAGAAATCACCACTGTTACACAAAAATCAACGTGATATAGTATTTATTTGTATGAATATAGCACTCATTTCTCTTGTAATAAACAAAGAAATAGATATCCTGTGATAGAAAACATATATAGATATGAAATACTCATAACAAAATAAAAACAACACTCTTACATACCTAGGGTCTCTAATGACCCCATAGACTTTTGGTACCTAAACCATTATTTGTATTTTTATTTTATTTATTTTTTTCTTTTTTTTTTTGTGTATGTGTGTGTTACACACTTTATAAGAGATAGATTGATGAATGCTAAAGAGGTGTGGGCACAACTCCAAAAAATAGATGAGGTACAGGGGGTGAAATGAGGTCCCGGGTCTCTGAAGACCCAAAGTATGCATTTAAGGGTTAATGACACTCTTGTGGTCTGTTCTCTCAATCGGCCGAATGCTTTTAATCAGCTGCTTCCGGGAATCGCCATGGGAATGGCATTCTGGTTAGGGCCCCTACAGTAATCGTTTCTCTCGAATGCACCTGTAAACATATTGGATATTTGCCATCGTCGTAAGATTCACGTCTGGTCCATAAACTCTGGGTGTATTCAACTTTTTACTCCAGGGCCTTGATGTTGTCCTTTTCGTTAAGTTTTCAGAATGTTCTAGGTTTTGTACACAACTGTAACTTTTTTGTTAAGTCTCTCTTTTTTTTTTTTTTCGCTATCTGCTCTGGTAATTGTCACACTGGCAATAAAGGGTCTGATAAGAATATCAGCATAACTTTGTGCACTGTTTAGTGTTTCTATGTCTTGATCATGTTCATACAGCCTGTGTGTCTTGTTATTTGCATGGATTTGGTGCATGGAAAGACTGGTTTGAGTATTTGTTTGTTTGTGTTTTTTGGGAGGGGAGGGGTGTTTACAAACTTTTGGAGACTTTGAAATTGTTAAATTGAGTTCATGCATAATTTGAACATTTGTTCATTCAACTCCATCATTTAATGTAGCAATTAACAATGAATGAAGCTTAATGATGTATAATCACTATTTTAGTAAATGAATACTAATTTGGCAGTTCTACTACCTGGGGATTGTGTTAAAGTTTGTGTGTGTGTGTGTGTGTGGGGGGGGGGGGGGGGGGTTGGGTGGTTTACAAGGACATTTTTTAGGTTACAAACTGGTAATTACAAGGGTACTATGTTATAAATGTGGTTTATGAGGAAATGTCTAGTGTCCCCATAATTCAAATTGCTTAAACACCTACTAAATTATGTTTTTTGAAAATTTAAAAATGCAGAAAGTTTTTTGTGAGGGTTACGTTTAGGGTTAGGGTTAAGGGATAGAATCTATAGTTTGTACAGTATAAAAATCCTTATGTCTATGGAGAGTCCTCGTAAGGATAGCCGCACAAACATGTGTGTGTGTGTGTGTGTGTGTGTGTGTGTGCGTGCGTGCATGCGCATGATATGAAATTCTCCCCTGTGGTGTACAAACTGACTTTAATTAGTAGCTGGAATGAAATCATGGAATGACATTATACAATACATAATAACAAACAATATAAAAAGTATCAAAACAATAATATATTTTATTTAGCATTTTCACTTTATACCGCATATTGGATGAATTTGAATTATGTATTATCACTGATCAAAAATCATCAGATTTTGTTTTCTTTTGTTGTGCAGAGAAGGTTTTGATTAATGATTCAGAATAATTGGATTCATGCCTTGCATTTCCATCCGCAATGTGTCAGTGATGTACTATTCACTCAGTATCAGCCAAACGTAATGATTTACACCCAACCCTCTCTGTTCTCTCCCTATCATCACAACACACAGCTTTCAAAAACCAGCCTATTGGATAAAGTTGAATATTTTATCATTTAATTCAATTTGCATTGCAATTGTTGCAATGCAATTGTTCATTGTCAGTTCATGTTAGTTTATAAACATAAAATTTCATTTAAAAAAATGTATTACCATATGTTGAAATTAATATTAACCAAGATTAATAAATGCATTAAAAGTATTGCTCATTGTTAATTCATGTTAACTAATGTTGTTAACTAATGTTAACAAATGGAACCTTTTTGTAAAGTGTTACCAACATTTTAGGCTCATCTCTTAAAATTCAGTTTATCTTTTAACATGATCTGAAGCTCTCCTATTTTCTCTGCAGGGTGTTAAAAGAGAATAAACACTGTCTACTTTCATCATCCCTGGGACAATATCATGTGGGGTGTTTTCTCTTCCTCTTCAGAAAAGCTGCTCTTTTAGCGATGCTTTTTCCCTAATGTAGGTGTGAGTGGGTGGTGCGTTTGAACCATAAACATTAAAAAGTTTCAACAAACATCCAGAACAACAACTCGACAGTCATACA
The DNA here is from genome assembly GCF_019703515.2 of Myxocyprinus asiaticus. Classification (NCBI taxonomy): domain Eukaryota; kingdom Metazoa; phylum Chordata; class Actinopteri; order Cypriniformes; family Catostomidae; genus Myxocyprinus; species Myxocyprinus asiaticus. Next base: position 16,522,324 of record NC_059346.1, on the reverse strand, counting down.
GTATGATGAAACGGCACCAATGCATCTTTCATTTGCACAAAACGTCATGGTTACTTTCGTAACCTCCATTCCCTGATGGAGGGAACGAGACGTTGTGTCAATGTAGTGACACTAGGGGTCACCCTTGGGAGCCCCAAACACCTCTGATCTTTTTTTTTAAAAGGTCAATGAGAATTGGCGTGTGGAATTTGCATGCCACTCCCCCGGACATACGGGTATAAAAGGAGCTGGTATGCAACCACTCATTCAGGTTTTGTGCTGAGGAGCCGAGCTAAGGTCCCGGCCATTTCAGCAGGTAATTCAGCGTTGTGCCAAGAGGGACACAATGTCTCATTCCCTCCATCAGGGAATGGAGGTTACGAAAGTAACCATGACATTCCCTATCTGTCACTCACTCGACATTGTGTTGATATAGTGACACTAGGGGTCCCTATACAAAACGCCACAACTAACTGAACGGTGTTACGTGAAGTGGCGGTGTGTGACGGGCAGACTGCTGTGTGCCTCGTAGCCAGCGCACCAGGCTGTCATGTAACCTCCCCCAACGATCTTTATGAGCGTCGAACAGTCCTTCAGGAACAAGTCGACTGCCCAACAAATAGGTGGACAGGCTAGCCTAGCCGAGGCCTCTTTTCCTTCTCTTTTCTCCCCAAAAAGAGTGGAATTTGTTAACTGACTGGGAGCCATAAGTGTCTATGTCGGGGGGGGGTGTCACTCCCAAGGGAAAGACACCGCGGAGACCACACCCTGCCCAAAAAAGGGGGGGGGGGGTTATTTTGAGTGGAAATACGTCACATGGTCTTTACAAAGCCTTGTCGGAAGTATGTCATGTGGAGAGGTCCCATGGTAGGTCCTACCCAAAGGGGGAGGAGTTTCTACAAAGCATGGCGACCAGGGGCAAGGAAGACGCAGTTTACCAACAGGGAAACGATTTTGCGAAAAATATCACATGGGGTTGCCTTCGGGGAACCATCGTATGCGGAGCACCTACCTCAGTACAGGGCCTCTTTAGTGCACTCACTGAGCCAGTGAAACTGTGAGTTTCTCCACAAACTCGACTGCCACAGGGCTAAGGAGGAATGTCATCCAGGGATCACAGTCTGTGAACACTACTGGGAGTCAAGAGCGCACGTCTTCCTCTCAAGGGAGGGGAAAGGTGCTATGCGCAAGCGGTACACCTCGCCAGTTGTCCCAGAACTTACCTGCTCGTGCCTGCCACTACTCGGGACGAGACCGGCTCAACCCGGAGATTGTAGAACCTCGTAATGGTGTTGGGTGCTGCCCAGCCCGCTGCTCTGCAGATGTCTGCCAAAGAGGTGCCACTGGCCAGGGCCCAGGAGACCACCACACTCCTGGTAGAGTGGGCTCGTAACCCTGCAGGGGGTACGTCCTGAGCCTGATATGCCATTGTGATGGCGTCAATGACCCAGTGGGCGATCCTCTGTTTGGAGACAGCACTTCCTTTCCGCTGTCCACCAAAGCAAACAAAGAGCTGCTCAGAGCTTCTAAAGCTCTGCGTGTGATCCAAATAGATGCGTAAAGCTCGCACTGGACACAGCAACGCCAAGGCTGGGCAAGGTTTCGGGCTCCCGAGCCAGGTGGTGGCACTCTGCGGACATAAGTGAGCACCTTATCCACCTGGGGGATCACCGAATACCCCCTGGCTGCTCCGCCATCGAGGGTAGCTAGAGCGGGGGAGCTGAAAGATCAGGACTGGGCAGTAAAAGGTGCCTCCCACGATCTTATCAGCTCCTCATGCACTTCCGGGAAGAAAGGAACGGGGGCGGGGCGTGGCTGTGGCCGTGGGCGGCTCCCTGAGCCCAGGAACCAATCGTTGAGCTGCGAGGGTTCAGGGGGGTGTGGAGGGTCCCACTCTAGCCCGATGCTCGCAGCCGCCCGGGAAAGCATGTCCATCATTTCCACATCGGCCTGGGACTGGGCGACCATCCCCATAGGGGGAAGCCCAGTCAAAGTCTCCGCGTCCGACTGGACGAGCCCGTTCTCCGATGCTGCATTCGATAACTCATCCACTTCCCGGGCTCTGAACGAGAGGTCGAACTGGCCCTGAGATGAGCTGGTGATCTCGTCCGAGCGTGCAATCGGGGCAAGCGAGCATGTTTGGATTCCCGGCGGAGGTGGTCCCATTGAGGTCCCCAAATCGCCCCCAGTGCTAACCTACGCGGCCTCAAACCCGTAGGTAGAAGGACCGGCGCAGGGAGCCACTGGGGTGGCTTGCTTTCTTACGAATGCAAGCCTCGACCACAATGTTGCCATGGTCATGTTCTCGCAATGAGAAAGCGGAGAGATAACGACCGCAACCAGGAATAACACACAAACGGAAAGGCATCTTTAAAAAGACGTGTCTTTAAAAAGACGTTCCGTGTGTGCCGCTCTTTTAGAAAGAAAATATACTCTATTAGAATATACTCTTTTAATATGTTCTGCCGAAGGGGCGTTCTCTGCAAACCACAGATGCAGAGGGGGAGAAGCTTTAATTACTGCCGGGGCTTGTTTGTTTATCATGGTAACCACTCCAACAAATACTGATGGAATCAACAAGTCAAGATAATGGGCTAATTTACTAAATGGTGTGAGCAGCTCATCTGTGTGTGTAAAGAGAGAGAGAGAGGTGGGGGGCATTGGTTGATGTGCGGTGCCTGGCTGCAGTGTATTAATTATCTGAAGTTTTGGGTTATAATAACGCTGATTGAGAGACCAGTTTGGAAGGGAATACTCACTATCCCTCCTCCTCCCACTCTCTATCTGTTATCTCCTTTCTTTTTATCTCTCTTATAGCCTCATCATCCTCTCTGTTGGACTCATACCCATCTTTCTTGCTTTCCCTGTCTTTCTTCCTTACGTTTCTGCTACCACACCAAAAAAAATAATAAATAAAAATAAAAAATAATATATATATATATATACAGTTGGTTCCACATTTTCATCTAATTGAAGTGTGTAATCTTTAACAAAATTAAATAAATAAAACTAAGGTTATTATAGTTTTTTTTTTTTGTGTGTGTTTTTTTTTTTTCATTTTGTTAAAGATTACTCAGTGTGGAATGTTTGATTATAATGTTCACATTTTTATTATGAAATGTACTGCTGTGTGCTGTATATCTGCTATAAGTGCCAATAAATGAAGTGTTTTATAAAATTATTATTATATATATTTTTTTATGTATATAGGTATACTGATAATTTATAAAACAGAATTATCTGTTTTATAACAGCTTTATTTCTGAATTTTCTTTCCAATTAATAACAGGGAGGTTTTGTCCTGTTGAGCTAACTTCTGGGGAAACTTCAACCTCATTATGCAAACTAAATTATTATTATTATTATTATTATTATTATTATTATTATTATTTATTTTGTTAAAGATTATTCAATTCAGTTTTTGGAAATTTTTTATGAAATTGAAATGCGTAAATCTTATTATATAAAAAAATATTTTTGAGTGTATAGCTAAGTAAACACACACACACTGAAAGAAATGGCTTTTTTATTTACACATTTTTTTAACCTCCTGATACCCCCGCATGACTGCTTTTTGATTTGTAATTAGTAGCACTTAACAAACAAGCAAAACATGTTTTAGAGCAAATAGTTTTCCTAAAAATGTATGTCCACATATGTGGACAGTGAGACTACATTGTGATTTTGTTTTTAAACGTCAAGCTATAGAAAGTCAGGGTTTTTTTAATCAAATTGTTTATGTTTCCAGGAGTGTTGGTTATTCATGTTTTTGAGACATTACAGACATTACAGCTGATTTTCTGTAAAGCTGAAAAAATAATTATTATTCTAAGTAATGTCCAGCATCATCCAATCACTGTCTACCATGTTAAAATAAAAATGTTTCTGAATCTATGTACTGATTACCATTGTCCCATGTCTGCCAAACATGGAGTGGTCCAAACATCATCTGCAGCCTGAAACTGAATTTTTGGTTGGATTTTAGGAGTAAATGCACTTAGCTGCATAGAAAGATTTAGGATGCTCCCTTGCTCATTATTTAGTGAATGACTTAACCTCCAGTGTTCTGTCTGTCTGCACTGGTCTCAGAACAGTTTGAAATGCACCTTATTTTCATCCTAACTCCATATAAAGCCTCTGAAAGCAACATTTTTCAACTTTTGGACGAACCCATTTATACTCAATGTGAAAATGCACAGTAAATATATAGGAATGCATTTATTAATGTTAATGAATAGAATCATATTGTACAGTGATAGCAAAATAAAATATAACAAAATTTATATTAAAATGAAAAAAAAAAAAAATGACCCACAGATGTGTTGAGTTGAAAGTTATTCAAAATAACTAACATGTTTTTTCTACTTTTGAGGAAAAGTGGGGCCAATTTCCACATATGTAGACATCATGTTTATCAGCAAGCTGATTTGTGAAAAATGAACAGATTTTAAGCGGCATATCAAATGAAACTAGGGAAGATACTCTTTACAACCAAACAGGTTTCAATAAAAAAACTCAGATATTTCTTACCAGTGGCACTTTTGTTGGCACTGTGTCCGTAGAAGCGCTTCACAGAAATCAGCGGCATGCCGCTGTGTCACGTGACTTGGTGCAGCAGAAGTTTAACTCTTAAATGACAGTCTAGACTCTAGAGTCTTGTGAACAGTATTCAGTCGGATTTAATTCATTTAAATTATGCGTTGCGTATAGTGAAGCCAAAATACAACGTCCACACATGTGGACGTGGGGTCGCACGAGGTTAAGGTAAGTAGTTGCACAAAATTAATCGCATTTGAGATATAGTATGTATTATGAGTTGAAAATACTCATTATGTTTTAGTTATAACAGCTCAGTTATATAGAGTTAAGTTGGTTAATCCAGCCAGATCTAATCATGTTCATTTTACTCAATTTAAATTTGCAATCGCACTTGAGGCAACAAATATAATTTTTTAGGTTAACTTAGTATTCTTCAACTTAAATACACTGTCCAGCAGGGTACAGATATAGTAGGACATGAAAGATAATTTTATTATTTTAAATTCCCATCTTTCAGACACTAATGGAGCCATAGTAAATTTCTACACTAAACAAAAATTCATTATTTTACTGAATTTTTGCATTCATTTATTTTAGTTAGAAGGAACATTGATCTCCATGATGGTGATGTGACTTCACATAAAACACCATAATTTAACACAAAACAGCATAAGTAACACTAAACAGAACTGTAAATGCAACTACAACCCATTAGCCATTAATTACCAACAACAATTATTTATGCTCCACATAAATCCCCATACATTGCCCTGGCCTACGAATAACAAAACAATTCAAAAATAATAAAAAGAACAATTTGATAACATACAATTTCATTCTTTTTTCTAGTTTACACACTCTCACCATCCTTTGTTTTTGTCCACACATTCACTGATATTATGTCATTGACTCACACTATTAAATAAAAACACTCTCATTCACATACACACACATGCAGGAACACGCATCAAAACATACAAATTCAATTGCAAACACACAGGTTTGTGTAGTATTTTTTGATCTCTCTCTGAGCAGATGGTCTCAGAGCTGTCTGTACGATCTGTCCCAACAGTTTGTTCTTACTGAGAAACCCTTAAATTCTCTGTCTTTCTGACACACACACATTTGGGTGATCAAATGTTGTTTGGTTTGCATGATTACGATTGGTAAGTGGCAGGCTGTTGTGTAATTTTGTCTAATGACCAATGTATGTTGGAGCACTGCGGCTTGACAGAGGAATTCTGTCTTTCTTCCAGGGTTAGAAACACAAGCTAAATATTTCAACTGTCATAATTATGCCCTTTCAAAGACGTCGATTTTTTTTGGAGACCCACAAATGAACAGGCCTCAGAAATTAAAATGAGAGAATATCAACACTTTTAAGCATCTCACTGCTATAATAAGTCACAGAATACACCTGCACACACACAGGGGCCGTATGTTGTGTAGGTTGAGGTGTGATTAAAGTCTGGGAGACCCAGCATGAAATTTTACCCTTTACCGCAAGAAGAAAAACACATGGGACCCATCCTTGTCAAAATTCTCATGGAAAAAGTGCCCAAATCTTTCACAAAAACTCACTATATCACTTTCTCATTAAAACGTGACACATAAAATGTTACATTGCTTTTCTGATCTGAAGATTAAAGGAGATGTCAACCAAAATGAAAAATCTGTCATCACTTTCTTACCCTCATGTCATTCCATATGACTTTCTTTAGTGGTGCACAAAAGGAGACACAATGTTCATGCTGTTCTTGACCATACAATGAAACTGATTGGGGAAAAAAAAAAAAAGCTCCAAAAAGTATAGCTATGGCCCAAATGGTGCACTATGCACTGTGCACGTACACTATACCAGTGGTGGGGAGTAGGTAAAAGCAACGCCACTAACTTAACTACATCTTTTAGTAGCTTGACAGTAGCTCAGCTGCTTTTAAAACAGTGTAGCTTTTCCAGCAGCTAACTACTTTTTCCAGCATGTAACGTTGTAGCACGACCAAACGCTATATCATGTTTCGGTCAGATTATAACTAATAGCCTTCTTTATTGCGTATAAGCCAAATTTCTACCGACAAAACGTCTGACAATTAGCAGCGTATTCATCCTGCTGCTCAGAATCAGGCAGGGTCTTTCTTCTTCATCTTTTGTAACAGCACATCACAAATTAAAATACCTGCATTACCGCTATCTACTGTTAAATCAGGCAGCTTATACAGCTCACTTGGATAAGAAGAGACTGTCTGATGGTTATATAAAGCAACCAACCACAGTTTGTTTACTTTTACAAGATGTACTGGGGTGGGTAAATCTGAAAATGATGAAAGAACAAAAATGTTTCAGACACTTTGTTGTTAATAGACAACGCAACAGCATATTTACCTTTACTTTTTTTTTTTTAAATAAAATTTGCTTTAGGAGGGATTTACTTTCTATTCTGAATATGTTTATTTTCGTTTCTCATTATCTGTGCATTATTGGGAGCAGCAAGAGAAATAATTCATATCATGCACAGCTATTTGAAAATGCATTTTCTTAATTACTTAGCATTTAAATAACTATTATTTTCATGTTAAATAAATAAAATTATTCATAAAAAATAATTTATTATTATCAATAATACACACCATAATAAAAATAAATTATTTATTATTAATAATAATATATGCCATAATAAACTTTTTTTTTTTTTTTTTTTTTTACCAGTAGCATAATAATTTATTATCCTCAAAGAAAAATCATGATCAGAAGTTGGACACACCCATCCTTATTATCCATGATGGAGCATGAGATGGTGGTAGAAAAGGAAGATGGAGAAACCAATTACCTATGGCTTTATTTGTCCAAGTTCATATCTCTCAAAGAATCGAACAGTTAAGGCTAAACATTGGTATGTAATCAAACCACAGATTAAAACGTTGTCTTTGTCGAAGACATCAAGCTCAAATTTAAGGACACATACAGGTGAGTAATGCTAGTTGTCATTTGATAAATTGATTTACTAGCCTGCTAAATTGCACACTATATCAAATGACTATTTCTGTTTTAATTATAACAATGATAATTTTTGTTATTATTATTAGTGGTTTGGTAGTAACATTGTAAAAAAAAAAAAAAAGTTAAAGTAGCATTAATACCTCATTAAGTAGCATCAATGTAGCTAGTTATTTTTTGATAGTAATTTATAGTGTAGCTAACTACTTTTTCAAAAGGGTAGCTTAACTGTAGCTTCACTTTAACTACAGTTTCAAAGTAGCTTCCCCAACACTGCACTATACACTATGCACCCAGCCATATAGTTTACACATTTTCAAAGTGTAGTATCTTCCCAAATGGAACACTAAAACCTTTTTACTACACATAAAGCATTCATTGTTTTTCAGCTGATGGAAGTGATGTTTCAAACACACACAATGTGTTGCCGCTAGCTTTAGCGTGTCAGTTCAACACTTATGTCTCAAATAATGTACATATTCACACCGCGTGGGGTGATGGTAAAGCATTCAACTCACATTTGTAAGGTACTGTCTTCACAGAAGTTTCGTTAGTTGCCACATTCACCATTAATTAAAATTGTTTTGTCAGGCCAGCATCACGGCCAGTAACTCTGGCCCTTCCAGAGTGCATGGAGTCTCTTCTGATTAGGTTTCAGAAATGGAATATATATTTGTTTTTGTTGATTTCATTGTGTTGTGGTTTATTTTTGTTTTGTATGCAACTTTTGTTTGCTTTGCTAATTTTGTTGTGTTGTGCATCCCCAGGGCCACCATACATGTTCCCATTCATTTTTAATTTATGGAAAAGGGTAGCATGAAAATTCTGCAAGAGTGTAGCATGAATATTCTGTTTTATATGTCCTTTTGTGTTCCACAAAAAACAAAAACAAAAAGGCATTCAGGTTTGGAACAACATGAGGGTGACCAAATGATGACAGACATTTCATTTAATGGAAAAGAGCAGCATAAACCTTCTGCCTAACCTCTCCTTGGGCAGAAAAGTCATACGGGCTTAGTGCGAAACGAGGGTAAAAGATTACACAATTTTCAATTTTGGGTGAAATATTATTTTAAATCAGACTTTCAATGATATAGAAGTAACAAATCTGCTCTCATCTGATTTGTCATGGCTATACAAGCAAGCTCCATTTCGCAGCCAAATCTAGTTTGCAGCCAAATAGATGCAGCAACTAGATCAACATTGATTTAGCAAAATCATTTACTGATTTTATTCAACTTGATGGCCTGAGCCGTAACCCAGATTCTTTGCAACAGCGCTGCTGTTGTGTTCATAACCACCTGTGTCGAAAGGCGCATGATGATTGATATTTCCTGTTGCCAGGTGATGCCGACCGCCTGCTGTGTTTCCTGACCTTTTTGCTGGAATCAGGATTTCTGGAAAGGCTATGAAATATATCTGTATATATAAGGCAGTTACTTTCTCTGTGTTGCAAAAACAATACACCAACCCTTGACTATTTCCACCAAGCCCTGCTCTTATTCTACTGATAGCACTAAAATTGGTACAGCATTCTGAGAGCCATTTTATGGTTTTTTGGTGCTTGGTTTCTGCCCTTAGTGACCTGCTAGAATACATGCAGTTCTTTGTAAGCTGTTGTGGCAGGAAGGCGTCTGCAACAAAATAAATGGAAATGGAAATGTAGACTTACAGCTGAAGACTTCCATCAGAATTCATCATCAACATTCGACTCCTACAGTACACAATGAATCTCTCTTGCTCCTTCCTTCACTCTTTTCCTTCTTCTAAATCTTTTGTTTCCTATTGTGTTGCTAGCTACACATAATTCAAGGGTAGATGAACATGTACACACAGACACACACACAATCAGAGTTTAAAGATGTGATAAACAGATGTATCTACTGTCACTGCCCACACTGACAATAGTATTAATATTGAAAATATTATTATTAGCACTAAATTATTAATATGACATAGTTTGAATAGAAAATTGACAATTTAGTTCTAAAATTTCTCTTAATTTTGATGGTTTCATGCTCTCGGAAGCCAATAATTTAACACACGAAGCACATTGTAGTTGGCGCAAACCATGTTTATGCTCACTGTAAGAGAAATCGTATTCAATGTAGTCTGCCATTTTTTTACCTTATGAAGATTTTTTTCTAGCTTCTACCAAGTGACAGATACATTTTCACCAAAATACAAAGTTTGATTGGATGCACAGTCTTTGACATCAACAATATAAAATATGGTATGAAATTTCTCCCTTTTAAAAGCTCATAAGCCTATATTGTCATGAATCCTGCCTCTGTAGTTCCTCCCACTCACCACCTGAGGGCTCCATCACCTGAATATTGACTTTTACACTCTGAATTCCATTTCCAATAATCCCCGTACCTGGCACTGATTACCTGCTCACCTGTATCTCATCTACTCAGCTATTCAAGTCTCACTCTCACTCGCTATCATAGCGAAGTCTTGTTTTGCCCTGGCTGACATTTCTGAGTGTTCTCTTAGTTTATTGTATATCCTGTGTATGATCCTGGACTGTTTACCCTGTTTTGACCCGTTGCTACCTGCCTACTATTACTGCCTTGTTTACTTGGATATAACCTGTGATTGTCTGCTGCCTGCCCTGACCTCTTGCCTGTTTATTGACTACCTCTCTGGATTACCTTGGATATTACTGTTGCTGGTGATTGACCCCTGCCTATCTGTATTATTACGTTTATTGTTATTAAAGCTGCACATGGATCTCAACTCCGTTGACTCATCATTACAGAAGACTTCGCCACAAACTGATCCAGCAGCTTTTTTCAACTAACCACCGAGGTCTCAGCTCCTTCATCAAACCCAGCGGCACACCCGGCCTCAGCTAGAACAATTCACCATACCATGGATATAGCAGCATTCTTCACTCAATTAAGCCAGGCAGACTTATCAATAAGGGAGTACTCCCATTTCTCCCATGTCACAGTCAAACCTCAGCCTGCACCATCCCATGTCACAGACACGTCTGAGTCTGCTCCATGCCATGTCACAGCCATGCCTCAGCCTGCTCCATGCCACGTCACAGCCATGTCTCTGTCTGCTCCATGCCATATCACAGCCGTGCCTCAGCCTGCTCCATGCCATGTCACAGCCACGCCTCAGTCTGCTCCATGCCATGTCACAGCAATGCCTCAGCCTGCTCCATACCATGTCACAGCCAAACCTCAGCCTGCTCCATGCCATGTCACAGCCAAACCTCAGCCTGCTCCATTCCATGTCACAGCCACGTCTGAGTCTGCTCCACGGAATGCCACAGTTCAGTCTTCTGCGACTCATTAATCGAAGTCCTTCACAGCCCTTGTCTCCAAGTTGAATTATCCGCCACTGATATCGGTGCGTAGGGCCACAAAGACTCTTTCCCACAAATTGTCAGTACCCTTGCCTGCCATGAGCAACGAGCTGACACCCACGCCTGCCACGGCCAACGAGCTGACGCCCACGCCTGCCACAGCCAATGACCTGACGCCCATGCCTGCCACGGCCAATGAGCCGACGCCCATGCCTGCCATGGCTAACGAGTAAATGCCCACGCCTGCCACGGTCAATGAGCTGGAAGCCTCATCCATCCCTGAGCCAGTGTTGCCAGCCTCGTCCATCCCAGAGCCAGCATTGCCAGCCTCGTCTGCCCCAGAGCCAGCATTGCCAGCCTCGTCCGCCCCATAGCCTGCGTTGCCTACTTCGGCCATCCGGAGGAGGAGGAGAGGAAAGACTTCCGTTTCCAAGTCTCTGCCAGTGTTCACGACCACAGAGATTGTCTCTGAGTCTCAGCCTATGTTCACGATCACAAAAGTCGTTTCCAAGTTTCTGCCCATGTTCATGACCACAAAGTCATTTCCAAGTCTCTGCCAGTGTTCTCGACCACAGAGGTAATTTCCAAGTCTCTACCAGTGTTCACAACCACAGAGTCATTTCCAAGTCTCTGCCAGTGTTCACGACCACAGAGGTAATTCCTGAGACTATGTCCATGCCTACGACCACAGAGGTCGTTCCCGAGACTATGCCCATGTTCACGACCATAGAGGTCATCTCCGAGTCTCTGCCTATACCCACGACCACAGAGATTGTTCCCAAGTCTCTGTCTATGCCCATGACCACAGATGTCATTCCTGAGTCTCAGTCCATGCCCACGAACACAGAGGTCGCCCCCGAGACTCTGTCCATGCCCATGACCACAGAGGTTGCTCCCAAGACTCTGTTTATGTTCACGACCACTGAAGTCATTTCCCAGTCATCCTGGACTCTTAGCCTCGAGCCTGCCACGGCTCTGCCTTCTACAACTTCGCCCCTTGAGCCTGTCACAGCTCCGCATTCTACGGCTTCACCCCTCAATCCTCCCAGGGCTCCGCCTGCCATGGCTCCACCCCTCGAGCCTGCAATGGCTCCGTCTTCCATGGCTCTGCTTCTCGAGCTTCCCACGGCTCCGCCTTCAATGGCTTCATCCCTCAAGTCTCCCATAGCTCAGCCTTCCACGGCTCCAGTCTCTAGTCTGTGGTCACCACCCAGCTCTCCTGACCCTGTTTCAGCTCAGGGGCTGTCAACCAGGCCTCCTGATCCAGTCCCTACCCTGAGGTGGCCTCCTGGGTCTCCTGGCCAACCACCTGATCTGCTCTGGTCCTCTGGGTCTCCTGGTCATCCACCTGATCTGATCTTCTCTGGTCTTCTGGATCTCCTGGCCTTCTGCCAGATCTGCTCTGGTCCCCTTGGTCTCATGGCCGTCCGCCTGATCTGCTCTGGTCTTCTGGGTCTCCTGGTTGTCCACCTGATGTGCTCTGGTCTTCTGGGTCTCCTGACCATCTGCCTGATCTGCTCTGGTCTGCTCTGGTCTCCTGGGACTCCTGGCCGTCCACCTGGTCTGCTCTGGCTCCCTTGGTTTCCTGGTCATCCACCTGACCTGCTCTAGTATCCCTAGTCTCATGGCTGTCCGCCTGGTCTGCTCTGGCTCCCTTGGTTCCCTGGTTCTCTACCTGATCTGCCCTGGTTTCTTTGGACCCCGGCATCGCCTGCCTCCTCACTTCAGGAGCCGCTTGCGGGGGGGGGGGGGGGGGTTAATTCAGAAACGGGTCAGAAGCTTCAGTTAATGTTCACATCATCTATCAGAATGGGGAAAAAAGTGTGATCTCAGTGACTTCGATTCATGATTGTTGTTGCCAGACAGGCTGGTTACAGTGTTTCTGTAACTTCTGATCTCCTGGGATTTTCAACAAAAAACATCCACTGAGCTGCAGTTATGCGGACGGAAACACCTTGTTGATGAGAGAGGTCAACAGAGAATGGCCAGACTGGTTCAAGCTGACAGAAAGGCTACAGTAACTCAGATAACCACTCTGTACAATTGTAGTGAGCAGAATAGCATCTCAGAATACACAATACATCGAACCTTGAGGCGGATAGGCTACAACAGCAGAAGACCATGTCGGGTACTTTATTAGGACCATAGTGTTCCTAATAAAGTGCTCAGTGAGTGTATGTTGCCATCCCAGCTGTGGATGATTATAGGGGAACGTTGCATTTTTTTATTTGCATATAGGATTGTTTTTTCCATGCTGTCCATGACCCTATCAAAACATACCTGCCAATTGAGAACCGATGTTTTAGCACACATTCTGACTGCAGAGTTTCTGTAAATCGCTGTCTCTTTAAAGACTCATCCTCTTTTCTCAGTCATCCCTAGAGCTTATATTACCAAATCTAAACCCCAGAGTCACAGACTATTAACTCACTCTACTTACACATGCTCAGCTTAGCATAAAGAACAACTAAAGAAAGAGAGATAGAGATAGAAGTGGGGTTAAAGCATGTGAGGAAAGAAAAAAGAGGATAAAGGGCAAATGAAAGGACGGAGAGCACTAAAATAGGAATAAACCAAAAAGATTTGCAAGAGAAAAGAAGCCAAGCTTACCTGATGCATCAGCAAAGTCTCTCGCTTTCTGAGTGAGAGTGAATTAGAGAGAGATGGAGTGAAACACATGGATTGAGAAGTGAAAGGGAGATGAATGAGTGAAAGTATTGTGACTGAAAGAGGAAGATGGATGGATGGACAGATGGAGGTAATGTGTAAATGAAGGAGTTTCAGACCTGCTGTGATGACTTGGCTCAAGAGAAAACTGCCATTTTGACCTCACCAGCGGAAAATTAAACAGAGAGCTACCGAGAGGTGGAGAGAAAAACATAAGGGAAGGAAAATGAAGAAAAAGTGAATTCCTCTTCTTCTCTTCATTTGATGAGCTGCCACTCTCTTGTGAAGTGTGGTTCTAATAAATTAATTTATCTTGAAAGCTTATGCTTAATGGGCCATTTTAACTGTAGTGCTGTGGGATATTCTATTGTTCGGTCAACATTCCCTTTAAAATCATGGTACTTTAGCCAACATTAAAGCTAAATGCGTTTACATCCATGATCTTACACGATTATGCTAAATAAGCCAAAAACCTTAAGGTCATGAAAACACCTTAAACGGTTTTCTTTTATCCTTGTGAGGTCATAAATGGTTTGAGTGTTGTGGTGATGGGGGCATGGCCGAGCAATGTCTGTGGAGAGTGAGGCCGAGAGAGTGAGCGCGGTAAAGTTTGGCACCTGTGGGAAATCACCTCTAACAGCTGTTTTGTGTTTGCAGTGAGAGCAGAGAGTGATTTAAAGGGTGATCCTGAGTACAGTGTGTGTGTTGTGGAAGTTTCACTGTTTTGCTGAAAAGCAAAAAAAATAATAAAAAATGTTTTACGTTTGGTTGCTAAAAAGCGCAATTTTTGTTTGAGTTGCATTCAGAGTTTGTAAATAAACTCATGTTGTTCGCTGAAGCCGTCTCTCGCTTCTCCTTGAGAGAGTGAAAGAACCTTTGCCACAAGCGTAAACCTTTTTTTTTTTTTTTTGCTCTCTAACCCGATGTCGCTCTTGTATGTATAAACACCTTAACTGGCATTCTTAAAGTGTTGTGCTAACGCTAGCCTTTCAAAGAATACTTCATTTGACTGCGCATACACAGGCAGTTGGCACATGTGCTTTATGACTGCTATGAAATACTGACTCATAAATATGTCTTTAGGTACACTAATGTCAAAATGCACACTTCTGCACTTTTCTATGTCATTTTTTTGTGCAATTAGTGTGGGTAGTATGTTTACACTGAAAATGCAACAAAATGAAGTGTGCTACGAGTGCCCGGATTATGCACTTCAACTGTCAAAACAGAGTGTGGAATGTTAGACACTACATGCACTCAGTGCTCGTGGCTTGCTGTACGTAGCAGAAGGGGTGGAGTTACCTGGCTGCGTTGCTGGTCTGACAAAACAATTGTAAACAATGCAGATTGTGGCAATTTGCAAAACTTTAGTAAAGACAGCATATTACAAATGTGAGTTGAAGGATTTATCATCACCCATGCTGTGTGAATATGTTCATTATTTTAGATACACCGATGAGCCAGAACATTATGACCACCTGCCTAATATGCCGACCTGCCGAGGCATGGACTCTACAAGACCCCTGAATGTGTCCTGTGGTATCTGGCACCAATACATTAGCAGCAGATCCTTCAAGCCCTGTAAGTTGCGAGGTGGAGCCGCTGTGGATCGGACTTGTTGGTCCAGCACATCCCACAGATGCTCAATCGGATTGAGACCTGGGGAATTTGGAGGCCAGGGTAACACCTTAAACTCTTCATCATGTTCCTCAAACCATTCCCAAACAATGTGTGCAGTATGGCACATCATCCTGCTGAAAGAGGCGACTGCCATCAGGGAATACTATTGCCATGAAGGGGTGTACCTGGTCTGCAACGATGTTTAGGTAGTTGGCACATGTCAAATTGACATCCACATAAATGGCCGGACCTAGGGTTTCCTATCACTTCCCCTGGTAAAGGGTGCACATGTACTGTACAGGGCCATCTATGTGATGTAAAAGAAAACGGGACTCATCGGACCAGGCAACATTCTTCCACTGCTCCAAGGTCCAGTTTGCGTGCCCATTGTAGGCGCTTTCAAATGTGGACAGGGGTCATCATGGGCACTCTGACCATTCTGCGGCTACGCAGCAGGGTGCGATGCACTGTGTGTTGTGACACATTACTTCCGTAACCATTATTAAGATTTTCTGTGACTTATGCCACAGTAGACCTTCTGTCAGTTCGGACCAGACGGGATAGCCTTCATTGCCCTTGTGCATCGATGAGCCTTGGGTGACCAACACCCTGTTGCCGGTTTGTGGTTTGTCCCTCCTCTGACCACGGTTGGTAGGTACTCACCACTGCTGACTGGGAGTACCCCACAAGCCTTGCCGTTTCAGAGATACCCAGTTGTCTGGCCATAACAATTTGGCCCTTGTCAAAGTCTCTCTGGTCTTTACTCCTGCCCATTTCTCAAGCATTCAACACGTTGACAACAAGAACTGATTTTTTGCTTACCATCTAATCTACCCAGACCTTGACATGTGGCCTTGTTAGCAGATGATCAACGTTATTCGTTTCACCTGTGAGTGGTCATAAGGTTTTGGCTCCTCAGTGTATACTGCAAGTGTTGAACACATCACGTGCATTTGAAACGTCACTTCCATCAGCTGTTAAATGGCGAATGCTTCCTTGTAGTAAAAAAACGTTAAGCGTTCCATTTGGGACTATACTACACTTTGAAAACGTATACACTAAATGACTGAGTGCATAGTGTATTCTGTAAGTGCATAGTGTATAGTGTGTCATGTGGGACACAGCTTTTATATTCCTTCAGACTCCAGGTGCATGTGCTTACTACACATTCAGAGTACACACGGTTAGAAAAATCGTGCCGCATGTGTTCAGTGCTCTAACACTTTGATGATGATGAAATGTGCGTCACACATCCTGTACGCAGACACGTAGCGTTCACGTCTGACCGAAGTATACTTTAGGCATTAGACTTTTAGGTGAAATCCACCTACAAATGACTTGCTTATAGTTGACTCTGGATATTAAGCTGGGATAAGAGAAAGAATTTTAAGATCGGAAGAAGTATACACGCATCAGCTTTAAAGCAAAGAAATGTAGCTCAAATATACACAGGCACGTTGCTACAAATTATTAACCACTGCAAAGTTTTCATAAGATTGGTTATATGACATTTGATTCCTAGTGTTAAAGAGGTGCTCTGATTGGGGTTTTTATAACACCTGCTCAGCAATATATTTGCTCCGTTAAACAGGTCTTTCTGACCTCGCTCACCCATGAGATCGTTAGAGTCGTTAATTAAACGGGATACTATACCTTTGTGAGGAGCCAATCAAAAGGAGAGGTCTTTATCAAGCTTGTTTTTTGAAAAGGTATTGTTTCTTACACTGCAAGTCTGTGTCAGAAATGAACACAGTGTGTCATCCATTTGTCAGATTTATCTCACTTAAACCAATTAATTGAAATGAATTTGCAGTCAAACCATTATGTCTGTTACCTTTAAAATCAAACCAACACACAGATATAAAACACAATAAACATTGCTAGAATAGATTTTAAAAACTTGGTCTGTCACTTTTCAGCTGCACAGATTATACAGCTCTCTACTATCAGTACCATCACAGTAGACCCATAACAAGATTGGCCCAGAGTAGAATATTATGAAAAACACGTTAGGTAACAAAATGCATAAAATGTGATCATTTTTGGCCCCACATTTTTTTATCTGACATTTTTTATCATTTTGTGTGGCATTTTTGCCCCAGGCTGTGGTTAATTTCAGACCCTGCTGCATGCACATTTGCACATGTAGCAGTGTAGAATGTGGCTGCACCAAAAAGCTAAGGCAGCTGCCAGACTGCCTCAGTCAGTCAATGACTTCACAGGCAGTGTTTTGAATATGAAGGTACCTCCTAAGTACGCTGGATTCAGACAGCCGTCCAAGGCCATAACATCATGTCTATTGATCTAAAACAAATTCAAATGATCTTTAGAGATAACAAAGCAAATGTTTAGAAACTGCAATTCTTATTTTTTGCTAGTCTTAAGTTGAAAAGTAATTACTGCTTTCAATCGCTCTGTCAAATGCCATTTTCATTCTTTTAAACAAACATGTATGCATATAATCTCAAAGGAAGCAAAAGCTGCTATGCTGCCTTCAAAACCCACCAAATAAAGGCATCTCAGTAGATAGGATGTGACGCAAACATTGGATTCGTAAATTGATGCCTTCCTACCTTTGTGTACAGCCTGTGAACACAGCATTTTTCAGCTTTCAGACACACCCAACTTTTTGATCATAATGGGAGCAATGTAGTTCGCGATTACTTGCAATGTAGGCTCGTCCTGCATCCTAAGTAGCATACTATCTGTCCTAAATAGTATGTATTATGCTAAAAATAGTAAGCCCAAATGTGCCCAAATGATATACTTTTTGCAGTGGATTTTGAAATGTGAATGCATGCATGCTTTTTTTTTTTTTTTTTTTTTTGGCTAATAATGCCCACAATACCTGGCACAATCGAATAGGAGTTTGTGACAAATCACTTATTTCAACATGATCTCATGAGTATTTCTAGCTATTTTTATGTGTATTTGTAGCTAGAATCACACTACGTGAAGTGTAGTTCAAGCAAACACATACATTTACTTTACGTGTGAACAACTTTAGAGATGTACAAATGCTTACGAATCCTTACTTAATCTATGAATATTGAATTCATGGAATTAACTGGTTGATTTTATTATATTTATAATCAGTGAGATTAAGTCAACACATTTACCTAATTTGACATTATAACGTTTCATCCTTCTCTGTGTGATTTCTGGTGCCAATACAACTTGTTTCAAAGGATTCCATCACTTTAACCAAGAGTAAATTTTAAATGTTAAAATGAATACAAATTATTTAATCATTTAATCAATACTTAATTATAAAGTTTTTATTTTGTTTGCAGTAAGTTTGCATAATATGCTGTGGCTTCAAAACATGACCATAAAATACACCACAGAAGCACCATAAAACAATTATAAAAGTAGTTCATTCTATTTGTGCTCTATAATCTAAATCTTCAGAAGCCATATGATAGCTCTGTGTGAGGAAAAGTCCCAAATGTAAGTCTTTATTCAGTGATCATCATCCCTACTCGTTGAATCGCTGTAGTGTTACAACACAGGTTTTATGTCAGTGATGTCGAATGCTTATTGCTGATAAATGTATAATATGATTCATAAATATTTTTTATGTATTAGATGTTGTCAATACGTCTATATATGCATTTCAAACACTGTGCAACAATTGTTTTAAGACAGTTTTATGATGTGGTGGTGTATCACAATTCTGGTATAATTTCTTATTACACACTCAAAAGTATGAGCTCTCCCATCACAAGCAATGTATATGCTTCTAGTGCACTCTGTATCTATGCAAATTGGGATGCTGCCATTGTGTTTCTCTCTCTCTCTCTCTCTCTCTCATGCAAAAACACATACAAACAACATGGCTGCTTTTTACTAACAGCTGTTAAAGGCATCAGATTTTTTAAAGATTGTTAGACAGAAGGAGAGAGGGAGAACAAGAGAAATAATGTAGAAAAGTTATTGTGTCCCACTCAAGTGGCCGCGCTCCAGCGATTCTGAAACACCTGTCATAATGAGGGCCACACTGGATATGCTCCAGTGATCTTTTAGCCAACATGTGTGTGTGTTTGTTTTTGCAGTACGCCCTGCTGTGTTTAAGTGTGTGTATTTTGCCTTCCATTTGGACAGAGATCAGTTTCACTTGCAATGGTGCAGAACAACACAAACACATAAACATCAAACACAGCACAGGTGTGGCCAAACATCTGCTTGGGTTACTGTGGTTACAGACTTAATACAGAAGCGCTGGCAGTTAAACACGGTTGTGTATGTATGCATATATGTGTGTGATTTTAAGTGTTTGAAGCTACAGTGTGTTATTTCTCTGCCACTAGAGTCACCAAATGAAATTCTAGAAAGAGAGGTTAAATCCACTTTCTGGAGAGATTTATTGTGTGTGTCTCAAGGTGTTGTCTTACATTACCATAGTAATGGGGCCTGTTTACCTGATAGGCCATTATGCTCTCACCCCTCTCTCACCCTGAAAAAATACCTCCTGTCTTTCTTTCTTCTGCCTTGGTAATTCTCATAATTTTTGCAATGACTTCTTTCAATGCCTCTCTTTCTTTCTTAACATTTTTCTCTCCAGTCCCAATCTTTCTCTCTCTCTCACCTACACAGAAAGTCTTCCACAAAATACCTCAATCCATCTGTCCCTCCTGTTAATGTACCCCCCCCCCACCCCCACCGTTTCTCGTCCTCTCTGATCCCTTCTGTCAGCAGAACTCTTTCATCTGTCCTTCGCCTTTATCTGCACCCCACTTTTCTGTCTGAAGAAGGGATGATGGGCTCCCCTCTTTCATTTGAGTGAGAGATGTGCTGTTTTATGTTAACATGGCCGGATTGATGCAGATAGAATCTGACTTGCTCTCTCTCTCTCTCTCTCTCTCTCTCTCTCTCTCTCTCTCTCACTCACACACACACACACACACACACACACACACACACACACACACGCACACACACACACACATATAGTTTAGCAGAAAGACACATAGTCTGCTCTCACTTCAGACAAACAAAACCAAGCCAAAGCTTTAAGAGTGACAGCCACATTTAAATATGGAACAAAACTGCATAAACTATTGTTCTGTGTATATAAACATAAAAACATATATGCTATCAGTTTAACTCGTTTGGTGTTTTGTTTTTTGTTTTTGGAATAAATATATTTTTATATATAAATATATTTTTATATAAAATGCTGATGCTGATTAACCAAGTAAGTCCTGCTGGTTAAGCAAGTAAAAAAACCTTGTTGGAACATGGTTGGATGGTTGATATGGCAACATTTTGGCATCTCTTAGCTGTAAACAAAAAAAAACCAAAACATGTATGCCAGCATACAATTTGAATTTGCTTGGTTTGGCAGTGACCTCTGTGTGGGCGGTGCTTCGTACACAGCTACACTGAATATTCACAATGAACAAGGAATTCATTTTACCGGCAAGTTTCTTTTTAACATCGCTCTCATGTAAAAAGTGCAGTATTAAAAAGAGACTTATTAATAATTAGTTTTTTGCTGGTTTCACACACGCTTAATGTCCACCCATGCCTTTTTCACCCCCCGAAATTTTGCTGTGCAAAAGCAAATGTGACCGTGTCTTTAACCATGTATACATGCTGCTGCTGCACAATTAAACATACACAAGACATGCTGCATCAAGCATGTATGACATTCTTCTGCAAAATCAGACATAAATACAATCCCCCAACAAAGCAGGGAAGCTGCACAAATGCATAACACAAAACACAACCCCCCAACCAAGCAGATCTACCGCCAAGACTTGTAAACTGCTGCTGCTTCAAAGAACCATGTGCACTGAGGTTATGCTAGCTAAGTGTGCCTCAGCATGCCTGGCCAAATGGAATAAATCTCTATGTGTGCATGGGCCTGCTTGGCTGAATGTCTTAAATGGCTAGTGACCTTACTCATAATGTGTACCTAGACCAGGGGAGCCCAGAGCTTATTTAACTAGTGACTTAGCCTAGCTGTGTGTGGATTAATTTAAACTAATGACCTAAGGTAGTGATGTGTGTCAGTGCCTAATTTGCGTACCGCAGTAAAACCGGCTTACTTGCTAACTGAGAAAATTGAAATGCAAAAACTTCACAAGTTGACTGGCTACCCAAATACACGTCAAAGAACCTATCAGCTTACACCATGTGAGCCAATGGGCTTGACAAATCACATGTGAGTGAGCTCATTGGCTAACAGATCATCTTGCGCCATGAAGAGTTTCATGCCTTAGCTTAGCCATTTGTCAGTCCTGTAAATAACAAAACTCAATGGGGAGAATTCACTAAACAGTTGCACCACTTTTGCACATGGTATTTCAGCTCAAATACCTGCGTCTTATTCATTAACCACCTGCAATCTATATTAGCAGACGCAATCAGCACTGAAATTGTGCTACGTCTTAAATATTAAATTAAGTCATTGTCCTTCCTTTCCAATCAAACATGCCTCCTTTCAATGTAAATTTAGCTCATTGTAGATTGCACTTAATTTACAAAAATTGCCTGCATAATTTACATCGTGCAGTTATGTCAAATTAAACTAGGAAGTAAAGCAAATTGTTTTGTTTAAAAGAGATTTATGTGTAAAGTTTCTATTGTTCATATCAGCAGTAATTCATCAAATAATGATCGAATGATGAAGACTGTCATATATATAAATATATATATATATATATATATATATATATATATATATATATATATATATCCAGATGCGCTATGTAGTCAAGTGTAATTTTGGCATGTTAAAAAGTAGTGCAAGGGATGCTGTACGTTCCCAGCAGAGTGTGACATATAACAGTGGTCTGCCGGCCAGCGAGATTGAAATTGCGTGTGCAAATTTTGCACATTTTGTGGGCGGTCTTGCGCTGTTGGCTGATCTGCATCATTTCTTTAGTGACTCGGGTGCTAAACCAGTGCAGACAAAGCATGAAAATAACCACCGATTTTACAGGACACCATTCTTAGTGAATTTCCCCCTGTGTGTACAAAATGGGATTTAGCACTTAGATGAGGAGTGACAACTGTATTTGACTGCAGTTAAAATTAGAATTTTGTAAAAGAGACACATTTTTACTGTAGAGCTAATTTAGATAGCTTGCAAATAGTTGTGTGTGTGTATGTGTGAGGGAGAATGAGTTAGTCTCTAAGACTATCCTCACGTCTGTGCCATGTTGCTACGACAAACTGTTCCAATGCCTATTGTTATGATGGAGAGAGAGAGAGAGAGAGAGAGAGAGAGAGAGAGAGAGAGAGAGAGAGAGCGAGCATCTTATATAACTGTCTGTACAAAATCCCTGATTATGAAACCTTCGTTTGGAGACTTATTAAATAGAATCTCAGTGAAGGGCTGAGTGCAGCATGACATGCTTCATGCGAGTGTGTGAGCAGACTTAGGGCTGAGAATTTATTAAGCTAATGAAACTAAATGCAACGAGAAGGATGGAGAGAAGAAAAGAATGTTGTAGTACTGTAAACATCAGTTTTACTTCGAAGTGGTTCACATAGTTTACTGATGTTACAATAGGAGTGTTTGACTTTATACAGGCCTGTGCAGACTGATGGGTGCCTGCAGGGCCGTAGCTAATGGGGTGAAAGGTGGTAACGATAAGTAATGATTCTTGGGGCCCACAAAAAATTTTAAACTGCATTTTGTATATGAAAGGGGCCCAGAGCAATATACAGTCAGGCGGCCCAGAATTCCTCTGGGTGCCTGACTAGAAGTAATGCATATTCATAAGAAATTAAGATTATTTTTATCAATTACTGTGGTATGACATGCACAGGGCCACAGGGTTTGCTAGGTTGGGTATCCCACTTGATTTTCTTTGTGCCCCCCTGAAACTTCTGACACCCCCAGACCAAAGCTGATACCAACCCAAATAAGAGGGACCAACCCAAACAAAATTATCAAGGAGCACCACCCTGCGGTTAGACAAAGAGATAAACAATGGCCCACCCTAAAGACCAAAATGCCCCTCTAATGATCACATTTTAGCACCACCCCTGGTAGACATCAGACTCATTTGACATGTACTTTGTTGCAATGTTGATAATAGGCGTCATTTGTGCATCTTCCTAGCACTAGAAATTAAACTTATCGCATCCGTGCGAATGAGTTAAAATTTCTTATAATTTCTCAATCGCAATTGAGAGCAAAACTTTCGCACTGCATAGCCCTGGCGAACTATTAAGTTCACACTTCTTTTGGAGGCCCCCCAGCAATGCGGAGGCCCTAGGCAATTTCCTAGTTTGCCTATAGGTACTGTAGCGCTCGCCCTGATTATTACTCTAATGGTGTAATAACATGACTGCTTAGAATAAAAAATGATGTATTCCAGTGAGAAAAAGACAGAAAAAAAGATGGTGCTTGTGTGTGAGAGACAAAGAATAAAAAAGTGTTTTACGACTATAAGTTGATGAGACATTGTTCCATAAATCTATCTGTGGCAGCAGGGGCGTGGTCAAGTATCTCTCCAGAGAGAGAGAAAGCGGTAAGGGCGCTTACACCTGAGCTAAATTATGTCTAACACCTGTCTCTAATTTCAGTGAGCATGGGGAGAGCGGCATAAAAGAGCCACACCGCCAGTAGAGGCGGTGAGAGAGAGACTGGCGCAAGAAAGGCCACGACTTGACATTCTATTTTATAGTATATTGAACTGGAAGTGTTTAAGTAAATGTTTGCCTGTAAAACCGACGAATGTGGAACTGTAAGCATCAGAGTGCAAGATTAAAACTCCTACCTGAACCAGGAAATCTGCTTCTCACCTCCTCCTTTCTACTAAGTAGTGTTACACTATCTTTACACTGCAAAGGTGTGGCACAGAAGCTGCATCTGCTCAGAGGTGGCATAATTGCATTTACACAGCAATTACAAATGCATATATAATGTTATGATATTAATATTTTAAATAATAAAAATAGAAATATCAAATGAATTTAAAACATAAATTTACACTTATATATGAAACCATGTAATGAAATATATGCTCTATCATGAAAACAACAAAGTTTATGGCTGCTCTGATTCTGCATTTCATTTACATGTACATAGAACCAAAGCAGCATCAGAACCGCCTTTGATACTAGGGGCTGAGGTGGGTCAGAACAGCCTTAAGTCGGCTGTGTAAAGATGCCTTAAAACAAGGCTCTGTTTTCCAATTCACAAGAACAAGCTATTCATTTTCAAAAGACACACTCCCCATCATGAACATCAAGGGATAAGCACACACATAGACTCACATATATTCACAAACTTTGCACACTTAACGTGGATGCTACTGTTTGTGTTTTCAGATTAATTAACCCTGCTTTATTAGGCCCACACAGGATGGTTCTGCCTGAGATATTGCTGCACAAACGCTAGGCCTTTTGGGATTCCCCCACTTCTGCTGATGGTAAACAGGAACACACAACACACACAAATATAAGACACACCTACCAAACAGTCACACATATACACAAATACAACACAAACCCTTATCACACAGTCACAAACTTGCACACAAATACAACACATGCACCAACCAAACAGTCACATACACGTAAATACAACACAGCACCTACCAAATACAACAAATACACAAGTTCACCATGCATTTAACAATCATTCACATATAAACAACACACCTAAAACAGAAATATATGATACACATACAAATACAACATGCATTTAACCATATGTCTCAACCAGCTTTACCCAGTGCCGGTCCTAGCCTTTTAGGGCCCTAAGCAAAAATTTGTATGGGGGCCCCTGTCAGTATGTTCGTAACACTACTTATTAATGTCTTTGACAGTGTGGGGGCCCCCTGGCTGTTTGGGGGACCTAAGCAACTTGCTTAGTTTGCCTATTGGGAGGACTATCAGCTAAGTTTTGCTGGTGAACAATATTGCTATACTGATTCACCAGCTAGAGAAGCATTAACCAGCCTAGAGCAGCAGGGGAATTACATGCTGATTAAGCTGGTCTTCTCGGCTGGGATGCACACACACATACAGGCTATAACCTCCAGCCACAAACATGCACATACACAACATTCTTTTTTTTTTTTTTTTTCTTTTCTCCCCAATTTGGCATGCCCAATTCCCAATGCGCTCTAGGTCCTCGTGGTGGTGTAGTGACTCACCTCAATATGGGTGGCGGAGGATGAATAGAGTTGCCTCAGTGTCTGAGATGTCAATCCGTGCATCTTATCACGTGGCTTGTTGAGCACATTATTGCGGAGACTTAGCGCATGTAGAGGCTCAGGTTATCCTCCGCGGCATCCACGCACAACTCACCACGCATCCCACCGAGAGCGAGAACCACATTATAGCGACCACGAGGAGGTTAACCCAACGTGACTATACCCACCTTAGCAACTGGGCCAATTGGTTGCCTGACTGGTGTCACTCAGCACGCCCTGGATTTGAACTTGCGACTCCAGGTGTGGTAGTCAGCGTCTTTGCTTGTTGAGCTACCAAGGTGCCCCCCCCATACACAACATTCTAAAAAAATACACAAATACATCACACCCCTAACACACACTCATAATAGAAATCCTCAGCAGGGGTTCAGACTACAGTGTGTCAATCAGAGTTAGCTCACAAACAGACATGCAGTTAAAATGACAGATCTGGACCAAACAGAGCAAAAATACCAACATCTTACGGCTAAAAGCTTTACCTCAGTTTAAACTCAATGGTTCCACGGTAAACAAACAAATGTATAAACAAAGATAGCACTCATGGGTTTATTTCACACTAATTTGATGCTTTAGCAGATACGAGGGAGGACTTTAAAGTGTCCTCTCCAAAGTTGACCAAAGATTTATCTTTCCATTAATGCATTTTTGTCTATGTGTAAAACTGTAACTTGTATCATTCTGGTGTATTCTTGCTTTATAAATAACTAAACATCTCTGAGATGGGAACAGATGTTATCTGAAAGCACTGCTGCCCACACTGAGAGTGAGAGCCACTCATCTGTCAAAATATCTCGTTGCCTGTGGAAACTTTTTTCCTTTGGAAAAACTTGTGTCTAACCCTGCTGAGGCGTTATGCGTGGCCCTTGATGAATTCCATTATGATAAAGTGTTGCCTGATTGTAATGAGTGTGATACGTAATTGTGGACAAGCACAATAGTTTGTGCAGTAATGTTTATGTAATGACTGAAGGCAGTGCAGGCATAAATTATCCACAAAGTGGAGTACTAATGAAATTCTGGTATTTACATAAAAAATAATTCATTGTTACAGTTTTGTATAACAGTTTATAAAAAAATTGTCTTGCAGTAGCTTTTTTTTTCTTTACATTTATTGCATATTACATTTTTTTGCTATTCACATTCTTTGTACTTATCGCCACCTACCAATTGGGGATGGTTAAAGGGATAGTTCACCCCAAAAGGAAAATTCTCTCATCATTTACTCACCCTCATTCCATCCCAGATGTGTATGACTTCCTTTCTTCTGCAGAACACAAAGTAAGATTTTTAGAAAAATATTTCAGTTCTGAAGGTTCATACAATGCAAGTAAATGGTGACCAGACTTTTAAAGCTCCAAAAATCACATAAAGTCAGCATAAAAGTAATTCATATTACTCCAGTGGTTAAATCTATGTCTTCAGAGGCAAAATAATAGGTGTTGTTTGAAACAGTTCAATATTGAATTTTCTTTTTTACTATAAATCACTACTTTTGAACTCTGAAAGAAGGCATATATTAAACTTCTGGAGTTGTATGGATTACTTTAAAGCTGCCTTTATTTGATTTTTGGAGCTTGAAAGGTCTGGTCACCATTTACTTTTTATGGACCAACAGAGCTGAAAAATTATTCAAAAAATCTTTGTTTTGTGTTCAGCAGAAGAAAGAAAGTCATACAGATCTGTGATGTCATGAATGTAAATGATGAGCGAATTTTAATTTTTGGGTGAACTATCCCTTCAAAGGTGGTGATTTATAATAATAATAATAAAAGGACTTAAATATTGATTTTGAAAATGCTGAAATTTATATATATATATTTATTTTCTTGTCAAAATGCATTTATTTCCATCTTAGATACAAAATAATATGTAACAATTTAATGCTTTATTAACATTTTCCAAACAAAGCATTTCACAAGAAATGCACTAAAATAGCAATCGTGAAGCTGCAATCATTATTCGCATCAGAGCGTCAACGCCAGCGTCAAACTTTATACTCACCATGAAAAGCGCTTCCAGACAAAAACGTCTCTTTCTGTGTTCTGGTGATAGTTAAGACTTCACTTGCTTCTGTGGTAATTAAAATGCGCCTTACAAGTCCCATCTGGGCTTTTTTTGTACATTAAATAGTGCTAAGAGCTCCTTTCTCCATCATTTCATCACTGACAGGGTAGCGCTGTCAGAGATTTTTTTTATTTACTGAGATAATTATCTCTGCGTCTCTATCATAGGAGAGAATTACGATAGTACCGCCCATAGAATGTTGTCAGCATTATGCTAAAATAGCATTATGCTACTTTATGCTAAGCTTGTAGGCTCATCTTGGGAGAAGGGGTCTGGGGCTATGTCTGTTTTTGGTGTTTTTGGTCAGTGTAATGACACCGGGTGGACACATTACGAAGGTTTCGGCCTTCACACAAGTGTTTATGCTGTATTAACGGTAAATGCGTTAATCGCAATTAAGAAAAATTAACTCATTAAACTTTAATTAAACACGTTAATTCTGACAGCTCTAATAAATATATATGTAATTTACATCATCCAAATCAAACAGTTGCACTGACCTTGTACAGATACCATGAAGATGCTTGTTGTCAAAAGCAACGGTAGCAAAACAGCTTTCTCACGCGACAAACGGACAACTCTCAAACTGACTTGCCCATATATGAGCTGCCCCGTGAACGCGTAGAATGATTGACAGGCAGAAATTGCTTCAAAGTCTTCTGATTGGCTAAGTTTAGAATCTGACTGTGGCCTGGTCATGTTTTACAGCTGTTTACAGAGCCTAGCGTTGTTACAGAGAGAGGTGTGATATTGTTTGGTATCTGTTTCAGTGATATCTGACAGGTAATGGGGATTTTTTTCTGTGTACCATTTCATAAAAAAAAAAAAAAAAAAAGGTCTGTTGACAGCATCTGTGGCATGATGTCAATTTCAAAATATTTTGATTTGTCTCTTAGTTCCTCCAATCCTCCAAACAGCACAACCACAGAAATGTTTTACATTTTTTTAAGTTTACTACCTTTAACTCCTAATATCGTCCTAATAACGTAGAATTTATGATGCTGAAAACCAATGAGTTGCGGCAAAAGCATCCATCTGACTTGTACTGTATGTACATAGACCGACAATTAAAAATAGCAAAGACGGAACGCAATACCCGTTGGCATGTCCAGACTTTTTTGACTGGGGTGGCCCATGTGGGGCACAGACTCATTCAAGGGTGGCATGAAGCATAACTCAACATCCCTGATGTTAATAATAATATTATGACGATAAAAAAAAACATTTTTTAATAGTCAGATGTTACTTACCTAAATAACTGATTAACTTTTATTAAATGTTAATACTGCAAAACACAGAAGACTCCAAATAGCATTTATTTTTTACATTTTGTATTTTTTCAGTATAATGTTTTTATGTATGTAGTGTCTCTTGAAACTGCATAAATGTTATGGACACTGCTAATATGAACACTGTAGTTCTGTGTAATTTTGTGAAGTTTTGGAGTTGGAGGGAGGACGCTTCCGTGGCATGACGTATTACTATCAGTATCAAGTAGGATATTGTTTTATTTTGAGACAACAAAAATATATATTGAAGATATTTCTTAATCTTATCATAGGCCTACACATAAAGAATGGGCATGGATTTTAGTTTTGTGTAGGCTACTCAATTTAGCCATAAATTGGGACTGCCAAAGGCAATTGTGTGCTTTAAAAACAACTTAATTTGATATTAAAACTGTTTTCCTAATCTCCAACTTTTTTTTAATTTGTCATCTTGTCTTAACAGACATACTATAAAATAAGACTGAATGCATTACATTATGAAAGGAAATAAAAACAGGCTATATGATGACTCAACTTTCTGCAAATTAAAAAACTGACAGGTGTATTAATTTAATTGCAACTCCAACACAGGATTATGATAAAGAACCTGCAAAGGTTTACAATGAGGCATCGTATCTTTTAAAGATTTTTTAAAACTTTGTTTGAGGCAGATAGTTTTAAGTAAATTAGATATCCCCGCATGTTAAAAAAAATATACTTACGATGCACATAGATGATATACACACCCCAAAACATCACATGGGACAGTAGTCAGATATTTCTTATCTGAATGAATGAATGGATCTCGGCCAGAATAAGATGGTGAAATATGCAGAAGTTTACAGCATTACAGTTTTCGTCTAGTTGGGATAGAAGAGAGTACTGGCTTTTTTACTTCATGATGACGGGACGCATAGAGGTGCATTCCCGCAGGTTGTTTCTTGCGGTGCAGGATTATATTTCTGATTTGAAGGTGGGAGCACATGGTGATTCCATGAAATGTGGGAGCGGGCGGTCAGAAAATATCCTGAAAAATCTGATGTGGATACCTTTTTTTATTTGATTAATTAATGAATGCAAGAAAAAAACAAAAACAATAAAAAACAAACAGCACGTGTATCAAATGATACAATATTTAGAGCAGGCAGGTAGTCAACGGGGCTTTAGAAGAATGGCAGAGCAAAGCGTGGGCACACTGTGTTGTCAAGTGTAACTTGGTCAATTTAGTGTTAAGAAACCAACCTCAGGCAAGACAGATGGGCATCATGTCACATGTCATCTGATAATTGCACTAACAGAAAAATTAAAAAAGTTTTTACATGTGTACACTGGTCGTCCATTTGTATGGCTTTCGCTCTATGTGGAATACACATCTGGACACGCCCCTGGCAATACCTCGTTCTCTGAAAACAGGTCAGATTGACTAAATCAATTGCAAAATGGACTGCTGTCTACTAGGCTTATGTTCAATGATACGGGAATAAAACATACAATATATTGACTTCTAAAACCACTTTTGTATTGTCCAATTATTTGTCTGCCACAACAGTTTAATATATTCCAATCTGACTATCTGAACTATATATATATATATATATATATATATATATACATATACATACACCGATCAGCCACAACATTAAAACAACCTGCCTAATATTGTGTAGGTCCCCCTCGTGCCACCAAAACAGCGCATCTGGCACCAACAATCATGCCCCAGTCGAAATCACTGAGATCACATTTTTCCCCTTTCTGATGGTTGATTTGAACATTAACTGAAGCTCCTGACACATATCTGCATGATTTTATGCACTGCACTGCTGCCACACAATTGGCTGATTAGATAATCGCATAGATGATTGTTGGTGCCAGGTGGGCTGGTTTGAGTATTCCTGTAACTGCTGATCTCCTGGGATTTTCACACACAACAGTCTCTAGAATTTACTCCGAATGGTGCCAAAAACAAAAAACATCCAGTGAGGGGCAGTTCTGCGGACAGAAACGCCTTGTTGATGAGAGTCAACAGAGAATAGCCAGACTGGTTTGAACTGACAAAGTCTACGGTAACTCAGATAACCGCTCTGTATAAATGTGGTGAGAAGAATATAATCTCAGAATGCTATTCTGAGATGCGGGTGGCACAAGGGGGACCTACACAATATTGGTTTTAATGTTGTGGCTGATTGGTGTTTATATATATATATATATATATATATATACACACACACACACACACACACTGGCGGCGAAAAGTTTGGAAAAATATACAGATTTTGCTGTTTCGAAAGGAAATTGGTACGTTAATTTTTTAAGTGGCATTCAACTGATCACAAAGTATAGTCAGGACATAACAGCACCATCACTATTTAAAAAAAGTAATTTTTTATCAAATCTAGACAGCCCCATTTCCAGCAGCCATCACTCCAACACCTTATCCTTGAGTAATCATGCTAATTGCTAATTTGGTACTAGAAAATCACTTGCCTTTATATCAAACACAGTTTAAAGCTATTTGGTTCATTAAATGAAGCTTAACATTGTCTTTGTGTTTGTTTTTGAGTTGCCACAGTATGCAATATTGGGTCAATATTAGGTCAAAAATGGCAAAAAAAGAAACAGCTTTCTCTAGAAACTCGTCAGTCAATCATTGTTTTGAGGAATGAAGGCTATACAATTCTTGAAATTGCCAAAAAAAAAGAGTGTTATGGATCTTAACCCCACTGAGCTTTTGTGGGATCAGCTAGACTGTAAGGTGCATGAGAATTGCCCAAAAAGACAGCCACATCTATGGCAAGTGCTACAGGAAGTGTGGAGTGAAATGTCACCTGTATATCTGGACAAACTGACAGCTAGAATGCCAAGGATCTGCAAAGCTGTCATTGCTGCACGTGGAGGAATTTTTTATGAGAATTCTTTGTAGTAGTTTAAGAAGTTCTGAAAAATTGTAATAGTTGTAATAGTAATTTTTCATGTTATTAATGTCCTGACCATACATTGTGATCAGTTGAACGCCACTTTGGTGAATAAAAGTACCAATTTCTTTCCATAAGAGCAAAATCTGTACATTATTCCAAACTTTTGGCCGCCAGTGTGTATACACACACACACACACACACACACACACACACACACACACACACACATATATATATATATATATATATATATATATATATATATATGTATATACATATACAGTATATACATATACAGTATATATAAGTAATATCACATGAGCAAGAGTGCGATATGGCCCTACATCAGCACTGCTGTGATTCGGCCGCAGGTTCTCTGGATATAATATCTCCGAACCTCCACCAAATTTCCCTCTGGGTGCGAAACTCTGTGGCTTGAAAGCCTCTCCAGGGGCCGGTTGCACCAGCTGTGCGTAAGTTCAAACTTAGCCTAGTTGTGGCGTAAATGGGCACTAAGTCACAACTTATGCACTACTAAATATTTTAGTGTTGCACCATTAAACTTAGGTAGAATGTAACCCTACATATAAACTAAATATTTACGGAAGCCTCCGACCAGGCGTAATGGATGGAATAAAAAGCAGACTGATATTTTATGACATCAATGAGCTCATGTTTTGCGTGACAGGCATCAATCATTTCAACATACATTATGATGTTGACATTTATAAGAGAGAGAATAAAAAAACTTACTTTTAAGCGGCTCTTCAGCATGAAACTGTTCTAACGTGTAGTTTTCAGGGTGCATCGCCTGGTGTCAAGTTTCAACACATTCCAAATATATATAGGATATTAAAATGAATAAATGTCTATTTTTCCAGCCTGTTGTATTAGTATTTATTTATCACCCCTCATTTATTTTAGATACAGTTCCTATAATATTGTTATTTACATAGGGCAAATATACAATTTATCAAATCTACTTTTATTACGTATCATATTTTAATGGGGATATAAATATATTACAGCTGACAGTTACGTGAACAAACAAGGTTTGAACATCAACCGTAACAAGATCAGATTGGAGTTCACGGCTTTTTAATACTTCTGTGTATAAATATGAAGGCTGCTTATTGGATAAATACAGGTAAACGTCATAATATGTGACTATGCATTACATTACGGAGAGCTTACGACCTACTAGTTAAGTCTTGCCTTAAGAACAGGTGGTGCAACCAAATTAAGGACTGACTTAGTTACAAACTAACTAGTAGTTACTATGCCCTTAGTGTGAACTTTCCGTCCTAACTTATGTGAGAACTTACGCACAGCTGGTGCAACCCTACCCAGATCTCCATCTAACCATTAGACAACCAGGTGGAGGTTTGGTGATGATCTGGGGGTGCTTCAGCAAGGCGGGAATCGGGCAGATTTGTCTTTGTGAAGGACGCATGAATCAAGCCACATACAAGGTTATCTTGGAAGAAAACTTGCTTCCTTCTGCTTTGACAATGTTCCCCAACTCCGAGGATTGTTTTTTCCAGCAGGACAATGCTCAATGCCACACAGCCAGGTCAATCAAGGTGTGGATGGAGGACGACCGGATCAAGACCCTGTCATGGCCAGCCCAATCTCCAAACTTGAACCCCATTGAAAACCTCTGGAATGTGATCAAGAGGAAGGTGGATGGCCATCAAACAAAGCCGAGCTGCTTAAATTGTTGCACCAGAGTGGCATAAAGTCACCCAACAGCAATGTGAAAGACTGATAGAAAGCATGCCAAGACGCATGAAAGCTGTGATTGTAAATCAGTGTTATTCCACCAAATATTGATTTCTGAACTCTTCCTAAGTTAAAACATTAGTATTGTGTTGTTTAAAAATGATTATGAACTTGTTTTATTTGCATTATTCGAGGTTTTAAAAATTATTTGAGTTATTATGTATTATTTCTATTAAATTATATTTTATTTGGGGGCCTTTCTCAGAAAATATTGATATATGTGATGAATTGCGATTAATTTGATTTATTAATCTGCATGTCATGTACATTTCATTAAGTACAAATTTAATCGATTGACAGCCCTGATAAAAATGTAATTTACTGTAATGCACTTCATTAGAGGGCTAATACATTATACGTGTTAACAAGAGGGAAGTGTAATAGAACTGCTAGCTAACCTTTTCAGTACAAAGTTATATGCACAAACTCCTGTTATGACCATGTAATGCTGGTAAACCCGGTAACATTCACATTATACACGTAATGATAGCAAAAATGGAATTACATAACACTCTGCAAAATATTGTTTTTACGAGAAAAATCCACCCACAAAATTATGTTTGTAATGCATAACAACCCTTTCTGTTATATAACAGTAGTCTCACTGCTAAAAGGATAATTTAGACAACTTTGAAGCTTGAACAACAAAATAATTTGTATGGATGAATTAATTTAAGTGCTTTAACAAAACTATAAACTGCACATTTCTGAACAGCAACATTTTTAAAAACTCTGATCTTGCCCTATGACTTTCAATGTATCTGCATTGATGTAAACACATATTTTGTTTGTTTTTACAAGCTGCGAGACAAGTCAAAAAAACTGTCTGTGGTAATCGACAAATGCTGCAGATTGAGCTAACCTTATTTTGAACCTGGAACAGTCCTTTAAGACACTGTGACAAAACTGTGACCTTTTTACACGAAACCAATTCCTTATATGAATAGGATCATCATATTCATCCATACACATCCATCTACCATAGAAATCCCACAATAAGCTTATAAACTCAACAATTAGCTTTCAGCCGCAACATATTGCTGTCAGTAGCACTCTAAAGATTCAGTTCAGAATACAGCTGAAGTCACTGCTTCTGGGGCATTTTATTTAACTCCCCTGCGAGGCTGTTCTTTGGTGCGGTTGACTGGCTAAGTTTGACAAGTGGTAGAATGCAAGTGAAATGCTTTCAATAAGAGCTTGGTAGGCGGCAGCCCAGGTGTCCTCAAAGTACTGGAACAGCGACAAACAGACCTTGGGAAACAAAGTATTATGACGAACAATCTCAATCTTTGAATGTGTTTCAAAGTGGTGAAAACCACAGAATTTCTCAGAAATACAATAAAAGAATTAGTAACTCTTCCTTTCTGTCACAGTCTGTCTCCCTCACATTATTCAAGGTCTCTTATTTTAAGTTTTCATCTGGACTACATCTCCAGTGTTTCACTGCCCTCATCACTTCCATCTGTTCTTCATCATCCACACCTGTATTCCATCCCCTCATTTAGCTCCTTGTGTTTAAATACCCTCTAGTTTTGTTCATTCATTTGTCAGTCCTTGAAGTGTTACGTTGTGTTGATGAATTGTTTCCTTGTTAAGTTATTTTGTGATGTTTAGCGTTATCGTTTGTTCCACTCCAGCGTTTATAATTAAAAGACTGAAAGAATCTACTCCTGCCTCTCCTCTCTTCCACTCCACGTACCCAACGTTACACTTTTGGCTATAAAAAAAAAAAAAAAAACAGCAGCTACCTTGTTGATCTCAAAGGAACAAAGTTTGGCTGGTTAGCATAGCAGTTGGCTTCTGCTGCTGGTAGATGCTGTAACTTCATCTGGATCCAAAAAGTATCCTTCTCCATTAAAAAGTATCCTTCTCCATTAAAGCCCATTGAAAAGTATTCCAAAATAGATTATTCTATTCTACACAATAAAAGACTGTTTAAATAAGTTCAGAAAAGTTTTAAAAATGGTGTGGAACAAAATGGAACAAAAATGAAGAAATAATAATAATTCTTCATTAATGGCTATTGAAAATTATTCTGAAATATTTTTTTGATAGCAACATTATACCTTAATCACAAATAATTATTAGACACTACACATTACAACATTTTTCCACTTTTTCCATACAATCGTTTGTGGAGACAGCGCACCATCATTTAAATACATTTTTCCATGCCAGTCTTTTATTGTGGTATAATATGTCATTAGAAATACAAACAAAACAAACTTGTGTGACTGATCACTTTACATGTCAGTCCAATGGCTCTTACCATCTGTGGGCAGTTCTTTTGCTGTAGTCAAAGGTGTGGGTACACGAGACCATGGCGGAGGTGCAGAGTCTGGCGGAGAAGAGGTTGTCGGTGATCATGGAGGTGGAAGAGGGGTGAAGCACTTTGAGGTTATCTCATGCTAAGGGTGTGGAACAGGAGTCAGCATCAGCCGAGGGTTGATGTGTGACCCATGTCTGAGAGAGAGAGAGAGAGACTTGAGAGGTTTCCTTGCAAAACTGGGACACCAGCATCTTTTTTTGCTGATGAACTTAAATCTGTGTCAGATGTGTTTTTACCTGCTCGTCACCAACTGCCCACGTGTCTCTGGTTTGTTGCTGTCCAAGGTGCTGAAATCTATGCAACTTAGGAACCAAAGTATTGTTGATTGATATACAGAAGGCTTGTCTTCACACCAGCTTTAATCAATTATCCATGCTTTTATTTATTTATTAATTTGTATTTTTTTGCAATTATCTCAAGTCAAGCAATTAAAAATTAAATGGAGCATTCTGATGAACAAAACATGGAGATTTTTAGTAAAACTATGAAATTGTGAAAATGTTTTCTTTGGTTTTGTCTAAATGTACAGTATGTATGAGTTAGCTCAGACTCACTTCCATAAATAGCTAAAAACTTCCATCAGTATACACATACAGACACATTTAGACATGCAATGACTCACTGTCTATGACACATATGCTTTAAGATATGGCCTCTCTTTCTCTCTATCTTTTAGAGGCAGACTGATGTACACATAATTGGCTACCTTACATTTAGTCGGTAATGCAGATTGAGTCTGGTAATGCATTGATGCATGAATCACAAACACACACTCATCAGCGTAGCAGGCGTGCTGAAGCGTGAATAACTCAAATCATTAAAAATTTCATCCTGAGAGCCTCAGATCATCCTGTTACACACGCTTGGGGAGAAACACACACACTTATACCCCTGTCTCTTCAGTGTGGATTTGTGTAATAATATGCATTGCATATTCAGTGGTCTCAGTGGTCAAGGAAAGCTTTGAATGGGATCCTTCATCCTCCTTGATATCGGTGTAGTGGCTATGGCTGATGCTGATAAATTAAGGTTCTATTTTATTCTATTCTATTCCATTCTATTCTGTTTGGTAAGGCTGTTGCTCATAAATGAAGATTATGTTCTAATTTATTCTCTGTTCTATTCTATTCTAATGTTCCCCACAGCCCCATGACTAAGGCTAAAATGACACAAGACCATAAATGTTCTTTTTCAGAATCAGAATCAGAATGAGCTTTATTGCCAAGTATGCTTACACACACAAGGAATTTGTCATGGCGACAGAAGCTTCCAGTGCAAAGAGAATGCAACCATATATATATATACATATATATATATACATACATACATTTACATTTAAATATATATATATATATACATATAGTGACAAAAAATAAAAAAATTAAGATATAACAGATAAAAAAAAGAGAAATATACAATAGAGCAATAATGCTGTTCGGATATTTTATATACAGATATACAGTTATGTGCAGGTTTTAAACTCTTATTTTACTGGAAATCATGTAGCATTATCAGTAATATTATTAAAAAGGCCATCACAATGATCACTACAAACAATTGACACTGTTGGTGAAAACAGATTCACCAAGTTGCTTCTTCTGTAACTAAAGTAGTTTGAGAGATATAGAATCTGTTATTTTATAACTGCATTTAGTTTGATATCAGTATCAAACCTACCTTTGTATAGAGTCTTTATATACAGTGTATATACTGTATTTATATATAAATCATGCATAATTTATATAAAATCATGCAGATATCGCTCAGGAGCTTCATTTAATGTTCACATCAACCATCAGAATGGGGAAAAAATGTGATCTCAGTGATTTCGATCATGGCATGATTGTTGGTGCCAGAAAGGCTGATTTGAGTATTTCTGTAACTGCTGATCTCCTGGCATTTTCATGCACAACAATCTCTAGAGTTTACTCAGAATGGTGCCAATAACAAAAAACATCCAGTGAGCGGTAATTCTGGGGACAAAAATGCCTTGTTGATGAGAGAAGTCAACGGAGAATGGCCAGACTGGTTCGAGATGACAGAAAGGCTACGGTAACTCAGATAACCACTCTGTACAATTATAGTGAGCAGAATAGCATCCCAGAATGCACAACACGTACCTTGAGGCAGATGGGCTACAGCAGCAGAAGACTACGTCGGGCACTTTAGTAGAACCATAGTGTTCCTAATAAAATGCTCAGTAAGTGTATATGTTCAACTATAAGTGTCATTCACTCAAGATGACAAAACTTACACATACTATTTTGTTTTCTTCCTAAAAAAGTAACTGATTGTGCTAATCGTTTCAAGTCAAAATGAAACAAAAATGAAAATTCTGTCATCAATTACCTTCATTCCAAACCTGTGTGGCTTTCTTTCTTCCATGGAACACAAAGAGATAATTTTTTATAGAAACTGTTTATAAACTGAGACTGTCAGGCCCTAACATTCATTTTATATTCTGTGTTAGAAAGTAATCTTTAGGTGAACTATCACATAAAAATTATAATAATAAAAAAATTCAGATTGTTATTTTTTTTTATTATTATAATTTTTATCTCATGATTTAGCCCTATTTTCTATTTGAAAGTTGTGAATTCTGTTTAATAGGCTTACCAATAAAATCTTTATAAGTATCCTCAGGAATATGCTGAAGTACTCCCTTGGATACACATACCCTGGATTGGGAATCACTGCTCTATTGTATTTACAACACAGTGTCTGTTGAAACAGAACCAACAGTATGATGCAGAAAAATTTGACTTTTTCTTATTTGTCTACACCGGTGTACAATATGGATACAGCAATATATTAATATGTCTACTTGTATATATATTTTCCTACCCGAGTACAAACACAGAGCACAGCTGTAAACTAACATTCAGTAACAGAACAGTGCTAGATAAAAGGACAGAGCCTTGCCAGACAGTTTTCATATGCAGACAACAGAAATATTGTGATGGCAGTGATTGCCAGCAATGGATATCCTTGAACAACTGTATGTACCTGAGTCTAAGGGTATGAATGAACTCCCAGTCATCTTGTTTAGGTAGCAAAAGATACAACACATATTTAATATGTGTAATAAATATTGCATAGCTACAGTGTTACTAGAACTACATGCTCACAACAGGCGGTGTTTGTACGTGTGCACCCATCCTCCCTATGGGGTATGGCATATGACACTCCCTGACTTAAAATTCAGTGCACGCACACACACCACATAATGTGTTTGGCTTCTAATAAATGTATTAATTGGGGTTAAATATATTTAGAAATATAATGATATGCCATTCTCTCTCTTCCTCTTCTTTCATGTATATTTGAGGAGTACTAATGCATTTTTAGTGTATTGCTGCTGTTGCTCATCACTTCAGTATTACAGAAAATGACAGACTGTCTTTCTCTCAAAATATGCATGCATGCATGCGCCATTTCCAAGCAGACCATGCGAACTGAAAATTAAGTTATTTTTATGTTAAGAGAGCTCCTCTAACCTTCAACGCTAAACAAACGATTTACGCACACACAAAAATCTATAAAGAAAGTCTTTTTAGCCTTCTTTCTTTCAAATCAACTCTCTCTCTGTCTTTCCATCGTGTGTATTTAAGACCAGCATGCTGCATATGGAACAATCTGGGGAGTTTATTCGGGTTATTCCATGGATAAGCTGAATTAGTCACACACCACAGTGGTTCCAGTGGAACATTCCCTGATCAGTCTTTGGTTGGTTCGCTCTGAGTGAGATTATCCTCTTGTCTTTCTCTTGACAGCTGGAATCCTAACTGGGAATAACCACATCCCTAATCCTATGCGGAGTGGGGCCACAGAGCTATTTATGCTACAACGAACATCTTCAGCTGTTAAAATGCATAGAATCAAATGATCAGTGTTTGTGTTTGAACATATTCTAAGGTCCCATCCCAGAAAAGATCCCACTCAGATGGACGGAGTGCACAGCAAACAATTTTATTCTTAATTAGTATCTTTGACTAAAATACAAAATTGGCAATTTTTAAAGAAATATTCCAGGTGTTTCTTCATTTTTCCTTTTTCTAATCAAAATATTTAAAACAAAACATGTTCTCTTGGGAATACTGTTTTAATTTTTAATCAATTTATAAGTTTTTCCTGAAAATTCCAACCTGGTGGCATTATCTCTTTAAAGGGGTCATCACAATTTTCCTTGATCTTTTGACATATAAGAGGTCATAGTACTATAAAAACATACTGTAAGTTTCAGAATTTAATAGAAAAAGAGCATTTATTTAAACCAAGCTGCAAAAATGGCTCGTTTGGAATTTGTGGAACATGTGACATCACAAGGACCAAATACATCTGCATATGCAATGCCTATTTTTCCATCATTGCACCCTTGGCCCCGCCCACTGATGCTCAGTCAATCACATAGGTGAAGAGGAGAGAGATGGGCCTGTCATGGGAGATTCATCCAAAGTAGACTTACAAAGGACACTTTCATGTGCCTGTCTGGATTTAAATGTTTTTCTACATAAACATGCACTAGACGAACGGCTTTTACCGTTGTCATACATCTCGCGCCGCTTTTAAAAGACACAATGTCCAGTTATAACTCTAAAATAGAGACCCCCATTGTGTTTCATTCAGCTGTGCTGTCATGCTGTTGTGCTGTTTTGAAGGCTTCCTGGACATTTTTGCACCCATCTGTGCTATATTTAATTGTTGGCCTTTTGTAAATATGGACGTCTTTGATCGTATTGGTGCCTTTCCGCACAACACCATCGATGCGCGCCACATTTTAAGAGCGTACAAGCACAACTTTTAAAAATGCGTCTCATTCTGATGCTGCCACTGGATGGGTGAAACACATGCTGTCCTGTGTGTAAACAAACACGGAAGATGTTAGATGTGAAGACCAGCATCTCTGCTTTAGCCTGTTGAAGCACCCAACATCATGGATTGTATTACAGTCACAATATGATTCAAGCTTTGCAAATGTTGCAGACCCTGCCCAGGAGGCCAACTCAACAGATGAGAATTATCTGTAATAACAGGAGAAAATAAAGGAGACAGGAGAAAAGGGGTCTGTTTGTCTAGGCTCTTCAATCCTTATGAGGAGACATGCGAAATCCCTCACCAGACATGAAAATTTCATAATAAATGTCCCTCGCTCAGAAAACATGAGTTTCTGTGCATTTTGCTGTTTTCTCAAATGAATTCACATACTGTAAATGATAAACATATTTGATCACATTTGAATATCACAAGTGATAAGCAATTAAAACAAATTACACAAATGTGCACATACTTTGTGTGTCACACAAAAGGAACTGTTATTGAACTGCAAATCTGTAAGTAAACAATTTTATTCATTGACATTTCGTATGTCATGACTGTTTAATATTTTATGGTGCTGCTTGAGTGAACAGTTTAATATATTCAGATGTTGGGTGTATGTTTTGTGTTAACCCTGATATGTAGTGTGGAGTTTGTTCATTTTCTTCGGATTGCGTTTCAAATATGTCTGTATTGTAAGGGCTGCATGGTGTTAGCAATCAGAACAGTGGGCATTTACACTGAAGTCTTAAAGGGCCAGACAGCTTAAAACCTTGAAAATTATTATATATGACTAAATTATAACTGTTTTGGAGCAAAAAAACTATACTAAAATTATAAGTGGACCTCAGAGAAGATAATAAAATTATATATATATATATATATATATATATATATATATATATATATATATATATATATATATATATATATATATAAAGAGTATGTCATGACCCCTTGAAATAACAAGAGCTAGTTCCTTAAAGGAATATTCCAGGTTCAATACAAGTTAAGCTCACTGGACAGCTTTTGTGGCATAATGTTGATTACTAAAATTATCGCCCCTCCTTTTCTTTAAAAAAAAGCAAAAATCAAGGTTACAGTGAGGCACTTGCAATGGAAGTGTATGGGCGCCAATCTTTAAACATTAAAATACTCACCTTTTCAATTTGAATGCGATAAAATCGCTCACTAACCTTTTCTGTATAAAGTTATAGCTAATTTTACAAATTCATTGTTGTGTTCCGGTCATTTTGACCTGAAGAGGATTTTCTTTTGCCTGAAAATGCTAGTTAATGTTATCCTATTGGACTAATACTTACTGACTTTGCTCACATAGGATATCACAACTTCCCAAAAAAATCTAGATAATATTTAGATATTATCTTGTTACACTTTTAGTGTTCCCAATGAAAAATGACCGGTTTATAAAAATTGCTTATAAATCTCTCAATATGCTATATTATCACCAAATATTGGATTGGATCTTTTTGCCAACTTGTTTTCTTTCAATTAGCACAGGTTTTGTATTTCTTTTTGAAACGTATTGATCGTAGGTCTCATTGACCTGAGCTTATTCATCTCCATTTTTGAGTGAAAAAAGCATTATTTGTGGATCATTTTGGCAATATTAAATAATATATGAAAACAGTCTGTACTATTGATCACACTAGTGTGCTTTAATGTTTAACCAGGAAGTTTGTTTTGAAATCCTTTTATTTTGTACAAAATGGGACAAAGTCACACTTGTGGCATTCTCGGTCAAAAATGACCGGCCATTGAAAATGAATGGAGAACAAAAATAAGAGAAAGATTGAGTGTTCTGGAGCATGCTCATCATGTTCATGTTCACATATGTGCATGTGTGCTTGCAAACATAAAGGCCTTGGACATGTGCACTCACACATACACACACACACACACACGTACACTAACACACACACACATGCGCACGTACACGCACAAACTCTTTTGAGTATTACATGCTTTCTTTTTCATAGAGATTAACTTTATCCTACCCTGAACTGCATCCAACATCCATTCATCCATCCAACATTACCACACACACACACACACATGCGCACTAACACACACACGCACACGCACACACACACATGCTCACGCACACGCACAAACTCTTTGAGTATATCATGCTTTCTTACATGTTAGTGTTCACATATGTTCATGTGTGCTTGCAAACATAAAGGCCTCGGCTCTGTGCACGCGCACACACACACACACACACACACACACACACACACACACACACATGCACACACGTGTGCACACACACGAACACACACATGCTCACATACATGCACAAACTCTTTTAGTGTTATATGCTTCCTTACATGTTGGTGTTCACATATGGGCATGTTTGCTTGCAAACATTAAGGCCTAGGATCTGTGCACACGCACATACACACATGCGTGCACACATGAACACACACATACTCACGTACATGCACAAACTCTTCTGAGTATTGCATCTATGGGTGGGCGATGTGACCAAAATTTTATATCACGATATCACTAATTTTATATCACGATAACGATATATATCACAACATTGTTAAATTTTTCAAAAAAAATCTATAAAAATTGGTTTATAAATTAAATAAATATATTGTAATGCCTATTTTATTTATTTATTTTTTTTATCAAGTAATTGAATTAAATACTCATGAATCATTTCTCTTTATTTGGAACTTGACAAACATAGAGTTTAAAAAAATTATTGGAGATATTCAAAAAGTAGTGATCAACCTTACCACAATGCGAAATTTCACATTTCAGTCTGATGTTGTTGACTAGTATTATTATTATTAAAAAGCTTTCCTCAAGAAACTTGACATCTTCTGAAAGCAATGCAGCAAAGGAAATAATTAATCTTATTCATGAGTAAAAAATATCCTTCCTATCCTTGATTAAAAACAACAACAACAAAAAAAAAAAACACTTCATTTAGCTCTTTTAAGTCATCCCTGTAGACAATATTTGAATATCTGAAAGCAAAGCCGGTTTGTTTTCTAATATCTAACAAAATTCAAACTGAATTTTATTAAGGGTGATGATGTGTAGTTTAAAAAATGACAGATGACATAATTTTTGGTGCATGACATTGTTTTAGCTGTTTTCCTCATCAGTGTTGGTTAGAATATCGGGCTCTCTTACCATTTGAGATGTTTGACTTCCATAGCACTTTAAGGTTAAAAACTCAAAACTCAGT
Source organism: Myxocyprinus asiaticus (assembly GCF_019703515.2). Taxonomy (NCBI): domain Eukaryota; kingdom Metazoa; phylum Chordata; class Actinopteri; order Cypriniformes; family Catostomidae; genus Myxocyprinus; species Myxocyprinus asiaticus. Next base: position 16,478,620 of record NC_059346.1, on the reverse strand, counting down.
AGAATTCAAATGGTTCACAAGTTTTGAGGTTTGTTGGTGATGGAGAGAACCCAGATTGAGTGGCGCCAGTGATGACACGCTCTGCGTTCTCCTGTCTGTGGCGTACAATCTGGAAAGCTGCGTTCACACTGCCAGTTACTTTGTCGCTGCATGTCGCCAGTGGCTGGTAGTTAGGTCGCCAGTGGTGTGTATGGAGAGTCTAAACAGCACTGTTTCTTTACAATTAATATTATTATTAAAATATTAGTAAGGTTATTAATATGATACGTTTATTCACTATATCTGATCATTTATATGGTTTCGTTTGCTGTCATACATGTAACACATTTTCAAAACAAATTATTTAATAGTTAATTTTACAGGCTATTTGATTATTTAAACCTACTTGGAATCCCCGCGATCTCAGATACACCTTTCCACGCATCATTTTTCTTAAATATGCCCCTGTACGTGGGCAGAGACATATCATATAACACTGGTAAACTGCTAACAGCAAGGATTAGCCTTCCGTCACTGCAGGAGCTGAGAGAGAGAAGGATCACGTGAGCTCTACCATCTTCTCTCATATTGGCTGTCACTCCCGAAATCGCTCTTCATTTGCAAAAAGTTAAACATTTCTCAACTTTGTCACATTGCTGGACACGCCCACATCCGGTCACCAACGGTCGCCGTCGCTCGTGTCACCGGAATTCGCCAACACTCATTGAAAATGAATGAGATGAGGTCGTTTTGTCGCTGTGTGTCACTGGTAGTGTGAACGCAGCTGAAGCCTGCTGGAGGGGACTCATGCGCGACAATCACGTGATACACAGCTGCTAGTGAGATGAGAAGCATATTCAGAACTCAAAAATAATGTTATTGAATTTGCTTCGGCGGCCCGAAATTTCGCTTGAGCGGCTGCTGAAAAATGGTCAGTACCTGAAAAACCCTGTTTCTTCAATTCTCTCAGTCTCACGTGAAGCCGCCCTGCATTCCTCCTCCTTTTCTCCGACAGAATGGCTGTCTCGTTTCGAAGGCTGCGTGCTAGGTAGGACACGTCCTTTGAAGGCTGCAGTAAACCGAGTGTCCTCCTTTAAACAAGCCTCATTTAAACGAGACGGCCTTCGTAGGACAAACGGAAACAGAATGTAACATGGTTGCTATGACAGCACGCCACTCTTTAACAAGCGCGAGTGCTTTGAGTGAGAAGGGAACAAAGTCCCTCTGGAAGGGAATGTATGAAGTATATTTTAGGAGAGTTATAAAGATGTAAAGAGAAAAGAAAATAGATTTTACATGTGTACTTTTAGTCTAATACTCTATTTTAATTATATATTAATATAATTATACATATTATATACTCTGCACCCATCTACTGAGGTATTTCAACTTGGGAATTAACATTACTTACTACAAATCTGCTACTAGAGCCTTAAATGACACATACATTATATATTTTCCTGGAAAACCAGACAAAATTACTGATTAATAATATAATTATTGCTGTGTGCCTATAATGGACAGAATTATGTGGACTTTCACACCTGGCTGTTCGCCTAATGTATTTTTCTGTCTTTAGCTTGCATCAGCTGTATTTAGTGGAAGGGATGCTTCCTCCAACATGCTGAGATGTTTATGTCAGTGCTGTGGGCCACACTTTTTACTGTTACACAGTGAACGCCACCCAAGATCTCTGCAGTAATTACGTTGCAGTAGGTACTTTAGTGCACAATAAGAGAAAGAAAACTTAACCAGACTGTGAAAGAGAGACAGCAACAGTGGAGAGGAGATTGCTAAGATAAATAGTTGATGGATTCTGGAAATATTCATAGGAAAATTGAAAAAGAAGAGGGAGGGGAAATGTTGCTTTCTTGTTAGCCACTGAGGTCGACTGCCTTGGCTCTGTTTCAGCAGGCCTCAATAGACTAAAGAACAGAAAGAGGCAAACAAACAGAGATGAGGAGAGTTAATAAGAGAAAGAGAGGCATGCAACTGGGATAGCCAGAGAGAACAGAATATAAAAACACACACATGTTCTTTCATTAAGCTGCACAGACATAATCTACATCAGTTAAATGTCATAATGTTTTCATTTTAACATCTTACATTCATTTCAGCTGAACAGATCCCAGTCTTGTCATATTTAATTTGGTGATGGGCTTTTAGTGTAGTCCACAGTTGCAGGGTTTTTTTTCATTTAACATATGCAGCTGGAACACTGGAGCTCTAACTGCTGTTTGTTCTCAATGTTCTGTATACAATTTACAACAAATATACCAGAACTGCAATAAACCTGTTTGACCATATAAAGTGTACAATTTGCAGGAGAGGAAGAAAAGCAATATTCCAGTCAGGAAACAGCAGTATATTATGATAATATTAGAATAAATTACATAGAAAGTAAGGCACTACTTTAATTCCTCAGCTCTCTCTTAGTGGCTAGAATCTGGACAAATACAAAAATAACATTAAATCGTTTGTGTTATTTCATCCATTTCTCTTCTCTTCTCTTCTCTTCTCTTCTCTTCTCTTCTCTTCTCTTCTCTTCTCTTCTCTTCTCTTCTCTTCTCTTCTCTTTCCCACAGAGCACAGTGGTCAATGTCAACCAATACATGATCAATAAGGACATTTAGCTCTCTGTTTACGCTCTCTCTCTCTCTCTCTCTCTCTCTCTCTCTCTCTCTCTCTCTCTCTGTCTTGCGTGCATGCACGCGCACACACACACACACACACACACACACACACACACACACACACACACACACACACACACACACACACACACACACAAACACTCACTGAGCAGCAGATATGTGGATATAGTCAAGTCAAGAAAGCTTTATTGGCATGACTGAGTTTACAATATTGCCAAGGCATTTTACGGACAGATGTGCTCAATATAGAAAAGGCGTGAAAAGGAAGATGAAAAAAAGAAAAATCACAGTAAATGTGCAAAAATGTAATACAAAATAAGGATATTTATGTGTATACAGTATATATTTTACTGTATACATGTATACAGTTTGTTTTACAGTGTGTTTATAAGGGCTTTTCAAAGGACGCTTTTGGAACATTTCACTTTGGTTACTTCGCGTCATAAACAAGTTTTTAGGATGCTGTGTCAAGTTAAATGTAGTTTGAAACTCTCAAAACCCCTGCATTCGTAGTTGCACTCCATCCAGGTGTGTTTGAACGCAAGAACGTGTCCCAATTTGCTGTCTGCTGTCACCAAAGTGTGGTTTGCTTCCTGTATAGGTGAGGTTACTGCCCCCTGCTGACTTGGACTTGCAAAAACATGAAGGTGGTACTTCAAGCTTGAATCGCTCTGACGGTAGAAATGATTATGGTCGGGGGAATGAATTAACGTGTTAACTGGACAGCCATAATCTTAAATATAGAATTTTATTTTACTTAAGCCCCCCTCCCCCTCCCTCTCTCTTTCTCTCGCTGTCTTGCTCTTACTCTCAGGGAGTGGTCATTTACATATGACCTAATTCTGAACAGAAAAAATAAATTTAATGATGTTGAATATTAATTTATCTCTCCTGGGCCAGAAAGAAAGAAAGAGGAAAAGAAGGAAAAAGAGACAGAAACAAAAGGGAAGCTTTTGGCATTAATTAATGGATTGTAATATTGTAAATGTCTTCTTTTTTTATTTATTCAAAGCTAAAGTACAAATTCAAGCAACACTTAAAACATCACAGTAGCTCATTTTAAAACTTTGTAGAATATTTTGTGCTTTTTTTTACATTTCTGAAACTATATAAATTGCTTTGTTTATACACAAAGGTATTAAATGCCTAGGTTTCATACAACCATACAAAATTGCATAGCACACTACAGTGAGTTATGATAACACTCAGTGGTTTGTCCTAAAATATGTGCTACGTGACACAGGCAGTGGCTTATTCATTTCTATGTTGGGTTTTGGAGCAGCTGTGCAGGCTGCAGGTGAAGATGTATTGAGATGCTCTGTATCTCTCCACAAACACTGTTTGTCAGCATCCAAACCATCCAAAATAACATTAACCTACCCTAAACATTTAACCCAGCCATGGTTGTACATTTGAAAAGCTCTAGAGGACATGCACAGGCTCACCTGTTTCTCTGGCTTTTTCAAGACAAGGATGTACTTGACTTAATAGTTACAGTGTGGCTCACAGGAAATGTGATTATAGTATTCACACCAGAGCAGCTCTTTATAATTCAATAGAACTGAACTGAATAAAATTGAGCTTCAAAGAGACAAAATGAAAACAAGAGCACTGAAAAGAGAGAGAGAGGGAGAGAATAATTTTTGCTTAGAGGAAGTTTTAATGGGTTTGCATGTTATGTTCTTAAAGAGTCGTACTGTCACTCTCGGCTCCATTAACAACATTTTCTCTTCATAAAGAATCAAATGATAAAAAGAGGAACAGCAGGAGAAAATTTAGAGGGGATTATTTCTTTCAGACATGCAGTCACAACATCTGCTTGCAAAATCATGTGCACACACAAGCAGACACAAATTGCCATTCTTTCTCCATCCAGCTGCTGAGACATCACCGCCTCTTGGATTTGCCTCACTGTTGTAAACACATTAATTAAAGACGTTAATTGATTAGGAGATAAAATGGTCATTAAAAATTAACTTTGTTATCATTCCAACCTGCTGAGTGTCCACTGAGCGGCTCTCTCTGTACTGACTGAGCTCACGCAGGGAGTTGGTGTGTAAGAGCTTACATGCTGAGTGCTGGATTTTCAACTCTTTTGTTCCTCTCTTGGCCTACTCTTTGATTGACTTCTTTCTTTGACAGTTTGGTTAATTTGGTGAGTGGTGTAGCATTTAGAGGGATTGTTCATGTTGTTTTAAACCCATATACATTTCTTTACCAATAACAAACTTAAGCCACTTGTTTATATACAGTTGTGCTCAAAAGTTTGCATACCCTTGGAGAATTGGTAATATATGTACCATTTTTAAAGAAAACATGAGTGAGCAGGCAAAACACATTTCTTTTATTTCTTATGGTATTCATATTCAACTGTAGGTTATAACAGAATGGCACAATCATAAAACAAAACATGGCAACAAAGAAAAAAATTAAATTACCCCTGTTCAAAAGTCTGCACACCCTTAGTTCTTAATACTGTGTATTGCCCCATTTAGCATCAACGACAGTGTGTAGTCTTTTGTAATAGTTGTCTATGAGGCCCCAAATTCTTGCAGGTGGTATAGCTGCCCATTCATCTTGGCAAAATGCCTCCAGGTCATTCAAAGCCTTTGGTCGTCTTGCATGAATCGCACGTTTGAGATCTCCCCAGAGTGGCTTGATGATATTAAGGTCAGGAGACTGTGATGGCCACTCCAGAACCTTCACCTTTTTCTGCTGTAACCACTGGAGGGTCAACTTGACCTTGTGCTTAAGGTCATTGTCGTGCTGGAAAGTTCAAGTGCGTCCCATGCACAGCTTTCGTGCAGAAGAATGCAACTTGTCTGCAAGTATTTTCTGATAACATGCTGTATTCACCTTGCTATCAATTTTCACAAGATTCCCCGTGCCTTTAGAGCTCACACACCCCCAAAACATCAGTGAGCCACCACCATGCTTCACAGTGGGGATGGTATTCTTTTCACTACAGGCCTTGTTGACCCCTCTCCAAACATAGCGCTTATGGTTGTGACCATAAAGCTCTATTTTGGTCTCGTCACTCCAAATTACAGTGTGCCAGAAGCTGTGAGGCGTGTCAAGGTGTTGTCGGGCATATTGTAACCGAGCTTTTTTGTGGCATTGGCGCAGTAAAGGCTTCTTTCTGGCAACTCGACCATGCAGCTCATTTTTGTTCAAGTATCTTCGTATTGTGCTCCTTAAAACAACCACACCGTCTTTTTCCAGAGCAGCCTGTATTTCTCCTGAGGTTACCTGTGGGTTTTTCTTTGTATCCCGAACAATTCTTCTGGCAGTTGTGGCTGAAATCTTTCTTGGTCTACTTGACCTTGGCTTGGTATCAAGACATCCCCGAATTTTCCACTTCTTAATAAGTGATTGAACAGTACTGATTGGCATTTTCAAGGCTTTGGATATCTTTTTAATATCCTTTTCCATATTTATAAAGTTCCATCACCTTGTTACGCAGGTCTTTTGACATTTCTTTTCTGCTCCCCATGGCTCAGTATCTAGCTTGCTCAGTGCATCCACGTGAGAGCTAACAAACTCATTGACTATTTATACACATCCACTAATTGCAATTTAAAAGCCACAGGTGTGGGAAATTAACCTTTAATTGCCATTTAAACCTGTGTGTCACCTTGTGTGTTTGTAACAAGGCCAAACATTCAAGGGTATGTAAACTTTTGATCAAGGCCATTTGGGTAATTTCTGTTATCATTATGATTTAAAAAGGAGCCAAACAACTATGTGATAATAAATGGCTTCATATGATCACTATCCTTAAATAAAAGACATTTTTTTTGCATGATCAGTCATATTTTCAAAATCAATGCCAAAATTTCACAATTTCTGCCAGGGTATGCAAACATTTGAGCACAACTGTACGGTATGCAGAGTAGCAGGTGTTATACATGGCCATAAGGTTTGCCACATTTTGCTCGTATTGCTAGTTATTCTGGTGTTAGGAATAATCATATATATCCTACTTCCTCCTATTTACCTCAGCAGTGGGCCAGGTTTCTGAAAGCTGAATAGGCATTATTGATAAATAAATGTATGTATACCCTGAAAGCACTGTATCAGAAGTATTACGTGCAGCGTATACAAACTTTATATTTTTTTAATGAATCCTTTTCTGTTTTGCTCTTCAAACTTGATCCTGATTTGATTTAAATTTTTTCTAAAATTGTCATTTATTCCATCCCAAATTTGTAAAATTCCATGAAATAATGAAAAAATGAAAATTCTCTCATCGTTTACTCACATTCTTCATGCATATCGCCACCTACTGGACAGGGAGGAGAATTTTTTGTAAAAAGGACTTAAATATTGATCTGCTTCTCACCCATACTTATCATATCACTTCTGAAGATATAGATTTAACTACTAGAGTCGTATGGCTTACTTTTATGCTGTGTTTATATGCATTTTGGAGCTTCAAAATTTTGTTACCCATTCACTTGCATTGTATGGACTTCAGAGCTGAAATATTCTTCTAAAAATCTTTGTTTGTGTACAGCAGAAGAAAGAAATTCATACATATCTGGGATGGCATGAGGGTGAGTAAATGATGAGAGAATTTTCATTTTTTGGTGAACTATTCCTTTAATTCAATTTTTATAACTCAATTCCATTATTCCATTAGCTTTTTCCGTATTGCTCTTGCTGACGTCAGAAAGTTGCATTAGAAATGTATTTTTTCTTAGTGGGAGGAAGTTTTGCATTATAAAAGTTACAGCATGTTTTTATAGTGCATCTCTTATCTCTTATAGTGCAACAGATCAAGGCCTCCCTTTATTGGGAATAAAGTAATAATGAGGAAACTTCAGCAATTTTGTGCAATTGCTCACAAAAAATGATCCCCTGGGGATGTAAATATACAGCACTTAAACTTGTTCTCTTTTTAATTATACAGGTGTGTTATGTCAGAAGTGTCTTTTCAAGCGAACCATGGAGATGTCCAAACAAGAAGCTGACAAGGGTTTTGGACGACCATGGGGAATGGGAGTTACAGAGTGTAAAGAGAATGAATACAGTCCAAGACATGAGTCGGTAGGGCCACATCATGCCAGGAAAAGGTGAGTAAAATGCTGGGCAAAGTCTGGATTTAATACATAATGAGTAGTCTGGTTATTGTGATGTGGAGTGTGTAGTGCAAGGTGGAAATGTGTTAGGTGAAGCAGTTGTTGATGGCACACTGTTACAGGTGCCTGATGAGAGGATGATGAATGTTTGTCTGATGTGTCAGATTTTTTTCTCAAGTACTGTAGGTGAAGATGATTTGTTCTCTTTGAATGAGACTGAGATTTCTCTAAATCTGAGCATATTTGAGCCAAACCTGTCTGTCACAGTACAGATCATAGTCTAAGAGATCGTAACTCATAACTCATTCTTGTCAATATTTTTGTTAATGTGTTTTGCTTGGCACTGCAGTATAATGTGTGTGTAAAATGTACAATTATAAAATCCTATCTCAAAAGAAGCCAATTTGACTTAAATAAATGTGAGCGATAAGACAAGGATGAGTAGGCATAAAGGAAAAGCAGACATGAGAAAAGATTAAATATATAGTCTATGGCTTTAAATCTTAACTTTCACTTTACTGGGTTTCTCAGTTCTTTTCTTTTGTCCTTACAACCAATTCCCTTTTTCATGGAGGTTTTACTTAAAGTATCTCCAATTGTAAATGGGCTTAGAGGCAGAAGCAAATGAGCTCTGGTTTCAGAGCTCATTAATTTAAAATTGAATACTTTTCCTGCAGTTGAAGTAGTTTTTCTGCAAGAAACCCACAGTGATCAGAGTAATGAGGTTTACTGGGGATTGTGGTGAGAGGGGGAGCACATTCTCAGTCAGGGATCTTATGTTCATGCAGGTGTAGCATTGTTGTTCTATACTGCTTTGAGGATGAAAAGCTTGTCCAGGAATAATATAGAACTAAGGATTTTATTAGTAATGCAGGCTGAAATTGCCATGTTTGTAATTGTTTATACTCCCATTTAGAGACTAGAGAGGGTGAAGTTATTTACTAAGCTGGGTCAAATTGTAATGTGAACATCAAGTAACAGTTCCCATTTACGGTCAGGGAAAATCTAGAACCTAGAAAACCTAGAAGGAACACCATCTCCAACTTAACCTAGTGAAAACTGCACTCCTTTTTTTCCAGTCAACCCTGCTGTTGAGCATAAAAATGTTTTTCATAAAAATATTTCCCAACAAAATAAAACAATGTCACCTTACAATAACTGATTTTGAGTTTCAGTGTTTTAAAATAAAATATCAATCAGAATAAAATTTCAGTGTACCATTTATAATTCGGGAATATGAGAGAATTGGTCAGAGGTCTGAATACTTTTGCAAGGCACTGTATATACCAAAGTATCATTCAACTGATCACAATATATAGTCAGGACATTACTGATGTACAAAACAGCACCATCACTATTTGATCAAATCTAGGTAGGCCCCATTTCCAGCAGCCATCAATCCAACACCTTATCCTTGTGTAATCATGCTAAATTGCTAATTTGGTACTAGAAAATCACTTGCCATTATATCAAACACAGTTGAAAGCAAGTCACGTGACGCCATGCGAGGTTCGGATGCGTGAACGGCAAGCTCTGCACACTTTGCTAGTTTTAACACAATTAATGACATAAACTGGTGAGATTTGATACACTCTGTTCCATAACTGTTCTAGGAGGACAATATGTCAAAGAACTCAAAAACTGCGGGCTCTGGAGACATTAAAAGACACTTACATGCTCAAGCTGATACCCCTGATAAGGCCCCGAGCCCGGGAGCCGATTTGCTCAGAGAAATTGAGGGAAATTTGGCAAGAAATGTTGAACATGTCGGCAATGCTGATGAAGGTTGTTGCTGACTTGGAAGATCTTGCTGTAATATGTCGATCGATCGATGGGGGATGTCGAGAAACATATCGATTATCTGGAGTCATTGGAGATGGAATTAGCTGCTAATCTGCTAGCGACCAAGGTGGATTTGGAGCATGTCTGGGAGAAATTAGAGGACATGGAGAACTGTAGCCGGCGGAATAATGTCCGAATCATCGGAATTCCTGAAGCCGAAAAGGGTCAGGATATGGTGAAATTCCTGGACTGGCTCTTTCTGAATCTGCTTGACATAACAGGCCATAAGCTGGAAATCGAGCGAGCTCATAGGGTTCCGGCTCGGCGATCTGCTGAGAAAGACAGGCCCCGATCAACCAAATTTCTGAGATCATCCGATAAAGATCTTGTGTTGCGTGAGGTGAGGAGTAAAGGAAGGCTTTTTTGGAAAAACCACAGCATTTTCTTGTTCCCAGACTTTGCGAATTCGACAAGAGAGAAACATGATCGATTCAGGGAATGCAAGAAACTCTTACATCAACGGAAGGTCGCTTTTGCACTGATGTTCCCAGCCAAATTGAGAATAGATGCAAGGATAGCCGTAAAACATTCACATGTCCCCAGCAAGCGATGTCCTTCATAAAGTCAATGGAGTGAGTAAAATATTTTGTGGTACTCACATTGTAGCCGAATGGACTGACTCACTGAACATTCACTTGACTGTTCGAGGAAACTTAGCGCCTTTTTTGTTTCTTTTTGTGCTGGTTCTGCCTAGCGGCTGGAGTTTGTTTTGTGGAGTAACACTCCTTTGGGACTGTTATGTGGATGAATCTGCACGTTCTTTGTGCTTATGCCTCCTATTGGCTGGAGTTTGTTTTGTGGAGTATTTCTTGCAAGACATTGGAGTGATTAGGTCATTTGTTGCATCCATGTAGCAGCCGAGTGGGCCGGCTCACTGAACATTCGTTTGACTGTCCGTGGAAACTGAGCGCCTTTTTTTTCCTTTTTTTCTGGTTCCGCCTAGCGGCTGGAGTTTGTTTTGTGGAATAACACACCTTCAGAACAGTTATGTGGATGAATCTACACGTTCTTTGTGTTTACTCCACCTATAGGCTGGAGTTTGATTTATAGATGATCTTTTGTTGTGTAACCCTGTCTCACAAAATTTGCATAGAAACACTGGACTTGATCAATCCAAGGGCAAAATTGTCGTGGGGGCTTTCATAGGCGTACATGGACTGTTTGAGTTTAGAGGGATGGACACCAGTTGGCGCTGTCGTGCGTGGGGTTAATGCGCACGTTTTTCTTTTTTCTGTTTGTTTGGTTCGGGGGGAAGTTCGGGGTTTGATTGTCGCACTAATGTTGGAGTGTGGTCTTTATAAATTTGTTCCCTATCTGTCACTCACTCGATGTTGTGTCGATGTAGTGACACTAGGGGTCATACTTGGGTGCCCCAAACACCTCTGCTTTTTTGAAAAAAGGCCAATGAGAATTGGCGAGTGGAATTTGCATGCCTCTCCCCCGGACAAACAGGTATAAAAGGAGCTGGTATGCAACCACTCATTCAGATTTTCTCTTTGGAGCCTGAATTCAATTCCCTCCAAAGACTCACATCAAAACTGCTGGATTTATGGCGCATTTCAGTGGCTTCTCCCCCTCTGCACCCGTGAAGTGCAGAGAACGCCCCTGGGCACTTCGGCAGAGCGAAAATAAGAGAGTATATTCTAAAAGAGTATATTTTCATTCACAAAAAGAGCGGAACACACGGAACGTCTTTTTAAAGATGCCTCTCCGTTTGTGTGTTATTCCTGGTTGCGGTTGTTATCATTCCGCTTCTGACGGCCACGATCGCTGTCTTACGTGTCTGGGCACTGCCCACGTGGAGACATCGTTCGTGGATGAGTCATGTCCTCATTGCGAGAACATGACCATGGCAACGTTGCGGTCGCGGCTTGCTTTCATAAGAAAACGGTCCTTCTACCTACGGGTTTGAGGCCACGTCGGTTAGCACTGGGGGTGATTTGGGGACATCAATGGGACCACCTCCGCCGGGGATCCCCCCACGGACCTCCCATTCCCCAGCACGTTCGCTTGCCCCGATCGGACTCTCACACAAGACCGCCGGCTCGTCTCAGCACGAGTTTGACTTCTCGTTCGAAGCTCCGGAAGACGATGAGTTATCGAGCGCAGCATCGGAGAGCGGGCTCGTCCAGTCTGACACAGAGGCTTTGGCTGGGCTTCCTCCTTCGGGAACGGTCGCCCAGTCATTGACACAACGTCTCGTTCCCTCCATCAGGGAATGGAGGTTATGAAAGTAACCAGGATGTTTTTGACACACAGTCTATTTTGTCTATGTCAAAATGACAAATGTTAATATGAGCGGATTGTCTCTGTCCACGTGGAATGTGAATGGGTTGGGGCACCCCATAAATAGAAGGAAGGTTATTTCTCTTCTTAAGCATAAGAAATATGATATAGTGTTTCTTCAAGAAGAAAAATTTTTGGCAGCGAAAATATGGGGTGGACATGTTTCCTTTAGTGCTGGCACAAGTAAGAGCAGGAGAGTCATTTCACTGATTAGTAAGCATCTACAGTTCAAATGTCTCAAACAGATTAAAGCTAAATTAGAAAGAGTCAATATTGTTTTGGCAGAAATTTAGGTTCAAAGTCTCATTTTGGCTAATATTTACGCACCTAACGTTGATGATCAGGGCTTTTTTATTAAAGGGATGTTGCAAGCTGCTGGGACACCTCATGATATAATATTGGGAGGAGACTTTAATCTTTTGATGGACTCAGTCCTTGATCATAGTGAAGCAAATGTGTGCAAGTCCCCTAGAGCAGCATTGATGCTTCACAGGATGTGTAAACATCTTGGTCTTACACATATTTGGAGTTCCCTATCTGTCACTCACTCGACGTTGGTGTCGATGTAGTGACACTAGGGGTCACTCTTGGGAGCCCGAGACACCTCTGGTCTTTGATAAAAGGCCAATGAAAATTGGCGAGTGGTATTTGCATGCCACTCCCCCGAACATACGGGTATAAAAGGAGCTGGTATGCAACCACTCATTCAGATTTTCTCTTCGGAGCCGAACGGTCATGCTCATTGAGCTGAATACTACTGTTCATTCACCTGCTGGATCTGACGGCGCATTTCAGCGGCTTCTCCCTCCTCTGCACTGGTGAACTGCAGAGAACGCCCCTGGGCGCTTCGGCAGAAAAACTAGAGAGTATATTTTCTGAAAGAGCATTTTTCCCCTCTAAAAGAGTATATATTTCTCTAAAAGAGCGCACACACGGAACGTCTTTTTAAAGACGCATCTTTTTAAAGATGCTTTTCCGATTGTGTGTTATTCCTGGTTGTGCTCGTTATCTCTCGCCTTCTAACGGTCACGATCACTGTCTTTCGTGTCTGGGCACTGCTCACGCGGAGACAGCGTTCGTGGATGGTCACATTCTCATTGCGAGAATGTGTCCATGGCAACGTTGCGGTCGCGGCTCGCCTTCGTAAGGAAGCGAGCCACCCCAGAGGCTCCCGCCTCGGTCCTTTTACCCACGGGTTTGAGGCCAGCGCGGCTAGCACTGGGGGCGATTTGGGGACCCCAATGGGACCGCCTCCGCCGGGTATCCCCCCGCGGAACTCCCATTCCCCAGCACGCTCGTCTGCCCCGATCGGGCTTCCGGGTGAGTCCGCCGGCTCGTCTCACGGCGAGTTCGACCTCTTATTCGGAGCCCGCGAAAGTGATGAGCTCTCGAGCGCAGCATCGGAGAGCGGGCTCGTCCAGTCGGAAGCCTCGGCTGGGCTCCTCCCTTCGGGGTCGATCGCCCAGTCACAGGCTGACGTGGAGGTGACGACATGCTTTCCCGCTTAAAGCCACGCCCCGCCCCGTTCCTTTCTTCCCGGAAGTGCATGAAGAGCTGACAAGATCGCGGGAGGCACCTTTTACTGCCCGGTCCCGATCTTTTCAGCTTCCCCGCTCTCACTACCCTCGATGGTGGGGCGGCCAAGGGTTATTCGGCAATCCCCCGGTGGATAAAGGCGCTCGCGGTGCACCTATGCCCGCAGAGCGGTCTGCGCTCCCGCTGTATGTCATAACTCGCCCGCCGTCTCCTCCAACGGAGTTAGCAGCACTAAGTCGCTGCAAGCCACTCACATCCCGGGCAACCTCAACACTTCGGCGGACGCGCCGTAACAACAGGTTACCCTCAAGGGAGAGTGGAGACTCCACCTTCAGGTGGTCCAGCTGATTTGGAGTCGATTCAGTCAGGCACAGGTGCACCTGTTCGCCTCCCAAGAATCCTCCCACTGCCCGCTCTGGTACGCCCTCACCGAGGCCTTCCTCGGCATAGACGCGCTGGCACACAGCTGGTCCCCTGGCATTCGCAAATATGCGTTTTCCCCAGTGAGCCTGCTCGCACAGACCCTGTGCAAGGTCAGGGAGGACGAGGAGAAGGTCATCCTGGTAAGCACCCTACTGGCCCGCCCAGACGTGGTGCTCGGACCTCACGCTCCTCGTGACAGCTCCCCCGGGCAAATTCCCCTGAGAAAGGCCCTTCTTTCTCAGGGAAGGGGCACCATCCGGCACCCGCGCCCAGACCTCTGGAATCTCCATGTCTGGCCCCTGGACGGGACGCGGAAGACCTAAGCTGTCTCCCACCTGCGTTGGTAGACACATTCACTCAGGCTAGGGCTCCCTCTACGAGGCGCCTGTATGCCTTTAAGTGGTGTCTGTTCGCTAAGTGGTGTTCTTCCCATCAGGAAGACCCCCAGAGGTGCGCAGTCAGATCAGTGCTTTCCTTCCTGCAAGAGAGGTTGGAAGGGAGGCTGTCCCCTTCCACCTTGAAGGTGTACGTTGCTGCCATAGCAGCACACCATGACGCAGTCGACGGTGAGTCCTTAGGGAAGCATGATCTGATCATCAGGTTCCTAAGAGGCGCCAGGAGGCTGAATCCCTCCAGGCCACGCCTTGTTCCCTCATCGGACCTCTGTAGTTTTTCAGGGTCTACAGAGAGCCCCCTTTGAGTTTTGCAGTCAGCCGGGCTTAAGGCACTCTCCTTGAAGACTGCCCTCCTGACTGCGCTCACTTCCATCAAGAGGGTAGGTGACCTGCAAGCGTTCTCTGTCAGCGAAACGTGCCTGGAGTTCGGTCCGGGCTATTCTCACGTGATCCTGAGACCCCCGACCGGGCTATGTGCCCAAGGTTCCCACCACTCCTTTTAGAGACCAGGTGGTGAACCTGCAAGCGCTGCCCCAGGAGGAGGCAGACCCAGCCCTGGCGTTGCTGTGTCCAGTGCGCGCTTTGCGCATCTATTTGGATCACACGCAGAGCTTTAGACTCTCTGAGCAGCTCTTTGTCTGCTTCGGTGCACAGCGGAAAGGAAGCGCTGTCTCCAAGCAGAGGATCGCCCACTGGCTCATTGACGCCATAACTATGGCATGTCTCGCCCAAAACATGCCGCCCCCGGTAGGGCTACGAGCCCATTCTACTCGTGGTGTAGCGGCTTCTTGGGCCCTGGCCAGAGGTGCCTCTCTAACAGACATTGCAGAGCAGCGGGCTGGGCAACACCCAACACCTTTGCGAGGTTCTACAACCTCCGGGTGGAACCGGTTTCGTCCCAGGTAGTGGCACGCAACACAAGCGGATAAGCCCGGGATAGCCGGCCGGGTGTATCGCTTGCACATAGCACCTTCCACCTCCTTTTGAGCTGAAGACGTGCGCTGTTAATTCCCAGTAGTGTTCACAAAGGTTGTTCCCTGGTTGACTTCCTCCGAGCCCTGTGGCAGTCGAGTTTTCGGAGAGACTCGCTGCCGGCCCAGTACACGCGCTAACTAAGAGCCCGGTTCTGGGGTAGGTGCTCCGCATGTGGCGGTTCCCTGTAAGGCTAACCCCATGCGATCTATATCTTCCGCTAGTTCGTTTCCCTACTGGCAAACTGCGTCTTCCTTGGGCAGAGCCCCTCAGTCTCCATGTTGTAGTAACTCCTCCCCCATTGGGTAGGATCTACCTTGAAGGCTCTCCACATGGTTGGAAAGACCATGTGATGTATTCTTCCACTTAAATATCCCCCCTCTCTTGGGGCGAGGTGTGGTCTCCGCGGTGTCCTCCCCTTGGGAGGGACACCCCCCGACTAGACCTGGCGGCCCAGTCGGATAATCCCCCTTCTTTTTTAGGGAGTGGAAAAAGAGAAGGGGAAAGAGGCCATGACTGGGTTAAGCCTGTCTCTATCTCTGGGTAGTCGACTTGTCCCCAAAAAGGGCCGTTCGACACTCATAACTGTGTTGGGGGAGGTTACGTGTCGACCTGGTGTGCTGGCTATGAGGCACACAGCAAGTTTGCCCACCACACACCGCCAGTTCACGTAACACAGTTCAGCCTTGTGGCGTTTTGTATAGGGACCCCTAGTGTCACTACATCGACACCAACGTCGAGTGAGTGACAGATAGGGAACATCATGGTTACTGGTGTAACCTCCGTTCCCTGATGGAGGGAACGAGACGTTGGTCCCTCCTGCCACAACGCTGAACTACCCGCTGAAATGGCCGGACCTTATATCGGCTCCTCAGCGTAAAACCTGAATGAGTGGTTGCATACCAGCTCCTTTTATACCCGTATGTTCGGGGGAGTGGCATGCAAATACCACTCGCCAATTTTCATTGGCCTTTTATCAAAGACCAGAGGTGTCTCGGGCTCCCAAGAGTGACCCCTAGTGTCACTACATCGACACCAACGTCTCGTTCCCTCCATCAGGGAACGGAGGTTACACCAGTAACCATGACGACTTTTGAACCCATCTGTTAGGTACTATCAGTTTTTTTTTCATCAGTCCATAACATTTATTCTAGAATAGATTTTTATTTTATTTTAATTTTTTTATATCTAAGTCCCTCATTTCATCTGTTGTTGATTGCTCAATTGGAAACATTTTAGTCTCAGATCACACCCTGGTGAGTTTAGAGGTGTTGCCACATATGGAGAAAAGAAATCTTGAATTCCAACAAATGTTAAAGGCTGAAATCAATGTTTATATGGAGACCAACTGGTCCTCAGTATCCTCTGTGAGCATGGCTTGGGAGGCACTTAAGGCAGTTCTTAGGGGCCGGATCATACATTATGCCTCATTCACCAAAAAATCCAAAGCATGTGTAGGTTCTACTGGTTGTTTAGATCAGTGTTACTATCAGAAATAATTAATAATTATTTCTTTATTTATTAATTAAAATTTTAATTAAATAATAGAATCTAACTCATTAAAACCTCACACGGCGCACCATTAAATGTAGTGTGCTACGTTCAGGAGCGGGTTTGGTTATTAGCAATAATTAATAATTATCAAAGATAAAATCAATAGAACATTGATGAAAATCAATGTTAGCTTTTTTAATCCTTTAAATCAACAATTATTAAAGATAATCATTAATTATTAACATCGATGAAACATTGATTAAAATTAACACTAGCTTATTGATCCTTCAAATTCAACAATCATCAAAGATAATTTTCAATTATCAAAAATCAATAGAATATTAATAAGGATTAATATCGCCAGGGCACCACTCTGGAATCAGGGACTAATAACCAGATAGTATAACAGTCTCAATATTAGATTGTTCTCTTAGGAAAATCGACATCCGAAGAATATCGACCTTCAAAAAGAAACAATGAAGGCTTGAATCCGAGCACTGACATCCCCTGTCAGCATTTGACACAGGTGTATTCAAAACAAACCAAAAGTTTATTTATGCAGTAATATAAATTAATAATCAATACAATGCAGTCAATATACTTCCGACTTACAACTACAAACTAAACAGTGAGATGATTAGATATGGTTACCAAAATAAGCCTATAACACATGAGAGGAAGGTGTGTGTGTGTGTGTGAATGTTTGTGTGTGTGTGTGTGTGTGTGTGTAAAGAGTGACGTGCACAAAATGGCGGACGTGACTCTCGGGGAGAGTATGTCATGCGAGATTTCTGGCCAGAGAATATGGCCGCGAATGTGGGCAGAGAGAAGCTGGTTAATGGCGTCTGCCCATTTACAGATGTCTCCGCTTGTACGATAACTTAGGGACAAAGCTGAGCTTTATCACAAAGTTATCTACTAGCCAAAATTGTGTGTGAGAATGTTTGTGAAGGGTCACGTGTGTGTGTGGTTAGTACGAGAGAGAGAGAGAATAAAGTGGCGGCACCAAAGCCGGTTTCGCGATCGTGGTAGAGAAAGCAACTGTTAGTTTATCACTCAGAGACGCAGTGGACGGCTCGTAAGCTGTCCCATGGTCTTTGGTTCTTTAATGGATAAACTCAGTGTGCCGGTCTCAACCGCGATGGCGGAAATACACAACAGTCCAATGTGGTTGGACTACAACACAGCAGATCTCATTCGTGATAACAGTACATTACAGTAATACCTTGAGTATTATTAGCAGCAATGAGCGGACTCGGCGGTCAGTAAACTGTACAAGCAATAACCTTGATACACAAGAATAACACACTATAATATTCTATCTCTACCCAGACGTAAACCTCTTACTTGAATCGCATGAGGATGCAGGTAGAATGTTAATCGGTCATTTGACTCTGACTCGTTTCCTCGAGGCTCGGGTGATGACGGGAGGCCATTTCCTCGCTCTGTCGGCGGGCGGTACGGCTGCTGATTCTCAGCGGGCTGGTGGAGAAATCAGCGACTTCGACTTAATTGAACGTCCCTGGTTTTGTATTGAACAGGAAGTTCTTGCCCCTATTTCGCCATTGCAAAGCCTTTCTATCAAATTAATCAGAGAAGTTAACTTACACTGTTATCTCGCTTTTGCACTCGGTTTGGACAAAAGTGTCCAGAGTGCTTAATTTGGACATTTATTTAAATTTTCAAGTTTCCTCGAGCATATGGCTAAACCCAAAATTATGTATTAATAAGTCCTATTTCTGCTGGTCAGAGTGGATTGTGAGGGAGGTTAATACACTCGGAGACCTATATGAGAGTGGAGTGTTGAGAGTGTTGAGTTGGAGTTCTTTAGGTATTTACAGCTGCGCCACCTGCTCTGTACTATTTTTGGGAGTAGCATACACCCCCCTAAAGAAGCAAATACTCTGGGAGTGGTGATTACTGCTTTTGGAAAAGCTCATGAAGCATCAGTGTATTACTCCTTGCTAATTCAGAGTATGTGGGACAGAGCTCTAACTTCTATCAAGAGATTATGGGAGAAAGATTTAAACTTGGTATTAGAGGAGGGAGTGTGGGCTAGGATTCTAAAAAAACATCATTGCAATGAATACTAAAGCTATGGGGACTAAAGCCATCTTTACACAGCAAAGGTGGCACAGAAGGTGAACCTGAAGTGGCAAATAGATGTATTATCACAGAGGAGGAAAACATCCTGGTAACTTGCGTAACCTCCATTCCCTGATGGAGGGAACGAGACGTTGTGTCGATGTAGTGACACTAGGGGTCACTCTTGGGAGCCCGAGACACCTCTGGTCTTTGATAAATGGCCAATGAAAATTCGTGAGTGGTATTTGCATACCACTCCGCCGGACATACGGGTATAAAAGGAGCTGGTATGCAACCACTCATTCAGGTTTTGTGCTGAGGAGCCGAGACAAGGTCCCAGCCATTTCAGCGGGTAGTTCAGCGTTGTGGCAGGAGGGACACAACGTCTCGTTCCCTCCATCAGGGAACGGAGGTTACGCAAGTAACTAGGACATTCCCCATCTTTCACTCACTCGACGTAGTGTCGATGTAGTGACACTAGGGGTCCCTATATGAAACTCTGCAACTGAGGCTGAGGTGCGAAAGCACCAGGTCCCTGTGTGCACACAACACATCCCGAGAGTGAGCTAGGATTAGCCAATCATCGAGATAGTTGAGGATGCAAATGCCCACTTCCCTTAACAGGGCAAAGGCTGCCTCTGCGACCTTTGTGAAGACAAGAGGGGACAAGGACAGGCCGAAAGGGAGGACCTTGTACTGATACGCCCGACCCTCGAATGCAAACCGCAGGAAGGGTCTGTGTCGAGGTTGAATCGAGACGTGGAAGTATGTGTCCTTCAGGTCTACCGCTGCAAACCAATCTTGATGCCGGATGCTCGCCAGAATGCGTTTTTGCTTCAGCATCTTGAACGGGAGTCTGTGTAAAGCTAGGTTCAGTACTTGCAGGTCCAAGATTGGCCGCAACCCACCACCTTTTTTCGGTACAATGAAGTAGGGGCTGTAAAACACCCTCTTCATCTCGGCTGGAGGGACAGGCTCTATCGCATCCTTCCGTATGAGGGTAGCGATCTCTGCGTGCAAGGTAGCAGCATTCTCGCCCTTCACCAAGGTGAAGTGGATCCCACTGAACCTGGGCGGACACCTGGTGAACTGAATCGCGTAGCTGAGTTGGACGGTCCGGATCAGCCATCGCGACGGATTGGAAAGCGCAAGCCATGCGTCCAAGCTCCGGGCGAGGGGGACCATGGGGACAATCTCGTCGAACGTACCAGCAGGTGGGGCTTCGCGGCGGGGCGGAGCCTGAGGTGCCACGCTATGTTGTGGCCGTGCTGAGTTCAGGGACATCGAAGCACTTACCTGGCTCCTTGTGACCACCCCCGGAACAGCCTGGGATGGAAGAGGAAGTGGCCTGTCCTCGTGACCCATGGAGACTGTCACATCAGGCCAGATTTGTGCCACAGCTGGGCACGCAGGGGCGGGGAGACCGCCGCTGGAGCACCAAATCTGCCAAAATGGAATAGTGGACGGTCGTGCACACCGAGTATGTGACCCAGGGAATGAGGAAACCGCTCTTTTGCTGAACTGTTGGGTACCGCAGCCACTAGGGCATGTGGCGAAATTAAATGAAAAGGCAACAAAAGATTCTCCTCTCGGCCCTCCACCGGGGGATGGAGTGGTCTGCTTACCAGCTCCAGACAGTGGGTTTCGTCGTCCCTGGGTCGCCTGTCTCAGGGGCGCTTCGAAGACTTTCGTGGGTTCTTGGCAGCCGGCCGTGAGACGGGTGGCGTCTGCTTCCTGCGATGGGCTCCATGCCAGGGCCGGGTCGAAAGGGCGGGCTGTGGCAGAACCAGTGCAGTCACTGCAAGGGGACGCCCTTGGCAACGAGCGGGATCTTGAGCCGCGCCAGGGCAGGATGTGCCGGATAGCCTCCATCTGCTGCTTCACCGTCGAGAACTGCTGGCCAAAGTCCTCGACGGTGTCGCCGAATAGGCCAACCTGGGAAATGGGGGCACCAACGAACCGTGCTTTGTCGGCCTCGACCAGGTTGAGCCAAAGGTGGCGCTCCTGGACCACCAAGGTGGACATCGCCCACCTGAGAGACTGCGCCATGACCTTCGTCGACCCGGAGAGTGAGGTCGGTCGCCGAGCGCAGCTCCTGCATCAAATCTGGTGCAGCTCCTGCAACTACCCTCGTGCAGTTCCTTTAGCGCCTTGGCTTGGTGGACTTGCAGGAGAGCCATGGCGTGCAGTGCGGAGCTGGCTTGTCCAGCGACACTGTAGGCTTTGGCCGTCAGGGACGACATAAACCTACAGGCCTTGGATGGGAGCTTTGGGCGCCCAAGCCAGGTGGCGGCGCTCTGCGGGCATAGGTGCACCGCGAGCGCCTTATCCACTGGGGGAATCGCCGAATAGCCCCTGGCCGCCCCACCATCGAGGGTAGTGAGGGCAGGGGAGCTGAAAGATCAGGACAGGGCTGTAAAAGGTGCCTCCTGCGACCTTGTCAGCTCCTCGTGCACTACCGGGAAGAAAGGAACTGGAGCGGGGCGTGGCTGTGAGCGGCGCAGCGAGCCCAGGAACCAATCAACAAGCCGCGAGGGTTCAGGGGAGAGCGGAGGGTTCCACTCTAGTCCAACACTCGCGGCTGCCCGGGAAAGCATGTCCGTTATTTCCGCGTCAGCCTGTGACTGGGTGACCGTACCCGAGGGGGGGAGCCCAGCTGAGGCTTCTGCGTCCGACTGGACAAGCTCGCTCTCCGATGCTGCGCTCGAGAGCTCATCAGCTTTGCGGGCTCCAAACAAGAGGTCGAACTCAACGTGAGTCAAGCCGATGGACTCATCCAGAAGCCCGATCGGGGCAGACGAGCGTGCTGGGGAATGGGAGGTCCGTGGGGGGATACCCGGCGGAGGTGGTCCCATTGGGGTCCCCAAATCACCCCCAGTGCTAGCAGCGCTGGCCTCATACCCGTAGGTAGAAGGACCGAGGCGGGGAGCTGCTGGAGTGGCTTGCTTTCTTACAAAAGCAAGCCGCGACCGCAACGTTGCCATGGTCATGTTCTCAAAATGAGTACATGATCCATCCACGAACGCTGTCTCCACGTGGGTCACGCCCAGACATGAAAGACAGCGATCGTGACCGTCAGAAGTTGAGAGATAACGACCGCAACCAGGAATAACACACAAACAGAAAGGCATGTTTAAAAAGACGTTTTGTGTGTGCCGCTCTTTTAGAGAAATATACTCGCCAATTTTCATTGGCCTTTTATCTAAGACCAGAGGTGTCTCGGGCTCCCAAGAGTGACCCCTAGTGTCACTGCATTGATACAACGTCGAGTGAGTGACAGATAAGGCACATGCTTTTACACAGCAGTTGCAAATGCATAAATAATGTTATGAGATCAATCTTTTAAAAGTAAAATTATGAATATAGAAATATTAAATGAATGAATACTCAACCTATGGAGACTAATTCTTTCAATAAGTCAACATGGCGTAGTGTGCTAAAGCACATAACTGGTAATCAGAAGGTTGCTGGTTCAATTCCCACAGCCATCACCATTGTGTCCTTAAGCAAGGCACTTAACTCCAGGTTGCTCCAGGGGGATTGTCGCTGTAATAAGTGCACTGCAAGTTGCTTTGGATAAAAGCATCTGCCAAATGCATAAATGTAAATATTGTGGAAGGCTTTGTTTGGAAAATGTTAATAAAGCATTTTATTATATTGTTTTGTTTTCTTTCCTAAGATGGAAATAAATGAATTTTGACTATGAATAGTAAATATGGTGTCAAATTTCAGCATTTTCAAAATCAATAAAGTAAAAAAAAAGTGTATATATGTATATGTGTGTGTATATACATATATACACTGGTGGCCAAAAGTTTGGAATAATGTACAGATTTTGCTCTTATGGAAAGAAATTGGTACTTTTATTCACAGGTGGCATTCAACGGATCACAATGTATAGTCAGGACATTAATAACATGAAAAATTACGATTACAATTTGAAAAAAAAGTTCAGAACTTCTTAAACTATTTCAAAGTGTTCTCATCAAAAATTCCTCCATGTGCAGCAATAACAGCTTTGCAGATCCTTGGCATTCTAGCTGTGAGTTTGTCCAGATACTCAGGTGACATCTCACCCCACGCTTCCTGTAGCACTTGCCATAGATGTGGCTGTCTTTTCGGGCACTTCTCATGCACCTTACAGTCTAGCAGATCCCACAAAAGCTCAGTGGGGTTAAGATCCATAGCACTCTTTTCCAATTATCTGTTGTCCAACGTCTGTGTTTCTTTGCCCACTCTAACCTTTTCTTTTTGTTTTTCTGTTTCATAAGTGGCTTTTTCTTTGCAACTCTTTCCATAAGGCCTGCACCCCTGAGTCTTCTCTTTACTGTTGTACATGAAACTGGTGTTGAGCGGGTAGAATTCAATGAAGCTGTCAGCATGTGAGGCGTCTATTTCTCAAACTAGAGTCTCTGATGTACTTATCCTCTTGTTTAGTTGTATTTGGGCCTTCCACATCTCTTTCTGTGCACACCTTTGTATGAAATCTTCAGTTTTTTGGCAATTTCAAGCATTGTATATCCTTCATTCCTCAAAACAATGATTGACTGACACGTTTCTAGAGAAAGCTGTTTCTTTTCTTGCCATTTTTGACCTAATATTGACCTTAAGACATGCCAGTCTATTGCATAGTGTGGCAACTCAAAAACAAACACAAAGACAATGTTGAGCTCCATTTAACGAACCATATAAATTTAAACTGTGTTTGATATAATGGCAAGTGATTTTCTAGTACCAAATGAGCAATTTAGCATGATTACTCAAGGATAAGTTGCTGGAGTTATGGCTGCTGGAAATGGGGCCTGTCTAGATTTGATCAAATATGACTTTTTTCAAATAGTGATTGTGTTTTTTACATCAGTAATGTCCTGACTATACTTTGTGGTCAGTTGAATGCCACTTTGGTGAATAAAAGTACCAATTTCTTTCCATAAGAGCAAAATCTGTACATTATTCCAAACTTTTGGCTGCCAGTGTATATCATACTTTTTGCACTCTGTTCTCTGTCTTGGATAGTATTTTTCTGATGCAGTTGAAACTTTGTAATGCAGCACTTTTCATAATACTGTCTCCTTAAGATAAATCGCTTATGTTGTATTCTTCCTCTTTTGTAAGTCGCTTTGGATAAAAGTGTTTGCCAAATAAATAAGTGTAAATAAAATGTAAATGTAAATCTAGGAGTTTTTAAATTGTGATTTCCAGGCCTAGAAATGTCATGGAACTCAGTAAAATCTTGAAGTCTTGGAAAAGTTATGTACATTTCTATAGTGACTATATATATTTTTTCTAGTTATACTGAGCTCTATAATGTTACATTAGCTAGAAATTGTTCTTTGTGAGTGCAATCTCTATAAAATTATTTTTAAAATTCACATATATATGCGCCCTCGCAGGGGTACTGGAAACTATCGAAGCAACTTCAGGCGGATTAACTGTATAAATACATGTAAACATCCAAGTTAAGTGTAAATCACTGCCATTCGCGTGATCGACAACTGGAGCGCGAACAGACAGCATTTCTGAGCATGCACAGAGAGGTGCGCGGGCCGCGCGTGTGTGAGATGTGCGGGCGCGAGGCAATCGTATGGCGAAGAGAGTGGCTGTGTCCGCAATCGTTCACTCATTCACTATTTACTATATAGTGAATGACAGTTAGTGCACTATATCTCAGCAATAAGTGAACGAAATGAGTGAATTCGGACGCTGACGTATACACCAAGTGTCGGAGCTCTGGGGCTGTCGCAGAAACAACATCTCATATGCACTTTTAAAATACTTGGGCCTTACTTGTTATTCTTATTAAATTATATATTAATACAATGAATCTTCATTCTGTTTGTCATTTTTAATATATACTGTGTGTTAATATAAAGAGTAAACAAATTTTATCAAATAAAGAGTACATTTTAAAATGTATCTGTATGTTTTGTCTCTCTATATGTTATTATGTTATTTTAATCAAGTAATGATTTGTCAAAAAGTAATTTACTACATTCAGCATGAAATAAAATATTGCAGGATTGAAGGAAGCAGTAAACTCCCAGCTCGTGTGTCTTCCCCAGGGTGGATTGTGGACAATTAACCATTGTCGAGTGTACATCAAATGCACACTCAAAATTAGAGTGCATTGTCGGTAATAATGAGTGAACAAAAGTAGGGAATGAGTGGCTCACTCAGAATTCAGACACTCATACAAAATGGCAGACACCCGAAATAGTGCACTATATAGTGGATGGGGGCGGTTTCAGACACAGTGTGTGTTCCACGACTGGGGTTGGTGCCCTACGCAGGCTGCATACTCTGCATTTAGAGAGTGGTGGTACTGCTGTACAGAACTAATGATCTAAATACTTACAACACTGAAAAATGTAACTACACTGAAATAAGAATTCACACAGGACTTTAAAAGCTATGAAATAGCAAAAGAAAGCATTAATAAAGCATGACCTTGCTTTGGTTTATATTTCAGCATTATATATAATGTCCTTGTGGAACATTTTCAAGTTTTTACTGTAATAATTACTAGAAATGTTTCCAAACCTGTCTTATTGACAAATTCATCCAGATCTGACAAGAGCCCTTAAAGGGATAGGTCACCCTAAAATTAAAATTCTCATTATTTACTCACACTATGAAAAATGCGTATGACTTTCTTTCATCTGCTGAACTCCAATGAAGACTGTAAATTAGAATGCCCCCGAAGTTGTTGACCATGCTGCCCCCCACAAGATGTCGCCCATGCTTAAATCCGCCAGTGTCTGGGATGGCATGAGGGTGAGTAAATGATGAGAGAATTTTCATTTTTGGGTAAACTATCTCTTTAAAGTGATAGCTCAGCCAAAATTTTATATTCTGTCATAATTTCCTTACCCTCATGTTGTTCCAAACCAGTGTGACACTTTGTATTATGTGGAACACAAAATATGTTAGACAGAATATTAGGGACTGACAGTCTCAGTCACCATTCACTTTCAAAATATGAAAAAAAAAAACACTCACTGAAAGTAAATAGTGAATCAAATATTCTGTCTAATATCTCCTTATTGTGTTGCATGGAAGAAAGTCATACGGGTTTGGAACAACATGATGGTGAATGATGACAGAATTTCCATTAATAATAATAATAATTCTGTAGTACATGTTCAATGTGTATTATGTAATGGAATATATGGGAGTAAACGTCTATTATGTCATTTGTGAAAGTAACAAGTTACTCACTACTTGTGTACCCTTTTAATTGGATACTTTCTTACTCTTACTCAAGTAATTATTTATTTTAGTACTTTTACTTCTACTTGAGTAAAAAAACATTTAAGTAATTGTACTTTCACTTGAGTACAGTTTTTGCCTACTCTACCCACCTCTGGAAGTAGGCTAACTCATGCGTGAAAGACCCGGAAGAGCAACCTTTCCAACTCCATCCATGAAGCAGACTCCCTCTCTGTCTTCAAAAAACAGCTAAAGACACAACTTTTTCCGTGAGCACTTGACCATACACTCAAATTAATTAAAAAAAATTCTTGTTGCACTCTAACCTCTGTCTTTGCTAGTACTTTTCTAATGCAACTGAAATTTTGCGATGCAGCACTTTTCATGTGTACTGTGGATCTTTACCGCTGATAGGAAAATAGAGGATATCTGTTCCCTATCTGTCACTCACTCAACGTTGTGTCGATGTAGTGACACTAGGGGTCACTCTTGGGAGCCCCAAACACCTCTGATTTTGAAAAAAGGCCAATGGGAATTGGCGAGTGGAATTTGCATGCCACTCCCCCAGACATACGGGTATAAAAGGAGCTGACTCGCAACCACTCATTCAGATTTTCTCTTCGGAGCTGAGTGGTTGTGTTCAGCGAGCTGAATTACTCTGCCGATCCATTCACCTCGAAAAGCTGTTGGATTTACGGTGCATTACAGCGGCTTCTCCCCCTCTTGCACTGGTGAAGTGCAGAGAACGCCCCTGGGTGTTTCAGCAGCTAAAAGAGTATATTCTTCTTACTGAAAGAGTATATTTTCCCTTCTAAAAGAGTGGCATTAATGGAGACCGTCTTTTTAAAGATGCCTCTACATTTGCGTATATTTCCTGATTGCGGTTGTTACCTCTCCGCTTCCGATTGGCCACGATCGCTGTCTTACGTGCTGGGGCGCTGCCCACGCGGAGACAGCGTTCGTGGACGGGTCATGTTCTCACTGCGAGAGCGTGACCATGGCAACGTTGCGGGGAGTCGCTGGGGAAAGACCACCCCAGCGGCTCCCCGCCTCGGTCTTTCTACCTACAGGTTTGAGGCCACGTCGGTTAGCACTGGGTGCGATTTGGGGACCCCAATGTGAGCCACTCCACTGGGTAACTCCCCACGGACCTCTCATTCCCCAGTATGCTCGTTTGCCCCGCTGGGATGAGACCACCGGCTCATCTCAGGGTGAGTTCGCGATCTCGTTTCGGCACTCACGAAGTGGATGAGCTCTCAATTGCAGCATCGGATTCTCGATTGAACGATTGGACGTTCAGAAAAGGAGCGGTTTCCTCATTTCCTGGGTCACATATCCAGTGCTCACAGCCGTCGTTATCATGACCACTGGCCACCGTTCCTTTATGGCAGGTATGGCGCTCCAGGGGCGGCCCCCCCACGACTACATTGGCACATCAACTGCCTCGAGTTGTTTTCAGTACTGCTCGCCCTGCGGAGGCTCCAGCCATTAATCCAGGGCAAACATGTGTTGGTGTGGACGGACAACACGGCGATGGTAGCGTACATCAACCGCCAAGGCGGCCTACGCTCCCGTTGCATGTCACAACCCACCCGCCGTCTCCTCCTCTGGAGTCAGCTTCAAGTCGCTGCAAGCCACTCACATCCAGGGGCGACCTCAACACCGCAGTGGACACGCTGACATGACAGGTTATGCTCAGGAGAGAGTGGAGACTCCACCCCCAGGTGGTCCAGCTGATTTGGAGTCGATCCGGTCAAGCGCAGGTAGACCTGTTTGCTTCCCGGGAATCCTCCTACTGGCCGCTATGGTACGCCCTGACCGAGGCTCTCCTCGGTATAGATGCGCTGGCACACAGCTGGCCCCCGGGACTACGCAAATATGCATTTCCCCCAGTGAGCCTACTTGCACAGACCCTGTGCAAGGTCAGGGAGGATGAGGAGCAGGTCATCCTAGTAGCACCCTACTGGTCCACCCAGACGTGGTTCTCGGACCTCACACTCCTCGCGACAGCCAACCCCCCCCCCCCCCCGGCGAATTCCGCTGAGGAAGGACCTTCTTTCTCAGGGATGGGGCACCATCTGGCACCCATGACCAGATCTCTGGAATCTCCACATCTGGCCCTTGGACAGGACATGGAAGACCCTAGCACTCACGCTAGGGGCTCTACGAGGTGTCTGTATGCCTTAAAGTGACGTCTGTTCGCTAAGTGGTGTTCTTCCTGACGCGAAGACCCCCAGAGATGCACAGTCGGATCGGTGCTTTCCTTGCTGCAGGAGAGACTGGAGGGATGGCTGTCCCCCTCCACCTTGAAGGTGTATGTAGCTGCCATTTCGGCACATCACGATGCGGTAGATGGTAAGTATTTGTGGAAGCATGACTTGATCATCAGGTTCCTGAGAGGCGCTAGGAGGTTGAATCCCCCCAGACTGCACCTCATCCCCTTGTGGGACCTCTTGGTAGTCCTTCGGGGTCTACAGGGAGCTCCCTTTGAGCCCCTGGAGTCAGTTGAGATAAAGGCACTCTCTTTGAAGACTGCCCTCCTGACTGCGCTCACTTCCATCAAGAGGGTAGAGGAACTGCAGGCATTCTCTGTCAGTGAAACGTGCCTGGAGTTCGGTCCGGGCTACTCTCATGTGATCCTGAGACCCCGACCGGGCTCTGTGCACAAGGTTCCCACAACCCCATTTAGGGATCAGGTGGTGAACCTGCAAGCGCTGCCCCAGGAGGAGGCAGACCCAGCCTTGGTGTTGCTGTGTCCGGTGCGTTCTTTACGCATCTATTTGGATATCACGCAGAGCTTTAGAAGCTCCGAGCAGCTCTTTGTCTGCTTTGGCGATCAGCGGAAAGGGAGCGCTGTCTCCAAACAGAAGATCGCCCACTGGGTCACTGATGCCATCATGATGGCATATCACACTCAGGACATGCCATCCCCCATGGGGTTACAAGCCCACTCTACTAGGAGTGTGGCGGCCTCCTGGGCCCTGACCAATGGCGCCTCTTTAGCAGACATCTGCAGAGCAGCGGGCTGGGCAACACCCAACACCTTTGCAAGGTTCTACAATCTCCAGGTTGAGCCGGTCTCGTCCCGTGTATTTTCAGGTATGAGCAGGTAAGTTCCAGGACAGCTGGCCGGGTGTACCACTTGCGCATTGTGCCTTTCCCCTCCCCTGAGGTGAAGACGTGTGCTTTGACTCCCAGTTGTGTTCACAAAGTGATCCGTGGATGACTTTCCTCCTTAGCCTTGTGGCAGACGAGTTTGCGGAGAAACTCGCTGCTGGCGCAGTACATGTGCTAACTAAGCCCTGTACTGGGGTAGGTGCTCCACATGCGCTGGTTCCCCATAGGTGACCCCATGTGATATATCTTCCACTAAATCGTTTCCCTGTTGGTAAACTGCATCTTCCTTGGGCAGAGATTCCTCTGCCCCGGTCACCTTGTTTGTAGAGCTCCTCTCCCCTCGGGTAGGACCTACCGTGGGACTTCTCCACATGACATACTTCCAACAAGACTCGGTAAGACCATGTGATGTATTTCCACTCAAAATACCCCCCCTCTGGGTGGGGTGTGGTCTCCGTGGTGTCTTCCACTTGGGAGTGACACCCCCCGACATAGACACTTATGGCCCCCTCTTTTCACTCTTTTTGGGGAGAAAAGAGAGGAAAAGAGGCCACGGCTGGGCTAGCCTGTCCCTATTTTTTGGGCAGTCGACTTGTCCCCGAAGGGACCATTTGACGCTCATAAGAGCGTTGGGGGAGGTTACGTGATGGCCTGGTGCGCTGGCTACGAGGCACACAGCGGTCTGCCCGTCTCACACCACCAGTCCATGTAACACAGTTCAGCTTATTGTGGCATTTCGTATAGGGACCCCTAGTGTCACTACATCGACACAACGTCGAGTGAGTGACAGATAGGGAATGTCCTGGTTACTTTCGTAACAGTCACAAAAATACTTTGTGTCCCTCTTGCCACAATACTGAACTACCCGCTGAAATGGCTGGGACCTTGTCTCGGCTCCTCAACACAAAACCTGAATGAGTGGTTGCGAGCCAGCTCCTTTTATACCTGTATATCATAGGGAGTGGCATACAAATTCCACTCGCCAACTCCCATTGGCCTTTTTTCAAAATCGGAGGTGTTTTGGGCTCCCAAGAGTAACCCCTAGTGTCACTACATCGACACAATGTCTCATTCCCTCCATCAGGGAACGGAGGTTACGAAAGTAACCAGGATGTTTTGTCCAACATTATTGCAATGATAGATTTTTAAAAGGATAAAAAAGTTAAGCAGTCCACTTGGGTGGAATTCTCAGAGGGCAGAGCTGCAAGGCTGGACAGATTTTATACCTCATATAGCACAAGAAATAAAGTGTGTAATACTGCTATAACTCCTGATTCTCTCTTGGATCATAAGAAGATCACCGTTGATTATGCATTATCTATGCAGTGTAATAAAATCTCCTTTTGACATTTTAATGTAAAATTCCTACAGAACAAAATAAGCTATCACAGTGAGAAGGCTCAGGTATGGGTGTTTTGTCTGCAGTATTCATCTCATTAATACAAGAAGTATCGAAGTGAATATAAATAATCATGGGAATTACATTTTTTTAGTCAAGGGCAAAAAAGCTGTTAGGGAGTGGGCTTGATTCTCAGACTGCTCGCTCTAGTTGAAAAGAAGCATCTGCCAGGCTCTGCATTTCAAGGTATTGTGAAACAGGTTGTAGTTAGGGCATGCTTCACCCACGTCAGAGACATTGATATTCTAACTACATTTTTCTTTAATTTAGAATGTGAGACTAGTCAGGAGAAGCAGATGCTGTGCCTGAAGAATAATGAAGGTGTTGTCATCTTCATCTGCTGTGCACTAGTTTGCTGTTGAATATTATTCTGACCTGTATACTATTGATGAATCAGACTCACAGTGCAGAGCAAACTTCTGGCTAGCATAATGATTTAGATGTTTCAGTTATATACTAAAAAGTGACTATACATGAATTGTGCCAGGCCTAGAACAGTTTATAAGTGTCATGAGCTTAGAAGTGTTAGTACAATTTTGAAAATCTTGTAATGTTTAGGATAGGTCTAGCCTTTCTCATTTTCTGAGAAAGAAATGCTGTGCTGTGTGTGTTGTTGACTCATTGGAGACCTGTAGCTTTGGCCAGAAACATACTCCACACAAGTACACAACACAGGCACGAATACTTGATCAAAGGATCTTGTTTTGGGTCTTACTGTATTGTATTTGGTCTTACTACTTTTACAGGGTCTTGGTAATAAGTAAATGTGTGTACTAATCAATAGAAGACAATCTTACTGTATAATGGATCTATCAGGGACCATTTCTTCCATATTGTAGATGATGCCATATTGAATGATCTTGACCAGGAAACATCCTCAAGGAAGCCATATCCCTCATAATACCATGAGAATATGTTTGCCAGTGTGGGCTATACTTAACTTTTTGATGCACTTACGGGAACTTATGGGTTTTATCTCGTGGGTCAGACCTCACTAAAGTGCCTCTTTTTATGAATATTAAGGTAGGCTGTCTCCACAGATTATGACAGCCAGGCTCAATAAAACATTTTTATGCACAGCATAGAGACAGATGAATGAGACTTTGTCTGTTTTAACACCAACATTTAGGAAGACAGGGGTATCAAAGCAAGGAGGTTGCTAACTGACATTTTTCCCAGAGCTAGAAGAGGAGCTGTGACTGCATGTTAACATGCATTCTCTTTGAGAGAGTAACAAGATTCCAAGTGTCAGGAATTGGCAGGTAGGCCTGTAAACCCTTTCTTAAAAGATTCTCTATTGAGAAAGGGACGATGATCTCCAGAGAGAGATTGTACAGGGGGGAAAAGTTATGTACTGACACATGGACACCTAGGAGCAATTATGTTTAAAAAAGTTATGTGACTGTGGCG
Source organism: Myxocyprinus asiaticus (assembly GCF_019703515.2). Classification (NCBI taxonomy): domain Eukaryota; kingdom Metazoa; phylum Chordata; class Actinopteri; order Cypriniformes; family Catostomidae; genus Myxocyprinus; species Myxocyprinus asiaticus. The sequence goes on along the minus strand of NC_059346.1, from coordinate 16,446,738 downwards.
ACATTTTTGCTATGTCCACTGTGTGAAACTAACAGCGAGTTAAATTTTCTCCCAAAGATAAGGATTTTTAAGGTTCATGTTCTATTGAGTTTTAAATCAACAAAAACTTCTCACTACCCTTAACCACAAACCTAAACCTAACCGATAGTGTCATAAAAAGCAAAAACAAATAAACCTTTGATCAACCTTGTAAATGTAGTTGGTCATGAAATGCAGATGTTAAAATGTATCACCTTACAAGTTACGCACTATAGTGAAAGTATTCTGATGTCATAGCAGCATTATGTGAGGAACAGGATTAAAATTGTTTGTGAACTGATAATTGGAATTGTATTCCTTTGTGTGACAAGGAATACAAGTCATTGTTGTAGCACCTCTAGTGTCCATTTCACCAAGAAAATTCTGCAATATGTACAGTACAACAAGCCACTTAAAAATAATTTTGCAAAAATTAAGGTATAGTTAATTATATAAGACCAGATTGCATAGTAGAGTGCAAGCAGTTCCATCTTAGAATGTGGCAGACCAAACCCCATGCGTCAGTTGTTAAATGCGTTGTGTGAATTGGGGTTGGGAGATGTTTTTACATGAGTGTGATTTTATTTATGGACCCAAACACAAGTTCGTTAGAAATAAAACAGATGTGTTTCTTAAAACTTTCTGTATGGGCAAGCAAAGTTGGATGTAAGGCTTCAGAGAAAAGCAAAGATCAATTGGAGCAGGTCTTCTGAGACCACTATGTCTCTGAGGAACTGATATCTTCTTGCCAGACAAATGGGTTTGAATATTGTTTGAATATATGAGCAGTGTGTATCTCTGTATTTCATTTCTTTTCATACAGAATATTAGAGTTCGGTCCAGAGGTGTGCAGATAAGGAAGCATCTGGTGCAGAATTATGTATCTTAATGTGCTTTATTGGCAGAAGATGAACATAACATTTTCACATCAGTGCCCTTTAGAATGAATATAACACAAGAGAAAAAAAAAACAGAAATAATAAGTTCTCATGTGCATGTGGGTCTAAGAATGGAAACATGCCCTTATTCTATATCACAATAATGAACACCCATGTTTACATTATAGAGACCTCAGACGCAGGATTAAGTACAAGTTACCAGCAGGGGGTTAATGCATTTTGCCCTTTTCAATAGTGGCTCTATTTTGTACAGTAGCATCTCAGAGACTGGCTTGAAATTTTTAAAGGAATAGTTCAGCCCAAAATGAAAATTCTGTCATCATTTACTAATCCTCATGCCATTCCATACCTGTACAACTTTCATTCTTCCATAGAACACAAAAGGTTAATAGAAGAATATCCTGGCCACACTTTTCCATATAAAGAAAGTGAATGAGTACTGGGTAAGTCAAGTTTCAAAATGACAAAAATAAATAAATAATAATATTTAAAAAAAAAAAAAACAAGCACCATAAAGGTATAATAAAAGTGGCCCAGCGTTTTCCAACTGGGGTGCCATCTGGTGAGATCAGGGGTGTTATGTAAAAATTCTTCAAACATTTAAAATTGGAATATCACAAATTTCTCAATTGTAATAAATGTAAGCGCAGCGTAGTTCTAGCGGTAAGACTAGCAGCTGTACATCATCGCACCATTAGCTAGGTAACTCCTAGCCAATCACATGTAAGCCAATGCTTTATAAGTCTGCTCACAATCTATCATATTGCGTTTCAGTGTGCTAACGCGGCAACCTCCACCACCCCACCACCACCAGCTGAGTCCCGTCCTGCACAGGGTAGGCTCCTCGCCCCTGCCTCCTATCTCCAGCAGGATATGACAGTTCCGAGTACAACTTCTTCGGACCGCCAGACGGGGCTTACGCCAAAGAGAGACATTACATTTCTGTTTTACATTCATCAAATAAATGTCATCTTAAATTTCACTCAAGTCTGCGAGTCTTCCTAATAGAACTAATATTATTATTATTATTATTATTATTACTGCTGCTGCATCCGTATCTCTCTCGTTCATGTGCGCAGCATTCGCAACTCATTGGGCCAAAGAAGCACATTGCTATACCGTGTCTATGCATGTGAGTGACGCAATAAACCATCACTCCTGTTTGTAATCAACAGAGCTGTCTACAACGCATGATATCAAAGTGATCTTTTTGCCTCGTCTCATCATTGTGCTCGCACATATTACAGCTGCTTTGATAACAAAGGCAAAGATACCAAACATGCTTTCTGTGTTATGTTTGCAGAACAGCTGTAGGGTGAAGAGAAATGCTTGAGACTACTTCATCATCCTGTTAAACATGATTCATCTCTCATCTCCATCTGACCTGTACAGGTATTTTCTCTGCCTTGTGAATTAGTCATTTTAATAATAACTAGGCCTGTTTAATGATTTACATAAATAAAAACCATATTATTAATAATATACATGCATAATATTTAAAATATTAACTTATAAATTTTTTCTTATACATATTATCTATCTTCAATAAACATCATAACTCATTCATCAACAAGCTCCCCTCTTTCAGGATATCATCTGTAAATTATCTGTGCATTTTGTCAACTTTAAACTGGAGAGCATTGACTTATTAAAGGGATAACACCACTTTTAAAGGAAAAGTTGACCCCAAAATTAGAACTCTGTCATCACTTACCTTCATGTTTTTGCAAACCCATATGACTTTCTTTCATCCATGGAATGTAAAAGGAGATATTAGGCAAACTGTTAGTCTTAGCCACCATTCACTTTCATTGTATGGAAAAAGATGAATGAAAGTGAATGTTGACTGGGACTAACATTCAGCCTAACATCTACTTTTGTGTTCCACAGAAGATAGAAATTCCTATGGGCTTGGAACAACATATGGTCAAGTAATCATGACAGAATTTTTTATGTTTGGGTGAACTATTCTTTTAACTACATGTAAAAGTATTTGTTTAAGGTATTTGCCAAGAACAACAATATAAATGTAAGTCAGCACGATTGCATGTCTTGCTGGAAAACTAATTACTGAATAGAAGGATCATGATGTAGGTTGTACACTAAAAATCATTCCATCTGAATAAAACTAGAGCTTAGAATTGAGGTTAAAAAAATCTTTTTACATTTTTTTTTATTTGTATTTATTATTATTATTATTATTATTATTTTATAATATTGTTAAATATTTTTGGCTGATTAAAGACCAGACGCATTGCAGCATTCTGGACCATCTGCAGTGGCTTAATCATGCTAGCGGGGAGACCGGCCAACAGAGCATTGCAGTAGTCCAGTCTTGAAATGACCAGAGTTGGACCAGGAGCTGTGCAGCATGTTCAGACAGTAAAGGTCTGATTTTCCTGATGGTATAGGTTAGGGTAGGGTAAGGTGTTACAGTTCATGGTTATGGTTTAGAAACGGTGTTTGGGTTAGGAGTTAAAGTTCCAAAAACACAATTAAAATGAACACTGATCAAAAGCTACATTGGGAACTACAAGGACACGAGGGAAGAATCTCTCATTGGTGTATAACTCATAATATTTCATATAAATTAACTTGGTACAAATTCGCCACCTTGTACTATTGTGATGAATTCTCATAAGATCGGGAGACTGGTTTTGTGAACTGGATCAACTGATTCAACTCAAAAGAATGATTGGTTCACAACTTACACATTGCTACTGTACTTCAGTAGCCCTTTTCACACATACAGCCTTTTCCAGAAAATGTACTGCATTTTACAGGTTAGAACTCGTATGCAAACACAACCTTTCTCAAAATACTGGTAAATTTTGCTCTGGCAATTTCCTTTAATGAGAAGTTGTATCATAAATTTCCATACTGATGGTATGTGTCAACAGAACATGTGGTACATTTACCAATAAAGGCAACCCAACAATTTTCCTGTATTTTACCTGTTTGCATATGTGAAAGGGGCTTATAATAACTTAAATTCCAGATAGCAACTTTTAATTTTAGTCTGTTCTTCATACAAAGCTAATCATATGGTTTGGGAAAGACACATGGGTGAGTGAATAATGACAGAATTGTAATTTTGAACACAAACCCTTTGAACACAAACCCAAGAAATGACACATCAAAAGTAAAATGCTTGCACTTCATTACCAGCATTTAAATAGCAGTTTAAATACTGTAAGCGCTCAAATTCCTTGTTTTTCTGTGGCATTGTTCTGGGGTTAACTATCTACAGCCTTGGTTTAAAACCGCCTTTTTAAACAGCCAGTTTTGATTATACAAAAATGAAAATGCTAATTGTGTTAGCAACAGCATCAGTGAGATCTCTGATCTTTTGATCAGCATAGAAAGAAAAGACTAGCTAAGGGAGAAACAGACTGTTCCTATGATTTAAAACCCTTAGCATTTCCATTTTTACACAAGAAGAAATTAGTTGTGAGGAGCGGGGTTGTTTGACTGCAGGTGATAAAAATGATCCTTGCCACACTGTACAGGAAGAAATTGCTTTAATGGGTTGGCAAACACCACTGTTAATGAGATCCTACATGACAGAACCAACATTATAGTCAAGATGAAGGCCACAACAGGGCTAAAGGCAGGCAGAACACCATCTTCTCTGAAAAGACTTCGTCCAGACACACACAGTCAGAAACTGACCAACTGGTTGTGATAAGAGAGCTAATTATGTATTAGGGACCTTAATGGCCACTTGGTCCATTCATCTCTGTCTGTCTGTCTCTCAGTTCTCCCCTCTATCTTTCCCACCTTACCTCATATACTGCAATATTTTTAGATCATGGCACTTCATATAGCTATTATTAACATATCAGCTATACTTTTTTCTCAAGAATGTAAGAGATAGTGTTTAAACCCTTCTTCCAGGATGCTGTCCGAGTAATTTCTATCAGCAGTTATGATTAGAAATGATCAGGGATCATCAGAGTGCTGTTTACGGTCGGGTAGATTAGTTTGTGGTTTCTCGTTCTCACCTCATAATGAAGGTAATTATTACTACTTCATGGATATCGGATTTAGTTATAGTTGTCTTTGCACATTAAACTGGCATAGGAGAAAGTATTTCATTGAAAAAAATACAAACTTCACCTTTCAGTTACAAATCATGTAAAACATGCACATCAGAAAACACAACATCCCAAAAATATAACAATGACAAAACACAAGGTCATCACACTGTCTCTCCTGAGAAAACTTTTTGTTCTCACCAAAAGTGTGACATTTTGAGCTGAATGCTTTTGATCAGATATTAGATTGGTTGTGCCATCAGACATGTCTGATGAAGAGCTTGAAATGTCACTTTTTGGTGAGAACACAAAGTTTTCTCGGGGGAAACAGTTTGCTGACTTTGTTGCGTTATGATACTTCATGTTTAAACATACTCTACATACATATCAGGCACGATTAACTTTAAGAATGTAATGGCACACACACACACACAACCACACACACATATATATTTAATCTTGTTCAAACACGAGTCGCCACCCTCTGTGGGTGAATTTCGGAGTAATAACGTACAATCATTGTTAGGTGTAATTGTTTTACAAAGTAATGAGCTACTGTAATCTAATTTACATTTTATTATTTATTTATTTTTTTGTCAAAAAGTAGTTTAACACGTTGCATTTTAAATTCTTTTCAGACTGCAGGTTACAGACTTTTAATTAATTAAATTATCCTTAAGTACTTTGGCTTACACATACAGTATTTCTAAATATTTTTTTTAATGTAGAATGCATTTAAAACATGAATTATGAGTTACTAACAAGTCATTGTATGGGAGAAACGTGTTGTGCTGAGTGTAGGCCTATCAACAAGAAGAAAATATAGACATTTTGAATTTGTTAATGGTGCAGTATATAAGATTCAGAAACCCTTGTTATTAATGACACCTGTGGCCGTTAAGTGAACTGCAGCCAGCTACCTGTTGCTCGTGCTCGCGCACACACTCCTTAGGGATGCGAGCATCGACCAAAACAATGACATAACGTACAAAGAGGCTGAACGTGATTCACTGACATCATGCTGACAGATGAGGTAACATAATTAAAATGACACAGTTATGATTGTTTTACTACAAACTTTGAGACTGCATATTATATTTGACTCTCCAGTGCTGGAACAGGGCTAAAACAAAGTGTGGATATAGGTCCGTGTATGCAAGACTGTAGTTTGAAGTAATCACTTTTCTTTGCATCATACATTGACTGCATTTATATGATAGCCTATATCAGCGTTAGCTAGCTAGCCAGCTTTATCAATAGCTGTTAGCTAAATTTGGTGGATGATGACAGTAGCTGTTTATAAAATAGACTGTACATTATAAATATGTTGACACAATTCAGTATTGATGTGATTCCATCACAACTGTCATTTTGATATATTGATGCACTATTGTTTTATAATAATAGAATATATATATTTTTTGTATAACCAAGTTACATTACACTAATGAATGGAGATTTTTGCATTATCTTGAACATTGTCTAGCATTCATTTCATGTATTATTGTAGTTTACCTTGCTGAATAATTACAGATTAACATTGACATTAACCTGACTTTTAGTATAAAGATCATTGAAAATATTTGAAAGTTACGAAGCAAGGTAGCTTGCAATTCGTCAGCGATAGCAGGCAAGATCAAGTTAGCTAAAACAACACGTCTGTTGACGCTGTTGAATAGCGGAAGAGAAGCTACTGTCTGAGGCAAGGCTCTCGGTAGCGCGCATAAACGTCACATCCTTTGGATTTTCCCAGCAAAAGTGACCTGCTCCCTTCACATGAAAAATCAGTCTACAGGCTTTAATGGGCAAACGAGGAAGTCCAGGAAGGGCTAATTTTTTAAGTTGCGTTACAAGCCGTTCACACATTGGCAAAAAAAGGCGAATATTACATGAAAAATGTTACATATTGTACCTTTAAGTGGAAAAAAAACCTTTTCTGTGAAAAGTAAAAGTAATAAGTAATGTGACTACTTTTTAGGGATGTCATAATATGTATGTATATATATATATATATATATATATATACACTATATTGCCAAAAGTATTCGCTCATCTGCCTTTAGACGCATATGAACTTAAGTGACATCCCATTCTTAATCCATAGGGTTTAATATGACGTCGGCCCACCCTTTGCAGCTATAACAGCTTCAACTCTTCTGGGAAGGCTTTCCACAAGGTTTAGGAGTGTGTTTATGGGAATTTTTGACCATTCTTCCAGAAGCGCATTTGTGAGGTCAGACACTGATGTTGGACGAGAAGGCCTGGCTCGCAGTCTTCACTCTAATTCATCCCAATGGTGCTCTATCGGGTTGAGGTCAGGACTCTGTGCAGGCCAGTCAAGTTCTTCCACACCAAACTCGCTCATCCATGTCTTTATGGACCTTTGTGCACTGGTGCGCAGTCATGTTGGAACAGGAAGGGGCCATCCCCAAACTGTTCCCACAAACTTGGGAGCATGGAATTGTCCAAAATCTCTTGTTATGCTGAAGCATTCAGAGTTCCTTTCACTGGAACTAAGGGGCCAAGCCCAGCTCCTGAAAAACAACCCCACACCATAATCCCCCCTCCACCAAACTTCACAGTTGGCACAATGCAGTCAGACAAGTACCGTTCTCCTGGCAACCGCCAAACCCAGACTCGTCCATCAGATTGCCAGATGGAGAAGCGTGATTCGTCACTCCAGAGAATGCGTCTCCACTGCTCTAGAGTCCAGTGGCGGTGTGCTTTACACCACTGCATCCAACACTTTGCATTGCACTTGGTGATGTATGGCTTGGATGCAGCTGCTCGGCCATGGAAACCCATTCCATGAAGCTCTCTACGCACTGTTCTTGAGCTAATCTGAAGGCCACATGAACTTTGGAGGTCTGTAACGATTGACTCTGCAGAAAGTTGGCGACCTCTGCGCACTATGCGCCTCAGCATCTGCTGACCCCTCTCTGTCATTTTATGTGGCCTACCACTTCGTGGCTGAGTTGCTGTCATTCCCAATCGCTTCCACTTTGTTATAATACCACTGACAGTTGACTGTGGAATATTTAGTAGCGAGGAAATTTCACGACTGGACTTGTTGCACAGGTGGCATCCTATCACAGTACCACGCTGGAATTCACTGAGCTCCTGAGAGCGGCCCATTCTTTCACAAATGTTTGTAGAAGCAGTCTGCATGCTTAGGTGCTTCATTTTATACACCTGTGGCCATGGAAGTGATTGGAACACCTGAATTAAATTATTTGGATGGGTGAGCGAATACTTTTGGCAATATAGTGTATATATGCACACTGGTGGCCAAAATTTGGAATAATGTACAGATTTTGCTGTTTCGGAAGGAAATTGGTACTTTAATTCACCAAAGTGGCATTAAACTGATCAAAAAGTATAGTCAGGACACAGCACCATCACTATTTGAAAAAAGTCATTTTTTATCAAATCTAGACAGGCCCTATTTCTAGCAGCCATCACTCCAACACCTTATCCTTGAGTAATCATGCTAAATTGATAATTTGGTACTAGAAAATCACTTGCTATTATATCAAACACTGCTGAAAGCAATTTGGTTCATTAAATGAAGCTTAACATTGTCTTTGTGTTTGTTTTTGAGTTGCCACACTATGCAATAGACTGGCATGTCTTAAGGTCAATATTAGGTCAAAAATGGCAAAAAAGAAACAGCTTTCTCTTGTAACTTGTCAGTCAATCATTGTTTTGATTGCTTGAAATTGCCAAAAAAGCTGAAGATTTCATACAAAGGAGTACACTACAATCTTCAAATACAAAGGGCAACTGGATCTAACAAGGACAGAAAGAGATGTGGAAGGCCAGATGTACAACTAAACAAGAGGATAAGTACATCAGAGTCTCTAGTTTGAGAAATAGACACCTCAAATGTCCTCAGCTGATAGATTCATTGAACTCTACCCACTCAACACCAGTTTCATGTACAACAGTAAAGAGAAGACTCAATGGTGCAGGCCTTATGGGAAGTATTGCAAAGAAAAAGCCACATTTGAAACAGAAAAACAAAAAGAAAAGGTTAGAGTGGGCAAAAAAAAAAAATAAAAAATAAAAATCACAGACACTGGACGACAAATAATTGGAAAAGAGTGTTATGGATCTTAACCCCATTGAGCTTTTGTGGGACCAGTTAGACAGTAAGGTGCATGAGATGTGCCTGAAAAGACAGCCACATCTATGGCAAGTGCTACAGGAAGTGTGGGGTGAAATGTCACCTGAATATCTGGACAAACTGATAGCTAGAATGCCAAAGATCTGCAAAGCTGTCGTTGTCATTAGGACTCAAGATGGCGCCAAGTATGGCTGCTGCATTGCGAGCTCCGACACAACATGGTAGTGCTTTGTTTTTGTTTAAAATTCTTATGTTTTTTGTCTTGGATGGTGTCTGCCTTATTGTCTATGACAGACAAACACTTTTGGACATTGGTTCAGCAATCACACACCGTAAACTGGACTTCAAATTCCTCAATGCCGACCCGCTGTTTACAAACACGGCAGCAGAGCCCTTTGTCTGGGCTGCCCCGCCACGGAAACGCAGGAGGAAAAGGGGAAACAGAGCCGGCGTTCTCGTCAGACTAAGACGCCGCGCGAATCGAACCCCGCTACCCAGTATTCTACTGGCAAATGTTCAGTCTCTGGATAACAAGCTCTGCGAGCTGAAAGCGCAGATCTCTTTCCAACGAGAGACGAGGGACTGCTGCATTATCTGCCTTACAGAAACTTGGATGTCTGCGGAGATTCCAGATTCAGCTATCGAACCCACGGGGTTCTCCGTGCACCGAGCGGACAGAGCGAAAGACCTCTCAGGTAAAAGCAGAGGTGGTGGTGTATGTTTTATGATCAACAAATCCTGGTGTGACCAGAGGAACGTACATTCTATCAAGTCTTTCTGCTCTCCTGATCTGGAATTTCTCATGCTTCTGTGTCGACCATTCTGGCTACCAAGGGAATTCACAGCGGCCATTATCACTGCTGTGTACATCCCCTCACAAGCCGACACAGACCGGGCACTCAAAGGACTGTACGGGATTATAAGCAAGCAGGAAACCATGCACCCTGAGGCTGCGTTCATTGTGACACGGGGACTTTAACAAAGCAAGTTTCAAATCAGTCGCACCAAAATACCACCAACACATTAGTTTTAACACACGAGAGGACCGGGTTTTGGACCATTGCTACTCTCCCTTCCGGGATGGCTACAAATCCCTCCCCCGCCCACCACTTGGCAAATTGGACCACTCCTCCATTCTGTTTCTGCCCTCTTACAGGCAGAAACTGAGACAGGAAGCACCCACCCTCAGAACGTTCCAGTGCTGGTCGGTCCAATCAGACTCTACGCTACAAGACTGTTTTGATCACACAGACTGGGAGATGTTCCGGTCTGCCTCTGATGATGACATTGAGCTTTACTCTGATAGCGTAACGTGTTTCATCAGAAAGTGCGTAGAGGATATCGTTCCGACCAAAACAATACGGATCTATCCGAACCAGAAGCCATGGATTAATAGCGATGTTTGCACGGCACTTAATGTGCGGACCTCCACTTTTAATTCCGGGAACACGGAGGAGCATAATCAAGCCAGTTATGCCCTCCGAAAAAGATCAGCAAAACGTCAGTACAGGAACAAGATTGAAGGACAGTTTAACACCACCAACTCTAGAAGCATGTGGCAGGGAATTAATATCATCACAGACTTTAAAGGGAATAAAAACTCCGCTGCCTCTCTCCCGGATGAGCTAAATACTTTTTATGCTCGTTTTGAGGGAAATAACACCGCCCTCGCAGAGAGAGCTCTCGCGGCCGAAACTACAGAGGTTAGTTCACTCTCCGTCTCTGTAGCGGATGTAACTCGATCCTTCAGATGGGTGAATATCCGCAAAGCCGCGGGTCCAGACGGCATTCCGGGCTGTGTCATCAGAGCATGCGCGAACCAACTGGCTGGTGTTTTTACGGACATTTTCAATCATTCCCTCTCTTTGTCTGTAGTCCCCACATGCTTCAAAACATCCACCATTGGGCCTGTTCCAAAGCAATCCAAAATCACTTGCTTAAATGACTGGCGTCCTGTTGCTCTGATCCCCATCATCAGCAAATGCTTTGAGAGACTAATCAGAGATTACATCTGCTCTGTGCTGCCTCTCTCACTTGACCCGTTGCAGTTTGCTTACCGCAACAACCGCTCCACTGATGATGCCATTGCATCTACAATACACACTGCTCTCTCCCACCTGGAAAAAAAGAACACTTATGTGAGAATGCTGAGAATGCATTCAACACCATAGTGCCCTCCAAGCTTGATGAGAAACTCCGGGCTCTGGGCTTAAACAGCTCGCTGTGCAGCTGGATCCTGGACTTCCTGTCAAGCAGACGCCAGGTGGTTAGAATAGGTAGCAACATCTCCTCATCACTGACCCTCAACACTGGAGCCCTGCAGGGCTGTGTTCTCAGCCCACTCTTGTATTCTCTGTACACACATGACTGTGTGGCAACACATAGCTCCAATGCCATCATTAAGTTTGCTGATGACATGACGGTGGTAGGTCTGATCACTGACAATGATGAAACAGCCTACAGAGAGGAGGTGCACGCTCTGACACACTGGTGTCAGGAGCACAACCTCTCCCTAAACATCAGTAAGACAAAGGAGCTTGTGGTGGACTTCAGAAGAAAAGACAGAGAACACAGTCCCATCACCATCAATGGAGCACCAGTGGAGAGAGTCAGCAGCTTCAAGTTCCTGGGTGTCCACATCACTGAGGAACTCACATGGTCCATCCACACTGAAGCCGTTGTGAAGAAGGCTCATCAGCACCTCTTCTTCCTGAGACGGCTGAGGAAGTTTGGAATGAACCACCACATCCTCACACGGTTCTACACCTGCACTGTAGAGAGCATCCTGACTGGCTGCATCTCTGCCTGGTACTGCAATAGCACCACCCACAACCGCAAAGCACTGCAAAGGGTGGTGCGAACTGCCAGACACATCATCTGGAGGTGAGCTTCCCTCCCTCCAGGACATATATACCAGGCGGTGTGTGATAAAAGCCCGGAAGATCATCAGAGATTCCAGCCACCCGAGCCATGGGCTGTTCTCACTGCTACCATCAGGCAGGTGGTATCGCAGCATCAGGACCCGCACCAGCCGACTTCATGATAGCTTCTTCCCCCAAGCAATCAGACTTTTGAACTCTTGATCTCCCATGATCAAAATACATCAGCACTGCACTTTATTACCCTTACTCTTATATCTCACACCGGACTGTCATAAATTACATTATATTCTCTCTTAACAACTTACTATCAACCGACAGCCTGAATGTCAATACAGTATAATACAACCTACTGTACATTCTATATATACTATAAATACTTTTTTATTGTATTGTATACTGTACAGTGTATGTTATTTGTATATTGTGTTGTGTGTAATTGTGTATATTAGATTTTAAATTTTGTGTAAATTTGATGTTTATTGTAGATTGGTATATGTCTCATCACTTTCACGACTGCTATGTTGCTCGGAACTGCATCCAAGAATTTCACACACTATTGCACTTGTGTATATGGTTGTGTGACAATAAAAGTGATTTGATTGCTGCACGTGGAGGATTTTTTGAGAACTCTTTGAAGTAGTTTAAGAAGTTCAAAAAATTTTTTTTCAAATTGTAAAAGTAATTTCACGTTATTAATGTCCTAACTATACATTGTGATCAGTTGAATGCCGCTTTGGTGAATAAAAGTTCCAATTTCTTTCCATTAGAGCAAAATCTGTACATTATTCCAAGCTTTTGGCCGCCAGTGTATATATATTGATTATTCATCGGCACATTATTTTATCGATATATTTTTGTAATAGCATTAGGAGACCACAAGAGGGCGATATACCAGTTACTGAAGCACACACACACACACACACACACACACACACACACACAGGATGAGCTGAAGCAGCACAGGAGGTGGTAGTCCAAAGTTACAAAAGTTTTGGTACTTCTTTAAGAATGAACAAAGTGACATTGAGTTTACAGGTTAGTGAAACTGGTGTAACTACGCAAACTGAATGATTAGAAATGGCAATGTTTATTATGCAATTTCTCTGTATGTAGCCTTGAATAGATCTTTCATTCAAGCTGTCAAACCATAAAAAAAAAAGACATACTTGTAACTGAAGATACATTGTGTAGACTCTATGAAAGATAGATGTTCACAATAGATAATCCAGTGATGGCTAGAATAAATAATCTTTGTCCTTTGATAATGATTTAGGTCTAACTGAATGGAAAACTATGCGAGTTGCACTACGTGGAACATCAGAATGTTTACGCTGAGCACTGACAGTGTTCGTTCCTTTGTAGAAAATAATTAATTGTTTCTAATTTTAGAATGCACCATATTGTCTGCCATACGCATCCAGTGTGCAACTTTAATTTACTCTGCCGCTTACACTTTAGTAAAGTTGTGCTGAGATATGGAAGTGCATGAGTGCCATTTACAAAAGAATAGCAGGAATAAATCAATATATTAATTTGAAAATAAAAATGTGAATAAACCAATTTATAAATGGACAAATAAAGACATTCAAAAGAACAATATGTAACACTGACATCAAGCACTTAAAATGGGTACTGCAGTCCAAATTCAAAATATTGGAGAGAGAGTTGTCTCTCCCCCCCCCCGCCCAGACTCAAAGCTCACGCTGGTTGCCAGTTTGAGGACACGCAACAGGAACAAGCAAACTGACAAAGGCAAGCAACGAGCCTTACACTGTAAATTAATCAGCTAATGTATTGTAACGTTGCTGTCTAGAAGTGGAAGAAAGGAGATGCAGGAGTAAAAACTTTAAATCCTTTAATCACAATCATTGGAGTAGAACAAACACAAGACTCAACAATAGTAATCACTGGAATGGAACAAATACAAAATCTAAACATCAAAGCTTAACTCACCATAACACTTCAAGAACTAACAAAGACTTAACAAAACTAGAGGGTATTTATACACTGAGAAACAAACGAGGGGAAAGAAGGCAGGTGCAGATGATGATGAACTGATAGGAGTGATTAGGGCAGTGAATCCTGGGAAATGGAGTCTGGGGGAAAACTTCAAAATAAGAGTGCTTGAAGAGAATGAGGGAGACAGACTGTGACATGTATACGTTTGCAATGTTTTTATTGTTTGCAAATTATAAACCAGCTCATGTTGATTTTTTATAACTCTGTCAATGTTAGCTACATGTATGGCTGGCTTCCATGGCTGCAGCATGCTGTGTTTGCCCACTAACTTGATTCATATCTGGCAGCCCAGGGTGTCGAAATACTATTGGAAAATGTGCAGTGGGCGGGATCACACAGGCCAAAACACAAACAGAAATTCCGGCCCGGAACGGACATTTCAAAGTAGAATATACTGGCTGTAGCATTGTTTTCGGAGAAGCCATTATTTCAACTTAGCATGTTTCCTAAATCTCTGATAACATATTATGATAATTCTATGCTTTAGTACAGTAAATATATTACATATTGCGCCTTTAAATGTGTTTGTTTAATTCATGTTTTAAAATGTACTTATATTTATCAACAAAATAGCACATTAATAAGTTATTTTAAAATGCACCTTTAAATAGCGTTTTAAAAAGCATTTGGCAATTGCTTTTCTTCATCCATTTGCCAATTGCTTTTCTTTATTGTTTGACTTTTCCTTTCCTTTTACCATTTGTCACTCCATACCAGCTGAAGCCCAGGAGTGCCTATTAAAAAAGAATGAAGGAATAAATTATCAATCTATTAATTTGAAAATAAAAACTTGAATAAATAAATACATTTATAAATGGACAAATAATTTAATTTGACAAATAATTTAATTTTATTGAATTCATGTTTAAAAATGTCATTATATTTAACAATAGAATTGTGCATTAATAAAGCATATTTATTTCATGTATAAATGTCATTAAATGTAGCAATAAATTAGTACATTAATGGGTCTTTTAAATGCACCTTTTAATGCACTTTAAAAGCACCTTTTAAATTTAATTTTAAAAAGGTATTTGGCAATTGATTTTCTTAATTCATTTGCCAATTGCTTGTCCTCATCAATTTGCCATTGGCTTTTCTTTTTCATTTTGCTTTTCCTTTTCTTTTTCCTTTTTCTTTTCCTTTTCTTTCTCCAATTGAGAATTGAGTTAAAAAAATGCCATTGGACTGTTGACTCGTGACAGCAACCAATGAAATTTCGACTCAGTTATAAGACACACCCCTTCTCCCACATGCCACTCGAAGAGGATGTAAGATGGCCTGTCATTGGATGATGGTACGAGCAGTTCACGTGATATTATTGGATCTACGAATCACGTGCATAAGAAACGGATGCGAAGCATATCAGAAGTTAATGGTACTGGGTGTACTGCTCGTTCACTGTTGCTGTGAAATGCTGAACGTGGCCCTACCTGAGTGTGCACAGTGATACGTGTCCAGGATGGGAGCTGGTAATCGCGATACTGTTAACAGAACCTGCCTTCCGACCCGCACCCCGAACTGAAACACGTGCAGCAACCGCTATTTGCCTCACCCGTCTTCACCGCTTGAGGTACCGAGCCAATGAAGAAAACTGCCAGATCATGTACTAAAGCACCTCCATGAAGTTGGCACCCCATATAATTAAATCTTTACCAAATCTATACCATTCAAAAAAGAACATTTGCGCTGGTTCGGTGTTTGAGATAATAGACCTTTTTGTTCTCCATCGTTCTCAGGAAGGTACGGGCTGTCACTAACCATAAAAGTTTCTGACTGTTTAACAGTTGCTGAGCAGACAGTAATCAGAAGGCCTTGACCCAGCTGTATGGATCAATCAATTCTCCCACATAATAGAAGCTCTATAGCCAAACTCTCTAGTTGTCTAGACAGTTTGTGTCCTCCTATTCTCAAGCTTTACCACTGAAGATTGCTTTTCTTTTGCAGACAGAACAGCTTGAGTGGCACTTCCAAGCTTACATAAACCATAAAACCTTTGTATAGGTCAGGCCTTGTTGTCATCCAGAAATTCCTGTAAAATTCAGCTGGCAAGCCATCAAAACCAGGTGTTCATTCTGAGAAAAATTGCTGAGGGATTTTACTTGCATCATCCTCAACTTTGGCAGATCCACAGCACAGGTGCCACAGTGTAAAGCCTGTGCTTCACCATTATTTGGGGCACAAAATATATAACAAATAAAAAACCTGTCACTTTATTTTTTGGCTGGACTATCACAATTCAAACCTGTTTTCACAATAACATCATATTTAGCCTGGAATAGTACATTATACCTGCCTCAGCATTTATATTAGAGCCATGACACAAGGGCTTCGTCTAAAACCAAAGGTAGCTGTCTTGCTGCCTCGCTGACCTATCAGTCAATGAATTATCAGAAAGCGTTTGCGTACGAGGGTACCTCTGGAAACTGGTTTCAGATGGGCTTCCTACTAGGCAGCGCTACGTCGTTTCTTTGCAAGGATACCAGCATTCATTCAGTCCAACCGAACCACAAAGGTCTAATAATCTAGAACAAAATCAAGAGATTTTTGGTGATAACCTAACGAATATTTAATAACTACAATACTACTTTCTTGCTAGAAATAGAATAAAAAGTTGGAAAAAGTGGAAGAAAACATACATTTATACACAAACTGGCTATCTACTGCCTCTCTGGTCACCATTTTCTTTCTTCAGCTCAATCGTTGTGGATCGGCACACACAGGAATGTGGGATTTCATAGGCAGCGAAGAATACATCTATGCTTGGTCTCTTCCTACCTCCGTATACAGCCTCTGGAGGCAGCATTTTCAAGTTCCCCTCTCTCATTACCATCTTACCTCATATAGTGCAATATTTTTAGATCATGGCACTTCATATAGCTATTATTAACATATCAACTATGATTTTTTCTGAAGAATGTAAGAGATAGTGTTTAAACCCTTCTTCAAGGATGCTGTCCGAGTAATTTCTATCAGCAGTTATGATTAGAAATGATCAGGGATCATAAGAGTGCTGTTTATGTGTATTTATGTGGATGGTCAGGTAGATTAGCTTATGGTTTCTCATTCTCACCTCATAATGAAGGTAATTATTACTACTTCATGGATATAGGCAGGGTTGGGGAGTAACGGAATACATGTAACAGGAATACATATTTAAAATACAAAATATAAGTAACTGTATTCCACTACAGTTACAATTTAAATAATTGGTATTTAGAATACAGTTACATTCAAAAAGTATTTTGATTACTGAAGAGATTACTTTGCATTTTATTGTTATTTGTTTCATTTAATATTTTGTCCTTTCAAATGGAAAACATTTATACATATAAATGATCCAATCCAAAGAGCATTTGAACAGCGGTGAAACACTTTCTTATGATGTGTTACATTCATACGAGCAGACAGAGAAGTACGTTTGAAGTAATTTGGAGCAGAAGAAATAGAAATAAACCTTGTGTAAATTGTCATCTTTACGCTAAGCTAAAATGCTATTTCTAGCCATTTTACATGCATGTTACCAGGCACGATCATATTTTTTTATCAAGAAAATTCATGTTGGATCATAATTTCTTTTTTCTAGTAATACCTTTGATATTAGGGCAAAAATCATATTCTTGTTAATAATTTTTGTATTGTTTTCCTGTAAAAAATATCTAAAAATCCTTAAAACAAGATCAATTTGATTGATCTTGTTTTAGAAACAACACTGCATAAGATATTTAGGTTTTTCACAGAATGTATTTTTAACGTGTATTTTGTCTTACTGTACTGGCAGAGTTTTTATAGTCAAAACAAGTGAAAAAATCTACCAATGCTGAAGAAGTAATCCAAAGTATATAGAATACGTTACTGACCTTGAGTAATCTAACGAAATATGTTACAAATTACATTTTACAGCATGTATTCTGTAATCTGTAGTGGAATACATTTCAAAAGTAACCCTCTCAACCCTGGAAACTGGTGTAACTGCGCAAAGTGAATGATTAGAAATGGCGATGTTTTTTATGCAATTTCTCTGTATGTAGCCTTCAATAGGTCTTTCATTCAAGCTGTCAAACCATAAAAAGAAATACTTGTAACTGAAAATACATTGTGTAGGCTCTATGAAAGATAAATGTTCACAATAGATAATCCAGTGATGGCTAGAATAAATAATCTTTGTCCTTTGATAATGATTTGGGTCTAATTGAATGGAAAACTATGCGAGTTGCGCTCCGTGGCACTTCAGAATGTTGACGCTGAGTGTTTGCAGTGTGTTTGTACCTATGTAGGAAATAAATAATTGTTTCTAGTTTTAGAATGCACAATGTCATCTGCCATACGCCTCCGGTGTGCATCCCCCTTTCATTTACGCTGCCGCTCACACTTTACCAAAGTTGCGTTGAGAAATATGTTTGAAAAGACAAAGACTATTGAGCAACAAACAGCCCAATTTATTTCTGAAAAAAAATAAATAAATAAATCCCGATATACTGTGTATCAATAATCATCGGGAAAATCTTCAGATTATCGATGCGTGAAAAAGGCATCGATCCCAAGCCTACTACTTTTTTTTTGAAGTAATGAGTAGTGTAATCATACTATAATCTGATTACAATTTTAGAGAAGTAATTAGTCATTTTTATTGGATTACCTTTTTGAGTAACTTATACATAGTATAATATATTCTTTGATGTATTTGAAAAATTATCTTGAAGTGTTCTGAAAGAGTAATTGTCCTCCTTTCTTCATCCACTAGAATAAATATAGCCAGATAATTTTATTTCATCTAGCTTCAACAAGAACAAATGTTCATCATAGCCAAAGTTCTCCATCGTTCTCTGGAAGGTATCGGCTGTCACTATCCACAACATTTTCTGACTGTTTAACAGTTGCTGAGCAGACAGTAATCAGAAGGCCTTGACCCAGCTGTATGGATCAATCAATTCTCCCACATAACAACCTCTATAGCCAAACTCTATAGTTGTCAAGACAGTTTGTGTCCTTGCTTTCTCAAGATTTTCCACTGAAGATTGCTTTTCTTTTGCAGACAGAACATCTTGAGTGCAGCTGTTTTGTGGCACTTCCAAGCTTACATAAACCATAAAACCTTTGTATAGGTCAGGTCTTGTTGTTATCCTGAAATTCCTGTAAAATTCAGCTGGCAAGCCATCAAAACCAGGTGCTCATTCTGAGAAAAATTGCTACGGGATTTTATTTGCATCATCCTCAACTTTGGCAGATCCACAGCACAAGTGTCACAGTGTAAAGCCTGTGCTTCACCATTATTTGGAGCACGAACATAACAAATAAAAAAACGTGTCACTTTATTTTTTGGATGGACTATCACAATTCAAACCTTTTTTCACAATAACAACATATTTAGCCTGAAATAGTACATTATAGCTGCCTGACAATTTATATTAGAGCCATGACACAAGGGCTATGTCCAAAACCAGAGGTAAGCTGTCTTGCTGCCTCACTGACCTATCAGTCAATGACTTATCAGAAAGCATTTGTGTACGAGGGTACCTCTGGAAACTGGTTTCAGAGGGGCTTCCTAGGCAGTGCTATGTCACATCTTTGCAAGGATACCAGCATTCATTCAGTCCAACCAAGGAGATTTTTGGTGATAACCTAGTGAATGTTTAATAACTACAATACTATTTTCTTGCTAGAAATAGAATAAAAAGTTGGAAAAAGTGAAGAAAAAAAACAAACATATATTTATACACAAACTGGCTATCAACTGCCTCTCTGGCCACGATTTTCTTTCTTCGGCTCAACCGTTGTGGATCGGCACGCACAGGATTGTGGGATTTCATAGGCAGCAAAGGATACATCTGTGCTGCCTTCAAAAATCGATCAGATGAAGGTATCTCAATAGACAGGATGTGATGCGAACATTGGATTTGGATGTGCCTTGGTCCCTTCCTACCTCCATATACAGCCTCCGGAGGCAGCATTTTCTTGGTTTTGGATACAGCCAAGGACTGGTTTTACCACTTACTGTTTCTTGAAAAATAGAGTTTTGTATTAAAACACACCCACAGCATTGCAGGACATATTTATACATAGAACAAGAGAAATAAAATTATCTTAGATATGATATTTTGTGGTAAGCTGGCAGTTCAAGGACTGCTTTGGGGGGCCTGGATAGCTCAGTGGTAAAATACGCTGGCTACCACCCCTGGAGTTCGCTAGCTCGCTAGTTCAAATCCCAGGGCGTGCTGAGTGACTCCAGCCAGGTCTCCTAAGCAACCAAATTGGCCCAGTTGCTAGGGAGGGTACAGTCACATGGGGTAAACTCCTCGTGGTCGCTATAATGTGGTTCCTTCTCGGTGAGGCACGTGGTGAGTTGAGTGTGGTTGCCTCCAAATGCGCTATGTCTCTGTGGCAACGCGCTCAACAAGCCACATGATAAGATGCGTGGGTTGATGGTCTCAGACGCAGAGGCAACTGGGATTCATCCTCCACCACCCAGACTGAGGAGAATCACTACATTACCACAAGGACTTAAAAGCACATTGGACATTCCAAATAAAAAGAATTTAAAAAAAGACCTGCTTTGGAAGTACTGTGCATTTTAAAAGGCTGTTTGTCGCCTGTGCAAGAGACACATCGTGATTGAATGGTAATGTGACGTCAATATGAGATGTTCAAACTATTTTTGACTTTAGTGATTCTAGGCATTTCAAAGTATTTTTCTTTATAGCCTTCATAAACTACTGATATGTTTTTTCATGACTATCTTTCCATTATTCTCTTAGATTCACTTAAACCATACCAGCTATATGTCAAGTGCTTGTGTTATTTTCAGCCACTGACTGGCAGGGTAAATTTAATATCTGTGTCCTCTCTTCCTTTTAATTCTTTAGGTTCTCACCCTATTTTCTTGTTCCACCATATAAGATGATTTCAACATGTACTGACATTTAAGGTGAGATTTTTTCAGAGGGCAAAATGTGAAAGGCACAGACATGATTCCACTTTATTCGCTCCATCAAAATTATACCGTTCAGAAATACACAAACTCCACAGACTGTTAGTCTATCAGACATATCCAGTGTCTGTCACACAGGCAGAGGACATCACATGTGTTAAGCACTGTTAAATTTAAAGCTCAGTGTCCTCGATCTATTAGACCTTAGCCTATACTGCTACTGTTAAACAATCCTTGTAATGTCCTCACTCACTCACGCACACATCATCATTAGTTCTGAGTGTGTGTGTGTGTGTGTGTGTATATGAGCTGAAACACAAACTGCAGCAGCCTTAATGGTCTTTAATTAGATAGAGGAGTTTGAGATTACACGCCTGACATGATAGGAGAGCAGTGCCTGATTGTGTCAAGTTTATTTGTGTGTGTGTCAAGTGGTTAGAAAGCAGATATGAGATTTTATTTCATGTTTTATGTTGTGTTTATAAGGGTTTAGATTTAAATCCTTTAAATAATGAAGACTGCAAGGGTCGTTGTGACACTTATGCCCATAAGAATGTGTGCTTTCCCTTTCAACAGTTACTATAGATGTAGGATAGTTGAATGTATAGATTGATGAATGGATGGATGGATGGATCAATGAGTAGATCACAAGTATCTGGAAAGTTGTTCATTTTGGATTCCATCAGATCTGATGCTATTCTAATTCAATATATTATTATTATTACATTCTGTCAGTGTACACAAATGCCAGTGGTGTTTGCCTGTGCAAAACACGCCACCATGATTCTAGGGTGTTGTGGGTGATTGCCAGGGTATTGCCATGCAGCTGTTAAGGTTTTCTGAGTGGTATTTAGGGAATTTCTGTCCAGTTACTAAAGGGTTTTCTAAATGGTTCCTTACCAGCCCAAGTCAAAAGCCACATCTATGGGATTTTTGCATCCGATTTTATTGTCTGCCATCATGTAAAAATCAGAGACTTATGTCTTTGCTGATAAAAATGGCTGTTGTCAAACCAGCATAGGCATTTTTCAACAGCTTTACAGGTTTACCCTACTGCATTGAGATTCCCTACTTTCAATGGATAGCTGAGAAACGCCCATACTGGTTTGGAAACACTCACTAATCACTACATTGAGATTTTCTGCTTTTCATTGGATAGTTGAAAAACACCCATCCAGGTTTGAAAACGCCCACAGATTGGAAAATGGCCATTATTATTACACAGAGATCTGTACTTCGAAAACCACAAGTCTTATGGTCCTTATTCACAGTAGCGCCATCTTACATTTTTTTTAAGGGAATGACATAGAGGCTGTGAGGGATAGACTTACAGTCTCTTCAAAGTGTTTTGGATCGTTCGGCTGATGAAAAACTTTCCACAAAATTTCAGTAGACAGAAAACATGGGTTGTGGAATACTAAATGTGATTTAAAAGCTTTATACAGCTTTATACAGCGGATGCTATTGAAGAGACTGTAAGTCTATCCCTCACAGCCTCATTTTTATTTAATTCAAAAATAAAAAATGGCATTACTGTGAATAAGGTCTATTGCTTAGAACATTAAAAGCACACCTTTACGTAACAAGCCACATGATTTGAGGTATCATTAATGTCTGTAGCGCAAGCAGTGTGGGATGAGCAGCCAAAGTAATACTTATACTGTATAGTTATGGTTACTAACCCTAAATATGAGCAATAGTAAAAGTAATGCTTGTCTTAGCAGTTGAATAGAATAGAATATGACAAAAGCACCACTAATAAACTCAGCATACATGGACCATGTGTGTCTTAAAATAGATACAAAACAAATGGTCTATAAATAACTAATGGACTGTAAAAAACTGCCTCTGCATCCCTGAATCTCTGAGCCAATCTGAAATGCAAATTAAGAATGGGATGGGTAGTTTTATGAATAATCAAGACAGAACCTGTATCTTGTTATGGTTAAAAGTCATGAATTCTCTACATACTGACAGAAAACTATTCAGCTTAAAATTGCTGCAAGATATTCATTAAGAGAGGAGAGTAGAGATTGCTTATTCTCTCTGAGAGAGGAAAGCCTGAAGGAAGATGGTGTGAGAGGAAATTGTGTTGACACGAAAGGTGAAAAAGAAAGAGGGAGAGGGAAAGATGGATGAGAAGCAGCAGTCTACTGCACATGAGGATTTTGACACTGTAATGTCACTCTTCTCAATGCCATAAACCTACTCATTCTCAATAAAGTTGTGGCAAACCAAGTTTTAAGCTTCAAGCAAACTGAGATAAACTTGCCTCCATTCATTATCTGCATTGTGCTGTTCCCTCCAAATATTGTGCCACTCTTGGATCTTATGGTCCCTTTGTTTTTACTGTCATTTGAAGCTCTGCTTCTCTCTTTCTGTCTCTCTGCATGTCTAAAATATGCTTTTAACATTTTTAGCCATTATCCACTCTCTCCATAATTCTCTCTCTCTCTCTCTCTCTTTCTCTCTCTATCTCTCTCTCTCTCTCTCTCTCTCTCTCTCTCTCTCTCTCTCTCTCTTTCTCTAATGGCAAAGCATTTTAATCATGTTTCACATTTATTCAGGCTGTATAATGCCCCACATCACATATACACAAACACAACATAGACACAAACCCACATTCAGTGTCACCAGAAATATCCAAAGCATCAGAATCCTCTTCATTTGATGGTTTTCACTTTGTCCGATCACCATCAGCAAGATGGCCAGTGCACTAAAGGAGTAGTTCTCCCAAAAATGACAATTCTGTCATTTACTGATGTTGTTCCAAACTTGTATGAATTTCTTTCTTCTGTGGAACACAAATGGAGACTCACTGCTCTTTACCATACAGTGAAAACATACAGTACAGTGACCAGGGACTGTTAAGCTTAAAAAATGTACAATAAATAAAAAACATAAATGTAGTCCATACAACTTTTGCACTTCTAAAGCTATCCATAAGCTTTGTGTGAGGAACAGATTGCAATTTGAATTTGTTATTCACTGAAAATCAATGAAAAGCACTCTTTTTACAGAAAAGTCTCATTTGCTCCTGTGCATATTCAGATTAGGTGCATTGAGACAAATTAAGTCATTTTTATTTGTATAGCGCCTTTCACAACACACATCGTTTCAAAGCAGCTTTACAGAAGATCATGCATTAACAGAAAATGAAACTGTAATATCTATAGAGTCATCATTGTGTAGTTTGATAAAATACAATTGTGAATTGTGTTTAAAAATAAGTAATTAAATAATAATTGTATTTATAACCCCAGTGAGCAAGCCGAATGCGACTGTGGCAAGGAACACAAAACTCCATAAGATGTTGGTTAATGAAGAAAAATAACCTTGGGAGAAACCAGGCTCAATGTGGTGGCCAGTTCCCCTCTGGCTAACATCATGAATATAATGGCAGTATTACTTATGTATAGTGCAAGTCATGGTTTAAAATTATTAAACTAAGTAAGTGTTAAGGGTCAGTGTTTAAACAAAGATTTTGTATGAACTGTAAGATTAATGACTAATGTCTTTGAAGTCCATCCTGGATTAACTGCAGAAGTTCACATAGATGCAATTGTCCTTGTTAGTTGGCTGATGAAGGGTTTTGTTGGCAATTAACTGATAGTCTAAGTATTCCATTTCAAGAGTGTAGTCCATCATTAGACTGAGGTGATGCAGGCAGCGTCAGTTAGGTGCATCGCAGTTCAACCAGCCGGTCAGTTCAGTGAGGTCTATCCTAAATCCAAGGTTCAGGCAATGGCATATGAATTATCCCATGTCTTATGGTTGGAGTTGGCATCAGTTCATCCTCTGAAGTCCATCGTAATAGACTGAAGTGATGTTTGGCTGGCGCTGGCTGCTATTAGTCATCATCACTCAGAGACATGTAGCAGTGGAGTCCAACATGAAGCAGGAATGGAGCTGGATCCAGCCGGTTCTGGTGACCTCAGGCTAGGAGTCCCGAGGCTGAGACAGGGAAACAAATAGAATAATATTAGCATAGATGCCATTCAATTTATTGCAGTGTTATAGATCACGATCAATGTTTCTGGTTCCAGCAGACCTAAGTAAAGCAGCCTAATTGTGAGTTGAAGGATAAATTAGGTGTATGCCTGGCTAAATAGATGAGTCTTTAGTCTAGACTTAAACTGAGGGAGTGTGTCTGCATCTCGAACAATGTTAGGGATACTATTCCATAGTTTAGGAGCCAAATATGAAAAGGATCTACCTCCTTTTGTTAATTTTGATATTCTAGGAACTATTAACAGTCCACAATTTTACGATCATAATGAACGTGATGGAATATAGTGTGGTAGAAGGTCACTTAAGTACTGTGGAGCTAGACCATTCAAAGCTCTGTATGTAGTTAACAGAATTTAAAAATTAATACGAAATTTAACAGGTAGCCAATGTAATGATGATAAAATGGAGTTAATATGATCATATTTCTTGGTTCTAGTCAGCACTCTGGCTGCTATATTTTGAACCAATTGAAGTTTATTTATTGATCTTGCTGGACATCCTCCCAGTAATGCATTACAGTAATCTAGTCTTGAGGTCATGAACGCATTAATGAGTTTTTCGGCATCAGCAACAGAGAGCATGTGTCGTAATTTAGCAATATTTCTTAGGTGGAAGAATGCTGTTCTACAAACATTGGTAATTTGGTTTTCAAAGGACAGATTGGTATCAAATATAACACCTATGTTTTTCGCTGTTGAAGACGATGTAACAGTACACTCATCGAGAGTCAAATTATATTTTAGCGACTTGTTTTTAGAGGTTTTTGGTCCAATAATTAGTACCACTGTTTTGTCGGTATTGAGTAGAAGGAAATTTCTGGCCATCCAATCTTTTATTTCATTGATACACTCTGCTAATTTGGAGAATTGTGAAATCTCATCAGGTTTTGAAGAAATATAAAGTATCAGGGTATCGTCGGCATAACAGTGAAAACTTATTCCACGATTCCTGATAATATCTCCCAGGGGAAGCATATACAAGGAGAAAAGCAGAGGCCCTAAAACTGATCCCTGTGGCACTCCATACTTTACTTTTGTTTGGTTTGACAATTCCTCATTTACATAGACAAAGTGGTAGTGGTCTGCTAAATAGGACCTTAACCATGCTAATGCAACTCCACAAATGCAAACATAATTCTCTAGCCTATTCAAGAGAATGTCGTGATCTATCGTGTTGAATGCAGCACTAAGATCTAAAAGCACTAGAAGTGAAATGCAGCCTTGATCAGATGATAAGAGCAAGTAATTTGTAACTCTGAAGTGCAGTCTCTGTACTGTGATGGGGCCTAAATCCTGATTAAAATTGTTCATATATACTATTTCTCTGTAGAAATGAACATATTTGGGAGGATACCTTTTCTAGTATTTTCAACATAAACGGCAGATTTGAAATCAGTCTATAATTAGCCAGTTCTCCAGGATCAAGTTTTGGCTTCTTAAAAAGCGGTTTGATAACTGCCATTTTAAAGTTTCTTGGGACATGTCCTAAGGAGAGCGAGGAGTTAATAATATTAAAAAGAGGTTCTGAGATTACAGGGAATACTTCTTTTAAGAGCTTGGTTGGTATTGGATCAAACATACATGTTGTGGCTTTTGATGTTTCGATAAATTTTGTTACCTCTTCATGACCTATGACAGTGAAGGATTGAAGTTGCACGTGAGGAAAATTATGAGACATTGTTTTCTGGGGTACTGTGACGGATGATTGCATGATTCCAATTTTATTTCTAATTAATTACATTTTATCAGTAAAGAAATTCATGAAGTCATTACTCTTGTGCTACGAGGGAATATCTGGTTCTGTTTAGGGATGTGCGAGACTAGTCGACTAGTTGATTAAACGGTTCTGATGCTGCTAGTCAACACTGGAATTATTTGTCAGTTAATATTTCCCCCCATTAAACTGATCATCATTTTTACACATTTACGTTTGGCTTTATATTTTTACAGAGGCTGCACTTAAATTACTGTCATATTAATGTTACGTATTTTAAATAGAATTAATAATACAAATATTATTTTAAAAAAGAGGATTTCTGGAGCAGATACAGAGTTTAATTTCACCTCAGGCTGCACGTGCGTCTTCCCTCTCTCACTCGCGGCGCGCGCAGGAACATTTCCTCTCGCTAGACACGCAAACTCAGCAAAGTAGTTATGAAATCTCTTCGGTGGTGCGAGAATCGGCTTTCCAAATATTTGAAAGTGTGATGTTTTCACATTTGAGTCTTCTTTAATCTGTGCTTGCTTTATTTTTCTGCTGAGCGGACTTTTTCAAACGCAGGATAGCCGCCTCAGGTGAGTCAAGTCCCGTCTTTCACCAGACCATGTCGACGGGTTAATTTTGCTCATCCAAAAAATTATGCTTTTGAGTAAGTAGCCTAGAAAATAATTGTTTTAGGCTAGGTATGGCATTTTTTAATCTGCTGATTAAGAAGGCTATTTTCAACAAGGTGAATCATAATTCAAGGCACGTCTTGCTCCTTTTCAGTGGAATTTAGCTTTGGATTTGGAATAGACTAAGTATTTTAAATGGGTCGCAAAAACCCATTTCTGAAGGTTGGTTTCTCTTTAGACTAGTCGACTAGTTGGTTACAAAACTTCAGTTTAACAATCAAATTAGTTGTAGTATCCCTAGTTCTGTTGAGGCTTTACTTTAACTTTCACTTTTATTTTATTGTCACACAACCATATACACAAGTGCAATAGTGTGTGAAATTCTTGGGTGCAGTTCCGAGCAACATAGTAGTCGTGACAGTGATAAAGACATATACCAATTTACAATAAACATCAGATTTACAGCACAATTTAAAATCTAATATACACATAATTACACACAACACAATATACAAATAATAACATACAATGTACAGTATACAATACACACAATATAAAATATACATTATACAATAAAAAAAATAAAAATAAAAAAAAGTATATATAGTATATATAGAATGTACAGTAGGTTGTATTGTACTGTATTGACATTCAGGCTGTCGGTTGATAGTAAGTTGTTAAGAGAGAATATAATATAATAATAATATAATTTATGACAGTCCGGTGTGAGATATAAGAGTAATAAAGTGCAGTGCTGATGTATTTGATCGTGGGAGATCAAGAGTTAAAAAGTCTGATTGCTTGGGGGAAGAAGCTGTCATGTAGTCGGCTGGTGCGGGTCCTGATGCTGCGATACCGCCTACCTGATGGTAGCAGTGAGAGCAGCCCATGGCTTGGGTGGCTGGAGTCTCTGATGATCCTCCGAGCTTTTTTCACACACCGCCTGGTATATATGTCCTGGAGGGAGGGAAGCTCACCTCCGATGATGTGTCTGGCAGTTCGCACCACCCTTTGCAGGGCTTTGCGTTTGTGGGCTGTGCTATTGCCGTACCAGGCGGAGATGCAGCCAGTCAGGATGCTCTCTACAGTGCAGGTGTAGAACCGTGTGAGGATGTGGCGGTTCATTCCAAACTTCCTCAGCCGTCTCAGGAAGAAGAGGCGCTGATGAGACTTCTTCACAACGGCTTCAGTGTGGATGGACCATGTTAGTTCCTCAGTGATGTGGACACCCAGGAACTTGAAGCTGCTGACTCTCTCCACTGGTGCTCCATTGATGGTGATGGGACTGTGTTCTCTATCTCTTCTCCTGAAGTCCACCACAAGCTCCTTTGTCTTACTGACGTTGAGGGAGAGGTTGTGCTCCTGACACCAGTGTGTCAGAGTGTGCACCTCCTCTCTGTAGGCTGTTTCATCATTGTCAGTGATCAGACCTACCATGGGCTGATTCCTAACCAATTAAGCCACAGTACTGAATAAACACCTAGGATTGTTGTGGTTATTTTCTATGAGTTTGCTAAAATATGCTGACCTACAGACATTATCCTTCCATGCACCGTGAAATACCTCTAATTTTGTATTCTTCCACTTGCGCTCCATTTTCCGAGCTGCTGTCTTGAGAGCATGAGTGTGATCATTGTACCATGGTGCATGGCTTTTTTCTTTAATTTTCTTTAATCAAAGGGGGGCGACACTATCAAGAGTGCTAGAGAAGATTGTATTAATATTTTCATATAAATATATAATATATAAAGTTCTTCTGGGCTTTAGGGTTTACTGAGTGTATGAGATAGATCTGGAAGATTATTAGTGAAGCTACCTTTAGTGGTCGAAAGAATAGTTCTACCTGAATGATAGCATGGTGTAGACTGAGTAACATTAGCTGATCGCAGCATACAAGAGATGAGGTAATGATCCGAGATGTCATCACTCTGCGGCAGAATTTCTATAGTATCAACATCAAATCCATATAACAGAATTAAATCTAGCGTATGATTATGGCGATGAGTTGGACCTGTTACATTTTGTCTGACTCCAAGAGAGTTCAGAATATCAATAAATGCTAATCCCAATGTGTCATTTTCATTATCTGTGTGAAAGTTGAAGTCACCAACAATTAAAGCTCTATCTACAGTAACTACAAGATCTGATAAAAAATGAGCAAATTCACCAAGGAAATCAGAATAAGTCCTGGTTGATCTATATACTGTAGCAAGGGTAATAGAATATTTTTATTTATATCTGATGGTGTCACATTATATCTGATGGTGTCTGAGTATGGCTGCTGCGTTGCGAGCTCCGACACAACATAGTAGTGTTTTGTTTGTTTTGTTCACAATTCTTATGTTTTTTGTCTTGGATGTTGTCTGCCTTATTGTCTACGACAGACAAACACTTTTGGACATTGGTTCAGCAATTTCACACCGTAAACTGGACTTCAAATTTCTCAAAGCCGACCCGCTGTTTACAAACACGCAAGCGGAGCCCTTTGTCTGGGCAGCACGGCCGCGGAAATGCAAAAGGAAAAGGGGAAACAGAGCCGGCGTTCTCATCAGTGTAAGACGCCGCACAAATCGACCCCCACTACCCAGTATTCTACTGGCAAATGTTCAGTCTCTGGATAACAAGCTCTGCGAGCTGAAAGCGCGGATCTCTTTCCAACGAGATACAAGGGACTGCTGCATTATCTGCCTTACGGAAACTTGGATGTCTGCGGAGATTCCAGACTCAGCCATTGAACCCGCGGGGTTCTCCGTGCACCGAGCGGACAGAGCGAAATACCTCTCAGGTAAAAGCAGAGGAGGTGGTGTATGTTTTATGATCAACAAATCCTGGTGTGATCAGAGGAACGTACATTCTATCAAGTCTTTCTGCTCTCCTGATCTGGAATTTCTTATGCTTCTGTGTCAACCATTCTGGCTACTGAGGGAATTCACAGCGGTCATTATCACAGCTGTGTACATTCCCCCACAAGCCGACACAGACCGGGCACTCATGGAACTGTATGGGAGTATAAGTGAGCAGGAAACCGCGCACCCTGAGGCCGCGTTCATTGTGACCGGGGACTTTAATAAAGCCAGTTTAAAATCAGTCGCACCAAAATACCACCAGCACATTAGTTTCAACACAAGAGGGGACCGGGTTTTGGACCATTGCTACTCTCCCTTCCGGGATGGCTACAAATCCCTCCCCCGCCCACCATTTGGCAAATCGGACGACTCTTCCATTCTGCTTCTGCCCGCTTACAGGCAGAAACTGAAACAGGAAGCACCCACCCTCAGAACGATCCAGTGCTGGTCGGACCAATCACATTCTACGCTACAAGACTGTTTTGATCACATGGACTGGGAGATGTTCCGGTCTGCCTCTGATGACGACATCGAGCTTTACGCTGATAGCGTAATGTGTTTCATCAGAATGTGCATAGAGGACGTGGTTCCGACCAGAACAATACGGATCTATCCGAATCAGAAACCTTGGATTAATAGCGATGTTCGCGTGGCACTTAATGTGCGGACCTCCGCTTTTAATTCCGGGAACGCGGAGGAGCATAAACAAGCCAGTTATGCCCTCCGAAAAACTATCAGAATGGCAAAACGCCAGTACAGGAACAAGATTGAAGGACAGTTTAACACTACCAACTCTAGAAGCATGTGGCAGGGAATTAACATCATCATGGACTTTAAAGGGAATAAAAACTCTCCGCCATGAACACCGCTGCCTCTCTCCCGGATGAGCTAAATACTTTTTATGCTCGTTTCAAGGGAAATAACACCGCCCTCGCAGAGGGAGCTCTCGCGGCTGAAGCTACAGAGGTTAGTTCACTCTCCGTCTCTGTAGCGGATGTAACCCAATCCTTCAGACGGGTGAATATCCGCAAAGCCGCGGGCCCAGACGGCATTCCGGGCCGCGCCATCAGAGCGTGCGCGAACCAGCTGGCTGGTGTTTTTACGGACATTTTCAACCTTTCCCTCTCTTTGTCTGTAGTCCCCACATGCTTTAAAACATCCACCATTGTGCCTGTTCCAAAACAATCAAAAATAACTTGCTTAAATGACTGGCGTCCTGTTGCTCTGACCCCCATCATCAGCAAATGCTTTGAGAGACTGATCAGAGATTACATCTGCTCTGTGCTGCCTCTCTCTCTTGACCCGTTGCAGTTTGCTTACCGCAACAACCACTCCACTGATGATGCCATTGCATCTACAATACACACTGCTCCCTCCCACCTGGAAAAAAAGAACACTTATGTGAGAATGCTGTTTGTAGACTACAGCTCAGCATTCAACACCATAGTGCCCTCCAAGCTAGATGAGAAACTCCGGGCTCTGGGCTTAAACAGCTCGCTGTGCAGCTGGATCCTGGACTTCCTGTCAAGCAGACGCCAGGTGGTTAGAATAGGCAGCAACATCTCCTCATCACTGACCCTCAACACTGAAGCCCCACAGGGCTGTGTTCTCAGCCCACTCCTGTATTCCTTGTACACACATGACTGTGTGGCAACACATAGCTCCAATGCCATCATTAAGTTTGCTGATGACACGACGGTGGTAGGTCTGATCACTGACAATGATGAAACTGGTGTCAGGAGCACAACCTCTCCCTCAACGTCAGTAAGACAAAGGAGCTTGTGGTGGACTTCAGAAGAAAAGACAGAGAACACAGTCCCATCACCATCAATGGAGCACCGGTGGAGAGAGTCAGCAGCTTCAAGTTCCTGGGTGTCCACATCACTGAGGAACTCACATGGTCCATCCACACTGAAGTCATTGTGAAGAAGGCTCATCAGTGCCTCTTCTTCCTGAGACGGCTGAGGAAGTTTGGAATGAACTGCCACATCCTCACATGGTTCTACACCTGCACTGTAGAGAGCATCCTGACTGGCTGCATCTCCACCTGGTACGGCAATAGCACTGCCCACAACCGCAAAGCACTGCGAAGGGTGGTGCGAACTGCCAGACACATCATCGGAGGTGAGCTTCCCTCCCTGCAGGAAATATATACCAGGCGGTGTGTGAAAAAAGCTCGGAGGATCATCAGAGACTCCAGCCACCCAAGCCATGGGCTGTTCTCACTGCTACCATCAGGTAGGCGGTATCGCAGCATTAGAACCCACACCAGCTGACTCCATGATAGCTTCTTCCCCCAAGCAATCAGAATTCTGAACTCTTGATCTCCCACGATCAAATACATCAGCACTGCACTTTATTACCCTTACTCTTATATCTCACACCGGACTGTCATAAATTATATTAATATTATACTATATTCTCTCTTAACAACTGACTATCAACCGACAGCCTGAATGTCAATACAGTACAATACTGTACATTCTATATATACTATATATACTTTTTTATATATTTTTATTTTTTATTTTTATTGAATAATGTGTATCTATATAGTGCGTATTGTATACTGTACAGTGTATGTTATTATTTGTATATTGTTGAGTGTAATTATGTGTATAACAGATGTTTAAATTGTGTTGTGTTAATTTGATGTTATTGTAAATTGGTATATGTCTCATCACTGTCACGACTGCTATGTTGATCGGAACTGCACCCAAGAATTTCACACACCATTGCACTTGTGTATATGGCTGTGTGACAATAAAGTGATTTGATTTGATTTGATTTAAGCATTATTAGTTCAAAAGACTTAAATTTATATCCTGTCCCCTGAGTAACACCAAAAAATTCACTCTAAATTATAGCAACACCTCCTCCTCGACCCTTCAGACGAGGCTCATGTTTATAACAATAACCTGGGGGAGTAGATTCATTTAAACTAATATATTCATCCGGTTTAAGCCAGGTTTCAGTCAAACAGAGCGCATCCAAACTGTGATCTGTAATAATTTCATTTACAGACACATCATGCCAGGTTTGACTTCAATGACACCAACTGGCAGTGGATTTGCATTTCTTGCAACCAAATGCGACATGGCAAGTTTGAAAAGACGCATGTGCAAATGAGATTTGAGAGTTGAAGAGTTCTTGGTCACAATGTGCTTTTATTGTAAGGCAAAGGCCACCTCTGTGATTGCACAAAATATTTTTTTCCACAAAAAATCACACAGGTTTGGAACAACATGAAAAATTAGTGTGTTTACATGCTTAAGAAGCTAGCGACATATAAGGTCATGTAAACGCCTTACAGTAGCCAGTGGTCGATTTGTAATTATTTTTTTAAGGGGGATTGTGTAGTCAAAGTGTGTGTGTGTGTGGGGGGGGGGGGGGTCATTGACAAATTACACCCAAAATTAAAATGAGAAACCTTTTAAAAATCTAGTTAACACTTATGTCATATTCTCATAAATTTAATCTTTGACCAATTTGGTTTCATACATTTTTGAAAAACCTTTATAGCATTTTCTAAAATAAATAAATAAATAAAACTTTCAAATTGTCATGTGGTGAAACCATTAAGTAAAAAGTATTATACCATGGGTCTGTTGAATGCTTGATTCTGATTGGTTGACATACATTCAAAGAGCCCTACAGGCTACCACAACAAAATAACCAGTTAAAACAAAGACATTGGTTAAAGTAAATCAGTTAAGAACGTCAAACAATGTCTAAAATATCCTACATTTATTTCAATTTCGGTTAAAAAGAGGCCTCACGCTCCCTCGTCTCCCCCGCACTTACACACACACACACACACATACACACACACACACACACACACACTCACATACATATGCTCACACCCGCACACATATGCACACACACACGCTTTCTCACACGCACGCTTTCTCACACACACACACACACACGCTCACACACGCACATATGTTGGTGCAGCTATCATTATGAGGACTTTCCATAGACATAATGATTTTTATACTGTATGAACTATAGATTCTATCCCCTAACCCTACCCCTAAACCTAACCCTCACAAAAAACTTTCTGCATTTTTACATTTTCAATAAAACATAGTTTTATATGTTTTTTAAGGGATTTTAATTATGGGGACACTAGAAATGTCCTCATAAACCACATTTATAGCATAATACCCTTGTAATTACCAGTTTGTAACCTAAAAAAAGTCCTCGTAAACAACTTAAACCTGCCCCCACACACACATACGCACACACACACACACGCACACACACACACACACACACACATTGAGACTCGAGTCGCGACCAACAAATAGAGCCGCACCCTCATGACTTGATCAATACAGCAATTTCTATTATCCGAAATAACTTTTAATGTTTCAAAGTATTTCGCCCTAATCAGCCTCACATAGCTATAGTGGAAAGCATCGTGCAACCCCCCCTCCCCTTTACACACACACACACACACACACACACACACACACACACACACACACATTGCATCTCAGTGGGGATGGAAAGGGTCAAGGGTCACATTTATGGTTTATAACGGGATTATGGCGACACACATCTTGGTGATTTTGAAGTAATGTTACTTCAGACCAGAGCTGCAACAATAAAGGTAATCCCAGAAGCGATCTCTCTCATTTTCTGAGTTTCCCTCTTTCGATCCCTCAAACAAAAACTCAAACACACACGCACAAACGCACTACCTTATTACTCCAGTAAATTTTCAAGTATTAAAAAGTATTGCGGACATTAAAAGCTGTATTAAAGTAAGATGCTAAGTCTGTGGCAGAAGAAAATAGTTCCACTCATAAGAGCGTTTTAGGGACGAAAACCAGAAAATGTCTTGAGATAAAACCTTGAACGATGTCTAAAGGCGTTGGTAGGGCGGGCCCAAACCTTTATGGGGCCCTAAGCAGAATTAGATTTGGGGGCCCCTCGGTGCCGCCAATACGATTGACTATTATCAATGCTTGATTATTCACACACTATAAATCTAACACACCCATTATCAATTTTATTAGTTGTAGCTGTGTTGCTTACATCATACCAGTGTCTGCCAGGCATGTTTTTACCCTTCTACGGTTTTTAATTGTAACAGTAGCAAACCCACAAGAGTGGTCAGGTGTTAATTTGCAGTTTAATATTCAAAGTCTAACAGTACTAAGTGGCATACTTAATGTGGTGTACTGAAAAGTAGCAAAATAAACCAGCAGACATTGCATTTACTGTAAATAAGTTAACCACTTTAATTGCTTTTGGTTAAAAAAATAAATAGCAACATGCAAAAGTGCAGAACAATCAACTACAAATAAAATAACTTAAGATAAACAGTATTACATTAATAATTATAATTAGAAATATTAATCTCAGTATATTCTACAGTAAACTGAGCAAATACAAAGGCTGCTGTGCTATTAACATACCTGCCACATACGCTGAGGTTGAAACAAGGAACAGCAGGATCAGTGGATGCAGGTGCTGGTAAGTGCTCCTCGCCTGCAGAGGATGGACCTGATGAAAGATTAATATAATAATTATTATAATAATAATAATTATAATAATAATAATAAAAGCTAGCTATGTTAAATGTCATATTAGAAGGTAAGCAACTGTCTGTCAAAAACAAAAAAAGATCTCACAAAAGGCATGGTTTATTCATATAAATATATTGATCTGGGATTGTTGAAAACTCACCTGCTGTATCATCATCAGTTGTAGCACTGGCACTTGGGGCAGGTGGCGTTGGTTGTGCCCCACCTCCAAAATATTTCAACAGTGCTCCTAGGGAAGTTTAATAAGAGTACATAGTTGATGGAACAGAATGTTATTTTAACAACATAAATTATTGTAGCCCTCTCACCAATGCACTGGCTCAAAATACAAGTATGTCTAGGGGAAATTCAAACTAAAAAAAAACTACGGGTGAGAGGCACATCTAAATTTACTTTAGTCATAAAGAGTATTTATTAACCAAGTAATGTCTAATAATTAAATACAACCCAGGACCTTCAGATTTTTACTGTTTAATATCTAATGTTAAATTTGGAAATAACTTCGTAGATGAACCACTGTGCCCACATTACATCGTGTAAACCCCAATCTCAACCAAATTTACTCAGATATCCCCTTCAACCTCCCCCTTTCTCTGCAGAAAGATCACAGGAGATTAAAATACTAAAACACTATTTATTCTTTTGACTTTTTTTCCTCTTATTTCCCTTTGAAACTGAAGCAACTAATAACACTGTTAATTGAAATCAACACATATGAAACAAAAGAACTTTAAAAATAAATAAATTCAAATGAGTGATCACATGGAATACAAATTTCACACTAAATATGAAACATTCAGATTCACATTATACTCAAAATAAAATACATTCCCAAACAAAAAAATAAAAAAAAGAAAATTACCCAGCTGGGATTTATGTCTCTTGTAGGCGCGCAAGGTAAGAGCTCAAATTAATGTGTTAGCGAAGAGTTAGGATTACTCACAAGATCCCACAAGAAAGCGATTCCAAAAACAACACAGTACCAGATTTGAAGATGCACCAATGAAATGATCAGCAGATCCAGTCGTCCATGCATCCATCACAAACCATCTCTTCCAAAGATGAATCGGATGACATGTCCAGGCAAATCCTCCATCTTGTAGATAGGCCCGATCAGCACAGGCCATGAAAGCATGTCGGTCTCTCCTAATAAATCGCTCCACATTCACTCAGTCATCCCTTGAGCTCCGAACACTTCAACCATTTCTTAACACTTTAATGTAAAATAAAACACGTGTATTGTCTCTCTTCCGAATACTTTCACAGATGAAACAAAAAAAAAACAAGATAAACTGCGACACTCTCTTGGAGCGTTGCGCACGCACACACTTTAGGTTCACGCAACTGTTGAATATAAACTATAATTTTTGAGCTCAGCGTCTTGTCGACACTCAGTTCCTCCCATCAACAGTCTTTAAACTGTTCAATGTTTCTACTTTCAAATCAAAATCCTTTACTTTTTCTCAGTCTTTAGACACTACATGTGTGTACCCTTTTCTCTTGCTTCTTGCACTCCCGAACTCTCTAGAAAAATCTCCTCTTTTTTCTCTCGTGACCCCGCCCCTTGAACTCTAGGGGTCAGATTATAAACACTTCATTTCTAAACAATTTAAAGGTATCTCCTAAAATACACCTTCCTATTATTTCTACCACTTCCACATAAATTTTAAACTTTTAAACATAAAATGACAAATATAAAATTACAAACCAAAAATAAACAACAAACACCTTTTTTTTTTTTTTAACCCTTTTAGACAGTGTTACAAAACGCATTATTGAAAAATAATTTTGTATACCCAAATTACAAAAAAATTGTAAAGATTAAAACCTTTAAAGTTATGGAAGAACAATGAATAGACTACTAATAGATTTAGTAGGGCTCTACATTCTCCCCCCACCAAAAATCGTTATGTCCTCATAACGAGGGAAAACATAGTATCACACAATTTACATTTCCCATGAGTGAAACACAATACAGTACCTTCAGTAACCTTTTTTTTTGAACATTCATTTCGTTATCTTAGCTCTTTGCACATATATAGACACATATACACTTTTCAAATAAATGAACAAGATAATATCACGATAGACCCATGTCAAGACTTGAATTAATCACTCAAATTAATGTCTGATAGGTAAGTTAACTGAACAGGTACCTAACCTTTTTGAAGGCACATTCATCCGTAAAAACACTGTAGAACAGTATCTAACAGGACTTACAACTTTAGTTTGAGCAATGACAGGCTCAAATTTTGGCTCCCCAATAGTATCATAAGTAAACCTCTTAGGCACAGTTCTTTCTCTTTGAGACCTTCTACAATTTTCCATCATCTCAGCAGAGATACCTTGATTTACACCAGTCTCATTCACGTTTGAGAGGTCTTGCACCTCACTTGCAACATCATCACATATCTTTGACACTCTGCTCACATTTTGCAAGTTGTCAGAGTCAATTTCTGATAGCAGTCTTGAAACAGACTCTACAGATTCATTTGTCTCAACTCTTTCTTTAGATTGCTCAATGTTATCATGAACATTCTGCTCAACATTCTCCTGAACAGCATCATCAGAAACCTCTTCATTATTCTGAGCGAGTTCTCCACTCTCTGGAGTCAGAAAGAGTTCTTCAGGAACATGAAACCAAGTTCCATACATTTCATCATCACTATTAGAACTTTCTGAACTCTCATCGAAATTCTGGTTAACTCTGGTTTCTGCTTCCTGTTCTACAGGTGCATTCTCAACTTCCTGTTCTGTACTCGGATTCTGTTCAGCATTCTTCCTATTCCTCAGAACTCTCTTTCTAGGTTTTGGAACAATGTCTACGATATGCCGCTGCCTCAAATTCTGTCCAACAGGAAGAATATGATTCCGATGAAGAATCTTAACAGGTCCCCTACCATCTTCTGGCTTTAAACGAAATACAGGTAGGTTTGGCATTTGGCTCTGAACAATGTATGGCACAGAATTCCACCGGTCAGCCAATTTATTCTTTCCTTGCAGTCCCAAATTTCGGATTAGAACTCTATCACCAGGAACAAGATGCGAGTAATGAAGTCTCTGATCGTACCTCCTCTTGTTTCCTTCATTCTTCTTTCTAGCAGTAGCTTCAGCCAACTCATATGCAACTTTCAATTCTCTTTGCATGTTCTTGACAAATCGCTGGTAAGACTTAGTGGAGGTACCATCACTTGACACACCAAAACTCAGATCAATGGGCAATCTGGCTTCCCTTCCAAACATTAGGAAGTAAGGAGAAAAACTCGTGGCTTCATTCTGACTGCAGTTATACACGTGAACAAGATGTCCAATATGTCGACTCCAATGCTGCTTCTGTTTTGGGTCTAAAGTCCCCAACATGTCCAACAGCGTCCGATTAAATCGTTCTGGTTGTGG
Source organism: Myxocyprinus asiaticus (assembly GCF_019703515.2). Lineage (NCBI taxonomy): Eukaryota > Metazoa > Chordata > Actinopteri > Cypriniformes > Catostomidae > Myxocyprinus > Myxocyprinus asiaticus. The sequence continues at coordinate 16,407,682 of NC_059346.1, read as the reverse complement.
ATCACCCTGAGGGTGATATGGGGTTGTTCTGGATTTCTCCACCCCCAAGATGTCCAACAACTCAAAGATGAGTCGACTCTCAAAATCTCTTCCTTGATCCGAGTGAATGCGTTTCGGCAGTCCATAGTGAATGAAATACTTCTCCCACAGTACCTTAGCTACAGTTGATGCCTTCTGGTCTTTGGTGGGGAAAGCTTGCGCATATCTGGTGTAATGGTCAGTGATGACTAGAACATTGCAGATGTTACTGGAATCAGGCTCAATGGATAGAAAATCCATACATAGCAGGTCCATAGGTCCTGTGCTAGACAAGTGTGACAAAGGTGCAACTCTTTTTGGTAATGTCTTCCTCTGAACACACCGAGCACAAGTCTGACAGTACTGTTCCACATCTGTCTTCATTCGTGGCCAATAAAAGCGCTCTCTTACAAACCCATAGGTCTTGTCAAAACCTAAGTGGCCAGAATCATCATGCAGTGACTTGAGAACTGCATCATGAAATTTCTGAGGTAAACACAACTGTTTTAGTCTTGCCTTGTTTGCTGCCTGAGTGCGACGGAACATCACACCACCTTCCATTCCTAACCTCTCCCACTCCCTCATAACCACGGGAAGGTCTTTATGAACTTTCCTGTTCACCTTGTTTGAATCTCCTACTTTCAGTGCTCTCCATATCTCACCAAAACAAGGATCTTTCTGCTGAGAGAGAGACAGATCAAAAGAACTCAGTTTAGGAATAAGGTTAGTGTCTAATGTGGCTAAATTGCAGTAAGCTGTGGGGACTGATACTGGGGACCCCCCTAAAGAGGTGACAACTCCATTACAGCTCAAAACACCACATGACTTTTCAAGCTCTGGCAGCTTACACAGGGATCTCACACCGGAAGACGAAATATTTGTCCAACCCTTCTCATCCTCCACTCTCTGGTGAGGTCGACGGGACAAAGCATCAGCATCTATGTTCTGTTTACCAGGCCTGTACTTAAGGCTGAAATCATAGGCAGATAAAGCCGCCAACCACCTATGCCCTGCAGCATCTAATTTTGCTGTGGTTAGAACATAAGTTAGCGGGTTGTTGTCTGTCTGCACCTCAAACTTAGCTCCGTACAGGTAATCATGTAACTTATCAACGACTGCCCACTTTAATGCCAAAAACTCAAGTTTATGGACTGGGTAATTCTTTTCAGAAGGTGTCAAACTTCTGCTGACAAATGCTACAGGACGCAACCCCTGCCCTTGGTCTTGGTACAACACCCCACCCAGCCCTTCACAACAGGCATCAACATGCAACACATACGGTAGCTGGGGGTCTGCAAAGGCCAACACAGGAGCCTGAGTAAGCCTTTCTTTCAACTCTCTGAAAGCAGCTTCACAACTAACACTCCATCTATTACCAAATGGATCTGATGCTTTATAACACACCTTTTCTAGGTTATGTTCTGCTCTGTTCTTTTTCAGACTTTTATTTGGAAGACAACCCTGCAACAGCTGATTCAAGGGATAAGACACTTTAGAGTAGTCTTTTACAAAACGCCTATAATACCCACAGAAACCTAAAAACGAGCGTAGCTCTGTCACGTTCTGAGGTCTGGGCCAAGATTTGACAGCTTCAATTTTGGAGGGATCAGTTGAGACACCATCTTGAGACACAATATGCCCAACATAGCTGACGGAAGTCTGACAAAAGGTGCACTTGTCCAGCGACAACTTCAACCCTTCGCTCTGCAAGCGGTCCAGCACCTTGAGCAGCCTCTCCTCATGCTCCTCCAAAGTCCGTCCGAATATAATGAGGTCATCCAAGTAGACCAACACTTCCAACAGGTTCATATCTCCCACCGTCTTTTCCATCACTCGCTGGAAGGTCGAGGGAGCTCCACAAATCCCTTGTGGCATCCGCTGGAATTGGTAAAACCCCATTGGGCAGATGAAAGCTGTCTTTTCTTGGTCTTCTTCACTCAGGGGAATCTGATAATATCCACTCCTAAGGTCCAATACACTGAACCACTGGCTTCCATTTAAGCAGGCCAGAGCATCTTCAATGCGGGGAACGGTGTATTGGTCAGGGATTGTGCGACGGTTCAACGTTCTGTAGTCTACACACATCCTTATCTGTCCGTTCTTTTTCCGGACTACGACAATCGGTGAAGCGTAGGGACTTCTGGACTCAGCAATAATACCAGCCTCCTTCAGCTTCTCCAAATGCTGCCTAACATCCTCAATGTCGGCCGGTGGAAGCCGTCGGGACCTCTCACGAAAAGGCTTATCCTCTGTCAGTCTGATGTGGTGTTGAGTACTCTTTGAACATCCCACATCGAATTCATCACAGGAGAAAACATCCTTTCGCTCCAACATCTTTTTGGCCAACCGCTGTTTCCATTCTTTAGACACAGAAGAATCACCAAAGTCAAATGAATCCGGGGACAGTTTGGTTTGGCCCCTACTCTCTCTGGGTTTAGAAATGGTAGGCACAATATCAACAGGAAACACATGGGCAATAGGCATTCCTCTCTTAATTATCACTGGGCGAGAAGAGACATTCCTAATAGTGACTCCAATTCTCTTGGACTGGACAACAGAAGCAGACTGCACCTCAGCTCTCACTAGCAGTTCCTCAGGAAACCGGGACTCTTCAGGCTGATCTACTAACAGGGTTTTAGCAGACGAGGTAACGGGGTACTTCAGGATTCCAGAGACCCTCACACTCTCTCCTGGAGTCAACTTCAACGGCTTAAGGCGAGGAAACCAGACGGTGCCTCTACTGTCGTCGACATCACACTTGCTAACAGCAATAACCCGTTCATAGGCAATTCTAATCTCAGGATGAACAGTCATGGTATGCAGAAAATCATTTCCCATCTTCTCCTGGCAAACTTCTACCAGCTTCTTCACCACGGATGTGTTTGTTCCCACCAGAATATCAATGGCTCCTTTTACAATGGGGTCAGGACAAACCAACACAAGTGCTTCGATGGTCTCTGCCACTCCAGCTACAGATCCCAGAAACTCAAGCCTCAGAGACAAACAGCCATCATATGGGTACTGTTGAGAACTTAGGCCCCATATTTCCAAATTTTCAATTGGTGTCAATGGCAGATGCTTCAGATACTTATCATAAAAGGATCTGTACAGCAGAGTAACTTGCGACCCACTATCGAGCAAAGCTTTCGCATAAATGCCTTCTATCTGAATAGGAAGGATAGAGCTGGGTCCAACTAACCCGCCTGGGAGAACAACTTGCTCTGCTTTCACTCTCTTGCACTTTGTGGAACGTGTCTTACCCGGAGCTTCAGGCCGTTCCTCTACTGAGCCCCGGGGAAGTTTCCCGTCGGCCGTTTCAATCTGATGAGTCGCTGATTTACTTTCCTCAAATTTTCCTCATTAACACAGTCACGTTGTAAGTGCCCATCTTCACCACACTTATAGCAGAAGATGTTTGAGTTACCCACATGTGCTCTGTTTGGTGTTCTCCTCTCTGTAGATGTAGTTAGGCTATGCATTGCAGGAATGTCCTGAGTCACAGTTTCACTTGCTGCAATTGATAAGCGTGACACCTCACTCTTCAACCCTCTAATCTCTTTTTTCAATTTCTCAATTTCTGAATCAGCAGGATTAGTTTTAACAGATGCCTCGCTCTTTGTGGAAGACACAGCAGACACAGCTACCCTAGGCTGGACTGAGTTTCGACTGTGCATCATGTTCTCTTCTTCCCTAACCTCTTTCAAAAGTTCATTGAAGGATGGTGGGTCACACAATTTGTGTGTCATCCTCAAGCGAAGAGCTACCATGTCACTAGGAAGGGCTCCTCTGATTATCTGCTGCATACGAAACTGGTTCATTTCAGAGAGATCAATGCCTCTTTTGTGCAAAATACTGTGTAACAACTTGTCTAGTCTCAGTATGTATGTTGAGAGCTTTTCTCCCACATTCTGAAAAGTACTCCGAAACTTTAACATCAGATCAGCAGCATTTTCTGTGGTGCCAAATGCTGACTCAAGTGCACTGAGATAATCACTGGAAGTTGCTAGTGGATTCCCAGTTTTTTCAAATCTAACAATGTCTGCTGCCGGACCCCTAAGACATTCAACAAGTCTTTGTTTCTTAACGTTATCAGGACACTGCCACTCTTCAAGAATGTGTGTAGTCTGTTCAGCCCAAACCTCATACTCATCCTCACCGTTGGGTGTGGGTGTCAACCCGGAGAAGGTACGTAGCTTTCTATAGCTGGACCCCTCAGCAGGTGAAACAGCATTACACTTCTGGACAAGAGAGGTAATAGCATCAACAAGCTCAGTATTAAGAGTGGGTGCAGGGGAAACCATGCTTGGGACGTCAGCTAGAGATTTTCCCTCTTTCTGCAAGAAAGAAAACAGTTTTGAATGAAACTCATCACCGCTGTTTTGCTCAGGTGTTCGAGTAGTAACACTTACAACTTGTGTGTACCATGTACCTACATCAGGCCCTCCAATTTCAGCAGGAATAGACATTTCAGAAACCTTGCTAACTGTTTCAATTAAGACAAACTGCTGCTGTTTAGTCATATCAGAACGACGGCCACGCACTTTGCACCTACTCATGCCTAAAATGGAATCAAGCACATGGTATACAATCCTGTCTTCACAGTCTGAAGGTACATTACTTAAGATAATTGCATTCTCAAATGCAACATTCTTCTCACTACACCAAGCAATGACCTCACTTACATCCATATTTCTCATCTGTGTCTTTAAACAATGTGTCTGTAAATAGAGATAATAGCTGTTAAGCCTTAACGCCCTTGTACACTTTGTCAATAGAATTCTAAAAAAAATTCACAGTTTGCACTTAAATCACTCCAAATTATCAAAGAAGACAGTAAATTCAGTTTCTAGAAAGAAAGGGGGGGAGGGGGAACAGTCTGAAAGATAATCCCGGACGAGCCCCCACAAATGTAGCCCTCTCACCAATGCACTGGCTCAAAATACAAGTATGTCTAGGGGAAATTCAAACTAAAAAAAAACTACGGGTGAGAGGCACATCTAAATTTACTTTAGTCATAAAGAGTATTTATTAACCAAGTAATGTCTAATAATTAAATACAACCCAGGACCTTCAGATTTTTACTGTTTAATATCTAATGTTAAATTTGGAAATAACTTCGTAGATGAACCACTGTGCCCACATTACATCGTGTAAACCCCAATCTCAACCAAATTTACTCAGATATCCCCTTCAACCTCCCCCTTTCTCTGCAGAAAGATCACAGGAGATTAAAATACTAAAACACTATTTATTCTTTTGACTTTTTTTCCTCTTATTTCCCTTTGAAACTGAAGCAACTAATAACACTGTTAATTGAAATCAACACATATGAAACAAAAGAACTTTAAAAATAAATAAATTCAAATGAGTGATCACATGGAATACAAATTTCACACTAAATATGAAACATTCAGATTCACATTATACTCAAAATAAAATACATTCCCAAACAAAAAAATAAAAAAAAGAAAATTACCCAGCTGGGATTTATGTCTCTTGTAGGCGCGCAAGGTAAGAGCTCAAATTAATGTGTTAGCGAAGAGTTAGGATTACTCACAAGATCCCACAAGAAAGCGATTCCAAAAACAACACAGTACCAGATTTGAAGATGCACCAATGAAATGATCAGCAGATCCAGTCGTCCATGCATCCATCACAAACCATCTCTTCCAAAGATGAATCGGATGACATGTCCAGGCAAATCCTCCATCTTGTAGATAGGCCCGATCAGCACAGGCCATGAAAGCATGTCGGTCTCTCCTAATAAATCGCTCCACATTCACTCAGTCATCCCTTGAGCTCCGAACACTTCAACCATTTCTTAACACTTTAATGTAAAATAAAACACGTGTATTGTCTCTCTTCCGAATACTTTCACAGATGAAACAAAAAAAAAACAAGATAAACTGCGACACTCTCTTGGAGCGTTGCGCACGCACACACTTTAGGTTCACGCAACTGTTGAATATAAACTATAATTTTTGAGCTCAGCGTCTTGTCGACACTCAGTTCCTCCCATCAACAGTCTTTAAACTGTTCAATGTTTCTACTTTCAAATCAAAATCCTTTACTTTTTCTCAGTCTTTAGACACTACATGTGTGTACCCTTTTCTCTTGCTTCTTGCACTCCCGAACTCTCTAGAAAAAATCTCCTCTTTTTTTCTCTCGTGACCCCACCCCTTGAACTCTAGGGGTCAGATTATAAACACTTCATTTCTAAACAATTTAAAGGTATCTCCTAAAATACACCTTCCTATTATTTCTACCACTTCCACATAAATTTTAAACTTTTAAACATAAAATGACAAATATAAAATTACAAACCAAAAATAAACAACAAACACCTTTTTTTTTTTTTTAACCCTTTTAGACAGTGTTACAAAACGCATTATTGAAAAATAATTTTGTATACCCAAATTACAAAAAAATTGTAAAGATTAAAACCTTTAAAGTTATGGAAGAACAATGAATAGACTACTAATAGATTTAGTAGGGCTCTACATTATTATACACAGCAGCAAGCCATCTGTACACCTAAAACAACAACTCTTAATCTATAACTAGCTAACTGAGGGATAATGATATTGGAATATAATAGCAAAGACCCCAAAATGGTAGGCTAATGTAAATAAAGTTAAGCTGTTATCAGTACCAAGTTTATGGAACAGAAGCTTATTTTTATTACAGAAATATATACCCAGGAACAAGTTATTTTTACACAGAAGACAAAAACTTTAATCTAAAACTTGCTAAGTAATATGTTGTATTGTAATATATTAAGATGTCAAGGCTATTTACGGATGTTTAATCAAACGTGAACTTTCCGAAAACAAGAAGATATGCTACCTAGGCTATGTTAACTAACTAGCCAGCTAACGTTAGCTCGCAACATAGACTAGCTACTTAACATTCCTTTATCTTTCTGTTTTTTTACTTCCTTGGTTTTCTTCTTTTTCCTTTTCTCTGCACCAGAGGGATATGTCCTTTTTGTGACACTGCTGTTTTGCTGCAATGCTGCTGCCTCTTCAATCAACTAACTGTCTGACTGTGCATCCTGCAGCCTGTTTACATAATATTGCATTTAATATTGCGTTTTTGTATAATTACCATTGTCCATTGACATAATATATCACAAACAAAAACAAAAAAACAACAGCTCTGGGTGTTGGAACCGTGGTATAAGCAGAATAATTTACTCCGGCCCATTGAATTGTTGAAAAATAATGCACACCGTGCATAATCGTGACCGCATTAACACCTCGGGTGTGCATTATTTTTAAATAATTAAACAGTCCATCGTCAATTATTCCTTACTTATAATACTTTATTTGTACCTTAAATACATGAGTATAAACAGCTTATTCATTAATTTACAAAAAGTTTTCAAAGAAATAGGACATTTTTTTATTATTATTATAAATATCATGAAATTTTGAGTCATAAATATCAAGAATTTTTCTCAGGGTTACACCACATGAACAAAATGTGCCTTTTCATAAACATGTCAAAATAAATATCAGATGTTTTTTAAGCATCTTCCTTTCTACATCCATTGACTGCTGGGCATTCCAATTTCTCCCATTCATTTTAATGAAATGGCCCGTCTATACTAAATAGTCTCAGTACAAATGTTTAATGTTTTACTGTCTCTAGACACCACAAGACTTTTTTTACTTTAAGCCCCCCCAAAAAATATCAATATGACTTTAAACTCAGAAATTTAAAAATGTTCATCATAGAAGAGGTGTATTCAAGTAAATGGTTTATGTGAATTGCATGTTTTATGTATTTTTAATTGAATAGATCAGGACAAATATGAGTGTCACTTCATTGACCCTTAGGACACATGGCCATAATATGCACCTGTTACCCTCTGCAATTGTATTTTATGATGAATCTTGTAAAAAGAATCCACGTTATGATCATGAAAAGTTTTTTTTTCTTAGATTGCTCGCCTACTGCAGTCACACATTTTTTCTACTCCAATCTACTACTTGACCAGGCTTCAGGGCTGGGAATGGATCCGGAGGCCTGGGAGGCGGCCACAGGGCTGGGACTGGGTCAGGATGCCTGGGAGGCGGCCACAGGGCTGGGACTGGGTCAGGAGGCCTAGGAGGCAGCCACAGGTCAGGGACTGGGTCAGGGGGCTTGGGAGGCGGCCACAGGGCAGGGACTGGGTCAGGGGGCTTGGGAGGCAGCCACAGGGCAGGGACTGGGTCAGGGGGCAGAACCGCTGGAGGAGGAGACTCTGGGGAAGTGGGCAGAGCCGTGGAAGACTCTGGGTGGAGCTAGGAGAGGCTCGCCAAAGGCAGGCGGAGCCATTGAAGGCTCTAAGGGCGGAGCCATGGGAGGCGGAGCCGTGGGTGGCTCGAGGGGTGGAGGCATGGAAGGCGGAGCCGTGAGATACCTGAGGGGCAGAGCCAGGGATCTTGGTGCCCGGAGAGTAAGGGCCAGGGTGGAGCTGAAGGTGCGGAGGACCGAAGTAGCGCCGAAGGCTCGGAGGACTGAGGCGGAGCTGGGGGATCTGAGGAAAGAGGTGGAGCCGGTGGGACTGAGGACTGAGGTGGAGCCGTAGGGAAGGAGGTCCCTGGATGAAGCGTAGCTGGAGGATCTGAGCCGAGGTGGAGCCAGATGACCGACTGACCAAGGCGGAGCTGGAGGGGTGAGGGAACCCAGAGAAGCCGATTGGCTGAAGGACCACGGTGGAGCCGAAGGGACATAGAGCAGAGGTGAGACTGAGGGAACGAGGGACCAAGGCAGAGTCCAGGGCTCGGAGGGTCTAGGCGGAGTTGGAGGGTTTGAGGTTCCCCTTGACCATAGATTTGCCAGGAGCGAAGGTCGAGCCGGTGACATGGGAGGAGCCGGCTGCCCAGGAGGAGGAGGAGGAGCAAATGTCTTGAGTGGAGCCAGCAGAGGAGGAAGGGAGAGGCACTGGATGGAACAAGGGTGTCCATTATGCTGGCTGGAACCAGCAGAGGATGAAGGATAGTCAGGGTGGGAACCAGGGCGGGGAGCAAATCCAGGTCTATTAACTTGGTGAGAGCTGGCTCAGGGGCGGTCAAGGCAACAGGCATTGGCACTGGGACGGTCAAGGCTACAGGCACTGGCTCTGGGACGGTCGAGGCTACAGGCACTGGCTCTGGGACGGTCGAGCTACAGGCACTGGCTCTGGGACGGTCGAAGCTACAGGCACTGACTCTGGGACGGTCGAGGCTACAGGCACTGGCTCTGGGACGGTCGAGGCTACAGGCACTGGCTCTGGGATGGTCGAGGCTACAGGCATATGCTCTGGCTCATTGACCGTGGCAGGTGTGGGCGCTGGCTCGTTGACCGTGGCAGCTTGGAAGGAGGAGTCGTGGAAGGCTTGGAAGGAGGAGTCATGGAAGGCTTAGAGGAAGGAGCCATGGAAGGCTGGAGGGTGTCCACTGTGGGAGGAGATACAAAGTCCTCATCCTCCAAACCCACAGTGAAAGGAGAGCCACAGAGCTGCAGAGCCACCTCCACGTTGTCAGCGATTGTCCAGTGAGGACCCGATGGAGACATCAGCTCCTTCAATGCACTATTCGGGCCAGCCCTAAAGAAACTCACCAGCGCGTGGTCATCATAGTGCACCAAATTCGCGAGATGGAGAAACTCACGCACGTGATCCTCAACTGGACAATCTCCTTGTCCGAAGAGGAGGATTGCTACTGCAGGCGGTAGATCCATTTAGTTAGGTCAGTCCTTCTATAACACTGGGTTCTTGGAGTGGAAGAAAGGAGATACAGGAGTAAATACTTTAAATCCTTTAATCACAATCGCTGGGGTAGAATAAATGCTGGAGTGGAAACAAATGCAGGAGTGGAACAAACAGTAAAGCTCAACATCCAAACTTAACACAACGTAACACTTCATCAACACAACGTAACACTTCAAGGACTGACAATGTCCGAACAAAACTAGAGGGTATTTATACACAAGGAACTAAATGAGGGAATGGAATACAGGTGAGGATGATGAGGAGCAGATGGAAGTGATGAGGGAAGTGAACTATGGGAGATGTAGTCCAGGGGAAAACTTCAAAATAAGAGTCCTTGAAGAACATGAGGGAGACAGACTGTGACAACTCCAACATACCTGTTTGCCAGTGTTTTCAGAAAACAGATAAGGGAGATGCTTTTTGGTATTCCTTGCAACAAGGGGGATGGCATCCCCCCTCAACTCGAGCCCTGACAGTAACTGTTTTAATTTATAAGGGTAAGGTCATAAACTGTTTAAGCAAAAACCAATCAGCCTTTTTCCCTGATTTTGTGTTGCATGTAAACACCTTTACTGGCATTCATATCAGCTTATTCAATATGCGCAAGTGTTGTGCACATGTCTAATTACGTTTTGATGTCAAAATCAGAGAATATCCTGATAATTACAAATATTACAGTAAGTAAATGCAACTTTCTTGCGTTGTCTGAATTTTTGAAAAAGCTGATTTTTGGCAGTTATCAGCGTGTTTATGAGCATGTAAACACACTCATTGGCTGAATTTTCATTTTTGGTTGAACAATTCCTTTAAATAAGGTGTATGACATCAGAGTAACATGATGGCTTAGGGTCATTGTTTTTAAAGGGAATCCTGGAACATGATGTGGAAGTGGGGAAAAAAAAATATGATAAACACGTATGCATCCACCCCATAAATCCCAAGCTGCACATGCTTACACGTGCACTCACAGATCAAAGAAGCCATGTCTTCTCATAAATGAGATTTTCCGTGGCCAGACCTTAATGATACATCTCTCTCGGTGGAGCATGAGGAGAGCAGGGGATGGCAGCGGTAGAATACAGAGCAGAGCATAGGCACAAGGTGCTCTAAAGGGTACAAACCTGAGCAATGTGCTGCATGCAGCTATTCAAACACAGCACCACAGTGGGGTAAAAAATCAAACAAAATGAAAAAAGCAATTGAAAATATTGAGTCAGCGCACCTATTCCTTTGACTCTGATATGGTGCAGTGACAAGATTCTGTTTGAAATTCAATGAAATGCATCTCATAAGAATGCAAGGAAGAAGGGAGAGTGAGAGGTAGAAAAACAAAAAAAGAGAATGAGACAGAGGGACAGACCACAGTAACTCTAAAACACTCATTTGAGAAATCATTTATGATGCTGCCTGTGTGAGCCTGTTTGTGTGTGCGTGCGTATGTGTATGAAAATATGTGTGTGTGTGTGTGTGTGTGTGTGTATATATAAACTCAGCAAAAAAGAAACATCCTCTCACTTTCAACTGCTTTTATTTTCAGCAAATTTAACGTGTAAATATTTGTATGAACATAAAAAGATTCAACAACTAAGACATAAACTGAAGTTTCACAGACATGTGACTAACAGAAATGGAATAATGTGTCAAACTCAAAAGTAAGTATGTGGTGTGGCCACCAGCTGCATTAAGTACTGCAGTGCATCTCCTCCTCATGGACTGCACCAGATTTGCCTGTTCTTGCTGTGAGATGTTACCCCACTCTTCCACCAAGGCACTTGCAAGTTCCTGGACATTTCTGGGGGGAATGGCCCTAGCCCTCACCCTCCAATACAACAGGTCCCAGACGTGCTCAATGGGATTGAGATCCGGGCTCTTCACTGGCCATGGCAGAACACTGACATTCCTGTCTTGCAGGAAATCACGCACAGAATGAGCAGTATGGCTGGTGGCATTGTCATGCTGGAAGGTCATGTCAGGATGAGCTTGCAGGAAGGGTACCACATGAGGGAGGAGGATGTCTTCCCTGTAATGCACAGCATTGAGATTGCCTGCAATGACAACAAGCTCAGTCCGATGATGCTGTGACACACCGTCCCAAACCATGACAGACCCTCCACCTCCAAATCGATCCCGCTCCAGATCACAGGCCTCGGTGTAACACTCATTCCTTTGATGATAAACGCGAGTCCGACCATCACCCCTGGTGGGACAAAACCACGACTTGTCAGTGAAGAGCACTTTTTGCCAGTCCTGTCTGGTCCAGCGAAGGTGGGTTTGTTCCCATAGATGACGTTGTTGCCGGTGATGTCTGGTAAGGACCTGCCTTACAACAGGCCTATCCCTCAGTCCAGCCTCTCTCAGTCTATTGCGGACAGTCTGAGTACTGATGGAGGGATTGTGCGTTCCTGGTGTAACTCGGGCAGTTGTTGTCGCCATCCTGTATCTGTCCCACAGGTGTGATATTCGGATGTACCGATCCTGTGCAGGTGTTGTTACACGTGGTCTGCCACTGCGAGGACGATCAGCTGTCCTTCCTGTCTCCCTGTAGCACTGTCTTAGGCATCTCACAGTACGGACATTACAATTTATTGCCCTGGACACATCTGCAGCCTCATGCCTCCATGCAGCATGCCTAAGGCATGTTCACGCAGATGAGCAGGGACCCTGGGCATCTTTCTTTTGGTGTTTTTCAGAGTCAGTAGAAAGGTCTCTTTAGTGTCCTAAGTTTTTATAACTGTGACCTTAATTGCCTACCATCTGTAAGCTGTTAGTGTCTTAAGACCGTTCCACAGGTGCATGTTCATTAATTGTTTATGGTTCATTGAACAAGCATGGAAAACATTGTTTAAACACTTTACAATAAAGATCTGTTAAGTTATTTGGATTTTTACAAAATTATCTTTAAAATACAGTGTCCTGAAACAGGGACGTTTCTTTTTTTGCTGAGTCTATATATATATATATATATATATATATATATATATATATATATATATATATATATATATATATATATATATATGTATATGTACACTCACCGGCCCCTTTATGAGGTACACCTGTACAAATGAAAAAGTAATATTTAAGATTATAACAAATAAGCAGATTTGTGACATTGACCATGTTCTTTATTCTTCTTTATTCAAAAGGTCAGATTTCTTTGCTTCCGTTAAAGCACACAATATGCTCTTTGGAACATTCTCTAATACTGAGATAATGTGGATCATCAGGTTTTGCACCAACTCATGGAGTATGTGCCAGTTTGAGTGCATGCTGTCATTTAAGCAAAGGGGGACATACTAAATGCTAAGAAATTCTTGTTCATTCTTGTTAATCTTTTCACTGAAATTGTAATGCTGATTATGTAATTTATTATTGTGCACTCATATATATATAAACATTAACATTAATAAATGCATTATGTACCATGAACTAACAATGAACAATATATTTTTACTGTCTTTATTAATCTTGGATAATGTTAATTTATGAAAATACAATAAGGTTGTAGTCATTTACTGTACATTATTTAACTACAATAGACAACATGAACTAACAATGAACAATACTCTTTCAGCACTTATTATTCTTGCTTAATGTTAATTTCAACATATACTAATACATTTTTAACATTAGAACTTTTATATGCTAACATCAGTTAATGCATTATTATGAATTAATGTCATATCATTTGTGTGTTTGATAACATAATCTGTGCTTAGGTGTTTGGTCTGTAGTTTAACACAGTCATGCAAAGGAAGAAAATAAAGTTTTTTTTTTTAATTATTTTTTAAATGAAAGTCTGAAAGAGTATTTGAGAGATTTGGTTACTGATTTCTGATGGATGCTGTACAGTGTTTGTGTGAATTCGAGAGTGTGCATCAGACTGCCAGTGAGGAAACAGAAAACAGCTTTGATGTTTAGTCTGATCTTTCTTTTATTGCAATCAAACACACATATAGTCACGCACAGCAAGTAGCGAAAGAGACTTTGGAAAATGAGAGATGGAAAAAAACAGAGAGAGGGGAAGAGAGTAGGCTGAAAGAGAGGTCTGTCTTTATCTGCTACCGGGCTCAAGTTCTTTTGAAAGAATGAACTCTGCACCTTCATGGGCACCATGCAATTGTTGAGAAATGCTATCTCTTACAAAAGACAAACATACACACACACACACACACACACACACACACACTGTATGTATTCTCTCAGAGCTCCTGGTTCACATCAGTAGAACATTGCAAAGCAAAGAGTGTCATCTTTATGTGTTCCGTTTCTGATATGCAGTAAGTCTGTCTGGAGCATAGGAAGCTTTCCGGAGTTGAGAGTCCCGTATAAACGCACGCACACACACACACACACACACACACACACACACACACACACACACATTGACATTGAACATCTCTCCTGGCTATATGGGAACTGTTTTTTGATAAAAACGTCTTGGTTACTGTCATAACCTCCGTTCCCTGATGGAGGGAATGAGATGTTGTGTCGATGTAGTGACACTAGGGGTCACTCTTGAGAGCCCCGAACACCTCAGATCTTTGAGAAAAGGCCAATGAGAATTGGTGAGTGGAATTTGCATGCCACTCCCCCAGACATATGGGTATAAAAGGAGCTGGCTCGCAACCACTCATTCAGGTTTTGTGCTGAGGAGCCGAGACAGGGTCCTGGCCATTTCAGCGGGTAGTACAGCGTTGTAGCAGGGGGGACACAACGTCTCGTTCCCTACATCAGGGAATGGAGGTTACGACAGTAACTGAGACGTTCCCCTTCTGTCACTCACTTGATGTTGTGTCAATGTAGTGACACTAGGGGTCCCTATACGAAATGCCACAACTAGCTGAACCGTGTTACGTGGACTGCCGGTGCAGGTGCAAGCAAGCTGCTGTGTGCATAGTAGCAGGTGCACCGGTCTGCACGTAGCCTCCCCCAACGCCCCAAAAAACATTGTATAGTTCCCCACATCCCTGGGGAGGAAGAGACGTATCTAGTATGGAAGCAGGCCGCGCCAGCCGTGGCCTTTTCTCTCTATGTTTTCTCTCCACAGAGTATTCAGTTATTCGGCTGGGGCCATTTTAACGCTCAATATATGCGCCGGGGAAGGTGTTCTTTTCCTATCCTATTCTTTCAGGGGGAAAAGACCCCGCAGAGACCACATCCTGCCCGGAGGGGAGGTAACATGTGGCAAGCATGTCATGTGGGCTCAGAGCCACACATGGAAGAGGCACGGTGGTAGGTCCTGCCTGAAAGGGGAGGAGCTCTACAAACACGGCGACCGGGACAGAGAGGGCTCTGTCAAAGGGAGACGCAGGTCTGCCGACAGGGAGACCGTACTGCAGAAAATACATCACAGGGGGTTACCGGAGTAACCGGCACCTGTGGAGCACCTACTTCAGTAAGGGCATATTAGCACATGTACTGGTTCCAGCTGTGAATTCCTCCACTGAATTTGCGAGCCACAGGGCTAGGGAGGAAGGACATCCAGGGTTCACGGGTTTGTGAACTCGCATGGGAACAGAAGCACACATCTTCGCCTATTTGGAAGGAAAAGGTGCTATATGCAAGTGATACACCCGGCCAGCTGTCCGTATTCCCGAACTTATCTGTTCGTACCTGACAGAACACGGGACAAAACCGGCTCAACCCAGAGATTGTAAAATCTCGCGAAGGTATTGGGTGTCGCCCAGCCCACTGCCCTGCAGATGTCTGCAAGAGAGGTGCCATGGGCCAGTGCCCACGAGGATGCCAAACTCCTTGTGGAGTGTGCTCATATTCCCGAAGGGGCGGGCATGGCCTGGGCCTGGTATGCCATAGTGATGGTATCCACGATCCAGTGGGCAAGCCTCTGTTTGGAGACAGCATTCCCTTTCCGCTGTCCTTCAAAGCAGACAAAGAGCTGCTCAGAGCATCTAAAGCTCTGCGTGCAATCCAAGTCGATGCACAAAGTACGCACCAGACACAGCAACAACAGGGCTGGGTCAGCCTCCTCCTGGGGCAGCACTTGCAGGTTCACCACCTGATCCCTGAATGGGGTTGTGGGAACCTTGGGCACATAGCCCGGCCAGGGTCTCAGGATTACGTGAGAGTCACCCGGACCAAACTCCAGGCAGGTATCACTGACAAAGAACGCTTGCAGGCCCCTGACCCTCTTGATGGAGGTGAGCGCAATCAGGAGGGCCGTCTTCAAGGAGAGGGCTTTCAACTCAACTGACTCTAGCGGCTCAAAGGGGGCTCCGCGAAGGCCCAGGAGGACCATGGGAGATCCCATGAGGGGAACAGACGTGGCCTAGGAGGATTCAGCCTCCGGGCACCTCTCAGGAACCTGATGATCAGGTCATGCTTCCCTAAGGACTTACCATCCGCTGTATCGTGGTGTGCCGCTATGGAGGCCACATACACCTTCAAGGTGGAGGGGGACAGCTGTTCCTCCAGCCTCTCCTACAGGAAGGAAAGCACTGACATGACTGCGCATCTTTGAGGGTCTTCAGCTCGGGAAGAACACCAATTCGCGAACCGACACCACTTCAGAGTATAAAGCTGCCTCATGGAGGAAGCTCTGGCCTGAGTGATCGTGTCTACCACTGCTGGTGGTAGGCCACTTAGGTCTTCCGCGTCCTGTCCAAGGGCCAGACATGGAGGTTCCAGAGGTCTGGGCACGGGTGCCAGATAGTGCCCCGTCCCTGAGAAAGAAGGTCATTCCTCGCCAGGGAGAGGCTGTCGCGAGGAGCGTGAGGCCTGAGAACCAAGTCTGGGTGGGCCAATACGGGGCCACGAGGGTGAACTGAGACGTGAAAGTACGCGTCCTTCAGGTCTACCGCCTCGAACAAATCTTGATGCCGGACACACACCAAAATGTGCTTTGGCATCAGCATCTTGAACGGGAGTCTGTGCAAGGCCCGATTCAGAACTCGCAGGTCCAAGATTGGCCGCAACCCACCGCCTTTCTACGGTATGATGAAGTAAGGGCTGTAAAACCCTTTCTTCATCTCGGCTGGAGGGACAGGCTCTATCGCGCCCTTGCACAGAAGGGTCGCAATCTCCGCACACAAGTTGGTGGCGTTCTCGTCCCTCACCAAAGTGAAGCAGACGCCGCTGCACCGGGGCGGGCGCCTGGTGAACTGAATCACGTAGCCGAGTCGGATGGTCCTGGCCAACCACCGCGATGGGTTGGAAAGCGCTAGCCACACGTCCAAGCTCCGGGCGAGGGGGACTAAGGGGACGATCACATTTAATGTATCTGTGGGTGGGGCCTCGTGGCGGGAGGGAGCAGGGGATGCCACTTCGAGGAGATTCACTTCGTCTCGAACTCGTGGCTGTGCTGAGGGGACCCTCGAAGCACTTACCTTGCTCCATGTACCCAGCGTCGGGTGGGTCAGTGACAGGGGAGGAGGGACTTTTGACTGTCCTCATAGACCATCACAACCACCTGGCCGTGAGTGTGAGTGTGGTGCGACCAGACGCACGAAGGCAGGGGGCCCGCGTTCGTGGCGTCTAAGTCGCAGGTGCTCAGTGCCCGATTGCCATGATAACGGTGGTCGTAAACACTGGCTATGTGACCCAGGGAGTGAGGAAACTGCTCTTTTGAGAATGTGGGTAACGCAGCCTGTTCGGGGTGCGGCCAACATAAAAGAAAAGGAAACCAAGGATTTACCTCCCGGCCCTCCACCCTGGGATGGAGTGGTCTGGCTACCAGGTTTGCAGCAGACATCTCGCTCCCTGGGTCGTCCGTCTCAGGGGCGCTTTGGAGCCTTCCGGGTCCTTGTGGCGGCCCGTGAGGCAGGGGGTGTCAGCTTCCTGCGGGGGGCTCTACGCTGGGGCCGAGATCTGGGCTCGGGCTGAGGCAGAGCTGCCTGGGCTTTCGCCGCCGCAGGGGGACACCCTCAGGATCTTGAGCTGCGCCGGGGCAAGATGTGTTGTATAGCCTCCGTCTGCTTCCTCACCGTCGAGAACTGCTGGGCGAAGTCCTCGATGGTGTCGCCGAATAGGCCGACCTAGGAGATGGGGGCGTTGAGAAAGCGAACCTTATCCGCATCCCTCATCTCGACCAGATCCAGCCACAGGTGGCGTTCCTGGACCATGAGGGTGGACATCGCCTGCCCGAGTGCTCGTGCTGTGACCTTCATCACCTGGAGGGCGAGGTCGGTCGCCGAGCGCAGCTCCTGCATCACACTGGGATCAGGACTACTCACATGCAGTTCCTTTAGTGCCTTGGCCTGGTGTACTTGCAGGAGGGCCATGGCATGCAAGGCAGAGGCAGCCTGACCAGCGGCACTGTACGCTTTGGCCGTCAGAGACGACGTCATCCTACAGGCCTTGGAAGGGAGTGCTGGGCGATCCAGCCAGGTGGCTGTGCCTTATCCACCTGAGGGACCTCCATATACCCGTAGGCCACCCCACCATCGAGGGTAGTGAAAGCGGACGAGCTGGGAGGTCGGTTTCGGGCAGAAAAAGGTGCCCTCCATGACCTCGTCAGCTCGCCGTGCACCTCTGGGAAGAAAGGGTCCGGGGGGGAGGTGTGGCTGTGAACGGTGCCCTGAACCCAGGAACCAATCCAATCTAGCCGCAAGGGCTCAGGGGAGGGTGCAAGGTTTCACTCCAACCCGACACATGCGGCGGCCCGGGCAAGCATAGCGGTCATCTCGCCGTCAGCCTCAGACTGGGCAGGCCGACCCGAAGGTGGCAGCCCAGTCGAGTCCTCGCCGTCTGACATTGCCAGTATGCTCTCCGATGCAGCGATCGAGCACTCATCCCGCTCCGGAGCTCTGAAAGGGACACTAAGCTGGCCCTGGGGTGAGCTGGTCTCCTCTCGGAACTCACCGGGGGCAAACGAGCATGCTGGGGAATGGGAGGTCCGCGGGGATTTACCTGGCGAAGCCGAGCCCATTGAAGCCCCCAAATCGCCTCCAGTGCCAGCCGGGCTGGCCTCGTACCCGGAGGTAAAAGGCGAGGCATGGGGGGGCGGCTAGAGTGGCTTTCCCCAGGAAGAAGGAAAGCCGCGACCGCAACGTTGCCATGGTCATATTCTCGCAATGAGAACATGAACCAACCACGAAGGCTGCCTCAGTGTGATCGCTGCCCAGACACGTGAGGCAGCGCCCGTGGCCATCGGAAGTGGAGAGATAGCGACCGCATCCAGGAATCACACAAAGACGGAAAGGCATCTTTATAAAGACGTGTCTTTAAAAAGACGTTCAACGTCAATGTGTGTGCTCTAATAAAGAAAATATACTCTTTAGCAGGAATATACACTCTTTTAGCGCTGTCGAAGCGCCCAGGGACGATATCTGCACTCATCGTGCAGAAGGAGAGAAAGTATATATATATGCGTCGTATATCCAAGAGCATACACTTCTTAAGAGGTGAATGGAACAGCAGTAGTATTCAGCTCGCTGATAGTACAACCGCTCGGCTTCGAAGAAAAAATCTGAATGAGTGGTTGCGAGCCAGCTCCTTTTATACCCGTATGTCCAGGGGAGTGGCATTGCAAATTCCACTCGCCAATTCTCATTGGCCTTTTCTCAAAGATCTGAGGTGTTCGGGGCTCTCAAGAGCGACCCCTAGTGTCACTACATCGACACAACGTCAAGTGAGTGACAGAAGGGGAAAGAACGTACAGTACATATAAAGTACATACTTAAAGGGGTAGTTCACCCAAAAATGAAAATCCTTCATCATTTATTTACCCTCAGGTTATTCTAAACCAATATGACTTACTTTCTTTTTTTTTTCTTCTTTTTTTGTAACACAAAAGGAGGTGTTAGGCAGAATGTTAGCCTCAGTCACCATATGCCAACAATATGCCAGAGGAATCCAAAACAGTTCAGTGTTTCAAGAAAATAGGCAGCAACCCATTTGTTTGGTTATTTAGACATTTGCATATCTATCACACACAATAAACTTAGATTTAACAAACATTATCAAACAGATAGTTCCAATTCTACATTCTGATTGGATGAGTCACATATATTGTATAATAGATAAACAGAAAAATGCACACATGTGACCACACATTCTATATTAAAGGAATATTCCGAGTTCAATTCAATACAATACGACAGCATTTGTGCCATGTTGATTACCACAAAAATTTATTTCGACTTGTCTCTCCTTTTTCCCCAAAAAAATAAATAAATAAATAATAAATTGAGGTTACAGTCAGGCACTTACAATGTGTATAATAAGTGAATGGGGCCAATTTTTGGAGGTTTAAAGGCAGAAATTTGAAGCTTATAACTTTATAAAAGCATTTACATTAATTCTTCTGTTAAAACTTTATTTGAGCTTTAAAGTTGTTGAAACAGTCATTTTTGCGGGATTACAGGGTTTACGGCGTTACGTCGTCATGGCAACAAAATTGTACAATTGCATATAACTTTACACAGAAAAGGTAGCAATTGTATCAAACTAAAAGCATATTAACACGCATATACACTCACACGGAGCATTTTATTAGGTACACCTGTACACCTACTTATTCATGCAATTATCTAATCAACCAATTGTGTGGCAGCAGTGCAGTGCATAAAATCACGCAGATATGGGTCTGGAGCTTCAGTTAAATTTCACATCAACCATCAGCATGGGGAAAAAATGTGATCTCGTTGATTTTGACCGTGGCATGATTGTTGGTGCTAGATGGGCTGGTTTGAGTATTTCTGTAAATGCTGATCTCCTGGGATTTTCATGCACCATAGTCTCTAGAATTTACTCAGAATTGTGCCAAAAACAAAAACATCCAGTGAGCAGCAGTTCTGCAGATGGAAATGCCTTGTTGATGAGAGAGGTCAACAGAGAATGGCCAGACTGACAGAAAGGCTACAGTAACTCAGATAACCACTCTGTACAATTGCAGTGAGTAGAATAGCATCTCAGAATGCACAACATGTCGAATCTTGAGGCGTTCCTAATAAAATGATAAGTGGGTGTATGTAACACGGGTTAAAATGGGCAAGGAGTAGGCGGGAAACGCCTGAACAGTCAAAGTAATATTTAATTAAACAAAAACACAAACACACACACGGCAGCTGCGTGTGGCTCTCTCTCTCCCTAACTGGTGCATCCGGCTCGGCTTTATCCCTCTCCTCGTCTGATTAGCCCATCTGGGGGCGGGCCGTGTGGACTCATGGCCCCCCTCCTCGTCACACTGTAGTTTACGTTTTATTGGCTATTCTTTTGAAACAGTGAGTATTTTAACATTTAAGGATTGGCCCCATTCATTTACATTGCAATTGCCTCACTGAACACAGATTTTTGTTTGTTTGTAAAGAAAAGGAGGGACCGTCAAAATTAAACTTTGTGGAAATCAACATTACGCCACAAATGCTGTCGATTGAAGTTGTATTGAACCCAGAATATTCCTTTAATGCACCAAGTATTAACTATAATATACCATTATACAACAATAAACTATAAAACTTGGTGGAAGAATGTTTCACTCTGATTATTGATAACAATAAAATTAAATATTTATTGAAAATTGGTGCCTTTTATCATATAGTTTCTACCGTTTTATATCATATTGATGTTCTGCTTTGCATAGTGCCTAACCCTTAGACTTGATAAAATCACATTTACGCACGACTTCTTGTGGCTTATTGCTTTAACATACAGACAATTTACATGTACGGTATTCAAAAATAAATAATTAATTTTAGGTGAATAAAAACCTCCTGCCTGGGCTTTTAATATTTGATTAGACTAGGTAAAATTTTATGTCATAATTGTGTGTTTATAGTTGTTCAGCCCCACAGGAGGTACATAAGGTGCTCTATCAACATTGTTTACTTATCAGATAATTATATTATTTTTATTGACGTTGTTGGTGTTGTTATTATAAAATGAGGTAACAAAACAAACGTAAACATACACATGGAGATTTATGTCCTATTTCTAATTTGTAATTATCATTCCATGGTACTCACATCATGAGAGCGATGTAAACAAAGCCTATAGATGAAATCATGTACACAAAGATAAGTGTAAAATAACAATCTATAATTGACGTTTAGTGGTTGAGCAGTGCTTAACATGATCTCATTGGGTCTATTAAATTCTGATACCACTAAAGAGAAACACTCTCCCATCCTGAAACTTTGTTTCATTTATTGAGACCCATACTCAGAGAGAGAGAGGGGGCTCTGTAATAGGTAAAAGAGAATCTCGTCATAAAGTTTCATTCTAATCACAAGCTTCATTGGATCAGAAAATGCAGCCCCTCATTTCAGAGGTAGTGGGGCATGATGTCAGACCCAAACACACTCGTACACACTCACACACAGACACTCACACAGTGTCAGTGAGACAAGGTGTCATTCATTCTTAACAAGCTGCAGAACAGGAAAGAGACTTTCCTCTCTCCCTGTCTTTCTTGCTGCACTGCTCTCTGAAGACTCCTTTGTATGCATTTTAATTATAAGAGTAAAGTTCATAGGTGAGGTAGGGGTCAGATTTCATAGGCTTTCAGAGGAAGATTATTTGTTTTTGACCTACAGGAAGGCTAGAGCAAGAATCTATCCCATAACCCTTTTTATGCTCCATACTGTCTATCTCAGCACAGGACAAACACACACATGCACGCAAACAGCTGTGTGTCTATATTGCCCTTTAAGTCTATGATCTGTGTCCATGAGGCATCTTTGTACAGGAGAGTCATACGAGCATTAAAAATGTGTTTCAGCTCAATATACATGTGAGTGCAAGGGGAGGGAGTATCTGACCCCTGATCAGCTCTGCTGCTCTAATGCACTTACAGAGTTCAGATTCAGGGGGAATATCTGAGCCTAGATCAGCTCTGCTGCTCTAATGCATTTACAGAGTTTAGGCTCAGGTGGCAATATCTGACCTCTGATCAGCTCTGCTGCTCTAACGCACTTACAGAGTTCAGAAAAGGGGGAATATCTGAGCCTAGATCAGCTCTGCTGCTCAACTACACTTAGGTTAGAGATACTACATAAGCACACACTTGCACTCATACATTATGGTTGTAGTGTATGTGCTAAGTATGTATACTACAACCCATTAAATCTATACAACATAAAATATTAAAAAAAAATATTAACTATTTAAACATTTAATAGATAATAAATATTTTAAATAACATAAATATTTACAATAAATTAAACTGCATGCTACACTGTTGTCACATGATCTGACTATGTTTCATGGGTAACACTTTACAATAAGGTTCTATTTGTTCATATTAGTAAATGCATTCATGTTTATATCAGTGACAGTGAAGTGTCTAATTCTTTTTAAATCTAATTTTGTGTAAAAATGTTTTAACTTGTGGCATTTAGGCCCAAGTTACAACAAAGAGTCAAAACAGAAAATTTAAAATGCAATATTGCTTACAGTTCATTTGTCACTGTCTGCCCCATTTGTTTGTAATAAAAAGAAAGGTTATATGCTGTACATTTTGGCAAATGATGTGTAGCGAATACCATTCAAAAGTGAGCATCACAACGCTCTACTCACTCTGGAGGGCGGAGCACTTGATGTGTGAACTTTGAAGGATGCAAATCATTAATGTCTAATATGTGCCCACTGGGAAAACCTGCTATAAAGCTAGTGGCCAAAGACATACGTCTTTGCTGGTTTATTTTAAATCAGAATGTTACCATGACAATGTAACAGCAAAACACTTTGGGCCCTATTTTAAGCGCTAAGCGTAGTGCTATTCAATAAGTCTTACACGCAAAGTCAATGGGCATGGCCAGGAAGTTTTGGTATTTTTGTGCAAGCAAAATACCATGACCAAGACATTAAAGATAAAGGTTTAACACATAGATATTTGTTTAATAAAAAAACAGTGACAACAGTGATCGACATGGACATAATTTGATGTTCCACTATATTTTCAGCCTTTGGACATGGACTTTATTACCACCTGCTGGTGGAATATCCAAACTGCAAATGCAGGAACTGAGTTTAGACTTTGCGTTGCAAATAGACCTGCAACTCTTAGCGTAATGACCTATTTCTCAGGAAATTTGCAAATTGTGCATTGTGCCACTTCATTAACATAAAATACATTCTCAGTTTGCGGGCATTCACCCACAGATAGCGCAAACATTCCCACCCATGCCCACTTGCGCTTTGCGAAATAAGAATTAGCACTCTCACGAAAATTGGATAAGACTTAATGAACGGTCATAGAGCGTAGCGCTGCGCTTTGCACACTCACAAAATAGATCCCTTTATTTAACAAGACACAAATGTTATGGCAAATAAAACCTTTGTGTCTTGTTAAAATCAAATTGCTCAATGTGTTTTTAAACAATGCACTTAAAACAACGTGAAAATATATTTAATATAGTTAATATTTCCTGCTGATTAGGGCTGTCACGATTATGAAATTTGGCTGACTATTAATTGTCAAACAAATAATTGCGATTATGACGATTAATTGTCTCTTTAAAGGCTTTTACAATTAATTGTCATATTTTTTAAGGCGTGCTTTTTTCTGCATGTGTGCTTCATACACCTTCAGAAGTCATTTTTATTTAACTTGAAATATATAAATTAAATAATAAAATAGGGATATATGATTTCTTTTTAAGGCTTTAAAAACTTATGAATGATATGAAAAAGAATGTTTTAAATATCGAAATATTTCTAAATACTTAAAATATGTCTCTCTTTTTAGTCAACTTTACATTTACACTGTTGTTTTTTGAACTCATATATTTTATATTATATATTTTTATAAAAATATAATAGAATTTGTATATATTTGATTATATTTATCTAATATATAATATATTATGCAATAGTACAATATGTAACTTTGCGTTCACTATCACAGTTTATACTTGTTCATTTATATTTTCACGGGGCTTTGGCGGGAGCCTCTGCTTGGTGTGAGCCTCTTTTGACAGCGCGTGCATCGTCCGTGGTGCGGTTCAGTGACGCTCGGACTCTAAGTTCAACTGAATGACACACAAATGTGCCAAGCATGGCATTTATACAGTATATTCACTTAAAATTCCCCTTTTTGGGCATTAAAATGTGATTAGAATGCCCAATAATCACGGTTATCTCAAATAACCGCGGTTAGATCAAATAACCACGATAAGATGGTTATTTAATAATCACGACAGGCCTACTGCTGATAGTCCTTGGGTACATAAGGTGAATGTTATTTCATTACACTTTTTTGAGTGACAGAAAAGAGATGATAGGAAAAGATGGTAAGAGTGGGATCAGTGCACAGCACACATGTCTCCCATGCCAACATCTTTGCTGTAAATGTCCAAATCATGTGCACTAACAGCTAGAGTTTTGAAAGCCCTAGAAAGGTCATTAGCTTAGGTTACAATACCTCAGGTTAGGAACAAAAACACCACCCAGGGTCACTGGAGCACAAATGGCAAAATTGCTTCTTGAAAGTGAAAATCGTCTGTACACTTTGCTAATGGTTTCCGGGAACAGACTTTTGTGAAGGGATTCCATTGCTCACTTTCATTTGAAATGGCCCAATGCAACCTGGTCTCATAGAATCATGTCACTATACCCACGTTTTTGCAAAATGATTGGTTGTATGTATTGCAGCAGTTTCCTGATGAAATAAACAAGGTGCTACAACATAAATGCCATTTATTCACTTTAAACAAATCACGAGTAAAACTGAATAATATTAGTTCATTAACACTTTTTGAACCTATTCCTGACATATTATGACATGAAAAGACTTTTACTATAGCACATGACTTGTAAGGTGATATAGAGGTCTTCACGGGTCCAAAAATTTGTGCCGAAACCCAAAGAGACCCGGAAATGTACTACCCGGACCCGAACCGGACCCGTCTATTATTTGAAAACTTGGACCCGTACCCATGCAGAACCGAGAAATGCCGGACCCGAACTGGACCCATCTATTATTTGAAAGCTGGGACCTGGACCCAGCTGGAAGACACAGACCCGATCGACACTGATTTCATAGCTGATTGCTATAAACAAGTTAATTTACAAGTTGTGAAAACAAAATTTTTGTGTTACCTAATGTAACATTAGTAGCCTTCTCTCCTGTGCCTGGCCGTGACGCATATAATCCATCCTCCTTGCCAAGAAAGTTGGTAAAATACATCCAAATACAACAAGTTTTCTGTGATTCCTCTCTTGCTGATTGAAACAGCATAGCTAATCCACTCATTATTTCAGCTTCAAAAGTCCATTTGCTGTCACGGTGACGGATGACAAAAGCGACTTGTTTAGAATCAGCTTTGCAGTTTTTTTGTATCTTGCATAAGATAACTTCGACTGTTTGCCCTTTTGAACTATAATAACGCTAACGTTAGCATTGCTAATTTGCTATCGTGTGCCTTAACTCCGCTCTGCCTCTGACATCACTCAGCTCGTTGTGGCTCCGCTCCGTTTTTCAACTTATTTTCCGCCTGAATTTTCTCATCCTAATTTTACAATGTTGCAAGTTACAACACACACAGCACCATCATCATTAGCGCTGTCTGATCATGGCAGGGTCTTCTCGGGTCGACTCGGGTATTACACATAATGTTAAACAGACCCGGGACCCGCAGCAATAGAATGGGACCCGACCTGGACCCGGCTGACCATATAAAACGTGGATCTGAACCCGTACGGGTCCCGGGTCGGTGATATACATTTTAATGTTTGCATTACATGACCAACAACAATTCTGTTTTCTACATTTCATTTTTGCATCGACTCCAGAGTATTTACCTTCCCCTGTGGTGCGACCGGAAGCGTATTGTGTCAGCAGTGTGGAAGACCCTGGTTTGAATCCTGCATTGAAACCAGGAAGTAATCGCATTCGTATAATCAGTGACGAGCGCCATTCGGAGGTTGCATTTTTCCCTCTAACTTTAAAGAGCACCTATTATGGTTTTTCAAATATTACCTTTCATGTAGTGTTATATAGCTGTTTGTGAATGTAAAGAAGTCTGCAAAGTTTCAAAAATTAAAGTGCACTACAAATGGAGTTACTGACTCCCAAAAGAAAGAACCGATTCGGAATACCTGAAACGAGTCGTTAGTAATTCCAGACTTACTTCCCGTACTAACCTCCAGCCTCTGGTCTTCACTGGCTGCTCGAGAACAGCTTTGACCCGCCCTGAAACACTACACTAAGCGGTAGACCAATCACAACAGAATGGGACATCTGACCAATCAGAGCAGAGTAGGCTCTCTGAAAGGAGGAGTTTAGAATGAATCCTTTAGGATGGATCATTGAACGAGTCGTTTTTGACACTGGGAAAAAAAAGGTAATGCTGCAATTTAAATTATGAGCAAATTAAAGTGTTTTTTGACATTGGATGCATGTAAATCTATTGTATGAGACCTTTAAAACAAAATTAGGCATGTTTAAAAACCATAATATGTGCTCTTTAAGTTTTTACTCCACTGATGGTTAGGGTTAGGTTTGGGGTTTGTGTTGTGGGGCACAGTTAATTGCCTTAGCTGCCTTTCCTTTGCATTGATGCAAGCTGCAATTAATACCCTCCTCCATACCCAGCTCCACACTTGAATGGCAGCTTTGCTTTTAGTTTTCTCTAAATCAGTCTTGTGTTCTGCACTCCAAGACTATTTGTTGCACTTCCTGCTCTGTCCATGCATGGCTGCATGGATGGGTGGAGTGTTTGCCCAGAACAGAACTATACCGCTAACACCAACAGATTACTTTAATTGTCTATAAATGAATAAAGTATTCATTCAAGTATATGAGTCAAGTATTCATTTGACAGAAGTGGTCCTGACTGAAATACAGTAAAGCCATGCTCCCTTCAGAGTGCCCACATCAAGAGCTCTGTCCTTAGGAGTGAGAAGTGTATAAGGATGATCACTTTCGATTGGAATTTGCCCACTGTTTCCGATTTCACTGTGAGATCAGTCTGGCCTTCTTTTGCAATTGCGTTTTTCATCTCACATTTGCTTTTATGACACTATCGGTTAGGTTTAGGTTTAATGTTTAGGATAGGGAGGATTTGTTGATTTAAACTTTTAAAAACTCATCTGTTTGGGAGAACATATAATTCGCTACTAGTGCCACACAGTGGACATTTCAACTACAGCAATACATGTAATTAACCATGTAATATCATTTTGCAAAAATGTTGCTACAGTCAATTTTCATGAGATTGCATTCCCTTTCTGCACTGCCCTTCAAGGCATAAAAAGGATGTCTGCAATTCACTGGTAGTTGGTTATCCAGGTATTCCATGCCTACGGAAAATGTGCATAATGTGCATAGTATATGTACAGTTCTGCTAAAATAGTACAATTACTGTGGGATAATGCCAGTTTGAACAAATCTATAGTCACTGCATTTTTAAGGAATTCTTTGGAGCATTCCAGTTGTTTACTGCTGCAGAGAAACTAACGCAGATCCCAGATGAGACCCAGGAACTAACCAACAATTAATGACTTTCTCATTACATATGGTAAATAAACCAGCAGAACTGCACTGCTCTGCCACTCATCCTGCTAAATATTCTACAAAAGATCTGATGTCATGTTAACCAGAGTGCGAGGATGAGCAGAGAAAAGAATGAGACTAATATCTAATGAAGGAGAGAGGGAGAGACAGACAGGTAAAGAAACACAACAGAGCACAGTTGCATGCTGGGAAAGCCGCAATTCCTGTTGAGAACCTGAAAAAGCTTTATCTCACACACACACACACACACACACACACACACACACACACACATACATACACACACACACACACACATGTTGGTGCAGCTATCGTTATGAGGACTCTCCATAGACATAATGATTTTTATACTGTACGAACTATAGATTCTATCCCCTAACCCTCACAAAAAACATTCTGCATTTTTACATTTTCAATAAAACATAATTTAGTATGTTTTTTAAGCGATTTGAATTATGGGGACACTGGAAATGTACTCATAAACCACATTTATTGCATAATACCCTTGTAATTACCAGTTTGCAACCTCAAAAAATGTCCTCGTAAATCACCAAAACCTGCCCACACACACACACACACACACACACACACACACACACACACACACACACACTCACACAGACAATCACACTCTGTAAAACCACACACAGATAAAGACTCCCAAGAAACCGACTGACAGATCAGAGAGGAACAGGTGCATGCTGGGAGATCTATACAATCAGTTAAGAGACCAACTACATGTTGTCAGAGCGCGAGCAAATACACATACACACACCCTTCTAATCTTCAGACTGAAGTCTAATCATCTGTTATTTTCCTGTCATAAATAATGGATCTAAGTGTGCAGAGTGCCGCAGATTCACTTTTTTCAATGCTAATGTTAACTTATTCCCACAGGACCATTTAGCCAATCTTGAACCATGATAAAAACCATGCACTATTCCACTGTGACCATAAAATGTCCTCTGCATAAATTACCATCCAGATTCTTCAAACGTGGTCAAATGCATCCAGTCACAAATAAGAGGCAAGCAAAAGGCATCACATGCTGCTAACAACCTGAAAATCGAAAGGAAATGCTCTGAGAGCTTCTTAAATTGCTCTTTAAAAACAACATCATCAACAACAAAATAGAAACTAAAATATGCTGACTACCTTGCCTCAGTTACTCTCATCCACACACACACAAAATTTAATGCATAGATTCTTCTAGTGTTCAAAATGCACCCACTTTGCTTATCATGCATCCTTATGAAGCTCAGGGATGAGATTTTTGGATTATGTATGCATGTATGGATGTGTCATATTAATGTGATATATAGTAGTATGCTGTTACTGTTGACTTCAAAGTGTTTGTGTACAGATGCTCTTAGAACTTTGAGAAGATGCAACAGTTTGGAAATGTTGTTTGTATGGGTTCTCTGACCTTGACTGATCACAGCTATGCTCCCATTGAGTCATTGATAGTAATATGTATTGATGGACGAACACAACAGATTTGTTTCCATTTAGTCTTTGAGCATATTGATGCCCCGGCGCAAACACAATTAAACACGCACGCACGCACCATTAAATCACGTTATTTCTTTTATTAAAAAAATCATAAAAATTCACTAGGCACAGTATGAAATTGTGTATGCAGTATGCACACTATGAGAAATGCACAGGCCCTTTTGCATCAGCCGGCAGCATAACATATGAAGAAAATCTCTCCCTCTCTCAACAACTACAGTTTCTAAAATCTATATATGCGGTAAATTTTCAATAACACGTATATTATTGTACATGTTTATCTAACTAGGCCGCAAAACATTCCCAAACGATTATTATTAGCCATGTTTATCCAGGACACCAGCGGTGTTATTAGGAAATCAGTCACACTCTGAATGTTTCTTCAGCGCGCTCTAGTCGGACTGAGATTCTGCTCGCAGCGCCGGTAGACACGCGCCACCCGCTACCCGCTACTGCTGCCACACCCCCTTTCTCACGAGCGCTGAATGGTACGTCCCGGTGATGCCGAATGTGTCAGACAGTGAAAAATCTGTGAGGACTGAATTTGAATCCTAACAGTTTAGAATACGACGCTCTCGTCGCGTGGGAGTGCGCGTGAGTATATGAGCTGCCGCATTCCGTGTTACTCTGCATCCGTTCTCGCGCGTTTCCAGGTAACCGAGCATCGTGGTCCCGCCGCCTTACCGGAGCCAGCGAGTCTACGGCCGAGCCGCTCTGTTTCTTAAGGATAAACGCCAGGATTCAGTGCTGGGATTCAAGAAATACTCTTTATCCGCATATCTATCAGTGATTAAATGATCTATCCCGGGATTTTCCACTGAATCATGGTCAGCGTTGAAGAAGGTAAGCGACAAAACCCCGGTAAACATCTCAATCGCTGCGTGTATTTGTGGGTGTTTGCTCGTATACACTGAATACAGATGTTAATTCCGTTTCTTAAACGAATGACTGCGGGTACGGCATCCTTTCGGTGAGAAATAGAGAAACCGTTATGATACGTTGAAAGAAGCTCGGTAATTTTTCCTGCGCAGCAAATCTGTGAAACTGATCCGGAGCATTCCCAGCCCAGACATCCCCAAACACAGGCAGGCGTAGACTGCAGGCTTCGGTTCACATCCTCTGCGAGACTTTCCCGTTTACAGGCGAGCTTTCCCGCCGTTATCGCGTTCAACTCGCGCGCAGATAATTCTTGACAGAATCGACTGGACTCGAGACACCAATTAACCGCTGCTTGTGAACTTGACTGACTGAACGCGACCTTTACGCTCTTTTACTCTTTAATTGTGTTATATACTTCCTTGTGTTATGTTGGGAAATATATCATAGAGCTCTACGTCCGTGTGCGTACATTTTATGGAGCAACATTTGAGCAGATAAAATGACCACGGTCACGCGCACACGACCGGGTCACCTGCATGTCTCAGCAACTGTTATGGTAAATGTTTACATTTCACGGGATGTCCTCAGTTTTACTGTCAAGGAGGACAGACCACCCCACCAGCTGCTGGCATGGTGTACTGAATCCCGTGTGAGTGTGTCGCCGTGTGTTCTCCACTTCTCCGTCAGTGTGTGTGTGTGAGCGGTCTGCGACACATCTGTGCAATATTCACTCAGTTTCTCTAAGAGAGAAACCGCTGGAAAACATGAGCAGAGTTGGCAGAGGGAGTTTAAGTGGCCATGCTTCGTTGGTATATGCATTGTTGTATTTTATCTATTTTTTATGATTAAACATACTTTCGTAAAAGTGGGAGAGATGGTGTGTGTGTGTGTGTGTGTGTGTTACTGTAGTGCTTATAGAATAGTAAATAAAAGATTAAGTACCAATATAAAAATATTTTTGTATATATTTTGTAAAATGCCCTTTGTGTAATGGTACTATGTGTAATTTTTAGTTAAGGTGGTGGTACCTTTAATGGTTAATAATTGTTTCTTCCAACACAAAGGTTAGCCTACAGGTTCAATCACAAGACTGTGAAATCACAGTCCAATCACTAATTTGCCCTTGAGCAAGACACTGGACCCCAGGTTACTCCAGGGGCATTATCTCTGCAGGTGGTTAGCGGTAAGTTGTAAAAATCATGTGCTAAATGGCAACTGTTAACATGCGGTATTTATGAGCAAGAAAATTGTGTGGGTGTGTTTGATATTTTGGTGTGCCATAGGTGAATCAGCCTGAAGTTGTTGTGACTTCTTCCAACCTCCTTACTATGCTGAAATATTTCTGAAATAATTAGGTATGCTGACATTGCCTAATTTATTTGCAAAATACCACTGAATTGAATGAAAAATCCTTATTAGTTTAGCAGTTTTCAGCTCTGACCTTTTAATTAATTGGTATGTCTGTCCATATATTAAGAATTTCCATTACCGTGGATCGCAAACAGATATGAAAAGTTGTTGGTCTGTGTGTACTTCTCTGGCTCGACCACCTTGCATTCTGTACTAGGTGCTAATTTCTTCATCTTGTGTGGACAGTTGGGAACATCAGTACAGAACATTAGATGATCAACACATCTGTTTATGCTTCTCGATTCTGTCCTAATCTACTAATGTATAACTAAAAGAGCCTTTCTCTCCCCTATTCTCAATCGCAATAATTTTCTCTCTCTTTACAATGTCGAGGTTTCGCAAGGACGGTAGCTGCCCATGCTGGCATTAACCCCCTGCTATGCCTCACCCTCTTCTAATAATGGACGTAAAGACCCGGAGGGGCTCCTACCTGCTCTCCTACTCTCAGCAAATGCTACAGTACAGCGTTCAGCTTTCATTAACACCACACTCGCTGAGAGAGAGAGTGAATACGGAGAGTTCTTAGCTTTCTGACAGGCTCCACCGGCTTGGGAGGCTAATACATCAAAAGCTTGCAGCTAGAGCAACCCAAGGGTACTATTGTTCGACATTTAACATTTATTAACAGCCATTTTTTAAAAAGAACAACTTGTTGCAAAAATAATTAATTGATTTTTGTTGAGAATAATCAATATATAAACAAATGTAAAATATATGTTGTACAATAAATGCTCACAATTAGTTAGTACAGTGTGGATAGGTTACAGCAGGTAATGTTAGTTCAACATTTATTCTTACTGAGCACTTTATTAGGAACACTATGGTCCTAGTAAAGTGCCCGATGTGGTCCTCTGCTGTTGTAGCCCATCCACCTCAAGGTTCGACGTGTTGTGCATTCTGAGATGCTATTCGTTGACCTCTCTCATCAACAAAGTGTTTCTGTCCACAGAACTGCCGCTCACTGGATTTTTTTTTGTTTTTGGCATCATTCTGAGTAAGCTCTAGAGAAATACTTACAGAAATACTTAAACCAGCCCATCTAGCACCAACAATCATGTGACAGTCAAAATCACTGAGATCACATTTTCCCCCCATTCTGATGGTTAATGTGAACATTAACTGAAGCTCCTGACCTGTATCTGCATGATTTTATGCATTGCATTGCTGCCACACAATTGGCTGATTAGATAATCGCATGAATAAAGAGGTTCAGGTGTTCTTAATAAAGTGCTTAGTGAGTGTAGCTATTAGTTTGTTTATATAGCTGCAACTGGATAATTAATGCAAAGAATGCCATAATCCTGCCCTTTGACTGACAGAATCCCAAATAAGGATTTATCAAGGGGCGTGGTGGCGGGTGACTACATTGGACCTCATTACAGATTAACCACCACAGTTAACTGGCCTCATTTTTGACATTAGCATGTTGATGCTACTCCCTCATGTCCGGATTAACACCGTACTGGAAACGGGATTAAGCAGCACTTGCCCAACCCGGATCTGCCAGTCACACAGCCGTAATTATTCAAGCAGTGTCTTTTGCTAATACTTTAGTGCGGTTTAAAGCACTGATGAGCAACAACCACAAGACCAATTGCTTTATTATTACACAGTGCTGTTTGTGTTCATATATCTAAATACATCATGGCTATCCAGGCTTTATTAAGGTTAGAATGCAATGTTTTACGTATAATCGTGCAGAGCTTCTGGTTTTAATAATAGTTTGAAGCCTATTATTGCACTGATATCTAACAGAAAATAACTAAAAGTTTATTTCTACATCTGTATTTTAAATTGTCAGAATTTAATGTTGAATCTTAAAAATGGTTGAATGTTGTATTCAGATAAACTGTATTTACAGTTCATAATAGTTGAGGAAATGCAGCACCGTAGGTACAGTAGCACTCTCCTTTAATATAGATGCATGCTGGGACACAGAGCTGTGCTCTTGGTTAAATATATTCCCCAATTATTCTTTTTCTATCCTCTTATCAGACCCCCATTGTGAGTTTTTCTGTTTCTCTCTCACTCCCGCTTTCTTCATCTCTCTTAACGCCTTTGCACTGTAAGCCCCCCGGCTTTTATGCCATTTGGATAGATTGTAGTCTTTCTACGAAAGGTAGAAAGGTAATTTTCACAGTCTTGACCCCCACACTACAGCACTCCTTTTCAGATACAGTAAGCTAAAAGTCATATACACATCTCGGTCTCAACCATATTCTTTCCATTTTATTTCATTTCCCTCCTCCTTCTATAGGTTTTCTTCCTCTATTTTCTAAATTTTTCATTAGTTCTCAGTATTGTAGCTTGGCTTGTGTATGGACTGATACTCACATTCTAGATTGTGATGTCATAATATACCCTGAGTAATCAGAAGTCATACTGTATATTCTCAATTCTTCATTACACTGAAAAAATGGAGAGCAGCTTTACTAAAAATACTAAACCAGTACACTTAAAAATCTACTTAATACATTTATGTTTGAGATGAGAACATAATCATATTGCGTAAAGTCCAAGTAAAATTCAACACAGTCATTAAAAAGTGATATGATTAATTTGGTATGAAATGATTAAATGTATTCAGACTTCTAATGGATAGTGTTCACTCAACATAATTGTTACTGCTTGCTCAATTTACTTAATTAAAATTAGTTAATCCAACACATTTCTTTAGCATTTGGTCTTAATTTCATTGTGTACAATCCATCCATGTACAATCCATGTGTACTTAATCCAGTTGTGTTGGAACAATGTGAATAATATTTGTTGCATCAAAGTATTGCTGAAACGGGGCCTGATTAGCTCAGCAAGTAAAGATGCTGACTACCACACCTGGAGTCACAAGTTCGAATCCAGGGTGTGCTGAGTGAATCCAGTCAGGCTTCCTAAGCAACCAATTGGCCGGTTGCTAGGGTGGGTAGGGTCACATTGGATTAACCTCCTCGTGGTTGCTATAATGTGGTTCTCACTCTCGGTGGGGCATGTGGTGAGTTGTGCGTGGATGCCACGGAGAATAGCTTGAAGCCTCCACACGTGCTAGGTCTCTGCGGTAACGCGCCCAACAAGCCACATGATAGAATGCGTGGATTGACTATCTCAGACGCAGAGGCAACTGAGATTTGTCCACCGCCACCCAGATTTAGGTGAGTCACTACACCACCACGAGGACTTAGAGTGCATTGGGGATTGGGCATTCCAAATTGGGGAGAAAAAGGGGAGAGGAAAAAAGGTATTGCTGAAACAGGGTAGGGAATTTGCATTACCCAGCATGCTTTGCACGGGACTGGATTGGGAGAGTAAATTTTGAAATTTTAATGTATCTCTACACAAAATGAAACAAGTAGGAGACTTTTTAGTGTTTAAAGTTATGTTATGTTGGTATGTAGAGAAGTTTCTGTGTTGGTGGATTTTTTTGGAGGTTACCATTGTGGAGAAGAGTGGAGCTAATGGTTAGATTGAGGATGGGTGATTTACCAAGCTAAAAATAACAATTTGTTTTGCTTTTGTCATGAAGCAAAGACTGATGGATCATCAGCATAAAGGCTGATTGAGGATCAGTATAAATCCTCAGCAGCACCATGTTTGTTAAAGTAAATAAAAATATATGTATAATATGCTAATATGTATCGTTGCAAGCTCGTAGCATGCTGCAAAGTTCATTGGAATTATTTGGACAAATCAAATTTAAGTGAGGTTAATTAAATTCCATTGGGTTTATTCAACACAAAATATTTGAGTAAAGCCTACATTTACAATTATATGAAGGAAACTCATTTTCATTGTGTGAATCCAATGTCCACAGTTGAATTATGTAAAACCAACGAAAAATGTCCATCTTTTTTTATTTTTTTCTCCCAATTTGGAATGCCCAATTCCCACTACATAATAGGTGCTAGTGGTGGCGCGGTTACTCACCTCAATCCGGGTGGCAGAGGACAAGTCTCAGTTGCGTCCGCTTCTGAGACAGTCAATCCACTCATCTTATCACATGGCTCATTGTGCATGACACCGCAGAGACATGTGGAAGCTCATGCTACTATCCACGATCCAAGCACAACTTACCACGCTCCCCATTAAGAGCGAGAACCACTAATCATGGCCACGAGAAGGTTACCCCATGTGACTCTACCCTCCCTAGCAACTGGGCCAATTTGTTTGCTTAGGAAACCTGGCTGGAGTCACTCAGCACACCCTGGATTCGAACTCACGACTCCAGGGGTGGTAGTCAGCGTCAATACTCGCTGAGCTACGCAGGCCCCACTGCAACTTTCATTCTTAAAAATACCCTTTCAATTTCTTCTTTTCCCTCCTACATCTCTCTGTCTTTAGCTTAGTTATATCTTGTTCTCAGTTTTGTAGCTTGCTTTGGTGGTGCCTGATATTCTAAAGAAGACTGCAAAGTCATAATCAATGCAGAAAATATAGAACCCCACAACAGAAACTATTCTGTAGCTTTGAGTTCTACAAATCCGAAGACCCACTAATACAAAAAAAAACAAAAAAAAAAACAGGTCTATGTAACTCATTCCCAACATGTCAGATTTCATCCATATAAGTCTAAGAACATCTGTTACTTCACTGTTCCAATGAACTAATCCATTATATGAACTCTATTTTATGTCTTCCTCTAAAAATATGCTCTAGAAAGGTGTGATAAATGGGGTTTCGAAGACACACTCATTAAGTCTCAGATATGTGTATTTGAGAATTCCAGACATTCATCACTCTTATTGTCTTCCTCCAATATGTGAATACTGAATGTGAATAATATTGAGCATGTAAAACATGTTTCGCCGATGACCAGATTGACCGAGCAGCTGCAGTCAGTTGAATGATTGTATTCATGTTTTAAAATTTTCGCTCCTAGACATTTGATATGCATGAAAAAACACAGCACATTTTATTAAATGTGATGGAAAGCAGATATTCTCTGTCTTTGCAGTGCTATCCTCCAGCACAAACATTTTATGTGTGAATGATATTTAGCATATGTCACAGCAGACTGTAAAATATTTTTGTATTGATTTAACCCTTGATGTGCTTTCACCTTACTGTATGTATAGCATTTTTGTGCACTCTGTTTTAGATAATTGGCACAAAATTTCCCCTTTGGGCTCAGCAAAGTATCTCTCTATTGCTGTTAAATTATACATTTAAAAATAATTGAAAATGCATAATAAGTTAGCAAAAAAAAAAAAAGATTAAAAAAAAGAGGCCGTTCACTCCCTCTGTAGGTCAGGCCACACATTTCCATCCATTTTAAAAAGGTTATGCAGCCTTTCAACACAATGGGGGAAAAATATGCATTGTCCAGTTTGAGCACCCGTAACAGCGCCCAGCAGATATGGCCGTACAGCTTGATTTAATGACACATCTTACATTGCAGGTTTGGGATAATTAACATACTGATGAGACTTTTTGGAATATATTCTTATTCTAATCAGCAGGCTCATTTGCATGGTAAGAAACATCATACAGCAGGGTGCCAGGGTTGGTTACTTGTCATTTAGCAGAAGCTTTTATCCAAAGAAACGTTCAGTGCGCAACCTGGGGTTGGGTGTCTTACTCAAGGGCACAATAGTGACAAAGGGTGACAGTAAGTTTCCAGAGCATAAAGCTTCCCATCTGGTTGAGAGATTAATCTTTATTAGTGGTGGGCTGATATGGGTATCAGTATGGCATATCTAGGGTGGCTGATGAACAATATATGTGTACGTCTTATTACAGTCACTGAGCACTTTATTAGGAACACCTACTTATTCATGCGATTATGTAATCAGCCAATCATGTGGCAGCAGTGCAGTGCATGGAATCATGCAGATATGGGTCGGGAGCTTCAGTTAATGTTCACATCAACCATCGGAATGGGGGAAAAAATGTGATCTCAGTGATTTCGACCATGGCATGATTGTTGGTGCCAGACGGGCTGGTTTGAGAATTTCTGTAACTTCTGATCTCCTGGGATTTTCACACACAACAGTCTCAAGAGTTGGTGTCAAAAACAAAAAACATCCAGTGAGCGGCAGTTCTGTGGACGGAAATTCTTTGTTGATGTGAGAGGTCAGTGGGGAATGGCCAGACTGATTCGAGCTGACAGAAAGGCTATGGTAACTCAGATAACCACTCTGTACAATTGGAGTGAGCAGATTAGCATCTCAGAATGCACAATACATCAAACCCTGAGGTGGATGGGCTACAACAGCAGAAGACCACATCTGGCATTTTATTAGGAAAGAGTGTTCCTAATAAAGTGCTCATTAATTGTGTAAATTTAAACGAACATTTATTTTGCACAGTACTTATAAAAAATATTTGTAAACAAAAATAATGCATCTTTCAGTGACCCAACGATCAAGACTTGGAACTCACTCTTGGCCACTGTCTGACCTTTTCTGTTAATCGGCCAATCAGACATAATTGTCAACCAATGCTTATAATCTTACAATCAGATGATTATTTGTCCTGGCCGATATAAACTTTAGGTCGCCAGCCCAGATTGTTTTGGACTTTTTAAGCTACTTTTATTGACAGGAAGGTAAACATGATAGGAAGCAAGCCAGATTCAAAATCGGATAGACCGTGTAAGCGCCTCATTGCAACAAGATTGAGCATGTACACATCAGGTCATGTCTCCAACAACCAGTCTAGATTTTTAACCACTACCACCCCAACCACTGAGTAGCACACTCAGTCAGCTCTTTTGAAATTTTGAATCTGGTTTAGTGTGTGTATGTAAAGTGATAGGGTAATAATTAATCACACTGTGATTATAAATCTGGAAATCTTTGATAATGCTCTCACTTGTAGCTCTCTTGTCTAGATCGTTTAACAACCATTTCTTTAAAGAGAAAAAAAAAAAGAAAGAAAGTGGAAGCAACCCAGGAAACCTGCAGCTCTCTGGCTACATTGATGAAGCCCATTGAGTGATTAATCAAGCACATGGACAGATTTTTGTCACAGTACAGTCCTCCAATCTGAGGTTCTTGAGCCAAGCTGTAATTTAAGTATGATTGGGTTTTAGTGCATTGAGATGATTAGGCATTTGGGTAAGAGTTTGCTATCAGTGCCACAGCCTTAAAACGGGCCCTGTCAGCCTCTCTGTGACACTGCAGGTGCTTTGTTAACCTGTAATAAGGGCACTTGAACAGCTCACCTCAAGGCTGGACTCCAGTCGGCCACCTGTTGTGGAATGATTAGGGGTAATTGTGCACTGGTGTGTGTGTGTGTGTGTGTGTGTGTGTGTAAAGAAGCCTTAAGCCTGTAAAACCCTCACCTAATCACCTGTAACTGCTTAGCCAAACCCCTCGAGCCAGTTATCTATGACTGATTTGTGTATGAGATCCAAAGCCTGTAGAGCTGGTCTGATTCCAGTGCTGTTATTTCTTCTAGCATCTGAACTGGACTCTCTTAAGAAAACATTGCCCTACATGAGAAATAAAGCCTTCTGGACCGTAAGAATTTAAGGTTCATTACTAATGTACGTTTAATGCAAAACCTTGTTTTAAAGAAACATGTCTGAACTGGGTCAGTTTGAGTTTATGTGACATCATGAAATGACACACTCAGTCTCTATGACAAAGACATCTAAAGCGATGTCTGAGTCACAACAATCAAGCTGAGAAAATGCAAGCGAATGAATAATTCAACCAGTCATCTCACCGCACTGGATGAGAGGGGTCACCAGTGAAAAGTGTTTTCGAAAGCTATGGGAAACAATGTGGGATGTGGAAAGAGAAAATGTAAAATCATCCTGCTGAAACATTGTTCACTTGATATTGTCAGTGGCCTCATAAAGCTGCTCATTTAAATCTAATATTTTATATTATTTATTAGATATATATTTTCACATTCTGTTGCATAATTAATGAAGCAGCGCTCTTTTTGTCATCATCTAGCATGATTATTTTGGAGGAATGCCACAGTGTTGAATTTCTATTAGCCTATGAATTTTAGTCTGAGCTGTTTGCATGCCTGACATTAAGTGTTTTTGCTGTTATAGAGATTATTACTGATGTGTGCTGGGAATGAAGGGAAGCACATTGAGGTCATAGTGAAATGCTGCAGAGAGGTGTTTATTTAGGATTAAGAGGCCTATCAGACTGAAGAGGTTTTGGAGTAGCCGATGGGTCAGTCTCTCTCGTGCTAGAATGCACTGATAGTGCTCTACAGGAGCTCCTTGTGTGTCTGTGCACTCATCTGAAGTTCTCCAGGAGATGGGGGTTGAGGAGGTAGGCGCATGCATTTGGAGTGTCTCAGAGAGTGTCTGTTTGGATGCTTTGGCTTTAACATCATTGGTTTCTGATAGGTTGAGAGAGGAAAGCACAGTTTTGGTGTCTTGTTGTAACAAAGTTCATGATGGGGTGCTAGGAGGAAGCGGGGGATGGCAAATTCAACTCAAATGGTATTTATTTCATAACGCAAAATTGGCTTTTCAGCACTTCACTCAATAATCACGCTTTTCAGTGCACACAGCTCAACACGATCTCTGGGTGCGTGTGGTACCTCTCTCTCCCTCACTGACATCTGGCTTGCTCTTAAATCCTTCTCCAACTCTCAATGCAATGACAAACAGGTGTTAGAGACAATCATTGTCAGGTGATGATCCTTACCGTTCTCATCTCCTGATCTCGCTCTCAATTCACAAGCTGAAAAGCTCAACCACGCTCCCACCACCACACTTGTGTAGCAGTGGCTTGTCGAGCTTGAATCAACTCCAGCCGTGCCATATCTTCGGTCTTCAACTCAAGCCATGTGTTTTGGTGCTGTCCAAGGTCTGTGTGTGTGTGTCTGTCTATGTGTGCTGGTGGAGCTCCCTGATTGGCGCGGAGGAGCCCTGGCTTCACAGAACTGCCCTCTGAACTGTGTGTGTGTGTGTGTGTGTGTGTGCCTGCCTTTCAGCTCTGTGTAATTGAAGTAATAATGAGTTTATAAATGAAAACATTCACCTTCTTCAAACTGAGTGAGAGAAAGAGTAATGTCTCTAACAATGGTAGAGCTAGCATTTTTAGGCTCATAGAATTTTCTATTTAGCCTAAATGGAACTGTCTACAGTGTTTAGTAAATGTATTTCCTCATATTAATCTACATTGATAATTTTTTTCCAAAGTGTAAAGGATAAAAGCAGGGAAATTAGGGAAACCATATTTCTCAAAAATTACACAAAAGCATAATTTGGTTTTCAAACTTTACCAGCTTTTGTCATATATTCACTCCAGCTTTCATTATTGATGCATTTATTTTGAACCTTGTGAGATCAAGGCAGAGAGAACAATAAGCTTGATCTGAAATGTAATCTTAATTGAACTGGCTCATAATGGGAAATGCAGCTACATTACGTTTCATGTTCTGAAGAGTTGAAATGAATTTCACTGTACCAGTGTTGGGGAAGGTACTTTGAAACTTTATAGCTTCTAAAGCTACAAACTACTTATAATTTTTAAGTATTTAAACTACAGTCAAGTTTTCCTTTTAAAAATAGCCCTTTTAAAAAGTAGTTACACTACAATTTCCTAACAAAAGTAGCTAACAATATTAAAGTAATTTAAGAAGCAATATCTTTTAGAATATACAACCATCAGATTATATACTGTATTTTATTAAAAATATTATATAATATATTTGATAACTTTTGCAATCAGATTATTTATATGGCACAAAACAATGAGGATATCAGTTAGAGTGACAGCATTAAACTTGAATAGATACATTTACACATTATTTACAAAGCTTACACATTATTAGCCAATTTGTATTTTTAATTTTTTTTTTTTTTTAACAACTAACAGAACTAGAAAACACACATTTACAGGTGCATCTCAATAAATTAGAATGTCGTGGAAAAGTTCATTTATTTCAGTAATTCAACTCAAATTGTGAAACTTGTGTATTAAATAAATTAAATGCACACAGACTGAAGTAGTTTAAGTCTTTGGTTCTTTTAATTGTGATGATTTTGGCTCACATTTAACAAAAACCCACCAATTCACTATCTCAAAAAATTAGAATATGGTGACATGCCAATCAGCTAATCAACTCAAAACACCTGCAAAGTTTTCCTGAGCCTTCAAAATGGTCTCTCAGTTTGGTTCACTAGGCTACACAATCATGGGGAAGACTGCTGATCTGACAGTTGTCCAGAAGACAATCATTGACACCTTCACAAGGAGGGTAAGCCACAAACATTCACTGCCAAAGAAGCTGGCTGTTCACAGAGTGCTGTATCCAAGCATGTTAACAGAAAGTTGAGTGGAAGGAAAAAGTGTGGAAGAAAAAGATGCACAACCAACCGAGAGAACCGCAGCCTTATGAGGATTGTCAAGCAAAATCGATTCAAGAATTTGGGTGAACTTCACAAGGAATGGACTGAGGCTGGGGTCAAGGCATCAAGAGCCACCACACACAGACGTGTCAAGGAATTTGGCTACAGTTGTCGTATTCCTCCTGTTAAGCCACTCCTGAACCACAGACAACGTCAGAGGCGTCTTACCTGGGCTAAGGAGAAGAAGAACTGGACTGTTGCCCAGTGTTCCAAAGTCCTCTTTTCAGATGAGAGCAAGTTTTGTATTTCATTTGGAAACCAAGGTCCTAGAGTCTGGAGGAAGGGTGGAGAAGCTCATAGCCCAAGTTGCTTGAAGTCCAGTGTTAAGTTTCCACAGTCTGTGATGATTTGGGGTGCAATGTCATCTGCTGGTGTTGGTCCATTGTGT
This sequence comes from Myxocyprinus asiaticus, assembly GCF_019703515.2. Lineage (NCBI taxonomy): Eukaryota > Metazoa > Chordata > Actinopteri > Cypriniformes > Catostomidae > Myxocyprinus > Myxocyprinus asiaticus. The sequence continues at coordinate 16,365,000 of NC_059346.1, read as the reverse complement.
TTTTTGAAAACCAAAGTCACTGCACCCGTTTACCAAGAAATTTTGGAGCACTTCATGCTTCCTTCTGCTGACCAGCTTTTTAAAGATGCTGATTTCATTTTCCAGCAGGATTTGGCACCTGCCCACACTGCCAAAAGCACCAAAAGTTGGTTAAATGACCATGGTGTTGGTGTGCTTGACTGACCAGCAAACTCACCAGACCTGAACCCCATAGAGAATCTATGGGGTATTGTCAAGAGGAAAATGAGAAACAAGAGACCAAAAAATGCAGATGAGCTAAAGGCCACTGTCAAAGAAACCTGGGCTTCCATACCACCTCAGCAGTGCCACAAACTGATCACCTCCATGCCACGCCGAATTGAGGCAGTAATTAAAGCAAAAGGAGCCCCTACAAAGTATTGAGTACATATACAGTACATGAACATACTTTCCAGAAGGCCAACAATTCACTAAAAATGTTTTTCTTATTGGTCTTATGATGTATTCTAATTTTTTGAGATAGTGAATTGGTGGGTTTTTGTTAAATGTGAGCCAAAATCATCACAATTAAAAGAACCAAAGACTTAAACTACTTCAGTCTGTGTGCATTGAATTTATTTAATACACGAGTTTCACAATTTGAGTTGAATTACTGAAATAAATGAACTTTTTCATGACATTCTAATTTATTGAGATGCACCTGTATATAGCTGAGTTGAAAACAGTGATGAACTCTATAGTCAAAAAGAGAAATCCAGCACCCACACTGAAAAAAGGGAAAATTCGAAACCAGAACACTTGCGATCAACTAAATACATTTATGTTTGGCATGAGAACATGTAAAATGTACTTTTGTGATATTCAACACAGTCAACAAAAAAGGATATGATCACATTGCTATGAAATGTTAAAATGGATTCAGACTTCTAATGAATGGTGTTCACTAAACGTGATTTTTACTGCATGCTCAATTAACTTATTTAAAATTAGTTAATGCAACACAATCCTTTTAGCATTTGGTCTCAACTTGATTTCATACAATCCATGTTCTTTTATCCAATTGTGTTGGGACTGTATGGATTGGGAGAGTAAATTTTTAAATTAAGTGTTATTTTAATGTATTTCTATACCAAATTAAAACAAATGAATTTTTTTAATTATCGCATCAGCTGATAAATTTCCCTGTTTGGCTGATTTGTTTCTTGTGGGCGCTAAGAATTGCCTGCTTGCATGTGAAGGGACTGAGACATGTAAATGACCAGTCACAGTTCGATTTGTTGTTACGTTACAATAGTGTGCAACACAGTGTAATTTAAACGGTCCAAATATCAAAGCTGCGGCAGATGCGTTTGAGCTCATAAAGTTAAAGTGCTGCTCGCCATTCTCCCTCTCTCTCCTCAACCGTTGAACTTGTAACTTTTAACTGTCTTGTCTAATGATAAAAAGGCAAATATCAATAAAACTAATATCATATACCATCTGCAAATATGCACATATCTCGCTTAAACAGATGTCACAAACCAACCTCACACAACTTGATCAGATCCAGCATCCATCATTTATTTACCTCTAAAGCACGTATTCTATCAGCCTCTTATCAGCAGTTACCCATCACTTTTAACTTTCTTTCCTAATGATAAAAGGCAAATATCAATAAAACTTCTATTATATACATCTGCAAATATGCAGATATCTAGTTCAAACAGTTGTAATTCACAAACCTCACGAAAATCCAGCGTTCCCTATCTGTCACTCACTCGACGTTGTGTCGATGTAGTGACACTAGGGGTCACTCTTGGGAGCCCGAAACACCTCTGGTCTTTGAAAAAAAGCCATTGAGAATTGGCGAGTGGTATTTGCATACCACTCCCCCGAACGTACGGGTATAAAAGGATGCTGATATGCAACCACTCATTCAGATTTTCTCTTCGGAGCCAAACGGTCGATGCTCACTGAGCTGAATTCTCACGGCTGTTCATTCACCTCTGCTGGATCTGACGGCGCATTTCAGCGGCTTCTCCCCCTCTGCACTGGTGCACTGCAGAGAACGCCCCTGGCGCTTCGGCAGAAATGAAAGAGTATATCATAAAAAATAAAAAAAGAGTATATTTCTCTAAAAGAGCGGCACACACGGAACGTTTTTTTAAAGATGCCCTTCCGTGTGTTATTCCTGGTTGCGGTCATTATCTCTCGCCTTCTGACTGTCACGATCGCTGTCTTTCGTGTCTGGGCACTACCCACGCGGAGACAGCGTTCGTGGATGGGTCATGTACTCATTAAGAGAACATGACCATGGCAACGTTGTGGTCGCGGCTTGCCTTCGTAAGAAAGCAAGTCACCCCAGCGGCTCCCCTCCTCAGTCCTTCTACCTACGGGTATGAGGCCAGCGTGGCTAGCACTGGGGGCGATTTGGGGAACTCAATGGGACCACCTCTGCCGGGTATCCCCCCACGGACCTCCCATTCCCCAGCACGCTCGTCTGCCCCGATCGGGCTTCCGGATGAGTCCGCCGGCTCGTCTCACGGTGAGTTCGACCTCTTGTTCGGAGCCCACGAAAGTGATGAGCTCTCGAGCACAGCATCGGAGAGCGGACTCGTCCATTTGGACGAGGAAGCCTCAGCCGGGCTTTCCCCCTCGGGTACGGTCGCCCAGAGATGCGCAGTCGGGTCGGTGCTTTCCTTCCTGCAGGAGAGGTTGGAGGGGCGGCTGTCCCCCTCCACCTTGAAGGTGTATGTAGCTGCTATAGCGGCACACCACGACACAGTGGACGGTAAGTCCTAAGGGAAGCACAACCTGATCATCAGGTTCCTGAGAGGCCCCAGGAGGTTGAATCCCTCCAGACCGCGCCTCATCCCCTCATGGGACCTCTCTGTAGTTCTTCAGGGTCTATGGGGAGCCCCCTTTGAGCCCCTGCAGTCAGCTGAGCTTAAGGCACTCTCTTTAAAGACTGCCCTCCTGACTGCGCTCACTTCCATCTAGAGGGTAGGAGATCTGCAAGCGTTCTCTGTCAGCGAAACGTGCCTGGAGTTCGGCCCGGGCTACTCTCGCGTGATCCTGAGACCCTGACCGGGCTATGTGCCCAAGGTTCCCACGACCCCATTTAGGGATCAGATGGTGAACCTGCAAGCACTGCCTCAGGAGGAGGCAGACCCAGCCCTGGTGTTGCTGTGTCCGGTGCGTGCTTTACGCATCTATTTGGATCGCACGCAGAGCTTTAGAGTCTCTGAGCAGCTCTTTGTCTGCTTTGGTGAACAGCGGAAAGGAAGCACTGTCTCCAAGAAGAGGATCGCCCACTGGGTCATTGACACCATAGAAATGGCATATCACGCTCAGGACGAGCCCACTCTACCAGGAGTGTGGCGGCCTCCTGGGCCTTGACCAGTGGCGCCACTCTAACAGACATTTGTAGAGCAGCGGGCTGGGCAACAACCAACACATTTGCGAGGTTCTACAATCGCCAGGTTTTGTCCCGTGTAGTGGCAGGCACAAGCAGGTAAGTCCGGGACAGCTGGCTGGGTGTATCGCTTGCGCATAGCACCTTTCACCTCCCCTGAGCTGAAGACGTGCACTGTTGACTCCCAGTAGTGTTCACAAAATGTGTTCCCTGGATGAATTCCTCCGAGCCCTGTGGCAGACGAGTTTGCGGAGAAACTCGCTGCCGGCTCATTACATGTGCTAACTAAGCCCTGTACTGGGGTAGTTACTCCGCATGTGTTTGTTCCCCATAAGTGACCCCATGCAACGTATATCTTCCGCTAATTCGTTTCCCTGTTGGTAAACTGCGTCTTCTTTGAGCAGAGGCCCCTCTGCCCCAGTCACCATGTTTGTAGAAACTCCTCCCCCGTTGGGTAGGACCTACCACGGGACTTCTCCACATGACATACTTCCGACAAGGCCCAGCAAGACCATGTGACGTATTTCCACTCTCTCTGGGTGGGGTGTGGTCTCCGCGGTGTCTTCCCCTTGGGAGTGACACCCCCCCGACGTAGACACTGGTGGCCCCAGTCGGTTAACAAATTTCTCTCTTTTTTTGGGGAGAGAAAAAAGAGGATAAGAGGCCACGACTGGGCTAGCCTGTCCCTATCTTTTGGGCAGTCGACTTGTCCCCGAAGGGCCGTTCGACGCTCATAACAGTGTTGGGGGAGGTTATGTGTCGGCCTGGTGTGCTGGCTACGAGGCACACAGTGGTCTGCCCGTCCACACCGCCAGTTCACGTAACACAGTTCAGCTAGTTGTGGCGTTTCGTATAGGGACCCCTAGTGTCACTACATCGACACAACATTGAGTGAGTGACAGATAGGGAACGTCCTGGTTACTTTTGTAACCTCCATTCCCTGATGGCCACAACGCTGGACTATCCACTGAAATGGCCGGGACCTTGTCACAGCTCCTCAGCACAAAACCTGAATGAGTGGTTGCATACCAGCTCCTTTTATACCCGTATGTTCGGGGGAATGGTATGCAAATACCACTCGCCAATTTTCATTGGCCTTTTTTCAAAGACCAGAGGTGTTTCGGGCGCCCAAGAGTGACCCCTAGTGTCACTACATCGACACAACGTCTCGTTCCCTCCATCAGGGATCAGAGGTTACGAAAGTAACGAGGACGTTTTCTTCCCCTCGAGCGCTCATCTAATATCTTCCTCTGAAGCATGTATTCGATCTGCCAGAATCAAAACTTCAGGATCAGGATCAAAAGTTTCTGTGACGGTCAGTCCATGACAATCCAAACAGGCGATCCAGGCTGTTTAAACTGTCAGGAGATTACTGCTCGCTGGATCCACACGAGTGCAACTTCAAAGTAAAAGTGCTTCACGTGTGCTATATGTAAATGTATTATTCACTGTATGTACAATTGGTTTAATTAGGTCTTTTGTGAGAAAATGCGATTGTTAATGCACACATGCCATCCATGGTTGCTGGACTACTGTGTGTGCTGTTATTTCCTTCTTCCTAATATATTAACAATTTCTTCATGGGCAAATTAATGATTACAATTTTATGACTAAACAGAAATCAGAAGAAACTGCTATCTACTATTTAAAATACAATATTATTTTTTTAGATTTTTTTTTCACAAAGTTAAAGTTTTGTTTAAAATTAAGTAAATATAGTGCTACATTTTTTTATTTATTTATTTTTAGCAATTTTATATTTTTGTTATTTACTATATTCAGTTGTTTGATATATCGGCATTGTATCGGCCTATTGGCCACCCTGCTCTCTGGATATCAGCACTGGCCATTAAAAAACCCATATCGGGTGATCATTAGCAAATACTGAAGGATCATCAGTATAATAACTGATTGAGGATCTGTAAACTCTCATCAGCACTATACTTGTTATACTGTACAAAAAGATATATATAATATGCTACTGTGTTTTTTGCTAGCTAGTAACAAGCTGCAAGGTTCAATAGAGTTATTAGAAAAGATCTAGATAAAGTTAGGTTAACTGAATTCATTTTGGTTTTTGCTACACAATTAATTTAGGTTTCGCTACACAATGTATTTGAGTGGAGCCTACATTCTAATTTAATACCATCTAAACTAATTTTCATTGTTTGGAACCAGTGTCCACAATTGAATTAATTTGAAATTAAGTTTTTCCAGTGAAGTGAATTTGTTTGTTGTTGAACCAGTTCATTTAGATAAACCATTCGAATTAACCAATAATCCCTGCCTTCTTCGACCTGGGAAAGGCCAACACGGAGCGACAGCGCGAGAGAGAGAGGAGAGAGAGAAAAAGAAACTCACTCACCGGTTCTCTGATGCACCGTCGCATGGTCCTCGATCACTCCTTCACCCTCCCAGGCGGATGACAGCTGCTCCTCCCCAGGCAGACCGAAGTCAAACCTCCGACCCCCAGCAGACAGAATGCCCCTCCGTGTTTCTGGCGGCCCATGGGGACACTCCTCCGCCCCTGGCAGCGGCCCTACCGCTCTAGGCGGTCGGGGAGTCGATTCCCTCCTCCCCATGCGGCCCGGCCCCACCCCCCTTCACGCTACAGTTACAGATGTCTGAGAGCGAGGACATTGCCTCAGAATGACATTGCGCTCAGCTGTAAAGCTACTTGTCAAAAAAACAAAAAAAAACAAAAAAACATTGATGTAGTGTTCGGTCACGCTACACATTGGGAAAAAAGTAGCTTGTTTATGGAAAATCTACAGTGGCTTAAAACAAGGTTTCCACGGTCATGAGAAACTTGGAAATATCAGGGAATACATTTTTTTATTTTATTACTAGGTCAGAAAAAAAGTCAAAGTCAGTTTTAAAATTAAAATTATTAATATAATCTTAAAACAATTTTTTTTTTTAAAGTTAGAAAGCTAGTTGTGCTTATCTCTAAAATATTTCATCAATATTTCAGCTGAGCTTCCACACCACTTAAAAACTTTAGTTAAGTTATCTGCAATGGCACTTTTAGTTGGTTTCACCCCAACAATATATACACAAAGGAGTTACTCACAACTGTGCCACAACTTGTGGGTTGGTGTCCACACCTTATAAATGCTTAGGGAGTTAAAAACTCTTAAACATGAACTGTCCTCATTCAAAAGCCACCGGCATCTCTATAACACATGAACAGCTGAATTTATGAAAGCATTTACTGACAGACTTATAGAGCTTGTAGATGGTTTCCAGTCCATCATAGGAGTAGAAGTACATGTGTAAAAAATTTGCCATTTGCTTAAGGCAATGGTAAATGCATCTTGTATTCAAACATTTGAATATGTCCAAGGTATCAAACAGGAGCTCTTCCAATGGTGATTTATGAATCAGAAATATTGGGTGCCTCATCTTCTTGCCTCTGTCACTGACTTTTTGTTGCAGGGTCTTTTAGATCAATGCAGAACTGTGAAACTCAACAAAGATAAATTATGGAAAGGGATCTCATTTGCGATACGCCGCGAGGAGGGGAACTTCATTTATGAGCGGAATTAATAAACGCATTCGGAATTTGAATTGGAACGTCCCCACAGGCTTAGGATTCTAAACATTCCATTAGTGCACCGGAATGCTGTCGCACTCAGATAAACGGACTCAGCTGCAGCTGAGTTTATTTATTCCTGTCCACCAGCTCGTAGAGATACTGAGGTCGGAGGAGACGTGCTGGTCGTGGCATTAGTATGCCGGTTCAGCATGATCAGTGGTTGCCGATCTGCATCGGTAACGCAACGAATGGATGTTCGGTCCCAGGTGAGTGTGATCCATGAACTGGAGAGTTACTGAGATGATAGTGCTACTCTATTACCATTGAGCCCTTGAGCAAGACACTGAACCCCAGGATACTCCAAAGGTATTGTCCCTGCAATTAATGTACTGTCACTTTGGATAAAAAGCCTCTACTTAATGGCCAGTAAGTAACACAGTCCAGGATAGATGGTCCGACACAAGGAACATAAGCCTCTGCTTTTACCTTGTAACTGAGTACAGCTATATCTTGCGTTCACGTTAGAAGAAAACAGTGGTGTAAGTTTGTTCTTTTCTTGGTTGAAAGTGAGTATGGTGCATTGGGGTGATGCTTTATTGAATTCGTTTCCATCTGTGGACCTGTAGGCATTATGCACTTTCTGTGTTCTTTGTTCTCCACTAAAGACTCATAATTTTGCACGTATGTATTCTTGTGTCAATACTGTTTGTACATTTGGTGGTTGGAATTGTTTGTTTGTGTAGGTATTCGCAACCCTCCTACTGTTTTTTGCTCATCTTAACCAATCTCCTGAGAATAACTTGATCGTTTCTCTTTCCTATCTCTCTCTCTCTCGCTCTCTCTCTCTCTCCCTCTCTCTCTCCCTCTCTCTGAAATGCTAATTTATTCTCTCACTCGTTGTTTCGTTCTGTCAGAGTGAGCGCGTAGGAGGGAGAAATGGCTTCTCAGGGAGAGGGGATAAATGCTGGTCTGAGATCAGTAAAATGGAGATGTCTGGTAATGAGAGTGACTTTCATATGCCGCAGAGACCTCAGTCCCGTTCTTTTTATTGATGCATTGAAAGTTTTACAAAAGCAGGCATCCCTTGAGCAAAGGAGCCTTTTTTCAGCATGGAAAATCACTCTACAGTAGGTAGCTTTGTTTACCCTAGTTTAAAAAAATCACTACTCTGTGCCAGAGTGTTTCAGAGGTGCATTTGATTGGGGTTTTGGAAAGGTGCAGTTTTGGGGCGGAGTTTCATTAGGGCGTTTGATGGAGTATTTCGGAGTGCAGAGCAGAATTTCAGTCTCCAAGTTCATAGACGAATAAATGCCATGCCAAAACAGGCTGTCCCCTTCTCTCTCTCTTTCATTTTCTGAACTCTCTGTTCTTAAGCATAACGGTCACCTCAGATTTCTCATCTCATGAAGGAGACTGGATTTTGAAGGATGGATTTCCAGACAAATATCTGAAGCAGAGAGGATGGAAGAAGACAGAAGGAGGGATGGCAAGATTGTGTGATGTGGGTGTGTGTGTCACCTCGTTCTTTAATTAGTCAGCAAAGACAAAGACATAATCACTGCACTCCATTCTCTGCTCTAGTCTTGGTGAGAGTCAATTCAAAATAAGTAATGAAGGAACAATTAAAAATGAAATGAAAAGGCATTGGGACAGAAATGGCAGGGGCAGACTATCAGAGAGAAAGAGAGAGAGTGATAGAGAGAAAGAAAGAGAGGGATAGAGAATGCTTTTGAGGTTGACCGTGACAAGGTGAGAGATAATGATAGAATCCAAACCCTAGAGAGAATGGTGTGTGTGTGTGTGTGTGTGTGTGTGTGGCATTGGGGTTGATATTCATCATCATGGGTCAAGTGTGCATGACTTAAGTCACTCTATTGTCTTGAAGGCTTCCACTGAAACAGACATTGAGGAAAGTTTAAGGGCAAAGCACATGGGCTGCAGGTCAATCTCAACACACACTGATTCATACCGTTTTCTAGTGTTTGTGGATTGTTATGGTTGTCGATTATGGTGGTGTCTTGTGCTCACTCAAGCGAGGGAGAGGATCTTAGTGCAGAGGGGCACTGAATACAGTGGAAGAGGTAGATAGTGCCTAGGATCAAACAGTTTTAAACTCACCCAGACAAGCATGTCTGTATAAAACCCAGTGAAACAAACCCAATAATTGTAACAAAAGTAATAATACATTATAATATGCCTATATAATACGTTATGCCCATAAATAGGATAATACAGTAAAACATATGATCAAAAGGCTTCTTCTTATCATGTGTAATTAAAGCAGTAAGCCAATTCAGGCTGTGTGAGAGTGGAGGAGTGATCGAGGACCACACGACGGTGCATCAGGGAACCGGTGAGTGAGTTTCTTTTTCTCTCTCTCCTCTCTCTCTTGTGCTGTCGCTCTGTGTTGTCCTTTCCCTCGCCTGTTTTTTTTTGTTGTTGTTGTTTTTCCCCATCTGTCTCCTCCCAGGTCGAAGAAGGCAGGGATGACCCACCGGCAGGCAGGGCGCAAGGCCCTTTACAAGGTTATAATAAGCTGAGGTTATTGCTGCTTCAAGGACAACAGCGGGCAGTAGTGTTGTCAAAAGTACCGGTACTTCGGTACCAAGTCGATACTTAAATAAAATAAAATAAGATAAATAAAAAAGATGTAACGATACCAGTGTTTCTGCAGTACCGGTAGTACGGTGCACCGACTATATCCGGTACCAGCGCACAGTATGACTGACACACGACAGATTTAAAATGCTCACAGGCTTATTTTGAACGTGTGCTCTGTTACTCCTTGTGCACTGAAATGGACAATTAATCAAATTAAAACCGTGCTATGTCCTAGTGTGATTTATTAAACTGCTAAAGGCTGAAATCTTACTGTGGAAGAGCTGCGTACTTTAAATAAATCCGACCGCTCATCCAATAGAAACTGCACAGACACTGAGAATCATTCACTTTGGATGAGATGACGGAGCAGAGCACTTATCCATTGTGAACCACGCAGCACATAAAATATATGTTTATATGATTAAAATCACAGCATTTGTGCTTTAATCTCAGCTCAGCTTTATTTATATTGCATTTAAAACAACAGAGTTGACCAAAGTGCTTCACAGTAATAACATTTAAAACATAACATTTCAAAATTACCACATACACAAATACCAGTAGTCTAAAATACAAACACTCCAAAACTGTGTCCTACATTTAATCTGTCAGACTCAAAGGCCAGTGTAAAGAGATGAGATTTCAGATGTGACTTAAAAGTCTTCAGTGATCACACTGGGCTGTAACACAAACTGTTTATCTGGAAAAGTTAAGCATCCAGCAAAAAACACACGTCATATTAAAAGCATGATTCAAAATAAAATCTAGATGCCTGAAATTTAAGAAATTGAATAAAAATATGTTACAACTGTATATTAAAATGTAATATTCACTGTAATAATAATAATTAATCAAAATATCACAAGTAAGACAGCTGTTGAATAAAAGTTTGGCAAAAATAAAATGCAATGACATGTTGAAAAGTTCTATTTCACTTCTATTTTTTTTATCACACATTTGCACATATACAGTGAAATTCTTCACTTATCCCAGCTAAGCTCAGGGTCAGCCATGATATGGCACCCCTGGAGCAGATATCCCTTGCTCAAGGGCCCAACAGTGGCATCTTGGCAGTGCTGGGGCTTGAACCCCCAACCTTCTGATCAGCAACCCAGAGCCTTAACTGCTGAGCCACCACACCCCTAATTTTGTATATCCCAGCCAAGCTGGAGTCAGAGCGCAGGGTCAGCCATGATACGGCACTACTGGAGCAGATGGGGTCAAGGGCCTTGCTCAAGGGCCCAACGGTGGCATCGTGGCGGTGTTGGGGCCTGAACCCCTGACCATCTAGTCAGTAACCCAGAGCCTTAACCACCAAGCCACCACTGCCCCTAGAACACAAACACAACTAATTTGATTACTCACCTAAAAGCTTGACACAGCAAAGAATATGATAGAATAAAATGAGTTTATTAAAGCTTAAGAGGAGGCTGCTTCAGCTAAAAATTGACAAGCTTCATCATTTAGAAAGTTAAGAAGATTCAAAAAATGTATGTAAATAAAATAATTAATGTAATGTGAGCCTAACAGAAGGCTATTCAGAATTCAGTTAACGTTAAAGTGAGTTAAAGGGATAGTTCACTCAAAAATAAAAATTCTATCATTTACTCACACTCATGCCATCCCAGATATCTATGACTTTCTTTCTATCTATCTCAGCTCTGTAGGTCCATACAATGCAAGTGGATGGGGATCAGTACTTAAAAGCTCCATAAAAGCACAGATAATCAGTGTAAAAATACTCCATATGACTCCAGTGGTTAATGTCCTCTAAAGCAAAACGATCGTTTTGACTATAATTGTTTACTTCCGGTCGATCTCAGAAGTGCGTCCACGAGGGGACTCGGTTCACATCACCTCTCGCGTGACGTAAGCATGCTGACATGTTCAAATAAAAGCAAAACCGATGAAGCTTGTGAACAACATTCTCTTGCAAACAAATCAAGCTGCATTTCTGGTTGTATTGCATCAGTTCTCGCATGAACATGCCAGCATGCTTGCGTCATGCAGGAGGTGGCATGAACTGAATCCCCTCGTGGAAGTACATCGGAGAGCAACCGGAAGTACACAATTAATAGTCAAAATGATCGTTTTCATTTAAAGTGAAAAGGACTTAAATATTTATCTGTTTCTCACCCAAATCAATTGTTTCACTTTAGACATTTCCCAAACGGGGTTGCCTTGTGAAAAAATCCTTCAAATATTAAAACAATTCAAAAATGCTGGAAACATCTTTAAAAATCTTAAAAGCTGGAATATCATACTTTTCTCAATAGAAACACATAATAATAATAATAATAATAATAATAATAATAATAATATTACTGCTGCTGCTTCTCTCTCACTCGCATGCGCAGCATTCCGCAGCTCATTGGACTCATTGGACGCTTGACAAATGAGCAGTGAGCCAAGGAAGCACATTGCTATACCTGGTCTCTGCAAGTGAGCAACACGTTAAACAATCATTCCTGTTTGTAATAAATGGAGCTGTCTACATCAGAAACATGTGAAACATCAGAGTGATCTTTTGGCCTCGTTACATCATTGTACTTGCTCATATTACAGCTGCTTTGATAACAAAGACAGAAATAGCAAAAATGCTTTGCGTGTTGTGCTTCCAGAACAGCTGTAGGGTGAAGAGAAACACTTGAGACTACTTCATCATCCTGTTAAACACATGATACATCTCTCATCTCCATCTGACCTGTATAGGTATTTTCTCTGCCTTGTGAATTAGTCATTTTAATATTTGTCATATTTTAATAATAACTAAGACTGTTTAACGATTTACATAAACTAAAAACTATATTAATAATATACATGCATAATATTTAAAATATCATCTTATTATCTATCTTTCTTATACATATTATTATCTATTTTCTATAAACATCATAACTCATTTATCAACAAGGTCCCTTCTTTCAGGATTTCATCTGTACATTTTCTGTGCATTTGGAGAGCATTGACTTATTAAAGGGATAACACCACTCTTAAAGGAATAGTTCACCCGAAAATAAAAACTCTGTCATCACTTACCTTTATGTTTTTGCAAACCCATATGGCTTTCTTTCATCTGTGGAACTTAAAAGGTGATGTTAGGCAAAATGTTGAGGCCAAAGTATACTTCAGTTGTCCACGTTGCTGATCGCTCCGCGCACAGTATGTGTGATGCATATTTTGTCATCAGCACAGGCCGCAAGGCACCCAGATTTTCTTGACCCGCGGACACGGTCCTTGTCTGTGCGGATCGTCGGTGCATGCACCGGCCATTGACTGTACTAAAAGAGTATCACAAACCCTAGTAGTGCGCATGCTTCGAACGTGTTCATACTTGTGTATATTCGCTCCCAGTCAGAAAAGTATACTTTGGAAGACAACGCGGTCGGCCGGGCGTGATCAGAAGTGGAATGCGGAAAAACAAAGTATACCCGGGCCTTCAGTCTCAGCCACCATTCACTTTCATTGTATGGAAAAAATATGAATGAAAGTGAATGGTGACTGGGACTAACATTCAGCCTAACATCTCATGTTGTATTCCACAGAAGAGATAATTTTCTATGGGCTTGGAACAACATATGGTCAAGTAACCATGACATAATTTTCATTTTTGGGTGAACTATCCTTTTAACTACCTGTAAAAGTTTTTGTTAAAGGTATTTGCCAAGAACAACAATATAAATGTAATAGAAGTATAGAAGGGGAAGGATCATATTGTATGGACCTACTGAGAGGTTTGTGTGGCTGATTATTTCTCTAGCCAATCACAAAACAGCAGGTTCTGTTCCCTGTGAGCGTTGTTGTTTTGTAAATCACTCTGTTAACGTAAAAAAGCTAGTGGATCAAAAAGCGTGCAAACGTGAAGATCACATCCCAGCGACATCCAATATTAATGTGCAAAAACAAACCTCAGGGGGCAGAAGAGTTTCCTCTTAGCACTCTCTGACCACAGGTGTAAGCCCCCACCTGTGTTTTAAAATAAGAGTCCACTGGAGTGAATACAGGGCAGAATAAAGCATTGTTACCTCATTATTCTTGAGTGCTCCAATAATTCTAGGTCTGCGGTGTGAATGTGATTTGCATATTGCCTCTTGCGTGGTATCAGATTGGCACAAGCGCCACGATTGGTTCTCTGGTGAAAATGAGATTTGCATGTTTTGTGGTTATTTACTCTGGAGCATTATCAACGGACAAATAAAGGAAATTGGCTTTTCATTATTATAGCAGCTTAACTATTTATATGTCATTAGTCTCTACACCTGCAAACATACTCTCAATACTTACTAGTAGTGAAGTGGAAGAGAGAGAAAGAGACTAAGAAAACGAGAGAGAGAAAGAATGATTTTCACCTCATGCTCCTTATCAGCAGTGAAGTGTTACGTTCTGCCCACAGAGAGACAGACAGCAAGAATAGAGTCTAATTAAGTCTCTAAGTGATCAGAAACTGTTTGACTGTCTCCAGTGTGAATGACACACACACACGTTGGTGCAGCAATCATTATGAGGACTCTCCATAGACATAATGATTTTTATTCTGTGCAAACTATAGATTCTATCCCCTAAACCTAACCCTCACAAAAAACGTTCTGCATTTTTACATTTTCAATAAAACATCGTTTAGTATGTTTTTTAAGCGATTTGAATTATGGGGACACTAGAAATGTCCTCATAAACCACATTTATAGCATAATACCCTCGTAATTACCAGTTTGTAACGTAAACAAAAGTCCTCATAAACCACTTAAACCTGCCCCCCCCCCCCCCCACACACACACACAGAAACAAAACGGAGACACACTCTGTCACTTTCCCCGCTTTCTTTGTTAGCCCTAACAAATTTGCATTCTTTAGGTGTTTCCTATACAGCTACCTGAACCCAAGTGCTCGGAGTGTGCGAGCATACCACATTTTTGCCTTGTCAGCAATTTCACAATTGAAAATAAATCATATTTGTCTGTTGCTCATCAGGGAACTGTGTTTGCGTGTGTGTGGCAGACATTATTTTCTTGCTTTCATGTGTGAATCTGCGTGACAGCAGACCGAATGATCAGAGGCAAATGTCCAGTGATTGAAGGGAAATGTGGCACAAACGCAGTCGTGTATTCCCTCTGACCAGAAATGAAAGCATCGCAACATCCGTGAAGGCCTCCGCCCCCAAACTCACACACACACACACACACACACACACACACACACACACACACACACACACACACAAATACATTTACATACCTTTCAGACATATTTTTATTTTTCTCTGCTCTCTCCCACTGTTGCAAACAAACACATACTCAAAGACAGTAGAAAATGAATCTCCCACTCATTATTTATTCAAATTCAAAAATAATGATGCCAGCATATATTATACTGAATACACATACATATCTTGACCTATTTCTGATCATAGATAGTTAGCTGTTTATGAATTCAGAATTCTGTGTGTGATTAATCCTGTAGGTGGGTGCATGCATGTGTGAGTTTGTTTGTATGATTGTGTCCATCCATGTGTGTGTTTATTCAGGCTTTCGTTCAGTGTTAGATCACTCTGTGATTTAACTTAACAGTAGCCAAGCAAACAGATTACTATACCTCCTCTGGCCTCACCAGGCAGATTGAGTGTGTGTTTACACAATGCGTAATTCCTGTACATTTTGTGTGAATGAACTGATTTCTTAGACAATTTAGTCCTTGAACCCATAGCTCTTGTATAAGCCTGGGTAGCTTAGCGAATAAAAACGCTGACTACCACCCCTGGAGTTCACGAGTTCGAATCCCGGGGCGTATTGAGTGACTCCAGCCAGGTCTCCTAAGAAACCAAATTGGCCCGGTTGCTAGGGAGGGTAGAGTCACATGGGGTAACCTCCTCGTGGTCGCTATAATGTGGTTCTCTCTTGGTGGGGCACGTGGTGAGTTGTGCGTGGATGCCACAGTGGATGGCGTGAAGCCTCCACATGCGCTATGTCTCCGCGGTAACGCCCTCAACAAGCCACGTGATAAGATGCATGGGTTGACGGTCTCAGACGCGGAGGCAACTGAGATTCATCCTCCGCCACCCAGATTGAGGTGAGTCACTACGCCACCTCGAGGACTTAGAATGCATTGGGAAATGGGCATTCCAAATTGGGGAGAAAAAAAAAAAAAAGAGAGAACAGGATCTTGCTTGTAAAGGAGTATTTTGGGTTAAATATAAGAATGCATAAAAATTGCGGCTATCTAAAACTATCTCGTTGTTCCAGTGTATATTTAATGTCACATATTCATCATTATATGCTGTTACAAAAAGTACAAAAAACTGCATAATCAAAATAGTCTCATATTCTGTTATTATTTGATGACTCGCTGGCCAACTCAATGAAATAATGCTCAGAAGGCGCGTCTCTCTGCTCTACCTTCAGGTTATCATAGTCATCTTAATAAGCACGTACCACTGTTTTCATCATTGCTAGCTGAACGGTATATTTTCAAAACAAAACGCAGTGTTGGCTTAACTGGATACGCCATATCCATTGCGTATTCTTTAGTTAAGTTTAAAATCGTTTTGAAGACCTGTGTTCTGTTCCATTCAGCTGCACTCCATCTAGGTGTGTTTGAAAGGAATAACTTGCCCCGGTGTGTGTGTGCTTCTCCAGAGTGTTGAGCACTGTCTCTGCCCTAGACAGAAAGTCATGGTGTACTGTGTTGGAGCTTGTTGCTGTGATGATTCAGACCGCAAGCTACATTCCCGAAAATCATGACAGTCTATCTCAAAATTAAAAATAAGGACACTCATTGACATGTTTGTGTATAGTTAGCACTGCATTTTGAATTTAGTGAAAAGTCTTGTTTTGACTTGGTTTGGCGTGCTAACATGCCCTGAGCGCATTATATTTAAAGCTCTCCAGATTCTCTTTAATTGTACAACTGCATAATTTCACATAAGTTTGACCACTACAATTTACTAAACAAATCTAAAACAACCCCATGACCCTGGGTTTTTGTGGACGGAGAGGGAGATGAGAGCATTTCACTGCATAAAAGGCTGTTGTCAACTCAAGTACAAACGATAGAAACGTCAGTTCCTTCAGTTTTCCGCCAAAATCAAGGCTTAAGGGTTTAACCTGACTGAATAGCCACGAGCAAGTGAAGAGCAAGTTAAGAAATTATTAAAGAAATAAATTACTATTGATTATTATAATTATTATTATTATTATACAATAATAATACATTTCTATAATCATTTCTTAACATTATTATTATTATTACATTACAATAATTCATATTCAGATTGACTGGGTTTCAATAGAGAATGATGAAAGTGAGCGGACCCTTTCACAAACTGGACCAAAAAAACAAACAAAAAAGTACACAGCGGACAGATGCAATGTGATTATGATGTTTTTTTTTTCCTCTGTGTTTCAATGTTTTATTTATTTACTTTGTTTGGTTCATTTTAAGAGGACTCAAGTGTGAATACCCTTTTGAGAACATTATTTCTGGTCGGCAGAAGAGCGTGGGCTAGACATGGTTTAATTTAGGGTAAAAGGAATCACTTACACATTTTTTTTTATGTTTATCATATCACAGTTCAAAATAATTTCAGTTTGATTTTTTGTCCAAATCATTCAGCCATACTGCAAACACAGCGTGCTTCAGTGAATGAACGCTGCTCTGTTGTTGGCTCACACACAAACAAATTTTTTTTATATGATTATTTTTTTAAATATTGAGTGTAAGTTTATAACATTATTCTTTGTGTTATATTACCCTGGAATTAGTTTTAAAAAATTAATTACCACAGCTGCTAGGGGGTTTCGATTACAGCTGCTGAGCGAGTGACAGTAAATTTGGCATCTTCTCCCACCTGTCTGTCTTAATCCACTGCTCTCTATTTTTTTTCTTCTGGAAAGTCACTCAAATGTAATAGTGGACTTTTTTATTTTGCTCTTGGAGCAAATGGGTAAGTGAAAATAATATTGGCTGTGGTCTCCCATTCACTCCCATTCACCGCTGTCAGAGTTTACCCTGCAATCGTTTACTTCCGCGTTCCAAAACCCGGAGTATGAAAAAGGTCTATTACAACCGCTTCAGCCCCTCTCTCCTGGTAAACAGCAGCGTGAGTGCAGATTACACACACGCACACACACCAGTTTGATCGCACGGCTCAGGGACGTAATCTAATCATAAGTGCGAACTTTGCAAAGTTACCACCACCATGCATTTGTACTTGGAAACAAAATTAAATGAGTGCAACGTTCGATTTTTCAGAGAAACAGTAAATCTGTAAATGTTAAGATAAAGTATTTAGGTTAAATTAAGTGGCACTAACCTGTGTGTATTCTGCAGAGGCATTGGGAAATATCCGAAGGTGTTTAATAAGGTTGCTGGTGTTTTCCCCTTTGTCGACATTCATGGCAGATGGGTTTTTCTGGTATCATCAGGCAAAATCCAAAATAATTCTAAGTCTCACAACGTGACTTGTGTTGCGTAAAAAGCATCTCGCTCTCAAAAGTTCTACTTACCGTAAATCCATATTATCTATTAGGAGACACAACTGCCAAATTAACATGTTGGGAATCAGACGTGTGTGTTTGATGCATGGGAAATCCACTCATTGAAAAATAAACAATACCATATAAGGGGCAAATTCTAAACAGCATTTTGCGCTCTTAAAGGGCACTGCGTGAAGGGGACGTCACTCGAAAAGACATAGGTCTGATTCAAATGAAGGTTTTAGCGAAAATAATATTTACTACCGCACATACAACATAACTTACGGTACCACCGTATTGATAGTACTACCGTTTAAAAAATACTGTGGCACCAGCAGTATTTTGAAGCTTTAGTATCGCGATACTACCGTAGCACCTGTCTACCGTGCAACCCTACTTTGAACCAGAGGTCATGTTAACCGAATATTTTCCGTCATTGACTGATTTTTTTTTAGCAGTGACGGAAAAATCTGAAGGCTGTCCGTCATTTTGACGGATTACATGGAGGGTGATCTATTGTAACTTGTAACTGTAATTCCCACCCGTCCAGTTGGTGGCGAGTGCACATATTAATTAGCTATTATCTAGTATTGTCTCGTCTTTGACCTCAGTGCATGACGTCTTTGTCCTGTGTAGCTTTAATCACTGTTCCATACAACTGTAAAAATGTCACGGCAGCTGAGTGTGAAAAGTTTCTTCAAACGGCCAAATAGTTGTGATGTTGTTGATAAAAGAGGTGAAAAAAGAGGGGCTGATGCAGATGCTGTGGAGGATGAAGGACAGACAACAGACAATGTTTATCAGTCACTGGCAGTTAATGTTACGGGGCAAGCAAGTGGCAGCAAGGAGGTCAGGAGGGAATACCGGGTTCAGTGGGAGCAGGAGTTCACGTGGCTGAGGAGGGCAGGTGGCAAAATGTTCTGCGACATCTGCATAAAAGCTAACATGATTAACGGATTTGTCCGAGGGTGCACGAATGATCACAAAAATAGCCATAGCCACATCGAAGCTTCACGGGTGGTCAACCAGAGCGTGGCAATGGTCAAGCATGTAGAGAAATCACAGGCTGCCTGTAACGAGGCATTAAAAACACAGCTTAAGTTTGTGTTGCATATGGCAAATACAAACACCCCGAGCCACCTATATCCTAATCTAATACACCTCTTAGAGTCTGCTGGGTGTCCAAACCTGAACAGTGCACACACTTACACCCACCATGACACTGTCAGTCAGATGGAGGAGGCTATAGCAATGACCATAACCAGCGCAGTGGATGACCGCCTCGCCAACAGCAGATACATCGGGATAATAGTAGTTGAAACTTCTAATATCATGGTTGAGAAAATGCTGATCACATGCCTGACACTTCAGCAGTGAGGGGAGCCTGAAACTGTGTTCATTGGAAATCATGTAATACCCTCTGGCACTGCGGAATGCATCACAGCAAAAATAAAAGATGTGTTGACAGGCCGTGGTGTAGCTATGGGCCTCATAGCTGACCTCGACACCTTACTCAATGCATCTCGCTATCCGGGTGCTGACAACGCATTGAAGAGCTATGGGCTGGATGCTTTGGAGCATGTCTGTGACCACTACGGGTCACAGAGGGGTGCGGCTGCGCCACTGGTGAAGAAGAAGCGCATGCTGTGGGATTTCCTCCCGGTGAAGCAAGTGCTTGCAGGATCGGGAAATCCCACATTAAGAGAGTCCTGCAAACTTTTGATCGCTTCCCTGGGAGAAATGTTTCCCGACTTCAAAACTTTGGCTGAAGTAGCGCTGGTAATTCCAGTCTCCAGTGTGGCAGCAGAGCACGGGTTCAGCCTCCAGAACCAAATTAAAGCTGCCACAAGAAGTCGTCTGTCTGAGGCAAAGACGTAAAATCTATTGACAATTGCCTCAGCGTCAGTCTCCCTTGATGCGTTGATTATGCACAGGCGGGCACCCAGTTTAAGTCGATGCGGACCAGGAGGAAGGTTTGAGTTGTCGATTGAGTTTTGTTCAGATAATTTTTTACAGGTTTTGTTCATATTTTAATCGTATTTGTTTTTTTGTAATATTGTGTTGTTCATATGTCGTGTTTTAGTGGCCTCCACTGTCACTGCGGGGAAAAACCATTCATCTGCTTCGTGTGGTGTCTCTGTTGTTCATCTCTTCTCTTCATAAATAAATAAATGCATAATCTGCTATATGCTCGTCCTGTAAGTTCATGATTAAAAATGAAAATGTGAACGAAAATAAAAGCTGTTAAATGTCTTATTATCATTAAAATATGAAAATTAAAATGACGGGTAATAATAGATTATGACGGAATTTTTACGACCCTGTCTGTCAAAATGGTGGACGATGAGAAAGTCTAACGCAACCACTGCTGTGAACTATGCCATGCTGTCCATAGTGTTTTAAGCCCCTCTTCTCAAAGACAGTGAGAGTATAGGACAGAAGGAGTCTCTCCCGTTCATATATGAAAGAGGAAGTCTGTCACGTCGAAACCTAAACTGTTGCGGTTTTAGATCTGTTAATAGGAGGAAATTGATGCTAGTTGGTAGGTCTTAGTGCAATGTGGGTTTATACTCTGTCACTCAAAAGTTGGTTTTTCCACTTGATTCGGGCAGAACCAATAAGATATTTTACTATCCAAAACCGTGTGTTTCATTGTGAGATTGAGATGTCCAGACATCCCTTATAAGCCAAAGAAAGATAAAGAAAAAAAAAAGAGAAAAAGAGAATTTTCTTTCTTCAGAATATGTGATTTTGGGCTATCTGCAGGGCTGTCACTAGACAGAAATGGCTTATCCCATTAGTGGCATATTGATATGCAAAGCGTAAGTACAAGTGTAAAAAATTCATATCAAAGTTAAATGTTGTTTAAAAGTAATTTGAAAGTATAAATGCTGCAATCAAGAAGTGAGGTGCATTGCTGTGTTCAGAGACGCAACCCCAGGGAGCCTTGCCGTCCTTGCCAAAAGGGACTTTAAGTAGCAGCTGCAGATGGGAAGGCTACGGTGACCACAAGTTAACTGATCAATCACCATTGCCAAGAAACCCCAAAATTACTAAGTAATAGAGAACAGCGGAACGAAGCATTCACATGAACTGTTTACCATTTTTTTATTTTTTAAACAGCAAGAGAAGGGTTACTTGTAGAGTTTTTATGATATTAATATGTCTAAAAACCTAAATATTATTACTAATATTATTCATATTATAGATTTTTTTTTTGTTCAAAGTATTAAATAGTATATTCTAAACAACCGTGGGCAATAAGATTTACATATGAATTTTGAGGAGGATGTTTAGGCTACTTACTGTGCTCACTTTGCCTCAGCTCTTGTAAAACATAACATTTACTTTCCTAATCTGTCACATTTTATTGATTAGGGCAAAGTAGCAATTTCCTTGTAGTAGATGGTTACAACAAATTAAATAATTTTTTGTTGTTGTAGCTGGTCTATTAATGAGCCATAAATAATTGATTCAAAGTTAATTTACTGTCTTAACCATTGTGCCTAGGACTGGGTGTTCCCTATCTGTCACTCACTCGACGTTGTGTTGATTTAGTGACACTAGGGGTCACTCTTGGGAGCCCCGAACACCACTGCTTTTTGAAAAAAGGCCAATGAAAATTGGCGAGTGGAATTTGCATGCCACTCCCCCGGACATACGGGTATAAAAGGAGCTGGTATGCAACCACTCATTCAAATTTTCTCTTCGGAGCCGATCGGTTCTATTCAGTGAGCTGAATTCATCCGCTGAGTTCATTCATCTCATCTGCTGGATTTATGCCGCATTTTTTGGTTCCTGTGCCCAGAGCGCCGCTCACGGCCGCGCCCCGCCCCGGTTCGTTTCTTCCCGGAAGAAGTGCATGAGGAGTTGACAAGATCGTGGGGGGCACCTTTTACTACCCAGTCCCGATTTTTCAGCTCCCCCGCTCTCACTACCCTTGATGGTGGGGCAGCCAAGGGGTACAAGGTGCTCACGGTGCACTTGTGTCAGCATAGCGCCACCACCTGGTGCGGGCGCCCGAAGCTCCCTTCCAGGGCCTGTAGGTTTATGTCGTCTCTGACGGCTAAGGCCTATGGTGCTGCTGGACAAGCTGCCTCCGCCCTGCACAGCATGGCTCTCCTGCAGGTACACCAAGCCAAGGCGCTAAAAGAGCTGCACGAGGGTAGTTCTGACCCGGGATTGATGCAGGAACTGCGCTCGGTGACCGACCTCGCTCTCCTGGTGACGAAGGTCACGGCGTGGTCTCTCGGGCAGGCGATGTCCACCCTGGTGGTCCAGGAACGCCACCTTTGGCTCAACCTGGTTGACATGAGAGAGGCTGACAAGGCACGGTTCCTTGACGCCCCCATCTCCAAGGTTGGCCTGTTCGGTGACACCGTCGAGGACTTTGCCCAGCAGTTCTCGGCGGTGAAGCAGAAGATGGAGGCCATTCAACACATCCTGCCCCAGCGCGGCACAAGACCCCACACCCCATCTGCTCGTCACCAAGGGCATCCTCCTGCAGCAACAGCACCAGCTCCGCCGCAGCCGCCCCCCCCCCCCACAGCCCGGCCCTGGCATGGAGCCCACCGCAGGAAGCAGACGCCACCCGTATCATGGCCGGTCGCCAAGAGCCCTAGGAAGTCTTCGAAGCGCCCCTGAGACGGACGACCCAGGGATGAGGAGACCAGCTTCTACAGAGCTGGTAAACCGTCCCCCGGTGGAGGGCTAGGAGGAGAATCTTTTGTTTCATCTTTCACCACATGCCCAAGAGGCTGTGGTACCCAAAACTTCATCAAAAGAGTAGTTTCCTTGTTCTCTGGGTCACATGTCAGGTGCGCACGGCCGTTGTCACGACCTCCGTCCACCGTCCCATTTTGGCAGGTTTGGCACTCCAGCGGCGGACCCCCTGCACCTGCGTGCCCAGCTGTTGCACAAACATGCCCACGCCGGGTTGGTTCCGATGGACTGCGGGGACACTGTTCCTCCTCCCCCCTCCTCGACCAATCTTATGGTGGGCGTCAGGAGCCAGGTAAGTGCTTCGATGTCTCTGGACTCAGCACGGCCATGGGGTTCGAGCCCCCTCGACGTGGCGCCTCAGGCTCCGCCCCACTGCGAGGCCCCACCCGCCGGTACGTCCGATGTGATTATCCCCTTGGTCCCCCTCGCTTGGAGTTTGGACACGTGGCACGCGCTTTCCAACCCGTCGTGATGGCTGACCCGGACCGTCCGACCTTGCGTGCGGAGAACGCTACCCTTCTATGGAAGGGTGCGACAGAGCCTGTCCCTCTAGCCGAGATGAAGAAGGGGTTTTACAGCCCCTAATTCATTGTTCCGAAGAAAGGCGGTGGGTTGCGGCCAATCTTAGACCTGCAAGTACTGAACCGGGCCTTGCACAGAATCCCATTCAAGATGCTGACGCAAAAACGCATTTTAGCGAGTGTCTGGCATCAAGATTGGTTCGCGGCAGTAGACCTGAAGGACGCGTACTTCCACGTCTCGGTCTTACCTTGACACAGGCCCTTCCTGTGGTTTGCTTTTGAGGGCCGGGCGTACCAGTACAAGGTCCTCGCCTTCAGCCTGTCCTTGTCCCCTCGCGTGTTCACGTAGGTCGCAGAGGCAGCCCTTGCCCCGCTAAGGGAAGTGGGCATCCGCATCCTCAATTATCTCGACGACTGGCTAATCCTAGCTCACTCTCAGGATGTGTTGTCTGCGCACAGGGACCTGGTGCTCACGCACCTCTGCCGACTGGGGCTTTGGGTCAGCTGGGAAAAGAGCAAGCTCTCCCCGGTTCAGAGCATCTCTTTTCTTGGCTTGGAGTTGGACTCGGTCTCGATGACTGCGCACCTCACGAACGAGCGCACGCAGTCGGTGCTGAACTGTCTGAAGGTTTTCAGACAGAAGACAGTGGTTTCACTGATCCACAATCCCTCAAGACCGTGCCTCATGCCCTCGTGGGACCTCTCTGTAGTCCTTCGGGGTCTACGGGGTGCTCCCTTTGAGCGTCTGGAATCATTTGAGCTTAAGGCACTCACTTTGAAGACTGCCCTCCAGACTGCGCTCACTTCCATCAAGAGGGTAGGGGACCTGCAGGCGTTTTCTGGCAGCAAATCATGCCTGGAGTTCGGTCCGGGTTACTCTCACGTGATCCTGAGACCTCGACCGGGCTATGTGCCCAAGGTTCCCACGACCCCATTTAGGGATCAGGTGGTGAACCTGCAAGCACTGCCCCAGGAGGAGGCAGACCCAGCCTTGGCGTTGCTGTGTCCGGTGCATGCTTTATGCATCTATTTGGATCGCACGCAGAGCTTTAGAAGCTCCGAACAGCTCTTTGTCTGCTTTGGTGGACAGCGGAAAGGAAGCGCTGTCTCCAAACAGAGGATCGCCCACTGGGTTGTTGACGCCATCGTGATGGCATATCAGGCCCAGGATGTGCCGCCCCCCGTGCGGTTACGAGCCCACTCTACTAGGAAAGTAGCGTTCTCCTGGGCCCTGACCAATGGCGCCTCTTTGGCAGACATCTGCAGAGCAGTGGGCTGGGCAACACCCAACACCTTTGCGAGGTTCTATAATCTCTGGGTTGAGCCGGTTTCGTCCTGTGTGTTGTCAGGTCTGAACAGGTAAGTTCCGGGACAGCTGGCTGTGTGTACCACTTGCACATAGTTCCTTTCCCCTCCCATGAGGTGAAGATGTGCACTTTTGACTCTCAGTTGGGTTCACAAGTTGTGATCCCTGGATGACTTTCCTCCTTAGCTCTGTGGCAGACAAGTTTGCGGAGAAACTCGCTGCCGGCCCAGTACGTGTGCTAATTAGGCCCTGTACTGAGGTAGGTGCTCCACATGTGGTGGTTCCCCGTAGGTGACCCCATGTGATATCTTCCGCTAAATCGTTTCCCTGTCGGTAAACTGCGTCTTCCTTGGGCATGGGCTCCTCTGCCCCTGGTCACCATGTTTGTTGAAACTCCTCCCCCCTCGGGTAGGACCTACCATGGGACTTCTCCACATGACATACTTCCAACAAGACTCGGTAAGACCATGTGACGTATTTCCACTCAAAATCCCCCCCCCCCCTTTTTTCTCTGGGCGGGGTGTGGTCTTCGCGGTGTCTTCCCCTTGGGAGTGACACCCCCCCCCCCCCCCGATGTAGACATTTACGGCCCCCAGTTGGTTAACAAATTCCACTCTTGTTGGGGAGAAAAAAAAGGAAAATAGGCCACGGCTATCCTATCCCTGTCCCTATTTGTTGGGCAGTCGACTTGTTCCCGAAGGTCCGTTCGAGGCTCATAAGAGTGTTGGAGGAGGTTACGTGACGGCCTGGTGCGCTGGCTACGAGGCACACAGCGGTCTGCCCGTCTCACACCGCCAGTCCACGTAACACAGTTCAGCTAGTTGTGCCGTTTTGTTTAGGGACCCCTAGTGTCACTACATCGACACAGCGTCGAGTGAGTCACAGATAGGGAACGTCCTGTTTACTTTCGTAACCTCCGTTCCCTGATGGAGGGAACGAGACATTGTGTCCCTCTTGCCACAACACTGAACTACCAGCTGAAATGGCCGGGACCTTGTCTCGGCTCCTCAGCACAAAACCTGAATGAGTGGTTGCATACCAGCTCCTTTTATACCCGTATGTCCGGGGGAGTGGCATGCAAATTCCACTCGCCAATTCCCATTGGCCTTTTTCAAAAAGCAGAGGTGTTTGGGGATCCCAAGAGTGACCCCTAGTGTCACTACATCGACACAACATCTCGTTCCCTCCATCAGGGAATGGAGGTTACGAACGTAACCAGGACAATATAGTTACAAAAATTATATATTGGTATTTTTCAGCCTTTTGACAGTATTCAATATACTGTATATATCCATATTTAAGTATTTGCTCTGAATGGCTTAATAGAGTGACATTTTTCAATCAGATGGTGAAATTACATTAAAAATTAAACATATTGTTAATGTATGTAGTAAAAAAAGAAAAAAGAAGTACAAATTTAGTTACACATCAATATATGTTTTTCAAACAGTTTTTCATTAAATGAAAACTGGGAAGAATTATATTTAATCAATGTCATTTATAGTATATGCACAAATATAATAGTACATTGTAATAAACAGACATATTTACATAGATATATTGTTACTAAAACACTTGAATATATGAAAAAGGCAAACTAATTGTTAAATTGTTTTAAAACATATGTCCTTGTGTTCTCATACCGTAAGTCGTGAAGGATAGCAAAACATGTCTAATGACACAATTTTTAAGAAACTTCATGGTCAAATAAAAAGTGCATTTAAATATTCACGGTATTCACGATGCTGCTTGATTTTATATCATCAGCAAAATCTTTGTGAATATATTGTGGATATTCAATAAATCGCCCAACCCTAATTGTGCCTCTAAATCAACTGGTCTATAATAATAAAAAAAATATATATATATATATATTATATAGAAAATATATATATGCAGCTACAGCCCCTGCAGCCCCAGTCTAGTGACACCCCTGGTTATCTGTCTTTTTCCATCATCCCTAAGTGAGAGGTTTGTGTGTGTGCTTTTGTTTGATGCTTTTGTCAGGTTTCATAATTCATAATCTCAGTTAGTGGTATCACTCACTGTGAAGGGAACTTTTCCTTTTTATTTAAAGCTCTTGCTTCCTTCCACTGCTTTTCTCTCTCTCTCTCTCTCTCTTTATTTCTCTCCCTATGTTCCTGATTAACTCTCGTGCTCAGCAAACTCAAACACCAACACTCTCCATATGTGTTCAGCTCTCTCTCCACTGGATATCAATTTCTTTTAGATCAGCCTTTATTGAACACCAAAGTAATGTTATTTGAACATTGGAGTGATATTTCTGCCAAAATAACAATGTAGCAATAATGTTTTATTGTGTATAAATAGAGACTAATGAAAAGAGTTTTGATTGCATGATAAACTCTCTCTTTCTTATACACACACACACACACACACACACACACACAGAAACATTTGTTTTGAGCTTGAGCAGGACTGACAGTTTTTGAAGGACAAGCTTTTAGCTCCCATATCACTCACTCACATACACGCACATCAGCTAAATGGGGCTGTGTGCTACTGCAGTGTGTGTTTGTGTGAGTGTGTGCCTCAGTGTTTTCACTTGAGTCGCAGGCCAGAATTAGCAACACTTCTGAAAAGCCCTCCAGAATGAGCACACCCAGATAGATACTTTAGCCTAACAGGATAGAAAAAGAGAGTGATAGGGTGTGAGGTGACAAAAAGCATTTAGATACACAAGAGTATAGAATACATTAGAGAGAGAGTGAGAGAGAGAGAGGGACTGGGAGTAGATGGTCAGAGAGGTAATGAATGTGCACTGTACATACAGTATGAATCCAGTATACGTTTAGTGACATTAGGATCATTTTATGCCACCTTTGGCTCTTCTCACCTGGTTTTTATGATAGAGCAGCACATTTTTTTCTATTATGAACAATACTGACTTCTGAACTCTTGATCTCCCACGATCAAAATACATCAGCACTGCACTTTATTACCCTTACTCTTATATCTCACACCGGACTGTCATAAATTATATTATTATTATTATATTATGTTCTCTCTTAACAACTGACTATCAACCGACAGCCTGAATGTCAATACAGTACAATACTGTACATTCTATATATATATATATATATATATATATATATATATATATATATATATATATATATATATCTTTTTTTTTTCAATTTTTATTGAATAATGTGTATCTATATAGTAAAAAAAAAAAAAAATAAAACAGCGTATTGTATACTGTACACTGTATGTTATTATTTGTATATTGTTGAGTGTAATTATGTGTATAACAGATGTTTAAATTGTGTTGTGTTAATTTGATGTTATTGTAAATTGGTATATATCTCATCACTGTCACGACTGCTATGTTGATCGGAACTGCACCCAAGAATTTCACACACCATTGCACTTGTGTATATGGCTGTGTGACAATAAAGTGATTTCATTTGATTTGATTTTGATTTACTGTATACTACAAAAAATACCTACAGAAGCCACACTATATTCAATTTCAGTTTTACATTTTAGTGTGCTTTATTGGCTTGACAACAACTACATTTGAAGCATAGCTGTGTACAATGAGAAACTCTGCAATGTAAAATGAAAATAAAAGTAGTGTGAAAAAACAATTAATATATTGTATAATAAATAAAATATCAGTAGTGCAAAATAAAAATAAAAGTATTCACAGCAAAGGCTGTGAATACTTATGTACATGTGATTTTTTTCGTTTTTTATTTTGAATAAATTTGCAAATATTTTAAACAAACTTCTTTCACGTTGTCATTATGGGGTATTGTTTGTAGAATTTTTAGGAAAATAATGAATTTAATCCATTTTGGAATAAGGCTGTAACTTAACAAAATGTGGAAAAAGTGAGGCGCTGTGAACACTTTCCGGATGCACTGTATCTGTCATCTGTCTGTTGTTTCCTGTTTTCTTCCACGATCCTCCATTTTGGGTACTTTTATTATGTTTTGTTGCAGGTTCCATTTCCAGGTCACCCACTGATTGGGAGTGACCGTTGTTATGCAAGCATTTCCAAAGCTTATGTGTATATTTTTTTGTTAAATATTTGACCTATCATCATAGAAGGATGATCTTTGAATGTATGTTTGAAATTGTTATAATTTCAGTGAGGTGTACATTGTTTACATAGTTTTTAAGCTGATACTTGTTAATGGTATGTTCTGGGGGAGGGACATAGAGTATAAAAGCAGCTTGTGGATGCATTGTGATGTGGGAGTAGAGTGGGTTGATTTGTGAGACTCAGAACCTAGTTGCAGAAGGAACTCTGTACTTTGAGAAACTGAATGTTTAAGTTGTATATATGAATATATAGAAAGAAATTGGACACTTTTGAAGATTTGTTTTGCTTGTTTATTTTGTTTATGTTGTCAGTTTGATAGTATATTTGGCACCTGTACATATATTTTCACTTTCCTGGGAACTTGTAAATAAACGCCCTTACACTTACGTGCTACTTTATGATTGAGCCATCATTTCCTGTTTTTTCGAACAGTGACAAACATGCCTTCGTCACAAACTGCGATGAAAGCTGACTGACCAATGAAAAAAGAGCTTTTTGTCATTTTTCCAGAGTTGCTGCAGCTGCTCAATCCAGCACGTTGGTGACACTAATCAACTGGCAAACACCAGCACTGGACGTGCAGCTGGTACCCCTCCCCCCATATTATATATTTAAAAATAAATAGTTGCAGTTCATTAATCCTTTGTCATAAGACCATGTACAAAGTAGAATCAAGGGCTTTGAAGCTTGGACCTCCATGAATTATGGACCAAACTATCAGTTTTCCTCCTGTGTAAAATGTTCTAATGCTCTGTGGCCTCGTTTGCCTTCAGAAATTCCAAGAGACTTCTGTACTCTTCAATCAAAAAGAGCCTGATCTGTTAAGGAGTCACATATCAGTCTAACCACTGTCAGAATATTTTAACATAAGAAATGTTAAGATTAGTTGTGCAAATGTTTTGTTTTCCTTTAAAAAAAAAAAAGTAAAGACTTGAATCTGTGTTCATGAATGCTCTTTAGCAACTGCACATTTAAAAAAAAAAAAAACGTTTATTCAGCTAAACGACTAGCCATTTGGGATGTCTGACTTAAATCCACTACTTTGCACAGCGCTGTACAAATCGGTCTGAGCTACACAATCTGCTGGACTGAGCATGCTGCATATCTGGAAAAGAAAAATAATTAATAATGATACATTTTAATATATTTGATTTGTATACCACCCCCATGAGGGGCCATCTACTACATCATTTATAATTTAAAAGTTTATTCTTGGTAGATGCTCTTTAACCAAACCGATTTGCATCAGTGGTGCTTAGATTGTGTTTATGACAATCACCAAAGCAAGTGGCAAAAGACACAAGCCAAGTATTAATAGGAACCGAGCTGCTTTCACCCCCAGGAATGGCCTATTGCATCTGTCTCTTTTGTTTCTTGTCTTAAAGTCAACCACCCCATGTTTCTTGTCCTTTTGGTACTTGTTGTTTGGCTTCCAGAGCTGCAGCTATGCTGGAGCTTTTTTGCATCTAATTTTGGCTAAGAACCACCCAATTATACAGGAAGTCTGACAGACATATAAAAAGCCACTGTTCATTTCTTTTCCACAATGACATTTAAGGGATAGTCAAATCTGAAATCGATTATATCACAACATGATATTTGAGTGTTATAATAAAAGTGCAGCAAACCTACAACGAATGGTTTTGCATAAGAAATGATTTAAAAATGTATATTGACTTTAAGGTAGTAAATTAATAAAAACTATTTCACAGACATGTCTCATAAATAGGGATGGGTCGATATGGTTATCACACGATTCGGTTCGATATATGATATGAGGTTCACGATTTGATATAATCTTGATTAGATATAACAACACTTAAAAAATATTTGAGCAAAATGCATATTTTTATCAGAATAAAGTTCTCTTAATACACAATATAAATTCTCAAAGTTCAAATAAAAACAGGTTCTCATATACGTAAGAAAAGATAAAAAACAAATATAACCTTAAAGACATTTAGGCTGAAGAGTTGCAGGACAAGCAATATGATTGAAAAGAACATTCCTGAAAAATATGATGGGTTACAATCTAAAATCTATAACATGCCAGAGACAGCTCTACTTGCTTCTTTCCCTAGCCTATAGCTGTATGCAGTATGTGTAAGGCAGTTACCCCACACCACTTGCTCTGCTACAGTGTTCAGTGACTGTCACCAGGTCATGTGTTATCACTTGCAATAGATACTTATCAACAACTTAAAATCAATAGTATTATATGTTTCCATCATCTTTGATTCAATTACCTTCAAATACCTTCTTCTTTTTGTCTGATTTTTCATATACTTTTATGCTTCAAATTAAAGTTTGTAATGTTGTGATTCACATCGGAGCTGGTTGTTTGGTTCATGGCTTACAACTCTTTTATGAAGAAGTTTATTAAATATTTGGATCATAACATGGGACTTTCAGCTATAAACAAGCCTAAAATACAATGATGGTCTGTGCTTCCAAACAAAACATGCACTCTTGCAATCATCTACAATGTATTACAACAAAAATACTATAAAATAAACATTGTCATGTGGGCTAATAAATACTGTATGAGCAGTAATTCATTAACAGTAGATCATCATTCATCAATAGAGGATCAACAGAGTTTGCTTGTCAATTGTCCGGTATTCCAATATTATTAAATACTTTTTTCCTTTTCTCTAGCAACACTGTCAGTCAAAATCAACATAAACTCAACAATCAATAAAGGTTATATAAATAAATGTTCAATAATGTCTATGCTTTATATGTGTCTTTTTTTTAATATAACATTTCGCTTAATGTTGTTTTAGTCCATAAACAATGATGGTAACAGTGACTTGGCACATGGATGAGGTCATAGTGACGTCATTTTGTTGTTCACAAAAAGTTGTAGAAGTACGCCTTTAGGCATTATTAAGATGTAAGCAATCAAACATAGTGGCCCCATTTTTAAAAAAATTTTTGGGCCACCAAAATATTCACCAAATTAAGCTTTTATAGCCTATATATTCACCAGATGAAGAGTTTTGACCACAGAGGAACATGTAGAAATAAAAAAAAATATCGGCAACTATCTGTTGATTTTTTTCCCCCGATAGTTCCATAAAGTAATTATTGGTAAAACCGATATATCAGTCGACCTCTAATTCTAATCACACATTGCACGAATGAGGTAAAAACAACCATGCAACTTCTCTCTTGCTAATTTTTGCCAGCCGTAAACACTTGCTTGTGGAACTGCCGGTGTTTTAAAAGAGACGGTTCCATTTTAACGCTTGTTCTACATATCAATGTAAACTCAATGTAAATGCTTGTAAAATATTATGCATATAAACAAACATGTAACAAAATGTTTTAATGTAGTTAGTGTAATAAATGGGTAAATATATATTTATAGGGGCAGTCATACATTATGAAATATTTTAACTTCAACAAACACTGTAAATATTGAAGAATTGATCAAATAGGCTCTTAGCCTATATGCAGGGATTTGGTAAAAACCTGTGCAAAGCCCTGACCCATAAACCTTATGTTTGTTTTTTTTTGTTTTTTTACATATTACTTTTGATATACAGTATAGTAGCACTTAAATGTTATATTTGGAATTCTATTTTCATTATTAGGTTCCAACCTGATAAATATTTTGCGTTAAAAATGTGTATGAAATTTCAAACAGTGAAAACAGCTTCACAGTATCATTATTATAAATGCAATTTCATTACATCATATAAATTGATAGAATGTGAAATTTGTGCATTTTGAAAAGGCTAAAATATAATTAAAATAATGAAAATCTAAAACATTTAATAATATCTAATATTAAAATATACACTTCATATATATTAATACTTTATATATGTAAAGATGCCAACTTCCTGATTTGCTAAATATCTTGCTTAATATCAGTTTCATTATGCTTAAATGTCATCAAAAGTCAGGCAGGTAAAAAGGAAAATTAACTAGCCAATGGTGATTCTTTCTCCGTGTCTGTAGAGTGTTGGTGAGAGATATATTTAAAAGAAAAAGGAAAGAATTTTGATTTTGATGCCAGGGGACAACATCTCCATTCATTTCCTAACCCCTTCTCCAGACTGAGTCTCCATGGCGATGATCTTTGTAAGATATGACCCCCAGAGATGTCTGACTAGCTTCAGCTTTATGTAGAAAACAAGAACCGAGCAGGTGTGTGTGTGTGTGTTTGTGTGTGTTTGTCTTTTAGGGAACACAGAGAAATGCCACCAGCAAGAAATATTCTTAGCTGACCTGCGCTTGACTTTCATGTTTTCGGATGGTGTACGTGTGTGTGTGTGTGCGCTGTCAGCTTTTATTTTAGGCAGTATCAGGGCTTTGACACGTTTGTGCAGTTGCTCAGGGCAGCATATCTGATTCTCCTCAAAAGTATTTGCGTGTTTGTCAGTGTGTCTGTGAGTTTGTGTGTGAGTGAGAGAATCGTTCAGTGCAGGAAGTGGCTCTGGCAATAGAGCGAGATGGATGAGGGAATGTCAACTTCTCTTGCTCTGTGTGTGTATGTGTGTGTGTGTGTTTGTGTGTGTGTGTGTGACTTAGAGAGAATCAACGCAGGAAGTCTGCACTGATAATCTGAAGATGTATGAATGAAAATTATATACTGTGTAGATACAGTGTGTGTTTCTGTGAGAGAATATGTCTCTACTGGCTGACTGTATCATTGTACCATTCCCAGCAGTCAAACCATGCTAATGTTATGGTTGACAATATTTAAAGCAAATATTTAAAAATTGCCAGACATTCATATTTGTGTGTTTGTGTCAACAAATATATTTGCCTTTTTTCCTTCAATCGAGTTAGTTTAATTTCAGACTTTATATGCTTCATAGACCATTGTTCATGCAAAAGCTCCTATGCAAATATGAAAGACCTAAAGTGTGATAAAAATGGGAAATTATCTGAAATTGAAATTAATTGAAATACTTTCCCAAAGGGAAATCTATGATTCTTGGAATCTATGGTGCTGCACACACACACACACACACACACACACACACACACACACACACACACACAGTTAGGGTATCTGGAAGGAGGACCCAAAAGCAGAGCTGAAATTTGACAAATAGTTTATTTAGTTGGGGAGGAGGGTAAGGGGCTGAACTGGAGCAATGGTGCTCTCAATGGAGAGCAGACCTGGTGAGCACCCACACAGGAACCAGACAGGAAGCCAAACCAGCGGCCCACCACTGGAGAACTGACAGTCAGGAGAGAGCCACATTGAAGCCCAGGGAGAACAGGAGGGCTTGCAGCAGACAAACCAGGACCAGAGAACCAGGGTGAGGAATGAGTGCTAATCTGGAGTCTGTCTGAGAAACACTGAGGAGAAATTGTCAGGGATTGGTGGACAAAACTCTGAACACACATGAGCAGAGCACATGTGTTAAGAAACTTAACCAACAGAGACCATGTTATTAGCTCAGAGAACCAAAACGAACTGACACAAGACTGCAAACATGGGGAGTTTAAGTAGAGGGAGAGAGGTGATAAAACAGAATGGAAAACAGCTGCAGTAGATCACTGATAACGAGTGCCATGAGCTGAGGCAGGTAATTAACACAATGGCAGACACATGAGGGAGAGGGAAACATGACACAGACTGTGTCTCGTTTGGAAGGCTGCATGCTAGGTAGGACGCATCCTTTGAAGGCTGCAGTATACCGAGTGTCCTCCTTTAAACAAGCCTCGTTTAAATGAGACGGCCTTCGTAGGACAAACGGAAACGGAACTTAACATGGTTGCTATGACAGCACGCCACTCTTAAACAAGCACGAGCGCTTTGAGTGAGAGGGGAACAAAGTCCCTCTGGAAGGGAATGCATGAGGTACATTTTAGGAGAGTTATTATGATTTAAAGAGAAGAGAAAATAGATTTTATAGGTGGACTTTTAGTCTAATACTTTATTTTAATTATATATTAATATAATTATACATATTATATACTCTGCACCCATCTACTGAGGTACTTCAACTTGGGAATTAACATTACTTGCATTTGAACATCATATTTACGGGCAAATTTTTTAGACATTTCCGTTGAAGCAAAGAATTGTGGGTTATGAGTGCCCATGAAGGATACACCTCATGCATCCTCTGAATTCCTGTGAAAGCAGGTCGCATTTGAAGTGTCCTTCTCGCTTTTCTGAATCGAGACAACCTCAATGACGTATGCGGCTGAAAAATGCGACCTCCGGAGGACGCATCCTTCCAAACGAGACACAGCCACATATACACACACACACGTTGTTGTTGCGGCTATCGTTATGAGGACTCTCCATAAACATTTTTTATACTGTACTATACGAACTATAGATTCTATCTCCTAACCCTCACAAAAAAAAAAAACTATTTTTGTGCATTTTTAAATTTTCAAAAAAACATTTTTTAAGCGATTTGAATTATCGGGACACTAGAAATGTCCTCATAAACCACATTTATTACATAATACCCTTGTAATTACCAGTTTGCAACCTAAAAACCTAGTCCTCTTATACCACCCAAACCCGCCCACACACACAAAGAGCGGACTTACCAGCTGATCAGCCCAAAATCCCAACACACACACTATAAATTATCACTCTCCTTTAAGTCATAGAAATAAGATAAATTATAATAATAATAATTTGTATGTTGTTTTTTTTAAAAATGTAATCATAAAAATTATATGCATCATAAGGTAACAAGTAATATGATTTAAAAATAAAATTAGTTTGTCAGGCACATAAGCCAAAGCAAATATGTTATTAAATAAAAACATGCTAAATAAGTACACAAGTACAAATTTAAGTTAAACAGATCTGTAAAAAATTCATATAGTAAATAAGGACTACCATATGAATGAAGAAAATGGTACAAATGCTGTGCTGCAAGTGTGTTTTAGATTTCATTTAAAGGACTTATGAGTGTAATGTCTTCTAACAGGCAGTGGTTAAGACTGGACCTCAGAGACCTGTTTGAAACCGCACAAGCTTATTTGATATTGATTTAGGTGCAAACCTATTAAAGAGATAGTTCACTCAAAAATGAAAGTTCACTCATTATTTACTCACCCTCATGTTATTCTAAACCAGTATGACTTTCTTTCTTTTTCAGTACACAAAGGAAGAAATTTAGAAAAAAACTTCTGCTCAGTGATGTCATACAATGGCAGTGAATGGTGACCACCTCTTCAAGCTTCAAAAGGATGCTAAAGTATAATTCAGGAGTCTAATAAATTATTCAATGTGACTCATGCCTTGTTCTGAAGGCATACAATAAGATTTGGTGAGAAACAACGAAATCTAACTTATTATGTAGTGAAAACCTTGACCGACCGTTGCTCTTCTGTGTGCGTTCATGAGAGTGCACAAGAGCAGCAGTTACGTACGCTTCCCCCACTCGCAAGATGGGGCAAGAAACCTCTTTGTTTTTCTAAAACCCGACCACCAGCGATATTAACAACAGAGAACACAACACAGCTGCACACAAACCAGAGAACCAAACTTATAAAACAAATTAATGCTGCAGCACGAGCCCTGACAGAAAGCAGAATGAAAATACGTATTACGCACATCTTAAAGTCCCTTTATTGGCCTCTCGTAAATTTTAGAATTGATTTGAAATTTCTTTTACTGGTGTTCAGATCCCTTAAAGGGATAGTTCATCCAAAAATGAAAATTAATTCATTATTTACTCACCCTCGTGTTGTTCTAAACCAATAGGTCTTTTCTTCTTTTTCTGTTCTTGAAAAGGAGATGTATTTCTATGACCAACTTATTTGTTTGAACCGGAGTACTCGGAAATCGAACTGAGAGAGACTGAAGAGACGTACATACACAATGAAGCCACAGTCAGACAGAGAGTACTGGAGACCTTAGTGTTTGGAGGTTTTGAATGTTTCAGTTATCGAAAGGCTGGTCATAGAAATGCATCTCCTCTTTGACTTCAAACTCTTCAGACATGTTTTGAAAGTTTGGTTCTCTGATTTGTGTGCAGCTGTGTTGTGTTTTCTGTTCTTAATATTGCTGGTGCTCCAGTTGAAGCAAAACAAAGTGGTTTCTCACTTGAAAGCCCCATCTCTCAAGCGGGGGCTGCGTAACTGCTGCTCTCCTGCACTCTCGTGTGCACAGGAGAGCAACGGTCAATCAAGATTTTCTCGAAATAATACGTTCGATTTCTTCAGAACAAGGCATGAGTCTCACCGAATAATTTATTAGACTTCTGAATTATACTTTTGCATCCTTTTGAAGCTTGAAGAGGTGGTCATCATTCACTGCCATTGTATGATATCACTTAGCTGAATTTTTTTTTCAAACATTCTCCCTTTGTGTACAGAAAAAGAAAGAAAGTCCTATTGGTTTAGAACAACACAAGGGTGAGTAAATAATGAATACATTTTCATTTTTGGGTGAACTATCCCTTTAAGGGATCTGAACATCAGTAACAAAAATTTCAAATCAATTCTAAAATTTACGAGAGGCCAATAAAGGGACTTTAAGACGTGCGTAATGTGTACTTTCATTCTGCTCTCTGTCAGCGTTCGTGCTGCAGCATTAATTTGTAGTCTAGCTGGGGCGTTCTCGGCAAGAGCAGACAGGAGAGTATTACAGCAGTCCAGACATGCATCAATTTCTCAGCATCTGCTCGTGAGAGAAGAGCTTTCATTGTGCTTCTTAGCTGATAAAAAGCAGTTTAAGTGGCCCGCCTGATGTGGACCTCAAACTTTAAATCCTTATCCAACGATACATACATGTAGAGAGTTTTAATGTGGGACTTAGTATTCAGCAGAGGATCTTTGCATTGTAGACAGTTTCACTCTCCACGCTTTATCCCTGACTAAGAACCCTTCGATTTTCTCTTTGTTTAGTTGGGGAAAGTTCAGTGACACCAAGAGTTAATATTTTCTATGCATTGATCTGTCGGTACATTGAGCTGTCGAAACATCAACACATAAACCAATCTGACTACATGGCTGAAATGACAGGGTGATACAGAGATGCACAGTTGTGTATTAGCTGCATAAGTATGAAAATCAATCACGACCAAGTTAGTTTTGCCTCCCTGAGTGTCAGAGTCAAATATAAGCATTCATACCACAGGATAAAAACATTTTTCTGCTGTTTAATCTGATTCCCTCACAAGCTACAAGCACAACCCTGACATTTTATGCTTGCAGCAGGTCACTGAATCTTGCTCCTCCCCCTCCTATTCCTCATCCTCCTCTTTGTTCCTTTCTAATTTGAACCATATAGGCAGAAATACTGTCAGTTTCCACTCTTAAAGATAAACATTCCAGTTTGAACCAAAGAGTGTTTTACAGCTTGATGTCTATTTGCATTGGAGCTCTATTCAGATCTGGCTCAATTCTGGTATGAAACGGGCACTCCGGATCCAGTCAATTCCCATTGGAAAAATCTTGTCCCACCTTACATTTGTTCACTGATAAATATCTTATCACAGAAGTAAAATTGGTTGCGAAGGCTATTTCATGTTTGCTTTAAATTTCTTGCTTCTTTAGAAAACCATCGATGTGCTGACTTTTGAAAGAACCCTTCACGTTTCCTGTTAATCTATAAAGTTTACATTCAAGAATTTTTTTTTTTTTTTTTTTTAATATTCCAAAAGAACCATATAATATGGCTCACTCAGAAATAATTTACAGCAAAAACTGCTTCTTTATAAAAGGGTTCTTTGTTTAAAATGAAGAAGCTTCAAGGAACCTTTAAAGGACCTTGATTTTTCAGGTGCTTATTGCTCAATGATAAGGGAGGAGCGTAACAGAAAATAAATTGTGTAGTCGGGAGAACAAACCTAATTAAGAGCACAATTGTGCATACGTGCTTGGGCTCATGCCATGTTTGTGTCCCCTCTTGACAGTTTGTTCTCCTACACTGTAATCATCATAATCGTCTGATTACAAAGACTTACTCAGCACTCCCATAAGAACCCACCCCATCTGTCTGGCTCAAGTGTGTGTGTTTCTACTTTGTAAGTGGCCTTAAACCCTCTTTAAATGTTAAATAAGTTCAGTTTTGATCAAAAATTGTGGTAAAAGCATCAGATCTCCTTTCTCTGCTAGACTCCACAAGGCTTTAGACCCATGAAGGTAAGAGAGGAACTAAACAGAAAGAGAGAGACAGATAAAAGGAGGGTGCCGCTATTAACTAACAAACTATTAATTGTGTTTGTGTGCGAAGAAGCTGCCTTCAGTCTGCAAAGTCTTTGCCACCTCCAATTGGCACATGCTCTGGCATGACATCCAATTGGTGGGCAGCCTGCCAGAGACTGACAGGGTTTTAACTCGCATTCCCCACCCACATCACTTAGTCATGCCATGCATTTCCGCATCAGCCAATTAGTAACCCATTACCAAAGCAATACAGAGTATACATGCTAACGAGCATTTGATGGTAATATTTAACTTCTATTTAATCAATGTCATGATAAGTGCCTTCTCTCTTTCTCTCTCTCTCTTTGTCCTGTCTGCTTCCCAGAAAGTCTTTAACCTGTCTGGTCACTTCTCAAGCCCATTCTATCTTTCTTTATTTCTTAATCTCTGCACTCCTATCCTTCACTCTTTCATTTTTTAGCCATTCCTCTTTTCCTATCTCTCCCCAGCTTCATCTACATTGTCCTGCTTTTCTACTAGAGCTGGGCGATGTATTTAATAATCACGTTTTTTTTTTTTTTTTACAATAATTTTGCTGGTTATATAAAATTAAGCAACATCATGAACAGCACAATGATTTTAATACTGTTTTTAAGTCAAGTCATTTTTATTTGTGTAGTGCATTGCACAACACACATCATTTCAAAACAGCTTTACAGGAAATCATGCATTAAAAAAAATGAAACTAATATCTATATTGTCTTACAGTGATCATTGTGTAGTTTGATAAAAAATGATTGTAAAATGTGTATAGAAATTAAATAATTAAATAATAATTGTATTTAGAACCCCTGTGAGCAAGCTGAAGGCGACTGTGGCAAGGAACACAAAACTCCATAAGATGTTGGTTAATGGAGAAAAATAACCTTGGAAGAAACCAGGCTCACTGTGGGTGCCAGTTCCCCTCTGGCTAAACAACATTAATATAATGCCAATATTATTTATTTGTGTGCAGGGCAGTTCATGGTTTTAAATTTGTAAATTAAGTAAGAGTTAAGGTCCAGTATTTAAAATAATAAAAATAAAATATTTTTTTATTAACTTTAAGATGAATGTCTAATGTCTTTGAAGTCCATCCTGGATTTACTGCAGAAGTTCACATAGATGCATTGTCCTTTGTTAGTTGGCTGATGAAGGCTTTTATTGGCAATTAAATGATAGTCTATGTATTCCATTTCAATAGAGTGTAGTCCATCAATAGACAATGGTGATGCAGGCAGAGATAAATGATGAGGTGCATCGAAGTTTAGCCTGCATGGCATTTCGGTGAGGTTCGGTTGGGTCCATCCTAAATCCAAGGTTTAGGCAGTGGCATATGAAGTATCCTATGTACAGTTGGAGTTGGCATCCGTTCATCCTCTGAAGTCAAAAAACTTAAGCGATGTCTGGCTAGCACCGGCTGTAGTTTGTCATCATCATCTCCCAGTGTCATGTAGCAGTGGAGTTCGAAACCAAGCAGGAACGGAGCTGGATCTGGCAGGCTCTGGTAACCTCTGGTAATCCCGAGGTCGAGACATGGAAACAAATAGAATAATATTAGCATAGCTGGCAATCAATTTTATGCAGAGTTATAGATCATGTTAGATGTTTCTGGTTCCGGCAGACCTAACTAAAGCAGCCTAATTGTGAGTTGAAGGATAAATTAGGTGTATGCCTGGCTAAATAGATGAATCTTTAGTCTAGACTTAAACTGAGTGAGTGTGTCTGCATCACGAACACTGTTCGGGAGACTATTCCATAGTTTAGGAGCCAAATATGAAAAGGATCTACCTCCTTTTGTGGAATTATTAACAAGCCAGAATTTTGTGATCGTAATGAACGTGATGGAATATAGCGTGTCACAAGGTCACTTAAGTAATGTGGAGCTAGACCATTCAAAGCTTGTATGTAGTTAACAGAATTTAAAAATTAATATGAAATTTAACAGGTAGCCAATGTAACGATGATAAAATGGGGCTAATATGATCGTATTTCTTGGTTCTAGTCAGCACTCTGGCTGCTGCATTTTGAACCAATTAAAGTTTATTTATTGATCTTGCTGGACATCCTCCCAGTAATGCATTACAATAATGTAGTCTTGAGGTCATGAACGCATGAATTTAGTCATTAAAGTTTCCTTGTCATTGGACTAGTTTTGTGATCCCTTCCTGTCTTGTGATTTGGGAGTATCAGAGATGGTTTATTATTGACTCTGATTTAAACTTTTATATGTTTGATTCATTTCAGTGAATCACTTCAAACTGTCCATTTTATTTAATTTATTCCAAATCCAAAATTCAACAATATGTTTCTGTCATCATTCCGAAATGTTTACAGAAGTCTATGTGTAGTATTTTTTATAATGTCTTTGCAAAAATATATTTAGGTAAATATTGCTGTTTTTTTTTTTTGTTGTTTTTTTTTTAACACGCATTGTAATAATGGCACAGATAAATGAAAATGATGAAATAATATTCTTGTGTTTAAGGCTGTCATGACAATGAAATTTGGCTGATGATTAATTGTCAAAAAAAGGCCTAATTGCGATAATGACAATTAATTGTTTGTTTTAGGGCTATGCCGATTAGTTGCCTCTTAGGGCTTTCACGATTAATTGTCAAATAAATTGTTATATTTCTTAAGGTGCATGTGGGCTTCTAACACATTAAGAAGTCATTTTTACATATTTAACTTAAAATATATATCAAATAATAATATAGGGATATATATTTTCCTTTTAAGGCTTTAAAAACTTGTGAATGACATGAATAATAATGTTTTAAATATCAAAATATTTCTAAATACTTCAAATATTTCCAAAAATCTTTTTGGTTAGCTTTTACACTGTTGTTTTTGGAACTCATATTTTATAATATATTATTTTCATAAAAAAACTAAATATAATTTTTATATCAGAAGAAGAATCAAAATGAGCTTAATTACCAAGTATGCTTACACATACAAGGAATTTGTCTTGGTGACAGGAGCTTCCAGTACACAACAATACAAAAACAGCAACAAGACTTTTAAAAAATAATTAAAATTGAATAAAAAAATAAAAAAATATTGAAAAGAAAAAAGTATATATAGAATACACAATAGACTATACATATATATATATATATATATATATATATATATACATACATACATATATACATATACATATATATACACATATATGAATATATACATACACACACACACATACGTAGTGCAAATCTAAATACAAATCGGTTGTGTACAGTGCAAGGGAATGTAATGGCAGAAGAGGTAGAATGTGTTGGATAATATAAAAAGACTAAACTGTGTATTGCACATTAATTATTGCTCAGAGGGGCAGTTTTAACTGTTCATGAGATGGATAGCCTGGGGGAAAAAACTGTTCCTGTGCCTGACGGTTCTGGTGCTCAGAGCTCTGAAGCGTTCAAAAAGGTAGAAACAGTTCAAAAAGGTAGTGGGCAGGGTGAGTGGGGTCCAGAGTGATTTTTCCAGCCTTTTTCCTCACTCTGGAAGTGTATAGTTCTTGAAGGGTGGGCAGGGGCTAACCAATAATCCTCTCAGCATTCCGAACTGTCCTTTGTATTCTTCTGATATCCGTTGCTATTGATCCGTTGCTGTTGATATTTCGTTGCTGAACCAAACCAGACAGTTATAGAAGTGCAGAGGACAGACTCAATGACTGCTGAGTAGAACTGTATCAGCAGCGCCTGTGGCAGGTTGAACTTCCTCAGCTGGTGAAGGAAGTACAACCTCTGCTGGGCCTTTTTCGTAATGGAGTCAATGTGGGTCTCCCACTTCAGGTTCTGTGAGATGGTAGTGCCCAGGAACTTGAATGACTCCACTGCTGCCACAGTGCTGTTTAGAATGGTGAGGGGGGACAGTGTTGGGGGGTTCCTCCTAAAGTCCACAATCATCTCCACTGTTTTGAGCAAATTCAGCTCTTGGTTGTTTTGACTGCACCAGACAGCCAGCTGTTTAACCTCCCTTCTGTATGCAGACTCATCGTCATCTCGGATGAGGCCGATGACAGTGGTGTCGTCTGCAAACTTCAGGAGCTTGACAGAGGGGTCCTTGGTGATGCAGTCATTGGTGTAGAGGGAGAAGAGTAGTGGGGAGAGCACACATCCCTGGGGGGCACCAGTGCTGATTGTACAGGTGCTGGAAGTGAATTTCCCCTGTCTCACAAGCTGCTGCCTGTCTGTCAGAAAGCTGATAATCCACTGACAGATAGACGTGGGAACAGAGAGTTGGTGTAATTTAGTCCGGAGAATAGCTGGGATGATGGTGTTGAATGCCGAACTGAAGTCCACAAAAAGGATCCTTGCATATGTCCCTGGTCTTTCCAGATGTTGCTGGATATGATGCAATCCCATGTTGACTGCATCATCCACAGACCTGTTTGCTCGATAAGCAAATTGAAGGGGATCTAGAAAGGGTCCAGTGATGTCCTTCAGGTGGGCCAATACCAGTCTCTCAAATGACTTCATGACCACAGACGTCAGGGCGACAGGTCTGGAACGTTTGAAGCAGCATGGGACTTCACACTGCTCCAGTGATCTATTGAAGATCTGTTTGAAGATGGGGGCCAGCTGGTTAGCACAGGATCTAAGACATGCAGGTGAAACGACATCTGGGCCCTGTGCTTTCCTTATCCTTTGTTTTCAAAAGACGCGGCTCACATCATCTTCACAGATCTTAATTGCAGATTGAATAGCAGGAGTGGGGAGGAGGGGGGTTGCAGGAGGTGTTGGTGTTTGTGTGAAGTGAAGGTCAAAGTGGGTATGGGGTGTGACACTGGGCCTTTCAAATCTACAGTAGAACACATTCAGGTCGTCAGCCAGTTGTTGGTCCACCACAGGGTTGGGGGTAGGAGTCCTGTAATTCGAAGTTGTTTCATGCCACTCCACACTGATGTAGGATCGTTAGCTGAAAACTTGTTTTTCAGCTTCTCAGAGTATCTTCTTTTAGCCACTCTGATTTCCTTGTTCAATGTGTTCCTGGCCTGACGAAGCTGCCTGAGTTCCGCTGTAAACCATGGTTTGTCTTTGTTAAATGTTAAACAAGTCCTAGTAGGAATGCACATATCCTCACAGAAACTGATATATGATGTAACAGTATCTTTGAGCTCGTCCAGATTGGTGTCTGCAGCTTCAAAAACACTCCAATCAGTGCAGTCAAAGCAGGCATGTAGTTCCAGCTCTGCTTCGTTGGTCCAATGCTTTACAGTCCTTACTACAGTCTTAGCAGATTTTAATTTCTGTCTGTAGGTTGGAAGAAGATGAACCAGACAGTGATCAGATAGTCCCAAAGCTGCTCTA
The DNA here is from genome assembly GCF_019703515.2 of Myxocyprinus asiaticus. Taxonomy (NCBI): domain Eukaryota; kingdom Metazoa; phylum Chordata; class Actinopteri; order Cypriniformes; family Catostomidae; genus Myxocyprinus; species Myxocyprinus asiaticus. The sequence continues at coordinate 16,320,944 of NC_059346.1, read as the reverse complement.
GGAACAGAGCGATATGCATCCTTTATTGTTGTGTAGCAGTGATCCAATATATTTCTATCTCTGGTGGGGCATGTAATGTGCTGATTGTATTTGGGCAGTTCACCTGTGAGGTTTGCTTTGTTAAAATCCCAAAGAATAATAATAACTGAGTCCGGGTATTGTTGTTCTGTGTCTGTGATTTGATCAGTTAGCTGTTGCAGCGCAGCATTCAAACACATGTTTGGCACGATATACACACTCACCAGAATAAAAGAGGAAAACTCTCGTGGCGAGTAGAAAGGCTTACAGTTAATAAAGAGCGCTTCCAAATTAGGACAGCACATCTTCTTTAACGTTGTTACATCTGTGCACCAACTTTCACTGATGTAAAAGCATGTTCCACTGCCTCTCTTTTTCCCCGTTAACTCCGCGATGCGATCCGCTTTGAACAGCTGGAAGCCCGGCAGATGTAACGCGCTGTCTGGAATGGCTTCACTCAGCCAGGTTTCTGTGAAGCACAAGGCAGCAGAGGTTGAAAAGTCCTTGTTTGTGCAGGGGAGAGAGCGGAGATTCACAAGATGAATGCTCGGCAGCGCTGTTCGAAAGCCACGCCGTCGGAGCTTGACAGCACGCCTGCTCGTCTCACTCGCCTGCTTCTCATAGCGCGTTTAAACAACACAGCCGCACCTCCGACTAAAGTGTCAAACAAAACGTACGAATATTCAAAATCCAGGAAAAGATTGACTGGTATATGCTGTCGAATGTTCAGCAGTTCATCTCTGGTAAAACTGACTGGAAAAAGATTACTAAATACAGGACAAACAAACAAAAACAATAGGAGTGCTCCACACCGAGGCGGCCATCCGAGGCGCCATCATGATGTATATTATAGTCTATTATATTATGCAATAGTAAAATATTTCTGTCCTAATTTCTTCACTTTAACACATTATTTTATTGCTCTTTGATTGAACCCACAAGCCCTTATTTCTCATGAAGCAAAACCTTTGAGATTTTGTTTCATAATTTTATCACTCCATAGAAAAAGAGATAAGTATGTGTCTCCTCTGTGTCACTGCGTGCCATTAACACTGCGTATATGAAACTGCTGTGACCAGGAACATTTGCCATTATACCTTCGGAGTCGGAGCGCTTTGCGTTCACTATCAAAGTAAGTTTATATTTATTAGCTTATATTTTCGCAGGAGTTTGGCACGCGTATCAAAGCGCTTCACACAGTCTTCCGGACAGGAGCTGTCTGGATGTCTGGTTGATATCCCCGGTGCGGTCCAAGTAGGTATAGCTGCAGGCCAGAGATCTCCAAAAGGGGGCGTACTCTCCAAAAGATTTCAGAGTTACTCCAGAAGGGGTTGGGGTTACTCCAAAAGGGGGTCGCATCAACTCCAAAAGGTGACTTCCACACAACGGTTAGGGACTCTCTATATTTTTGCTGCCGTTTTGGAGCTCCTGCCCTCTTTTGGAGCTCTTCCTGCATCTATATCCTCCTTGTACGACTCAGTGACGCTCGGAGTTCAACTGAATGATGCACAAATGTTCCATTGATGGCATTTTTATATCTGCTTTTATATATTTTTATATCCCTTACTTGGGCATTAAAAAGTGATTGGAATTTGAAGTGCACAATAATCTGATCTGTTATTTTAGATAACTGTGGTTAGATTAAATAACCACAATCAGATGATTATTTAATAACAGGCCTACTTGTGTTCATTTATTGAAAAACAACAAGGCATGCTTTTCTCGCACCTTGATTGTGTTTAAAATTGTTACTGAATCTACTTGGCAACAATGAATCTTTGGTGGAAATTATGGTTCCTCTCATAAAAACAAAACACCATTTCAAAGCAAATACGTAAATATTGTGATAAATATTGAATATTGTCAAAAGGCTGAAAAATATTGTAACATAATTTTTTAGCAGTATCGCCCAGTTCTGTTTTGTACCCAATGCTCATCCATTCCACCTCTCCATTTTCCACTTTTCCTTTCATCTTTCTCATTTGAGCTGCATCTCTCATTTCTCTTTCTCTCTGTCTAGACTCATCTTGTTTTCCGGTGGCCCTCCCCTACCTGTGCACTCCTTTGTTGAACGCCGAAGGTTGTTTTCAGGCCCAAAGGTCATGGTCAGCAGCGTTTAGATTCTGGGAAGTAAAAGCTGAAAGGGAGCCGAGCTCTCTGGAGAGAAAGAGGGAGAGAGATATAGAGCAGGGTTGTTTCATTGCTGGAGCACTGAGTTAGATTCACAGTATGCAAGGCAATCTAGCACAATCATATCTGAGTCCAATATTTTTTTCCCATTAATCATTGCTCATGTAGATCCTAGAGCTGGGTGCAGTCAATAAGTGTTTATGGAGTATGCTTTCAGCAGGGATGCTGAATTAAATATCTGAATAAAAATTATGCTTAATGTGTTGCATTTATTTAACACAATTAACGGCTAATTAGTGGTGCTGTAAAGCAAGCATCATTACTGTTATTGCTCATATGTAGAGTTAGAGGTTTACCTGAGTATTAAACTGTGGTGCATAACTTGTCACTCATGTTCGTTGGTACCTATGTTAATCAGGGTAGGGTTGAACCAGCTGTGTGTAAGGTCTTACTTAAGTTGGAACGTAAAGTTCACACTAAGGGCTTAGTAACTACTAGTTAGTTTGTAACTAAGTCAGATCTTAATTTGGTTGCACCACCTGTTCTTAAGGCAAGACTTAGTTAGTGGGTCGTAAGCTCTCCATAAAGTAATGCGTAGTCGCATAATATGATGTTTACCTGTATTGATCCAAAAAACAGCCTTCAAATTTGAACACCAAAGTGTTAAAATGCTGTGCATTTCAGTTTTATCTTGTTACAGTTAATGTTCTAACCTTGTTTTCTCACATAACTGTCAGCTGTTATACATTATATCCCCATTTAAATATGATCTGTAATAAATTATAGATTTAATAAACAGTATATTCAGCCTATGTAAATAATATTATTCAGGAACTGTATCTAAAATTAATAACAGGCAATAAATAAATAATATTATAACAGGCTGGAAAAATTTACATTTATTCATTTTAATATCCTATATATTTTGTATGTGTTGAACCTTGACACTGGGCGACGCCCCCCGGAAAATGCACTTTATGATCGGTTTCACGCCGAAGAGCCGCTAAGAAATAAGTTTTTTGCATAATGTTCTCTCTTGTAAATATAAATGAGTGCAAATGTCAACATCATCATATACTGTATGTCTAAAGGATTGAAGTCTGTCACACAAAACATGAGCTCATTGATGTCATTAAATATCAGTCTGCTTTTTATTCCAAACGTTACTCCTGGTCGGAGGCTGCCATAAATATTTAGTTTATACGTAGGGTTACGTTCTACCTAAGTTTAATGGTGCAATGCTCAAATATTTAGTAGTGCGTAAATTGTGACTTAGTGCCCATTTACGCCACAACTAGGCTAAGTTGGAACTTACGTATTGTTGGTGCCCAGGAAGCCCAGGAAGAGAATCTTTGTTTCATATTATTTAATTTAGTTTTATTAAAATAAAAACTGAATGCATTAAAAAAAAAAAAAAGAAAAAAAAAATGTAAATGTAAGATTCATCAGGTTAACTGCAAAGAATAAAAACAAGATAGTACAATTAATTATTTGCATTTTTTTTTTTTTTTTGACAGCCCTGATGCACAGCATAGTGATGCCAAGTTAAATGAATATTCCGGGTTCATTACGGTTCAGTTCAATCGACAGCATTAGTGGCATAGTGTTGATTACCACAAAAAATATTTTGACTTGAATGCCTTTTCTTAGAACAAAAATTGAGATTACAGTGAGGCACTTACAATGGAAGTGAATGGGGCCAATCCGTAAATGTTAAAATGCTCACTGTTTCAAAAATATAGCCACAAGGCATAAACAATATGTGTGTTAACATTATTTTAGTGTGATAAAATCACTTACTAAACATTTCTGTGTAAAGTTATAGCCAATTTTACAACTTCGTTGCTGTGACAATGTAATATCAACAAACACTAAAACCCTAAATGACTGTAAAAATTATGATTTAAACAAATTTACAGTTCAAATAATACATTAGTTTTTTACAGAAGAATTAATGTAAGTGGTTTTACAAAATTATAAGCTTCACATTTCTGCCTTTAAACCCTCCAAAAATTGGCCCCATTCACTTCAATTGTAAGTGCCTCACTCTGACCTCGATTTTTGCTTTGTTTAAAGAAAAGGAGGGACGAGTCAAATTATTATTATTTTTTTTTATTTTTTTTTTTGTGGTAATCAACATAATGCCACAAATGCTGTTGATTGAGCTGAACTTGTAATGGATCTGAAATATTCCTTTAATTCCACTATTTAAATGACTTCATTACTGGTTGATTAACTCTCTTTTGTTTTGAGTTTGTTTCCACCAATCTTTCACCTTTTTATGTCCTCTCTTTTCCTCTATCTAAGCATCTCTTTATCTCTTCATCTCACCCTTCATCTATCAATCTCTCTATCTCTCCCTCTTCTCTTTCATTCGTCCTCCAAGACCTTCTTTCTTTTCTCTGTGGTCGATTAATGTTTAACTAAAACAAAGGGGTGGATTTGGAAAGTGTTTCTGTTTTGTTTTGTCCTTTTTGCCTCCCTTTAAAAGTATTGCTACAGAACAGCCATTTGTCCTCAAGCTGTTTTATGTTTCGGGTTACAAAATATTGCACCAATAAATTGAAAGTTTGGTGTACATTTGAACTGCTGTTGTTTGTTTTCTGTTTTATCAATTCTGTTTTGTTCTTTGTTCTGTGTGTGTGTGTGTGTGTGTGTGTGTGTGTGTGTGTGTGTGTGTGTTGTGTGTAGTGTGTTTTGAGTGAGTATTTGAGATTACTGAGTGTGTGTGAGTGATCAGGTGAACGAGAGCAGAGATGGACGAGAAGCTATATCAGTCTCTGGCGCAACCCCACCCTGGCCTGGAGCTCAGTTATTCCAGCTCATCTGAGGAAGAGGAGGGTACTAACCTTCATCACAAACACTACAGAGAGACCTCCCGCACCGACTACGAGCCTGACCGCAGATTCACCTACAACAGCCACAAAGTTCGCAGGAAAGAGCACCCCCAGAAAGGTAAGACTTTAAAAGTGTGTGTGTATGTTTGTGGGGGATGAAATGTCCAAAAATGTCACCAGAAAAATAGCTAAACCAGATAAAACCTCACTGTAGGGATGTTCTCAAAAATTAAGATAAAGGGAGTAAATAGTCTTAATTTTTTATTCAAATCTAAACATGCCCATCAGCTGTTTAAATAGAAATGTATATTAACGGGAAGTCCCCACAAGGAAATGTATACAAGCTTGTGTGTGAAAGAGATGGAGGAAGAGAGACATCTTTAAATGACATAATGTCTAGTGGGTATGAGTGGCCCAATGGTCAGAGGTAAAAATGACGTGCCAGACAAGTGATGTGGGGGATCCCAAAATGGTGTTTATTATAGCAAAATGTATTATAAAGTTTATTATACACTCACCAGCCACTTTATTAGGTACACTTGTACATCTACTTATTCATGCAATTATCTAATCAGCCAATCGTGTGGCAGCAGTGCAATGTATAAAATCATGCAGATATGGGTCAGGAGTAATCAGAATGGGGAAAAAATGTGATCTCAGTGATTTAGAATGTGGCATGATTGTTGGTGCCAGACAGGCTGGTTTGAGTATTTCTGTAACTGCTGATATCCTGGGATTTTCACACACAACAGTCTCTAGAGTGTAAAGAGAATGGTGCGAAAAACAAAAAACATCCAGCGAGCGGCAGTTCTGTGGGCGAAAATGCCTTGTTGATGAGAGAGGCCAACTGAGAATGGCCAGACTGGTTTGAGCTGACAGAAAGGCTACGGTAACTCAGATAATAACTACAGTTGTAGTGAGCAGAATAGCATCTCAGAATGCACAACATGTCAAACCTTGAGGTGGATGGGCAACAACAGCAGAAGACCACGTTGAGTTCCACTTCTGTCAGCCAAGAACAGAAAACTGAGGCTGCAGTGGGCCTACCATTTGTGTACCTCAGCAGAAATCCAGATTTGTCAGAACAGGCGATGTTTTTCCAATTGTCTACTGTCCAGTTTTGGTGAGCCTGTGCCCACTGCATCCTCAGTTTCCTGTTCTAAACTGTCAGTATTGGTACCCGGAGAGGTCTTCTGCTGCTGTAACCCATCCGCCTCAATGTTTGACATGTTGTACATTCAGAAATGCTTTTCTGAATAGCACTGTTGTAATGTGTGTTTATTTGGGTTACTGTCACCTTCCTGTCAGCTTCGACCAGTCTGGCCATTCTCCTCTGACCTCTGTCAGTAACAAGCCGTTTTCACTCTTAGAACTGCCCCTCGCTGGATGTTTTAAGTTTTTTGCACCATTCTCTTTACACTCTAGAGTAGGGCTGCAACTAATGATTATTTTGATAATCGATTAATCTAATGATTATTAGAAAGATTATTCGACGATTATTGCAACGATTAATCATTAGCTCTTAACCGATTATTCAGCTTGTGCCCCGACTTAAAAGGTTGTATTAAACATGTATGTTACCTCTAAATGACACTCACTGAATTAAAGGGAAAAAATAATTGTATTAAGTTTAATTCAGTAAAGAAATTCACTGCAAATAATCCTATTGTTAGCAAGTGTTTTTGTCTTGTTTTCCATTTAAAATTGTCCTTAAAACAAGATAAATTTTCTCGAGAAATTATATATATATGATATTTAGACTTGCTTTAAGAGAATGTATCTTAAACATAAGTGTATTTTGTATATAAGTGTATTTTTTCACTTGGTTATACTTCTGTGAGTGTAGTAGACAAAATATACTTATTTTCAAGATTTATTCTCTAAAAACAAGTCTAAATATCTTATATGCTGCTTTTCAGGTGAATGCATCTTTTTTTAAAGGATTTTTAGATATTTTAAAATATTTGTATTTTTAATATTATATTCAACATTCTCAGATAATTTTTTCTTCTGCAGTATAGCTGCTAAAGAAAATGGACGTTGTTTTAAAGGAGTTTTAGATATTTATATTGGAAAACAAGTCAAAACAAAAACAAATCAAAAACGTATTTTTTTGCAGTGTATAATGGGGCGAAGACTACCCTCTCTCACCTTTCCGTTCACTTCAATCCATCTTTAACTCACAAAAAAAAAAAAAAAAAAAAAAAACACTCTCATATTAATAAAGCTGCGAATTGCCAATTTTCTTCATGATAAGAAATGCACAGTGGCATATATTATGATTCAATAGGTCACGAGCCATCATGTTATTATCTAGCTGCATTAAGCAGGCCCTGCAAGTGAGTGTGCATCACCCAGGTACAGTTTCAGTCTCTCCCCCTAAGATCGGGACACTTCGTGCAACTCATAGAAGAGGCGCTGACCGCACAGAGAAATTCCAGTTTCGGAGTTTGTAGTTATTTACACGATCTGCTTCCGTATTATTTGAACTTTATATATGCATTAAATATAACTGCATTTAAGATGTAACACCAGAGGGGCTGGGTAGCTCAGTGGTAAAAGATGCTGGTTACCACCCCTGGAGTCGCTAGTTCAAATCCCAGGGTGTGCTGAGTGGCTCCAGCCAGGTCTCCTAACCAAATTGGCCCAGTTGCTAGGGAGGGAAGAGTCACATGGGGTAACCTCCTCATGGTTGCTATAATGTGGTTCATTCTCAGAGGGGTGCATGGTGAGCTGAGCATGGAAGCTGCAGTGGATGGTGTGAAGCCTCCACACTCATTATGTCTCCATGACAACACACTCAACAAGCCAAATGATAAGATGCACAGGTTGGTGGTCTCCAATGCAGAGGCAGCTGGGATTTGTCCTCTGCCACCCAGATTGAGGCAAATCACTACATGACCACAAGGGCTTAAAAGCACATTGGGAATTGGGCATTCCAAATTGGGTGGAAAAAAAAATGCAATGCCAGGGTGTTTCCTTTAAAGACACTCAACACAAAAGTTTTGCTTCAGCGAAGCGGCAGCTCCAGCTCCAGCTCCACTTATTCCACAACGAGAGTGCTTCTGTATTTACTTATTTTGTATTTTTGCATTATAATTCCCTCATACTTTGCGATCTACATCACCTAAAGCTGTTTGGAAAGTTTAGAGTGCATCTGGACTGTGAGCTGTGTAATTTTTCCTCTCCTCAGTCAGGCGCGAGCTGCAGTGCTGCTCTCGCGCATCATCATTAGAGTTTAATATGATTTCATGTTAAGTTAAATGAGATCAAACGACTATTCGACAATGAACATTTTTGGCGACAATAAAAAATGTTTGGTCTTACAGCATGTGTACCAGAAATTAATAGCAGAATGGAAGGTTTGGTGGCATGTTTCAGTAAATAAAGGTAAATAGACTTTTATGAAACACCACTAAAGTATCACTTAACATATTTCTGATGTATATTAAAGATGATAAGGACTGGCATTATCAGTAAATGTAAAGTGTGCATGCATCATGCATGTGTGTGTGTGTGTGTGTGTGTGTGTGTGTGTCAAGTCCTTGCAGTAGCCTGTATGTCACCTGGTTAGCCAGTGATGGGTTCATTGGAGCTGTAATCATAAGTGTCAGACATCACATGAAAAGGTACATAATCTAAATGATAAAATAAAGGGATCATAGTAATTTTGTTTGTTTTTTTGCTTTAATAAAAGTAATTATGTGGTGTGACTCTTCAGTGAGAAACATTAACAAACAACAAATAAACTGATTCTTTGAAAAATCTTTCGCCCATCTTATACACCCACTTTTATGATTGGCTAACATCATGCAGCCCCTAAAATTTAGCAAACTCAATCGGAAGAACATTATAAAATAACATAGCAGGGTTTACGCATAACACACATCCAACACATTGCATCTGAATATATTAAACGGTTCATCTCAAGCACAACTGTTATCATTCAGCACCATAAACTATCAAACAGTCATGAAATTTGAAATATTCATGAATGAAACGGTTTACTAACGTTTTTGAAGTGTTTTTAACTGCCCCATCCTTCAATAACAGTTCCTTTGCCAAACTTGAATCATATTTTGTCTGTTCACAATCAGTCCATGCTGACATGAGCCGAAAAAAGCGCACATACATAATCCAAAGGATGGTGAAATTACACACATACATACTGAAGGCGTACTGAGGTGCACGTTGTCGGAAACACACCGAAACGGTCGAAGACGTCCATCGTCAAAGACGTCCTATATTTGCATACACCAACAATTAAAAATAGCGAAGATAGGCGAAAGAACGCATCCATTACACAGGCAGCAGCTGAATAAGAGAATTGCTTCTCCCTTTTAGAGTTGTAACTTGACACCACGTCTTTTAAAAGCGGCACAAGGTATGTTTCAAGCGGTCAAAGATGTCTGTTTAGTGCATGAATATAATCCAAAATAGTCCAGATGGGTCCCCTTAGGTGTTATGTAAGGAATAGTTAGTCACACAAGGGCTGCTCTCTTGAACTGCACGCAAGTTGGCAGGCCCAAGGGTGCACTGACGCATGTTGTGGGATGTGTAAATACAAATGAGCAATGTCTTGTGACGTCACGAACAGACAGATTTCAAAACGAGACATTTCAGCATGGTGGCAACTATAAATGCTCTTTTTAAACTAGGGAGAAAGTTTTGAGTTCTGAAATATATAGAATGTTTTTATAGTACAGTTACCTCTTATATGTCTAAATAACAAGGAAATTTGATTCTCCATTTCATGACCCCTTTAAGAATAGTGTCTTTTGTATTGACGTGTTGCACTTCTGAAGAGTGTTGTGTGTTTGTGTTGTAAGTGTGGTGTGTTTGTGTGTGGTAATGTATTGTGGACTGAGAGGGGTGTTAGCATTGTGTCTAGTGGTGCACCAATCAGGAAATTTGAGGCTGATACCGATTTTTCCTTAAAGTGCCCTTTGCCACACGTTTGCAAGTTATATGCTGCAGGTACATGTTTATGCCCCACAGAGTAAAATTACGGTAACACTTTACAAAAAGGTTCCATTTGTTAACATTATTTAACAACATTACTGTAGTTAACATGAACTAATGAACTTAATGTTAGTTACAACATATACTAATACATTTTTTAAATCAAAAGTTGTACTAATTAATGCACTATGAACAAACATGAACTAACAATGAACAATTGGATTTTTATTAACTAACATTATGATTAATAAATGCTGTAAAAATATTCCTTGTTCATTGTTTGTTCATGATACCTAATACATTAACTAATGTTAAAGAAATTAAATATTTTTATTAAGTGTTACCAAAATTAAATTAATTGTGAATTGCTAACATTTATTTGTATTGAAAACAGTTATGAATAGTTCTGTTGTCAACATCAGAAGTTCATCGTGATATACTGGCAACCAAAAACCATGAGAGCATCACACACAGCAGAGATACTTTCAAAAATAAGAAAAATATATCCATTACAAGCTCTAAAACGGCTCCAGTGAGAAATCATTAATATCTGTTATTTGTTTACTGTCTTTGGTGTCTTGTTGTAACACATCACTAATTATTAAGCAAATGCTTGAAGGTGCGGTGCCGTTATTGAAGGTTAAACATCTGTTATTAGTGGTATTGTGACCAACATTAATCTGATTTAAATTGGGATCCTCACAGAATAGCGCTGAGATGAGTGACTGATGAGATATTGAGAGCACCTGGAGAGCTCGCATGTTTGATTGACACCGAGGGCGCTCATGTTAAAGAGAGTAAAGCTCTCAACCATAGCAACATTAAAGACTTAAAGGGGAATACATATCATGATCCATTGACTATAAATAATATATTCAGCGCATACTACATAAACTTTATACCCCTGACCACAATCCCAACTTAACAGATATCAACAGGTTTCTAGATACAGTTCCACTTCCAACACTAAACAATAAACAGGTAGAAACACTAGATGCCCCATTAACAGTCAATGAATTTCAACAAGCTATGAAACAACTCTCAAATAACAAAGCACCAGGCATGGATGGATACCCTGCAGAGTTCTATAAACACTTCTGGGACACAATATCACCACTTTTTCTAAGAATGGCCAATTAAATCTTAAACACTTCAGTGCCACCACATATGAATACCGCCCTAATCGCCATACTCCTAAAACCAAACAAAGACCCACCATCACGTGCAAGTTATCGCCCTATATCACTAATCAATTTAGACATAAAAATTATCAGCAAAGTACTAACAGCAAGACTTGAATCAGTCATCTCAGATCTTGTCCATTTAGATCAAACCGGATTTATTGAAAATAGAAACTCTTCAACTAATACACGTCGTCTTTTTAATTGAATGCATATAGCAATTTTTTTTACAAAAAAATTTTTTTTTCTAGCATTAGATGCAGAAAAGGCATTTGATCGTGTGAATTGGACTTTTCTTTTTGTAGTACTTAAAAAAAATTGGTTTTGGGGAAACATTTATTCAGAGAATCAAAGCCTTCTATTATTCACCTAGAGCGGCAGTTATTACAAATGTAATTATATCAGGACATTTCACACTATAACGATGAACAAGACAAGGCTGCCCCTTATCTCCATTAATGTTTGCCCTTTTTATAGAATCACTAGCATCTGCAGTACGCCAAAATGAAAGCATAACAGGTATTAAGGTAAACACAACAATTCATAAAATGAGTCTGTATGCAGATGAAATGATATTGTTCTCACAAAATCCAACAATCAATGAAGTTTTTAAACTTATCAACACATTCTCAAAATTGCAGATTACTCAATAAACTGGAAAAAAATCAACCTTTTTAACTGTACACGGCAACATCTGCAAACATAACCTGAAATTTCCTGTCAGTATAGGCAATATCACTTACCTTGGCTTAAACATTACCCCCAAGCAATCAGAAATATTTAACCTCAACTTTACACCATTTTTAAAATCAATAGAACACAAATTATCATGCTGGTCAGCTCTACCATTATCAATTATGGGCCGCATTGCAGCAATAAAAATTATAATACTACCAAACATTTACTATCTATTCAAAATGATACCTATACACCACCAAGCAGCTGGTTTAACAAACTAGATAGATTAATTAGTACATTTTATTGGAAAGATAAAAAACCCAAAATAAAACTGGCAACTTTACAAAAACCTAAAACTCAAGGAGGATTAGAAGCCCCTAATTCCTATTACTATTACTTAGCCAATCAGCTATATTTTGTCACAAAATGGATTCACCCCACACACTCTGATCAGCAATGGCTTCAAATAGAAAATGGTGAATGTAAAAATATTTCACTTCAAGACTTAACATTTTTAGGCAAATCAATTAGACAGCATAGCTGTTTTAGGAAAAATAATTTACAATAGCCACAACTCTGACAGCTTGGTGGAATGCTGATAAAATTACAGGCTTCAACCTTACAACCTGTGCAAACTCACCAATCTGGAACAACCAACAAATTACCAATAATAGGAAATCATTTTAAAAAAAATAATAAAAGGCATCACTCATTTGCACCACCTTTTAGAAAATAACACATATCTCAGCTTCCCAGATCTCTGCCAAAAGTTTGATATAGGAAAAGAGCAGTATTTACAAGTAAAAAAAATCAATATAACATATAATCCTCTCCACTCCAATCCACTTTTAGAAACTTTAACTAAGTTAGCAAATGCACCCAAACTCTTTTCAAAATTATATAAAACTAGCATCTCATGATTCATCTATATCACTCCCCATCGATAAATGGGAAAAAGATCTTAGTATCACAACTAATCCACAGTTTTGGTAAAAAATTTGCAATTCCTTCTTCGAAATCAGTAAAAATACAAATTTACAATTAATTCAATACAAGATTATTCACAGAATACATATAACAGAACACAAATTGCACATAATGGGTTTTAACACATCAGACACAGTGCTCACTCCAGGTAACAGATACTTACATCCATGCATTGTGGTTCTGTCCCCCCGTATATCTCTTTTAGAAAAGGACCATCACAAAAATTTCACAAATATTTAAAATTAATATATCACTATGCCCAAGTATTTGTATCCTCGGTGATCTTTCCGAGCTAAAATTACCTGCTGAATCTACCACTGCTTTACTGATAGCCTTGGTCATCGCAAAAAAACAAAAAAAAAAACAATCCTTATTAATTGGAAGACAAAAATACAACTCAAAGCATCATTGTGGTTGGACCTTCACTCTAAATATGTTAATCAAGAATATAATTAATCTCTACAGAAATACCAAACTGAGAATTTCATTAAGACATTTTCCTTACTCATCAAAGAATTCAACTTGCCGGTGAGCTGATACTTGCTCTCACTTTCTCTTTTCTTCTTCCTTGTGTATAGGTGTTATGATAATTAAGTATATGTGTATGTATTTTTTTTCTCCCCCTACGGGTAGTATCATTTAAACATATGTTATATTACATTAACACTTACGACATAATATACATAATATACAACATAATACTTACACCATACCACATAATACACCACATAATACTTTACTACAGATAGGCTCCAACTTATAGAGACTATGAAACTTACAATTCACCATTACTTCTAACCTCTGAATTAATAGCTGAATTATCAATGACCCACAGATATACTGTAGATATAGACATTTAAAGTTCACTTCTACCCCTTGACCCACCCAATTATAACCTCACAATTACTAGACGGTATTCTTTATTCTTTATTGATGACCTAGGACTGCTGTGTGTAGTGTTGGTATGGGGCGGGTGTGTTCCGGCTTTGGTTGCATGAGCGGTGGGCTATGGCCTGTCTCTGGTTGGGATGTTGGGCCCCTCGCTCTGCATGGTGGGCTTCAGTGGCGAATTACTCCTGAACGGTCGGGGTGGTGGAACCCTGCTTTAAATCTCTTATCTATTTTCAATTAATTACCTAAATCTGCCAGAAGTAAATGGCCTCCACACTGATATATATACATATATACACTATATGGCCAAAAGTTTGTGGACACCCCCTTCTAATTAACGAATTTGGTTACTCCATTAAATCCAGTAAAGAACAATCTTAATGTTTCTTTATGTAATGGCTTGGGCTTTGTGTGCTTCCAAATTTGTGGCAACTGTTTGCGGATAGCCCTTTTCTGTTCCAGCATGAGAATGCCCCTGTGAACAAAGTGAGGTCCATAAAGAAATGGTTTACTGTGTCTGGCGTGGAAGTAATTGACTGGTCTGCACAAAGCCCAGACCTGAACCCCACTGATCACTTTTGGGGTGAACTGGAACAGCAACTGTAAGTCAGGCCCCATCGACCAACATCAGTTCCTGACCTCACTGATAGCCTTGTGTCTGAATGAGAGCAAATCCCTGCAGCCATGTTACTACATACAGTATAGTGGAAAGCCTTCCAAAAGAGTGGAAGCTGTTATTACAGCAAAGGGGGAAATTGATGCCTAAGGTTTTGAAATCAAATGTTCTTCAAGCACAAACTTTTGGCCATATAGTGTATATATTATAGAACAGTAGACCTGCCCCATTATGTTCCCATCCTGTGAACACAAGCCTTGCAACACTTAGGTCGTATAAATGGAACTCTCCACCAGGTGGCGATGGTGTTGACCACACTGGTTGCGGTGACCCTGGAAATGAGTTGTACTCTCAGAGTACATTTCGCCCAGGTTGCAGTGGTGATGACCACACCAACCAAAGGGACCTGAGAGGCAGAACTTATTCCTGCAAGGCAGGACTTTTTGCCATTGATCTGGGAGTTGCTGCGGGGACACAGTGTGTGGAGTGGGGGGTCCTGGTAATGCAGCTTGGGACTGGTTTGTGGACCTCCCTTGGGTGGCCACAGCAGGGGGAGCATGTGCCCTGGATCGCCGCCATGCACGGTAGCCTGGAGCTAATAGTAAATACAGAATTGTCCAAAATTTCCTTCATATTCCACATCACATAAATTTAAATGCACACCACTTGTCTGCTGCAAAGTCAATATATACATAGTTTTTTTTTCTTTTCTTCCCCTTATTATTACATCTCTACACATATTAATTTTAGTATACATATATCAAAATACATATACAAAAGTTAATTTGCTAAAGTTGTACCATATACCCAACTTTTATTTATTCAACAGGTTTCTTAAAAGAAATATATACATATATATTACTCTTTATTCACTGTTACTCTCTTACCTTTGTTACCCCTTACCTTTTGAAACTATAGCTATTTATTTGCTGCACATATATTGCTGTTCTTTATTTGTACTAATCAATCTCTTGTGTTTACCTCTCCTTTTGTTCTCTCTTATTTACTTATTTATGTATCCTCTTTTTTTTCCTTTTCCCTCAGTACGTTTGTAATTTTCTTCACTGTAGCAAATTTCTTGTTTGTCTCTCTGTATGTATAAATGCAAAAATAATTAAAAAATAAATAAAAAGAGTAAGGCTAAAAGCGCTCATGATGGCTCTATCACTCCACACAGCGTCTGATTGTCACGACTCACATTACATCACATGTACTCAGATTTGTATTTGCATGTTTATTTGTTGTTTAATTCGTTTTTATACCCGTTTGCAGTCTCTTTATTCTCCTACTGCTTACTGTGCAACGAGTCAGTATAACTACCGTAATGACTCTAGAAAATGGGCAACTAAATATTCATATACGTGTAATTCTTATACATTTTTAAAAACAAAACGGCATATTCATGTGAATTACATCATGTCTGAAAGTTTAAATTTGTGAATGCTTAGAACTGCCAACAACCCTAACCCTCCAAAGGCCACTCTGTCATGCTTAAAGGGCAGAGTAAGCACTCATTCATTAGAGGAGCAGTGTATTCCTTGCGTGCTGCAAAAAGATAGGTCCTGATTCTAGGCATGATTGGCCGATCGCCGATCATGGATTTAAGATGAATATCGTCCGATTTCGATCGGTGCACTCCTAGTGGTGTCTTTAGCATTAGCATCTTGCATGTGCTTGTTTTTGCGTGATGTGGTCCGTGAGCACTGTTAACACACAGCGGCGGTTTGAACAGGTTACAGTGAGGTTTTTTATTTCCTCTATGGAATCATTCAAATGCTACATGCAGAACAAAACATTCCATTCCAGTTACCATGGAAACAACTTTACAAAGAGAGAGAGAGAGGGAGAGAGAGAGAGAGAGATGAAAATAGAGACAGAGAGAGAGAGGGAGAAATGGAGAGAGAGAGCCAAAGAAAGGCCTTTCACCCCCTCTTACCCTGATCTTTTCCATCCATGTCTACTCATAGGTGTGTGTGTGTGTGTGCATGCAGGTCAGGCCGAGAAGCAGGGGGTCATGTTCTCAGTGAAGGACGGAGAAGTGCATCGTGGGCAATTAGTACTGAGATGATTAGAGTAGGGAGAGCATTGAGAGGGGTCGCCACGGAGACAGGAGTCAGAGAGGTACAGGAGAGGATTTTTAAGGACACTTCAATAAAGAGCTCGCTCCACTCTCTCTCTCACACACACAGGTCTGGAAATCACACTCCCTCTAAACACACACACACACACACACAGCTAAACCACTTTGAGTGCCACACACATCCAGAAAAACATGAATCATGAATCCTTGACAAATCCTGAGAGAAAAAAATTATGAGATGTGTTGAAATGAAATTAGAAGAAGAGAAGAGATGAAATGAGAATGAATGGAAATAGTAAGGAACTTTACGATTCCTGTTACGATTTTGATTCCTTTTAATAATTCTGTTAAAGATTCTTACTTTTGTGGAAGATATATTTGTAAATAAATTCAGATTGCATTTACTGCCCTTAGCAGTCTGTTGCCAAATGATGAGATAATTTCAGATTTCAACAGAGCAGATATAACAAATCAGATACATACAATACTTGCAAAAGGCGTGTTTACACAGATTTCTTAATGAATTTTCAAATATTTTTAGACGCATACATGCAATCCAATAATTGGTGCTAGTGTAACTAAATATTAAATAACAATTCTAAACAAAAAATTTCCTTAATTTTTTTTTCCAATTATTACAGCAAAACTCTTAATGTGAAGGCCTATCTTTAACTACCAAGGTTTTTCCTGAATAAACATTTTTTCGACAGCAGCCACAGTAAAATCTTGTGCTGCCAAAGAAAATGTTATGTTATATCTTGCTTTCGGTGCTTTATAAGCGCTGAATATTCTTCTCATGTGGAACACAGATGTGCGTGGGGTGACTGAAGCTTTTTTTCGTGTGCGTATCGTGCGTATCCACCAAAGAATCACTCGCTCAAGTGGTGCGCTCTGCTCTATCCTACTGTACCTCTGGAGCATGCAGGCATGTGCGTCAACTGGGCTTTCCTCGATATGCAAGCTCAGGTGACAGGTGTCATACCTACATCAGACACCAGATGGTGGCAGAGTGGGAGACTGAGGATAACTACTGCTGTGTGACTCCACCCTGATCCTGAGAGTTTATTCTGGTCATCATTATGTCAGTAGTTTCACCTAAGACTGATTACCTCAGGCTATTTAAACCCCTGCCAAACTGAACTCATTACTTGAGCTTGATTTTCCTGTGCTGAAGAGTGTTCTGTGTGAGTCTTGATCTTGGACTTTTCTTGTGGACTATTTCTGTTTGCTCCTTGTAGTTGGAGATTTAAGAAGACTGTTTACTTTGTTGTACTTGGTCCTGTTTTCCACTCGTGGAGTGTGTACCTTAATTTTCTTTTGTTTCCCTGATTTCACCCCTCATGGTGTTTTCTGTTTTATGCTAAGCTCAGCCGTTCAGCAGCTCTCCGTCACACTGCAAGACATCCAGTCGAGGCTACAAGCAATGCCTGCAAAAGTGCCAGAGGCACTGCCCCCACGCCAAATCCCGCATCCTCTGTTCCACGCTCCTTTGACCTGCCAAGACCACAATGATTTTATGGAGCCCTGGAGGCATACAGAGGATTCCTGACACAGTGCTCCTTAATTCTAGAGATGCAAGCTTCGCTGTTCCCAACCGAGAATCACCGCCACAAAGGAAAATGTTGTACTGCGGAGGAAGTACTAGTTAGATGGGGTGCACTAGTGAGCGGAGCAGCACATTCCTCACCACCCCTATCACGTATGATCCTGAAAGCCTCTGTGTCCTGGGAGGAGAATGGTCCAGAACTGATCCCATTGACTACTCTGGTAAATTCGTGGGCAGAGGAGAACTTGTTTGACCTCTCCCTTGCCAAGCAGCTGAACCTGCCCATGGAGGTGAGTCCTTATCCTCTGCGCATTCAAGCTTTAGATGGTCGTCACTTAGGCAATGGAAAGATTGCATGGGTGACCAAATCAGTGAGCTTAAGGATGGGAGCCCATTGTGAACTTGTGCGGTTTTGTTTAGTTGACTCACCCAAAGACCCCTTGGTGCTAGTTTATCCTTGGCTTCGCACCCTGGAATCGCCTTGTCCTGAGTTAGATCTCTCCCAAATTCCTGTGGCCTATCATGACCTGTGTGATGTCTTTTTCAAAAAGAAAGCTACAGCCCTACCACCACATAGACCATAGGACTGTGCCATAGAACTGTTCCCGGAAGTGTTAAGAGACATGATCAACCTGTCGGTGGTCGTGTACCTCGATTACATTTCTAGAAACCAGCAGGAACACATCCAGCAAGTTCACCACGTACTTCTCTGCCTCCTTAAGAATCAGCTTTATGTGAAACTGTAGAAGTGCCAGTTCCATTGACCTGTACTTCCTTCCTGGGGTTTATTATTTCACTAGAAGTGGTTGCCATGGACCCAGACAAAGTAAAGGCCATCATGGACCACCACAACACTGAAACAGGCACAACAATTTATGGGATTTACAAATTTTATCATAGATTTATTAGTGGATTTAGTTCTGTTGCAGCCCCCCATCACAACCCTGACCAAAGGCTCTCCGACTCTTATTAAGTGGACCACAGGAGCTCAACAGGACTTTGAAGTTCTGAATATTGGGTTCACCACGGCCCCCATCTTGTCCCGCCTAGACCCGTGCCAGCCTTTCATGGTGGAGGTGGACGCATCTAACATTGGGGTGGGAGCAGTTCTATCTCAGAGGATCCTGTCCGATGGTAAAACACACCCCTGTGCCTTTTTCTCCAGAAAACTCTGTCTTACAGAGCGCAACTATGATGCTGGTGACCGGGAACTCCTGGCGGTCAAGCTCACGTTGGAGGAGTGGAGGCACTGGGTGTAAGGAGCACTCCACACATTCCGAGTTCTGACTGATCACAAAAACTTACAATACTTACGCGAGGCCAAACGACTGAACCCCTGACAGGCAAGGTGGGCCCTGTTTTTTAACAGATTTAAATTTATTATCACGTACCATCCTGGATCTAAGAATACCAAGGCTGATGCCCTCTCTCGGCAGCATGCCTTTTCTGTTACAGACCCTCTTCACATCAACACCCTTCCTGCATTTCACTGGTCAGACTATGTGTTTTGCAGTATCGATTTAGGAGAGGGGCAGCGCTGCTGCTGAATAGCGCAGCAAGAAACACTGTTAGAGTGTTTCAAGAACCATTTATGGAAACAAAAGTCATGAAAATCATACGGTTACGGTATTTTTTCAGTAATAGTACCAGTTTAGAAAGAGAACTGGTTTATCGGTTCCCATCCCTAAATTAGAAGGGGAGAAGAAAATGAGAGAGACAGCGAGAGAATGTGGCGTTGTGAGGGAAGCATGTGTTGTGTGTGTGTGTTAAAGAGTGAGTTGTCTTCACAGATTTAAGCGTAAAAATGAGAGGAGAAATTAGTCCTGGTGCACACACATACTGAAAGCTGCCTGTATGTGTGTAAACCCTTATGTCTCTTCCACTCTCTGAAATTCTTGAGGGAATGTATATGGTTTTCACATTTTGTGCAGTTAAAAGCAGACTTCTTTATGTAAAATATTTATTTGGGGGTTTCCAAGCCATTCCCTATCTCTGAAGAAAGAAGAAAATAGTTTCTCAGCATGGCTCCAGAAATCTCTTCAGTCAGTACACTGAGCTGTAATCCACTAGCCTGTGTGTGTTAGGTGTCTGTGTGTTTGTACTTACATGACTTTTGATTTGCACTTAAGTTTGAAGTTATTTGCATGAACCTCTTTCTTTCTTATTCTCTCAGATTTCTCCGACCCCTCCCAAACTGCATTCCCTGATTTCCAGACAGAACTTCATGCAGCCAATCAGGAGCTTGCATACCCCGGGGGTGTATCTGCAGGTGTCACCTCAGACCCTGAGTCAGAGGGCGGAGCCTCTCCTGACCACGCCTTGCGATTGTGGATGCAGGAAGTGAAGTCAGAGCACAGTTCCTGCCTGTCAAGCCGAGCGAACTCTGTCCTTTCCCTCACCGATACAGAACAAGAGCGCAAGTCTGAGCCCGATAATGGTAAGGGACACGAGGCATTACAGAGGTTCTTTAAGCTCAACCAGATTGTGATAATAATTATGTTAAATAATATTTCATTCATGTGCATATGTGTCTGTGTGTCTGTGTGTATGTGCATGTGGGTTACTCTGAAGTGCCCTCATCAGTGTATGACTTTACAGTTTTAATGAGAGTTGGCGCAGAGGGAGATACACATGCAGTTAAACAGACTTGCCAGTCTCGCTCTACACACACACCATTTACTCTACACTACTCACTGATGCAATATTTATGCGCCGCTCTAATAACTACTTTGGTGTGTAAGCCATACTCCATTATCTCATACGCACACATATACACACACATTAAGGTTATTTTATTGTTAAACCCACATACTGAACATTGGGTTATATTTGATTGACCCCTGTGGAAGCATTGTAAATCATTGTTTTGGTGATGATTGGGTGTATCTGGTAGTATACCGCCCTCGTTTCTCTATACAAAAGGCATCCACTTCTCAAGATCTAGAATTTTCTCTGCAGTCTCTCCTCCTAAATCATACATAACAGTTTAACCATATCATAATTTACTCACCCCATTGTCATTCCAAACCCCTATCACTTTCTTCTGTGGAACACAAAACCTCAGTCACCATTCACTTTCATTGTATGTAAAAAGTTGCAAAAGTGAATGGTGAAGCTGTCAGACTCCTAACATTCTGCCTAACACCTCCCTTTATGCTCAACAGAAGAGAGAAAGTCATATGGATTTGAAACAACATGGGAGTGAATAAATGATGAACTAGAGACTAGGACATCTCTTTAAGACAAGGCCTCGGTATCGCCTGGCACCTCACAATACCATACATATTGTAATACACGTCACGATTCAATATATTGTGATACATCACGATATCATAATTTGATTAGATTACGAATCAATTCCAATTTCAATTCCAGTTCATTTGGGTATATTTCAGTTATAAATTGATGTCTGATTAAAAACCTGTAGCTCGAAACATCACGTTATTTTCTTATGGTGAGCTCATTAAATTGATTTGGAAGTAACAGTGTGCCAACTCTGTTGTGATTACATGATGTGAATACACAAAAAGTTGGATATAAATATCAGTACATGGACCTAAAGTATTGATACAATATCATGAGAAAAAGTATCGCGATATATTGATATTTTATTATATCGACACAGCACTATTAAAGAAACACCTTTTTAAGATTCACTTCCTGCCAGATTCCCAGTCCTGTTGACTGAACATAAAAAATAAAAACAACTTATCCTTGACCTTTCCTGACTTACTTTACCATCTGTCACATATACAGTAAGCTCCAAGATTCATTCCTGTACTTTCTGTTAAGCACTACATCCGCACTAGATTTTGTTCTTGCTTGTAGTGCTTTTATTTAGTACTTAACTTGTATCTTCTGTCTGCTTTTTGCTTTGTATCTTCTTATTCACTTACATAATATATGCACACTCTCTTATCAAAGTCACTTTGATAAGACAGTGTCTTCCAAACATTTTAATTTGAATGTTAACAGTGATAGGATCATAAGATATAATTAAATATAATATTATATCAATTATATACAAGCTAATTTAAAGATGCCATATCATTTAAAAAAGAGGGTTGTTTGTGCTGTTTTGAAATACGAGTTGAGAAATAATAGTGTTGTAGCCTAGTTTGTAGATATACTCGGTAATAACACAAAGCTCCCTCCCCATTTATTGAAACAAACTGTAAAAAAGGTTTGTTCCGAAATCTTTGTTCGTGATGTTTACATATTCAGCAACTTTGACCACCCAGTTTTGGAGAAGTAATAATTGTTTCTTAACACAAGAAGATGATGTTTGCAAAGGCAAGCATCACTGTTACTGTTGGGGTTAGGAGGTTTGAAAACCCTGATTTGATTTTTGCATGGGCAAGCACCACTCATATTTTCTTCTGAAAATTTAAAAATCTAATTGATGTCTAGATGTAGGGGACCTCTGCCAGACATTGTTTTGTTCCTGCCCGTGGGGCAGCATCTGGGCTCTGCATAGCCTTCCAAAGAATCCCAGTATTAGATTCGAGTGGCTGAAGTTTATTTTGACCAAGGACCCTGATCATTTTAGTCTGACCTTAGGTTTGTGCAGCACATTTCTGTGTGGATTGATTTGTAAACCCATTAAAATTTAATGCAGGCTTTTCAAAGAGGCTGTTATTGAAAAAATATAGATGGAAAACTTTATTTTCTGTTACATAGTATGGCCCTTTAAGAGAGCATTTTCAAATGTACATTCAGTCACAAAATGATTAAAATCATCACAAAATTATTATTTTTTTTCATCTAGACTTACCTTGGACTTATAAAGAACACTGGGTACATGTTTTGCTTCCTTCTGAATGAGCAGTTAAGGTGCTCTTTCTTTCTCTCTCTCTCTTTCTTTCACTCTCTCACAGAAAGATGGATGTAGTATGGATACCATATTTGTGTCTAGAGAGATCTAATTAATTTCTCCTGATTCAATAGAGCCAAATTAAAATTAATTGCAAAGGCCGGACAGACGCATTAAGGCCAGACTGCATTTTCTCTCTGGATGTGTGTGTGTGTGTGTGTGTGTGTGTGTGTGTGTGTGTGTGTGAAAGTGAATCTGTGAGATTAGGTATGAGAAGAGAGCTTACAACAGTAAACTTTTCTAAATCCAGAGTCAGTTCAGAGGTTCTTTAAAATCAAAACCTTCTCTGCTGAACTGTTGCATAATGTTGTCAGTGAAATAGTGTGTGTACCGAGAACTCATGAAGCCAGTGTGGATGTTTCTGCTCATTGAGACAATACAGTGTGGAAGCAGCATTAAAAATGTTCCCCTTCTCTAAAACAAATCATAATAACCTGGAAAAACTGTACCCATATATTTATATATTCTGCTGCTTTTTATGTCCACAAGCCCCACCAAGTGTCTGATATTTTTTCTTCTCTCGCACAACTAGAACTGTCACCATTTTTTTTTACTACTTTAACTAAAATGTCTGCTGAGAGACACATTATTACAAAAACAGACAGTAAGATGTGTTAACATGCTAAATACCTGATTAGTAACGCTGGATACGGTGTAATATGACCTTTAGCTTTAGCGCAATGGCAGATGGCTTCTTAATAAGGATGGGTCACATTGATTGTCTAGTCATCCAATAACCAAATAGTTATTTTTAGTTTTGATATTTTCTGTGGCGATGCTTTAATTAGTTTTCTGACAGCATGCTGTACTTCAGTTTTAGACAGTTTGCATAATAAAACCCTCTCAGAAAAGTTACATCTTTGAAATCATACCCGTTAAAGCACCGTTGTTCTATCAGAAAGACTTGCAGACTTAAGTAAAGTTGGCATGACATTTATTTGATGAATAATAATGAAACACAGGAATGTAATCTCTTTTTGGCATAAGCCCCGTCTGTTTGTCCGATGAAATTGCTACTCGAATCGTCAGATCCTGTCAGAGATAGGAGGCAGGGGCGAGGAGCCTACCCCTGTGCAGGACGGGACTCAACTGGTGGCGGTGGGGAGGTGGAGGTTGCCATGTTGGTACACTGAAAAAGCAATGTGACAGATTGTAAGCAGACTTTTAAAGCAAGGGATGATATATGATTGGCTAGGGCTGTGCGATAAAACAATATCGATATTTATCGGAAAAAAGAATGTTTCGATATTGATGATAAACTTTTGAGGAATTTTCTATAGTTAGCCTATTTTCTACATTTAGACGATCAGATGAGGTACTTGTCGCTAAAGAATGCAAGCAGTTCGGCAAAGTTATACACACAACTAGCTAACTGAATCACAGTCATGAAATCAGCCTTTTAGGAAGTATTAGCAGCCTTGCGGCTACATAGCCCTGCTGTCATGGAAACTGGTAATGAGGCTCGGTAGCTGATGCCTAGTTATCCGGTTGATATTATATTGTTGTCTAAGTTATGTTTAATTCATTCTTGATGTCTAACAAACATGTGGAGTGCAGTTCTGCCCCCTATTAATGGTATGAAATGTATATCATGATTAATATTTATATCAAATAATAAAAAAAAAAAATTGTGATAATTTTCATTTTAGCCATATCGCCCAGCCCTAATAGGAGCTACCTAGATAATGGCATGATGATGATGTACAGCTATGAGTCTTCCTGCTAGAACTACACTTACGCTTACATTTCCAGCCATACGGGTGTCAGACAGATGTCTTTGGCAGTTGTGTCGAGTCCTGTGCTGTTTTTAGAGCGTTCCTGCCACAAGCTTTTTTAAGATGTCCATGTTCGCAGATGAATATTGATCTGTTTCTCACTCAAACTTATCATATCGCTTCTGAAGACATGGATTTAACCATTGGAGTCTTATGGATTACTTTTATGTGGCCTTTATCTGATTTTTGGAGATTGAAAGGTCTGGTCACCATTTGCATTGTATGGACCTTCAGAGCTGAGATATCTTCTAAAAATCATTGTTTGTGTTCTGCAGAAGAAAGAAAGTCATACACACCTGGCATGGCATGAGGGTGAGTAAATGATGAGAGAATGTTAATTTTTGGGTGAACAATCTCTTTATGAATGATGTACAATTGATTTCAGGTGAATCCAAAACCAGCTTAATTATACGATACTTCCTTTAGACTGACAGGTCAACAGACAAATCTATTAAAAAAATAATAATAATTTTTTACACATCCTTACTAACATGCTAAATACCTCACAGAAACACAGGATACAGTGTGATATTACCTTTAGATTTAGCGCAACAGCAAATTGCTTCTTAATAGTCTCCCTGTGTTTCATGTTATCTGCTATTGAAGCTCACATGCTACTTTGGTGTAAAGATTTGTGACAGGTTTTTAAGAGCTCACAACACCTGTGTTCTCAGTCTCTTGAGATCTGCAATTGCTGCGGCCGTCACATGTGCTAAAATAGTCTTTTTCTGTTGGGAGCTGTGCTCTTCCCCCAAACCTGAGGTGAGGTCCCTTGTCGCTGTGCAGACTCCCATCTTTACAGTTCAGCCTGTGTCACACCACTGGAGCCGATAAATGCCGCAGTTTGCTCTTCCTCAAACAACGGCAGACTGCAGATTACACAGCCACAGTAAATTCATTATCATACGAAAGGTTTTTAATTTACCAAGTCCTGAAAAGGTAAAATGAGATTATAATGAAAGTCAAAGGCGATGGAATTGAGACGTATGATTATCAGACAATAATACAATTAATCCAATGAATATCTGAGAAATTGAAAAACTATACATCTGCAGTACAAACTGAGCATGAGGGAACAGCTATTCGCCACACTTCACATGGTGTGTGTATCTTTTGTGTGTATTTGTGTGTGTGTGAGGTAGATTAGCTCATGTAACAGTATATTCTTAACAGCAGTGTGTAAATGCATTTGGATTTTAGATCTCAAAGAAAAGATTAAATTGTATTACCAACAACGTCATTTCAAACCATGTCAGTGTGTCCGTGTCCACATAGGCTATGCCATGGGTCCTTGAACTTCTAAAGCACTATAATAGATCAAAGATATGCCTGTGTGTGTTATATGCAACTTTATTAGCCATTATTTTTCACTACACTATACAATAACAACGCAGTGGTTCTGCCTTAGAGCAGAAACACACACATACACAAACACACACACACACAACTCAACAGAATGTATGTATATCTATACTCTGCCCACGTAGCCATGCCCCCCACACCACACCTCAGTCACACCTCCCCTCTATATTGAATTATGACTCCCACAAACTCATATGAATACAGAAAAGACGGAGATAGAAAGAAAAATCAAATCGACCTCAACTCGTCTTTCTCTCTGCATTAATTTTTTCTCTCTCTCCCTCCCTCCCTTCATCATCTCATTTAATAGCAGCGGAACAAGCCTTCATTTCATATTCAGACAGAAATACGTTTTTATTTGTTCTGTTCGTTTATTTTTTATGCGGTTATTTCTTTATTTGTGTTTTTTCATCCTTTGACAGGAAATTGTCAGAGGTACAAATTAGAATAAAATGACCTCTCTCCCACTGTCTCTACCTTTCTTTCTCTATTCGTCTCCCTCTCTCTGCTTCGCTGTAAGATTACTCTATTAATTCTTGATGCTTGTACAGTAGGTGGCAGAGATTCCGGATCTGAAATGATGGATTTTCACCTATGAATTAATTTAATCTCTGTCATTTAAAGTTCAGGCATCAGAGCTGTCATTCCCGTGCCATCGGTTTTAGAGTGAATGAGGCAGAAGGGAGGAGAGCAAGAGAGATGGGTGGATGAGATGGAAGAGTTTACGATTGGGAAAAGGGCGTGAGGTTTTCCACTCCTCTGAGGAATAATAAAATTCTCTTTATTCTCAGTACGTGTGTGTATTTTAGAGGCAAAAGTTGCTGTGATATTGCGAGCATTATTTCATGCTTATAAAGGTACGTAGCTTCAGAAATGTGCATTAACGATGCAGCATAAAATAATAGAAAGTGTGTTCTTTATAACTAAAAAGAAATTCAAGTCAGATCTCATTTTACTGACATTGTCACATGCTTATAAAACATCTATAACCATTTTTCAGCATCATAAATGCATGTTGACAATGCAGAATAATAATGTAGAGAATATGTTCTCTATTCTCCTTATTTAGCCCCACCCCTTTTCCATGCTCCGCTCTTCCGAATTTTGCCATCTAACTTCGTCATTGTATTGAAGCTACTGAGAAGAGTTTACGTGTGGGACTACGTGTGGCTTACGTGTGGGAGCACAGAAAGTATTTTTCAACAGGAGTTGATGGCGTGAATCTACGGCACCCCTTTACCACGTGAAAATGCTTGTGTGGTGTTTTTTCTGTCACTTTAAATGTTTGTTTTTTCCCACACCCGCAGAGGTAAATTGGACCTGGCAGATCACATTCAGACAGCTATAACACACTGCACTTATTAACAACACAAGTGTTTAATTGTTATACGTGTAATGTGTAAAACTTGTTAATAATTTGTGTTAAAATATGTAGTTGATGTGAAATTTCCAACAGTGACAGCTCGTATTATTACACATGCAAGTTCAACATTAAAGAAACCCTATATTTTTTAGAGACTTAAATGTGATTAAAATTGTTGTAAATGGAATATAAAATAAAACAAACACTTTCACATGTGTATGTTTGTGTGTATGTATAAATATAGTTGCGTCCCTCCCCCGTCCCGGTTTAAAGCTCAAAAGATTTACTCATCTGAACAATAAGGCAATGGGTGAATGACATGAGATGATGGTAAGAGGTGTCATACAGAGATATTTCAAATCATGAATTTCATGAGCGCAGAGGCATATCAGTACATCTACAGCGTAAAGGTAGGATCTTTATTTATGAATGAAGTACTCTTGTTTTAAAATCTCCCACTCTCCTTCCAGTTATTATGATGTCCCCTGAACACTTTAAAATACTCACCATAGCTTTTGACAACTCTATAACCTGTAAATCCACTTCACTAGTTTATTACACTTTGATATCAACACCATAGATATCTATATAGAACTGCTAGAACGGAAGTTCAGAGACAGTTTCTCTGGCGCATAAGGTGAATAACTGAAAATA
Organism: Myxocyprinus asiaticus; assembly: GCF_019703515.2. Taxonomy (NCBI): domain Eukaryota; kingdom Metazoa; phylum Chordata; class Actinopteri; order Cypriniformes; family Catostomidae; genus Myxocyprinus; species Myxocyprinus asiaticus. The sequence continues at coordinate 16,292,991 of NC_059346.1, read as the reverse complement.
AATTTTCCTCGCTGTACATTCTAGGTCACTTGCCCCAAAACCACTCATGAAAGCAACAGATGAGATGATGTGGGTTAGAAGATGAGCACTGTGCCATAAAATCTGTTTTTGAGCTCTTTTTGCACTTCAGCTAAAGTCAAAGGCCCATTAATAAAATAGGTTAGAGGTGTAAAAAAAAAAAAAATAAAATCAACGTATTAGTGCTTAATAAGAGATTGGAATCTTCCTGGAAGGTTTTTTTTTTTTTTTTTTTTTTTTTTTTTGGTATTTAACTCCAAGCAATCATGAACCCTGCAGCAGACAATATTAGCGCTCCCGTTTTGACAATAATCTCTTGGGCACACAGAAATTTATGAGAGGGCTAAAGTCTGAGAATCTTTAAAAGGATTTTAGAATAGAAAGGAAGGCGGCATACTTATGGTTAAGCATCTGGGCTTGTAACACAATTACCAGTGAGTTTAATAATAATAAAAAAAGAATAAGGAACAGATTGATTTAGAAAAAATTGTTTCGAATCAAATTTACAAGTAACATCATTGTTCCTTGCACAAGACACACAGTATAAAAGTAGATTAGACAGTTCTTTCTATTTTTGACATTAGGGAAATAGATATTTTTCATTATTTAGTTTTATAGACTTGGCTCAATCTAATAAAACAAAAACACAGAATAGACAGTAGTGTACAATAATTACAGTGCTAAGCACTTTTCTCATTTACCGAGGCTCTCACTTTAGGAAAGATTATTTATACGTGAAGAAAAAGGAAGAAAAGTCAGGTCTAGCTGTGACACTTAACCTGCCTATTCGGATGGCGTTTGAGCTGCCCAAACATGTTTCACTCATGCATTTATTTGCTCCAGGGTGCTGGGCCACAGTTAATGCAATTTCTTTCACATATACATCAGGACTTTATTACCTCCTTCAGAAAAAGTGGAATTGTGAAAGTTTAATAGCTGCTTTTCCTGCCTGGAGGCCTGTCTGAGTGGCACAGAAGCTTTAATGATTAAACAGAAGATTGAGTTGAACCCTCAGCGAGTGTTTGTAGCTCTGCACCTCTACAGCCCAATAACTGAACACATGTGGTTTGTACCGGTCCATCCTCTCTGTTTTAATGATATCTTTGCTAATGACGCTTACTTTAATCATCCAGCACTTGTAATGATCTTTTTGCACGTGCTCATGCAAACTTTCACATGGTGTATATTTGCAGAGAAGAGCATTATTATTATAGAGGAGATATATGTGACTGTGAACTATTTTAGAAATAGGTTTTGGTACAAGTGTAATTTGTGTGATGTTAACATGGCTGACGCTTTTCACTGAAGTCTCATTTAGTGTCGGTTTTAATGAGGTTTCCTCTGTTTTAATCTTGAGTGTGGTCTCTCAAACAATCCCTTTTGAACTCCTCTCTTCCACATGAGTGTGGGTGTCTGTGTGTTGAAGGGTGGCTCGATGAGACATTTTAAAATTACTCTTGTCATTTCAGAAAGATGAAAAGTAATAAATTGCAAGAGAAAAAAAGAGATGAGTCTTTCTCTCTCTCTGTCACACGTGTGTGTTTTTAAGACACCAGTGTAAAAGATTGTCTCTCTCTTTGCTTATATTATCTGTTTATCTGTGTTCATATCCACCTCGTCCCTCTGCTATGCATGCTGTCCATTTCTATTCAAACAGCGCTTAGTTATTTCTCTCTCTATCTTTTCTCTCACAGCATCTGTTGCCGGTACAGTTTGTACTTTTTACATTTGCATTTTTTATTCTCCTGGAGGCTCTTTCATTCTCTTTCTATTTCTTTTACTCTCTCTGCCTTTCAAATGTTTCAGTGTTACAGTGTGTTTTATATGCATGACAAATAATGGCATATTTGTTTTGCCAAAGCACTATATAATATTATAATAACGAACAGTGCAAAATTCATAATTAGGGAGAAAATAACATAATAATAACAATAATAAATCAATGCAATACAATAGTTAAATTATAAAAATCATAAATAACACACCAATAATAATGAAGCAATATCACACAAGCTAGAGTACTGCTGTGCTGAGTAACATCACTGAAGTAATTCGGCTGTTGTTTATGCAGAATGCTGGAGGTGATCAGTTCTAAAAGCAGTTTTAAAAACAAGAAGGTACTACTGAGTACAGTAACTAAAATTTTAGATTATACTACAGTTACACTCTCTCTCTCTCTCTCTCTCTCTCTCTCTCTTTGTATATATATATATATATATATATATATATATATATATATATATATATATATATATATATATATATATATACATACACTACCGGTCAAAAGTTTTGAAACACTTGACTGAAATGTTTCTCATGATCTTAAAAATCTTTTGATCTGAAGGTGTATGCTTAAATGTTTGAAATTAGTTTTGTAGACAAAAATATAATTGTGCCACCATATTAATTTATTTCATTATAAAACTAACATTTAATTTAAAAACAATAAGTTTTTGAAATTGATGACTTGGACCAAATAATAAAGAAAAGCAGCCAATAAGTGCCCAACATAGATGGAAACTCCTTCAATACTGTTTAAAAAGCATCCCAGGGTGATACCTCAAGAAGTTGGTTGAGAAAATGTCAAGAGTATATGTCTGCAAATTCTAGGCAAAGGGTGACTACTTTGAAGATGCTAAAATATAACACAGTTTTGATTTATTTTGGATTTTGTTTAGTCACAACATAATTCCCATAGTTCCATTTATGTTATTCCATAGCTTTGATGACTTTACTATTATTCTAAATGTGAAAAAATAATAATAATAATAATAATAAAAAATATATATATATAATAAAGAATGAGTGTTTCAAAACTTTTGACCGGTAGTGTATATATACACACATTCACTGAGCACTTATTAGAAACACTTGTACACTTACTTATTCAAGCGATTATCTAATCAGCTAATTGTGTGGCAGCAGTGCAATGCAAAAAATCATGCAGATACAGGTCAGGAGCTTCAGTTAATGTTCACATCAACCATCAGAATGGGGAAAAAAAATTAAAAAATGATTTCGGTGATTTCGACTGTGGTATGATTGTTGGTGCCAGATGGGCTGGTTTGAGTATTTCTGTAACTGCTGATCTCCTAAGATTTTCACGCACAACAGTTCTTTAGAGTTTTCTCAGAATGGTGCCAAAAACAAAAACAATAATAAATCTCCAGTGAGCGGCACTGTAAAAAAAAATATACAGGTGCATCTCAATAAATTAGAATGTCATGGAAAAGTTCATTTATTTCAGTAATTCAACTCAAATTGTGAAACTCGTGTATTAAATAAATTCAATGCACACAGACTGAAGTAGTTTAAGTCTTTGGTTCTTTTAATTGTGATGATTTTGGCTCACATTTAACAAAAACCCATCAATTCACTATCTCAAAAAATTAGAATATGGTGACATGCCAATCAGCTAATCAACTCAAAACACCTACAAAGGTTTCCTGAGCCTTCAAAATGGTCTCTCAGTTTGGTTCACTAGGCTACACAATCATGGGGAAGACTGCTGATCTGACAGTTGTCCAGAAGACAATCATTGACACCCTTCACAAGGAGGGTATGCCACAAACATTCATTGCCAAAGAAGCTGGCTGTTCACAGAGTGCTGTATCCAAGCATGTTAACAGAAAGTTGAGTGGAAGGAAAAAGTGTGGAAGAAAAAGTTGCACAACCAACCGAGAGAACCGCAGCCTTATGATTGTCAAGCAAAATCGATTCAAGAATTTGGGTGAACTTCACAAGGAATGGACTGAGGCTGGGGCCAAGGCATCAAGAGCCACAACACACAGACATGTCAAGGAATTTGGCTACAGTTGTCGTATTCCTCTTGTTAAGTCACTCCTGAACCACAGACAACATCAGAGGCGTCTTACCTGGGCTAAGGAGAAGAAGAACTGGACTGTTGCCCAGTGTTCCAAAGTCCTCTTTTCAGATGAGAGCAAGTTTTGTATTTCATTTGGAAACCAAGGTCCTAGAGTCTGGAGGAAGGGTGGAGAAGCTCATAGCCCAAGTTGCTTGAAGTCCAGTGTTAAGTTTCCACAGTCTGTGATGATTTGGGGTGCAATGTCATCTGCTGGTGTTGGTCCATTGTGTTTTTTGAAAACCAAAGTCACTGCACCCGTTTACCAAGAAATTTTGGAGCACTTCATGCTTCCTTCTGCTGACCAGCTTTTTAAAGATGCTGATTTCATTTTCCAGCAGGATTTGGCACCTGCCCACACTGCCAAAAGCACCAAAAGTTGGTTAAATGACCATGGTGTTGGTGTGCTTGACTGGCCAGCAAACTCACCAGACCTGAACCCCATAGAGAATCTATGGGGTATTGTCAAGAGGAAAATGAGAAACAAGAGACCAAAAAATGCAGATGAGCTGAAGGCCACTGTCAAAGAAACCTGGGCTTCCATACCACCTCAGCAGTGCCACAAACTGATCACCTCCATCCCACGCCGAATTGAGGCAGTAATTAAAGCAAAAGGAGCCCCTACCAAGTATTGAGTACATATACAGTAAATGAACATGCTTTTCAGAAGGCCAACAATTCACTAAAAATGTTTTTTTTATTGGTCTTATGATGTATTCTAATTTTTTGAGATAGTGAATTGGTGGGTTTTTGTTAAATGTGAGCCAAAATCATCACAATTAAAAGAACCAAAGACTTAAACTACTTCAGTCTGTGTGCATTGAATTTATTTAATACATGAGTTTCACAATTTGAGTTGAATTACTGAAATAAATGAACTTTTCCACGACATTCTAATTTATTGAGATGCACCTGTATATAAAAATAAAATAATGATGTTGCCACCACTCTAAGTTTATTTTATGACCTGTAGTTCTGCTCCAAAATCATAGGTGAAAATTGTAATTTTACCCCCATTACAAAATAATAGATGACTTAATAGTAAATATTGACCCATGTCATTTAATATTTTGGTTTTGATCATAATTTAATTATTTCTTTCTCCAGGAATTTTTTTTTGTCAAAAAACAACATTTTGAGCCTGGGACCTCTGGTAGAGTTGAGGAATAGTTCACCCAAAAATAATCATTGTCTTATCATTTACTCACCCTTATACTGTCTCAAACATGCATGACTTTCTTTCTTTTGCAGAATGCAAACAAATATATTTTGAAGGATATACGATATGTATTTTTCCATACAATGCAAATCAATGGGATCCAAAACTTTCAAGCTCCAAAAAGCACAAAGACAGCATAATTCTGTAAATATTGTTCATTATTAGTGCATGTTGACTAATGTAGTTAATTAATAATTATTTCAACCTTATTGTAAAGTGCTTCCAAATGTTCTGTGCTGCTATAAGAAATATCAGCAATGCCGCTTGTCCAATTAAATTAGAGGACTGGAACCAACTGTATAATATAAGAAGAAATGACACCAATAGTAAATGTGAGTTTAGGGAGAGAGGAAAATACAAGCCATGGCAGGCAGAATGTAGCTGCTAGTACTAGCACTAATACATGCGAGTTATTCATTGTTAGGCAAGTTGTCAACATGTGGGACCTCTCTCCATTCTTGCTCTCTTTTGTTTTCTTACGTCTTGTGCAACAAATGTTACTCTTTGTAGTTTTTAAATTATGAAGTTGTCAATTTAGGAATGGTAGGACTCCACCTTTTTCGTATTTCTTTTCCTTGTTTTCTGAACCTCTTTCATTTGTCTTTTGCCCATCCCTTTTGTCTCTCTCTCTTTCTCTCCGTCTGTCACCATTCTTGGAAAGGACATTTACATTTACATTTATTCATTTGGCAGACGCTTTTATCCAAAGCGACTTACAAAAGAGGAATACATAGCGAATCATCTTAAGGAGACAGTGGTACGAAAAGTACCATATTACAAAGTTTCATTAGCATCAGAATAGCATTCAAAACAGATTAAAGTGCAACAAGGAATTTTTTTTTTTTTAGTGACTGGTTAAGTGCTCATGGAAAATATGTGTTTTTAGCCATTTTTTGAAGACAGAAAGTGAGTCAGCTTCATGGATGGAGTTGGGAAGGTCATTTCACCAACGTGGTATGATGAAGCCGAAAGTCCGGGAAAGTGTTTTGGTGCCTCTTTGTGTTGGTACAACAAGGCGACGTTCATTAGACAACCACAGGCTTCTAGTGGGTGCGTAGCTCTGCAGAAATGATTTTTGGTATGCTGGAGCAGACCCAGTAACTGTTTTGTATGCCAGCATCAGAGCCTTGAACTTGATACGTGCATCAACCGGCAGCCAGTGAAGAGAGACAAGGAGTAGTGTAACATGCGCTCTCTTTGGTTGATTAAAGACCAGACGTGCTGCTGCATTCTGGATCATTTGCAGGGGTCTAATTGCACATGCAGGGAGGCCTGAAATGAGAGCATTATGGTACAAGAAGTTGTGTGGCATGTTCAGAGAGGAAGGGTCTTATCTTCCTGATATTGTAGAGTGGAAATCTACATGATCTTGCGGTCTTTGAGATGTGGTCTGTGAAATTTAGTTTGATATCGATGGTTACCCCTAGATTTCTGATCGTTTTGGAAGACGTTACTGTAGTTGCACCCAGCTGCACGGTGATGTTGTGTTCAACAGCTGGGTTGGCTGGAAAGACAAGGAGTTCGGTCTTGGCTGGGTTAAGTTGCAGGTGGTGTTCCTTCATCCAGGCCGAGATGTCTGCCAGGCAGGCAGACATTCGAGCAGTCACTATGGTGTCGTATGGCTGGAAAGACAAGTAGAGTTGCGTGTCATCAGCGTAGCAGTGGTAAGAGAAACCATGTGCCTGAATGATAGGTCCCAGTGATGTTGTGTATATAGAGAAGAGAAGTGGCCCAAGCACTGAGCCCTGAGGTACCCCAGTAAGTAGCTGATGTGACTTGGACACCTCACCTCTCCAGGCTACCTTGAAGGACCTATCTGAGAGATAGGAATTAAACCAGTCAAGCACAGTTCCTGTGATGCCCAGCGAAGAGAGTGTGGAGAGTAAGATCTGATGGTTGACTGTGTCGAAGGCTGCAGAATGGTCCAATAGAATCAGGAAGGATGATCTGGATTCAGCTTTCGCCTGTCTCAGCGACTCAGTGACAGACAGCAGGGCAGTCTCGGTGGAGTGTCCACTTTTGAAGCCTGACTGATTGTCATCCAGCAGCTTGTTCTGTGAGAGATAGGCAGAGATTTGATTGAAAATTTGATGGAGAAAATCTTGCCTTTCACACACACACACACACACACACAGAGAGAGAGAGAGAGAGAGAGAGAGAGAGAGAGAGAGAGAGAGAGAGAGAACACGTATTTACATTGTTTTGATCACAGAAAACACAATTAGTGCCTGCTCCATACAGCTGACACTTGAAGGAAAGTGAGAGAGATGCAGCACGGCCCAGATTTTACTCTGGCATACTTCCATAGCAGATGCTTGTCAAGGTGGTCCATTCTGGAACACACACATGTACACCCATCCATGTGCACTTCAAACCAACTCCAGCAACACTTTCCTAAAAGATTTGTGCTTTTTATCTCCTGAAGTGTGTGTGTGTTTGTGTGTGTGTGAATCTCTGCTAATATCATCGTGCTGTGGTTTAGAAGATAATCAGCGGGGAACATTAACACATGCAGCCAGAGGGTGTTATGAAGCATGTATCAGAGTATTTACTAATGGTGATATTATTCTAAATATTATCATCATCATCATTATTACCTCCCTCTTTTTGTCTTTCTCTCCCATGCACCATTCTGAATGATGCAACAGGAGATTTAGAGATGTTTTTATTTTATTTTATGAATTTCATGTTTTGTAGTAGGCCTGCTATCAATAATTGCAATAACTAAGGTACTTTCTGCAGAAAATATGGTTACCATGGTAAATGGTTAGTAAATTAATAAATAATAGTTTTAACAGAACAGACAAGATCAATAAATTAGTGTCAAGCTTAGCTGACCATTATTCTTCGTACTGATGTCTTTCTATTTATTTAGAACCACTGGACTATGAAAAATTAACTGCATGACAAACAACATCACTTATCCCACTTTTATAGACAGTACTCACGTGTTCTGCTTATCTTAACAGCTACATTAATTCTTATCTATTTTACTTTTCATGTTGTCGTGACAAAATTTCACGGCTTTATCTCATGCTGCTGCGGGTGCTGTGTGTGAGAACACCTTATTTTATTATTAAGAGCACCTCATTACTTTAAACTAGCCCACATAATGCATTGTGCATGCTCCTCACTCTTTCTGATACATAATATAAAACCGAGACAAACAAATTAATTGAGGAACTTGTCCTCTTTCTGTTTGGCTAGTGTACACTTTAGCTGCGGTGTCATGAAATAGTCAAGCTGAGTGACCCGTTGACTGCGTCAAACTCAGCACCTTACAGTGCTTCCACCTCACTTAATATCATGGAGAGAGAGTGTGCCTATCAAATGATATTGTGGAAAAGAGCCGAAAGACAGTCCCCTTCAACACTCTGTGTGGAGGAGTACACTGAACAGAGCGCATTTGCGCTTACCAATTTCATTTACTTTTAATAAGGAAGTAATTATACATATATTAAAATATGTTGCGACCCAACATGTATGGCTTTCAACCCATAGTTGAAGAAACGCTGCTCTAGAATGAGAATTTCCCTCCCCCTGCAACCGACCAGCAAGTAGCAAATCATTTAAAAAAAAAAAAAGGTACAAGCCCTTTGATATGTTCTGCCCAAACGTCCTGTTTCAATAAGAAATACTGTGTCAACACAAGAAATCATGGTGTGTGTAGAGGCCACTCTTTCAAATGTACACTGTAAATGTATTTGCATTATATAACAAAATATCAAGCCAAGTTTAATTTATTTTAAAGAACTATAGTACAAATAAAACAATTTTAAGCACAACGTTGCACAGAAAGAAAATTACGTTCTAAATTTTAAAAAACTCGTTAACACTTTACAGCAATGTTGTATTTATAAACATTAGTTAACTACATTAGTTAACATTAACCGACAATGAACAACAATTTTACAGTACTTATTAGTTATCGTTCTTGTTAATTTCAACATAAAATAATATATATATATTTTAATTAAAATTTGTACAGTATGTGTTAATATTAGTAAATGCATTATGAACTAACATGAACTAACAATGAATAATTGTAATTTCTTAAATTAATAATCAAGATTAATAAATACTGTAAAAAATATTGTGCATTGTTAGATTGTGATACCTAATGCATTTACTAATGTAACTAACAAAAGTAAAGTGTTACCAGACTATCTATAATATACTGTATGTAGTTCAAATTTAAGCCAAAAATTATTGAGACATTTTCTGGCTGTCAGACTTTGTGGAACACATCTACTGTTAATATTAGGGATGGGACAATATATCTAATTTTGAAATATCGCGAACCAAAACGATGAACCCTGTCGAGGCAAAGTTTGATATTTGCAATATTGTTTTCTGTCCATGTGATCATAAAACCTCAAGACCTCTGTTTGCTTTTGCCTACTCTACAGGGTTTGCACAATGTCCTTGTAGTGGTTAAAGTGCTTGAATTTAGCTTTTAGAAATTTAAGTACTGGAATACCTGAAAAATCACCTTGTTTTGTTGAAAAGTTCTTAAAAGTGCTTGAAATGAAAGCAGAACATTTCTTCTGTGGAATGTTTGTCCATCAAAGATGAGATCCACCCACTCCACTTTCATTGAATAATGTGTCTTTTAATATCCTTGCTGTTCATTACAGTCACTTGTTGATCAAAACATAAAAAAAGAAATATTAATTGTAATCACTCATAGCAAAACACTGCGAGATTCACGTTGAACTGCCGCCATTCTTAAAGAGACATTAATTGCCATTTTAGCACTTATTATTCAAATGAATTTAAACTCAGTGTACATTTACATTTACAGGTGCATCTCAATAAATAAAATCGAAAGGCTGCGGTTCTCTCGGTTGGTTGTGCATCTTTTTCTTCCACACTTTTTCCTTCCACTCAACTTTCTGTTAACATGCTTGGATACAGCACTCTGTGAACAGCCAGCTTCTTTGGCAATGAATGTTTGTGGCTTACCCTCCTTGTGAAGGGTGTCAATGATTGTCTTCTGGACAACTGTCAGATCAGCAGTCTTCCCCATGATTGTGTAGCCTAGTGAACCAAACTGAGAGACCATTTTGAAGGCTCAGGAAACCTTTGCAGGTGTTTTGGGTTGATTAGCTGATTGGCATGTCACCATATTCTAATTTTTTGAGATAGTGAATTGGTGGGTTTTTGTTAAATGTGAGCCAAAATCATCACAATTAAAAGAACCAAAGACTTAAACTACCTCAGTCTGTGTGCACTGAATTTATTTAATACACGAGTTTCACAATTTGAGTTGAATTACTGAAATAAATGAACTTTTCCACGACATTCTAATTTATTGAGATGCACCTGTATGCATTTGGCAGACACTTTTATCCAAAGCAACTTATAGTGCATTTATTACAGGGACAATCCCCCTGGAGCAACCTGGAATAAAGTGCCTTGCTCAAGGTTGACTGTGCTTACCAGTTCTGTGCTTTAGCCCACTACGCCACCACCACTGTAAATACTTGTAAATTGTACACATTATTTTTATATTTTTAAAAAAGCCAAAAATGTTATTATAATAATAAATGTAGCTGCAAGCAACAATAATGGGGACAAGCACTGAAATGGCAAGCATCACACCACACTAAGCAGGACACAAAGACCAAATATGACATGCAAAGCAAACTAACACCACTTCTTAAGTCTCCCTAGGGCAGTATCGAACCTGTATCTCGCAGCTTCACATTTCTGCATACTATCCGCTGCACCATGCTGCCACAGTACTAATAGCCAACAAAGAGTCATACCAATCTGATAGTCAGCACAGCCAAGCAGAGCAGTCACTCAAATCAACTTTGTATTGGCATAACTTCTCAACAAAGATGAAAATCTAAATTATGTTTAGTCATTTCTTTGCAGCTTCGGCAGAAGATCATCTGAGGAGCAGTGAAAAAGCAACCCATAAAAGCCACAATCCAACATGGCAGCCACTGTAAGTGGTGCATTAAAATCACCATGAGGAGAGTAATCAGAAGTTAGATTTTTTTTTTTTTTTTTTTTTTTTTTCTAGACCAGACAGTTCAAAGTTAGAATTTAGAATTAGTTAATTTGTGAGTTCTGATGGTGGCCCTATAGAGTTTGGCATAGAGAACCCAAACCTGGATTTGGGGCTATTCATAACAACCCCTATCAATGTATGTTGCATAGCTCTACCTTAAACTCCCAATAGAGAGAAAAAAGAAGAAGAAAAATAAGAATACATGCAAGCAGAAATGATCAGGGAAAAGCCCTGCAACTATTCAGTAAGCACAATAGACCTCCAGTACAATAGAAATTTAGCTGTAAGGCCTGCCCAGGTGGGGATCAAACCCACAACCTTTGGAACTGTAGTCCAGAATTTTACACACTGTGCCACTCTTTTGATATGTTCCACAAACAGCAAAGACATGCCAAGGTTAGAATCACCAAAAAAGTGTTCGTTATTTTTTTAACTATAGGTGGTGCTATCTCTAAACTCCTTAGGTACCCTCAGGACATGATGTCTATAATGCATAACAATTTTCTTTTAAATCTAACAAACCATTCGAAAGATACATAATTTGTTTATACATTTCAAAATAGCTTAGAGGCAATATGGCCAGTGTTGGAAAAATTGCCAAGATACAGCTTTACTTCTTGTTTTGCATCGACCTCGTAAACGTACATCTGACCAAATTGTGAGATAACTTATTGTCCCACCCCTAATTAATGTGCTGAACTACATTTGTGGTTACTCTGCTAGGATGCGTGCAAAATTTAGGGGAACTGACTTTATACAAATTATTAAAAATTAACTTTGCACCAATTGCTTAAAGTCATTGCAAAAAAGTTATTCCTGAGAAAAGCTCAAGTACCATTTGTTTGCAGTTGTCACTTGATGTGATATTTAGTATCTAATGCAATGACATTCAGGAACTTTAAGAGACTTAAAGTAAGTGCCCAAATATGTTTTGGGGCCCCTATATATCAAACATTGCTGTGGATGAGAAATGCCAGTGATTTCAGGATTTGATACATTTAGCGTGTAACTTTGCCCTGATTAATATTATCTCACCCCTATTTATGCTCCCAGTGTGTTAGACAAACCTAACACTTGTGCACCTGGCGCAACGCGCGTGCCTGAGCATGAACTTCAGATATACGCCATTAAAACATTAAACAAGATTCTTGTTTAATAAAAAAAAAAAAAAAAAAAAAAGAATCAGACATGAGTATGAAACACGGCTTATTTTGTTTGTTTTTGAGGTTGACAATGTTCTCTCCTCTAGACCAAGAGATTTGTGCTACTTGAAATCCTCTAAGATGGAAAGGGTTGTTTTATCTGTGTTATGAAACCAATCGCAGTGGCTTTGGCCAAACTAAGAATACTGTACCTATTTTTACTATGATGAAATGGTTATGGCTTCATGCATGCTGTACTCTTTGGCCTGAATTTATGTTATAAAAGATAAACAATAACTAGCTGTGTGATTTCATTACCATGTACTGTATATTTAGAGCTGTGATGCATTTTGTTAATGGATGATAAACAAATTGCATCACAGTCTTTAACATACATGGTAATGAAATCTCACAACTAATTATTGTCTACCTCTTAATTACTGTTTACATGGGATTGTAACAGGTCTCCAGTTTTTCACTACTTAGTAATAGTTTGTTTGACAATGATAATAAAGAGCTTGACTTGACTACATCAAACTTGTCATGCTTAAATGAATACCTAGTTTTAATAGTCTTCATAATAGTCTTTCTAGTTTCTCTCTTAACGTGTCCTAACCACGTGCGATACATCTAGTTTTTTGCGACAAGCAGTTTGTCCGCCCCAAACACGAAACTGCTGCGCAACAAGGCATTGTCACATTCAATCAGAAGATATTGGATGTTAAATATCCAGTTGTTTGAAGCGGGATTTTGAACCAATGAAGTTTCACAGTGGGCAGGGCTATATATATATATATATATATATATATATATATATATATATATATATATATATATATATATATATACCGTATATATTATTTATTTTTTATTTTTATTTTTTTGTATTGTATTGCATTTAGCAATTTATGATGTGGAACTCGTGAATACGAGTTCAATTGAATGTTATTTTTTAAAATATTATACAGCCTCAGTCGATAATGCAAGTTAACCATAATACTACTATAGTAGGTATATACACTGCACACAATAACACTGTAAACAAAAACATAAAACACAAACCGGATGGGCCTGCTGGCAAAAAAAATAAAAAATATCTTCAAAATATTAATAACTACAGTCTTGACCAACATAAAATAAGTATAGTTTGAAAGCTTAGAAGCTCTACTTTCCAGTGCATGCAGACATTAAGACCAAAACTGAACAAGTGCTTTGGAATTTGCAGACAAATCAGAAGAGTTCCGTTTTGATAATTTATTTAAAAAAATTGCACTGAACATGTTATTGCAATCAGTGAAAACATCAAACTGATCAAATAGCCATGTGCCATATGTTGTTGGAAAGCTCTCAAAGAGAAGAATGCTACCATCCTATTTGTTTTACTCAGAGACAAATATATAGTGAGTAATAGCTAAGTATATGTCTTTGAAAATTATGTTGTTGTTGCTTATATGCCACGTTTTCATTTGTAAGTTCATGAAAAATAAACGGATCATAAAATATCACATACCATTACAGACATGTGCATTATAACAATTACAATAATAAGTTTAGCTTAATCGTTTCTTTAGCAGTAAGGTTCTAATAGAGAGATGGTTACACACTAAACAAATGAATATGTACATTACTGTGTTATGAAATCGGTACATTAAAACAACTTGAGATGATCATACCTTGTAGTAACTTGTACCTACAGTAAAGTGGCTTTTAAAAGACTATCTGCTAACAGGACAATGGAACTGGAAAACTCATGCATTTCTGCAACTGGGGTAAAATAAATTAGAAAACAGTGGCACACACACACACTTAGGGAATCTCGAAACTACAGCAATGTTATAAAATACTCAGAAGTGAATAACATTCGTAAACATGTTACACTAACTTCACCGGAAAATGTGGATACATTGTGATCGGTAAACACACAAGTAATGTTCGATTCATTAAAGCATGACATAATAAAATATAAGCTTTCAGCAACCCTACCAGAAAACATTTTCAAGCATTATAGCAAGTAAACAACTTCACTAAACAGATAAACATCCATTCAGACTGATGTCCTGATGCTGCTGTCCTGAACTGTTTGATGGACTTACTGAGCAGCGTAGTTTCCCCAGCTGGAACACACAACAGCTGGACCTTCTTTTCTGTGTTTACGGACATGATGTAAAGACACAAGGAAAAATGACAAAAGCCTGCGATTTCTCACCAAATCCGCCTGACAGCTCAAAATACAAATAATTTTTGTAGGCTCACCGTAGTGAATTGGGGTAAAGCAAGGACATTGTTTTGAACACTTATTTTTTATGTACTCGATCAATAATGGTATTTTGTTAAATGTCTTCCATAAAGATCTGTAATAATCTTCCATAGTGCAGCTTTCAGTTCTTTACTTTTGTGTTCTGCAGAAGAAAGTAAGTCATATGGGTTAAAAATGACATGAGAATGACTAAATGCTGACAAAATTTGCATGTTTTGCACCGCTGTTACTGTTCATCCTTCATAGTCCAAAACATTGCTGCATTTTTACAGGAATCAGTGGAATCTGAGTCATTTTGAATGGGCTTTCCAAAATTAGCTTGGTTCCAAATGAAAGTATGATTGTTGGAGATTGTATTGGGCAAATCATATGGCTATTAATATCTTTTCAGTCTAAATAGTGCTGCCATTCAACAAACTAATCAGAGAATAATTGTTTCATAAATAGAATCGCAATTTTCTTTTTCTTTTTTTTTTTTTATAATTGATGCCAAATTCATGTTCTGGTAAAAGACACCTGAGGGCATGTCCTGTGAAACATGCCTACGGCACAGTCCTGAACTGTTGCTAAGGGGGAGAAGTGGCTTTGCCTCACAGGGACAGATGCCACGCATAACAACTCTCAGGCACTTGGCAGGCCACAGCTTGTCTCTCACTGGAAAAGAAAGAATATGAATATTTAGTATCTGATGAGTAGAAGGCAGAAAACATGTGAAAACCATGCATTAGGACCAATTGAAAGGGGGCTCAAAAATCCCAGCATACAGCTCTCCCATACATGCCAGTCTTGAACACACCCACTCCCATGCAACAGTAATAGAGGCAGAGAGAGTCATTATACATTCATGCGTAAATCCCTTCCTTAGGCTTGTTAATCCTATTGTGTTAATTGATTGATGGTTTGATTAATTAATGTCAGGGGTAAGTATTTGGCTGACGTGTGTTATTTTTATTTTATTTTTTTACAGAGAGAAGCAGGCCCAACACTCAAAGTTTCAAGTGTTTTTTGGAAGAAAGTGCTTACATTCGTCCATTTGGAGGGGAAATTTAAAGAAGCTTAAAAATAATTTTAGTATATTTTTCAGACCAAATAAAGACCCTTAAAGTTATATTTAATCCAAAAATAAAAACATTTACTCACCCTCAAGTGGTTCCAAACCTGTAAGATTTTCTTTCTTCCATAAAAACATAAGGGAAATGCTAACCTCATTTACCATTAATTTTCACTGTTTCACTTATTTGGAAATAAGAAAAGCAAATTTTTTTTTGGCATTTACTGCCCTCAACTATCTGTTGGTAAATTATCAGATTATTTCAGATTTTGACAGAAAAGATATAACATCAGAAATAAATGTAATGCAGTTTTTGCAAAAAGCGTGTTTACACAGACTTTTTAGATAAAGTTAGGTTAGATTCAATTTTATCGTCCCTTAAGGGGAAATTTTTCTTGGACTCAGCTGCTGCAACAACATACCATACTCAACAACATTCATGTAACATGCACAAAAACAGAGAGCGAAAAAAACATTTACTTTATGCAATATACATACATATATTCATAGATATATATATATATAAAAAATTCACCTGTGTACATTCTAATACTCCATAATCTACTGTTTAAGGTATTAACTGATACTAGCCCAAAGATTTTATATAGCGATTGCTCTTACACATTGGTAGGTCCCTATAACGTCTCCCTGATGGTAAAACCTGATATTCATAATTGAGAACGTGATTCGGATCAGCCAGTATTTTCTGTGCTCTTAAAAACCACCTGCTCGTAGACAAATTGAAGGGGTGTGTATTCTTTAACTCCCATGATTTCCATTGCTGTTTTTACTAAACGAGCAAGCTGAAATTTCAACTGAACTGAAAGGTTCCCATACCATACCTGAATCCCATAGCTTGCAAGGCTACCCAAGATTGTTTGATAAAATAAATACATGATTTTTTTATTCCATTTTTTTTATTACTTTTAAAATACTTAAAAAAAAAACAAAAAAAACTTTTTGGTGGTGTAAATGCAGTTGGTCCGAACTATATATTAAACAAAAATTCTAATCAAACAAGAAATGTGATAACATAGTCATATTTCATTTATAATTTTTTTTAAATAACATTTATAATAAAATTTGTATAACAATTTAATAAAAATTCCATTATTTACAACAAAACTCATGTACTGTACAAAAATGTGTATCATTAACTACACATTGTCATGTGATAAAAATGTTTTTTTTTAAATAAAAAAAAACAGTTAATAACTGCACTGCCTGATTCAAGTTTCACAAGCCTTAAGTACAACATTACATAACACAGTAATAGTTCTTATTTCATTTCTAGACATGACAAAAGTAATAATTTGCAGGTCAGTGTGATTGATTCAGTAACCGCTCCGACAAATGTGTTTTTTATTCACTAAAAAGAATCAGCTCATTGCAGTCATTTGTTCGGCAATCGGACTACACTGGTCACACCATGTGTTTCGCACTGTAGATTCAAAAGAGCCTGCACGTAAGTGTAATTTGTTCAAGAATTGGACTCTACTCGTCATTCTGTGTGTGTCGCACCATAGAATCTGAAGAGGGGCAGAGCTCCCACTGAATAGAGCAGCAGGAAACACTGTCAGATTGTCTATTTTAGAACAGTGTTCTGTCCGCATCACTCAAAATTTGCACGTTCAAAAACTGTTAAGGGAAACGAAAGTCATGAGAATCATACGGTTCTGATATTTTTACAAAAATGGAACCAAATCTGAATAAGAACCTGTTCTATCAGGAAGACTCGCAGACTTGAGTAAAGTTTAAGATGACATTTATTTGATGAATACGAAACGGCAATGTAATGTCTCTCTTTGGCGTAAGCCCCATCTGGCGGTCTGAAGAAGTTGTACACGGAACCTTCAGATCCTGCCGGAGATAGGAGGCAGGGGCGAGGAGCCTACCCCCTTGCCAGACGGGACTCAACTGGTGGCGGTGGGGTGGTGTAGGTTGCCGTGTTGGTACACTGAAACAGCAATGTGATAGATTGTGAGCAGACTTATAAAGCAATGGCTGATGCATGATTGGCTAGGAGTTACCTAGCTAATGGTGCAATGTTGTACAGCTGCGAGTCTTCCTGCTAGAACTATGCTGCGCTTACATTTCTCTGTTTCCAACCCTAGTTCTGAATTTATAAACTTTTGTCTATAATATGCTTTCATTCCTTTTTTGTCACACATTATTATTGTCTGTAATAATGGGACCGATTGTTTTCCACTACAGCAGCCCTCTGATGTGAATGCTTGTCTCCTTGAGTGGGTGGTGTCAGTCTGCAAACAGAACTGAAACAAATAATATTTTTTCTTTTATTAACGTCTTCAATATAAATGTAATAATATGAGCAAATATCAGAGTTATTTATTAAATAAGTAGTAAATAAATTTGCATTAAGGAGAGTGAGTTTATTAGTGTGTACCAGATTATTAGTGTTTGCCAAAATAAATCATTATTTATTGTAAATCATTTAGAATTATGTTCAAATGCACAGCACCTCAGTGGCAAAACATGTACATGCGTGGGTGTGTGTGTGTGTGTGTGTGTGTGTAAAGGCTTGGAATATGGTAGGTTGGGGTTGTACTTCATGCCATAAACTAAGTGACTATGTGAAAGGCCAAGTGAATTTTTTTAGCTCACACCACTATTCAATAAGGTTCAGCACTCTCAGACAGGTGTGTGTTTTTGTTTCTTTATCTCTGCCTTCCTCTCCTGTTGGTTAATCAGTAAGGACTAAACTGCATAATTTCACTACTTTTCATGCAGTGTGTATATGTGTGTGTGTTTTGGCAGTGCTACCAGAGAGGGTTGGTGCTTTGAAGGTAATGTGAAAGGGAACGTGTAACTTGGGTTTTAAAGAGCCGACGTAAAGGAAAGTGGTTGGATTAGCTAAAAATACTCCCCTCATACTTTCCTTTTAAACAACACGCTATTAGACTCTTTCTCTTCGCTCAACAAGCTCAAGTGAGTCATTCTCAGAACTTATAAACCAATTTGCATCTTAATGTTTTAAATATGCAAAACACACACACATATATAAACACACTAACTATTTGCTTTTTTTTTTTTTTTTTTTTTGCTTTTAAAACTCCCTTACACAAAATAAATCTCTTCAGAAAGACATCGGTTTCCATCAAAACCATTTCAGTCAATCACGCAAGATGCAGATGTTCTTTCTTGAGTAATTACAGAACAGTTTCGTGTTATTTTTGTTTTGTTTTTAAGATGCATTTTTTACAAGTTGCATTCCTTTTAAATCATTATAGGTCATTATTGTCACAGTAAAATCACACAAAATAATCAAACATCATGGTTACTTGTGTAACCTCCGTTCCCTGATGGAGGGAACGAGATGTTGTGTCGATGAAGTGACACTAGGGGTCACTCTTGGGAGCCCGAGACACCTCTGGTCTTTAATCAAAGGCCAATGAAAATTGGCGAGTGGTATTTGCATGCCACTCCCCATAAAATGAGCTGGTATGCAACCACTCATTCAGGTTTTATGCTGAGGAGCCGAGACAAGGTCCGGCCATTTCAGCGGGTAGTTCAGCGTTGTGGCAGAAGGGACACACCGTCTCGTTCCCTCCATAAGGGAACGGAGGTTACACAAGTAACCATGACGTTCCCAATCTGTCACTCACTCGACGTTTTGTCGATGTAGTGACACTAGGGGTCCCTATACGAAACGCCACAAATGGCTGAACTGTGTTAAGTGAACTGGTGGTGTGTGGCGGGCAGACCACTGTGTGCCTTGTAGCCAGCACACCAGGTTGACACGTAACCTCCCCCAACATAGTTATGAGTGTCGAATGGCCCTTTGGGGACAAGTCGACTACCCAAAAGATAGAGACAGGCTAACCCAGTCGTGGCCTCTTTTCCCCTTCTTTTTTTCCAATCCTTAAAAAAGAAGGGGGATTATCCAACTGGGCCGCCAGGTCTAGTCGGGGGGTGTCCCTCCCAAGGGGAAGACACCGCGGAGACCACACCTCGCCCAAAGGTGGGGGGGGGTATTTAAGTGGAAGAATACGTCACATGGTCTTTCCGACCATGTGGAGAGTCTTCAAGGTAGATCCTACCCAACAGGGGAGGAGTTACTACAAACATGGAGACTGGGGCACAGGGGCTCTGCCCAAGGAAGACGCAGTTTGCCAACAGGGAAACGAATTAGTGGAAGATATACATTGTATGGGGTTAGCCTTACAGGGAACCGCCACATGCGGAGCACCTACCCCAGAACAGGACTCTTAGTTAGCACGTGAACTGGGCCGGCAGCGAATCTCTCCGAAAACTCGACTGCCACAGGACTCAGAGGAAGTCAACCAGGGAACATAGTTTGTGAACACTACTTTGAATTAATGCCGCACGTCTTCAGCTCAAAAGGAGGTGGAAGGCGCTATGTGCAAGCGATACACCCGGCCGGCTATCCCGGGCTTATCTGCTTGTATTGCATGCCACTACCTGGGACGAAACCGGTTCCACCCAGAGGTTGTAGAACCTTGCAAAGGTGTTGGGTGTTGCCCAGCCTGCTGCTCTGCAAATGTCTGTTAGAGAGGCACCCCTGGCCAGGGCCCAGGAGGCCGCTACACCCCTGTAAGAATGGGCTCGTAGCCCTACCGGGGGCGGTATGTCCTGGGCATGATATGCCATAGTTATGGCGTCAATGAGCCAGTGGGCGATCCTCTGCTTGGAGACAGCGCTTCCTTTCCGCTGTACACCAAAGCAGACAAAGAGCTGCTCAGAGATCCTAAAGCTCTGCGTGCGATCCAAATAGATGCGTAAAGCGCGCACTGGACACGGCAACGACAGGGCTGGGTCTGCCTCCTCCTGGGGCAGCGCTTGCAGGTTCACCACCTGGTCCCTAAAAGGGGTCGTGGGAACCTTGGGCACATAGCCCGGTCGGGGTCTCAGGATCACGTAAGAGTAGCCCGGACCGAACTCCAGGCACGTTTCGCTGACAGAGAACGCTTGCAGGTCTCCTACCCTCTTGATGGAAGTGAGCGCAGTCAGGAGGGCAGTCTTCAAGGAGAGTGCCTTAAGCTCATCGACTGCAAAGGCTCAAAGGGGGCTCTCTGTAGACCCTGAAGAACTACAGAGAGGTCCCATGAGGGGATGAGGTGCGGTCTGGAGGGATTCAGCCTCCTGGGGCCTCTTAGGAACCTGATGATCAGATCGTGCTTCCCTAAGGACTTACCGTCGACTGCGTTGTGGTGTGCTGCTATGGCGGCAACGTACACCTTCAAGGTGGAAGGGGACAGCCTCCCTTCCAACCTCTCCTGCAGGAAGGAAAGCACTGATCCGACTGCGCATCTCTGGGGGTCTTCCCGTCGGGAAGAACACCACTTAGCGAACAGACGCCATTTAAAGGCATACAGGTGCCTCGTAGAGGGGGCCCTAGCCTGAGTGATCGTGTCTACCACCATCCAGGGGCCAGACATGGAGATTCCAGAGGTCTGGTCACGGGTGCCAGATGGTGCCCCATCCCTGAGAAAGAAGGTCCTTCCTCAGGGGAATTCGCCGGGGGGGGCTGTCGCAAGAAGCGTGAGGTCCGAGAACCACGTCTGGGTGGGCCAGTAGGGTGCTACAAGGACGCACTGCTCCTCGTCCTCCCTGACCTTGCACAGGGTCTGTGCAAGTAGGCTTACTGGGGAAACGCATATTTGCGAAGTCCTGGGGGCCAGCTGTGTGCCAGCGCATCTATGCCGAGGGGGGCCTCGGTAAGGGCGTACCAGAGCGGGCAGTGGGAGGATTCTTGGGAGGCGAACAAGTCTACCTGTGCCCGTCCAAATCGACTCCAAATCAGCTAGACCACCTGAGGGTGGAGTCTCCACTCTCCCCTGAGTGTAACCTGCCGTGACAGCGCGTCCGCTGTAGTGTCGAGGTTGCCCGGGATGTGAGTGGCTCGCAGCGACTCTAGAGGAGGAAGCGCTGTCTCCAAACAGAGGATCGCCCACTGGGTCATTGACACCATAGTGATGGCATATCAGGCTCAGGACGTGCCACCCCCTGCGGGGTTACGAGCCCACTCTACCAGGAGTGTGGCGGCCTCCTGGGCCCTGGCCAGTGGCGCCTCTTTGGCAAACATCTGCAGAGCAGTGGGCTGGGCAGCACCCGACACCTTTGCGAGGTTCTACAACCTCTGGGTTGAGCCGGTCTCGTCCCATGTATTGGCAGGCACGAGCAGGTAAGTTCCGGGACAGCTGGCCGGGTGTACTGCTTGCGCATAGCGCCTTTCCCCTCCCTTGAGGTGAAGACAAGAGCTCTTGACTTACAGTCATGTTCACAGACTGTGATACCTGGATGACTTTCCTCCTTAGCCCTCTGGCAGTTGAGTTTGTGGAGAAACTCGCTGCCGGCCCAGTACATGCGCTAATGAGATCCTGTACTGAGGTATATGCTCCACATGTGCTGGTTCTCTGAAGGCAACCCCATGTGATATCTTCTGCAAAATCGTTTCCCTGTCGGTAAACTACGTCTTCTTTGGGCAGAGACCCCTCTTGCCCCGGTTGCCATGCTTTGTAGAAACTCCTCCCCCTTTGGGTTGGACCTACCATGGGACCTCTCCACATGACATATTTCCGACAAGACTCGGTAAGACCAAGTGACGTATTCCACTCAAAATACCCCCCCCCACCCCCCCTTTGGGCGGGGTGTGGTCTCCGCGATGTCTTCCCCTTGGGAAGGACACCCCCTGACGTAGACACTTATGGCTCCCAGTCGGTTAACAAATTCCACTCTTTTTGGGGAGAAAAGAGAGGAAAAGAGGCCTCGACTGGGCTAGCCTGTCCCTATTTTTGGGTAGTCGACTTGTTCCTGTAGGACCTTTCGACACTCATAAGAGCATTGGGGGAGGTTACGTGATGGCCTGGTGCACTGGCTACGAGGCACACAGCGGTCTGCCCGTCACACACCGCCAGTTCATGTAACACAGTTCAGATAATTGTGGCGTAATGTATAGGGACCCCTAGTGTCACTACATCGACACAACGTCAAGTGAGTGACAGATAGGGAATTTCCTGGTTACTTTTGTAATCTCCGTTCCCTGATGGAGGGAACGAGACATTGTGTCCCTCTTGCCACAATGCTGAACTACCCGCTGAAATGGCCGGGACCTGGTCTTGGCTCCTCAGCACAAAACCTGAATGAATGGTTGCATACCAGCTCCTTTTATACCTGTATGTCCGGGGGAGTGGCATGCAAATTCCGCTCGCAAATTCTCATTGGCCCTGGAGGTGTTTGGGGCTCCCAAGAGTGACCCCTAGTGTCACTACATTGACACAACGTCTCATTCCCTCCATCAGGTAATGGAGGTTACGAAAGTAACCATGACGTTGTGCATTTGTGTAAGTGTGCACGTGTGTGTTTCAGCGTCGTCCTGTCTCTGTTAGAGAGGTGTCTTAATAATGCGTTTCATTTACTGTCACCTCATTAAATGTCCTGTCATCAAAGTTTGTCACTTTAACGGCCGTTGCCACACACACACACACACACACACACACACACACACACACACATAGATTTTTTGTACTCTTCTGGGTCACCCAGTTGGATATCATTGTGAAATGGTGTTTTGACACTGCAGTAGACCTGATGCGTATGTATGTCGCATATCTGACGGTTCGGAGTTGGTAACTGCTACTGTCTTCATTTCTCCACGCTAAGGCTTGTTACTTACAGGGAATTGCTCATGCGAATGGAGATGGGGAATTCATTATGGTGACCTATTGTAACACAGTAAATGTATTAAAAATAGATAAGCTAGAGTGATAAGACTTACTCAGCACATGCTCAGTAAAGTTCTCTCTATGCCTGAGAAAAAGGAGTGCGATATTGTTTTCACTCTGTGAGATATTTTCCAAAAAAAAAATGTTTTAATGTACATTGTTTTTCTTCTGCTTTCTAAGGTTTTGATGCCTTTGACAGGGTTACCACGGGTCCTGGAAAACCTGGAATTTTGCAATGCAGTTTTCCAGTCATGGTGCCATGGTGCAATTATTACTTTGAGGCGTGCTCTCACAGTGGATTAATATAATTAATTTTCATGTGTTGCATTTGCCTCCATCCACTTAAAATTGCAAAACTCTGATTGTAACACTCATACTTCTTGTATTAAATTCAATATTATAATCTAGTCCCATTAGTCTGTTAATGATACACTTGTTTTTGGCACATACCTGTTTAAGTGTAATTGATAGCTCTTTGCAGTAACGTTCTATTTGTTAACATTTGTTAATGAATTAGGTATAATGAACTGACAATGAACAACATTTTTTACAGCATTTATTAATCTTGGTTAATTTATGAAAATACAGTTGTTCATTGTTAGTTCATTTTAGTTCATATTGCATAAGCTAATGTTAACATAACAACTTTTAATTTTAATAATGTATATGTTGAAATTAAGAAACATTATTAAATGCTGTAAATGTATGTAACATGTTAACTAATGTAGTTTAATAATGTTAACAAAAAGTACCTCACAGAAGTGTTACCCAACTTTTAATATAAAAATGTGTTAGTTGAAATCAACATTAACTAAGATTAATAAATGGTGTAAAAGAAAAGTATTGTTCATTGTTAGTCCAAGTAAACTAATGTAGTTAATTAGTGTTAACAAATACAACCTTATTGTAAAGTGTTACCATGTTCCTTTTACCAAAAGACAGTCTGTGAGTTACGAAGAAAAATTTTATCTTTATCTAATTATCTCCGGTGTCTGTTGCAGGTATGCAGTTGATATTTTTAAGCTTGTATTTCCGAGTTGCCACTGAGGACCTGTTTTATAAGACGGCATGAAATAAACAGTATCAGGGATGAGCTATGGAAACCCAGAAAATATGTTACCTGGGTAATGAGATGTAGGTCACCAGGGTAACTATGCATATGTCAAAAATCGGTTGCGCTCCATGGGCTATCGTGTGCAACAAGTGCGGCATCCTCTCTGTGTGCATGCACATCTGTTAGGCTCTCTCTTTGGATAACACCGTGTCCTAACCAGACACGACGCCGCAACACGAGTGTGGTGGTGGGGCCATGGTTAAGCGCCGGTTTGTGAATGGAGAGTGAGATCAGGAGATGAGAATGGTAAGGATCATCACCTGGCAATAATTGTCTCTAACAGCTGTTTGTCATTGCAGTGAGAGTGGAGACGGGCTTTAAGAGCGAGCCAGACGGCAGTCAAGGGAGAGAGTTATGAGACACGAGCTGGAGAAAGACTGTGTGAATTTATGTCAGCTGAAAAGCGTAGTTCCTGAGTGTGATCGCTGAAAAGCGTAAATATTGAGTTTCAAAGAAATTAAACATACTGTTTGAGTTGGATTCACCATCTCCCGCTTCCTCCTTTTCCCTAACTGTGAACATTGTTACAACGAGATAAAAGGTATCTATTCCATGTTAATCAGAGTTTTTGTCCTAACCAGCCGTGACACACGACGAGCGACAGCTACAGGGCTTTCTATTTTTGTAATGGTTTCTATTAGCGCAGTAAACAAATAAGTCTAAAATTATGCTTATTGCAGTATATTAAACCCGGCATCTCATTAGCCAGTTCAGAACAACTTAAATTTTGGCAGAGGGTGTCACACACCTACCGAATGTTGTGCTTGAGGTTTCATTCTCTTTAGCCGGAGCTCTGTCACACACACGCCCTCACACACACACACACACACACACACACACACACACACACACACACACCGGTTCAGAATGGTAGTGGGGCGACATCCCGGCTCATTCCAACTTTCTCTCCTCTTCCCTGTTCCCTGTGGAGATCGGCGAAATAACAACAGGAGTACCGCATGAACATAAACAATTGTAACAGACTGAAGAAGGTTATGATTCATAAAGTAACTTTGCCCTCTGTATGTGTGTGATTCTGTATTTATCCCTTCGGGGCTTGTCGTAGAAAGCATTACGGAGCTTCAGTGAGAAAATTTGTTGTGTTAAATAAATACACTGTTCCGTCTGTGATTGCTCTGTGTGGCAACGAGGAGGGCAGGGCTGGGCCGTGATGATGCACGCCCGGCCCCTAATCAGGCTAATCAAGCCGACGAGAGGGATAAAGGCTGCCAGAGGTGGCAGTTCGAGAGCGAGAGAGCTACAGGCAGCTGCCCTTTATGTGTTTATGTTTGTGTATTTTTGTTTAATTAAATATTACTTTGATGCTTCGTCCGGTTCTCGCCTCTTCCTTTCCTTTTACCCCATAACATTGGTGCCAAAACCCGGGAAGGAGGAGGGATGCGCTGTAGTAGAGTCCTTGCCACTACCATCCACCCCAATGGAGCAGCCGCAGCCATCCACCGAGGGATGGAGGAGCCCGGGCGCCTGAAAGCAGAGGAACGACCGCCGACCGCGAGGGGAGGAGGGGCCGCTGCCAGGGGCGGAGGAGACCCCTACTAGCTACTAAAATGCAGCGGGGTCAAAGAGAAGACCACCATCCGCCGGGGAATGGAGGAGCCCAGCCACCTGAAAGCGGAGGAACGACCGCCGACTGCTTGGAGCGGGAGAACCGCTGCCAGGGGCGGGGAGACCCCTACCATCCACCAAAATACAGCAGGGTGTTCCGTCCTCCAGGAGCCGGAGGACTGCCTCCGATCCACCCGGGGAGGAGCGGCTGTCATCCACTAGAAGGTGGAGGGGTGACCGAGGACCAGGGTACAACGTATCAGAGAACTGGCGAGTACGTTTTTTTTTCTCTCCCTCCTCTCTCCCGCTGTCGCTCTATGTTCACCTTTCCCTCTCTTTTTTTGTTTTGTTTTTCCCTCCCCTTATCTCCCTCACAGGTCCGAGAAGGTGGGGAAGACCTGCCGGCAGGCGGGGCCGGAAGGGCACGCCCCCCCATGTACGTCATGCCGGGGGCCCGGCCCCGGCCTCCTACTTGCCACACCTCTCCCTCCTTTCCTTCAGGCCGGGGAGCCCCCGGCATGATGTACATGGGGGGGGGCGTGCCCTTCCGGCCCCACCTGCCGGCAGGTCTTCCCCATTTTCTCGGACCTAATCAGGCTAATCAAGCGGCGGCAGTTCAAGAGAGAGAGAGCTACATGCAGCTGCCCTGTATGTGTTTATGTTTGTGTGTTTTTGTTTTTGTTTAATTAAATATTACTTTGATGCTTCGTCTGGTTCTCGTCTCTTCCTTCCCTTTTACCCCATTACACTCCGATTTCTACATTTTAATGTCAATAATCCTCATTTTAGTGTATGAATATTGTGGAGTCGCCTCGCGTCTGGTGTGGACAGGCAGATAGCTTGTCGCTGGAATCTTATCGCATCGCTTCTGGTTAGGACGAGGTGTAAGAAGATGGAGAGATTAAACCCCTCTCACATCTGCTTTACAGAGGAGAGAAATTAATCACCCCATCTATTCTTCATCCCTTGTCCATCCATACACACACATTCAAATTCTGTCCTTCAGAAAGGGGGTAAGTCACCTGCCCTGAAGCATCATGGGAAATCTCAGAGGGTGTGATGGGCTTGGGGGTGAAGGGGTTTCAGATGGTTTGTTTGGAATACTTAATATGACTGCGGGACAATGCGCAAACACCCACACACACACACACACACACTCTCTCTTTCAAGCAGATGTGTAAATAGCTGTTTGAATCGATCTGCGTGTACCCACATACATTTTTCACCTCTCATTTTTCATCCCTCTGGGTGTTTGTGTCTGTCTGTGTGTGTGCGTGTGGGCGGGTTTGGGTGGTTTACGAGGACATTTTTTAAGTTACAAACTGGTAATTACAAGGGTATTATGCTATAAATATGGTTTATGAGGACATTTCTAGTGTCACCATAATGCAAATCACTTAAAAAACATACTAAATGAAAGTTTTTTGTGAGGGTTAGGTTTAGGGGTAGGGTTAGGGGATAGAATCTATAGTTCGTCCAGTATAAAAATCATTATGTCTTCATATATGGAGAGTCCTCATAAGGATAGCTGCACCAACATGTGTGTGTGTGTGTGTGTGTGTGTGTTTTTTGATTGATGCCTCCTGAGGTAGATGAGTTTGGGCGTTTTCACAACTAATTTGTTTGAGCACTCCAAGCGCTCTCAGAGCAGTATAACGTACTCAGGAGATGGTCTGAGTACGGTTCGTTTGTGGGTCCTTTTGTGGTTCGATTGATTTGAGCGATGTGAAAGCGAAGAGGTACCAGTTCGCTTTGCATTTTATGACATAAGTACCTTGTGGCTTGCCATGCATAGCTGCGTTACATACTTCATATTCCAGTCACAATTTACTGTCCACATATGGGAATTTTATGCGAATATAGGTCTACCATGATTACCATGACGTGTTTTTGTGTCTCACATTCCGTTCTTGTCGTATAATTTGAGCACCTAAAATGAACGGACCGGCCGCATTCAGAACAGAGCAGTGCGTTAAGATGAACGGCTTTAAAGAGCTCTGATGGGCGTACCATCTATGGATGTTCAAACTCCCACGAAAATACAAGCGAGGATTTTTATAGTGTCACTTTAATTTTATTTGTGCAATGGCAAATGTTCTTGGCTCATACAAACAATGTAAATGGCATGCAGGAGGAAACGCTTAAGTTACTCTTAAGATTATAGATAATGAAACATATTTTCAAATGCACAGAGAATTTCAAATGTTTTCCTTCATGCGAAGTAAGGGCTTTTAGGTTTTATCTGAGAGCCTTAACTTAACGTGAGGGAGTGAAGAATTTAGGACAGAAATACAGTATACATTATTACTATTGCACAATGTAATATAATTGGTGGTGTTGTCTGGTTTTCATAAATGATATAACATATAAAATATAACTTTTAATGTAATTCTATCCCTGTGCAATAATTTTTAATGAAACAAATGTTTTTAAAGCATTAAAAGTAATCATATAGCCCCATTTTATTATATGATTTCAAGTTAAATATCAATAAATTACTATTTAAGGTGTAGACCTATCTGTAATAAGCATACATACACCTTAAGAAGTATGACAATTTGTATGACAATTGCTTATCATAATAATCACAATTATTTATGAAATATTATTGTCAGCCAAATGTCTTAATCGTGACAGCCCTAGCTAACATGGGGTCTGAGTTCTTAAGGAGCTGTGGTGTGAACAACGAGGGGTCTGAAACCACATTAATGTGAAGAGGACCAAAAAAGAAACTGGGTTCTCTTTTAAGTCCACTTACATTGTGAACACCAAAAGCACTGAGGACATTTGCAGCTGGTACCCTTTCTGGTTCACTTTAACTGGGTTTGGTTCACTTAAAATGTACTATATTTGAAACCACCCTTAGTCATGCAACTAATTAATGGATTACCTTGTGGACTGAAGGCTGGACTGGTGTGTGTATATACACACACATATACACAGACGAGAGAAATGCCGTTAGAGTTGTAGGCTAAATTTAACGAGAGAGGAAGTGACAGGGAGGAAGATAGGGGGGTGAATATAACAAGCTCTTGTACCATCAAGATTTCTTTTCTGCAGACATTTAGAGTTCTACATATGGCAGGCAAATGAATAACTGGCAGAAGATTTACTGTACACTGTGCGTGCTTGTGTGTGCATGTGATAAAGTCTGTTGTAAAGAGACTGTGTCGTATCTGATAAGCTCAATGAATAGAGGGCTATAAAACAGAGCAATGAATCTATCCTGAAATTTATAGACACACAAACACACACACCCACACACATTGTCCCTGTTTGATTCTCTTCTTTTTCTTAGTTTATTTACTCTCTTGAGCTCTGGATTGTTTTTCAATGAGGGAACTGCCTATAATTACAGCACACATGGATTTTGATAAGACAAGGACAAATAATTGCGACCATAAAGGAAAAAAGAAAGAAAGGAAGAGAGGAGAGACGGAAACGAGGAGTGGAAAGATGAATAAAAAGATGGAGGTAAATCATATGGGAGAGTTGACCAATTGTAAAGTTTTATTGTTAGATACACACTGTGGAGTTTGGACAGAAGAGGGGACCCCAGGGGCCTTTGGGAGCCCTCCCACTCTAGGGGCCCGATGTTAGGCTGTGAGTAGAAGCAGAGTAGCATTAAATGGCAGCAGTAGCAGATGCAACATAAGCACAAGAGAAGCAGAGCAGCCAGCTGAGCATGATGCAACAGGCAGGTGGGTAGACGACACATCAGCATATATAAAACCGAGGCAGACCTTATCTCCGAGGCACTGTGCAGGCAGCGCACAGGCAAAGTGGGAGAATATCCTTGAGGCTTCTCTACGTGAGTCACAGCAGCAAAGGTAGAGCCAAAGCCTATCGCAGAGGCATTGCCACATGAGTCACAGTGGCAGATGTGGCGTTAAAAAACTATCGCAGCGGCTCTGCACTGGGATTCACAAGCAGATGTTTCTTTGTTTAGCAGTTTTCCTCTAGTTGTTAATATTCTGGAGCTGCAAGTGTGAAAATTTGGTGTTGGCCGCAGATCGGCCGCGTCAATCAATCTGAATGTAATTAAACAATAAAAAACTCTACCTAAGATAAATTTGCATTGAATAACAAGAGCAGTCAGAAACGTCCCCATGAGGTGCCATATTTGGAGGGTGTGGTGTATGTTTGTATGTGTGTGTGTTTTATGATGTGTGAACAAGACCAGCTGGCAAGGGTAAACAAAGATGAAAGCTCGGTTAAATACAGTGGTGCGCCCTTGAAATGTGTCCCTGTTGAGCATTACTGAGGAAGAGATGGGGAGGAGTCCATTAAATGTTTCGCTTTATGAACACATTTTGTTAAATAATTATTAGTGTGCTTGCTAAGGCATTATAGACTTTGTCTGGGTAGCTTCCATATTACATTTTTTGTGATTGAAAAAACAAGACTGTGAGGGAATGATGTACAGTTCATTCAATGGGTTGTACTGTTGTATACCTACTGTAGGTGTCAATCAATCAGATGAATAATAATAATAAAAAAAAAATTAAGAATATGTTTTCTTTGATGTACTAAACCTTCAGGGCTCAACAGTAAGGATGGCCTGCTGGCCAGTGGCTAGTATAAAATAGTTTTTGGCCAGTTGCTGGAACTGTCAATTGCCCAGTTGTGATCTGCCCACATTTTTGATCATGACATGTATTTTTATGCCTTGCAAATTTAAAGATTTAGTTTTGTGTGATGTATTGATAGTTGTTGTGAATTCGGCTGGCTTAAATATAATTTCTTCATAATTGTGAAAAAGATTTGCTATAGTTTTGGATGCATCAAACGTTTTGGATTTGCCATTGTTTTCTAAAAGTGCATGTATAAATTCATAGTTTTCATGGAGTTAAATTATAGTTGTATAATTACTGCAAAAGTAAAAACCTAATAAATTATTTGTAGCAAGCATATATATATATACAGTGCATCCGGAAAGTATTCACAGCGCTTCACTTTTTCCACATTTTGTTATGATACAGCCTTATTCCAAAATGGATTAAATTCATTATTTTCATCAAAATTCTACAAACAATACCCCATAATGACAACATGAAAGAAGTTTGTTTGAAATCTTTGCAAATTTATTAAAATACAAAAATAAAAAAAATAAAAATAACATGTACATAAGTATATATATATATATATATATATATATATATATATATATATATATATATATATATATATATATATATATTTATATTTTCTTTATATATATATATATATATATATATATATATATATATATATATATATATATATATATAAGAAAATATAACTTTAACATTTTAGGTGGATATAAATTCAAGTGGATATAATTATTTTTGGTAAAAACAAAATTCACCTTTTTTTAACGGGGCCAGTGACAATATTGGCAGGTTAAAATCAGAACTATTGGCCCAACTGGGCCAGCAGAAAAAAATCCTTACTGTTGAGCCCTTACATTGTTGTTGTGATTGTGATTTAATTATGTATTTACCCTGCTACCGAGGTAAAGTTATGTAAATGGTTTTGTTGAAATTGCGAGAATTGCCTGTGATAGTCTTAGCAGCATCAGTAAGAAAAAGATAAACATATTAGTAATGTTTTGCACCATATCCCATCATTTTCCTGCAATAGTTTTATGATTTTACATGAATGTAGTGGTTAGATTATAGAATATTTTCCAGCTATTTTTCCAAAATAAATACTAATTACACTATGTAACACAATTTTTGCTCCTGGGTAGTAAGTGTTATTTCCTAATTGATTATGCCTCAAAAGTATAGAAAATGGTTGTTATTCCCCACAAACTTTGCTTTTATGACCAGGACAGTGATATTTTGAAATTTACCTATTTCCAATGAGAAAACGGGCAAATTTATGTCTTTTCGTTCACATAAAGTCAGAAAAAAACAACATATGAATCCAAATTAACATGTATTTATACTAAAGTAATACAAAAATGACTACAAAAGATTTAGAAGAGAGTCCTTTTTCGAGATTTACGATTATACAGTAAATCACTTTCACGAATCAGCCCCCAAATGTACTCATCATACTTCAAGGCATCCAGCAAGGTCTTGATGCTGTTGTAATCCTCTTTGAGGTGCACCGAGTGAGCCAGGGGAAGAGACGGGTACTTGTTACCATTATGGAGCAGCATGGCTTTGAGGCTCCTGGATGAGCTGTCAATGAAGAGGCGCCACTCATTCTGGTTACAGGCGATTCCGATTGCCTCGAACAGACTGGTCACATTGTGGCAGAAGCAGAGCCCATATTGATGGGTGAAGAAGCTGGAAAAAGGTGACGCTTCCTCTGATCTGCGACTTGCACACTTTAATCCAACAAGTTCCACTGCTTGAGCCTAGACGTCAAAAGCTCGGCATTGGACTTGGTGAGACCAAGATCTCTAATCAAGTCATTGAGGTCTTTTTGGTTGGGGTAGCATAGGTTTCTCTCCTCAGCTCCACCTCTGAAATTGTCATCTGGATCTACAACGTCTTCCTCACTCTCTGACTTGCTGCTCTCTTCTAAAGACGGCTGCTCTCTCTCCGGAGGAGTGGGTACGGGGAGCTCATGGCAGTGTGGCACCGGGGCGATGGATGAAGGAAGGTCCGGATACGTGATAGCAGGTGCGTTCTTGCCAGTCCGACATTTGGAAGGGTCCACCATGCAGAAGTAGCAGTTGCTTGAGTGGTCAGTGGGTTCCTGCAAAATTCTTGGGATAGCAAACTTCATGGCTCTCTTTTCCCCTCTGTACCATCCTACAAAAATACATTTATTTCAACCATGACTAATGTGTAAGAGATTCTCATCACATTTTTCATATATGATATATTTTTTCAATAACATTGAAAATTGTAAAACATAAAAAAAATATATTTTTACACATTTTATAACATAAAATTCCGAGCAACAATTGTTACCTTCCAGAGTTTTTTTGCAGTGCTCGCAGGTGAAATGAGGTGCCCAGGGTTTGTCTTGATCCCCGACAGGCATGCCGAAATATGCCTTGTAGGCCTCACACATCTTAGCAGATGCTTCCACGGAGTACTTTTCACGCAGACATAGCAAAATGCGTCTGCCGGATGCTTGCAGCCTCTTGATGCCATCTCAGAAAAATGCAGATATGTATCCACTTAGGCAGCTGGAACTAAACCAAACTGGTGGGCTTAAGGCCCCTGTATTTATACTACTATTTATATTACTGGAAAGTTCTAGAAAGTTCTAGAAGTTACTCAAAGTTTACGCAGCACTGAATCTATCTGGAATGTTCTGGAGAATAGGTAAATTTAAAAATATCACTGTCCTGTCACAAAAGCAAAGTTTTGGGGAATAATAGCCATTTTCTTTACTTTTGAGGCATAAGCAATTAGGAAATAACACTTAACACCCAGGAACCAAATAACGGTGTTATTTATTGTAAATTGTTAGTTTTTCTTTACACCCCCCCCCCCACCCGACACATCAAAATCTGTAGCTAAAAATAAAATGTGTTTTGTGATGGGTCAGAGAAAACTAGTTTAGAGAGTTTAGAGTTTACTTTATTGTGCAGCCATGGCTGAAAATATATCTTTGGTCTCGACAAAACACAAACAATTACATTCACTACACACAAAAGCAAATACATTCCAGTTATAGGCCATACAATACAACATGCATTATCTACTAGGCAAAAAGAAAAAAATCCTTCTTGTTGAGCCCTAACCGTGAGTATTCAACTCCTGTGGCAATGTTCCCCTTAAGCTGCTTCTCAGAGCAGAAGGCAGACTCAAATATTTGAGGAAGAAACCTAGAGATTTCTTGAATCAGAAGTAAATGAGTGGACAGCATTTCAGCTGTAGTCCATCCGTATGTCCATTGATTTTCAGTATGAAATTAAAGCTGTGAGAAACCTTGTGTGGAAAAACACAGCACTGATTAACTCGCAAGAAAAGCATAGCTTCCTAGGACCATACAGAGATTTCAGAGATAAAATGTTGTTTATCTTATTTAATTTACAATCATTTTTATTAGGCAGTTTAAAATAACTAGTAAGGACTAATGACAGCTACATTTATATAGAGTCAACAGTATATAAAACTGCATTTCACAGATAAGACAACAAATCTTAAGTTCTGCCTTCAGAAACTTATTGTGAGTTATTAATGGAAAAAAATAACTGGATACAAATATTAAAAATGTCTATTTAAAGGTGCACTCAGTAACTTTTGTCTTTGTGTCATCTTGGACTTACACTGACACCTAGCGGCTTGGATGCAGCATCATTTAAAATCAATAGTTTTCAATTTCAGATGCCATTGTAGAAATGTAGTATTCACAGTCAGCCATGATTACTTAAATCAATGAGTGAAAGTTTCAAATAACAGGATGGTTACTGAGATTGAGCGAGTAGAATTCGGCTGGTCATTTGATTCTAACATGGCAGCCCCCATGTGCAGACCCTCTCCATGTAGAATAAAACAGCTTTTATAAGGTTACTGATATGACTGTCTTCATTTTAATGTGAGTGGTCATGATTTTCCACATATATTGATAATATACAATTTAGAAGTTAAACTTTTTTAATGAGAAAAAACAACTGAGTGCACCTTTAAGGTCTAAAATCAACAAATTGCTTTACATTACTATTATTGCATTACTTTAAAACATATGGCTGAATCTTGGGCATAAGACAGATTTGAGATTTAAATGGGAAAATAATTTGAACAATTTGTCTTGTAAAGTGAAACGTGCATGTAAAATGTTTGTCAGAATTTGCTTTGGATTTATCAAGCATGTGTCATAATAAGGTGTCTTCTGTGACAGATGAAGATTTGAAGTGGTGGGGGGAAGGGGGGTGTCATGTATCCAAGGATATGGCTTTTGGCGAGATGGAATTGTACATTTCCATAAGTGAAACAGATTGATTTTCCTAAAGTAATTTTGTAGTAAGAGGGATATTTAATAACAGTTTTATGGCTATAAGGTTTCCTCCATTTCTCCCTCGGTCTCTCTCTCTCTCTCTCTCTCTCTCACTCTCTCTCTCACACACACACACACACACACACACACACACACACACTAACATGCATTATGTTTTGATAACTTCGTCCTCTCTTAGTTTGTGTTCAGTATCTATTTGGAGAGGGCTATGCATTCTGAGGGAGAAAGCTGTAGGCAGAGAGAATGCCTTATACGCCAAGGCTAAAGAAATGTACAGAAATGTATTCTGACATCTTCAGTGATATCAATGTCATACTCACATTTGTGTGTGTGTGTGTGTGTGTGTGCGTGTGTGTTTGTGCTTGCATGCATGCCTCTTTCAGTCAAAGGTTTCTGCACTGGATTATGAGGGCCAAGCTCTGTTGCCATGGTGACCAGCCAGGTTAATGGTTCTTTGCTGTGTGTTCATGAGCGTTTGTGTATGGGTGTGTGTGTTTGATCTCATATGTTAGTGTTTGCATGTGTCTGTTCATTGGGTGTGAATGGTGTGGTTTCTGTGTTTTGGTGTGTTTGTATAACAGTTTAAATGTTGCAGAGACCTGATACTGCTTTTCAAAAGACTGGTTTAAAGAAACAGCTGAGACACAGATGTACACGCACATCAGCATTGCAGCAGTGAAAGACACTACAGTTTCCTGTCCATGTTTGTAATTCTTGTGCAAAATTCAATATAGATAGACAGTTGTATACAGTATACTGTATATATGGAAGGATGGATGGATGGATGGATGGGTGGGTGGATGGATGGATGGATGGATAGATAGAGCATACTGGTGTATCATGAAGGGAAATGTCTCTGTGTTTTATTTGTTGCTGGATCGATGAGTGATGGTGCTTTGATTACATTATCTTCAGAGGTCTATTCCCATTCAAACCATTGTGCATTTACACTGTCTAAAACATCATACATTCTCATAGATCAGAGAGAGCCTAATTTAATTTAGCAAACCCAATCTAAATCAATGCAGTTCGCTCTCAACTCCACAGCCAAGTGAAATACAATGTATTTCTAAGTGCATTAGATAATGGAGTAGTAATTTCAGGAGGAGAGCTGTGTTTATGGGGCGAACTTAAATCCAATGCACACTTTAGTGAGGTTTTGATTTGTGTATGTTTGTGGGGCTTCCCAGAGTTCTTTCATCAGGCTTCTCGTGGCTGTTTTTCCTGCATTCGCACCAGGGAACCCCCCCCCCATTGTATCATTGCATTAGGAAGTGTTTTTTAAGAGTGTTAATTTGGGTGGATTTTATCTAGTTTCTGAAGTGATGGAGAGAGCAAATATCTCTTGTGTAATGCAGTCCCAGATCTTTAAGTGTGAGGTTTCATAATTGAATTTGTTCGGGTGATCTTTTTGTGTCTGGGTCCATTCATTGAGATTGAAATTTAGGGCTTTGTGTGCATGTGTGTTTTTGTGTGTGTCGTCTCCACATGCCCAAATAGAAAGCCTTCTTCTCAGATTAGGAAGTCATTTTGGCTCTCAGAGAAGATTAGATGAAAGGCATGAAGTGAAGGCAGAGAAAGAGGAGGATGAAAATAATAAAGAGAGAATCTCTACCTTTCTAAAATGGATAGATAACCCAGATCAGAGCCTAATGGAGTTAGTAGGAAAGGATCAGATGCTTTTGTGTGCTTGTGTGTGTGTGTGTGTGTGTGTGTGTGCTGTCCTTTTTTCCAATAGGCTGAGTTTAGCAGTAGGTGCAAGCTTCATTTTAAATGGTAGAGAAGAGAAAATGATAGAAAACGCAGCATGTGTGCGGACCTGGAGTTGCTGCGATCTCGCAGTGTCTCAGTGGGGTTGGATACAGATGCTTTTGGCACTTTTACAGAGCATTCTGCTAGTCGTAGTTAAAGTAAAAGCTTTTATCATAAGTAACTTGAAGATTGCAAGTAGAATGTGCAGTATTGTTTTGCAAAGAAAAAGAGACCGTTGGAAAAGTGTCAAATGATAAATGTTTAGTGACAGTTTACTTGAAGCCATAATGCTTGATATTCTCAATGCATTATATCTTTTCTATATTTTAAATATATATATATATATATATATATATATATATATATATATATATATATATATATATATATATATATATTTTTTTTTTTTTTTTTTTTTTACCACAGTTACTATAATGCAATTTAATATGTTGCACAGTCAATAAATAGGATACAAAATAGATCTTGAAAATGAAAAAATAAGGTCTCCCTTTTTTTTTTTTTTTTAACAAAGTTTCAGTGCAGTGGGATGCTTAACCTTCAGAAAATGCCCTTAGGAGGTCAAACTAAATATTAAATATGGTGTTTTATTTTACATTTATTTTATATGAGGTTTGCAATTTTTGCAGCCCTGTTAACAAAATTTGGGACTGAATATAGTTTAAAACCCTTATATGCAGTAGTGTAGTCTAGGGCATAAGCAGGCATATGCTGTATGCCCACCTATCTTTCTTGGGATTTTGCGTATACCTACCTGAAATAAGTGATACGTATGGCCGTCAGAACAACGAGTAGTCTTTTTCAGTCTACTAACGCGATGCTGCGGCACTATTGAGTGAATTGTGTGTGTGTGTGTGTGTGTATATATATATACTGTATATATATATATATATATATATATATATATATATATATATATATATATAGCAATATCACATGAGCAAGAGTGCGATATGGCCCTACATCTGATTGCCTGTGGCCGAATCACAGCAGTGCTGATTTAGGGCCATATCGCACGATTGCGAGTGTGATTTTGCTTATATACAACAGTTCAATGAACAAGTAAACTAAAAAAAAATTGGAAAAACTGAGTACGGTCATAAAAATGCATTTGTGCATGGAACTACTTTCTTACGCGACGGATCAAAATCTGAAGTTGCTGGTTCAAACCAAATGATGCGTCCAAGCCTTCGTTAGTAATTCAAAAATGTCACTTCAGAAATAGTATCACAGCTTGTGTTGTTTCTAACAAGTTATTGGATAAACAAGGATGGATGTGTGTGTGTGTGTGTGTGTGTGTGTGAGAGAGAGAGAGAGAGAGAGCGTGTGCGATCACCTGTTGCCACACCCAAGCAGAGATGCTGTTAGCTTTCTCAGTGGAAAAATAGCCATCCAAGCAGGGGTATTTCTTCCTATTTCACGGTAGCCGGTGCGTAAGAGTCTTTCACTATAGAAACCGCAATCTCCTCCACCATTTTCAACAGCAGGTCCACTCCAATGTGGAAAGTCCGGTAAGAGGTAAGCGCCTTAAGTTGTGTAATTAATCAGTCTGTTGTGTCTCTCAGCTGTGATAAGCCTTAATGCTGATGTTGTTCGTTTAAAGCCATTTAAAGCTATGTCCTAGCTTTAGTAGTGCAGTAGTAATAAGAGCGATCTCGTAGTGCTGTTGTATGTAAACACTGGCTGACGCGGATTCACTTCACATCATCTAACTGGCTAATATTACACACAAAAATGATCTTTTGCCACCACCACCACATAAAAAATACATGTAAAATGACACACATACAGTAGCTCTTAACACATATGCACTGCTCTTACACTTTAGTTTAGAATGGCACGAACACAAGCGGAGTGATACACACAGTGAAGCGTCCAAGTGCTGATAGTGTGAGACCATCAGTGCTCATGGAACATCTCTCGTCCAATCAGATTCGAGGACCGGAACTAACTGTTGTGTGTATATATATATATATATATATATATATATATATATATATATATATATATATATATATACACACTGGTTTCGGAATGAAATTGGTACTTTAATTCACCAAAGTGGCATTGAACTGATCGCAAAGTATAGTCAGGACATTACTGATGTAAAAAAACAGCACCATCACTATTTGAAAAAAGTTATTTTTGATCAAATCTAGACAGGCCCCATTTCTAGCAGCCATCACTCCAACACCTTATCCTTGAGTAATCATGCTAAATTGCTAATTTGGTACTAGAAAATCACTTGCCTTTATATCAAACACAGTTTAAAGCTATTTGGTTCGTTAAATGAAGCTTAACATTGTCTTTGTGTTTGTTTTTGAGCTGCCACAGTATACAATATACTGACATGTCTTAAGGTCAATATTAGGTCGAAAATGGCAAAAAAGTAGCAGCTTTCTTTATAAACTCGTCAGTCAATCATTGTTTTGAGGAATGAAGGCTATACAATGCTTGAAATTGTAAAAAAAAAACTGAAGATTTCATACAAAGGTGTACATTACAGTCTTCAAAGACAAAGGACAACTGGCTCTAACAAGGACAGAAAGAGATGTGGAAGGACAGATGTACAA
Source organism: Myxocyprinus asiaticus (assembly GCF_019703515.2). Classification (NCBI taxonomy): domain Eukaryota; kingdom Metazoa; phylum Chordata; class Actinopteri; order Cypriniformes; family Catostomidae; genus Myxocyprinus; species Myxocyprinus asiaticus. The sequence continues at coordinate 16,253,778 of NC_059346.1, read as the reverse complement.
CTAAACAAGAGGATAAGTACATCAGAATCTCTAGTTTGAGAAATAGACGCCTCACGTGTCCTCAGCTGACAGCTTCATTGAATTCTACCGACTCAACACCAGTTTTATGTACAACAGTAAAGAGAAGACTCAGGGGTGCAGGCCTTATGGCCTTATATCTTTCATAAATTCACGGTATGACCACCTCATCAGACACTATTACACCACTGCTTATATGTGTGATTTCATCATTTTCTAGCATTAAATCATAAACAAAATAAAATAAAATAAAAAAAAACATTAATGAAATCCTCAGTTTAAAACTTTAATAAAGCATTCTAAGTTTAGTGTTTCCCTCAGGATTTTGTGAGACTGTGGTAGGTGAACCTCGTACCCTCTAGGGTGGTCCGGGGGCATGTTCCCCCGTAAGACAATTTTGTACATTTTAAAGTTAAATGCATCAATCTGGTGCACTTTGAGAGCAAAATTAAGAGGTTATATCTATGAAGAACTTTGTGCTCTTGTAAACAATTTTGTGCTCTAGTAGTAATTTAATCATAAACACATTGGTTGTATAGATATGAATGGTGATGACACGGTAAAAAGTCACACCCACAAAGCATAAACGAGACGGAGTTTAACGCAGTTCACAAATGGTCAAAACACAAAATCGACTAGAGCATACATCTGAGCCAAGGTTCGACATTAAGCATTGTCATGTGCTTGTACTCCGGACAAGTAAATTGGTCATTCACTTGTAAGAGTAAAAAAGTTATTTGTCTGTAGAGAAAAAAGGACATTTAAGTTACTTGCTCAAGTGTCATGTCAAAGTTATATTTTTTAAAATAATGACCAATGCCCAACCTAATAGTGTACCTATGCTATCAACTCAATTCTCTGCAACAGAAATGTAAACTGCACGGGGTAGGGGAGGAGGCTATTGTCATATGATAAATATTTTATGTCATTTATGGTAGTTAAATAAAGAAAAGCCTCCATCGCCACCATTAACAGCAGTTATGCTCATAGTTCTATGGAATGAGATCTACATTTTCATCATGTTATTGCAGCAAGATCTACCCTGCACAATAAAGGATATACATTATCACAATACCAAAATTTCAAAATCGGTAGTGAAATTTGACGATTCTCAATACCAGCTTCAAAACCACAAGAAATAATAAAACTAAATAATATGTTAATTATGGAAAAATGGTTTCAAGTTCTCAAGTAATTATTCAAGACTAGTAAACAGTCAGTAATAAAATATCAATAAAACAGCAATGAGTAGAAGTAGATTAAAAATAATTTAACAAAAAATACAAATTCAGAAAATTCAGTGCTTTTTTAACAGCTCTAAATGTTTTTAACAGCAGTAGGCTATAAAGTATTCAAGTAAACATTCAGAATGAAATGCAACATAAAAGTACTACTGGACTTTACTGTATGATTATAATACATTAATACTTTTTAAAGCTACTAAAGTTATTCAGTCAAGAGCAGATAGTGTGTTCTCGTTTTCTTGTTATGGTTGTTTGATTATTATAATACATACTAGACAGCAGCAGGTCTATTAGCTTACATTTATACTTACAAGTCCGACATTTTAATACAAATCTGCTTTTTTCTCCACTGTTCACGTTCACTTTAGACATCACTCTCTGTGTTTACATAAATACCTCACCAAGACGGGCATTTTGGCGTAATTTTGAAATGTATTTTCAGCACACACACATACGCCTCCTGTCAATCAAACAGGGCGCAGCTGTTACTAGATCGATAGCGAATTATACAATTACGTGCGCTTGATTACTTTCAACAGCAGAATAAGAATATGTACTTTCTAATAAGTGACACTGGCCTAGGCTATCACTAATATAGCTTGTTATTTTTTTGTTATTGACGTTTACTTGCCCCTTCAAAAATCCACTTGTCCCGGACAATCGTTAATGTCGAGCCCTGTGAGCCATCAAAGACATGAAGCAAAAGTGGTTACCTGTGTTGAAACTGCTCCTCAGATGTTGAAATAAGTTACATTGTCAGAGCCGTTAGATAATTGGTTCCAGTGTGTGTGTGTGTGATCATGTGCATGTATGATTTTTTTCTACATTTTCCTCATTAAAATCACTTGAAAGGGTTACTTTAAGTTTAAACACTTTAAAAAAAGCTTTAAATACAACAAAAAGCTTTAAATAGAACGAACAAATCAACAGAAATTATACATCCAGAACACATGCTATGACTTTCTCTCCTTTTGCACTGCTCTTGAGTTTGCATCCCTGTGTTAATAGACTCACATTTAAAAAAAAAAAAAAACTTTGGTAACAGTAAAAACTTTGGTTGAATGAGCTTGATATATGCAGTCAGCACTACAATTTGTGTAAACACTGAGAAAATGGAATGAGAGTATTTATTTTTCTTCTCATGATGCTGAAGAAATTGCCCAGATTATATTTTTATGTAATTAAAACTATTTTTTCATGCCACACAATCATTTTGTTCAGCTAACATAAAATAGTTCAGCTAACATAATAATAGTGCCAATATGAAGAACATCACTGGACCCTTTCTAGATCCCCTTCAATTTGCTTAACGAGCAAACAGGTCTGTGGATGATGCAGTCAACATGGGATTGCATCATATCCTGCAACATCTGGAGAGACCAGGGACATATGCAAGGATCCTTTTTGTGGACTTCAGTTCGGCATTCAACACCATCATCCCAGCTATTCTCCGGACTAAATTACACCAACTCTCTGTTCCCATGTCTATCTGTCAGTGGATTACCAGCTTTCTGACGGACAGGCAGCAGCTTGTGAGACAGAGAAAACTCACTTCCAGCACCTGTACAATCAGCACTGGTGCCCCCCAGGGATGTGTGCTCTCCCCACTACTCTTCTCCCTCTACACCAATGACTGCATCGCCAAGGACCCCTCTGTCAAACTCCTGAAGTTTGCAGATGACACCACTGTCATCGGCCTCATCCGAGATGACGATGAGTCTGCATACAGAAGGGAGGTTAAACAGCTGGCTGTCTGGTGCAGTCAAAACACCCTTGAGCTGAACACGCTCAAAACGGTGGAGATGATTGTGGATGTTAGGAGAAACACCCCAACACTGACCCCCCTCACCATTCTAAACAGCAGTGGAGTCATTCAGGTTCCTGGGCACTACCATCTCACAGAACCTGAAGTGGGAGACCCACATTGACTCCATTGTGAAAAAGGCCCAGCAGAGGTTGTACTTCCTTCACCAGCTGAGGAAATTCAACCTGCCATAGGCGCTGCTGATACAGTTCTACTCAGCAGTCAACAAAGGACAGTTTGGACTGCTGAGAGGATTATTGGTTGCCCCCTGCCCCCCCTTCAAGAACTATACACTTCCAGAGAGAGGAAAAAGGCTGGAAAAATCACTCTGGACCCCACTCACCCTGGCCACTACCTTTTTGAACTGTTGCCTGCTGGCCGACGCTTCAGAGCTCTGAGCACCAGAACCGTCAGGTACAGGAACAGTTTTTTACCTCAGGCGATCCATCTCATGAACAATTAAAACTGCCCCATTGAGCAATAACTATGTGCAATACACAGTTTAGTCTTTCTTATATTTATCCAACACATCCAACCTCTTCTGCCATTTCATTACTCTGAAAAAAACAAAAAAAACATTTGCACTGTACATAACAGATTTGTATCTACACTGTACATAACAGATTGTATTAGATTTGCACTACCCATGTGTATGTGTGTATGTATGTATGTGTGTGTCTGTACGTACGTGTATAATTATTTTTTATTTTTTATTATTATCTATGTCTTGCTGCTGTTTTTGTATTGTTTTTGTATTGTTGTACACTGGAAGCTCCTGTCACCAAGACAAATTCCTTGTATGTGTAAGCAAACTTGGCAATAAAGCTCATTCTGATTCTGATTCTGATTCTGATTATATTGCTTTAAAAAAGGTAAAGAGTCGCCAGTGCGTGGACCCTGTTCATGGAAAGTGTTATTTATTTATTTATCCCTATTCAAGCATACATCTACAGAGTATTAAACATAACACATAACAATTTAAATAACTGATGAATTGGGTGTTGATCATGTGTTTAAATGCATTGTGCAATGCAAGTGATTAAAGGTGTCCTACAAGGTATTTATAATGATTAAAAAATATTTTTTAATTCATTATGCATAAAGGCTTCAGGTTTTACAAAAGGTTCCTTTGGGTTTGACAAATAAATAGAAGGTTGTAAAAGAAACATGGGGAAAGGAAATGGATACTTTAAAGACTATCATTAAATATTATAATTAAATATCATTTTTCTAATTTGCTCATTTTCTCTCCCACTTTCTCTCATCTTATCTTTCTCTTTCAAGATCTTCCTTCCAGTCCTGTGGCCCAGTTCAGCTTCCGACCCTTGCCCCCTCCTCCTCCTCCACCCCATGCCTGCACCTGTGCCCGTCCAGCACCAGCTCCCCTTCCAGAGGTAGTGCAGAGGAGCACACTTCCCGCTCGGTGCCAACCAATGGACTCTGGAAATAAAGCTGGACAGGATGACAACGGGCAGACACAAAATACCTGGGCACTGAACAGCAACATACCACTAGAGACAAGGTGAGATACAAAGTTACACACACATTTTTGTTTTCTATCATGGTGAAGACTTTCCTTTAATTTCTGTTGTGTTGATACTGAGCTAATTATATTTTATATCAATTACCCCTAAATCTAACCCTCACACATCTTTCCTGCAATTTTAGATTTTAATTAAGACATTAATTACGATATATATTAAGCCATTTTCCTCATGGAGACCATTGGCTGGTCCCCACAATGCAGGTGATTTCAGGATTTACACAACTTGTGGAGACAATTAGTGCACACAATGTAGGCAAAACCTGACCCAATCACACGTTTAATTAGCTATTTAAATGGGGACAGACTTCTATTGGTTTAATATAAAGCTAACTATTCTTATTATAGACTAACCCTAACCTGAACCCTACACTAATAAGATAGGGAGCTAGGGAACTTTAAGGCATCATAGACACATTCCCAACGTGAAAAAGTAAGTATCTTAATTATGCTGCCTCCTCAAATATCTGATTTTGGCCAAATTCTGAGGTTGCATTGTATGTATCCTTCAGCAGGTAGTCAATCCCAGAATGCAATATGATGAGCTTGGTGGAAAAATAAATCCAAGATGGTGCACAAAGCGAGATACATTTTGATTACAAATATACTTATAATCCATTCAATAAAGAAAACTGTCAATATAAAAAGTTTAAAATGATAGAAACTGACTATTTTACCCACAATGTGTGTGTGCTATGTACACTCACTGAGCACTTTATTAGAAACACTATGGTCATAATAAAGTGCCCAACATGGTCTTTAGTGGTTGTAGACCGTCCGCCTCAAGGTTCGACGAGTTGTGCATTCTGAGATGCTATTCTGCTCACTAAAGTTTTACAGAGTGGTTCATCTGAGTTACCATAGCCTTTCTGTCAGCTCGAACCAGTCTGGCCATTCTCCGCTGACCTCTCTCATCAACAAGGTGTTTCCTTCTGCAGAACTGCCGCTCACTAGATGTTTTTTGTTTTGGGCACCATTCTGAGTAAACTCTAGAGACTATTGTGCATGAAAGTTCCAGGAGATCAGCAGTTACAGAAATACTCAGACCAGCCCATCTGGCACCAACAATCATTCCATGGTCGAAATTACTGAGAAAACATTTTCCCCAATTCTGATGGTTGATGTGAACATTAACTGAATCTCAAGACAATCATGTATCTGCATGATTTTATGCAATGTGCTGCTGCCACACGATTGGCTGATTAGATAATCACATGAATAAGTAGGTGTACAGGTCTCTTAATAAAGTGCTCATTAAGTGTACTCCTGTACTTACCAGTGTTTCCCCTAAGATTTTTTCAGCAGCGGTGCTGTTGTGCACACATCCACAAGCGCCGGACCCATATTAATGCGTGTTGGTCAAAGAATAGATTAAAACAGGGGTGTCAAACTCAATTTCAGCTTGGGCCACATCAGGGTTTATTTGTGCCCTTATAGGGCCCTTTGAAAATGTGGCACCAGCACCTGCTTTGGTAGCACCCATGCAAATAATATTACATGTTATATGCCTTGAAATGCACATTTGACAGTACTGCATTGATTTTGAGGTTGGGATGCAGATGAAAATTATGATATTAACATCTGTGGAAAAAAGGAACACCTAGTTTTTATATGGCTAAATTGAAATATTCTGACAGTGTGAATAAGTTGGGTCTTCTTTACAGATTCCTTTCATCAGGCTCCTACTAATTAAACTACAGACATGTCTTGGAATTTCTGAAGGCAAACAAAACAACTTACATTTTCCTACAATTAGAGAGCATTACAAGAATACAGATTTTAAACAGATGGAAAAAGTCATGGTTACTTGCGTAACCTCCATTCCCTGATTGAGGGAACGAGACGTTGTGTCGATGTAGTGACACTAGGGGTCACTCTTGGGAGCCCAAGACACCTCTGGTCTTTGATAAAAGGCCAATGAAAATTGGCGAGTGGAATTTGCATGCCACTCCCCCGGACATACGGGTATAAAAGGAGCTGGCGTGCAACCACTGATTCAGGTTTTATGCTGAGGAGCCGAGACAAGGTCCGGCCATTTCAGCGGGTAGTTCAGCATTGTGGCAGGAGGGACACAATGTCTCGTTCCCTCCATCAGGGAATGGAGGTTACGCAAGTAACCATGACGTTCCCTATATGTCACTCACTCGACTTCGTGTCGATGTAGTGACACTAGGGGTCCCTATACAAAACGCTGCAACTGGCTGAAATGTGTTACATGAACTGGCGGTGTGTGACGGGCAGACAACTGTGTGCCTCGTAGCCAGCGCATCAGGCCGACATGTAACCTCCCCCAACATAGTTATGAGTGTCGAATGGCCCTTTGGGGACAAGTAGACTACCCAAAAGATAGAGACAGGGTAGCCCAGTTGTGGCCTCTTTTCCCCTTCTTTTTTTTCCACTCCCTAAAAAAAAGGGAGAATATCCGACTGGGCCGACCAGGTCTAGTCGGGGGGTGTCACTCCCAAGGGGAGGACACCGCGGAGACCACACCTCGCCCAGAGAGAGAGGGGGTGATATTTAAGTGGAAAATATGTCACATGGTCTTGCCAAACTATGTCGGAAGTATGTCACGTGGAGAAGTCTCATGGTAGATTCTACCCAACGGGGGAGGAGTTACTACAAACATGGAGACTGTGGCAGAGGGGGCTCTGCCCAAGGAAGTTGCAGTTTGCCAACAGGGAAACGAATTAGCGGAAGATATACATCGCATGGGGTTACCTTACAAGGAACCACCACATGCGGAGCACCTACCCCAGAACAGGGCCCTTAGTTAGCACGTGTACTGGGCCAGCAGTGAGTCTCTCTGAAAAATCGACTGCCACAGGGCTCGGAGGAAGTCAACCAGGGAACATAGTTTGTGAACACTACTGGGAATTAATGGGGCACGTCTTCAGCTCAGAGGAGGTGAAAGGCGCTATGTGCAAGCGATACACCTGGCCGGCTATCCCGGGCTTATCCGCTTGTATTGCGTGCCACCACCCGGGATGAAACCGGTTCCATCCGAAGGTTGTAGAACCTCGCAAAGGTGTTGGGTGTTGCCCAGCCCGCTGCTCTGCAAATGTCTGTTAGAGAGGCAGCCCTGGCCAGGGCCCAGGAGGCCGCTACACCCCTGGTAGAATGGGCACGTAGCCCTACTGGGGGCGGCATGTCCTGGGCGTGATATGCCATAGCTATGGCGTCAATGAGCCAGTGGCCGATCCTCTACTTGGAGACAGCACTTCCTTTCCACTGTGCACCAAAGCAGACAAGAGCTGCTCAGAGATCCTAAAGCTCTGCGTGCGATCCAAATAGATGCATAAAGCGCACACCAGACACAACAACGACAGGGCTGGGTCTGCCTCCTCCTGGGGCAGCGCTTGCAGGTTCACCACCTGGTCCCTAAAAGGGGTCGTGGGAACCTTGGGCACATAACCCGGTCAGGGTCTCAAGATCACGTGAGAGTAGCCCGGACCGAACTCCAGAGGAGTCTGTCACGAGGAGCGTGAGGTCCTAGAACCACGTCTGGGTTGGCCAGTAGGGTGCTACCAGGACAACCTGCTCCTCATTCTCCCTGACCTTGCACAGAGTCTGTGCAAGTAGGCTCACTGGGGGAAATGCATATTTGTGCAGGCCAGGGGGCCAGCTGTGTGCCAGCGCATCTATGCCGAGAGATACCTCGGTCAGGGCGTACCAGAGTGGGCAGTGGGAGGATTCTTGGGAGGCGAACAGGTCTACCTGTGCCTGTCCAAATCAACTCCAGATCAGCTGGACCACATGTGGGTAGAGTCTCCACTCTCCCCTGAGGGTAACCTGCCATGACAGCGCATCCGCTGCAGTGTTGAGGTCGCCCGGGATGTGAGTGGCTCGCAGCGACTTGAGGTGCTGCTGACTACAGAGGAGGAGACGGCGGGCGAGTTGTGACATACAACGAGAGCACAGCCCGCCTTGGCGGTTGACATATGCTACCGTTGCCGTGTTGTCTGTCCGAACTAACATGTGCTTGCCCTGGATCAATGGCCGGAACCTCCGCAGGGCGAGCAGAATTACCAGCAACTCGAGGCAGTTGATGTGCCAACCCAGCCGCGGGCCCGTCCATAAGCCGGCGGCTGCATGCCCATTGCAAATAGTGCCCCAGCCCGTTTTGGAGGCATCTGTCGTGACCACGACGCGCCTGGAGACCTGCTCTAGGGGAACGCCTGCCCGTAGAAACGTGAGGTCGGTCCAAGGGCTGAAAAGGCGGTTACAGACCGGCGTGATAACCACACTATGTGTCCCGCAGCGCCATGCCCATCTCGGGACTCGAGTCTGAAGCCAGTGCTGAAGCGATATCATATGCATCAACCCGAGCAGGGTGGCCACTGCTGAGGATGCCATATGCCCCAGGAGCCTCTGAAAGAGTTTCAGTGGAACCGCTGTTTTCTGTTTGAACGCCTTCAAACAGGTCAGCACCGATTGTATGCGCTCGTTCGTGAGGCGCGCTGTCAATGAGACTGAGTCCAACTCCAAACCGAGAAAAGAGATGCTCTTAACCGGGAGGAGCTTGCTCTTTACCCAGTTGACCCGAAGCCGTAATCGGCTGAGGTGCGAGAGCACCAAGTCCCTGTGTGCACACAACATGTCCCGAGAGTGAGCTAGGATTAGCCAATCATCGAGATAGTTGAGAATGCGAATGACCTTCGTGAAGACGCAAGGGGACAAGGCCAGACCGAAAGGAAGGACCTTGTACTGATACGTCCGACCCTCGAATGTAAACCGGAGGAAGGGTCTGTGTCGAGGTATAATCGAGACGTGAAAGTACACGTCCTTCAGATCTACTGCCGCGAATCAATCTTCATGCCGGACGCTCGCCAGAATGCGTTTTTGCATCAGCATCTTGAACAGGAGTCTGTGTAAAGCCCATTTCAGTACTCGCAGGTCCAAGATTGGCCGCAACCCACCGCCTTTTTTCGGTGAAGTAGGGGCTGTAAAACTCCTTCTTCATCTCAGCCGGAGGGACAGGTTCTATCGCACCCTTCCATAGGAGGGTGGCGATCTCCGCGCGCATGGTAGCAGCGTTTTCGTCCTTCACCAAGGTGAACCTGGGCAGACACCTGGTGAACTGAATCGTGTAGCCGAGTCGGACAGTCCAGACCAGCCATCGCGACAGATTGGAAAGCGCAAGCCATGCATCCAAGTTCCGTGCGATCCAAGTTCCACATGAGAGGGATCAAAGGGACAACCTCGTCGGACGTACCGGCTGGTGGGGCCTCGCGGTGGGGCGGAGCTCGAGGTGCCACACCATGTCGTGGCTGTGCTGAGTCTAGGGATATTGAAGCACTTACCTTGCTCCTTGTGACCACCCTCGGAACAGCCTGGGATGGGGGAGGAAGAGGCCTGTCCTCGCAACCCGTGGAGGCTGTCACATCGGGGGCGGATGTGTGCCACAGCTGGGCATGCAGGGGCGGGGAGTCTGCCACTGTAGCGCCAGTCCTGCAAGGGTAAAAAGGTTGATGTGGTCGTGATGACGGCCGTGTACACCGGGTATTTGACCCAGGGAAGGAGGAAACCACTCTTTTGGTGAACTGTTGGGTACCGCAGCCACTTGGGCATGTGCTGAAATCAAATGAAAAGGCAACAAAAGATTCTCCACCCAGCCCTCCACCGGGGGATGGAGTGGTATTCCTACCAGCTCCAACGCAGTGGGTTTTGTTGACCCTGGGTCGCCCGTCTCAGGGGCGCTTTGAAGCCCTTCGTGGGTTCTTAGTGGCTGGCAATGAGACGGGTGGCGGTGGGGTCCACTCCGGGGCCAGGCCGAAGGGGCGGGCTGTGGCGGAGCCGGTGCAGTCACCGCTGGGGGATGCCCTTGGCGACGAGCAGATGGGTGCAGGATCTTGAGCCGCGCCAGGGCAGGATATGCCGGATAGCCTCCGTCTGCTGCTTCACCGTCGAGAACTGCTGGGCAAAGTCCTTGAAGGTGTCGCCGAATAGGCCAGCCTGGGAGATAGGGGCAGCAAGGAACCGTGTCTTGTCGGCCTCACCCATCTCGACCAGGTTGAGCCACAGGTGGTGCTCCTGGACCACTAATGTGGACATCGCCCGCCCGAGAGACCACGCCATGACCTTCGGTCGCTGAGCGCAGTTCCTGCATCAGATCTGGGGCGGAACTACCCTCGTGCAGTTCTTTTAGCACCTTGGCTTGGTGGACCTGCAGGAGAGCCATGGCGTGCAGGGCAGAGGTGGCTTGTCCAGCAGCACTGTAGGCTTTGGCCGTCAGGGACGACGTGAACCTACAGGGCTTGGACGGGAGCTTTGGGCATCTGCGCCAGGTGGCAGCGCTCTGCGGTTATAGGTGCACCGCGAGCGCCTTATCCACTGGGTGAATCGCCATATAGCCCCTGGCCGCCCCACCATCGAGGGTAGTGAGGGCGGGGGAACTGAGAAATCGGGATTGGGCAGTAAAAGGTGCCTCCCACTATTTTGTCAGCTCCTCGTGCACTTCCGGGAAGAAAGGCACTGGAGCGGGGCGTGGCTGCTTTGAGAGGCGCTGCGAGCCCAGGAACCAATCATCGAGCCGTGAGGGTTCGGGGGAGAGTGGAGGGTTCCACTCTAGCCCAATGCTCGCGGCCGCCCGGGAAAGCATGTCCGTCATTTCCGCATCAGCCTGTGACTGTGCAATTGTCCCCGAAGGGAGGAGCCCAGCTGAGGCTTCTGTGTCCAACTGGACAAGCCTGCTCTCCGATGCTGCGCTCGAGAGCTCATCAGCTTCGCGGGCTCCGAACAAGTGGTCGAACTCGCCGTGAGACGAGCCGGTGGACTCATCCGGAAGCCCGATCGGGGCAGACGAGCGTGCTGGGGAATGGGAGGTCCGTGGGGGGATACCTGGCAGAGGCGGTCCCATTGGGGTCCCCAAATCGCCCCCAGTGCTAGCCGTGCTGGCCTCATACCCGTAGGTAGAAGGAAATAGATACGATTTTTCTTAAGAAAGCAAGCCTCGCGGCTTTGCCATGGTCATGTTCTCGCAGTGAGAACATGAACCATCCACGAACGCTGTCTCCTTGTGGGTCACGCCCAGACACATGTAAGACAGTGATCGTGACTTTCTGAAGTTGAGAGGTAACGACCGCAACCAGGAATAACACACAAACGAAAAGGCATCTTTAAAAAGATGCGTCTTTAAAAAGACGTTCCGTGTGTGCCGCTCTTTTAGAGAAATATAGTCTTTCAGGAAAATGTACTCTCTTTTTTCTGCCGAAGCACCCAGGGGTGTTCTCTGCAGTGCACCAGTGCAGAGGAGGGAGAAGCCGCTGAAATGCGGCATCAGATCCAGCAGATGTGAATGAACAGTCAGCTCAGTAACATCAACTGTTCGGCTCCAAAGAGAAAATCTGAATGAGTGGTTGCACGCCAGCTCCTTTTATACCCATATGTCTGGGGGAATGGCATGCAAATACCACTCGCCAATTTTCATTGTCGAGTGAGTGACAGGGAACTGATAGCTTGGTCCATAATTATGAAAATGCACCATAGTTCTTCCATAGTATCCATAGTTTTAACAATGATATCTGTTATAGTTCATGGTAACCATAGGTAAAACCATGCATGGCTCCTCACTACCATGGTTGGTAACTATGGTTTCTTAATAAAGAACTATGGCATTTTTGTAATGAAAAACAGCAGTCTAAATACATTTAGAAATTTTTTCTATCACAACTACCATAGGTAATACAGTACAGTTACTGTTGCTGCAGTAAATCCATGGTAAAGTTTTGTAAGCATTGTGATCTGAGAATTGAAAAGCCTTCTAATTTATGTTTTCTTCTGTTTTCTTTGTCTGTGTCATTTAGAATGTGGGGGCTCTTTGTTTTGAACTAGTTTCATCACCGAGACATAAGAGTTTTGCAACAGACAATTCTGTACCGCATTCAAATGGGTTTCGCAATCCCCGCCATGCATCTCACTGATTCACAAGCGCATTTAAAATAGTCTGTTTGGTTTAGACCAGTCCGCGAATTACCGCACCTGATCTGCCCTCATGCTGCTATGATTAAGCCGTGTTGAAGCGCTGTTTCATTCCTCTTTTGAAGTGAGCAAAATGTGCTCCAGAACATACAGATGACAGAGGAATGCTAATTAATATTCACGAGGAAAGCGCTAACTGATTGTTCAGTGAAATGTTGCAATCCCCTGCCATCCTACGTTTCAGAAATGAGCTTGCAGGACACTTGAAGTGAAGCAAGTTTGATACGTGTTGTTATGCGGTTACGTCACTGTGAGTAAGTGTGTGTATTTGTTTGTGGTGGTGTCTCTTTCGCAGTGTACAAAGCGCACAGCTGACTGGGGCTGGCAAGCATTATGTTGCGTCAAGAATGTTAAAATAAACATGTGAAATCCCAACAGTGGCGCTCATAATTCAGTGGCACAGCACCACTGCAAAATTCATATGGGGAAACACTGCTTACTGTACGCTCAATAGTGTATCGCATTGTTCCTCTTGTGTCACCTGTATTGAAATCACTTGTGAGTCGAGTTTCCCATGCGCTGTACATGAGGAGCACCATTTGAATGATATGCAGAGTTGCCGCCGGTCTCTTATAAGGCAGCTACATACTGTTTGTAGGCAGGAGACAGTGAGGCAGCTCACTAGGCTGTGGAACAGACCCCACTTTATGAATCGACTTTGCAATTCAAGATGTCCCCAAAGTGAGGTTTTGTCAGATATAGTTAACTTTTGGGGATCATTTAGTTCCCATAGTACATACACACAGAGTACAGAACATACGTAGAAATGAATGTTTGTGTCTTCAAGAGAAAGATAAAATATGCGTATGTGTGTCGGGGGTAATGTGAAAGACAGATGGAACAATATGACAATGATGATGATGAAGATGAAGACTGAGAGTTGACCTACTCTTGTGAATGAGAGAAATGGAAGAGTAAATAAATGATGAAGGATAGACCTGTGCGCTTTGAGGGAGGAAATAAAGCTATCTGCTTAGGATGATTGTTTTACTCACAAACCCCAAAGATTTTGATGAAAATGAAAGCTGTGTGTGTGGGCATACAGATGAGTGTTTGTGTGTTGGTGAGCCTCTTTTATCAAGATTTCCAGGAAGGTGAATTTATTGGTAGCAGTCAGACTTTTTATTTTCAACGAGAACAAACAATCGTAGCTCAATCGCTGTGGCAAATTCTCAGGGCCAGCAAAGCCTTTTCTGCTAAATATTTTTTAATCCTTTAATTCTCATTCATCTTTTTGCCTTTGTATTTTTAATAATTTTCCACTTCTAATTAATCAAAAAAAAAATAAAAAATAAAAAAAATAAATAAAAGTTTATCAAGTAGTAGTGTGCAGCAAAGCCATTGTCTGTATTTGTATCTGTATCTGTTCATATGACAAAATGATCTGTATCTGTCTCTGTATTCGGATAGAACCGGGTGTGGGTGGGGCTTAAACCGGAAGTACGTCAAAACTAAATGACATTTTTTAGTGTTACTCTTAAATTTATAGTTTCTATTAATAAAATATGTCTTGTATATGCCTTTTCATAATAATAGCTTAATAATAATTATTATTATTATTTAAAAAAATATTATTTTATTCTTTCTTTTTTTTTTTTCTTACCATATGAAGCTGAATTTTAGGCTACATTAACTGTGGAATATGTTATGGTTTCTCCTGGTATTTCAGATATTAATATCTGCATGAAATTGAATTTTTGTTTGTCTGTGCACGTATAACAACATTATTCTGGAGGTGTCAAACAAAATGTGAAATGTCAAGCACACATTTTGCAGTGAATAATAAATACAAATTCAAACATTAAAATAAAATCAGTATAGCCTACCAACAGGTGAAAGTCCCTTAAATTTATCAGGAATTTTTACGATAGGACACCATTATTTAGTTAAATAATAATAATACTAATAATAATAATGTTAAATTTATATAGCACCTTACCAGAGTTCAAGAACACAACATTTTCAAATTTAAAGAAGAAGAAGAAAAAAAGACGGAGCATGTTTCAGTTTCCTCGTGTTACATAGGGAGGAATATTCCTAATAGATGAATACTCTATGGAATATTTAACCCTTATGGAGCATTTTAACTTTTTTTGGAATAAAGTCTTAACCAGTTAATAACCTTAATCGCTGATATGGATATAAATGTGGTCAACTTTAAGAGTCGGAAAGATGAACTCCTACGTTAAATGACTTCAGGTCAGGAATTTAACATTGTGCTCAGGTTTAGGCTATACATGAATATATGGGAATCATTACGTGTGAATTGTGTGATACATTAACATAGACATTTCAAGAAGTGGAAAGTGTATATGATGTCATGTCTTAGTTAATGTTATACTTGACAAGCTCCAGACGCGAACAATTAACGGAGACCGCAAACGTTGAGAGCGCATCTATCCGATCTGAAATCACACTGTGCACATTTTCATTCATAAGGTTTACACTTTAGAAATTTTGGCTGCACAGATTCATTCATTTGTTGTAATTTTGGATTTGTTTATTTAAAATGTCACTTTATCCTTGTGCTTTTTGGATAATCAGTCGTACAAATATTTGTTATATTATTCAGATGAATCTGTTAATCGTTGTCCCTGGGTCGCCCGTCTCAAGGGCACTTTGAAGCCTTTCACGGGTTCTGGGCGGCCGCGAGACGGGTGGCATCTGCTTCCTGCGGTGGGCTCCACGCCAGGGCCAGGCCGAAGGGGAGGGCCGCAGGGGGACGCCCTTGGCGATGAGTAGATGGGGTGCGGGATCTTGAGCCATGCCGGGGCAGGATATGCCGGCTAGCATCCGTCTACTGCTCCACTGTCAAGAACTGCTGGGCAAAGTCCTCGATGGTTTTGTCAAATAGGCCCATCTGGGAAATGGGGGCAGCAAGGAACCGTGTCTTGTTGGCCTCGCCAATCTCGACCACGTTGAGCCAAAGGTGGCTCTCCTGGACACTAGTGTGGCCATCGTCCACCCGAGAGACCGCGCCATGACCTCCGTCGCTCGGAGAGCGAGGTCGGTCACCGAGCGCAGTTCCTGCATCAATCCCGGGGCGGAACTAACTTCGTGCAGTTCCTTTAGTGCCTTGGCTGATTTGCAGGAGAGCCATGGTGTGCAGGGCGGAGGCGGCTTGTCCAGTGGCACTGTAGGCCTTGGCCGTCAGAGACGACGTAAACCTACAGGCCTTGGACGGGGGCTTTGGGCACTCGCACCAGGTGGCGGCGCTCTGCGGGCATATTTGCACCACGAGTGCCTTTATCCACCGGGGATTGACGAATAGGCCTTGGCCGTCCCACCATCGAGGGTAGTGAGGGTGGGGAAGCTGAAAAGATCGGGACCAGGCAGTAAAAAGTGCCTCCCACGACCTTGTCAGCTCTTCATGCACTTCCGGGAAGAAAGGAACGGGGGCGGGGTGTGGCTTTGAGTGGCGCTGCGAGCCCAGGAACCAATCACTGAGCCGCGAGGGTTCAGGGAAGAGCAGAGGGTTCCACTCTAGCCGACGCTCGTGGCTGCCCGGGAAAGCATGTTGTCATCGCCGCGTCAGCCTGTGACTGGGCAGTCGTCCCCGAAGGGAGGAGCCCAGCTGAGGCTTCCGACTGGACGAGCCCGCTCTCCGATGCTGCGCTCGAGAGCTCATCACATTTGTGGGCTCCGAATAAGAGGTCGAACTCGCCGTGAGACGAGCCGTTGGACTCATCCGGAAGCCCGATCGGGGCAGACGAGCGTGCTGGGGAATGGGAGGTCCGCGGGGGGATACCCGGCAGAGGTGGTCCCATTGGGGTCCCCAAATCGCCCCCAGTGCTAGCCGCGCTGGCCTCATACCCGTGGGTAAAAGGACCGAGGCGGGGAGCCTCTGGGGTGGCTTGCTTTCTTACAAAGGCGAGCCGCGACCTCAACGTTGCCATGGACATGTCCTCGCAATGAGAACATGACCATCCACGAACGCTGTCTCCGCGTGAGCAGTGCCTAGACACGAAAGACAGTGATCGTGACCATCAGAAGGCGAGAGATAACGAGCGCAACCAGGAATAACACACAATCGGAAAAGTATCTTTAGAAAGACGCGTCTTTAAAAAGACGTTCCGTGTGTGCCACTCTTTTAGAGAAATATACTCTTTTAGAGAAATATACTCTTTTATTTCTGTCGAAGCGCCCAGGGGCATTCTCTGCAGTGCACCAGTGCAGAGGAGGGAGAAGCCGCTGAAATGCGGCATCAGATCCAGCAGAAGTGAATGAACAGTCGTGGGAATTCAGCTCAGTGAGCATGACCGTTCGGCTCCGAAGAGAAAATCTGAATGAGTGGTTGCATACCAGCTCCTTTTATACCCGTATGTCCGGGGGAGTGGCATGCAAATACCACTCGCCAATTTTCATTGGCCTTTTATCAAAGACTAGAGGTGTCTCGGGCTCCCAAGAGTGACCCCTAGTGTCACTACATCGACACAACGTCGAGTGAGTGACAGATAGGGAACACAAATATTATTTAATAGCTTTTTCCAGGTATTATAGACCTCCTTAATAGATTCATATGAAAAATTATGATTTTTAATGTCAGTTCGGGAGACGTTAATTTCACAAGTTAAAAATAGGCTTGCTTGAGCATTCAGTGTCGTTTTTAAGTTTTGCCTTTCGTTGGCTGCGACATAATGTATGATGTCCATAGGCACAGAGTGTCTTATTCAGTGTGAAACTGTGTTTTCTTAATGGCATGAATCACACTGAAGGCCCAGACTTAAAATGCATGGGCCGCCACTGCTCAGTCCAATACCCACTGAACAGAGGATAACTGACAAGTACCTGGTGTGATGGAGTTATTGTTTTAGGAAGATTTCTCATATTGTTCAACAGTTTAGGCTTCCTTGTCATATTTATTCAATAAAGCCACCACTACATGAATCCAGCTGTCTGCAAACAACAACCAATAATAGATT
Organism: Myxocyprinus asiaticus; assembly: GCF_019703515.2. Classification (NCBI taxonomy): domain Eukaryota; kingdom Metazoa; phylum Chordata; class Actinopteri; order Cypriniformes; family Catostomidae; genus Myxocyprinus; species Myxocyprinus asiaticus. Next base: position 16,236,270 of record NC_059346.1, on the reverse strand, counting down.
CCAAGTATTGTGAACTATGCTAGGCACGGCAGGACTTTTTCTAAACTCACCACTAGCAGCAGGCAGCAATAGAATGTTTGTGTTGGTGGCTATTAGAGGAATGCTGGGTAATTGAGCCCTTATGTATTTTCCATCAGCTTCAGTCCTGTTTTTCAAACATCACTTCCTGCCGTTCAAACAGAATAATGTGTCTGAAAGAAGCTAACAGCAGGACTGGAGGAATGTAACCTCGCTTGTTTAATAGTTTAAATAGACAAACACAGTATCTTGGCTCGTAATAGAGTGCAGAGCAAATGTTACCCATTCAGACGTTATTGTTGAGATTTGGGGGTTAGAGTGCTTTGAAAATCCAGCCAACTGCACAGTCCTTAGATTAAAGGGTTGCTTAAGTGATTCTGGCCCCTTTTTGAACAGCGGGCTTGAGCTGAGTGCGGGATGACATTTGCATTGTATAGGGAACGTGTCAGCGTCATGGTGATGTCTATACCTGCTGACATGTTGCTCTTTCCCAAATGAACTTTCTCAATTAAATCTGGATCAATAGAACAACATTAATGCACAGAGGAGAATCACCCCGCATCAACCCAATCATCAGCATATAATTCAGAACACTCACCAGTTCAGTCGACAAACTGTAGATTATACAGTACATATTTTGTAGCCAAGAATTTAAAGGAATATTCCAGGTTCAATACAAGTTAAGCTCAATTGACAGCATTTTTGGCATAGCATAACATGTATATTGTTTAGGCCTTGTGGCTATACTTAAGTATTTTAATGTTTACAGATTGGCTTACTTCAGAAATGTCTCAGTGTAACCTCGATTTTCCTATTTGCCCAATGAAATATTCACTGGAGTTAAAAGTGTGACAACTAGCCCTGGTCATTACCATATATTGGTATGTATATAAATATGAGATATTTTTAATATGTGATTTTAATATACCGTGTATAATATTAAAAACATTTATTTAAATCATTTATATAAATTAGAATGATTTATGTTGGGGGCCAAACAGTAAATATAAATTCAGAATATATACTTGTAAGTCCGAATATATTGTTATTGTAACGATGTTGGCTGCTGACAATGATGGCAATGACGAAGACGAGATGAAGAACCCAAGTGCAGTTTATTTACAAAGTGAAAACCAATAACCCTGACTACACGTGAACTAAACTAAACATAAACATGGCTTGACTTGATTTAAACATGGCTTGACATAAACGTGGCCTGACATAAACATCTACGATCACATCCAATACTTGACCACTAGACAATGAAAACATGAGGGCTTAAATACAAGACATGGGAGAACATAAACCAATGAACAAACAGAACTGATAACAAGCTAATTAAACAATAAACCAATGAAAACATGGCACATGAACATGGAGGGAAAACAAGAGATCACATGACTAGGGAACAGGAACTAAACTTTTCAAAATAAAAGACATGAATCAACAAAATACACCTGACATATCCCCCCCACTAAGGGGTGGCTCCTGACACCCCAACACATAAACAAAACACGTAAAACATGACATAAATTCAAAGTTCTGTAGGGAGCTGGGGGCGGTGTCTTGAGGTGTGGGTCGTGGCATGGCGAGAAAGGGCGAGGGGCATGGGACCAAGGCAAAGTCTGTGGGGGGTGAAGCCATGAGAGGCTCGAGGGGCGGAGCCATGGAAGGTGGAGCCGTGAGAGGCTCGAGGGGCGGAGCCATGGAAGGTGGTGCCCGGAGAGTAGCCAAAGACTCGAAGGGCCAGGGTGGAGCGAATGGCAGGGAGGACCAAGGCGGTGCTGGAGGCTCGGAGGAGCAAGGCGGAGCTGGGGGATCGGAAGACTGAGGTGGAGCCGGTGGGACTGAGGACCAAGGTGGAGCCGTAGGGAAGGAGGTCCCCGGTGAAGCTGACAGATCGGAGGGACGAGGCGCAGCCAGAGGATCGGAGAGCCAAAGCGGAGCCAGGTGACCGACAGACCAAGGAGGAGCCGGAGGGACGAGGGACCCCGGCAAAGCCGACAGGCTGAAGGACCACAGTGGAGCCGAGGGAACGCAGAGCTGAGGCAATGTCGAGGGACTGACAGGCCAAGGCGAAGTCCAGGGCTCAGAGGGTCCAGGCGGGGTCGGAGGGCCGAAAGTTCCCCTTGCCTGTTCAGGAGAACTAAGGGTGGGTATAAGGGTGGGAACCATCTCCAGGTCCCACTGCTCAGGTGTGGCTGTGACGTGGCATGGAGCAGGCTGAGGCGTTGCTGTGACGTGGCATGGAGCAGGCTGAGGCGTTGCTGTGACGTGGCATGGAGCAGGCTGAGGCGTTGCTGTGACGTGGCATGGAGCAGGCTGAGGCGTTGCTGTGACGTGGCATGGAGCAGGCTGAGGCGTTGCTGTGACGTGGCATGGAGCAAAAGATGGCGCTAGCTCAGCGACCATGACTAGAAACTCTGGCTTGGCGGCCATGACGTGGACCTCTGTCTCGGCGGCGGCCATGACGTGGACCTCTGGCTCGGCGGCGGCCATGACGTGGACCTCTGGCTCGGCGGCGGCCATGACGTGGAACTCTGGCTCGGCATCCGCCTCCCCCACAGTGAACGGGGAACCAATGAACTGTAGGGTGAGGTCGATATATTGAGCCAGGCTGAGGGAACTGCGACCGCCAGTCATCAAAAAAAGAAATGGACTCATTCAGTCCAAATCTAAAACAGTCTTTGAGGGCAACCTCATTAAAGTCCACCTGGAAAGCCAGATCGCAAAATCTCCACATAGTCCTCCAGGGGACGATTCCCCTGACGTAGGTGCAGAAGCCGAACTGCTGGGTTCATGGTTGGGTCAAGTATTCTGTAACGATGTTGGCTGCTGACAATGATGGCAATGACGAAGACGATGATGAGATGAAGAACCCAAGTGCAGTTTATTTACAAAGTGAAAACCAATAACCCTGACTACACGTGAACTAAACTAAACATAAACATGGACATTGCTTGACTTGATTTAACCATGGCTTGACATAAATGTGGCCTGACATAAACATCTACGATCACATCCAATACTTGACCACTAGACAATGAAAACATGAGGGCTTAAATACAAGACATGGGAGAACATAAACCAATGAACAAACAGAACTGATAACAAGCTAATTAAACAATAAACCAATGAAAACATGGCACATGAACATGGAGGGAAAACAAGAGATCACATGACTAGGGAACAGGAACTAAACTTTTCAAAATAAAAGACATGAATCAACAAAATACACCTGACAGTTGTCAATTCTGAATATATAGTTTTAAGTTTGAATATATTAATATAAATCTGAATATATAAATATAAATCTGAATTTATAGTTATAAATCCTGAATAGGTAAATATAAATCTGAATATATAGTTGTAAGTCCTGAAGATATAGTTTTAAGTCTGAATATATAAATATTAATCTGAATAAATACTCATTAAGTCTGAATATATTTTTATAAAATCACTTTTTGATCAGGCTTATTGATAGACAAGCTCTAATTTTCCATATATGACTAAACATTTATATAACATGCTTAATATAATTATTAAAGGAATAGTTCACCCGAAGGAGGAGGAGACAGGAAGCACGTCATTGTTTATAATAGAAACTTGCACAGACCAAGCGCCGTTCACAAACAAAAACATTCCAAAACAATTTTAAAACAATATAAAATAAAAAATCATTGCCAAATAATAATAAAAAAACAACAATGTAAACAATGATGCGCTTCCTGCCTCCACGTGATACGTGACCTTACCAACAAGCTTACGTCATCCCTCTCATGAGCGCACGTAACAGAGATGTACGGAAACGAAAATTTTTTGTTAAAAAATATTTTGTTTCTCAAAATAATCAATCATTTGTGTTCAGAAGAACTTTATTTATCGACTTGAGTCTTGTGGATTATTTTGATGCACCCTAAATATGCATTTTGGACCGTAAAAAAATGGAGTACATTCACTTGCATTGTTTAGAAGAGGAGGCCTGAATTTAAATCCTGAAAGTCTTAAATTCTGTTTTGATGAAGAAAGAAACTCAGATACATCTTGGATGGCCTGAGGGTGAGTAAATTTGTATTTTTGGGTGAACTATTCCTTTAATATAATTATTTGTTTTGCACCATGATTATCATAATCAGCCAGCTTTCCACACATAACAAGTGAGAATTCTTTTTGGATTGCCAGCTGCAAATGGAAATGTGCTAGATCTCTTAACAACTCCATGTTGCGGCCAGCCTTCAATTTTGAAAAGCAGAAAAAGTCTCCATTTGGTCTGGATAACTGATTTGGATAATCATTGTACAATACTGAATTATTTAGACATTCAATCTTGTTTTAATTAATCTTTTGGTTTAAGAACATCTGTCTATGATCATGCCTGATCATAACGTTATAACTATATATTCGGATTTATATTTATATATTCAGGATTTACAAATATATATTCAGATTTGTATTGATATATTGAAAATTAACAACTATATAATCAGGATGTACAATGATATATTCAGGATTTACAACTACACTGCGTGCACAATTATTAGTGAGTATTCTGATCTTATCATTATTTCCATGCACATTTTCCAACTCCAAACCATATAAACTTGAATGCTTATTGGATTCAATCATTTTCAGGTGATATGTATTTGTGTAATGAGGGAGGGTGTGGCGAAAATCTTACAGAAAACCTTATATCAAGGTGTGCATAATTATTAGGCAGCTTCATTACCTCAGGTAAAATGGGCCAAAATTTTTTTTTAACTACATTGAAAAGTCAAAAATTTTAAAATGCCTTTCAGAGGCATGCAACACTCTTGAAATAGCTAAACTATTGAGGCATGACCACCGGACATTACAACGTTTTGTTGCGAATAGTCAACTGGGACGCAAAAAAAAAATGCATGGAGAAGAAAAGGCGCAAATTAACTTAAAAAGACTTGAGGATAATTAAACCAGGAACCCATTATCCTCCAGTGCCACCATTTTCCAGAACTGCAACCTACCTGGAGTGTCCAGAAGTACAAGGTGTCAAGTGCTCAGAGACATGGCCAAGGTCAAGAAAGCTGAAACACGACCACCACTGAATAAGATTCATGTTGAAGCGTCAAGATTGGGCAAAGAAATACCTGAAGACAGATTTTTCAAAGGTTTGATGGACAGATGAAATGAGAGAGACTCTTGATGGACCAGATGGATGGGCTAATGGACACTACTTCGAGTCAGATGCCAGCAAGGTGGAGGAGGGGTACTGGTATGGGCTGCTGTCATTAAGGATGAGGTAGTTGGACCTTTTCGAGTTGAAGATGGAATGAAACTCAACTCCCAAACCTACTGCCAGATTCTGGAAAGTACTTTCTTCAAACAGTGGTACAGGAAGAAGTCCTCAGCATTCAAGAAGGCCATGATCTTTATGCAGGACAATGCTCCATGACATGCAACCAAGTACTCCACTGCTTGGCTAGCCAGCAAGGGCCTCAGATATGCCCAAATAATGACTTGGCCCTTTCCTCACCTGACTTAAATCCTACTGAGAACTTGTGGGCCCTTCTCAAATGTGAGATTTACAGTGAGGGAAGACAATACACCTCTTTGAACAGCATTTGGGAGGCTGTGGTTGCTGCTTCAGCAAAAGTTGATCGTGAACAGATCAAGAAACTGACAGACTCCATGCATGGAAGGCTCATGGCAGTTATTGAAAAGAAGGGTGGCTATATTGGTCACTGAATATTTTTGAAAGGCCAAAAATTTTATTTAATTGTCATTTTGTGTTACTTATTTGTTGCACTTACTCAAAAAATTTAGAATAAACAATTGAGTTGAGAGAAATTATTTTTGTAATTTAGTTACCAAATAATTGTGCACACTAATAGTTGCCTAATAATTGTGCACACTTATATATCCCCCACTTTTCCTTTGTTAGACATTCAGGTTTGAGGTTCAATAACATTCTGGATTGACTGAGAGCATTGTGTTTGTTCAACAATAAAATTAATCCTGAGGAATACAATTTGCCTAATAATTGTGCACGCAGTGTATATATTCCAATTCATATTTATATATTCAGATTTCCAACCAGATATTCAGATTTATATTTATATATTTGGATTTACAAGTATAAATTCGGATTTAAATTTATATATTCTGGATTACAAGTATATATTCGGATTTACAAGTATATATTCGGATTTATATTTATGTATTCAAATTACAACTATATATTCTGGATTAACAACTATATATTCAGATTTTATATAATTATTTCCTATTTGGCCCCCCACAGATTTAATATAATTGAATATTAATACATTCAAATATACAAAATCATACAAATCAATAGAAATTATTTAAAAAAATAATGTTAATTCTAATTGTTTCCTTTCAAATGTGCCAAATTTCACAGTTTATCAGAAGTGCTTGGTATAAAATCAAGATGCAGTTAATTAGACATGTTCCATCATAATGCAAGGTGATTTGAGTGAGAAACACAGTCTGTGTAATAGAATATTTTCAGACTGTAGAAATCTGATTTGTAAAACTGTGATCTCCTGTGTTCGCACATCTTTCTTTCTGTCTGTCTTTTCGTCTCTCTTTCCCTCCATCTCAGCCTTTCTCTTTGTTTTTCTGAGTGTTAATTGTTATTTATTTATTCTACAGTAAATAAAGACAGGATTAGTTCTGCGTGTCTAAGTGTGAAATTAAGTTTCTCTTTATTTATGGTGGCGATAAACTGTCATTTTTCTCTCAGTCTCAAGCCTCATTCTACCATTGCATGCTCATTTAAATGCTCTTTTCAGGCCTTTGTATAGCAACCCTGTAAAACACTGTAAACAAATTAGCATTTTGTACATATCTTTTTAGCCCTGCTGCAACAGTATCTGCACTATGAGTTTTTCTTTACATTTTAACGTCTTTCTCTAGTTACCTAATTTTGGTCACTCTGGTAGGAGAGCATTTGCCAGGAACGTAAATTGTAATATAAATATGATATTTGTATTTTATTTTTGTATAAACTATTTACTTTTGCTGTAGTCTTTGTGTAAGCAGAATGAGGTTTTGCTAAATTAGTGGGGACTAAATATCCCCAGAAATATTGTAAAATCTGTAACAACCTATTTTGTGTGAACCTTTGGGAAGTCACAACAATAAAAACAATTTTAAAAATGGGTAAAACAATGTTTTAATAAAAACTTAAAATGTCTGTAGGGGGTAGGGTTATGTTATGGTATAGTAATTATAATTAGCTCAATTTAAAGAACAGTAGAAGTCAGTGCTGCCTGCTATTATATAAAAAGAAACTTTTGATATGTGTGTGTGTGCATGTTCAGTTTTTCCTGTCGTCTTCAATCAATATTGATGTCATGATGCCTTTTTCGCCTCATCAGCATATAAACATGTAAATGTGTTAAGACTGATCTATCTATCAATGATTTGGGGGCCTTATTGATTGACTCTTTTGTCTCTTTGGAAGAGTTACACACACATTTGCCCTTTTATATTCCAGCACATAGTAAATCCAGATTATCTGATTTGGCAGAGTGATCAATTACTGTTGTGAATCCAGGTGTATCTTGGGAATTCGAAGGTCTTCCGTCTGTTGCCTTTGGGCTTTTAACCTAAAAGCTTTAACCAATTTCCCCTTGGCTATCTGTCTATCTGATTGTCTTCTCTCTGACATGTCCACAGGGTTAAATATCTGTGTTTGTGTGTCTCACACACTATACAGATTATGGCTTATATCATGATAAAAATTGATAACTTTGATTAATCTTGATTAGTCTGATTAGTCTTAGAGTGTAACATGATGTTCTTTATCCACAACTAATTTAAACCTAGTATTATTTTATTCAAGTATTTTTACTGTGGATGCTGTTTTTATGATCTAATTTAAGTCTATTTGTATTTTTTAAAACTAATTTGTCTCTGCAGGACTTTTTAAGTGAACTAAAAAAGCTTTATTATGATTAATAATGGTGAAAAACATATCTGGAAAAAAAAATTTACCAGTTACAGCACTAAAATATACATTTTTATGCATTTTAACCTAAAATCGTACACATCCATACATTAGTTGGCATTACAGCACAAGGCTGGAGTAAATTGTTTTTAAGTAGGCACCTTTTAATTACTCTAAGAATGGACTCCTTTGTGTAATTAATATTATAATTAATCTAAGGGATGTTATCTATTAATAATAGCTCATTAATCTCTGGTGCTAAATATCTGTAATTAAAGAGAGCAAATGACTCCAATTAGCCAAAGCATGTGAGATTTCACAGTCTGATTGCACCTCTTTCTTTTTCTCATACTCTGTTATTCCATCTCTTTCTTTCTCTCTCTCTGCCTGACTCTGTTTTCCAGGTATAATAATGTGTTATGTTGAGCTATTAAATAATAAATTGACTGACAGGTCAGACATAATGTAACATGTTGTTACCTATTTACAGACACTTCCTGTTCAAGCACGGCTCTGGTTCGTCTGCCATTTTCAACGCAGCCAATCAAAATTACCCTCTCACGTCCAGCACGGTGTATTCCCCGCCCCCGAGGCCACTACCCAGAACCACCCTTTCCAGACCGCTCTTCTCGTTCAGTAAACCATACCGTTGCTGCAACTGGAAATGTACAGCTCTGAGCGCAAGCGCAATTACGCTGACTCTGGCCCTACTGCTGACATATATCATTGGTAAGTAATCTCTCTGCCCTTTATGTCTCTATATGTCTGTGTCTACTGTCATGCTGGTTGGTGTCATATAATGAAATCTTGAAAAAAGTACTTGCATCACACTTTTAAAGATTTTCCTGTCAAAAAACAGTAAAGAATTGGCAGCAGGGTTGCCAGCAAGTTACTGTAAATTAACTGTCTTGCTGTTGCTGAAATTAACAGCTAGATACTGTTTTTACAGCTACAGTATGCAACTGTAATTTAGCAACATATAGCTGTCTGTAACGAAGACGCCAGGGCAATTGTGTTAAGATCCATGTGCAGTTTAATAACAGTATAAATAGTAAAACAAAGTAGCAAAATAAAGGAAAAACAAAAGGCAGGCAAGGGTTCGGTACACAGGCAGACAGTCCAGAAAGGCAAACCAAGTAAATCCGAAAGGCAGAGGAGTAATCCAGTAAACAAGCAATAAATCCAAAAACACACTAGCAGGCTGGGAAATACAAAGAACAGGCAGGAGTCAAAACACAGGGAAACCAGGAATGGTGAATAACACTCAGAAATGTAGACCAGGCAAACAAGAATTCGCAATAAATGCGTATAAACAGGGAACTTAAATAGACAGAGTTAATGTGGAACAGGTGGGAGAATAATCAGTCTGACCAGAGGATTATGGGAAATGTAGTTCGTGAAATGTTAGTACTCTGGAGATGGCGACCTCTGGTGGCGTACAGGAGAGATAGCAGGCGCAGCAGGTGTAACACTGTCAAATTACATACTATCTACTGTTGTTGAAATGTACAGCTAAGTTCCCAGCATGCACTGCGGCATAAAGAAATTACTTAGATTGTTTATTATTTACTGGTTTATTTTGACGTTGTTTTTGTTGCAGTCTAAGTTACTTGTATTTTAATGTTCAGCTTTTACTTTTTTATGTAAAAGTATGTTTGTTAATTGTTAGCTGATTTGTGTGTGACTTGTTAACAACTTGAGTTATGCTGTAAGTTCATCAAAAACATAAAACACGCAATTTGCTGATATCATTTTGCTGAAATATCCTTTACTGGTTTTGTTTTTATGTGTAAAGCATCACTATTGCCACATTATGCCATTTGCAAGGTAGGATCAGACATTCAGACTGACCTTAGGTTTTGTCTTCCAAGTAGCACAGTGTGTTTTCCTGAAACACAAATTGACTGGTTGGAAAAACACAATATAATAAAAAAGAAGGTCCAAGGTGCCAGCTCAAGAAAACACTAATCACCGTACTGGTGACTTCAAACAAAACACAACTATTGATAACAAAACAACAACACTAAATAAAACTAAGACTTCTATTAATTCTGAATAAAAACATTTGTTCATGTTTTTTTTTTGTTTTTTTGTTTTGTTTTTGTAGCCACAATGCATTGCCAAAGCATACATACTTATTCAGGCGCAAAGGCTTATGGGTATTTCATCATTATTACCCACAGTGCAGTGCTATACTTTTGTTTTACTGTGTACTGTTTTTTCTTTGGGTTTTTTTTTTTTTTTTTTTTTCATAAAAAATATACTGTTCAATCCTGGAAAAAAATGACATTTAATATGTACATTGCTTCAAAGGTTGATTTATCCTTTTTTTATTATTTGAGTTGGTCAGAAACATCATGAACACTAACCATGTGCCACAAACTTGAATTTTCATGGGGGGTTTTAAAATATACGATTCAAAATGTCACTAGCTCTCACCAAGATGACATCATGATTTTGAATGTTCATTTTCCCCTAATGCCTTGCAAACAACAGCTGTTTACCGTAAAACTAGTCACTTCACAGTGAGCCTGCTCTTGATCTCCCAGAATGCAACATTTTTAACAGCAAACTATTGTATTTAGGAATCACAGTAGATTGCTGTAGGAATTTGACCGTAAATGTACAGCATTTTTTTTTACAGTGCACCTTTAAAGGGTTAGTTCACCCAAAAAGATTTTTTTCAAAATTTACTCACCCTCATGTCATTCCTGTATGACTTTCTTTTTTCCGAAGACCATAATCAGAAATATTTTGCAATTAGTGCTGTCAGTTGATTAAAATTTTAATCGTGATTAATCACATAATTTTTAGTAGTTTATCACAATTAAATACAGATTTTGAAAGTGCTGAAATTTGACTCTAAATATACTTATATTCATGTCAAAATGCATTTTTTCTTTCATAGGAAAGAAAACAAAACAATATGTAACAATATAATGCTTTATTAACATTTTCCAAACAGAGCCTTCCACAGTATAAAGATAGAAATGCACTAAATAGCACCTATTCAAGTAACATTAAACGTTTCCTAAAGTGTAGGAGCATGGGAGACCGGAAACGCAAGCTCATGCAAAGGAATTTCATACGACTCTGTGAACTAAAGTTCAAGCTTGAACCGTGAATTCGTACAACGAGAGGACACATGACCAATAGAAGATCGAAATGTCACATGCTGACCTCTTGGCTCAATACAAAGAATACATATTTTAAAGCTGCTTGTTTTATTGTTGCAGGAAATTGAGTAGACGATATATTTAAATTTTTTTAATATAAATTGTTTTTTGTGATGTGTTATTTACTTACATAAGAAGTCCTCCCATGTGACATCATATCCTGGTCCGTTGCATTGTACAAGAAAATAAATTGCTTGTCAAAGCCTAGAGTGACCGCCCCTTAAATGGGAGTTTGACTAATTGAAAGTACTAGTCCCCACATAGGTTGCATTTAAATTGCAATGGGCATTCAATTTCTTAAACTCTCATCCTCCACAGTATTAATCTGCTTTGTTACAGCAATCATGCTTTCTCCATCACTTTATCACTGACACTGAATCACTGCTATGTGCATCAGTGTAATGACTCCAGGCGGACACATCTCAAAGTTTCCGCCCTTCCAACCAGTGTTTATGCTAGTTTATGCTGTATTAACTGTAAATGCGTTTATCGCAATTATGAAAAATGTATGCATTTCCAATATATCCAGAGTGCTTTTTTTCTAATGGGGACTGAGGCTGGTAGCTTCAAAAATTGCAAAGAAGCACTATTAAAGCACCATAAAAGTAGTCCATACGACTTGTGCACTATATTCCAAGTCTTCTTAAGACATTAGATAGCTTTGTGTGATGAAAAGAATTAAATGTGTTATTTACTGATAATCTTTTCATCTGCTTTGGCTCTTAAAGCTCATTCGGTTCACGTAAAGAGACATCACCAAGTTTGAACCAATGATGTTTGAAATCATTGAGGAATATTAGAATTGAATAAAAGCGCAAATTAGATTTGAGGGCTATTTTCGAATTTGATCATTTTAATTGCAGCCAATCAAAATAACCCACTCATGTCCAGCACAGTGTATATCTCACCCTTGAGGCCACTAACCTCAAATCACCCTCTCCAGACTGCTCTTCTCATTCTGTTAACCCTACCGTTGCTGCAACTGGAAATGTACAGCTCTGCACATGAATGCAATTACACTGACTCTCGTCCTACTCTTTACGTACACTATTGGTGAGTGTCTTATTTCTTCGCCTCTATGCCTCTCTCGCTCTCAGTCCATGTCTTCTGTCATGCTGGTTGGGGTCATATGGAATTAGCTGAACTCACACTGTGAAAAACTCTATTAGAGAGATGAATATTTATGAACAAGGGATGAGGGAGAACGAGAGATGAAAGAGTAAATATCCCACAAGGCCATCCAGAGGTTAATGGTGTTAAAGTTTTGTTTAGCCAAGTCACCTTGTGTGTTTGTGTTTGTGTGTGTGCCAGAGAGAGAGAGAGAGAGAGAGAGAGAGAGAGAGAGAGAGAGAGAGAGAGAGAGAGAGAGAGAGAGAGAGAGAGAGAGAGACTCAAGTGCTTATGTATCTTAGTGTACTGACTTAATTTTCTCAGGCTTTCACCTTCTCACAAGCATTTCTCTTGAAAAGCTCCCTAAAAAATTATGTGTTTTAGAGAAAAACATTAGGGTAAAAGGTTTCATCCATTAACGCTTGAAAGGCTGTGGTTAATAAAGTTTCTGGTCAGAAGTTCACACGGCAGCCTCTTAAACACTAATCATGTGTCTGTGAGTGTGTTTCTCGTTAATGAAACGAGGACCTGTTCAATTCCCAAACACATTATAATGATTTCTTGAGAATCTGACATTCATGATGTTCATTTCTGTTCTACAATGTGTATATCGCTTCTGAACACATTCTGTTTAGAATTGCACCTTATTAGAACAACTTATAACAGAACAACCTTTTACTTCATGCTAGAACAGAGAACTTAAAGATGGTGCAGGGCTGTACTGTGCAACAGTTTTGCTTGCATTCGCTGGAAAAATTAAGGTATACCACTAAAATGTGTGCGATGAGTGTCATTTGGTACAAGAAACATGTGCAATGAGTCTGATGTCTTTGCTACTACCAAATCTCAAGTGCTTGTACTTTAGCGGGCTGCCATGGACGTGGTGTCACGGTCACGAGAATGTTCCCTCTATGCTGCACACTGGTCGCACAGCCGCGTTCAAGAGTCATGCATCATTCTGCGTGCAAGAAAGAGACCTGTAGAAACTGATGTGATCAATAAAACTGCAACATTTTATTTGGTTTGCCCTTTAAAGATTATTACTATTTGCCCTCATAGTCTGTTAGCATAGCTGCTTGATTTCCAGAAGACCAGCTTAAACAGTGGTGCTTTTGATGGAGAAACACTGGATGTTTTTAGATTCAGAGAAACACTATAGTGGGGTGTATTTCTCTAATAGGCTATTCAAATTAGTGTTCAATTGAAATGGGTTTTTCAGGGGTCTGTTCTTAATCCATCATAATTAATATGTTAATAAAATGATTAAAACTCAAAGCATTATTTTTTATTAATTAATTATATGGTGTTGCAGCAAATTAATGCCCTCTTGTGATGTAAAATTATAGTAATACAAATGCCATTATATCAATTTATAAAAAATGTGATGTTGTGTCCAAATTTTTAAGTATAGTTATAGCAATAGTGAAAAATAAAAATAGTAATAAATAATTAAAAAAAATAACAATAAAACAATTTGGACAGCTAGTGAATTTTTTTAGTTCACTGGCACGAATTCTAAAACCTAAAAAAAAAAACTATGTGAAGAGCCCTGCAGTAGCTTGACAAAACAAAATGGCAAAAAATTATATCAGGTTCCCCGAAACATTCCCCCCATCCAGTGGCGTAGCCAGAAACAAGACTCTGGGTTTGCAAGGAAAAACTAGGTGTGCAAGAACTGAAGCACAATAAAGTGGTCTAATTCTTTTTTTAGCCCTGTGTTACATTTTATTGACTTAACAAATTAATGACACTTTAATAATAGGCTTAATAATTATTCAGAAATTTTGATTAAATAGTTTTAGATTGATTCATAATTATTTTCCAAAATATGCTAAAGGCACAAATATATATTGTGGGACATTTTGCACGATACAGGAACATTTACAAAAATACATCAGACTTTAGGTTACATTCATTAAACTTAACTGTGGATAAGAAATAAATGAGTAATGCATTGTGTTGATCAGAAGAATGCACAAATGAAAAAAGATTCAAAATCTTTTCTGAACATTCTTTGTATTTATGGAGTACAGGAAGGTTTGGTTGAATATAAAAACAGAAAAATAATGCTATTGTTACATGAATTATTAAGCCTATTCTGTATAAATAAAGGATAATATCATGTCTGACATGATGCAAATTTATACAAACTGACAGTAAGTAGAACACTGATTATGCGTTATAGATTTGCATTTCATCACAGGAATATTTACTGAACAAATAACTGACTTATAATTGAAATATGTCATCTATACAGCCAGATAAGTCTGATCTTTAAACCAAGAAGGGTCACAGAATTAACAACTTCATTTCGTATAATATGTTAAGGACAAATAGGGTAATGATCACAGGTAAAGGCACGTATAGCCTACCTTTTCCAGTGTATTCTCTAAATATTCCACAATATGTGTAATATATCATAATTGGGGAAGAAAAGAACAACAAATATTTTTTTTTTCTCACATTGATGCACTCAGTTATGAATAGTGAGGCAAAAATCTGAACTCGTTAGCATAAACTTTCTTAATTTAAAGTGCGCCACTTGTTTCCTCACACGCTTCGTGTCTGTTGAGAGAGTGCACATGCAGTCTGAGACAGCCTCTGTAACATATTGACCTGTTTCATGTGACGTCACTGTACGACAGCGCAGCCATGTTTGTGACCAAAATTCCATTTACCTTCAATGTGCTACGTTGTGGGATGCGGCAAAAGTCTGCAATTTTTTTTTTCTATTAATAAATCTTGAAAAAGTTAAACTGCTGTTTAATTACCAGAGCCAAAATGTAATTATTCTTTCAGTAAAGTTTTATCTTTTAAGTGACACGGCTTCATTTCGCCAAAGTCAAGCAGCGATGAAGGGGGAGAGCAGGTATAAACGCACTTTGCTCATTTATTCAGACATGTCAGTTATCTGTACACGTGTCAATTATATTTATAAAACCATCGTTTCGGATACAGTTAAACTGGAAATGCACATAAGATGATGTCATTAATAACACCCAGACTGTATAAAGGCATGTGATAATTGTAATACGTAATAAATAAAAAAGCACTATAATGTGAATATATATTTAATGTGTATATACCAATGTAAGTCAATAAACAACACATCATATCATCATGAAGCACAGACTTTATTCACACCACCAAACTACATTGTAAACATATTAGTCTTATACACGAATATGCCTTGGGTACTTTCTGTGTATTCTTCATGAGTTAAAATCAGCTCTTACATTCATACAGACAGGATCATCATAGACGTTTTGTAATATTTTGACCTAATCAGAGCAGAAAACAACACAAACATTTATAACTTCTGAATGAGAGATGTTTACAGTGATGTACCGGAAAATGTGTGCACTCGCTGGTCACACAACACACTCATCAGCGTACAGAGGTAAATCGTGGATAAAATATATGTGAAGTCCGCTAAAGTCAAATTTGGCAATATTCGTGCTGACCTCAGACCTGTATACACCTTTCCTGGGACTTGGCATGGATCAAAAGCATTTTTTGATGATTTTCTTTATATAGCTTTACGGGTGTTTTTCTATTCACCGCCATTGTTTCCTCCGCTGATGGTTATAAATTTGGCGGCTGCAGGGAAAAAGTGACATCACTAAAACAGGTTAGTTGGGTATTAATATTGTCATTATGATTGATTATTAAATATAAGAATCGATGCATCAAAGTTTCAGCGTATATTTGCATTTTACACCCCTACATACTATTATTAAGCATCAAAAACCCGTAATTTCATTTGGGTATGCAAGCTTATGTTTTGGGTGGCATTTGCTTGAGGCAATGTTGATTAGTCGGGCTGGTCAGAATGCTTAAGTTTCAGTAGTGCCACAGTGTTACTCTTTTGCGGGGGAATCAGCCTACAAATGGTTTACTTATAGTTTTCCCTGAATATTTAACTGGGATAGGTGAAAGAATTTTAACAGAGAAAAAAATCACCCACATCTCCTTTTAAAGGGTTAGTCTACCCCAAAATGAAATGAAATTCAATCATCATTTACTTACTCTCATGCAAGGTTGGAACGATACCAAAATTTTGGTTTGGATACGATACCAGCCTCTGGTACCTCGGTATTAATGCTAAATCGATACCTCAGGCAATAAGTAAACAGCCTCGGGCAATTGATGAAATAGGATAGGGCTGTAGATTCAATAATTCAATGTTAATAATTCATAATAATTTTTTTTTTTTGTTGTTATTGCATTTATTTTCTTTTTAAGGAAGGAAAGCAAAATGATGTGCAAGTGTTTTGTTTAGATAAAGAGTTTGTTTGATCAGTGTGTGTGTGTGTCCTGGCAGTGTGCAGTTAATGATCGTATGGTCGTCTTTCACCCCATCATTAGTGGCACCCTGTCCAAACAGATTCTGTCTGCATTGTCTTTTGGCTTTCATTCTTGTCTTGCAATCTTAATGTGTTCTTGGTTCATTTTCTGGGCAAATGAAGGGAAACGAAGGGATAAAGTGAATAAAGATAAAGAAGAATGTAAAGAATGAATGAACAAATTAATCTACATTATCTGCAGATGCTGAACAAAAACTTTTGTCCTGTCAAGTAAAAGTGTCACTGATGAGAAGAAAAGGGCCCATAAAACATGTTAACTGTGTTTTGTGCTGGTCCTGAAGTCTAATTTAATTGGCATATCGTAAACATCCCACTGACCTTTAGGTTTAAAGTTAGGGTAGTTTTAAGAAAAAAGATAGGGGCAGCGCAAGGGTCCAGGAGAACTTTAGGTTATGCTTAGGCCCTCACCTATTCTGCACACAATTTTCACATTTTATTCACTGATTATTCAATAGAGTTAGGTCTTTTTGAACTAGGAAGTTTTAAGTTCTGAAATTTCAATATGTTTTCATAGGACAATAAATTCTTGTTTCAAAAGATCAAAGGAAATTTGGTTTCTCATGATATGACCCCTTTAAACCTGCTTCACTAAACAATAGACTTATGCTTTATGAAAGGGAAGAGTCAAAATTATTTTCCGTGGTAATCGACTGCATGCCACAGATGCTATCAGCAGAGCTTAAATGGTTATTTCACCCAATTCTGTCGCAATTTACTCCTGTCCTTCAAAAGACTTTCTTGTGTTGAATACAAGAGGATAAATTCAGAAGAATGTTGAGGCTGCTCTTTTTTCCAAACAATGAAAATGTCTGGGGACTGAGGCTGTCAATCCTTAACATTGTGCTTAACATCTATTGTGTTTTACAGAAGAAAACAAAAGTCATATAGGTTTGGAAAAACATAAGGGTGAGTAAATATTACAGAATTTACATTTTTGGTTGAACTATCCCTTTTAGTTGTATATAGCCTGGAACATTTCTCTAAATATGGTATAAATTGTTTAATGGATCGATTTCACAGTTTAGATTAAGGTCAGAGGTTTTAATAGATTGTTTATCCTTAGAGAAGAGTTTTAATTGAGATGTGTGTGTATATTCAAATAAATGAATTTAATGAGGCTATATCGTCCGGCCTCACTGCAATTTTGACTATAACTAACATACATTAGCTTCCAGGCTTCCACACACGCTATGAAGACATTAAGTGGGGTGTGAATGTGTGTGTGTGTGTGTTTTTGTTATGTCCTTATTGAGTCAAGGACCCTGCAGGGACAGAGAGAGAGGCAATCAATAATTGTTGATGAAAATGTATCAAAGGCACTGAGTGAATCTGTGTGTGTGTGTGTGTGTGTGTGTGTGTGTGTGTTAGAGAGAAAGAGTGGGACTTCTAGATATAACACTTATTTTCTGAACATCTTGACATGATGCCCTAAAATAACACAGTACAACACCAAACATTTTATTACAAGTGTGTGTTTTTAAGGGTGTGTGTGTGTGTATGGAGTGTGATAAATTTAAGTGTCTGTTGAGTGTGTATTGCTGGTTGCAGGAGGATAAATGCGATGTGTGTGTGTAAGTGTATGTTTGTGTAGTGTGCTATGACCCAGATAGATGACAGAATCCAGGGGAATAAGGAAGATGATTTCAGCAAGATGAACTTCCATCCAGCCAAGCCAAAAATGACAGCATAAAAGAGAAAATCTCCAGACAGGTTGTTATTATCTTGAATGATGCTATAATGGCATCAAAATTCATCCACAGAGATGCCAAAATAGATCATGTGAATGAAAACTAAAGGGGTCATATCATGCATTTTTTAATTATTTTATTTTAACACCCGAGGTTCACTTATATGTTAGTCATTGCCTCACCAAAAACAGTTACAATTTAGTTTTTCAAACTAAACAAGCTATTTTTGCTGCTGTGCCTGTAAGACTTCTGTGTAAATGCCCTCTTTGCATGTGAAATGAGATGCATTGCTTTTTTGCACTTTGCTACACTGGTTTGATGTCTGGTCCAATATAGTTGCCACAATATAGTAATAACCTTTTTGCAAAGTCTCAATTACATTGTTACAAAACAATCTGCCTTGAAATGTGCCACTCACACTGTTAAAGTTGGGCTGAAAAGATCACAGAGATTGTCAGAAATAAACTTCAGTAGCTCGGAAGGACATGTCAAGCAGCAAGTTTACACAGCCAGGAACAGTGTTTGACAAGCATCCCCACATTTCACTCTTATTGATAGTTTAGGAATAATAGAATCTATCCTACTTCTTGTTTTTTAATTTATTATGACTAGCCAGGCCAAGTTTCTGAACACCAAATATGCGTTAATTATGTGTAAAGCTGAGCTGTCATGTGTTATTGAAGTCGGGATTCTGGCGTCCCAGTTCCAAGGATTTCAGAATGGATTTCAGAATGAGTCATTTTTCACAGCTTAGTTTCAATATAGGGCTGGGCGATTTGCAAGAAATATGTTGTTCGATTACATCGTCAACCCCCCGGCCGAGGGATCAGTGAATATTCTTGCTTTTATTGATTTTGCTTTTAAAATTACATTTATTTAAAAACTTAAACCAAAAAGATTTCTAAATTCAAATTGCACTTCAATTTAAATGAAAAAGCTATTAAAATAACAAAGTGGTCAAAAAATCATATATAACCACCCTTCCATTTGCCATCACACAAGTATCCATCTGGATGAAAAAATAATGAATGCAAATTAAGATCTAAAGACAATTATAAATGTACACATAATTATAATAATGATGATGATAATAATAATAATTGAAATAATGAAACAATGAAACAATGCATGTTAAGTGTGAACTGCTCTGTGGAAATAAAGTGAACTAAACTTCGAGCACCTCCTGAGATGGTTCAGATGTTGCATTCTCATAGACGACACTATTCTTGCAAACAGTTTTCAGACAACTGAAACAGAAAAGAGTGAGAACTGTTTACATGCATTTGTTCCAAGAGACACGCTCCTGCTGCACGCCTCTGAACAAACAGCGCATCAGAGACGTGAATCGATGGCTTTCGTCTGTTCTTCAAAATATAATAAATTGTGTTTCTTCAAGCATGTGTCTTTGTGTTGAACAGCATTTCTTGTCATGTGTCATTCCAAGACGTCTTACAGTTAGCCTGCCACAGTGACAGGTAAATAAGCAAAATTACCCACCATGCGCATGATATGGGCTACCCACATTTGACGGGTGCTAATTTCATACCCTGGGCTGCTATTTAATATATTTGCCAACTTACCAGCTCCATGGTTTTGTAATTTCCCGATATTGTCGATCATCATCTATCAATGGATGCTGCAATCGGCATCCAGATATTTGTCAGATATTGTCGGAATATCCAATTACATCGTACAGCCCTATTTCAATAGATGGTCTCTTTAGACTGGTTAGGAATTTTGGGTTCTGAAAGTTTCATGTTTATATAGCACAGTGAACTCTTATCTCAAAAGATCATGAAAATTGAATTTATTGTGATATGACCCCTTTAAACCTACTTCACTAATCAAACCATGAAGAATAAAGGGGACCTCTCCTCCATTGGATTCTAATCAACGGATTCATTGAGCTGTGATTAGCTAAAAGAATATGACGGCTTATGTGACTCAACAACTGGCTGGAAAAGTTGAACCAGACAACCTCATTTATTCCAAACTTTGCTTTTGTTGGGTCTGAATTTACTGAATCTGGCAAACAACGGTGGCAACAATCCACTGGTAAATGATGGAATTATGCAGGACTGGAGGATATGGAGCGGGGCAGGGCAGGATGTTGAAGTGTGTGGAAAGCTAAGACTGGGAGTGGCAGTACAGGAAAAGACAGGACATGGCAAGATGTAGCAGCAGTAGTGTAGTCTAGGGCATATGCAGGCATACGCTGTATGCCCACCTATCTTTCTTGGGATTTTGTGTATGCCCACCTGAAATAAGTGATGATACGTATTGAACCAGAACAACGAGTAGGCTTTTGACCCAGAACTTTTTCAATCTGCTAACGTGATGCCGCAGCACTGTTGAGTGAATTGTGTGTGTTTTTTTTTTAAAGTGTACAGAGATTCTTTCTAAACACGCACTTAGCTGCGGGAGGTGGGAGCGCAACTGATAGAACAGGCAGGACAGACAGTCCGATTTAGCTAATCCACCAATCAGAACGTTCATTTCAGATGTGATTAAATATTTGCTAGCCAATCATATTTTCTGTTTCAGTAAGGGGTGGGACATTTACGTCATCTAATGCTGATGCACAAGCATCCCTGGAGTAACCATAATTTGCGCTGTAACTTTATTTCCTTGCTACACGTATATATATATATATATATATATATATATATATATATATATATATATATATATATATATATATATATATATATATATATAAATGTAACTTATGCAATTAAACTTTGTGAAAATACTGCATGTTATTGCACCCATGCTAGTTTTTGATGCTCTTTGCAGATGCTGGACAACTGTGTCCCGTGTTTTTTTTTTTTGCCTTTTACTACTGTCTGTGGTGCCTTTTTCTCATGATTTCAAATCATTTTAATTTATATTTCTAAGTAGGAAAACAATTTCACTATACACAGAAAAGCACATTATAGTACACAAATAAAACAAACAACCATTAATTCTTATGTAGGCTATGGTAATACAAGATAATGTCTTAACGTAGACATTACTACACTTATATTAGCTATACAATGCTTAACAGTTTATTGCATATTATATATGTTGTAATTTATTAATTAGAGTAATTATAAGGTATTAACAATTTTCATAGTAGCCTAATGAAAGGAACATTAATGACACCTATTAATTTAAATACATATTTAACATCAAGTTGCCATACCATGGTTCTTAGTAGTGTACTGTACACCATTCCAGCAAGAAACTTACCCTGATATAAATTTTGTAAGTTCATGTGGGACTGTAATTACAACACCCAATTTTTTTTTTTTTCTTACACATTTTACATATGTAAATTCAAATGTAAATATATGAATTTTAGAGACTGGGTGCATGTTTTATTATTATTATTATTATTATTATTATTTTTACAATTTGTTTTGTGTGTGTGGAGGGGGGTCCTTCATAAATTCACAGTATGCCCACCTCTTCAGACACTACTACACCACTGTGTAGCAGGGGATGGCAGCACATGAGGAGGCAGTACAGGTCACATACTATATTAAAAGCAAAAAAAAAAAAAAAGGCATGAAGCACAACAGAAAACAATAGACGTATGGGTGTGAGCGTGGGCGTAATTTTCTATCTGGTGACTCTAGCATGCACTACGGTATTATTCATTTTAATTTTATGCACACTTGCTGTTCCTCATGTTTCCTTTTAAATAACACATACATTATACAACAGCCATAGATGTGATCTATCTGTGCCACACACGCACATACACTCACTCACTAATGATTTTTCTATACTAATGTGAGCTTGTGATAAGGATTTCATAGCTTCAGAAGAAGGTGAACATTATCGTTTACTTATGAATCATAATGTGTTTTTTCATGATCAAAACACTGCATCAATGAAAGAAAAAAAAAAACCATAGATCTCCCAACCCCTACACAGCAGATCAGCTTTCAGCCATTTGTCTTAAAAGGAAAGAAATCAAACAGTTGCTTTTTAGTTCGTCTGTGTGCGCTTGTATTTTTGTTTCCAAAGCATAAAAATACACCCAAAGGCTTAGCGTTAGGCATTTTCATGATGGATAGAAAGGCATGTTGTTCAGAGAACAGACACAGATATAGACATACGCATTTACCCACTTATTTGTATATGAGGTTTTCTTTGTGGGAACACAGTTAAATGACAGTGATCACAAAGATGCATCCAGATAAATAGTTGTTTCTTAAGCCTGTAATAAAGACAATTAAAGAGGCCTGAGAGGTAAAGCTGTTTTTAGATCATTTGGTTACAGCTCATTCAGGTCGATTAGACCACTTTATTAACATGTTAGTTTGCCTCATGAGAGAGGTTAGGGAAAAGCAGAGGCTTATTCACTCTTTAAAGCTTCACATCCAATTATTTTTTCCTGCTTTGGGATGTTTTTGGATCTCAAATGTCAGATTTATTACACTTTGCCCTTTTTTTATGCATTTCATCTAGCATGCAGATGTTGACAGAAATAAGGCAAAATTCCCTCTGAATTTTGAACGTAATCTGAAATTAATCAGAAAGTAATGACCAAGAAGAAATGTTTATTGCTCACAGGTTTCTCTGTCATTGCTCAGGAGACCTAATAAAGTTCTCAGTTATGCTTTATTTAATGCTCAACATTGTTTCACATGTTTCTCTAACAGTATTCCCCTTTGGACACAAATAAGACAATTCTTGACATACATTTAGACCTGTGGTTTTCAAACAGGCCTGTGAAAAGTGCATTTTCAAATAAATTAGAAAATGTTTCTCTTCTGGTTTAAACATTTTACATTACTATAATAGAAAAAAATATACTGTCAACAATAAAAGAAAATGTTTTCTATGAAATATTTCTAATATTCTTTTTTTAAATAATTTTGCTTTAGTACAATGGCACTATAAAATCCAATTATTTAATTTTGTAAAAACATTAAAATATCTTTAAAATATCAGGTTTACTGTTTGACTCACACTGTGTGTCTCTCACAAGGAGATCATCATATTTGGGAGTCCTTGGCATTAAATGGTTTTAAAACCCCTGATTTAGAGTATAGAGCTGTAAAACTCATGTTGATATCATACCTCAGATAATTTGGTTCATTTGATGAGAATGTTTTTTTTTTTTTTTTTTTTACTGAGATCTCTGACTTTTGATTGCAGACTTTTGGTCTTGGCATATCTGAACATAGTGTGAGATGTTGAGGTGTCTTCTGAAATTCTAGAACATGCACATTTGAGATTACTAGTGTCTTTGTCTCACAAGGAGCAGGAGACTTTAAGGAATAGTTCACCCACAATGAAAATTCTCTCATCATTTACTCACCCTCATGCCATCCCAGATGTGTATGACTTTCTCTGTAGGTCCATACAATGCAAGTGAATGGTGACCAGAATTCTAAAAGCTCCAGAAAGGAGATAAAGGCAACATAAAAGTAATCCATAAGACTCCAGTGGTTTAATTAATGTCTTCTGAAGCGATCTAGTTGGTATTTGGGTGAGAACTGACCAAAGTTTTACTCCTTTTTCACTCTACATCTTGACAGCAGTCTTCTTGACGATCATGATTTCAAAATCGATTACAAGGAAATCCTTTTAGCGCATGTGTCAAGCAGTAGGAAGTTTAATCGAGCTTGAAATCATGATCGTGCCTAGAGACTGCAATGGCAAGAAGTACAGTGAAAAATTTGTTACATTTTGGTCTGTTCTCACCCAAAACCAACTGGATCGCTTCAGAAGTCATTGATTAAACTACTGAAGTCTTATGGATTACTTTTATGCTGACTTTATATCCTTTTTGGAGCTTTTGGAGTTCTGGTCACCATTGACTTTCATTGTATGGACCTACAGAGCTGAGATATTCTTCTAAAAATCTTTGCTTGTGTTCTGCAGAAGAAAGAAAGTCAAACATCTGGGATGGCATGAGGGCGAGTAAATGATGAAAAAAATTCATTTTGGGGTGAACTAACCCTTTAAGCCAAAGCCTCAATTTGTGATTTTTCTTTCCTTGGGGTGATTTCACTTATTTATTTATTTATTTTTATTTTTGTAAAAATTGTATCAGCCAGTTTCTATATGTGTATGGAATGAGTAAATGATAATACGAAAAAAAAAGAAAAAAAAAGATTAAATGAAATAAACAAGTGTATGTGTTTGCAGATTAATTCCACTTCATTTGCATTCGTCAATTCATACTTCGCTTTTCTCAGCACTAATAACTTGTCATTTAGCATGTGCCTTTGAACCAATGTGATGTACAGTGTTCAGTGGGCTGAAACAGTCCTGCTGGAGTAACCCAGAGTTCTGGATCTCTTCAGTTCTTTAGTTTATCCTCACCTTGGGTTTAAACCTTTGTGTTTTTGGCTCAGATCATTAAACACAAATCTTTCACCAACCCTGTCGAAGCCATTAGTTTTTATCAGCAGAAGAGTCTGTTGCCAGACAACTTGTATTATGTAACAGGGAAAAACAATGATTTACTGCTATTATTATTCTGAGAATATTGTCCAGGACTGTGAATAGTCAATCATATTACTTGTCAGGTGTCACTCAGTCTGGGGTAATCAGTGTATGGTGGTTAAAAATCAGTCTGTGATCGTAAACACACACACACACACACACACACACACACATACACACAAACACACACACGGTGACAAATCCAGTCAGAGCTGTCAAAATCTGAAAACAAGGCTGCCTTGCACAGGGCAAGAAAGAGGGGTACAATCTGATTGGCTGACAGCTGGAAGAATTTGATTGACAGACCTAAAAGTCATCAAAGTCCATCCTTTCCATAGTGGATTTCTTTGCATTCAGTCACCTCAAGAAAAACTATGAAGAAACTGACAAATTTATACTGGCAATAATAATAATAATAATAACAATAATAATTACTTACATTTATACAGAGCTTTTCTGGGCACTCAAAGCACTTTATGTAATATAGGAGGACTTTCCTCAAATACCACCAGTGTGCAGCATCCACCTGGATGATGCGACAGCAGCCATAGTGCGCCAGTACGCTTACCATATACCAGCTATTCATGGAGAGGAGAGGAGAGTGATGTAGCTAATTCAGGGATAGGGATTATTAGAGGCCATGATAGATAAGGGCCAATGGGGGGAATTGGGCCAGGACACCGGGGTATATCCCTACTCTTAAAACAGAAGTGCCTGGGATTTTTAATGACCACAGAGAGTCAGGACCTCAGTTTAACATCTCACCCAAAGGATGGTGCCTTTTTACAGTATAGTGTCCCCATCACTATACTGGGGCATTGGGACCCACACAGACTACAGGGTGAGCACACCCTGCTGGCCTCCCAAATACCTCTTGTAGCAGCAACATTAGTTTTCCCCAGGATGTCTCCCATCCAGGTACTGGCCAGGCTCAACCCTGCTTAGCTTTAGTAGGCAACCTGGCAAGAGCTGCAGGGTGATATGGCTGCTGAATCATCTCACTCCTTAAAGAGAGGTTGTTATTTTCTAAAAAGAGGAGGGACTTATCTTCTCTCCTCCCTAAAAGGGAGGGTTTATCTTCCCTTCCCTTGATGAGAAAGGGCTTATCTCCTCCTTAAAGGAGAAAACATTCATCTTCTGTCTTTATTAAAGTCAAGGTGTTATCTTAGTTGGACAAAGTGGCAAGGTCAGACAAAGATGCTGTCCTCTGGAAATACGACCTTACCAAACATTCGTGAGAAGCATTTTTACTTAATCTCAACAAACGGCAATCAGTTCACACAACTCTCCTGTCACTGGCTCTTAGCCCCTCCCACAGAGGCTGTCCGCCCAGCCTTATAACCACTCTATTAATTAAACTTGAAGTACCCTGCCACAGCATCCCTCGTCTAAACAACATTTCCATCATCTCACAGCAGCAGCTGGAAGCAAAAGCTTCCGCCTCCTGCCCATTACCTCTTTTAATTCATTCTCTTCCAAACCATTCTGTGTAGATGTCCTGCAGGGGATCGGATTTGCCCAGATCCTGAGTCCGTGCCTTTTTAAACATTGACTCTCCACCACAACGTCCAAGGCCACAAAAGCTCATTGTTCACTTTGACCAATAGCCAGGGCACACAATAAACGAATCCATTTCTTTTAGCTGGGCTTCTGAGTCGAGGATATTAACAAACTGTGGTGCGACAGTAAACTCATGAAGCTTAACCATTTCTCAGTCTCAGAAGAGTCTGCTATTCAGCCACAAGGTTACAGCCAGCTTTGATGTATGTGGGACTTTTGTCTGGCGTACAGCTTTCAGTCCTTCCCCCATGACATGCTTTTCCTTTAGCGACTGTCCCCACTTTGTCTCTCTTTTTATCTCTCTCTGTTTCGCCTGGTGCAGCCGCACAGACATGCAACAAATCCTTTAGCCAGTGTTATATGTTTCCAGCTCTGTCATACACTCTACAAATCATGTTAAAATCTGTTGATTTAACAAAAGGCTTGATGGATGGTGTCCTTCTCGCTTTCTATTTCTCGCCCCCTTTCAATAGTGCTGATTCCTTCCCAGTAGTCCATCTTGTCGAAAGAGAGAGAGCGGAAAAGAGGAAGCAGAGGGTCAAAGAGAAAAATGGGAGAGAGAGAGAAGGGGAGAGATAGAGATTTTTCTCTTCATTAGCGGTTGTAAAGAGAGAACTAGAGGAGAGGTTAGAGGTTTTAAAGGATCGATGTTTGCCGTTCAAGGCTCTGAGAAACATCCAACTGAGGAGAGAAATGCGGCCTCCGTGGAATTTATGAGACCTTCCAGACGCACACCTTTAAAGCACTTTGTGATCCCATACACACACATACACACAGATTTTGGTTACATACACACCTATAGAAAGCTTTGTGATGTCATCGATCTGCTCGGTCCATCTATCAATTTCTCTTCTCTGTCACTCTTGCCCTCCTCTTTTCTCTGGTCCTGCCTGAAGCTTTTTTCATACCTTTTTTTTTCTAAATGATGACACAAATTGTGTTCCAAAACTTAGTGAGCTGCCTTGTGACTTAAGCAGCTACTATGACTTTAAATTATTAAAGTTTTATTTATTAAATAATCATCTGATATTGGTTATTTAATCTAAATGCAATTATTATTCACTTCAAATTCCAATTACATTTTACTGTCCAAATAATGGAATTTTAAGCGGATATATAAATACCACGAACGCCGCTTTTGTGAAAAACGAATGGCTTTTTCTCATTTTCAGGTGTTTTCATTTTGCGAGTACTCCAACCTAACTTCGACTGTCTCACTGACCCGCACCACGGGCTGCATGTAGAGCAGCTCCTAAAAAGCGCATGAAGATTAACCGGCTATATAATTATTGGTTGCTTTATTTCTCTGCTTGGCCCCATCCATCTGAAATGAAATTATTTAAATTACAAGTATAATATGTTAATTTTTGCTATGATTTTAATTTTTTACATTTTTTGTATTTAAATAACTTTGGACCATTACACCAAATCCAGCTCATGATTTTTGGGTCTTGTGTGTACTCTGAGATGGAATCCTTTAAGCAGCCCTGATAGAGAAGCACCTTGTGTCCAGTGCTGAACTGGACTCTTGACTCTGTTTGGTTCTGTGATGAAGCTGAACTGCAGCGCTTGGGGTGATTTCTCATTTAGCCAATGACAGCCACTGTGTGTGTGTTTGAGGGGGAGAGAGCGAGAATGGAGTAAGATAAAGGAGAGGATCATGTAGATCCAGCTCCCCGCTGAGGCACCAATCCCTCTTTATGGCTTGTAAAGACACCTCCTCATGGCAGAGCCCAACGTGCACGCGTGCTCGAACCCACATGCGATTTCTTTGTGCCTAAGGAACGGGAGGGAACGAGAGCGAAATTAGCTGGGAGAATAACCTGATTTTCACTCGCTGTTCTAGGACTTGTTGTCAGTATATCTTTTTACCTCATTTCCCTGATCGACTGAAATCCCGCACACACATAGGAGAGAGAGAGAGAAAGAGAGACTGCATGATGAGATAGTTGGTATCGGGGGCCCTGAGGTGAGCAGAATGAGAGTTTGTCCTTTTTATTGGCTGTAATTAGGATGAGGTCATTACCATGCGCCAAAGGCCTTTCACTGCTGGGAGATCATAAAATGCCACCTGAGCGATTTATACTTCTCTAACAGAATCCTCTGCAGCCTTTCACACACACTCAGGAGATGAGGGAGAACCTTAAATACATGTGTGCACATGCATGTTCATACTGTATATACGAAAAATGAGCACACACATAGCTGGAAATGTGTGTTAATAGTAACAATTAATGTTTTACAGAATGATTTAATACAACATTTGAATCCCATTTTCACTGTTTAATTAACACGTAATTATGTCTTTGACGGCTTTCATTCATCCAGATTATTATGGAAATTCAGAATACATTCTTCCAGACAGCACTTTTTCTAATTACATTGCAAAGAAAATGTCAGAACATAAATTACAATGTAATAACATAGTAATTACAATGTTATAACTACTTAATAATACTTCTTCTGTTTCTCTCTCTCTCTCTACTCTCTGCAGTGGTTCATCTGCTGGGCTTGCCGTGGCATCTGAAGAGAGTGGAAGGAGAGCTTTATGAGAATGGAATGAGTAAAGATGATCAGCAACTACAGGGAGCTGATTTCACCTTCACTCCCATCCACCTGCCAGGACTCAACACCACGCAGCCAGGTGTGTGTGTATATTACTGAAGTCCTCTACAGTAACATGATAAAATTTCTATTCACTTTTCTTTCAACTCAATAATTTACACACAGCTGCACAGATGTCAAGCATACAGCAGGAGAGTATCTTTTATTTTTTATTACAAAAGTTTGATTGGTGTTTAATTCATGTCTTGTCACTAAACGACAGTAAATTGTTCTCTCTCAGATGACCCCCAATATCATAAGGTCATTTTTTAAAAAGCGTGAGATGTGTTTCTAACTCTTCAGACCTGTAGAGTTTGTTAGTACAAATTAAAGATGAATTATCCTTCTTTGTCAATTTTTGTTTTGCCATGTGAATTGAATAGAATAGAATAGAATAGAATAGAATCTTTATCACAACCTTGGGCGGTGGTAAAACAGAGCTAAAGATTTGTTGTGGAGTATGCACAAATTGACTCTTCCAATCATAATGGAGATTCCTTTGTAAAATATGCCTGAATTAAATGGATAGTTCATCCAAAAATGAAAATTCTCTCAACATTTACTCACCCTTATGCCATCCCAGATGTGTATGACCTTCTTTCTTCTGCAGAACACAAACGAAGATTTTTAGAAGAATATCTCAGCTTTGTAGGTCCATACAATGCAAGTGAATGGTGACCAAAACTTGAAAGCTCCAAAAAACAAATAAAGGCAGCATAAAAGTTATCCACAAAACTCCAGTAGTTAAATCCACGTTTTCAGAAGCAATATGATAGCTGTGAGTGAGAAACAGATCAATATTTAAGTCCTTTTTTACTATAAATTCTCCTCCCTGCCCAGTAGGTGGCGATATGCAGAAAGAATGCGAATCGCCAAAAACAAAAGTATAAGAAAGTTAATGTGGAGATTTATAGGAAAAAAGGACTTTAATATTGATCTGTTTCTCACCCACACCAATCATATCACTTCTGATTATATAGATTTAACCACTGGATTACTTTTATGCTCCATTTATGTGCTTTTTGGACCTAACCCTGACCACCATTCACTTGCATTGCATGGACCTACAGAGCTGAGATATTTTTTCTAAAAATCTTAATTTGTGTTCAGCAGAAGAAAGAAAGTCATACACATCTGGGATAGCATAAGGGTGAGTAAATGATGAGAGAATTTTCATTTTTGGGTGAACTAATTCTTTAATGTTGAAGCTTTAAGATATAACTCAAAGAAAAATAATACAGAAGTTCTTATAAAAGTACTTCAACATTTGCTGATATGGTTATTTTGAATAAGTATGTACTAGGGCTGCAACGAATGATTATTTTGATAATCGAATAATCTAATGATTATTAAAACGATTATTCGACTATTTAGGCGATTATTGCAACAATTAATCAATAGCTCTTAATCGACTATTCAGCTTGTGCCTCGACTTAAAAGGTTGTATTAAACATACTTACTAACAATAAACAGGACAAAATCATCTTTAAAAAATACCTCTAAATGACATTCACTGAATTACAAGGAAAAAACTTGGATTTTTATTACGTTTAATTCAGTAAAAAATTCGCTGCAGAAAATCAAGAGTTTTTGTCTTGTTTTCCATTTAGAATTATCTCAAATCCTTCAAAAAAGATACATTTAATTTAAGATATTTAGACTTGCTTTCAGAAAATGTATCTTGAATATAAGTGTATTTTGTAAGTGTATTTTTTCACTTGTTCATAAAGAATAAAATATACTCATATTCTAGATATATTCTCTGAAAGCAAGTCTAAATATATTATATGTTGCTTTTCAGGTAAATGTATCTTGTTTTAAGGATTTTTAGATCATTTTAAATATTTAAATATTAAATATTGTATTAAACATTCTCTGATAAAAAAAAAAAAAAAAAAAAAAATTCTTCTGCAGTACAGATCTTAAAGCAAATGTACTGTAGGAAATTTGGTAGTTTAAATGTACAAGGGATGGGTTAAAGTGCCCGCGTACCCCCACCATTATATGTAGGGAAACAGTATGTGTGAGCTAGGAATTAAATTAAACTGTCCTTATTCTGCATTATTATGTAAGGAAATTTATAATGGAATTAGTCACGTTCAACAACCATTATAAATTAGATAAATGATAAATAACTAGATTATTTGTCTGAATAAAATTCTCCACCATTAAAATCGTAATACAATGTCTCATTGTATCCGCTCACAATTTCTATTATAAGGAATTAGCTTTAATAAGGAAATTATGATTAATTCACTTATTGGAGTAATATTATTCTCATGGCTTATTGAAAATAATATTTCACATATTTAGGTACAGATTTGAAGCGAAATCTTTTAAAAACAGGGATGAGATTATTTAGCAAAATATACCACAGTCAAATTATCTTTGAATACAGACAAACTTTATTGCTATTCTAAACATAAACTACAGGTGCATCTCAATAAATTAGAATGTCGTGGAAAAGTTCATTTATTTCAGAAATTCAACTCAAATTGTGAAACTCGTGTATTAAATAAATTCAATGCACACAGACTGAAGTAGTTTAAGTCTTTGGTTCTTTTAATTGTGATGATTTTGGCTCACATTTAACAAAAACCCACCAATTCACTATCTCAAAAAATTAGAATATGGTGACATGCCAATCAGCTAATCAACTCAAAACACCTGCAAAGGTTTCCTGAGCCTTCAAAATGGTCTCTCAGTTTGGTTCACTAAGCTACACAATCATGGGGAAGACTGCTGATCTGACAGTTGTCCAGAAGACAATCATTGACACCCTTCACAAGGAGGGTAAGCCACAAACATTCATTGCCAAAGAAGCTGGCTGTTCACAGAGTGCTGTATCCAAGCATGTTAACAGAAAGTTGAGTGGAAGGAAAAAGTGTGAAAGAAAAAGATGCACAACCAACCGAGAGAACCGCAGCCTTATGAGGATTGTCAAGCAAAATCGATTCGAGAATTTGGGTGAACTTCACAAGGAATGGACTGAGGCTGGGGTCAAGGCATCAAGAGCCACCACACACAGACGTGTCAAGGAATTTGGCTACAGTTGTCGTATTCCTCTTGTTAAGCCACTCCTGAACCACAGACAACGTCAGAGGCGTCTTACTTGGCTAAGGAGAAGAAGAACTGGACTGTTGCCCAGTGGTCCAAAGTCCTCTTTTCAGATGAGAGCAAGTTTTGTATTTCATTTGGAAACCAAGGTCCTAGAGTCTGGAGGAAGGGTGGAGAAGCTCATAGCCCAAGTTGCTTGAAGTCCAGTGTTAAGTTTCCACAGTCTGTGATGATTTGGGGTGCAATGTCATCTGCTGGTGTTGGTCCATTGTGTTTTTTGAAAACCAAAGTCACTGCACCCGTTTACCAAGAAACTTCTGCTGACCAGCTTTTTAAAGATGCTGATTTCATTTTCCAGCAGGATTTGGCACCTGCCCACACTGCCAAAAGCACCAAAAGTTGGTTAAATGACCATGGTGTTGGTGTGCTTGACTGGCCAGCAAACTCACCAGACCTGAACCCCATAAAGATTCTATGGGGTATTGTCAAGAGGAAAATGAGAAACAAGAGACCAAAAAATGCAGATGAGCTGAAGGCCACTGTCAAAGAAACCTGGGCTTCCATACCACCTCGGCAGTGCCACAAACTGATCACCTCCATGCCACGCCGAATTGAGGCAGTAATTAAAGCAAAAGGAGCCCCTACCAAGTATTGAGTACATAGACAGTAAATGAACATACTTGCCAGAAGGCCAACAATTCACTAAAAATGTTTTTTTTATTGGTCTTATGATGTATTCTAATTTTTTGAGATAGTGAATTGGTGGGTTTTTGTTAAATGTGAGCCAAAATCATCACAATTAAAAGAACCAAAGACTTAAACTACTTCAGTCTGTGTGCACTGAATTTATTTAATACACGAGTTTCACAATTTGAGTTGAATTACTGAAATAAATGAACTTTTCCACGACATTCTAATTTATTGAGATGCACCTGTAATCTAACACATAAAACATGAAACAGGTTGGTGTGTAGTGACAGAATGTGAAATAAATGATCATTACAGAGTAAATTAACTTTATGGAGTCTGTTGACAATGCCTTAAGAACCATTTATCCTTCTTTGAGTCTACATCGATTTGCAATCGGATTACCCAAAGTATTTAACTACTACACCAGCACTTTGAGCAAAAGTCTGGAGATGTGCTTGCTTGTCGTTGCGTTTTCTTACATTGCTTGGTTCTTTGGCGTTTGAAGAAAGTCCGTTCGATCGATGTTTTAGACTCTGTAATGATTGTTGATAGTTGTTGTCTCGATGGAGGATGAAGTGGACTTTGAAGCGAGGCCTTCGACAAGGAGGACTCGCGATTCCCGTTGGGTATGTGAACCATAGAGAGAGAGTGAAAGGTTTCCTCGGGACGAGTCCTGAGTTTTCCTTGGGATTCTACATGGCACGGAGGCTGAAGAGCAAGAGACAGGACCAAGAGAGGAGACCAAGCGACGGTTCCAAGAGAGCATTGTGAGAAGAAGAAGAGAGAGGAAGAGAGCGTTCTTCCTGTTTTGGAAACATTTGAACTGAGATTGGCCACACCCCAAAGGTGTCCTGAGCCAATCAGAAGTGGCTTTTCAGAGTCACATGGTCGACTGGTCTTTCCCTTTCAAAGTTGATTTACCATCCTTTGTGTGGAGAGTCCTTACATTCTTCCCGCTTAAATTAGTGAATGTTTAATCATGAACTTTTATATCCTGAAAGCGGTGCAAGAGACATGACATTCGTTGTCATCAACATTCTCTACATAAACAAGCAAGCATTTACATACTAAATGTGACATACTTTCATGACTATTAAATGTGTAAGTAACAAAACATGAAAATCCCTGGTTACAAATCATAATGATTAATTCATTGGTTTTACTACATGGTAAAACATTACGTGTTATAAGAAACCTGATTGTCAGGGTATTTTAACAAGTTATCATTCTTAGTAGAATGAGATGAGTCATACAAGATTAAAGATTATAATCATCGATTTGTTAGTTAGAAGTGATTACAAATCATTACACATATTTTAAAAGGTACATCGGCTATAATCATTAATTTGTCAGTTATAAAAGTAATCACAGGTCAAAGTCATTTTCAGAATTATCTAGCAAGGCTAGGTATTGTGTACATTGTGGATCTTAATGCATTCTGTACATTTTAGAGGGATAACGTTCTAAATGCATTCTGTACATTTAGAAGTACAACATTCATGGATTCCCTTTTAGCTGCTGTTTGCAGAATAATGAGGATCTCATGAAGATTTCATGACTAATTATCATCCAGAATAAAGAGTCATAGAATTGGCATTGTTTTGTTCATTGTAATTTAGGAGGACAAAACAGAGTGTGTTCTGAGTCTTTCCAGGGAGTTCCAGGGAATGTTTCCTCTGTCATTTATTGCTTGTGACCTCTGCACCCAGGGGCCTCTTTGCAGAGATGGTCTTAATAGCAGTGTCAGGCCAGAACCATTGAATGTGGGGGCATTTCTTCAGAAGCATGAAGTTCTCTAGTCATGCGCTATTTGGAAAATCTTCATAATAGAGCTGCATATCGCTGATTTTCTTCATGATAACATACACACCGTGACAGTATATTATTGTTCAATACGTCATGAGCCATCACGAGGGACGAGTGTCCCTGCGCCAGAGTGTGCATAAACCGGGTGCAGTTTCAATCTCTACCCCTTAGATTGTGTCACTTCACACGACTCATAGAAGTGGCGCTGACCACGCAGAGGAATGCCGGAGTTTCAGAGTTTGTTTATTTTCTGTACATGATCCGTTTCCTTATTATTTTAACTTTAAAGGTGCAGTATTTAAGATTCAGAAACCCTTGTTATTAATGACACCTGTGGCCGTTAAGTGAACTGCAGCCAGCTACCTGTTGCTCGTGCTCGCGCTGGTGCACACACTCCATAGGGATGCGAGCATCGACCAAAACAATGATGTAACGTACAAAGAGACTGAACATGATCCACCGGCATCATGCTGACAGATGAGGTAGCATAATTAAAATTACACCGTTATGATTGTTTTACTACAAACTTTGAGAGTGTATATTATATTTGACTCTCCAGTGCTGGAGTAGGGCTAAAACAAAGTGTGGATATAGGTCTGACTATGCAAGACTGTAGTTTGAAGTAATCACTTTTCTTTGCATGATACATTGACTGAATTTATACGATAGCCAATGTCAGTGTTAGCTAGCTAGCCAGCTTTATCAATAGCTGTTAGTAAAATTTGGTGGATGATAACAGTAGCTGTTTATAAAATAGACTGTACATTATAAATATGTTGACACAATTCAGTATTGATGTGATTCCATCACAACTGTCATTTTGATATATCGATGCGCTATAGTTTTATAATAATAGAATATATATATTTTCTGTAGTTACGTTACACTAATGAATGGGTCTTTTTGCATTATCTTGAACATTGTCTAGCATTCATTTCATGTGTTATTGTAGTTTACCTTGCTGAATAATTACAGATTAACATTGTTTATGACAGTTACTGTGCAGGCAAGATCAAGTTAGCTAAAATTACACAGATCAATCCTTATGGCACTATATTTCACAATCTTTGCAGTTATGTAAGCTTACCTGTCCAATAAGAAGTACGCCAATTCAGGGTCGGTTTTGATCCCCAAAACCGAATGAAGGTCCCTCCAGGAATCAAATGCCCTGCCGATGTTCATTCTAGTTTTCGCTCGACCACGATCATGTTCCCGCTTTTTGGCTTACTTGGATTTTGTGTAGGAGTT
This sequence comes from Myxocyprinus asiaticus, assembly GCF_019703515.2. Taxonomy (NCBI): domain Eukaryota; kingdom Metazoa; phylum Chordata; class Actinopteri; order Cypriniformes; family Catostomidae; genus Myxocyprinus; species Myxocyprinus asiaticus. The sequence continues at coordinate 16,200,545 of NC_059346.1, read as the reverse complement.
GGTGTTGTGCTGGGAGCCAGATGTTTGCTGGATTCCATCTCTAAGATAACATTACCTAGTGTCTGTTGATGTGGAAGAGAAGCTATTACTGAGGCAAGGCTCTCAGGAGCGTGCATAAACGTTGCATCCTTTGGATTTTCCCGGCAAAAGTGACCCGTTCCCTTCGCATGAAAATCAGTCTACAGGCTTTAATAGGCAACCTAGGAAGTCCGGGAAGGGCTCATTTTTTAAGTTGCGTTACAAGCCGTTCACACATTGGCAAAAAAAGGCAAATATTACATGAAAATTGTTACATATTGCACCTTTAATAATGGATGCATTAAAGATATAAAGCTGCGGTGTTTCCTTTTTAACCGCTCTGACATGCAAGTTCTGCTTAAGCAGAATGCTTATTTTGTATTTTTACATTATAAGTCCTTTATACTTTGCAATCTACATCACCTTTTAGGCTGTTTGGAAAGTTTGGAGTTCGTCTGGACTGTGAGCTGTTTTCTTCCTCTCTTCAATCAGGCACAAGCTGCATTGCTGCTCTCGTGTGCCATCATTAGAGTTTCATATGATGTCATGTTAGAGTATATGAGATCAAACGACTATTCGACAATGAAAATTTTTGTTGACAATTTCTTATTGTCAGTGTTGTCGATAACGTCGACTAATTGTTTCAGCCCTAGTATTTTCTTAAATGCTAAACATTTTCATTCTTAGTAAAGATTTACTTCCAACGATTTTTAATCAATACACACTTCTTTTACCATTTCTATTGATGGAAATAATGTTGCTCCATTAATATTTAATACAAATAATACATTTTTGTGATCGTCATATATATTATATTATTGAGACCAGAAAAATCACAAGGGGAGGCTTTTAGCCCTGTTGTACTCTATTTGTTTCAATTACTTCCTCCTGATGTCAGCATGTTATGTTATAAGGATGCTTCCCTGGAGCAACCTACCTCATGTGTTAAGTGCCTTGCTCAAGGGCACAAATGATGATAGTTCAAGGATTTCCCTTGTTAGGTTCAAACCTACAATCCTTTGTTTTCTGGTCCATGTCTTTGACCGCTAGGCTAGACTACCCCAACTTGTGCATGTACTTTTCAATGCACAGGTGTGTTTGATCTATCAATAGTAATGTAAATCACCTCACATCTGAGAGCCCATCGCAGTTTTGGTCCCGTTTCTGAAGGGGTGTCTCATCGTGGCAGGTGCTGTTTCATCTTTGCCGTCACCTGAGTTTGACTCCAGCCGGCAAAGCTTTTCAAAGAATTCTGCAGATGATCACTTTTGATTCACATCAACTGAACCTCTGAAAAATACATCATTCTTTCTGACACTAAAGAAGACGCAGAGGCGTCTGTGTTGATAGCATCAGAGGCAGGTTTCATCCAATAGCCCGGAGGCACAGTTCTTATTTTTCACATTTACAACATTTCTGTGGCAGCCCATCATAGAATCTGAGCTCGGTTGCATCATTTCAATCTTTAACAACTAACATCCTAAACCTAAAACTAAGTATAAGCTGCATTTTTTGTGTAAAGACCTGGCTTTTAGTCCATTTATGTTAGCTTTGTGAGCATCTATTTTCAAGTGTACTTTTAAATGTTGGCAAAATTCACTTTTAGCAGATCTACACATTAAAATGTAAAAAAATATATTTCAGGAAAACAGACCAAATATATTGATGACTTATCTTGCACTATACAAATTTTGGTCCCACTTCATATTAGGTATCTTTAACTTTGATGTACTAACATTAAAATACATACAATACAATATGTATTGTGTAACTACATGTTGTTTTGCAAAATTCTCACAAAATTCACATTTGCTACTACTGAGGTTGAAGTACAAGCAGGTTAAAGGGTTAGTCCACCCAAAAATGAAAATGATCTCATCCAGGTGTGTATGACTTTCTTTCTTCTGTTGAACACATTTAAAAAATAAATAAATAAATAGAAAAATAGAAAAATATCAAGTGGAAGGTGATTTGACCTTTGAATCTCCAAAAAAAACAAAAAACAGACAGTCAGCATACACGTCATCCATACGACTCCACTGGTTAATGTCTTCTAAAGCGAAACGATTGCTTTTGCTGCAAAAAAGATAAATATTTAAGTACTTTTTAACTATAAATCATCGCTTCCAGTCAGCAGCAGTACGCGCGTATGACGTAATCACATTGACATGTTCACGCAAGAACAGATACATGTGTGACAAACATGGAAGAGCAGCGCTGTTTACAACTGAGTAGGAGAAACGCTGTACAGAAGATTTGTTGGTTTTATCTGTTTGTTTACTCACAATGATGCATTTGTGTGCTCATCCTGGATGTCTCAACCGAGAGAAAAACGCGAATACCCCTAATAATTAAAACAAGCAAGTACAACCCCCTCCAATATTTATACCATGATCAATGGCAACTTGTAAATGCTTCACGCTGCAACCCCCCCAATGTCCAAGACAAATCTTCGCCCTTGGTTCATGGTGTAACCAAAGCCTAGTGGCTATTTTTAAAAACAAAGGGACACGCCTTTCGATATGTCCAACTCGATATGTCTCCACTTTCTTTTTCAAAAAGAAAATATGTTCACAGTGGAATAAACAAATCGGATAAATTGTACTACAGTATGTTATATTCTACATTTCGTCTATCTTGACAGATAAAGAGGTGATTCAGCGAGGCAGGGTGATAGAGAGGGGAGAGGTTGCTGTCGGGACACAGCTGGTTCAGGTGATTCCTCCCGGACTTTTCTGGAGGTTTCACATCACGGTTCACCACCCCGAGTATGTCAAGTTCAACATCTCGCTCACGCGAGACGCCCTCCTGGGCATCTACGGCAGGAGGAATATACCACCTACTCACACACAGGTAATAACATGCAAACACACACACACACATACACACACACGGATAACATTACACAGGTTATTTAATTAAGAAAATTAGGCATGTTGTTTCATGTTATATTACATGTAATTGCATAGACAATGTGTGTGTTTGAGTTCTAGAATGTGTTTGCATGCAAGATTGTGTGTGTGAGATGTTGTATGTTTGAAAGGGAATGTGTGCGTCTGCATGCATATACTATACTGTAGGTTTGTCTATCTTCAAAATATCCTTACAAATATAGCGAAACATGTGAAATGCAACTTGAAAGGACATTTGAGGTGATCCCCATTATTGAAAGGCTTATAAACTGGCCAAATCATGACTTCAAATCTATTGTCAACACATTTCTGTGAGGGTTAGGTTTAGAAGGATTAGTGTAAGTATGAAAACCATTGTTTCTATTAGAGGTCCTCACTAATACGTCATCAAAAGTCTGTATGTGTGTGTGTATGTGTGTTTCAGACTGTTGTATCTGAGTATCAGGTTGTTTAATGATTGCTGTTGTTGGTAAACATTGTCTAAATGCATGTTGTTATGACTGGCAGATAACGAGGAGGATCAGGAGCGTATCTAACAAGGTGCTTCAGTCGACCCCAACATGCTAATTACATCTCATTATTCAGGATATCATCCAAGATTAACTGTTCACTTTGCTCAAGAAATTAGATCCTGGTGTAATTCAATTTTAGGCTTCTCGTTTGCACCTCATTTGCATATGTGTTTGCATATGTAGGCGGAGGCAAAGCAAGACTACTGGTTAATTGTTCTGCTTAATGAAAAGGTTTCTTTTGTGCATGTGTGTGTGTCAGAATAGAGATGTTTACACTGCCAGTGCTTCCATAAGTCTACTTCAGTGTTCATGAGTATGTGTGTGTGTGTGTGTGTTCACTGAGGCCTGACAGATCGCTACTGCGCTGAGACTGTCAACTCCATTGCGGATCCCACCATCGTTCCATAGTTGCTCTAGATGTCATTAAAAGCAGTGGGGCTCTGGTGCGACTGCTGCCCTGCTGGCTCCTGCCTGTCAGCGTGAGAGTCATTACAGTCGATAGGGCTTTAGTGCCTCCACTGCTTCCAGAGTGACTCCGGAGGAGAAGAGGGACTCATTATAGCCAGAGGGTTCTGTAGTGCCTCGGAGAACACAGCTCATTGATGTTTCTGATGTTTGTAACAGCTCTGTCTAAACAGTGGCAATCCCCCCCAAAATACAGACAGACATACACACGAACGTGCATCTTTTCCAGTTTCCTTGGAGATAGATTCATCCCAGTCACAGGATGGAAGTGACACAGTAGTGTAGGTGATGAGATAGTATACTGACTCAAACAAACGCAGATGGTGCACTGTAAACCCCTGGATGTAAACAAATCCTATTTGCAGCGAGTGCAGACTTCATATGGACTTCGTATGGGTAAATATGAGTGTGTGAGTGTGTTTGACTGAGTTTGCTGGAGCTGAAGCCCTGTTTCATTGGTGGATGAATGTCAAAGCATGTGTAGGTGAACGGTCCCAGTTTATGCCCCGAAAAAAGCCGTGTTAGTCACAATGGGGGAAAGAGTGATACAAATAGAAAAGTAAGGAGGATGGATTATATGAATTAAATATAATTTGTTGTCAAATGAGAGATTTTAGCATGTATGTAATGAGGTATTTTTGAAATAATTTATACATCAATGTTCGTATTTGTTGTACTGCCTTTAAATGAAAATACATTTCAATCAGGACCACTTCTGTCAAATGAATACTTCATTGAATACTTTATTAATTTATAGACAAGTGAAGCATCTGTTGGTGTTGGGGGGTATGGTTCTGTTCTGAGCAATTTCTCCAGCCATCCATGCATAGACAGAGCAGAGTGCAGCAATAACAACACCCCCCCCCCCCCCACCAATGGTAACAATAGATCCAGCAGAATTATTACAACATCGTTCAGAGGTGTGTCACAGGGGAGTGGTGGTGGCGTAGTGGACTATAGCACTGAACAGGTAAGCAGAAGGTTGTTGGTTCAATCCCCACAGCCACCCCCATTGTGTCCTTGAGCAAGGCACTTAACTCCAGGTTGCTCAAGGGGGATTGTCCCTGTAATAAGGGCACTGTAAGTTGTTTTGGATAAAAAGCATCTGCCAAATGCATAAATGTTCATTTTTTATTTATTTTTTACATTCTGACATTGCTACGTGATACAATTGTTCATTTGCATAACACTTACTAGAACTTTGGGTTACGGTTGTAACCTCGGTTCTCTGAGGGAGATAAGTGAGACATCTCACGATGGGACATGCCTCTTGCGTGGTCATCCATGAAGCCCTATGCAGTCACGCCTAACAGGCTGCTGTCCAGTGCACCAGGGAAGCCCCGCCCCTTCCCTATATAATCAGTAGCATGGTGGTAACATGGGTTTAGTGACTGGTTTTAGGCAGCGTGCATTTTTCATGAACCTACTTATGACAGGATGTGAGAATATCTGGAACTGCAGGAAGAAAAGGGACTATCTGTTTTCCCTGACGCAATTTTTCAAATCTTTTCAACTCCATCTCCTACAGAGACCTGGTGGAGCTCACTCTGGCACTTCGAATAGTGAAAATCACATTTTGAGCAAGCCGAGAGCACTTAAATTAGACCTCTCATGGGACAAACCCAGAGGTCACATTTCTACGGATGTGGATGAAATATCGTCCTACCTGCTAGAGAGAGGAGGTCCCTGTGCTGGGCTAGGCGCCACGGACTCACATAAAATAGTTAGAAACATAAGTGATTGTGTTGTGGTTAAAAAACTCTGCTTCAGTTTCATTATAAAACCCTGTGAAGTGAACCAATCTCCCCTCTGTACAGAATGAGGCAGGGATTTGTGTGTCAATATTCTATACTAGTTGTTTAGAAATCTGAGGTCTAAACTGGGGTGGGCATTTGACTGATCCACACAGGAGATAAGTGTGTGTGACAGCACTCTATGTGTTGATTGATCCACACAGGGAATAAGTGTGTGTGACAGTGTTTTGCATTGACTGATCTACAAAGGGGATAAGTGTGTGTGACAGTACTCTGTGCTCTTGACTGTTCCACACAGTGGATAAGTGTGTGTGACAGCGCTCTGTGCATTTACTGATCAACACAGGAGATAAGTGTGTGTGACAGTACTCTGTGCGTTGGCTGATCCACACAGGCGATAAGTGTGTGTGACAGCGCTCTGTACATTTGACAGATCCACACAGTCAATAAGTGTGTGTTTGACTGATCAACACAGGGCATAAGTGTGTGTGACAGCACTCTATGCGTTTTACTGATCCACACAGGGGATACGTGTGTGTGTGACAGCGCTCTGTGTGTTGACTGATCAACACAGGGGATGTGAGTGTGTGATCATGCTTTATACTTCTTATTGACCAAATCCCAGGGTTAATACATAATTAATTCATTTTTTTAGAAATTAATACATTCTTATTGCTCTCTGGGGAATTTGCAAAGGCAAATTGAGATTGCAAACTTTGGAATGTACTAAGCCGTTCTTTCCTATGACCACCATCCATGGAGGGAGCCGGAGCTGCCTGCTTGAGCAAAAGTTTTTCTCCGCCAAGAAGATCTGTCTTCATCCTGTTGAGGACTTGCCATGATGTCTGTCCTCTTCCCTGCGCCCCTTGGGAAAAAGCTGGTCACTGCATTACCCAAGGCTGCATTGGCACTGGAGTTCTGCAGGGTACAAAAGATCTAAAAGCCTCTTGCTCTTTCCTCTTCACCTCAAAACGCTGTTGCATCGCCACCACCGCCAGACCAAACAAGCCTTTTGGGTCCATTGGCTGGTCAAGACAGTGTCTTTTATCTTTCTCCACCATTGTGGACAGATTCAACCACAAGCCTCTCTGACCCACCACCACAAGACCCCAAAGTTCTTCCCGTGGACTGAGCCAGGCAACACAATGAGCTATGATGAGATCCGTCACTGTCCATAGCTCTGTGACGTCATTGCCCTGCGACAGAACAACAGACATCTCTTCTTCCAACTCTGAGATGTAGGCCAAAAGCAGAGTGACTGCATTTGTAGCCCACCCCGTCTGCGCTGCAGACTTGTAAAGTTTCTCGAAAATCGAGGCTGAGAAGTGATGCGATTTATGAGGCAGCTTAGGGGCAACAGAGGATAAACCGAACGCCGATCTCGGATCCAGATGGCTCGCCAAAGATGCTTCCATCGGTGGCATGTGAGACCAGCCTCTTTCCTCCATACCCTCTATGTCAATCGAGGAGAAGCTGTACACTGGGACCCTTGATGACAGTGATTTCTCCCAATACTTCATCAGATCCTCCATATTATCCTGGATAGGTGGGAAGGTTTGATGAGCTGCCAGGGTGGTGGGAAGGAGGAATGTACCATCAAGTCTTGAGCGTTTAACAGCAGGGAGAGCCAGTGGCCACTTGAAGTCCAGTCTAGCCACCACCTGTCACAAGACTTGTGCAGGGTTGCATTCCCCGCTGCTGATGGTTGTTCGTCCGACCCGGTAGGGTTTCCAGGTGCTTGGGACACAAATGGATCCTCGATGTCAATGATCATTGTCATCATTCAAAAGCTCTCCCGAAGCAGTGATAGAAACCAAGTTCTCATCCGGTGGGACTCCTGGGAACTGTTCAATCTCCATATTGAAGCCAACAGGGTCCCTGAGCTCATCCCCGAGTCAGCCCAAATCTGCCTCGGAGGAAAGGTTCCCGCGAATGTTGGCATGCCATCTCCCTGAAAAGGATCTCGATAGACCTCCTGGACAAACCACGCTCTCTTGTGCAGGATCCCTGGAGAGAGTCTACTGCAATCTCTACAAGAGATTGGTGTCAATAATGCTGCCCTGGCACACATACTGTGCAGATCTCTAGATGAAATAGAAAATCTGTGCACTCCTGGGCAATGGCGAGACGGCAGCTTGGTCTTGCCAGGCCTAGGGAAAGCCGTGTTCAACTGGTAAGTTGAACAGACAGTATTTATTTTTTTGTATTTTTTGTAAAGTGTTTAATTTCTCAGTATTACTTGATTCACTTTGGTTCGATGTCCTTAACTGAGTGGTAACTCAGTCCTTAGACAGTTGAATCCAGCCAAATCTATAAACTGTAAGTGCACTGAAAAAGGGCTAGCAGTGGATACCGCAAGTGAGGAGATGTAGGATGCAATTTTGGGTCAGTGCTACTGATTATATAGGGAAGGGGCTGGGCTTCCCTGGTGCACTGGCCAGCAGCCTGTTAGGCGTGATTGCATAGGGCTTCATGGATGACCACGCAAGAGGTGTATCCCTTAGTGAGATGTCGAACGAGTTGACTGAAAAATAGCTTCAAATACCGTATATCAAGTAGGTAATCAAGAGCAAGGCAGAATAACACATTGAAGATATTCCAAACTGGCAATTAACTGTAGTCTTAGAGCACAAAACAAGACAGATGTAGAGAAACTAAAGGTAAGCTGCCATACATAGGTGGAGCTGGGGATGGTGTTAATTGCAGCCAGCATCCATGCAATGGAAAGGCAGATAAGCAATGAATGAACGAATAAATGAATGGAGGACTTAAATAGGACCGCTCTGATAAGCATCTGAATTGTATTGGTAGACATCATGATCAGCTGAGCATCAGTTGATTGCGAGCTTGACTCACGTGACCTGACAGAACTAACGCTACACTCGATATTTATATTACAGTATTCTTTATATTTTAATACTGCAAAATAGCGCTGAGAATCTATTGACAATCACCATTAAGAACAGTGGTAACTACAAAAAAGTTAAAATGCCCAGGCAGAAATGATAATTAAGGGGGAAATGTTGGCCTCCTTGCTCGCACATGCTTTTTCAGTTCTGCCCACACATTTTCTATTGGATTGAGGTCAGGGCTTTGTGATGGCCACTCCAATACCTTAACTTTGTTGTCCTTAAGCCATTTTGCCAAAACTTGGAGGTATGGATATATGTTTGGGGTCATTGTCCATTTAGAAGACCCTTTAGTGACCGAGTTTCAACTTCCTGGCTGATGTCTTGAAATGTTACTTCAATATATCCACATAATTTTCTTTCCTCATGATGCCATCTATTTTGTGAAGTGCACCAGTCCCTCCTGCAGCAAAACACCCCCACAACATGATGCTGCCACCCCCATGCTTCACAGTTGTGATGGTGTTCTTCAGCTTGCAAGCCTCACCCTTTTTCCCCCAAACATAATGATGGTCATTATGGCCAAAGAGTTCAATTTTTGTTTCATTAGACCACAGGACATTTCTCCAAAAAAGAAGATCTTTGTACCCATGTGCACTTGCAAACTGTAGTCTGGCTTTTTTATGGTGGTTTTGGAGCAGTGGCTTCTTCCTGGCTGAGCAGTCTTTCAGGTTATGTCAATATAGGACTCATTTTACTGTGTATATAGATACTTGTCTACCTGTTTCCTACAGCATCTTCACAAGGTCCTTTGCTGTTGTTTTGGGATTGATTTGCACTTTTCACACCAAACTACATTCAACTCTAGAAGACAGAATGTGTCTCCTTCCTGAGCGGTATGATGGCTGCATGGTCCCATGGTGTTTATACTTGCGTACTATTGTTTGTACTGATGAACGTGGTACCTTCAGGCATTTGGAAATTGCTCCCAAGGATGGACCAGACTTGTGGAGGTCCACAATTTTTCTCAATTCTTTTGATTTTCCCATGATGCCAAGCAAAGAGGCACTGAGTTTGAAGGTCGGCCTTAAAATACATCCACAGGTACACCTCCAATTCAGTGCACCTCCTATCAGAAGATAATTGCTAATTGTCTAAAGGCTTGACATCATTTTCTGGAATTTCCCAAGCTGCTTAAAGGCACAGTTAACTTAGTGTATGTAAACTTCTGACCCACTTGAATTGTGTTATAGTCAATTAAAAGTGAAACAATCTGTCTGTAAACAATTGTTGGACAAATTACTCGTGTCATACACTAAGTAGATGTCTTAAACGACTTGCCAAAACTATGCTTTACTAATATTAAATCTGTGGAGTGGTTAAAAAATGAGTTTTAATGACTTCAACCTAAGTGTTTGTAAACTTCTGACTTCAACTGTATATATATCACAGTCCAATAAACATAAAAAAGCTAAACCAATATTTGGTGTGACCACCTTTGCCTTCAAAACAGCATCAATAATCCTAGGTTCACCTGGATACGCTTTTTCTTCATTGTTGGCAGATAGGATGTTCCAAGCTTCTTGGAGAATTCACCACAGTTCTTCTATCTGTTGAGGCTCAATTGCTTTTGTATCTTCATGTAATTCCAGACTAACTCAATGTTAGTGGGGGGCTCTGTGGGGGCCATGCCATCTGTTGCAGGGCTCCCTGTTCTTCTATTCTATTTGCAAAAGAAATGTTTGGGAGTCTAAAATTTATATTTCCTACTGACATGCTACAGCTGGAGATATAAATAACCATCTTAAGACAAAAGTTTTTGTGAAATGTCTTAGGTGCCTAAAACTTTTGCACAGTACTATATATATATATATATATATATATATATATTAGTACTGTGAGTCGATTAAAATGTTTAATCGCAATTAACTCCAAAAAATTATTAAACATTTTAATCTACTGACAGTACTAATATATATATATATATATATATATATATATATATATATATATATATATATATATATATATATATATATATTATAATTATTAATATTAATTGCAGATTTTAAAAGTGTTAAAATTTTACACTATATATGTATACTTCTTTTCTTATCAGAAGTCAATCATTTCCATCTTCGGAAAGAAAACAAAACAATATGTAGCAATATAATTCTTTATTATATATATGGTCCAAAATGGACATGTTTTTGTGAGATTTACCTGATTGGAGGTATGTTGGATTGGAGACAAATCCAAAAAATGCAAAGTCTTCAGACTCTTTTCTCTTTAAATTTAGATTAGATTTACACACTCTTTTGTCTTTTATGTTGCTGGTTGCTTATATTCTTGTTATATTAGTGGTTAGGTTAGGGCTGGCTGGGGTTGGTTTATGGGATCTAAAATATTAATATAACGGTATAATGTATTACAACTAAACATATATTAAACATGCATGATAAATCAGAAGATTGCAGAGCCTGTTATGGAATGGTCCAAACTGATGTGAGAACGGCATGACAATGACATTTTGATGATGCAGGCAAAAGTCGGTACGGTGACAATTTGGTCATGAGACTGCTCTGATCAGATACACATACATTATTCTCCTTTTTCTCCAGTTCGACTTTGTGAAGCTACTGGATGGGAGACAGCTGATAAAGCAAGATTCCCGGAATACCAAAATCCTAAACTCTCCTCCACGGAGTCTGCTTTTGTCCTCTTTGCAAGAGACTGGCTTTGTGGAATACCTAGACGTAGGCACCTGGTATCTGGCCTTCTATAATGATGGCCGCAAGATGGAACAGGTGGTAGTGTACAGTACACCCATAGGTGAGACCATGCTTAAGAGTTATTATTCACTTTATTTGCTGTATTTTAATTATTTAAATAATTATATTTTTGACTCTGAGCTTAATTATTGCATCATTATTGATTTTGGTTGTAAAATATTTTTTACTACTGATTCACAAAGTGTTTACGGTTGCAACACTGACCTTAGAATTATTAAACTGTTTAGTGAATTTTATTGTGTTTGTGTGCTTAGAAACAATAGATGGTTGTTCCACTAACTGTAATGGTAACGGAGAGTGTGTAGCCGGACACTGTCATTGCTTTACTGGCTTCCTGGGGCCAGACTGTTCTAAAGGTACAACTACAAGCAAAGATACACAACATAATCACAAACTAATACAATATAAATACTTGAGCAGTGCTGATAAAATCATATATTGATATATTGTGATTTTTAAAAATTGGTTTATTGCATCAGTATTTTAGATCATTCTATCAATATTTATTTATTTTTATTTATGTGCATTCTTGGGATGGGTCATGATGGTCAACTAATCAAATAGTCGTTCAACAACCGACCATTAGTGACCCCTGGTTACTAGTTTATCTACAGTAGATTTGTATTTTATTTTATTGTTTTTGTAGTTTTGGTATTTTAGCAGCGGTGCTCTAGTGCGGGTGCTCTGCTTAGGTGTTAGACAGTTATTACAGTAAAAACCTCTCGGAATAGTTGCGTCTATAAATTTATCTTGTTTAAAGCTCCACTGGTCCAGCCATGCACATTCAGATGGATGTGTTTGGCTGTTGTGTCAAGTCTTGAGATGTCCTGCTACGAGTGTTTCTTTTTCAATTTAATAATACTTTTAAGAAATGCATCTCAACACACTTTTTTTTGATCGCATCTTTAGTAAATGTCCCCTTACCATGTATGACCATGAAAATATGTTGCTTGTACATTCCTAATGAATTTATATAACACTGTGTAACAATTTTTTTTTTTTTTCTTCTTTTGGTTCCTGGGTAGTAAGTGTTATTTCCTAATTGCTTTTGCCTCAAAAGTATAGAAAATGGCTATTATTCCCCACAAACTTTGCTTTTGTGACCACGACAGTGATATTTTGAAATGTACCTATTTCCAATGAGAAAACGGGCGAATTTGTGTCTTTTCATTCACATAAAGTCAACAACATATGAATCCAAATTAACATGTATTTATACTAAAGTAATATTCAAAGCCGTGCTGCTCCATAATGGTAACAAGTACCCGTCTCTTCCCCTGGCTCACTCAGTGCACCTCAAAGAGGATTACAACAGCATCAAGACCTTGCTGGACACCTTGATGTATGATGAGTATGGCTGGGAGGTCATAGGAATCAAAATCCTGATGGGTCTCCGAGGCAGTTTTACCAAGTTTCCCTGCTATCTTTGCCTTTGGGATAGCAGGGACACCAAGGCGCACTACCACAGGCGGGACTGGCCACAGCAGACCGAGTTCTCTGTGGGGAGGAACAACGTCAATTGGGAGCCACTGGTGGACCCCCGGAAGGTGCTGATGCCACCACTGCATATCAAATTGGGCCTTATGAAACAATTTGTCAGAGCTCTAGATAAGGAGTTGGCAGCCTTCAGGTACCTTCAAGACTTCTTCCCTAAGCTGTCTGAGGCAAAGGTCAAAGCAGTCTTCATCGGACCACAGATAAAGTATTTTGGATTCATATGTTGTTTTTTTCTGACTTTATGTGAACAAAAAGACACAAATTGCCCATTTTCTCATTGGAAATAGGTAAATTTCAAAATATCACTGTCCTGGTCACAAAGTTTGTGGGGAATAATAGCCATTTTCTATACTTTTGAGGCATAAGCAATTAAGAAATAACACTTACTACCCAGGAACAAAAATTGTGTTACATAGTGTAATTTCTAAAAGATCTGTTAATGAAAAAGCAGATTGTTTAAATAAACGGTAACTCTGAAACCAGCATTTTTAAATGTGTTCACAGAAGTGATCGCAATGTATTGAAGCGTGACATGTGTAGTGCAGTGTGGATCATTTAGTGAGGCAGTTGAAGATATCCAGCCCTAATAAACACAATAAAAATTGGTGTAATTACACAGAATTTCACATGTACACTAGTGCTATCAGGCGACATTACAATTACACAACATATACATAACATAACATCTCTAACATTTTACTTTCACACAATATTAAAGTCTTACAGTGACAAAACATAATAAAGTTACAATGTAACTAACAAACATATGGCCTGATAATAAAAACAGTGTATATGTATGTATTTCAGACTCTTGTCCAGTGCTGTGTAGTGGAAATGGAGATTACGAGAAAGGTGTGTGTGTGTGTCACACTGGATGGAAAGGGGCGGAGTGTGAGGTAGAGGAAGGCCAGTGTATCGATCCCACCTGTTCCAACAATGGAGAGTGTGTCAACGGAATCTGTTTGTGTGCTCCTGCATTCAAGGGCGATAACTGTGAGCAAGGTACGGGTCTCACACACTTATATACACACAAACACCAAACATGCTACACACTTAAAGGGATGGTTCCCCAAAAATGAAAATTCTGTCATCATTTACTCTCCACATTATTCCAATCCCATTTGACTTTTTTTCTTCAATGAAACACAAAATGAGATGTTAGGTGAAATGACAGCCTCAGTCACCATTCACTTGCATTTTTTGGAAAAAAGATGCAATGAAAGTGAATTGTGACTGACTGTTATTCTGCGTAACATCTTCTTTTGTGTTTCATGGAAGAAAGTAAGTCAAAGAGGTTTGGAACCACATGAGGTGGAGTAAACTATGACAGATTTTTCAATCTCTTTAAATGATTTCAGTTTTTGATTGAAGGGATTCATATTTAGGTGGAAAGATTATGTTTTATGCACAAATAGCCCTTATCCGCAACATGACCATCAAGCTGAGTGTGTGTGTGTGGGCGGGTTTGGGTGGTTTACGAGGACATTTGTTTTAGGTTACAAACTGGTAATTACAAGGATATTGTGCTATAAATGTGGTTTTTGAGGACATTTCTAGTGTCTCAATAATTCAGATCGCTTAAAAAACATACTAAACGATGTTTTTGTTTTTAAATGTAAAAATGCAGAACGTTTTTTGTGAGGGTTAGGTTTAGGGGTAGGGTTAGGGGATAGAATCTATAGTTCGTACAGTATAAAAATCATTATGTCTATGGAGAGTCCTCATAAGGATAGCTGCACCAACGTGTGTGTGTGTGGGGGGGAGCATGCTTATGTGGTTTACGAGGACAATTTTTTAGGTTACAAACTGGTAATTACTAGGGTATTATGCTATAAATGAGGTTTATGAGGACATTTCTAGTGTCCCCATATTTTAAATTGCTTAAAAACATACTAAACAATGTTTTTTGAAAATGTAAAAATGCAGAAAGTTTTTTTGTGAGGGTTAGGGTTAGGGTTAGGGTTAGGGGATAGAATCTATAGTTTGTACAATATAAAAATCATTATGTCTATGGAAAGTCCTCATAATGATAGGTAGACCAACGTGTGTGTGTGTGTGTGTGTGTGTGTGTGTGTGTGTGTGTGTGTGCGTGCGTGTGCGTGCATAACTGTGCAGAGCTCCTAGTCTATCTCCACGGCTTGTTTATGATGAATGTTCTGTAATTGGATTTTAAACACACTTTCTCCTCTAACCATTAAGCTGAGAATGCATTGCCGCCATTTCAATGATAGAGAGAGATGGAGAGAGTGAGAGAGACTCAATTTAATCCCATGTAGATCCATCCACCAAATTAGCTTTTCCATCAGCCAGCTTCCCGATCTACACACACACACACACACACACACACACACACACACACACACACACACAGTCTGAAGTAAACATAATGTTGCTGTGTAATTGAAGTTACATGTATATTTTATGTGTATAACTTTTTTAGCTGCTGTGTGTAAGTAAGAGGGACACTTTGCTATACAAACAGTTTGTGTCTCACCCATGTTTTACATGCAACTGTAACTAAACCTTCACATTAAATGTTTATGGAGAGTTTTTTTTTTCTATCTGTGTGTGCATGTATGCATGTCTGTAGTGGATTGCGTGGACCCCTTGTGTTCAGGTCGAGGTGTGTGTGTGCGCGGTGAGTGTGTGTGTTCTGCAGGCTGGGGAGGTGAGAGCTGCGAGACACCACTTCCTGCCTGTAAAGAACAATGTTCAGGTCATGGAATGTACCAACCCCAGACAGGGGTGTGTGTGTGTGAGCAGGGCTGGACTGGGGACGACTGCTCCGTGGGTGAGTTACCATCATCACACACACACACACACACACTAATGTGCCAGTAGTGGGAAACAGCAGGGACCTGGTGATACAATATTATATCTGGGTTGTGATTCAATAATATTGTGATTCAAAATTGTGATGTATTACAATCTTTTACTCACTTGTCACTGTACAGGTGCAACAAAATTATTTTTTGTTCTCCATGAGGTAATTGCATTAAATTGAAATACAGTATTTAAAGATAAACAAATAGAGATATCTAAAAACACTGTAAATGAAAGAGATATTTGTAATATATGTATAAAGTATGTATACAATGTATACAACTTTAGTTTTAAAAATGTGTTAGTATATGTAGAAATTAACCAAGATTAATAATTGCTGTAAAAGTGTTCTTTTTTTTTTTTTTTTTTTTTTTTGGTTGTTCCTGTTAACTTATTTTGTTAACTAATTTTAACGAATACAGCCTTATTATGAAGTTTTACCGAAACAATTTACTAAATTGATTCTTTCCATTTGAATATCGGTAATCGTGAGATAAAATATTACCATACTTTAAAATATAATTTTTTTACCCACATTTTAATGTGCACAAAGAAAATGTCCATCTTTCCATTTGCAATTCTAGTTTTAAAAGTGTTTTTTCGTCATTTGGTAAAGTGTCTCTTGCTGAAAAGTTTCTGATTTTGGTTTGATTCAGTTACTGTTGACCCCAAAACTCTTGATCCAGTTCCGCTTCTGTCTGACAGAGTAAAGGAGGGCCCTAGGTGCAGCAGTATGGATCTCCTGTTAATTGTAATGTGATATATTGCAAAAAGAAAATGTACTTTCTTTAATAGAGAGAAATCTTCAGAAAACGAATTTGCTCTTATTGTCGGATTGATCGAGCATCTTGTAAATGAAATCTGCAGGACTGTAGAATAACATCAATCATGCTTTACAGATAAAGGGAGAGACAGAAAGAGATGAAGGAAAATACATGATGCCAATTTCCACATTCCCCGCTTAACTATGAGAAGATTTAAATAAGAATACTGTTTTATTGCAGAGAGACTCCTGTTGTGGGAGAGCTGCAGGATTGTGTTACTCACTGCATATTTGGCCACTGGCTTGGATATGAAAGCATTTATTAAAAATGTGATTATCAAAATGCAATATTTGTCAAAATGCATGAATATTACAGCTTGAAACTACCCATTTCCACGGCAGAGCAGTTAAATTGATAATGTCTATATTAATAAACAAATATTCTGTTAATGTGCTTCATGTCATTTCTAGACATTTATATCTTGTGTGTGATTGAGAGGCAGAAATCACGTCCAATGTGCTATACGGAACGGCAAAGATAATTTGTTTTGAACATTACAAGATGTAGAGGGTGAGGAAAGTGAGAGAGAGAAGAGAAACTGTCCAAACTGAATGCTCAGTACCACAGTTACACAGGAGAAATGTGGCAGCTGATTTTAAGTGACTTTTAAGATATGAAAAACTGTCAGCTCAGCTGTCCTGTCTGAGGGCCAAAGA
Organism: Myxocyprinus asiaticus; assembly: GCF_019703515.2. Lineage (NCBI taxonomy): Eukaryota > Metazoa > Chordata > Actinopteri > Cypriniformes > Catostomidae > Myxocyprinus > Myxocyprinus asiaticus. The sequence goes on along the minus strand of NC_059346.1, from coordinate 16,183,443 downwards.
GCAGAGATATCTTACTGGTTCAAGGAAATTATTTTTGTCATGGTAAACTGTGTCTTGAATTCAAAGCCACACAGAAATGTCTGATGTTTTGGTTCTCTAGATCAGTGATTCCCGACCAGGGTACAAATACTCTTGGAGGTACTTAAGCAGGTTCCAGTAGGTACTTAAAAAGATTGTGTTTGCCTTGCTAAAACAGTAATTATTTGTTAATTGTAAGTCGTAACTTCTCATTAAAATTTGGACATATGACAATGTATTTGCTCATAGGTGATTTTTCATACTCGCTTCTGTGGTTTTTAAGTTCCACCACACAAGGGGCCATATTCATTAAACACATGCTGAATGAATTTCTTTGTAAATAATTCATAAATTCCATTCAATTCAATATGACAATTTACACTTTAGTTTAAAAAAACGATTAACTCAGAAATGTATTCTACTAGTGTTTCATGAATAAGGCCCAAGGAGTGCAAATTACTTCACTTTTGTCCCATCTGGATTTGCTTTATGATTAAATTTGCCTTTAGGTCTTTCTTAGCAAAAGTTTTTCACTTTTGATTGGCCCCAGAACTGTAAAAACTTGTGAAAGACAAACAGTCTCAAGTGTCTTATTAAAGAGAGAGGAAGCTACTTGGTGATTCTGTTTTTCACCCACAGTATTGATTGTTTTTTTTTGTTTTTTTTTAAAGTGAGACACAACAATGAAAATTCTCTCATTCACTCTCCCTCATGTTGTTCCAAACCTGTGCGACTCTCTTTCTTCCATGGAACACAAAAGGAGATGTTAGGCAAAATGTTAGCCTCCATTCACTTTCATTGTATGGAAAAAAGATGCAATAAAAGTGAATAGTGATTGAGACTAACATTCTCCTTTTATGTTTCATGGAAGAACGAAAGTCAGGTTTGGAGTAACATGAAGTAGATTACAGAATTTTTCATTTTTAGGTGAACTATCCCTTTAAAGGGGTCATGACATGCCTTTTTTAATTATTTTAATTCAGTTTAATTCAATGTTCCTTGAGGTTCAATTATTATATTGTTAATATTTTTTGCACAAAAAAACAGTCAGGGGTTATGACATAACTTTATTTTATTAATGTTTCTTGAGGTTCATCCTAGTATTAGTATTAGTAAAGTTTTATGCACAAAGAACAGTTATATTTTTGTAAACATGATCATTTTCCACCCTCATTCTGACCCTCTGTCTGAAACGCTCGGTTTTGGTGCTGCTTTTCTTAAGACTTGATTGTATACGCCCACTGTTATAATTGGCTCTCTGACCTGCTCTCTCTACTTGCCATCTCATGGCTCAGCTACGGAAGTGATAAGGTAAAATAGGTGTTGATGTGTTGTTGTGGAGGTGCTCGGATGCAAATGTCTACCACAGTGTGACATCACAATGTGGAGAAAGTAGAGAACAAGTCGTTTTGGCAGCTTGGTTTCAACAAATGCTCTTTTTGCAGTGAGGAGGAGGTTTTGAGTTCTGAAAGTTCTGAAACTGTTTTTATAGTACAATGACCTCTTATATGTCAAAAGAACAAGAATCTCTATTGTATTCCTCATGTCATGACCTCTTTAATCATATTAAAGTGAAAAGTCTCTCATCATTTACTCACCCTCATGCCATCCCAGAATTGTATAACTTTCTTTCTTCTGCAGAACACAAACAAAGATTTTTAGAAGAATATCTCAGCTCTGTATGTCCATACAATGCAAGTGAATTGTGACCAAAACTTTGAAGGACCAAAAAGCATATAAAGGCAGCATAAAAGTAATCCATATGACTCCAGTGGTTAAATCCGTGTCTTCAGAAGTGATATGATAGGTGTGGGTGAGAAACAGATCAATATTTTAGTCTTTTTTACAATCAATCTCCACTTTCACTTTAACATTCTTTTTCTTTTGGTTTTGGCAATTTGCATTCTATGTGCATATTGCCACCTACTGGGCAGTAAGAGGAGAATGTATCGTAAAAAAGGATTTAACATTGCTTCTGAAGATATGGATTTAACCACTGGTGTCATAAGCATTACTTTATGGAGCCTTTATGTGTTTTCTGGAGCTTAAAAATGTTGGTCACCATTAACTTGCATTGTATGGACCTATTCTTCTAAAAATCTTAATTTGTGTTTAGCAGAAGAAAGAAAGTCATACACATCTGGGATGGCATGATGGTGAGTAAATGATAAGGACATTTTAATTTTAGGGTGAGCTATTCCTTTAATTATGAGGCTAACTGATATCCAGTATAGGAGTCAAAAGGAACACATTTCTGGTTTCATGTCGATGAAGGGGTACTTGAGGTAACATGAGACATAAGGATGGGACACACTACTTTAAAGAGTGTACACTGAAGTGATAAAGCAGGCCTTAGGTGTAGGTTAAGAGGTGTAGACACAATATCTTTGCATTCTCTTCTCTTTACACTAATTCATCACTATGAAAGAGATCCTATCCAGTAAAGGAGTGGCTTTTACTCTCTCTCTGCCTCTTAAAGGAGGGGCTTATCCTTGTTTATGATGATGGATTCTCTATCTCTCTTTCTTTCTCTCTCTCATTCTAGAGGTTTGCCCAGTTTCCTGTAGTACCCACAGTTTGTGTGTTGCTGGGCGGTGCCAATGTGAGGAAGGGTGGGAGGGGCCCACTTGCGACAGACAGGCATGTCCTCCAATCTGTGAAGAGCACGGAGAGTGCAGGGACGGGCAGTGTGTCTGTCAGCCTGGTTGGGAGGGAGAGCACTGCACTATTGGTATGTCAGACTGACTATATACTGTATCACATCAATTATATATGAATAGAGTTATAGTTCATTTTTATTATATTATTGTTTTAGAAGAAGATATTAACTTGTGAGTCATATGTGTGTAGTCGGCATTCCAGACGGACATTGAGGTGTTGATATCGTTGATTCCTATATCACGCTATCACACGCTATATTGCTTCCATCATTCCAACATATTTGTAACATTTTTTGCCATGGGTTAGACACTGCATTAAATCCAGTGAATCTTTATTGGGGTGGTTGTCAAATATCATAGATATGTTTTTGCAATTTTTAGGGCATTTCCTACCTAGTTTGTTTGGAGAATTTGATTCAGAACCTGGTGTGTTTTCTCCCTTAGTTCAGTTTATGTAGGCATACACTCAGCACTCAGATCCACACCAAAACATGATAAGTCTGCTGAGTCGTTGTCCATCCATCTTAAAATTCAGAAAAGGCTATGAGCTAAACTTCAGAACAAACATTCTGACTAATGAGGGGACAATTTGCTCACATGTGACTTTTATTAAAAAGTTCGGTTCCATTTTGCAATGTTGCCTTGTGAAAGTGAAACGAACTAAGGAGAAAATGCAACACTGTAACAATTTAGTATCTGTTGGGGAATAAGAAAACTGAAAATGCCCTTAAAGGGTTAGTTCACCCAAAAATGAAAATTCTCTCATCATTTACTCACCCTCTTCATATCCCTGATGTGTATGACTTTCTTTCTTCAGCAGAACACAAACAAAGATTTTTGGAAGAATATTTCAGCTCTGTAGGGCCATAAAATGCAAGTGGATTGTGATCAACACTTTAAATAATAATTAATAATTAATTAATAACTCCTTACATTTATATAGCGCTTTTCTAGGCACTCAAAGCACTTTACATAGTATAGGGGGAATCTCTTCAACCACCACCAGTGTGCAGCACTCACCTGGATGATGCGAAGGCAGCCATATTGCACCAGAACACACACTACACATTAGCTATTGGTGGAGAGGAGAGTAGAGTGATGTAACCATTTCAGGGTTGGAGATTATTAGGAGGCCATGATAGATAAGGGCCACTGGGGGGGATTTTGGCCAGGACACCGGTTATACGGACACCGGTTATACTCCTACTCTTTACAAGATTTGCCCTGGGATTTTTAATGACCACAGAGAGTCAGGACCTCTGTTTAACGTCTCATCCGAAAGACGGTGCTTTTTTACAGTATGCAAAAGCACCCCCTGCTGGCCTCCCCAATACCACTTCCAGCAGTAACCTTAGTTTTCCCCAGGAGGTCTCCCATCCAGGTACTGACCAGACTCAACCCTGCTTAGCTTTAGTAGGCAAGCAGGCGAGAGCTGCAAAAAGCACAGACAAACGTTGTAAAAGTATTCCATATGACTCCAGTGGTTAAATTAATGTCTTCTAAAGGGAAACAATCGCTTTGGGTGATAAACAGATTAATATTTAAATCCTTTTCACTATAATTGTTTACTTCCAGTTCTAATGATGGCAGACTGGAAAAGGCTGGATCCAATTGCAGCTTTTAATGAAAAAACTCAGAGAAACACAAAACACTAGAGAAAGCGCAAAACTTGAACACAGAGCTACATTACAGACTGGATGAACAGAAGAAGAACCGACCAAGCCAGGGAAAACATGAGGGCATTATATACACAAGGGTGACAAGACACAGCTGGGATGAATCAAAGGGAACACAGAGAACAGAGGCACAACAAAAAACAAACTTCAAACTAAAAGTCTTAAACCTCCTGAAGCTCCTTAACCCATATAAAGAACAAAAGTAGTTCATGGGAGGAGCAGGAGGTGGAAGCTCAGGGGGTGGAGCCACAGGAGGCAGAGCCACAGGAGGAGGAGCCGCTGGTGGCTGAGACTCAGATGGTGGAGCCAAAGGAGGCAGAGGCTCTGGGGGCAGAGCCGCAGGAGGTGGAGTCACAGGAGGCTCAGGAGATGAAGCTACAGGAGGCAAGGGCTCAGAGGTTATGGCATTTGGGGATTCAGAGGGCTCCGAGATCAAGGCAGCTCTGGACAGAGAGGGCTCAGAGTTCAGAGCATCTGGGGACTCAGGGCTCAGAGAACAAGTCAACATGGGATTCAAAGGGTTCAGAGTTCAGTGTTGCTGGAGACTAAGAGAGCAAGGCACTAGTGGACTTGGAGAGCAAGGCACTAAGGGACTCGGAGAGCAATAAGGAACATGGAACTCAGGGAGTGAGGCATTAGAGGGCGAGGTACAAAGGGAGTCAGGGAGCATGGCACTGGGAAACATAGCACTGGGGAACAAGGCACTGGGAAGCATGGAAAAGGGAAGCATAGCACTGGGGAGCAAGGCACTAGGGAGCAAGGCAGCTGGAAACTCAGAGGGCTGAGCCACGGACTGGTTTCTGGTGTCTGATAGGTGCTGGCCACTGGACTGAGCAACAGACTGGTCGCTGGCTGCTATGGACTAGAAAGGATAGTTGATGGTCACAAGGGACTGAACAGACTTGTTGATAGCATCAGGGAATTGGACGGACTTGTCGAAAGCCTTAGGGATCTGGACGGCCTCAATAAATGCAGGGAACAGGACAGGCACATCGACAGACCCAGGGAACAGGACAGGCTCGTCAGCAGACTCCGGGGACTGGACAGCCTAATCGACAGACTCAGGAAACTGGACGGACTCATCAACAACTTCGGGGAACTAGACAGGTTCATTGACAGCCTCCATGGTCAGGAGCGCTGGCAGCGACTGAGAAACAGCCTCTGTGTCCGTGAGCACTGGCAGCGACTGGGGAAAGGCCTCCATGGATGTGAGCACTGGCAGCAATGGGGGAACATCTCTGTGAGTGCAGGCAGCAGCAGGGGAGCAGGAGCCCTTCTGCTCTTCTGGACAGCCCAGTGGTCGAGTTGGGGACCACTGGGACCTCTGTTATGGGAATCTCTGAGGAGGGAGCCTTGAGAGCCGCATGGGGATTGGAGCAGTACCCCACTGTGTAGGGGGAAGAACTTAGCAGTAGAGCATAATCTATGTACTGTTCAAAAGTACAGTTAAAGTTGCCTCCTGGCATACATGACTTGATGGGCTTGTTGAGCCCAAATCGAAATAGGTCCTTTAACATGAGCTCTCCCCAGTTTACACAATCTGCGAGGGCACAAAAAAGCTCAGTGAACTCTTCAATTGTTTCACTCTCCTGCTTTAGAAATAACAATTCCATGTCTGGATCCATTTCTTGGGTTGGTTCTTTTGTAATGATGGCAGACTGGAGAAGGCTGGATCCAATTGCAGCTTTTAATGAAAAAACTCAGAGAAACACAAAATACTATAGAAAGCGCAAAACTTGAACACAAAGCTACATTACAGACTGGATAAACAAAACAAGAACTGACCAAGCCAGGGAAAACATGAAGGCATTATATACACACAAGAACTAACAAGGGTAACAAGACACAGCTGGGATGAATCAAAGGGAACACAGAGAACAGAGGCACAACAAAAAAACAAAATTTAAACTAAAAGTGTTAAACTTCCTAGCAACCTCTAGTGGCCGCTAGGGAATATGTCCCAAATATATTACACCAGTTAGTGCGTCCATTAGGGGACTGGGTTGACGCTGCCTCTCGTGTGACATAGGTGCATTGGCATGTTCACGCGAGAAATGACGCGATACAACTGGAAGTGCAGCTCGATTTTTTTTTTACAACAAAACACTGTTCACACGCTTCATTGGTTATGCTTTCATTTAAACACGATAGCACGCTTACGTCACACGAGAGGTGGCGTGAATGGAGTCCCCTCGTGGATGCACTTTGGAGAGTGACCGAAAATAAACATTTATAGTGAAAAGGACTTAAATATTGGTCTGTTTCTCACCCAAAGTGATCATATCGATGCAGAAGACATTATTTTAACCACTGGAGTCGTATGGATTACTTTTATTACAATTGTCTGTACTTTTTGGAGCTTTAAAGTGTTAATTACCATCCACTTGCATTTTATGGACCTACAGAGCTGAGATATTCTTCTAAAAATCTTCATTAGTGTTCTGCTGAAGAAAGAAAGTCATACGCATCTGGGATGGCATGAGGGTGAGTCAATGATGAGAGAATATTTATTTTTTGAGTGAACTATTTCTTTAAGTAGCACATGGGGGGGGGGGGGGGGGGGGTGTGGGCACATTGTCCTCCTTTTGAGATACAATGTTCCACACTGATTTATGTGTCCATTTAATTAACTTTTAGCTTTTTTGTAGTTCACTTAAATAGTCATGTGGTAACAGATTCATTTTTGAAAGTACAAATGTTCCATATAATCTCTTAATTAATATGAGCTCAAAGAAAACCGTATACATGATAATTGTACAAGAACTAGGAAAATGTTGTTTAAAATAGTTTTAGATTAGGAGTATAGCATGTCACACAGCAGGACACTGCTGTCACTGCTTGACATGTCAACTACTCATACATAAAGTATGTGTATTACCGGAGTGTGTTTTCCTTCAGGCATGCAAACTTTTCACATAGACTTGCGAAAATTTGCTTTGTGCTTAGTTTAATAATTTCAGTGCAAAAAAATCACGATTTTAATCAACAATTCCTGCCACTTCCTCCTGTTGTTCTTGGTGTGAATAGGCCTTAACACCCTTTGCTGGTAATGGTTCATTTCAGTCTTGATTTTTTCCCAACATTTTGCCAGACCTTTGACAGCGGGTTGCCACATTTGATTAGCATGACAAAAACAATCTTCATTCTGACATGCAATCTTTTGAAATCATGCTTCAGACTCCTTGTAAAAATCAAATCTTGATGTATTTTTGCAGATCCAACCATTTTTCAGCAGTAAATTGGCAAGCGTCATGTATTTTTTATAAAATTTGCAAATCTAGCAACTCTGAGCCAACACAGCACCAATCTGTTTTTGTCTTGTAGATAATGTATAAACTAAACACGTCTTGTGCTCTCTCTGTCTGTCTCTGCCTTTATCTCTCTCTCTCTTTCTTTTTTCTCCTCTGAGCCACAGCACATTTCTTTAATTGTGACAGGGACACCATACAGACACACACACGCACAGCTTCTCTGAAGTATGTCTGCCATGTAATTTCTCTTCTTTATTCTCACCCTCTTTCATTTTGTAACTCTTTCAGCAGCACATTACCTGGATCTATTTGATAAAGGTAAGAAGAAAAGTGTGTACGTGCATGTGATCGAGAAAATGAAGAAATTAATAGATACTTTGTTATGTCTTTATATGAACATTTTTACTCAAGGTCTATAAGAAGAAAGCCATAATTTTTGAAATTCTCTCTCAGATGCGTGTCCAGGGCTGTGCAATGGTAATGGACGCTGTACGCTGGAGCAGAGTGGTTGGCATTGTGTGTGCCAGGCAGGATGGAGCGGCCCGGGCTGTAATGTTGTCATGGAAACCGAGTGCAATGACAGTAGAGATAATGACAGTGGTAAAGGATCCTACATTGTGTTGAAAGAAATAGTGACATTGAACTTTGATGTGGATGACAATTATTAAGAGGATGAATTAAAGCTGAAGTGTGTAGTTTCTGCACTAGCATTAGTGTCATCAAACTGTATTGCAAAAATTATTGTTTTTAAACATCAGCGTGGATGTATTTCTGCAAAAAAATGCAAGAAGGTTTCTGTGAGGGTTAGGGGTAGGGTTAGGGTTAGGGGATAGAAATTATTGTTAGATCTGTACAAAATCCATAAAATGCATGGAAGTCTATGGAGAGTCCCCACAATGATATAAAAACAAGTTTGTGTGTGTGTGTGTGTGTGTATGTGTGTGTGTGTGAGGGGGTTTCTGGGTTATTCTCTTTGAGACTTTCTCCTCTGGGAGGTTAAAAACACAGATCCTCTTTAATAGAGCTGACTAATGAGATCACACACACGTGCAGACACATGCAGAGCAAGGGCAAGCTGCATCAAGGCTACATGATTCTGCATGTAAAGTGTGTGTGTGTGTATCTGTGTGTGTTTGTGTTTCAGATGGTCTCATGGACTGTGTCGACCCAGACTGTTGCAGTCAGCAGGTGTGCCTGGGTGCCCCGCTGTGCCAAGGGTCGCCTGACCCCCGTGACATCATTCAGCAAAGCCACACCCCTTTCGAGACACATGCTTCGCGTCAGTTCCTTGAACGTGTACGATTCCTTACTGGACGGGACAGCACACATATACTGCCAGGGGACCTGCCATTTGATAGCAGGTGATAAATGCACTCGTGTAAATATTGGAATAAACATACACACAGACGATGCACATACATATGCACACACACACACAATTTTCGTATTACACTCTCTCTCAGCAACTGAAAGCTTTACTGGCATGAGTGTGACCACAGGATAATTCACCCAAAAAAGAAAACTCTGTCATCATTTATTTTTTATTTTTTATTTTTAACAAAGAGGTTAGGCAGAATGTTAGCCATTCCTTTAATTATATGGAAATGAATGAAATGAAAGTGAATGGTGAATGAAACATTCTGCCTGACATCTACTTTTGTTTTCCATGGAAGAATGTAAGTCATACGGGTTTGAAACAACATGAGGGTAAGTAAACAATGACATATTTAAATTTTTGGGTGAACTATCCCTTTAGGTCTTTTTCTGAAAAGTAATTAGCAAACATTAAATAAATTAAGACACGCTTTTCCAACTATTCTTCTTTGTAAATTCTGAAGATGCTTGTGCCATTTATTTAGGAATTCTGCACCGTCATTTTATTAACTTGTTTATTCTTAGTCCTTTAAAATAGAACACAAGAAATAGTGCAAGAAATTGTGAAATGTAGGCTATGATACAGTTACAGTGCTTTGTTGCATGTGTATATGAATTTATGTTTATTGTTTAATGTTTGTAAACAAATCTGTCTCCTGCTTGCTTCAATGATCTATGTAATTTTTACCACTGCTAGTGTCTCGTAGCACCCAGAATTATTGTGATTTGGACATGCGCAAATATAAATAGATATTCCATTAAAGAAGATATTCCAAATAAGGTGTTTACATGCTGTCTTATTCTCAGCCTTATTTCTTGAAACCAGAATTTTGTTTTAATAATTCTTTCAATCGGGTTTACACATAAATTTTATATGACTCATTCATAATCAGAATATGATCACATTCCAATAACTATAGGAATATTCTTGTGCATGTAAAAGAGTTCAGCAATGGGTTAAATTTATGACCAAAACTTCAAGTACTTTTGCAATTCAGGTTTTAGAAATACAATAAACAGACTTAAATGGTTCAGAAGCAGTGTATGAAAATGTTCATGTGGGGTTAATAAATATATCCATACACAGTTTCAATAGCGCATTACTTTACCTCAGGCTCCTAAATGCTGATCTACACCTAGTTGTTGTAAGCAGAATTACTCTTTCCCAAAAATATTTTTTGCCATCATTGTCTAGTTTAAGGAAGTTTACAGTCGACTGAGGCATGTATTGTATTTTGAAAAAAAAAAATACTGAAAAAAGAGCGCTGCTCTCTCAATTTCGATCTCTCCTGTCAGATCTTTTTGCAATGTCTATACCAGAGCATGTGAGCGAAGCAGAGCGGTGTGACACTCCGCTCAATAACCTGCTCCATGCACGTGCACTCCGCTCAGCCACTCACGGCCCAAGCGGATGCTCCGCTCAAGTACCGCTCACGCTCACCGGTAAAAAAGCATTCGCTCAAATCCCGCTCCGACATTAAATTTCTCTGTAGTATACTTGGTTCCAAACACGCACACAGGGGGTAGCTACAGTGGCCCAAGCAACTGCCCCTTTGCCCACATGGGCTGAGGTGCCCCTCTGGGTGAAATATAGACTATAGGCCAACATTTATTAAATTATCAAATGATTAGTAACGTACACATCTGAAATTATGTGATTGTATTGTTGTGTTTTTGTATATAAAATCTCACTGTTTATTTTGGACTGGTTTACAACTGCTGTTAGATAATCGGGTCTACCAGACCTCCATTATAATTTGTAATCAGTCAAATATTTCTCTGTCAGCACATATGCCATTGAACATCTTCAAATAATGCCTTAAAAAATCTCAGTTCTTAATTACCATTATTTACTTTAAACAAGTCATCAAACACACCTCTACAAGTGATAAAACATATGTGCGTTGGCACGGAAACTCGCATACATGCAAATTTGTGCTTTTCAGTTTAAACTGGACCCGAGTGATACAACCGACCCAGAAAAACACAATCTTTTCAAATTTAAAGTTTGTTTGAGTCATTTATGGCAATAATGAAAACATGGACTGATACCAGGAAAAATATTGCAGGTAAAAGTGAAATTCATAATTGTTTTTCAGTTGTCTCCATGGAATGATTATAGTGTAGATTTGATACATTAATAGGTTTCTGATTTAATGCTATCAGACTTTGGGTCTGTAAATTAAAATGAGCAATTTATCATCCTAATTTTGTGTTCAGTTTTAAAGGGTGTATTAAGTTATCCAGGAAAGAGCAGTGAATGATTTTCTCTTTTTCAGTGTTGTTGCTTTATTAATATTCCCTACAATTTTATATGTTTGAATCATATGCAGTCTTAAGGACTGTGGCTAATTATATAATAATTATTATATTAGTAGATACCATGTGCCCCCTTTGTTTTTCCTTGATATTTTTAAAGCAGCATAAAGTGAATCTGGACTTTATATGCCTCAAACGATCATGTCTTGTGCATGCACTCTTTATATGTACAGCAAGGTTTAACCGTGGATTTAACAAATAAAACTATTTGCCCTGCATAAAGTGAGATTTTTTTTCCAATATATATATTAGATGAAATCATGTTTAATGATCCTAAAACAAATACTTATTATTTAATTCACAAATTACACTGCCTTCGTTTAAGAAAAGTTTTTTTTCTAATGTACAATCATTTATATATTTTCTCTGTGCATGAATGCAGCAAGCAATGTCAAAGATGTTATCTGCAACCACTTATCTAGAATCATTTTTTAATATTTCACTTCTCGTAAAGGTGTGGATTTGGCTTTGGGAAACTGACCAGCAGTTATGAGCCACTTTATCCCGAAGCAGAAATCGAAAGCTGGTCAATTAAGTGAGATAATTCCGCAATGAAATTCTCTATGCGAGAGTGGAAATCTTTACCAATCAAATGCTCAATTGTACAATAGAGACATGAAAGCAGAATGCTCCACCTGCAAATTAGGACACGCTGATCACATGTTTCATACATGTTTATTGGTTTTGATACAGGGATTTTTTTGTGTGTGTTCGCCGGGATTCAAGGAAATATGCTTTGCCAATATACAGTATTATTAAGCTTACATATTCAATTGAGGGTGCTCTAACGTTCACAATCCCACAGAACCAGGCTTGCATCTAGCTGGCAGCTGCACTAACATGATGGCAAAACAACAAGGTACATTACTTATCGATCAATTTATTATCAAATAGTAGTATAGCCTACTAGCTCACCTTTTGCTGCACATCCTTGTGCTCTCTGGCAATGTGATGCGTACGATTCCAAAAGGAATATTTGCTAATTCTCATGGTCTCTCCACACTCCCTTTCGATTTTCGACCAGCATATCACAAAGCGCATTCTGGGTTGAGCGAGCGGCACTGAGCGGCCTGAGCGAGCGGGGCGGAATCTTCAAAAAGGCGCCCTCCGCTCGGGTGGAATTATCACTGCTCCGCTCAACACTCCGCTCTCGCTCCGCTCACATGCTGTGGTCTATACTCTTTCTCTCTCTTTCTCACTCTGTTTCTCTCCCTCTACTTGCAGTCGAGTGTGTGTAATTCGAGGTCAGGTTTTGGCCTCTGATGGAACTCCTCTTGTCGGTGTGAATGTCACATTCCAGCATAATCCTGAATATGGATACACACTTAGCCGACAGGACGGCAGGTAACACACATTCATACACACTTTTTAAAGAAAATACATAGACATATTAATACACTCACATAGATGCTATAGTTGAAGTCAGAAGTTTACATACACTTAGGTTGAAGTCATTAATACTCATTTTTTAACCACTCCACAGATTTAAAATGAGCAAAGTATAGTTTTGGCAAGTCGTTTAGGACATCTACTTTGTGCATGACACGAGTAATTTGTCCGACAATTGTTTTCAGACAGATTGTTTCACTTTTAATTGACTGTATCACAATTCAAGTGGGTCAGAAGTTTACATACACTAAGTTAACTGTGCCTTTAAGCAGCTTGGAAAATTCCATAAAATGATGTCAAGCCTTTAGACAATTAGCCAATTATCTTCTGATAGGAGGTGTACTGAATTGGAGGTGTACCTGTGGATGTATTTGAAGGCTGACCTTCAAACATAGTGCCTCTTTGCTTGACATCATGGGAAAATCAAAAGAAATCAGCCAAGACCTCAGAAAAACAATTGTGGACCTCCACAAGTCTGGTTCATCCTTGGGAGCAATTTCCAAATGCCTGAAGGTACCACGTTTATCAGTACAAACAATAGAATGCAAGTATAAACACCATGGGACCACGCAGCCATCATACCGCTGAGGAAGAAGATGCATTCTGTCTCATAGAGATGAATGTATTTTGGTGCGAAAAGTGCAAATCAATCCCAGAACAACAGCAAAGGACCTTGTGAAGATGCTGGAGGAAACAGGTAGACACGTATCCATATCCACAGTAAAACAAGTCCTATATCGATATAACCTAAAGGCTGCTCAGCAAGGAAGAAGCCACTGCTCCAAAACCGCCATAAAAATGCCAGACTACAGTTTGCAAGCGCACATGGGGACAAAGATTTTACTTTTTTTAGAAAGGTCCTGTGGTCTAATGAAACAGATATTGAACTGTTTGGCCAAAATGACCATTTTTATGTTTGGAGAAAAAAGGGTGAGGCTTGCAAGCCGAAAAACACCATCCCAACCGTGAAGAATGGGGATGGTGGCATCATGTTTTGCGGGTGCTTTGCTGCAGGAGGGACTGGTGCACTTCACAAAATAGATGGAATCATGAGGAAGGAAAATTATGTGGATATATTGAAGCAAAATCTCAAGACATCAGCCAGGAAGTTAAAGCTCGGTCGCAAATGGATCTTCCAAATGGACAATGACCCCAAGCATACCTCCAAAGTTGTGGCAAAATGGCTTAAGGACAACAAAGTCAAGGTATTGAAGTGGCCATCATAAACCCCTGACCTCAATCCAATAGAAAATTTGTGGGCAGAACTGAAAAAGTGTGTGTGAGCAAAGAGGACTAAAAACCTGACTCAGTTACAACAGTTCTGTCTGGAGGAATGGGCCAAAATTCTAGCAACTTATTGTGAGAAGCTTGTGGAAGGCTACCCAAAATGTTAAACAGTTTAAAGGCAATGCTACCAAGTACTAACATGTGTTAGTGTATGTAAACTTCTGACCCACTGGGAATGTGATGAAAGAATACAAAGCTGAAATAAATCATACTCTCTACTATTATTCTGACATTTCACATTCTTAAAAATAAAGTAATGATCCTAACTGACCTAAGACAGGGAATGTTTTCTACTATTAAATGTCAGGAATTGTGAAAAACTGAGTTTAAATGTATTTGGCTAAGGTGTATGTAAACTTCTGACTTCAACTGTATGTTAGCCTATCCTGTATATTTACTGTATGTGTACCATAGAGGATTTATATTCAGCATATCATAAAAGTCCTGCATTTGTTCTCCTACAATGATATTTGCTGTATTCATACTGTATTCTTTTATACAGATTTTATACAGATCTAACAATAATTTCTATCCCCTAACCCTAAAAATAAAAAATAAAAAATATATATATATATATATATATATATATATATATATATATATATATATATATATATATATATATACTGTTTATATTTATTTTATGTTTTCTTCAGCATATTGTATATATCATGTGTATATAAACTGTTTATTTCCTGAGTATTTGTCTTATGGTTTATATAAAAATCTTTATTTCTAAATGTGTTTGTGTTTGTATTTGTGTTTTCCTACTAGTTTTGATCTTCTGGCAGTGGGCGGAATCTCTGTGACTCTATTGTTCCAGCGAGCACCATTTTTGTCCCGGAGTCGGTCGGTCTGGCTCCCCTGGAACCAGTTCATCGTCCTGGACCGTGTGTTTATGGAAAGAACTGAATCCAAACCATCTGTCTGTGACTTGAAAAACCTGATCAGTCCACATGCCATCGTTCTTTCCGCCCCCCTCCCACGATTCGCCGCTGACTGTGAGGACCGAGGGGCTGTCATACCTGAGCTACAGGTACAAGACATACCCACTCATAGTTATCATAGGATGCAGTCTTGGTCTCTGAACAGGAACTATGTAGCTTGGTTTCAAAATTTTGCAATCTGCTCACCAAGGTCAAAATTTTTAGCCATATTAGACACACTCCTGATGTGAAGACTTTTACAGACTGTAGGCAGCAAAATTATACAATCTTATGATTTTTGGCCAAAATCTAAGGCAGCATTAGATGTATCCTTCATTGAGCTTGTATGAATCCAATTCCAGAATGCACTGAGTCCAATGTGCCAAGTAGAATGTCAATTAAAAATATGTTTTACTTAGGAGTAAAAATGTTGGTATTTTCACAGAATGTTTGTGTGTGCTTTGTATTTTCTTTGTATTTTTGTTTTTTGTTTTTTGCTTATTAGAGTATCATTATCGTAGCTACCTGCTAACTTCAGACTATAATGGATTCAGCTGTAAGCATTAGTCTTGAGAAGACCATAGTCCATCATCAATTTCCTTAATGGTCTAAGCTGGTTTTTTTTGTGGTTTTTTTTAGTTTGGTGCTGGTATAGCTGGTGGACCAGCAAAACTCAGCTGGTGAAAATTAAAGAAAATTTGGTCACACTTTATATTAGGTGTCTTTAACTACTATGTACTGACGTTAACCTCATGCGACCCCGCATCCACTAGCATGGATGTTGTATCTTGGCTTCGCTATACGCAACGCATTATTTTAATGAATAAAAACCGAATGAATACTGTTCACAAGACTCTAGACATTTAAAGGCTTAACTTCTGCCGCACCGAGTCACTTGACAAAACAGTATGCCGTCGATTTCCTTGAAGTGCTCCTACGGACGCAACACCAACAAAAGTGCCTCTGGTAAGAAATATCTTTACATTTTTTCATTGAAACCTGTTTGGTTGTAAAGAGTAGCATCTCTAGTTTCATTTGTTATGCCACTTTAAAAAAATCAGTTAATTGTTCAGGCGCCCACACACTGATAAACATGATGTCTACATATGTGGACTGCATTTCCACAAAAGTAGATAAAACATGTTAGTTATTTTGAATAACTTTCAACCCTAACACATCTGTGGGTCATTTAGCTTCATTTTAATATACATTTTGTTATGTTTAATTTTGTTATCTCAGTGCAATACAGTTCTTTTCATTAACATTAGTAAATGCATTCCTATATACAGTATTTACTGTGCATTTTCACATTGATAATAAATGGATTCGTCCAAAAGCTGAAAAATTTTGCTTTCAGAGGCTTCATATGGAGTTAGGATGAAAATAAAGTGCATTTTGAACTGTTCTGAGACCAGTGCAGACAGACAGCACACTGGAGGTTAAGTCATTCACTAAATAGTGAGCAAGGGAGCATCTTAAAACTTTCTATGCAGCTAAGTGCATTCAATCCTAAAATCCAACCAAAAGTTCAGTTTCAGGCTGCAGATGATGTTTGGACCACTCAAAATGTCAGACACGGGACAATGATAATCATTACATAGATTCAGAATTTTATAATGCTACATTTTATTTTAACATGGTTGGCAGTGATTGGATGATGCTGGACATTACTTTAAACAAGAATTATTTATTCAGCTTTACAGAAAATCAGCTGTAATGTCTATAACATTTCAAAAACATGAATAATCAGCACTTCTGGAAGCATACTAAACAATTTGATGAAAAAAATCTGATTTTCTAAATCTTAGTGTTATTTAAAATTTTAAAAATTGTCTCGCTGTCCACATATGTTGATATTCATTTTTAGGAAAACAATTTTTTTTTTTCTTCTTGTTTATTAGGTGCTACCAGTTACAAATCAAAAAGGGAAATGTAAAATGCACACAGCAGTCACGCTCGGGTCTCAGGAGGTTAAAATACATACAATACAAAGTATTTACTGTGTAACTACATGTTGTTCTGCAAAATTCTAACAAGATTCACATTTGCTACTACTGAGGTTGAGGTAGAGGTAGGTTAAGAAGTAGGGGTGGAGTTGGGGTTTCAGGGGGTTACAGTTAGGTTTTAGGGCAATGGTTGGGTTAGGGTTAGAGGTAAGACTACCAGTGTAACTACAAATGTAATTAAACTTTACATACTTTAAATGTAAGTACAATGCAACAACACATGTATACATAATAAGTACAGTTGTGCTCAAAAGTTTGCATACCCTAGCAGAAATTGTGAAATTTTGGCATTGACTTTGAAAATATGACTGATCATGCAATTAGTGTATATTTATAACAGTCAATGAGTTTGTTAGCTCTCACGTGGATGCACTGAGCAGGCTAGATACTGAGCCATGGGGAGCAGAAAAGAACTGTCAAAAGACCTGCCTAACAAGGTAATGGAACTTTATAAAGAAGGAAAAGGATATAAAAAGATAACCAAAGCCTTGAAAATGCCTGTCAGTACTGTTCAATCACTTATTAAGAAGTGGAAAATTCGGGGATCTTTTGATACCAAGCCAAGGTCAGGTAGACCAAGAAAGATTTCAGCCACAACTGCCAGAAGAATTGTTCGGGATACAAAGAAAAACCCACAGGTAACCTCAGGAGAAATACAGGCTGCTCTGGAAAAAGATGGTGTGGTTGTTTCAAGGAGCACAATACAACGATACTTGAACTAAAATGAGCTGTATGGTCGAGTTGCCAGAAAGAAGCCTTTACTGCGCCAATGCCACAAAAAAGCCCGGTTACTATATGCCCGACAACACCTTGACACGCCTCACAGCTTCTGGCACACTGTAATTTGGAGTGACAAGACCAAAATAGAGCTTTATGGTCACAACCATAAGCGCTATGTTTGGAGAGGGGTCAACAAGGCCTATAGTGAAAAGAATACCATCCCTACTGCGAAGCATGGTGGTGGCTCACTGATGTTTCGGGGGTGTGTGAGCTCTAAAGGCACGGGGAATCTTGTGAAAACTGAGGGCAAGATGAATGCAGCATGTTATCAGAAAATACTGGCAGACAATTTGCATTGTTCTGCACGAAAGCTGCGCATGGGACGCTCTTGGACTTTCCAGCATGACAATGACCCTAAACACAAGGCCAAGTTGTCCCTCCAGTGGTTACAGCAGAAAAAGGTGAAGGTTCTGGAGTGGCCATCACAGTCTCCTGACCTTAATATCATCGAGCCACTCTGGGGAGATCTCACATGTGCGGTTCATGCAAGACGACCAAAGACTTTGCATTACCTGGAGGCATTTTGCCAAGATGAATGGGCAGCTATACCACTTGCAAGAATTTGGGGCCTCATAGACAACTATTACAAAAGAATGCACGCTGTCATTGATGCTAAAGGGGCAATACACAGTATTAAATACACAGATTTTTGAACAGGGGTCATTTCATTTTTTTCTTTGTTGCCATGTTTTGTTTTATGATTGTGCCATTCTGTTATAACCTACAGTTGAATATGAATCTCATAAGAAATAAAATAAATGTGTTTTGCCTGCTCACTCATGTTTTCCTTAAAAATGGTACATATATTACCAATTCTCCAAGGGTATGCAAACTTTTGAGCACAGCTGTACATTAAATGCTTAAGTACTGTACATAGTAGTAAAGTCACCTAATATAAAGCGGGACCGAAAACCTTGCTTGTTAAGGTAGTTAAAAAGTCTGGGGGAAACACCAGCATCCAAAACAAAATATATGATGGTGACCAGCTATACTGGATTTTTTCAGCAGGGTTGCTGCCTATTGCCGTTTCAAACTAGTCACTGATGAAATTCCATTTAGCTTAGTAAACTGTTTTGGATGGCGCCTATGTAGACAATAAGCAAGCTCACTAGGTTTTGGAGCAGATCTTTTGTGTGTCTGTATGCTGTAAGCCTGGGACATTTATTTGGCAGCACCACAGTTATTGGCTCAGTTTTTGTTCTGTCTGGAAAGTGCAAACAGTAAATATAAATACAATTAATTTTACTGTCTCTCACTCTCACACTGTCCCCCTCCCTCTTCCTACTGTAATTCACCCTCATTCTTTGATTTTCTTTCTCTCTTTAGGCAGTCCAAGAGGAGGTGGTTATCCCGGGTACAGTTCTGAAGTTAAGTTACCTGTCTTCCCGAGCTCCAGGCTATCGCTCTCTCCTGAGGGTGGTTCTGACCCACTCCACCCTCCCGCTGGGCCTGGCCAAAGTCCATCTGTCTGTGGCTGTCCAGGGTCGACAACTTCTCAAATCTTTTCCTGCCACTCCAAACCTCATCTATGTTTTCTCCTGGAATAAAACCGACATCTATGGACAACAAGTCACAGGGCTGGTGCAGGCACAGGGTGAGGGTCTTTGTGTTTGTGTATGTGTATGTGAGTGGAGTAGCCTCTTTTAATCCTCAGGAACCCAAGCACTTTTTGTGTTTTTAGGAAGCCACCGGTCGCACAAATCATGATGTTTATGCATATTTAGTTTTGGGGTCAATTTGGGAGAAAAGTTGCATAATTGCAACGTCTCTCCAAAATTCACCTGTTATGAATAAGTATACAAGCAGAAATACGTTCTTGAAAAGCTTTCCTAAGTAGGTGTCTAATTTTTTTTTATATGTTCATGGCCCTGTAAACTACACTGACAATCAATATTTAGACAGAGGCTTATAGTATTTGCTTTGACCTTCATAAACACCTTCCCAGTAAGCTAAAAGGCTCAAGCTTCAATATACACTCTCTGAGCACTTTATTAGGAACACCTGTACATCTGCTATTTATTCGATTATCTAATCAGCCAATTGCATGGCAACAGTGAAATGCATAAAACCATGCAGATATGGGTCAGGAGTTTTAGTTAATGTTCACATCAACCATCAAAAATGTAATCTCAGTGATTTCAACCGTTGCATGATTGTTGGTGCCAGACGGACTGGCTTGAGTATTTCTGTAACTGCTGATCTCCTGGGATTTTCACACACAACAGTCTCTAGAGTTTACTCAGAATGGTTACTAAAACAAAAAAAACATCCAGTAAGTGGCAGTTCTGTGGACGGAAATGCCTTGTTGTTGAGAGAAGTCAAAGAAGAATTACCAGACTGGTTCAAGCTGACAGAAAGGCTACGGTAACTCAGATATCCACACTGTACAATTGTAGTGAGCAGAATAGCATCTCAGAATAGCATCTCAGAACACATCGAACCTTGAGGCAGATGGGCTACAACAGCAGAAGAGCAAGTCGATTTCTACTTCTGTCAGCCAAGAGCAGAAAGCTGAGGCTGCAGTGGGCACAGGCTCACCAAAACTGGACTGTTGAAGACCAGAAAAACGTAGCCTGGTCTGATGAATCTCAATTTCTACTGAGGCACACAGATGGTAGGGTCAGAATTTGGCACAAACAGCATGAATCCATGGACCCAACCTGCCTTGTGTCAGCAGTCAAGGGCTGTGTTTCCCAAAAGCATTGTAAGCCTAAGTAGATTGTAGAAACCATTGGCACCAATGGCCTCTTCAATCAACTTTTGATGCTTTTGGGAAACGCAGCCCGGGCTGGTGGCAGTGGTGTAATGGTGTGGGGAATGTTTTCTTGGCACACTTTGGGCCGGTTATACTAATCAAATCAATCATCGTTTGAATGCGGATTGACGCTGACTACCACCCTTGGAGTCGCGAGTTCGAATCCAGGGTGTGCTGAGTGACTCCAGCCAGGTCTCCTATGCAACCAAATTGCTAGCGAGGGTAGAGATGTGCATGGATCGCGGAGAGTAGCATGAGCCTCCACATGTGGCGTCTCCGCGGTGTCATGCACGAGCCACATGATAAGATGCGCGTATTGACTGTCTCAGAAGCAGAGGCAAATGAGACTTGTCCTCTGCCACCCGGATTGAGATAACCGTGCCACCACGAGGATCTACTAAGTAGTGGGAATTGGGCATTCCATATTGGGAGAAAAGGGGATTAAAAAAAAAAAAAGGTCGTCTCAAACTGGTTTCATGAACATAACAATGAGTTCGCTGTTCTTCAGTGGTGTTCCCAGTCACCAGATCGGAATCCAGTAGAACACATTTGGTATGTTGTAGAATGGGAGAATCACAGCATGAATGTGCAGCTGACAAATCTGCAGAACTTGCCTGATGCAATCATTTGAACATGGACCAGAATCTTAAAGGAATGTTTCCAACATCTTGTGGAATCCATGCCATGAAGAACTAAGTCTGTTCTGAGAGCAAAGTGAGGCCATACCCAGTATTTTTTTTCCGCCCTTAGGCTATCCATCACATGAACAGGTAAAACTTCCTCACTGAGCAATAATTATGTGCAATACACAGCTTAGTCTATTTATACAGTATTTATCTAATATATCCTACCTGTTCTGCCATTACATTCCCTTGCACTATCTGTATAAAACAGATTTGTATTTGTACATACATATATAAATACATACATACATATATATATATATATATATATATATATATATATATATATATATATATATATATATATATATATATATATATATGTATTGTCTTATTGTGTATTTCTACATATACTTATATTTTCTATTCACTTTTTATTTTTATTCTATTTTTTTATTATCTTTGTCTTGTTGTTGTATTGTTTGTGCACTGGAAGGTTCTGTCACCAAGACAAATTCCTTGTATGTGTAAGCATATTTGGCAATAAAGTTCATTCTGATTCTGATTAGTATAGTGTTACTAATAAAGTGCTCCGTGAGTGTATTTCTCTCATACTAGACTTCTAACACTCTGGAGTTTCATGATCATGGAATATTCTTACACATCTATGATTTACTGAATGGACTCTGTTTTGTGAATTGCACAATTCTTTATCACTAAACATGTTGGGATGTAAAAAATTAAATAAATAAAAAAATACAGGTCAAACACTTGCTTTGAATATTCTCAATTTTATCCAATTAGTATAAAATGGTGTCTGTAGGCAGTGAACATGTTTTGTGACTTTGGCATGCTGTGAGATTCAAATTGTAAATACTGGATGTTCCTGCCAGACTTTTGTTATGATAAATTTCAGAGTGTCAGCTGCTGTTGAACTATACAGTATGTAGTTTTGTTAGAACAGCCAAAAAAGTATTTAAAGTAAATTTAATTTCTGTTGCATTCTTTCTACAGTGGGTCTCTGAGAGTTAAGATAAACCTTTCACACAATTGTAAGATTAAATTTTCACACAGTCAGACTTGAAATCTAATCAGTGTCATTATTCCATAGCTACACACACACACCTACACCACAGAGAGGTTTAATTTTATTATTTATCTATTACTGTATTGGAGCAAGAGCTCAACCATTCTCTCTCTCTCTCTCTCTCTTTCTCTCTCATCTCAGTTTCAGTTTTTCAGTTTTAAGGTGCTTTATTGGCATGACAAACATTTTTACATTCGTATTGCCAAAGCGTTTACAGCTGTGCTGCATACAAATAAAACAGTGCAAAACTAAGACAGTGCAAAACAATGTACATAATATAAGAAGAAAAAAAACTAAATATACAATGTATTCTTGAAAAATAAGGTAAAAAGGATCATGTTAAATAATAAAAATGTACACAAGTTTAAAGTTACGCATAAAGGAAAATTACACATAATGTAACTTTAAACTTGTGTACATTTTTATTATTTAACATGATCCTTTTTACCTTATTTTATAATAGATAAATAATAAAATTAAACCTCTCTGTGGTGTAGGTGTATCTCTCTCTCTCTCTCTCTCTCTCTCTCTCTCTCTCTATCTATCTCTATCTATCCATTATTTTGAGATCCATAACAATGACAGCAATCAGATGCTACTGAGAGTCTGAATCCCTCATCTTGCACTTATTGATAAGAGCGTGTAGTGTTCTGTTTTACGGTACACTTACAGCAGCATATGCACATACAGAATAATAGCAAACGATAAGTAATTACTGGCTATTATGGAGAAAATTAACTCCAATTTTCAAGTAGTAATTAAAAAAGAATTAACTGAAAACATTTCACAGGCATAATAAATGTGTAATATGACAACTTATCTTTAATTATTAGAATGAAAGATTATTTAACCACAAATTGCATGGCTAGTAATTTATCTGAACATTCTTGTATTACGCATTTTGATTTCAACATATGATTAAAAGGTAGAGAAATATTAAATTATATCCTCACAACTCTCTGGCAAATAGGTGAAAATAATTATCAGTTAATAATTATTATTCATGCTCTTCACTGTGTTTATGTTGGCTGCAGCTCAAGTGTTATTTTAAAGCACCTGTCTAATTAAGGCCACCGTAACACCATGGCAACACTACCTTAACTGAAGCAAATGTAATTTATCCATGTATACTATAGCTACCTGTGCTGCTCGCTTATCTGAGAATGTGTTCTCTTGAAACATTTTCCCTAGAAACAACAGATATACCATAATTATATTGAATATGTTATTTGTAGATGTTATTCTGTGGTATGTGGTTAAATACTTTTCAATGCTGTAAATTCTAAATTGCATTTTTATTGGGTTGCTCAATTGTCAAATTACTCTAATTAATTTAGGAAAATCTGCCGTTTACGCTACATGACACCAATTACTGGTTATACTGTGTAATTTATGCATTAAAATCCTGCAGTTGTTTCACTTTAAAATGAAGAATTACCTGTGTGTGTGTGTGTGTGTGTGTGTGTGTGCAGGTTTAAGTAGTTTATGAGAAAAAAATTGTAGGTTACAAACTGGTTATTACAAGGGTATTATGCTATAAATGTGGTTTATGAGGACATTTCTAGTGTCCCCATAATTCAAATCACTTAAAAAACATATTAAATGATGTTTTATTGAAAATGTAAAAATGCAGAAAGTTTTTTGTGAGGGTAGGTTTTGGGGTAGGGTTAGGGTTAGGGGATAGAATCTATAGTTCTACAGTATAAAAATCATTATGTCTATGGAGAGTCCTCATAATGATAGCTGCACCAACATTTTGTGTGTGTGTGTGTGTGTGTGTGTGTGTGTGTGTGTGTGTGTGTGTGTGTGTGTGTGCGTGCGTGCGCGCTCGTGTACTTGGCTATAGTTTGAGGACAAATCTGTGCCCAAAAGTGAGCAAAATCGGACAAAACCTCCATTTGGGGACATTTTTGATGGGGACATTATTTGGAAAAATGATCCATACATACATTTAATAATGATTTTTTTAATATTCTAATAATGCAAAAAGTTTTTTGTTAAGGTTAGGTTAGGTTTAGGCAAGTCTAAGTCAGTCCACTGGCGGCCATTTTTGGAACGCTCCCAGGAAGCCATTTCCAGTCATGACAGCTCCTATCTACTTGAATGTGGGAACACCTAAATCTCAAAAATGGTTGGTCAAACAAAGAACATATGACCAAAGAACATATTGCAAATCAGTAGTAAAATCTGACAACACTGGAATCATATATTGTGCTTCTTTATCTCAGATTACACTAAAAAAACACAATTTTGCCGGCTTGTATAGCTAATGCGCATGCGCATTCTTTTTTTTTTTTTTTTTTTTTTTTTTTTTGCGCGTTGTTGATTGACAGGTGATGTCTGTATCTAAAAGGTGATTGGCTCTTTTATCTGTAAGGCTAGACTTGCTTTCTAAATCCATTGACTGTTTCCCATTCATTTTAATAGAAGTAGCCCATCTCTGCTAAATAGTCTCTAGTTTAGGGTGTTGGTGAAGGTAAGTTTTTAGTAATTATAGTTAGCTTTATATATGTGTGTGTGTGTGTACATGTTTATACTACATTGTGGGGACCAAATGTCCCCACAAGGATAGTAAAACCTGAAATCACCTACGTTGCGGGGCCCAGCCAGCAGTTCCCACAAGGGAAATGGCTTATTAAACATACTAAACAATGTTTTTTTGAAAATGTAAAAATGCAAAAAGGTTTCTGTGAGGGTTAGGTTTAGGGGGTAGGGTTAGGGTTAGGGGATAGAAATTATCGTTAGATCTGTATAAAATCCATAAAATGCCTGGAAGTCTATGGAGAGTCCCCACAATGATATAAAAACAAGTGTGTGTGTGTGTGTGTGTGTGTGTGTTTGATCACAGACTGATTTTAAACACCATACACTCATGACCCCAGACTGAATGACATCTGTCAAGCAATGTGATTAACAATGCACAGTTCTGGACAATATTTTCAAAATAATAATAGCCATAAATCATTGTTTTTCCCTAGTTCATAATACAGGTTGTCTGGCAACAGACTCGTCTGCTGATAAAAACGAATGGCTTCACTAGGGTTGGTGAAAGCTTTGTGTTTTATGATCTGAGCCAGAAACACAAATATTAAGCCTAGTAAATGTCTCTTCTATAGATAGTGGTGGTTTGTCTGTTTTAGATTTTGATGAAGCTGGTGATATTTATTAGTATTTAAAGGCCTTAGAGTCTGGTTCATTCCATTTAGTGTGTGTATTTGTCTATTAATGACAGTCTCGGTTGGATATGAGTATGAATCCTGTCCAGACGTTGTGCTTTGGGAGAAGAGGGCTGCTCAGCTGCAGGGCTTTGAACTGATGCCCTCCAACCTGGGTGGATGGACACTGAACCAACATCACATCCTCAACCTGGAGAGCGGTGAGCAATGAGATCACACACACACGTGACAAAGATTAAAGCAGCCTTTCAATTTCAAACACAAGTTCTAACATGTTGTACCGCAACTATTTACTGTTGTATAACAGTTAATTCCAATCCTCTATTCTGATTGGACAAGCGGCATTACGAGGGTGCTGATCATATAACAGAACTTAGGCTTGGTAAAAATATAGATTTTCTGATTAATCAGAAAATTCCAATACTGATTCATAAAATCCAAAGATCGATCTTTTCGGCGAAATATATTTCAATTAAACTGCATAGTCTTGGCCAGGGATATTCAATTAAAGTTCCAAGAGGTCCGGTCTCTAGATATCCTTCCGAGCAAAGGTCCGGATAATAGTGCTTAGCTTTCATGGAGTCAGTAGTAGTATGGCTATGAAATTATATAATATGTATTTTTGAATAGTTTTTATAACTTGCCATGTTGGCAGCAATAGTATTTTGTAAAGAAATAAAAAAAATAAATCCTAAACAGCCAAAATAGTCTCTTCAAAACTGGGTTGGGATGAGGACATTGGGAACCCAGAGACAGCCAAAGTAGTGGCAAGTAGCCTTCTCTGCTGGTGTAACATGCCTAATAAACAAATCTTTTTTCATCCTTTCATTCTCATTGACCTTTTTGCCTATGTATTTTCAATTGCTTTCCACTCCTAATTAATCTGCAAACGAATAACAAAAAACAAAAAAATGTATACAATCAGAATTTATTCCTTGATGCTTACAAGCAAAGTATGACAACTCTTTCACAAATTGCATGTCCGAAGCCATACTCCTTAGCCGAAGCAGCGCTTGAGTCTGAGCTCCACCCCTTCAGACCTTCAGAATTTCCACAGAATCCCTCAACACTGCAGTGAATAGGCATCTAAATTCAGATTGTCAGATTCATCAGCCAATCAGATTGATTTATTTGTTCTTGTGGGTGTGGTTTTTAGGATATGTCCCAATCCAGGCCTTCTAGCTGGCCTTGAGTGATGCAATCACGCTTTAAAGGTGCAGTATGTAACAATTTTCATGTAATATTCACCGTTTTTTTGCCAATGTGTGAACGACTTTTAACGCAACTTAAAAAAAGAGCCCTTCCCGGACTTCCTAGGTTGCCTAATAAAACCTGTAGACTGATTTTCATGCGAAGGGGAGCAGGTCGGTTTTGCCGGGAAATTCCAAAGGATGTGACGTTTATACGCGATCCCGAGAGCCTTCTACTGAATCCCGTCTGGCTAAGCAGGAACGTGATCGTGGTCGAGCGAAAACTAGAGTGAACATCGGCAGGGCATTTGATTCCTGAAGGGAACTTCATTCGGTTTTGGGGATCAAAACTGACCCTGAATTGGCATTCTTCTTATTGGGCAGGTAAGCTTACATAACTGCAAAGCATGTGAAATATGGTGCCATAAGGATGTGTAATTTTAGCTAACTTGATCTTGCCTGCTAACGCTGATGAATTGCAAGCTACCTTGCTTCGTAACTTTCAAATAATTTCAGCGATCTTCTCTTTATACTCAAATCTGGTATACAGGATAAATTTAAGCAAATACGCTGGTTTCTTGATTGTAGTACAACATATGACATACAAAACATACAATAGTGCAATATAACAGTGCATTGCAAAAGTAAACTGTGTGTGCACGAGCACGAGCAACAGGTAGCTGGCTGCAGTTCACTTAATGGCCACAGGTGTCATTAATAACAAGGGTTTCTGAATCTTACATACTGCACCTTTAAGTGATGTATGTAATTTGAAAGTGAAGAGCACGATATCTTGCTGACGAGTCGGCTGTCATCACTGCTGTTATTGCCGTTGAGAAAGAGATCCTTATGGATTTAAAAACCTAAGATGTTCTGAATGATCATGCGATTGATTAATTAAACAGGAAAGGAGGACTGATTTTCACTTCAAGCAAATTGGTAAGTGCTCTTTTCATTGTTATAGCAACATCAGGAGTTTTCTAAGTGTAAATTAGGCTGCTTGAGCATTCAGTGTCAGATCAAGTTTTGAAAAGTAACCGTGTACCCTGACGAAACAAAATTTATTGATAGCAAAATTTAAATTGCAAATATTATTAGAGAGTTTTGTCTTGGTATTAGACCTCCTTGGTTCTGGCTTTCGTGCGTGGACGTGTTTTTAAAATTTCAATTGTTATTATTAGTTGACTGTCACGTAATGTATGATGTGTCGGTGTCTTATTCATTTCTGAATGGCACGAATCGCACTGAAGACCTAGACTTAAAATGCAAGGGCCGCGGCTGAAATTAAGTATAAATAGGCTTTCCTTGCCATCCATGCCATGATGACATCTCTGAATAAACAAAAATCTGTTTATTATTATAAAAAAAAAAAAAAAATGGCTCCTAACATGCTGGTTAATGAAGCTAAGTTTAGATAGAAAAAACGTCTTGACGCAAACCTGGCTTAGCTGAACCGTCTGAATCACATATCAGACAGATGAAGATAGTTTCCCTTTGCTTCATTTTTGTTTTCTACAGTATTTTTAAGCAAAAGATGGCAGTATCTGTAGTGGGGTCTCCGCTACTATTGTTAAAATAACCACGCCTGCAACTATGTACAGTAAATCAGGCTTTATGCAGTGGCTCGTGTCTATAATGGGGAGAGAGGCAATGGGCAGAGAGCAGAAATAAGCGCATAGTGCTGGATGCGCTCTATTCCAGCTCTAGACAGAAATATTTCTCTCTAGTGTTGAACGCGCTATTCCCGCTCTGCGTGCATATACACATACGCTTACACAATCACTTAACCAGGTGTCAGATAACTGGCACAAAGATTTAGATCTCGGCCTGGATTGAATTGTCCTTTGGTCCATATCCGGACCGGAGTCCGCCTTTTGAGTACACCTGGACTAGGCCATGTTATAATTTTTTAATTCATATTTTTGTAATGTACCAATTTAAAAGGTTCCCTGTAATTTACAGCATCAGCTGAGAGAGAATTTTGTTAATATGTACAATGGACGTTATAACTGAAATCCTGTATATCCAAATGAATCAAAATCTAATCAAACAAAATTGGAATTGAAACAAGAACTTGGAATTGTAATTAAATCAGATAAAATCAGGAAATCTATATATCGATACCAAGTTTTAAACAGCACTGCATTTTTCTCTGCGTGTCTATGCCCACTACCTAGAATTCAAACTGTTGTTTTTGCTTTGACTTCTATGGAATTATTTTCTTTGGTGGAATAAAACTAAACAAAATTACTGGCCACATTGTTTCTTAAATGTCAGTTACTTTATACTGGCTTCTTGTTTATCAAACTGTTGTTTAAAAGCATTATCACACTAACAATTGTTCTATTGTACCGAATTCTTTCCTGCGGTTCATGTGAAATTTACTTATTGAAAGTGAGTGTAAAAAGGTAAGTTTAGTACCCATGATTGAGTACCTTCAAATGAGTAATAAAAAGCTTTGAACTGTTCACCAAGCATGAAAGAATAAATCCAACATCCTTCCCATCTGATCAATGAATCCTTTTTTGTTCCTGAGAGCTAACTAAATACCAGTTTGTGTCATTCTTTTCTTTAGTTCATGTTTCTGCCGGGTCTCTCGGCACATTCAAATTTCATTTTTAATAAATAAAGGATTCAATCTAATGCTCTCTTTTTCTCTCTCCTGCAGGTATCCTCCATAAAGGCAATGGAGAGAATGTCTTTATTTCTCAGCAGCCCCTGGTAATCTCCACGGTGATGGGGACCGGTGCGGTCCGTGCGATCCCATGTCCGAACTGCAACGGGCCGGCCCTGGAGCAGAAACTATTTGCCCCCATCGCTCTGGCCTGCGGTTCTGACGGAAGTGTGTACGTTGGCGATTTTAACTACATCCGAAGGATTCTGCCCAGTGGATTTGCCATCAGCATCTTGGAGCTCAGGTCTGCCTTATCCTATCAGCAAATCAGCTATGTTTTTATTGTTAGTTTTTTTTATTGTATATTTAATTATGTATTCAATACAAATAGGGGTCCAAATGTCTAAGACTATGCTGAAAATCTGATTGATTTATATAATCATTGATTATATTTTTTATTTATATTTTTTTAGCCACTGTATTATGTACAGGGTTGGGCTGTAAAAGAATGCAAGTAGCAGTGTTATGTATTCAGAATACAGCAATGAAGAAAGTGTATTTAGCCCTCGTTGCGTTTTTAAGCACCCGTATTCAGATTACAGTTCCTTTATAAAATTTTGTGGATAATTTTAGATTACTTCTCTCGTTAAAACAATGCAATCTCTTGGCAATCAAGTGAGAAACAACATCTTTCTGAACACCGCACAAGCGCACACGTCACCCTTGTCCTCTTGCTCTCTCTTTCCCAGAGCAGCAATACCACATGTGAAACAGCACATTAAAAATTGACAGAGGTCGCAAAATTCTTTGATGGTAGATACAACGGAATGAAAATACAGTGTCTTCTTATTATATATAATTAATTTGTTAAATTTATAAAGCACTTTTCTAGACACTCAAAGCACGTCAGATAGTATAGGGGGAATCTCCTCAACCACCACCAGTTTGCAGCATCCACCTGGATGATGCGACTGTTTAATTCTGCAAGAGCTGTAAATATGGCTAATTTGCATTTCTTATCCAATTTTGTGTCAAAAAATCTTTATTTTTGGCAGTCTAATCAAATAATTAGTAAATAGTTAAGAAGTTTCAATGTCAAAGCTAGGGGCATTTGGGTCTTAGAGGTACAGGCAGCATTTTACTTATATATTAGAAAGTGGGTGTACTAATGTAGTTTACAACAAACTACCTTTTGTTAGCCTTCTTCCTTTCATAAAGAAACACATAAGCATCCAAGGACTCCACATCTAATTCAAATTAACATTTCGAGGAAGTGCCAAGTTCATGAAATTTGCTGACAAATAGCTAGCTAGCTATTTAAGGTGTGTAACATCCTGGTTACTTTCATAACCTCCATTCCCTGATGGAGGCAACGAGACATTGTGTTGATGTAGTGACACTAGGGGTCACTCTTGGGAGCCCCAAACACCTCTGCTTTTTTAAAAAAGGCCAATGAGAATTGGCGAATGGTATTTGCATGCCACTCCCCCGGACATACGGGTATAAAAGGAGCTGGAATGCAACCACTCATTCAGGTTTTGTGCTGAGGTGCCGAGACTAGGTCCCGGCCATTTCAGCGGGTAGTTCAGCGTTGTGGCAAGAGGGACACAACGTCTCGTTCTCTCCATCAGGGAACGGAGGTTATGAAAGTAACCAGGAAGTTCCCTATCTGTCACTCACTCGACGTTGTGTCGATGTAGTGACACTAGGGGTCCATATACAAAACGCCACAACTAGCTGAACTGTGTTACGTGAACTGGCGGTGTGTGACGGGCAGACTGCTGTGTGCTTCATAGCCAAAGCACCAGGCCATCACGTAACCTCCCCTAACGCTCTTATGAGCATCGAACGGTCCATTAGGTACAAGTCGGCTGCCCAACTATAGGGACAGGCTAGCCCAGCCGAGGCCACTTTTCCCTCTCTTTTCTCCCCAAAAAGAGTGGAATTTGTTAACTGACTGGGAGCCATAAGTGTCTGCGTCGGGGGGTGTCCCTCCCAAGGGGAAGACACCGCAGAGACCACACCCCGCCCAAAAGAGGGGGGGTATTCTGAGTGGAATACATCACATGGTCTTACCGAGTCTTGTCGGAAGTATGTCATGTGGAGAGGTCCCATGGTAGGTCCTAACCGAAGGGGGAGGAGTTTCTACAGAGCACGGCCGGCCGTGAGATGGGTGGCGTCTGCTTCCTGCGCTGGGCTCCATGCCGGGGCCAGGCCATGGGGGCGGGCTGCGGTGGAGCCGGTGTTGTAGTTGCAGGAGGATGCCCCTTGGCAACGAGCAGACAGGGTGCGGGGTATTGAAGCACACCGGGGCAGGATGTGCTGTATGGCCTTCGTCTGCTGCTTCACCGCCGAGAACTGCTGGGCAAAGTCCTCGACGGTGTCGCCGAATAGGACAACTTGGGAGATGAGGGCGTCAAGGAACCGTGCCTTGTCAGCCTCTCGCATCTCAACCAAGTTGAGCCAAAGGTGGCGCTCCTGGACAATCAGGGTGGACATTGCCTGCCCGAGAGACCGCGCCGTGACCTTCATCACCCAGAGAGCGAGGTCGGTCGCCGAGCGCAGTTCCTGCATAAATCGTAGGTCAGAACTACCCTTGTGCAGTTCTTTTAGCGCCATGACTTGGTATAATTGCAGGAGAGCCATGGGATGCAGGGCGGAGGCGGCTTGTCCAGCGGCACCGCAGGCCTTAGCCGTCAGGGACGACATAAACCTACAGGCCCTGGACGGAAGTTTCGGGTGCCCACGCCAGGTGGCGGTGCTCTGCGGGCACAAGTGCACCGCGAGCGCCTTATCCACCTGGGGGATCAACGAATACCCCCTAGCCGCTCCGCCATCGAGGGTAGCAAGACAGGGAGAGCTGAACAGGGCACAGGGCAGTAATGTCCGTCATTTCCGTGTTGGCCTAGGACTGGGCGAACCATTCCCGAAGGAGGAAGCCCAGTCGAAGCCTCTGCATCCGACTGGACGAGCCCGCTCTCCGATGCTGTGCTCAATAACTCGTCTTCTTCCCGGGCTCCAAACGAGAGGTCGAACTCGCCCTGAGACGAGCCGGTGATCTCGTCCGAGCGCCCGACCGGGGCAAGCGAGCGTGCTGGGGAATGGGAGGTCCGTGGGGGGATACCTGGCGGAGGTGGTCTCATTGCGGTCCCCAAATCGCCGCCAGTGCTAATCGGCATGGCCTCATACCCGGAGGTAGAAGGACCGAGGCGGGGAGCTGCTGGGGTGGCTTGCTTTCTTACGAATGCACGCCGCGACCGTAACATTGCCATGGTCATGTTCTCGCAATGAACGATGTCTCCGCGTGGGCAGCGCCCAAACGCATAAGACAGTGATCGTGGCCATCAGAAGCGGAGAGATAACGACCGCAACCAGGAATAACACACAAACGGAAAGGCATCTTTAAAAAGACGTTCCGTGTGTGCCGCTCTTTTAGAAAGAAAATATACTCTTTTTAGAATATACTCTTTTAGTTGTTTCTGCCGAAGCGCCCAGGGGCGTTCTCTGCACTCCACGGGTGCAGAGGGGGAGAAGCCACTGAAACGCTCCGTAGAATCCAGCAGATGAGGTGAATGAACTTCGCGGATGAATTCAGCTTCAATTAATAGAACCTCTCGGCTCTGAAGAGAAAATCTGAATGAGTGGTTGCATACCAGCTCCTTTTATACCATATGTCCGGGGGAGTGGCATGCAAATTCCACTCTCCAATTCTCATTGGCCAAACAGAGGTGTTTGGGGCTCCCAAGAGTGACCCCTAGTGTCACTACATCGACACAATGTCGAGTGAGTGACAGATAGGGAACGGTACAGATAATGTAGTAATGACTTATCACACACAGTTATTCCAATTGTGCTTTTGCCTTTATAAATTTGTATTCTAAAAGTATTCTAAACGTAATCTGAATGTTACTTTTTATGTAATCTGGCAGAATATTCAAGAAAGTGTTTAGTATTCAGCCCAGAATACTTTTTGCCCAACGCTGATGCATTTTTTTTTAACTCGGATATGATGCATTCTGAATAGTCCTAACAGATGCCAAAATACTTTTATTTTTCTTAGGTTTTGTTTATTGTTTTGTTGTTTTTTGTTGTTGTTTTTTTTTTTTTTTTTTTTGCAAAAAAGAAATTCTTGTGTTGTTGTTGTATCCTGACAATGAAAACAGTATTCATGCTAGAATAATTTCCTCCTCTTGGAATAAGATTTTCAAAATGATAAACCTTTTTTATGACAGTGAAATCCATCTGAAGAATCATTGTTATTAGTTTCAAATGTTGACTTATTTTTTTTCTGCATTTTATGCACCCAGAAACCGTGACATTAGACACAGGTATGTTCCTTTTCAGAAACATTATCACCGTGAAGTCATTCAGTCATCAATACACTGTTGTAACTGTGCTTGGATTCATTGTTTTTATTTTGAATCTCCATTAATTCATGCATCAGCCTTGGAGGAACTAGGGTTTAGTGACTTATGTCTTAAGTATCTCAAATGCAAAACAACAAACTAAGAGACAGCAGACCCCATAATAAGTCACCTTAAACAAGTGCTCTGTATTGGATCTTTTCACAAATACTTTTCTTTGTGAAAGAACTGTAAATACTGATATTAATACAGTATATCTAGCAAATTGTAACATGTTCATCAAGGTCACATCACACTAATGCTCCAAACAAAAAAATTCCTACACACAGCAGCATAAATAATTAAACTAAAGTGCCGATGTAAGGTGCCCTAAATTATCGAGACCCACGGGATCAGTGCCTATGAATACAAATATTAGCAGCCTCAATACTTCAGTTTATACATCCCAGCAAATGTATATCTTGTAATACATGTATTTTGGAATAAATATAGTGTTTTTAAATAATTTTTGAACTGATTTTGATTATTACAGATAAAGAGCCGTTTCCCACTTCAAACCTACAAATGTATCAGCAACCGCAATTTTATTCCTTTGTTGATTTGAACTGTAATTTTCCCTTTATTTATATATTTATTCTTTAAAACTACTTTAAAAGTTACCTTTTCAAAATGCTTTGTAATATTTTGTTTTCATTTAATAGTGGTCATTTAATATTATTACAGTTGTTATATTTCATTTCATTTATTACATTTATTTGTGTACGTGTGTGTGTGTGTGTGTGTGTGTGTGTGTGTGATGAAGCCACACAGTGGCTACTGTTGCTTGTAATCTTTGGTGTGTGTGGTCAGAAATCCATTTGAGGTGTTTTTCTGGTCAATGGATTTGAAGACCAACAGCTTTTCTCAGCTGTCCACTGCCAGTGTCACACCGCAGTCTCCCACTTATCGGCTAGATCTTCCTCGTTTCATGTGAATTTAGAAACGGTGCCCCCCGTAGAGAGGGAGTTAGAGTGCGGGATAGACCTCTGTCCCACAGACTAACACAGACAAGCATACAGTAATCCTTTATCTTTGCGTTTGTGTGTGTGTTTGCACACAGTTTTACACCCCAAGGGGGAAATCCTACCTACAGCCGTCTTTTGGAGATAAGACTTCTGATCAAACCAAGGTCTGATTCCACCCCATCAAAGCTATACAAACAACCTTGTAGTATTAACATTTTCAATTTTATCACTCTGTCTGTAAAAACAGACAGTTTTGTGGGGCTTTTGCCTCTTTTTTTAAATACACTGGTTATATAGTGCGAAGGGGACAGGAAAGAGGGAATGGGATAGGGTCTTATTGAAGGTCTTATTGAAGACTGGATTGAAACCCACATTACTCACATGAGCACCAAGTCAAAAAACATCTGTGTGCTAACTGCTGCACTATGGCTCCAACACACAGCTTTGAAGGGAGTATTTATGTCTTATAAATAGTTCATTAACAAAGTCATTAACCAAGTTTATATCAATATTTAAATGAACGCATTTGGGAGACACTTTTATTCAAAGTGACTTTCAGTGCATTCAAGGTATACATGCTATCAGTATGTGCGTTCCCTGGGAACTGAACCCACAACATTGGGTTTGCTTAACTCCATCCTCTACCGGCTACAATAACTACTTCCCATTGTCCAAATTCCCTCCAAAAGCACTTTTCTTTCCTCACACAAAAAAGAAGGAACCATCTTCCCCTAAATGTCAGAGCAACAGAATGCCTCATAACCTTCAGACGCCAACTCAAAGCTCACCACGACTCATAAGCCACCAGTAATGTGCCAAAGGACGTGTTTTGCTTTGCCTGACTGAGCCCAAGCTTGAGAAGCACCTTCCTTTTTGTGAACAAATGGGGGAGAAAAAAAACACCTTTCTGTTGTCAAAAGACAAATCCACTTAAAAAAATTTTTGTGGAGACAATGTTTCACTCTTTAAGGAAGTTATTTTCTCCTGTTTTTATTTCTCTGTTTCATTCCGCCCAAGGAATAAGAGGCAGCAGAGAGATTTGGTTTTAGGGCAGGATAGGAAGGCAGAGAGCAAGAAAAGGAAGATTATGGACCGGCGGGGGTCTAATGCGCTGGAGGGGGTGGATGGTTTGATCAGGGCTTAAGTTCAGAATGATTGGAATTTCTGTAAGGCTCTGAGACTTGGAGGGTTTTTACTCAAACCTTGTGTGCATCTGTCTGTGTGGTTATTTTTTATTTAATTTTTTGGTATGGATTTCGACTTTCTAAAATGGTTTCAGCACAGGGATGTTCCCTGTTGCCAAGGCTTGTTAAAATTGTCTTTGTCTCTCTCTTTTTCTCTCAGCTCTAGTCCTGCTCATAAGTACTACTTATCTATGGATCCTGTGCGTGAGTTGCTCTACCTGTCAGACACTAGCAGCGGGAAGCTGTACCGCCTGAAGACTCTGACTGAACCGAAAGATCTCAGCAGGAATGTGGAGGTGGTGGCAGGCAGCGGGGAACAGTGCACTCCCTTCCTCCCAAATCAGTGTGGCGATGGAGGCAAAGCCATTGAAGCAGCGCTGAGCAACCCCAGGGGTGAGAGTACAACACACATACTCATGCACACTAGCTCTGCTTCAAAACCTAGTAGGCTGACTCGCTGCCTGCTGTCTACATCGGCAGCTGCCTTCTAAATCCTAGGGTATGCTGTCGTTTTTTCACCTGCCATTACGTCTCATGCACGGTTCAAGCCAAGTTCTAGCATTTCAAAGTATAGTCCACTGACCTTAAGCCCATACTAATCCATATACGCGCTACTCCTATGTGTTATGCGGCCTTCAAGTGAAGTTGGAAATATCGTAATTACAAGTTCAGGTGAGAACACTTCCGTCAAATGAATACTTGACTTGAATACTTGGATGAAAACTTTTATTCACTTATAGACAGTTAAAGCAATCTGTTGGTGTTGACGTTATGGTTCTGTTCTGGGCAAATAACCCCCCCTTCAAATACTTCAAATACTGTATGTCAAGTTGATAACTCAAGAGAATGGAATGGAAATGGAATTCCAAACTGGTGAACAATTTGTAGTCTTTGCGTGCAGAACACAAGACAGATGTAGAGAAAACTAAGAATTAAAGCTGCCATACAAGAGGTGGAGCTGGGGACGGAAGAGGGTTTTAAGTGTAGCTTGCATCCATGCAATGGAAAGGCAGCTAAGGCATTTAATAAATGGAGGACTTAAATAGGTCCGCTCTGATAAGAGTCTGAATTGTATTGGTAGATGTCATGATCAGCTGAGCGTCTGCTTATTGCAAGCTTTACTCACGTGACCTGCCTGAAATGACACTGCGCTTGATCTCCGAGCACTTGAATGACAAATCGAAGTCTTATTTACCAGTGTTTTGACATGATGGAAAACAATAATTTTGCTAAATAATTTCAATTTCAGGTCTTTATTTACTGAGTTCAAGTTTGGTACAACTCTCACCTGCGATTTTGTGTGACCAATAAAAGATTAAAATTCCCCTTAGTTCAAAACAAAGAATACACATTTCAAAGCTGCATGTTTTAATTGTTGCACTCAAGCAGACAGTAGACAGTATATTTAACATTCTGATTATAATGATATTTGTTATTTGAGATGTATTATTTTTGACATCATTTCCTGTCCGTTGTGGTGACTGAAAGAATTGTGCACCCTCAAAGCCTAGTGTGAGTGCAGCATAAAAATACATACACACAAAAATTGGGTCAAATAATCAATTTTTAATCACACTGAGCTATATTTCAAAATACACTACTTTTAAATATTGAATGAAATATACGTTTAATCATTATTTACATTTCTATTGCCTCAAAAAGAATCTCTCAAAAGAATGAGACCGATAGGTAGATAGGTGATGTGGTAGAGAAAAATAGTGGCATTTTTCAGAGAGAGGGATTGAAAACTAGAAAAGGAAAACTAGAAAAAAGTTAGATAAAGGAAAGATAGGTGGAGTGGCTATTAGTCCTGCTTATCCATCACTGCCACTGTCTCTTTAAACCCGTCAGTCAGCCTGATAGACAGATAGGGGCGTGGCTAACAGGCACGTAAGTCCTCGTATCCTTCAAGCCTCATTGTGCACTCTTTCTCTCTGGCTCTCCCACACAAACTCACTCACTCACTCAACTGTCGCATTTAAAAGCCTGCACTTACTTGTAAACCCCTGAGGATAGAATTCATAAAGAATCCCAGAGCAGGAATGTTGTGTGTGTGTGTGTTTGTGTGTGTGAGTGTGCTCACGCTTTGATTTCAGACTGTTCTGCAAAGAAAGAGGAAGCGAAAGCTGTGTTTCAGACCACTGTCTAATAGTAAATCACATTTAAAACTGATTTAAGCCTTTTACACACAGGATCCATAGACGTTTTTTTTTTTTTACAGCAAACTGACAGATAAAAGCCATCCATTGTGTTTCTCGGGTGTAGAATACTCATTCTCCCTTTGTTAAAGTGTTTTTACTGAAGTCTATTATTTGTAAGAGACTCTGACCAAAATGCTGAGTACTTCAATAACTACAATCCGACCTTCTGGGTTCTTAGGCCACGAGGGGATCCACACAAATAGACTGCAATGAAAGCATTAACACATCTGTGAGACGATTTTTCTGTTAATTTAGCTAAAATTACATGTAACACTGATATGTGCTTCTTGATATGTGTCACTTATACGAGTCTTGACAGTTCTGTGTGGTAGAGTGTATCTTGACTTTTGTTCGATGTTGATTCAATTAATCTCAATATACAGAATGTTTTTGAATCAATATCTTTTTATACACATAGAAACTCAGAGTGATGCAGTATTGATCCTTGCAGCACGGCAGCATCTTCCTTGACTATGATCTCTTTAGTGCTTTCAGCTAGCTACAACAACCGAATGCTCTGGTCTTCATGCTGTGAGCCAGTAAACAACTCAAAATAAAACAGAATAATAAGATCATAAAAAATACCCAGATTCTTTTAAAAACTATTTTATTCTCAAAAGGGAAATAGTATGATTTTGACAAGACATTACAGGAAAATGTACTGGGAGGATTGACTCTTTAAGTGCAAAGAGATATAATATATCTGGAGAGTTATCCATCCCCATTCATCTCTATGGCAGTGCTCTGCTGGCACAAGGCCCCCCGGAAGTACGCAATCTAAAGTTCCTCGGGGACTCTCCGTTCTGGTACAGTTTACTCGACAATAGAAAAAGACATGGAAAATTTTAAGTCCACGTCACACTTTAAAAAGCCCTCCAAAAGAATCTGTCACTGGCAAAACATCTACTGTAACTAGGGCTGCCACCGACCAAAGATTTTCCTAGTCAATTAGTAGTGTTAGTTTAAGCCATTAGTCAGCATGGTTATGATATTAATTTAATTGCTTATATATATTTTGGGGGGCATCAGACAATGGTTTGAGTTCCAGGGCTGAGAAATAATTTTATATGTAACATTACTAACACTGTTCTACATGACAGAGAAATACTAAACCATAATAATGAGCCTTTAAAATATAAATTTTACAAGCGCACGCACCAAGCGAGCCACAGCAACATCGCAAAAGTGGTAATAATTCTGAATGTGTCGGGAAAACCAGCAAGGAGACTGTCTGAATATTTTGTTAATTTATAGAGAGAAATGCACATTAGGGTTGTGCCGACAGACAATGATCTCGGGGATCAACGATGGTCAGAGTGATCACCAATAGCTGATGCCTTTGACGATGTGAAGGTGATATTTGGCTCGTTTTCCCATTAATGTATTAAATTATTATTATTATTATTAGGCTATTATTATTATCAAATTAATATTACAAATAATTTGCCCGTAGACACACAGACACGCGCTTTAAGAAACACTTTATTATATTATTAAGAACAGATGACAGAAAAGCCGTCTATGCGCATGTATGACACGCTGTTTGTACGGAGGCATGCAGTCTCGTGGAACACGTGCATGTAAAAGGTTCTAACTCTTTGTTTGTCTTCTGAATTTTTTTTTATTTTATTTTTTTTGCAAGAACAGTATCGTCTATGAGTGCTGCATATGACCACAGACATCTGAGCTTAGGAGGTGCTTTGAGTTCAGTTCACTTTATTTCCACAGAGCAGTTTATTGTGACCAACTCTGCAGCCTATACATCTGTGATTAAAACATAAAATATTACAAAAGCACGTTCTCCTCGAACCATGATTTATATTTCAGTGATTATTATCATCATTATAATTATTATTTTTACATTTCTAATTGTTTTTGTCTTCATTTGTGTAAGTAATTTTCTGCCTGCATGTTTAGACGGATACTTGCCTGACGGTAAATGGAAGGTAATCATTACTTTAATTGCTTTTTCGTTTCGTTTGGAGTGCAATTTGAATTTAGAAATGTATTTGATTTAAGTTTTTCGGTTTTTAAATAAATTAATGACATTTTCAGTGTAAAATCTCTGAAGCAAGAATATTCACCGATCTCTCAGCCCAGGGGGTTGCCAATGTAATTGGATAATGTGATATATATATATATATATATATATATCGTGAAGGAGGGAACAAAAGGAATGTATTCACAAGCATGATGTATTTTCCCGGACAACAAAATACCCGACCGGTAGAGAATGCACGGATGAAGTAGGTTCTTTGCCAGAGAGATGTTGCCCTTCACAACTGTTGTAAAGCCACATTTTAATTGCACTTAATTTTTTTTCCAGTTTCATTTGAATTTTTAGTTAAAATAAATAAAAAATAAAGTTACAATTTTTAAATCAAGGTGTCTTTCTTTATTGTGAAGGCTTAACCTTAATCCTGCTTAACAAATATTACCCCATAGTACCACCTAGTGTCCAACCAGCGGTTTCATCGGTTTCCTGTGGAGTTTTTTTTTTTTTTTCTGCGACCAACCAACCAATCAAAACTTGGTCAACCAAGACACTTATCATTGAGTAAGGTTTGGTCAATTATTAAGGGGCAGCCCAAACTGTAACATAACGAAATGCTTGCGATTTATATGTTGCTTGGGGAAAAAAATTATTTAGTGACAATACTGCTATTTTTGAATGGCCTTAATATGGTGTAGCAGGGGCTAACAGGGTCATGCTAACCAGCCAATTCCTGACCCCCTGTTTAAGTGTTTGTAAATAATAAGTTCAAACATATATTTTGAGCATTGTTGGGCTGTTAAATACCTGGTATTATAACTCTCTGAATGTGCAGCGTAAAGCTCAAACTAGGTCCAAATATCACCTGATGGTGTAATATTCACAGT
Source organism: Myxocyprinus asiaticus (assembly GCF_019703515.2). Taxonomy (NCBI): domain Eukaryota; kingdom Metazoa; phylum Chordata; class Actinopteri; order Cypriniformes; family Catostomidae; genus Myxocyprinus; species Myxocyprinus asiaticus. The sequence continues at coordinate 16,142,679 of NC_059346.1, read as the reverse complement.
TTATTTAAACTCTGGTTTTCCAGACCCCAAACCTCACAGGGTTCTGAGAAATGTTTGGAAAATATTATATTTTTTGTTATCCTGCATGGTAATGACCTTATTAGAGTAGTTCATTTTTATACTGAGATTAAAGAATTGTCCCTTAGATGACTAATAGCAGAACTATGGTGTACTTGTCAACAGCTCACATTAAAGAAGTTTAACGAGCATCTGCATTTGGTTTCGGATGCAAATCCATACTTACATTAAAGGAACACACACACAGTCAACAACACTCTTTGACAATATGTTGCTTTCCATCTCGTAGAGAAGAAAAATCACAAATGAGATCTCTTTAGTAGCTTAAGGAAATAAAATTACAGTACAGTGGGGAGCAAATAGAGAGTTTTGCTTAAGACTTTCTCTAAAGAGAAGACAACCCTGGTAATCTCACACATCTCCTCTAGAATTTCAGAAGAGATATCAACATGGTGCTTATGTTACAATCATAAGTGAGATATATGAACTCAAGCATTTTTTCCAAGACCAAATTATCTGAGCTATGCTATCTATATTAATTTTATAGCTCTTCTTGTTCGAGTGTTTTTGTTTACTGTATATTAAATATTAAATGTATTTAAATAAAAAGCTTATTATGACATCAGCTTGGTACACCCACAAATCTCCAGACACCTCTTGTCTATTCACATTAAATTGTCATGGAAATTATGATTTTCTTCCCCCCGAAAATTCCTATTCCATTCATTGGTGATTCATTGGAGTATGCAGTACAGTTGGTCTCAGCTGTACAGATAGTTGAGACCAGAATTCGAGCAAAGCCAGCTCCATGATTCAGAAAATCTTGGATTCAGTGTGGAGAGAGTTGTGGAGAAAAAAAAGGGACATTAATTCACAGCTCCCTGCATGATAGCGCACTCTCTGTCTGGTCTTATGCCAGCCAAGAGTTTAAGACAAATGGAGATACGGAGAAGAGGTAGAGATAGATATGCTCCATTCCAGCAGGGTCAGAGAGAGGAGAAGTGCTTCTGAGGTCTAAATTAATGTAGTCTGCCTTTGAATTTTAATATGTGTGTGTGTGAGTGTAAGGATTATAGCTCGTCTGATCATTCTCAACTCTAACTAGCATTTGGCATTTTAGCAGATGAGTAAGAAAATGACTTTTTGGACCTGGGGGTCTCTCAGTGTTGGTTTTCAGGACCCTTTGAAGGGCAGAGGTGGGTATACTCCTCCAACAGCAGCATAAATAATTAAGCTTGTTATGCTCGTTAAGTGGGTAATATGCCTTGTAATTAGTACCCTTAACAAGATGCAGTTGTAAACAGGCTTATTGAGGCAGAAAGTATTTTAGTATTGTCAGTGTGTGTGAGTAAGTGTTTATGTTTACATCAGTGTCTGAAATTAACTTTTATATTAAGAGGCAAAAGTGAATGTGTCCCCTGGAATTTAGTTTTAGAGGGCATTTTTACCTTTATAAGGGTAATTTTTTTCTCACTAAATAAAGAGTACTGTCCATTTATGTCAAATACTTCAACTGAATAAATTAATTGAAATACATTAAATCAGAACATTGTCATTCTGATTATAGCTGATAACTCTAAATTCAAATCATTATTAAATACTCAAGTAGCTGTAAATAATGCAAAGATATAATAACACAATGAAGGCGATGCTTGAATACATGATAAATAATTTACTGCCCTTATGTTAGGTTATACATCTCTGTACAGTCTGTGTTATGGTAGATTTTGATATAGCTTGTTTTCAAATCACTTCCCATTTATATTAGCTACACATTTAACAGCACTCGTGTCTGAGACAATGAATACATAAATCTGACTCTACAGTGTCTTCAGAGGCATTAAACCCATTCTAAACCTATAACTATTCTGTGAGGTCCAAATGTGGCCACTAATGAGACCACTAATAAGACCATTTAAGTAACACACTTTAGCTTTAACATGGCCAGTGTCACAAATGTGCTTATTTGATTAGTGAAACTAGTAAAACCAATATTAAAATGAATAATAAAAACTTTTTTTTTTTTTTTTACATTCAGTTTACATCTCAATGCTTTTATTTTATTGTATTTTTATTTTTTTTATCCTAGATCTTGAATTCCAGATTTTTAATGTGGTCTCAGACTTTTGAGCCCGACTTTAATGTTAAAATGTTATCAAATGTTAGATTAACGATTTAAAATACAAAAACAAAACATGAATTCACTACAGGGGGATTTTTGTACCCACATTTTATATATCAGTGAATGTTGTCACTTTCAATGGCATTTTTGCCCTGAGCCCTGGTTAATATTTGACGCTAGATCAAATGTGTGTATGCAAGGCTATGCCTTTAATTTCATGTGTGTATTCACGTTTCTGGGTGTATATGAGTGAGTTTAAGTGTTTGTGTATATGTGCACACATTATGGGGACCAGTGTGTATCATAAGCTCAGTATAAAAACAATAGAAGTCAATGGAAAACCCACGATGATAGAAAATTGTGTGAGTCCATCTCCCTCACAGTAAATCAACGCAATGAGAACAGACCAATGTGTCTGTTTATCTCTGTGATTCTCATTAGAGAGAGAGAGAATTAAGAATGCAAATTAGAGAAGGGAAAAGAAAGCCACAAACAAACACACACACATATGCACACAGTGCAATTTGCTATAACAATCTATGATGTGTCTGTGAGAGATGGTTATATAAGCCCTTCCCTGATTCAGAGTGAAATCCCACTGGAGGACAAGAATATCATTAAACGACACACAGCAAAAGACATTCATAACCTCTGTGTTTGTGTGTGTGTGTGTGTGTGTGTGTGTGTGTGTGTGTATGTGTGTGTGTCTTTTGAGAGCCTCACATTTGCTTCGCTCCACACAGACTGCACGGAACAGACGTCTTTAAAAGAAGCAATAATCATAAAGAACAATAAATTCTGTGACAGCAATTTCTCGTCTTCCTGTTTGTGTCCTGTTGCTTGTGGTCTGGAGGTGTATTTTTGCTAATCTTTTTTAATGAAACTGTAATACTGTGTGTTTGTGCACTGCACAGTTTAAACCTAAAGCCTCGGTGTTGCTCTGCGCAGCTCAAAGTGATTCGCAGGCATTTGAACAGAGTAAGACAAATGAAATGAAAGAAAATATGAACAATGCATGCCTGATGTAAATTGGAATAAATCTGCATATATAAGAGAAACTGCATATATTTAACATGATACAAACAGAACAAACTTTAATACTGTTTGAATGTGTGAGAGAAACAGATAAATACATTTTCTTTCTTCATAGTGTTGTTTCTCACCATATGCCATTGAACTGCATTTGCTTTGGCAATACATATGTAATGTTATTTGTTATGTTAATAAAACACATTAAATCCTAAAGAGAGAAACAGAATTGACAGTATATGTGTCCTGTTGTGCTGCAGGTATTGCGGTGGACAAGCATGGGTTCATTTACTTCGTTGACGGCTCAACGATCCGTAAGATTGATGACAAAGGCGTGATAACAACTGTTATTGGGTCAAACGGACTCACCTCCTCCCAGCCGATCAGCTGCGACTCTCGTATGGACATTAGCCAGGTGAAAATCTCATACAAACACACAGACACACACACACACACTCAGAAATTCACTTACAGTGGCACCAAAAAGTATTTGGAATAATCCACACCTAAAGCTGACGTATTTTATGTAATTTCTTCACCAATAGTGCCACCAAACGGAATTGCAAACATAAACACTGGTTTCAAAACAGCTTTCTGAATTTTCATAGCGCCACAGAGACACAGTGTTTACAGTTTTCATTAAAATTCACCTATTTATGGCTGACGTTTATTTGTATATGCATATTAAGCTTGGATGGAAGAAAGTATTTAACACTGAAAAAATTGCATACTTAAGCTTTAATATTTGGATGTCTTTAAATTAGAGAACATTAAATGTAGTTGCTTTTTGCAAACAAATTATGCTAGGCCTTTTCTCAAAACAAACATTTTCATATCCATTTAACCATTACTTTTAATCAGCTGGTCCCAGTGTGATTTTGAGTGAAGGTAAAAAAATAATTTCCTAATTTTACAAAGATTTCCAAGCAAAGTTCATCAAAATAACTATGGACAACCGAAAAGTATTCAAATAATTATATTAATTTTATCATTTTGTTTAATTAAATAAGTCTATTTTGTCTGAGGTTTTTTCTTGAAAACTGTTACTGTGCCATCTTTAAAATAAATGTGAACTGGTTTGATATTTTATGATCTAATGCAATGTTAATCATTCCTTTTTAAAATGAAAATTTTGTTTTCATTTACTCGCCAATATATTGTTCCAAACCTGTATGACTTTCTTTCTTTCATATAACATAAAATGATATATTTGGCAGAATGAGAGCACATTCTGCTTAATATCTCCTTTTGAGTTCCATGGAGGAAAGAAAGTCATATGGGTTTGGAACAACATAATGGTGAGTAAACAATGACAGAATTTTCATCTTTGGTTTAACTATTCCTTTAAGTATCCAAATACTTTTTGTGGCCACTCTGCGCATACTTTACAGACATACAAATTCACATACACATTCCTCCACACACACACACGGGCGATTACAGACACACACACACACACACATATTGTTAAGCAGTTTTTCCTAGAGTTACCTAGAAATGGTGTGACACATGGTGTGTCCTTCCACTGTTATGCTGACGACACCCACATTTATTTGCCTTTGAGACGTACTGACAAAAATGAACTTGAACCCCTATTGGCTTGCTTAAAGGATGTAAAAGCTTGGAAGTCCCTGAATTTCTTACATTTAAATGAAAACAAAACTTTGTTTGGGCCAACTGAGGGTATCAATACCCAGAATTTTCATTTAGGTCCCCTTGCTGCTCATACTAAATCGTGGGTGAAGAACCTGGGTTTCTTATTTGACAGCGGCCTTAAATCGGAAAAACAAGTCAACTCAGTTGTCAGATCGAGCTTTTTCCATTTGAGACTACTAACCAAAATAAAGCCCTTTCTTTCATTTAAAGACTTTGAAAGAGTGATACATGCTTTTATCTCCTCAAGATTAGACTATTGTAATTCGATCTGTTCTGGGATTAATTCATCAAGCCTGGCACATTTATAAATGGTACAACATGCCGCTGCTATACTGTTAAAGGGCCGACGCAAATGTGAACACATTACACCAATCTTAGCATCTCTTCACTGGTTGCCGGTTAGATTTAGAACTGATTTTAAAATTGTAGTTTTTGTCACAAATCACTGAAAAAAAAAAATTCTTTGGCTTTAAATTGTGCTTTATAAATAAATGTGACATTGACATAACTTCTTTTAAGAACAGCAAATAAATTTGTATAGTTTAAATTCTCTAAAAGTTACTATTAATGTGTTTGACTGCAGACATCAGAAATATGAGATTTAGTATGTCATTTCAAACACTTGCATAAATTAACTGAATATCAGAAGGAATTTTATTCATGTAGTGCCTTATGTATGCTTAAGGTCGCTTTACAACAAAGTCAAATGAGTCAGTACAATACATCAAAAATAAACATTCAACAGAACATCAGCAGAACATTCAAACATTCAACAGAACATCAGAACAAACCTAGACAATTAAGAAAATCAACCAGGAATGTATGTAGAGCTCAGATATTGGGAGAAGAGATGAGATTTGAACGTGGATAGGGAGGTGATATAATGAAGCACGCAGAACTGAGCCTGAAGACTTGAAAGATGAAGGGAACCCTCCATACGCACCCAACCCTCTCTCTCTCTCTCTCTCTCTCTCTCTTTCTTTTAACCTTTTCCTTCGGCTCTACAGGATTCACACACACACACAGTTTTTGGTGTTCACCTCAAGAGTGAGAAAGTGCTGATACTGAAGGTCTCTCTGGTGCTACAGGGTTACATTATACAGCTTGCAGCAACATACTTTTCTCTCTCTCTCTTGCGCTCGTTCTCACTCACTCCTTTGAGGTTTCTATCTTTTACTGGTCTATCCATTTTGCACACTAAAATCTTAAAGCTTTTCTTAAACATGAGGCAATTCCACATCTTTCTCTTAAAGTGCTCTTAAAGACCTGTCTACACTTTCTCTCTCCCTCTCTCTCTCTCTCTCTCTCTGTCTCTCTCCCCTTGCAGTTTAACTCAGTGTGTCCTCATTAAATCTGCAGGATGGCTCTCCCTTCATCGTCAGACACAATTCTTTCCCTTCCTGAATAGCATACATTTTTGGCAGACTGTTCCTTGATTTCTTTTTCATTTTGCTCTCCCTTTCTCACTCTCTCCTGCACACACACCACACTCCTCCACAGTTCATGTGGTAGGCTGTTGTATGTGAATAAGAATCAGACAGTGATGAGAGAGAGAGAGAGAGAGAGCGGGGAAATGAGGTGCCGCAGGCCACTGGGTAAAAGAAGCACTGAAATCTGCATAATTCCCAGCGTGCCTGGGATATGACACACTTAACACTGAATACTGTCCGGCTGTCAGGCAGCTGTGGACACACACGCGCACACACAGAACCAAAACACATTTTTACCCACTGTAGCTGCAAATTAGGGGAGGATGGCATGACCAAATTCTTATATCACAGTATGAGTAATTTTATGTCACAGTCAGGGTATACAGTATATCGCAATATTTATTTTTGCTGGAAATTCAATAATAAAAAAAAATGGGTTATAGATCAGTTAACCTTGTGATAATGCCTATTTTTGGATAATCCAATACATTTTGTATTCAATACTTAAATACTGCAATACAAATGAAAAGTACTTAGTATCTCAATGTCTCCTTTTTTTTTTTTTAACTTGATGGACTCTTATCAAAAATAAAAAATAAATGGCAATTCTGGCATCTGTGCAAAAGCAGTTCCTACACATTACAGTTTATAAAACTCAAAACAGTAGTAATATTAATTATACTGCTTAGGGGTGGGCGATATGACCAAAATCACCAAATCTACGAGTAATTTTACACCACGATAATATCACAATATTGTAAAATGTTTTTCCAGTAAAATTTTTATTATATGTTTAATAACCATATTGTAATGTCTGTATTTGCCTACTTCTTAAAAAAAATCTCTTTATTTGGAACTGGACAAATAGTCAAAGTAGGATGTCTCAATTACTTCTGTCTCTTCGTGTAATCCCAGACTGACCCGATGTTCAGTGGGGGGCTCTGTGAGGGCCATGCCATCTGTTGCAGGGCTCCCTGTTCTCCTGTTCTATTCTATTTGCAAAAGGAATGTTTGGGAGTATAAAATGTATATTTCCTATTGACACACTTAAGTAGCAGATAAAAATAACCATCTTAAGACAAAAGTTTTTGTGAAACATCTTATGTGCCTAAGGCTTTTGCACAGTAATGTATATATACACACACACACAAAGGATAACAAGATAAATGGGGAACACCTGGGATACAATTAAGGAAGGGACTGAAGATAGAGACAATGGAGGGAAACAGAAGAACTTTCAAAATAAGAGTCTTAAGAGGCGTCCAATACATGACAATACATGACACCAGGGGACCAGGTTGGAGCCAGTGACCAGCGGAGTGGCTCCAGAAAGGGGGTGGGGTCCGGTGGCTAGGGAGGTGGCTCCAGGAAGGGAACGGGGTCCGGCAGTTTGAGTGGCGGCTCCAGAAAGGGAGGAGGCGTGGACCGTGGCAGCAGCAGGGGAATGGCCTCTGTGGCTGTGGATGCTGGCAGTGGCAGGGGAATGGCCTCCGTGGCAGGGGAACGGCCTCCGTGGCAGGGGAATGGCCTCCGTGGACGCTGGCAGTGGCAGAGGAGCAGGGGCCCCTCTCCTCCTCCTCTTCTTCTTCTGGAGGGCTGGATACACAGCTGCGTGATCGGCTGCCGCCTCCTAGCGGTCAGCAGCGGACAAAGGTTGAGCAGCTGATAAGGGCTGGGAGGTGAGAGCCTCCCAGAAAGACCAAGCCTCCAGGTCTTCCCATAACTCCCAATCCACTGGCTCACCTAGTCCGGACAGGAAGAGGTATATCAGGGCGGCCTCACTATAACCCAAGCCCTGAGCCACACTGAAGAGTGCCTCGGCATAAACACCAAAAACTCCCCGGATTGCAGCCCCAGGCCGAGTCATGGGAGGCCAGTTCCTGCCGGACTGGAGCGGGAGTTACGAAAATGCTGATCGCCTCTGCTGGGTCCCTTTTGTCGGTCGGTTCTTCTGTCAGGGTTTGTGCAGGGAAGAGACAAGAAAGTGAGGATCCAAACACAGAACTTTAATGATAAATAAAAAGAAGAAGATACAACTCAATGAAGAAGATAATATACAAACAGGAAGGTAAAACAAACTCTACAGCCATATGCTGGTTACACACTAACATACAAACAAGAACTGACAAAGGAACAAAGAAACTGAGGATATATATATATATATATATATATATATATATATATATATATATATATATATATATATATATATATATCCTCAGTTTCTTTGTTCCTTTGTCAGTTCTTGTTTGTATGTTAGTGTGTAACCAGCATATGGCTATATATATATATATCCTCAGTTTCTTTGTTCCTTATATATATATGTTCCATATATATATATGTATATATATGTATATATATATGTATATATACATATATATATATATTATATTTGTTCCATATATATATATGTATGTACACACAAAGGATAACAAGATAAATGGGGAACACCTGGGATACAATTAAGGAAGGAACTGTAGACAGAGACAGTAGAGGGAAACAAAGGATCTTTCAAAATAAAAGTCTTAACAGGAGTACAATATGTGACATTATATTGTCGCCACGATATATATCGTCATATTGCCCAGCCCTAAAACTGCTACTTCTTTTCTTGTAAAACATAGTATAATAATATTTAAAGATAACTCTTTCTTTTATTGAGGAATGTTTAGTGTTTAATACAAGTTGTTAAGCTCTATTGACAGTATTTGTGGCAAAATGTCAATTATGACAGTGAAATAATATTTGACTCATTCCTCCAGTTCATAAAAGGAAAAGTTTCGCACTTACAGTGGAAGTATACAGGACCAAGCTATAAATATTAATATACACAATATTTAAGTATAGCCACAAGACATACATTATGTGTTGGCAAGGGACTGGAGCTATAGAATCACTTGATGACCTGTGTCTGTGTAAAGATATATCCGATTTTTCAACTTCAATGTCATGACAATTTAACCCTTAAATGCATGGTAATTTTCCCAAACACTCTTACATAGTCAGGTCTTTAAAGACCCAGCACTTATATCTATCAAAAATGGATGTACAAATTTCCCAGATAGTGTCAAATTTTCTAAATATTTTCAAGACAATTACAAAATAATAAAATAAAATAAAATAATTTTATGTTTTATTTTTCATAAATAAAAGAGATAATGCAACGAATCTAGAACAGGATTAATTATTTTCACACTGAAGTTTCATGAGATGCAAATGGCTGTCAAACACATATTGAGTTGCACATAACACATAATCTATACATAAGATACACATCAGCTATACCTAAGTTACACATAAGTTACACATATGTATTTTCTCAGGCACTTATTAAGTCTAAATAGATGAACAACTTACATTATTTTAGTGGTACACCCAAATGACAATAGTAATATCATATTGTTTATGTGTTACACATGCTATAGTTTACTTCAAGACTGATTTCTACTTCAGCTAGCAATATCAAATGTAAAACAAGTCAATCACTGAAACATCAGTGCCACCTTGTAAGAAATAGCATATATAATATGTATGTACTGAACACGCATATGGGATACTGATTATTCACCACTGTTGATAATTCATTGTTGCACAGAAAGTCAATGTGATAAAGTGTTTATTTGTGTGAATATAGTACTAATTTCTCTTGTAATAAACAAAGAAATAGATATCCTGTGATTGTAAACTTATATAGATATGAAATAATCATAAAAAAATATAATTTATGAAAGTGCGAAAAAAAACGACACTCTTACATAGCTCGAGTCTCTAAAGACCCTATACACTTTTGATACTTAAATGATTATAAAAAAATGTTTTGTTGCAAAACAACAACAAAAAGTCCACTTACAGGAATTACTGTATGTTGGTAAGGTATAACTAGAAGTCCATCAACCTAGAAAAGTAGTCCCACCTTAATAATGCCGATAGGCAAGTTTATATCTCAAACAATAATTAATGAAAGTACTTTAACCAAAATAAGAGTTTCACATTTCTGCTTTTAAAACTTCCAGGAAAAAAAACAGCCTTTGAAACCCTAGCCCACTTTACTTCTATTGTAAGTATGTTGCTGTAACCACGTATTCTGTTGTTGTTGTTTTTTTTTTTCCAAGGATAGGGACATTAAAAGAAAATGTATGTGGTAATCGACATTATGCCACAAATGCTTTCGATAGAGCTTAACTTGTATTAAATCTGGAACATTCTTTAAACATTTATACTTGCTACTTGTCAGCAGTAGGTAAAAAGACATCTTGTCTTCTGGTGAGATTTGATTGGCCAAAAGCTTATCAGAGAGGCCTGTGAAATTTGCTGCTATAAACATCACACTTTTCAGCTTTATAAAAGTTTTGCATCTTCATTCCCAAACCACATCAGATGTCAAATAATGAATGTTTGTGTTTCCACAGGTGCGTTTAGAGTGGCCCACAGACCTGGCTGTGAGTCCACTGGATAACTCTATCTACGTACTCGATAATAACCTGGTGCTCCAGGTGAGTGAGTCCCAGCAGGTGCGTGTGGTTGCCGGGCGCCCCATCCACTGCCCCATGGCAAATATTGAACCAGTGCTTTTGGGGAAAACAGCAGTGCGGTCAGTGCTGGAGGGAGCGAAAGCTATCGCTGTCAGCCACCAGGGGACGCTGTACATAGCCGAAACTGACGACAGGAAGCACAGCCGCATACAGGAAGTGACCACAAATGGAGAAATGATTGTAATCGCAGGAGCGACCAGTGAATGTGATTGTAAGATTGACCCCAACTGCGAGTGTTTCTCAGGTGAGCCACACACCAAAGGTGTTGCACATATGTAGCAAACGCAATTACTCTCTTTAAACATTAAGCCAAACAATGAGTGGGAAACTTCACTGAGAATTAATTGCACCCGCTGAGCATTGTTTATTTTCACAAGCTGTCAGTGTTGTTTTAGCACCCAATTCACTAAAGGAATTTTGCAAATCAGGTAACAACTCAAATACGCCCAAAAATTTTGTGCTGAACACAATTTGCACTACACAATTTGTTATCTTGGAGGTTGATTTTGAGTACCATGTTGTGAAGGATTCAGCACAATTTGGCACACTTTACTGGAACTGTATTGCATCACTCCATAGCAAGGCGTGCATTCAGCTACACTGCACGTCTGGATATATGACCGGTTATAATGCTCTTCTTGATCATCATTTAATGAACTCCGTTTACCGCCTGCTTTCAGCGGGTGGAAAAAGCGGGACATTAATTGCAGCAGGAAAATAGCACTGAATTTAGTAAAATAAGGCGCAATCTATAAGCCTAATTTACATAGAAAGGAGGCATAATTGCGCTAAAAATTATGACAATAATACAGTGCAGCAGTATTTCAGCACATTTAACACCTGGTTAAACTGGATCGCAGCTGGTAAGTGAATAAGATTTTTTTGGCTTATTTATGGCAAAATATACTGCAAAAGCGGCTCCTAAATGTCTAATGAATTAGACTTCCTTCTTCCCTCTTTACCTCACTTTCGCATTCTTTTCATGTCTTTCTTTCGAAGGTGATGGAGGTTACGCTCGTGATTCCAAGTTGAAGTCTCCTTCCTCTCTTGCAGTTTCTCCAAACGGTTCCCTCTATATCGCTGACCTTGGGAATGTACGCATACGCCGGCTCACCCCTAACCATCCGCAGCTAAATCACGAGGGTCTCTATGAGCTCACCTCTGTGGCAGACCAAGAGCTCTACTTGTTCAGTCCAAATGGTACTCACCTGTTTACCCGCAGCCTAGTGACAGGGGACTACCTGCTTAATTTCACGTATACCCCAGAGGGCCACCTGAGCAGCATAGCAAACAGGGAGGGCACAATAGCACAGTTGCGACGGGATGCTAATGGCGTGCCCCTGTGGCTAGTAGCCCCAGGCGGGCAGGTCTACTGGCTGACCATCAACAATGCAGGAATGTTGAAACGCATCTCCGCTCTCGCACACGACCTCGCCCAGCTCAGTTACTATGGCAATACAGGGCTGCTTGCCACCATTAGCAATGAGAACGGCTGGACCACTGTCTATGAGTAAGTGTTGCCATTCTTTTCACTTCCTTTGTCTTTCTCTCTCTCTGTCTGTTGTCTTCATCAGGACTGTCTGCTATATTTCTTGATTTATATATGTGTGTGATAGCGTGATCTGCCCGACCCCCAACAACATCCCAGTGGTCACATAATTATAGACACAGAAACAAACAAAAAAACAAAACAAAACAAACAAACAAAAATCTATTTAATAATCACACACATCCACTACACCTCTCTCTCCTGTGTCCCTCCCCGAAAGCCCTCCAGAATAGTCAGATATTTGCCCCATTTCTCCACAAACAAGTGTAAATTCCCCAGTCTTCTGGATGCCCCCTCTTCAAAAGCTGCCACCCTGCCCATCTCTGAACACCACTCCTGAAATCGGGGTGCTCCAGCTGACTTCCAACCCCTTAAAAGTATCTGTCTGGCAATCATAATGCTAGTTAGGACCCAGGTTTTTATGTGCTTATTCTCCATATTAATGACTGCCCCATCACCTAAAATACAGAGTCTGGGGCAAAATAAAATTTAAGAGCCCAATACCTCACACATAAAACTCTGAATCTTCAACCAAAATTCTTGGATCTTAACACATCCCTAAAAGATATGGGTTGGGTCTCCATCTTCTGATTGACATCGCCAGCAGGTGGGTGTGTCTTTAAGACCAAGCCTGTACAATCTAGAGGGGGTCCAATAGACTATGTAAAATCTTGAATTGCATAAGGCGAACCCTTGCATCTCTAGATGCAGACTTGATATTATTTAGAATCCTAGCCCACACTTCCTCCTCCAATACCAAGTTTAGATCTTTCTCCCATAATCTCTTAAGAGAAGTTGAAGTCCCGTCCCCCGGACTCTGAATTAGCAGGGAGTAATACACTGATTCCTCATGACCTATTCCAAAAGCAGTAATCACCATTCCCAGAGTATCTGCCGATTTAGGGGGGGTTAAACTACTCCCAAAAACAGTACAGAGCAGGTGGCGCAGCTGTTAATACTTATGGAACCGAGATCTGGGAATCCCAAAATGTTGAACCAAATTTTGAAAGGATCTCAACACTCCACTCTCATATAGGTCACTGAGTGTAGTAACCCCCCTCACAATCCACTCTGACCAGCAGAAAGGGGACTTATTAATACATAATTTGGGGTTCAGCCATATGCTCGAGGCAACATTTAAATAAATGTCCAAATTAAACACTCTGGACACTTTTGTCCACACCAAGTGAAAATGCGAGACAACGGGATGTAACTTAACTTTTCCGGTTAGTTTGACAGAAAGGCTTTGCAATGGCAAAATAGGGGTAAGAACTTCCTGTTCAATACAAAACCAGGGAGGGGCTCCCTCAGACCAATGAACCAAATGTCTGAGACCGAATGCATAATAATAAAACAAAATCTTGGGTAGGCCTAGCCCACCTTTATCAATCGGCCTATGTAACTTATTGAAATGTAATTTGGGATGCTTACCATTCCAAATGAAGGACTTCACTATGCTATCATATCTACAGGGAGAGATTGTAACAGGTAGTTACATTTTGGAATACAATTCATTTTCGTTTTTGAGTGTTATATCCTGTAGTTGCTTCCTTTAGTGTCTATTTTGGCTGTTGTCATACACACACACACACACACACACACACACAAACACACACACACAAACACACACACAAACACACACACACACACACTCACACACACACACACACACACACAGTCAAAGTCTGTTTCATCACAATGAATAGCGATGAGTTTCTTGAATTATTAACAAGCCTGAAATACACCGGGACTCTTATTTTGAAATGGCTGTGCTTCCAAGCTCACACAAACATATAAGGGAAACAAAACATGTACTCTTTCAATCTACAATGTATTAAAATATAAATACTATAAAGTAAACATTGTCATATAGGCTAAAAAATACTGTGTGAGCAGCAATTCATCAACAGAGTTGAGAAGGTACTTGGTAAGCAACATTACATACATTTTTTTCAGAGAGATCTAACAAAAATATTGTGAGATTTATGCTTAAAATAACTTTTTTTTTCTTATCCCATTGGCAAATAGCTTTTTGTTTTCTTCTTGTTTTATGCATAAACTAAATTCACTAAAACACACTAAATTCTGTTACAAATTCCTGAAAAATAAATTACCCTGTTATTTGTTATTTTATTTATTTATTTATTGCAAGTAAATATATCTTGTTTTAAAGATGTTTACATATTTTATTGGAAAACAAGATCAAATACTGAGTAAGAAAATGATTTTGTGGTTTGTATTTTATCAGCAGGAATAATGGTGTTTTTCTTTTATATATATATATATATATATATATAAAACAAAATGACCTCCCAGCACTGATTAATCTTTACCTGCATCTAATCTAATCACACTTTATCAGAATTGATCAGAAAGAGAATAATCTAATACCGTCTGATCGACAGTGTTACCTGAGATTGTCTGCAAAAGAGTGCAGCAATTCGATTTCTCGATGTGTTTCTCTGCTGCAATGAAAATCACTCAGCCTTAATGTATCCTCTTCTGATTTCAGTATGAAACAGCTTGGGTACCTGTGTTTGTGTGTGTGTGTGTGTGTGTGTTTGCATGGGCATTTTCTGGGATTTGTGAGACTGAGCTGCAAGTTCTAATTTAGTGTGAAAATGTCAGGGGCTTCTTTTCCTTCTCTCCTTTTTGTTTGATCAACTTAGTGACCTTTCACACATTGTGTTTAAACACACACCCTCACACACACACATACTGTATATACACATTCTCATGCAGCTCATGGTGTCAAGCAGATTGCATGCGCGTCTCTCTGTTTTTTTCTGTTGTAAGACACTGCCCCCTGCTGGTGTATACTAGAATACACTCAAACATCAAACTGCTGTCTTATAGTTCAGGTAAATTTATACATGACATTTTATTGTAATGTATAAACAATGATTTTATGCAAAACAACTTACAGTGCATTCAAGCTATACATTTTATCAGTGCATATGTTCCCTGGGAATCAAACACGTGACCTTGCCGTTGCTAGTGCCAGTGGAGCAACAGGAACATTTCTCAGATCTGTTCTGCATGCCTTACTGGTCTGAGATAAGTTATAGATGTTGAATTGAATCATGCATTGTTTAAATAGGCTGTATTTCAAAGCCTAGCAAGCTACCTAGCATTTTTGGGCATCATAGACATTTACAGTTGGAAACTATTTTATCAAAACAACTTACAAATGAGGAACATAACTGATTAATTTTAAAGAGGCAGTCACATGACAAGACCTGCAATACAACACATCAGAATTGTTCAGAAAAGCACAGGCCTGAACAGAAAAATAAGATGAAAGTTAAACAGAGACCAAATAATTTACTCATGCAGAACACAAAAGGAGATACTTTGAATATTTAGTTCCATCTTTTCAATACAATAGCAGTGAATAGTGCCTTGCTTTTAAGCTTAAAAAAGGAACAAACATGTCATAAAAGTAGTTTAAAAGTACATTAAAACGTCTTATAATATCTGCATAATAAAGAAAGTCATACTGGTTTGGAATGACATAAGGGTGAGTAAATTATGACAGAATTTTTATTTTTAGGTGAACTGCCCTTTTACAGTCAAGTATTTTTGTAGAGAATATACTTCTTGAATTAAGCAAGGGACTCAGGAATAGTTGGGATGATCATTCCACTACCAAGGAAAAGTAAATATATGGGAAAGTGATTTTGTGCCTCTTTGTTTTGCTACCACAAGCATTACTTACACACCAACCCCTACATTCTGGAAGAAACATAGATTTGCAAAAATTCATGTGAGCAGCAACTGGCAGCCAGCGAAGTGAGACAAAGGTACATTTGAACAATCTATTCAAATGTTCAAACACACCTATGATGCCCAAATATACTGCCTATGTAGGCAGCTTACTAGGTTTTGACAAACAGCCACAGTTAGTGGGGCTTGCTGAGGCAAGCATCAGTGTTATAATTGCTTACACCACTCAGAACACCTTAGCAACCGCATAGCAATGCCTTGGAAACCACCCACAACACCCTAGCATTGTGGCAGTGAGTTTTACACAGGCAAGCACCACTAGTATTTTTGAAGAAAATGTACAAATCTAGTTTTAGAAAATGACTGCAGAAGAGATTTAACGAGAACCTAGCAAAACTCAAACATAAACTACATGGATTAGGTGCTTGTGTCAGCACAGTCAATCCATTCAGTCACATTTCAAGCAGAGTCAACATTGTAAGTAAAGGCAGTCATGGTGGCTTCATGTCTCTAAACCACAGGCCTTTGAAAAACCCACAGTTCGATAAAATTAAAAGCTTTTATTCTTTTGCATCAGTGTGGGTGGCCATACAAGTACATGATAAAAATTGGCACTGACCTTGATTAGACATACAGTAAATAAAACGGGGGCAGAGAAGAAGAAGTAAATCAGGTGTTGTTAGTTTTTCTAAGTGCTAGTCAATCTAGAAATGAAGGAGAATAAGAAGTGATCACAGAAGTACTTCACACCCTCTTTTTGTCACATGACACACTCATGAACCACACAAATACAAATGTGAAGTATTCTGTTCCTCTCTGGTGCATCGACCAATATTAACATTCATCTTACACAGACATGTCCATAAAAGACCAAATATGAATTAAACATAAAAAGATATACATATTCTGTGAAAGTCCATCAAAAGAACTATGGTTATATAAAACTGTCTTCTGTGTGCCTAACAGAGTTAAGGAAAATTTTTGATGTACTATGTAAACAAACTGTTACTTTCAGAACTTAAAACCTCCTTCCCAGTCCAAAAAGATCATTTATTGCAACCAAGCTGCCAAAACAGGTTGTTTCAAATCTGTAAATCGACATCATAGAGATAAACAAACCATTAACACAGGATCACCCACATTTACACAGCAATGACGCCTATTCTGTATTGTGAAACTTGGTCTGTGCAGAGAAAGTAGGATAGACAGTGTTGTCATTAAACACCAGAAGATGATACTATTATTCCAATTTTTATAAATGTAATGATAAAATTATCCTTCTGAAGAATTCCAATGTTAGGAAAAAGTGTCTGGAGTTTATTTTTATCAAGATAATTTATGTCCAACTTTCACAATTTGTGTGGCACATTTCAGCACAGATTGTTTTGTGATTCTGTCATAATGTAGTTTAGGCTTTGCAAAGAGGCTGTTATTAAACGATGAGGCAGCACAAACTATTTTGACTTGTGCCGTTTCTTATTTCAAATGCAAAGGGTGTCACAGATGTCTTTAAGATACAGCAGCAAAAAAAAAAACAACAAAAAAAAAACAGCCTGTTTAATTGTAATGGTGAAAGAGAGGGTGGAAAATGGTCATGAAAAACTAAGTTAGGACAGTTTTCCACACAAAACCTTTATTACAAGTGAGCCTTGGGGAAAAATAAAACGATAAAAAATGTATGAGATGACTCCTTTAACTCTCTTATATACACACCTATTTACTTTACACTCACATATTTAAACTTTAATCTTTCTCTCACACACATACAAACTAACAGAAAGTGTGTTCATTTATGAGCAGGTATAACTCTGATGGACACCTTATCAACATGACCTTGCCAACTGGAGAGGTCAGTAGTTTCCATGGAAACATGGAGAAAGCTGTCAGAGTGGAGGCCACTGCTTCAAACAGAGAAAACTTTATTATAATCACAAACCACTCTGCGGATAACACTATCTACACACTTAGACAAGGTAAGTGAGTGTGTGTATGTATGTAAATCTACAGTCAAATTAACAAATTATTTTTTGTAACTACAGTATTTTGGCACTTCACATTTAAAGGAATAGTGCATCCAAAAATTACATTAAATTTGGGATGACAGTCGTAATCTAGCACTATTATTTACTCTTTTGAAAGGTTGTGGAAATGTAATAGTGGATTTTTTATTTTTATTTTATTTATTTATTTTGCTGTCAGAGCATATGGGAATGTAAGAATAATATTTGCTAAGGTCACCCCTTGACCTCTATATAAGATTACCCTGCTATAGTTGATTTCCACATTCCAAACCCAGAAATTTGAAATTGGTCCATGATGCCAAAGGCCATCAGTCTCATAAACAAACAAATTTTCAGAAAACCTATAGCACACAAGTTGTATGGACTAATTTTATTATGTTTTTTTCTTTCTTGGAGCTCAACAGTGTTAGTCACAATTGACTTTCTTTATATGGAAAAGAGCAGTATGAACATTCTGCTTAACATCTCTTTTTTTGTTCCACAGAACAGTATGAGAGCAGGGGTTGCATTTACCGAAAATTATCCATCATTTACCTTTTTTTTTAAAAAATTTTATACATTGGCAGATCGTTCCAAATGCTGTCTGTCATTTCGACAGATAAAAGAGAAACAAGAAAATGTCATGGTTACTTGCGTAACCTGCGTTCCCTGATGGAGGGAACGAGAAATTGTGTAGATGTAGTGACACTAGGGGTCACTCTTGGGAGCCCGAGACACCTCTGGACTTTGATATAAGGCCAATGAAAATTGGCGAGTGGTATTTGCATGCCACTCCCCCGGACATACGGGTATAAAAGGAGCTGGTATGCAACCACTCATTCAGGTTTTATGCTGAGGAGCCGAGACAAGGTCCGGCCAGTTCAGCGGGTAGTTCAGCGTTGTGGCAGGAGGGACACAACGTCTCATTCCCTCCATCAGGGAGCGGAGGTTACGCAAGTAACCATGACGTTCCCTATCTGTCACTCACTCGATGTTGTGTCGATGTAGTGACACTAGGGGTCCCTATACGAAACGCCACAACTGGCTGAACTGTGTTACGTGAACTGGCGGTGTGGACGGGCAGACCACTGTGTGCCTAGTAGCCAGCACACCAGGTCGACACGTAACCTCCCCCAACATAGTTATGAGTATTGAACGGCCCTTTGGGGACAAGTCGACTACCCAAAAGGTAGAGAAAGGCTAACCCAGTCGTGGCCTCTTTTCCCCTTCTTTTTTTTCCACTCCCTAAAAAAGAAGGGGGATTATCTGACTGGGCCGCCAGGTCTAGTCGGGGGGTGTCCCTCCCAAGGGGAGGACACTGCGGAGACCACACCTCGCCCAAAGAGAGGGGGGATATTTAAGTGGAAAAATACATCACATGGTCTTGCCGACCATGTGGAGAGTCTTCAAGGTAGATCCTGCCCAACGGGGAGGAGTTACTACAAACCTGTAGACTGGGGCAGAGGGGCTCTGCCCAAGGAAGACGCAGTTTGCCAACAGGGAAACGAATTAGCGGAAGATATACATCGCATGGAGTTTGCCTTACAGGGAACCGCCACATGCGGAGGACCTACCCCAGAACAGGGCTCTTAGTTAACACATGTACTGGGCCAGCAGCGAGTCTCTCCGAAAACTCGACTGCCACAGGACTCAGAGGAAGTCAACCAGGGAACATAGTTTGTGAACACTAATGGGAATTAACGGCGCATGTCTTCAGCTCAAAAGAGGTGGAAGGCGCTATGTGCAAGCGATACACCCGGCCGGCTATCCTGGGCTTATCCGCTTGTATTGCGTGCCACTACCTGGGACGAAACCGGTTCTACCCAGAGGTTGTAGAACCTTGCAAAGGTGTTGGGTGTTGCCCAGCCCGTTGCTCTGCAAATGTTTGTTAGAGAGGCACCCCTGGCCAGGGCCCAGGAGGCCATTACACCCCTGGTAGAATGGGCTCATAGCCTTACTGGAGGTGGCATGTCCTGGGCATGATATGCCATAGCTATGGCGTCAATGAGCCAGTGGGCAATGAGCCAGTGGAGACAGCGCTTCCTTTCCGCTGTGCACCAAAGCAGACAAAGAGCTGCTCAGAGATTCTAAAGCTCTGCGTGATAGATGCGTGATAGATGCGTAAAGCATGCACTGGACACAGCAACGATAGGGCTGGGTCTGCCTCCTCCTGGGACAGCGCTCACAGGTTCACCATCAGATCCCTAAAAGGGGTCGTGGGAACCTTGGGCGCATAGCCCGGTCGGGGTCTCAGGATCACGTGAGAGTAGCCCAGACCGAACTCCAGGCACGTTTCGCTAACAGAGAACGCTTGCAGGTCTCCTACCCTCTTGATGGAAGTGAGTGCAGTCAGGAGGGCAGTCTTTAAGGAGAGTGCCTTAAGCTCAGCTGACTGCAAAGGCTCAAAGGGGGCTCTCTGTAGACCCTGAAGGACTACAGAGAGGTCCCATGATGGAACGAGGCGCGGTCTGGAGGGATTCAGCCTCCTGGCACCTCTCAGGAGCCTGATGATCAGGTCGTGCTTCCCTAAGGACTTACCGTCGACTGCGTCGTGGTGTACTGCTATGGCGGCAACGTACACCTTCAAGGTGGAAGGGGACAGCCACTCTTCCAACCTCTCCTGCAGGAAGGAAAGCACTGATCCGACTGCGCATCTCTGGGGGTCTTCCTGTCGGGAAGAACACCACTTAGCGAACAGACGCCACTTAAAGGCATACAGGCACCTCGTAGAGGGGGCCCTAGCCTGAGTAATTGTGTCTACCACCGTGGGTGGTAGACTGCTTAGGTCTTCCGTGTCCCGTCCAGGGGCCAGACATGGAGATTCCAGAGGTCTGGTCGCGGGTGCCAGATGGTGCCCCGTCCCTGAGAAAGAAGGTCCTTCCTCAGGGGAATTCGCCAGGGGGGGCGGGGGGGCTGTCGCGAGGGGTGTGAAGTCCGAGAACCACGTCTGGGTGGGCCAGTAGGGTGCTACCAGGATGACCTGCTCCTCGTCCTCTCTGACCTTGCACAGGGTCTGTGCAAGTAAGCTCACTGGGGGAAATGCATATTTGCGCAGGCCAGGGGGCCAGCTGTGTGCCAGCACGTCCGTGCTGAGGGGGACCTCGGTCAGGGCATACCAGAGCAGGCAGTGAGAGGATTCATGGGAGATGAACAGGTGCACCTGTGCCTGTCCGAGTCAACTCCAAATCAGCTGGACCACCTGAGGGTGGAGTCTCCACTCTCCCCTGAGGGTAACCTGCCGTGACAGCGTGTCCGCTGTAGTGTTGAGGTTGTCCGGGATGTGAGTGGCTCGCAGCGACTTGAAGTGCTGCTGACTCCAGAGGAGGTGACAGCGGGCGAGTTGTGACATACAACGAGAGCACAGACTGCCTTGGCGGTTGACATATGCTACCATTGCTGTGTTGTCTGTCCGAACTAACACGTGTTTGCCCTGGATCAACGGCCAAAACCTCCGCAGGGTGAGCAGAATTGCCAACAACTCGAGGCAGATGATGTGCCAATCAAGTCGCGGGCCTGTCCACAAGACAGCGGCTGCGTTGCAAACAGCGCCCCAGCCCATTTTGGATGCGTCCGTCGTGACCACGACACGCCTGGAGACCAGTTCTAGGGAAACACCTAACCATAGAAACGAGAGGTCAGTCCAAGGGCTGAAAAGACAATGACAGACTGGTGTGATGACTATGCGATGTGTCCCGCGGCACGATGCCAATCTCGGGACTCGAGTCTGACGCCAGTGCTGAAGCGGTCCCATATGCATCAACCCGAGCGGGGTGGCCACCACTGAGGATACCATATGCAACAGGAGCCTCTGAAAGAGTTTCAGTAGAACCGCTGTTTTCTGTTTGAATGCCTTCAAACAGGCCAGCACCAACTGTGCACGCTCGTTCGTGAGGCGCGCTGTCAAAGAGACTAAGTCCAACTCCAAACCGAGGAAAGAGATGCTCTGAACCGGGTGGAGCTTGCTCTTTTCCCAGTTGACCCGAAGCCCTAGTCGGCTGAGGTGTGAGAGCACCAAGTCCCTGCGTGCACACAACATGTCCCAAGAGTGAGCTAGGATTAGCCAATCGTCGAGATAGTTGAGAACGCGAATGCCCACTTCCCTTAACGGGGCAAGGGCTGCCTCTGTGACTTTCGTGAAGACACGAGAAGACAAGGACAGGCCGAAAGGGAGGACCTTGTACTGATACGCCTGACCCTCGAATGCAAACCGCAGGAAGGGTCTGTGTCGAGATAGAATCGAGACATGGAAGTACGCGTCCTTCAGGTCTACTGCCGCGAACCTATCTTGATGCCGGACGCTCGCCAGAATGCATTTTTGCATCAGCATCTTGAACGGGAGTCTGTGTAAAGCCCGGTTCAGTACTTGCAGGTCCAAGATTGGCCACAACCCACCGCCTTTTTTCGGTACGATGAAGTAGGGGCTGTAAAACCCCTTCTTCATCTCGGCCGGAGGGACAGGTTCTATCGCGCCCTTCCGTAGGAGGGTAGCGATCTCCGCACGTAAGGTAGCAGCATTTTCGTCCTTCACCAAGGTGAAGTGGATACCGCTGAACCTGGGCGGACGCCTGGCGAACTGAATCGCGTAGCCGAGTCGGACGGTCCGGACCAGCCATCGTGATGGATTGGAAAGCGCAAGCCATGTGTCCAAGTTCCAAGGGGGACCACAGGGACAACTTTGTCAGACGTACCGGCAAGTGGGGCCTCATGGCGAGGCGGAGCTCGAGGTGCCACACCATGTCGTGGCCGTGCTGAGTCTAGGGACATCGAAGCACTTACCTGGCTCCTTGTGACCACCCCCGGAACAGCCTGGGATGGGGAGGGAGAGGCCTGTCCTCCTGACCCGTGGAGACTGTCACATCGGGGGCGGATTTGTGCCACAGCTGGGCACTCAGGGGCGGGAGACCGCCGCTGGAGCGCCAAACCTGCCAAATAGAGTGGTGGACGGTGGTCGTGATGATGGCTGTGCACACCGGATACGTGACCCAGGGAACAAGGAAACCGCTTTTGCTGAACTCTTGAGTACTGCAGCCACTTGGGCATGCAGCGCAATTAAATGCAAAGGTAACAAAAAGATTCTCCTCCCGGCCTTCGACTGGGGGATGGAGAAGTCTGCTTACCAGCTCCAGAGCACTGGGTTTCGTCATTCCTGGGTCGCCCCATCTCAAGGGCGATTTGAAGCCTTTCAAGGGTTCTTGGCGGCCGCGAGACAGGTGGCGTCTGCTTCCTGCGGTGGGCTCCACGCCAGGGCTGAGCCAAAGGGGCAGGCTGCGGCGGAGCCGGTGCAGTCAGACGAGCAGACGGGGTGCAGGATTTTGAGCCGTGCTGGGGCAGGATATGCCGGATAGCCTCCGTCTGCTGCTCCACCGTCGAGAACTGCTGGGCAAAGTCCTTGACGGTGTCGCCGAATAGGCCAGCCTGGGAGATGAGGGTAGCAAGGAACCGTGTCCTGTTGGCCTCACCCATCTCGACCAGGTTGAGCCAAAGGTGGCGCTCCTGGACCACTAATGTGGACATCGTCCACCCAAGAGACCGCGCCATGACCTCCATCGCTCGGAGAGCAAGGTCGGTCGCTGAGCGCAGTTCCTGCATCAATCCTGGGGCGGAACTACCCTCGTGCAGTTCTTTTAGCGCCTTGGCAGACTTGCAGGAGAGCCATGGCGTGCAGAGCGGAGGCGGCTTGTCCAGCGGCACCGTAGGCCTTGGCTGTCAGAGACGACGTAAACCTACAGGCCTTGGACGGGGGCTTTGGGCACCCGCGCCAGGTGGCGGCGCTCTGCGGGCATAGGTGCACCGCGAGTGTCTTTATCCACCGGGGGATTGCCAAATAGCCTTTGGCCGCCCCACCATCGAGGGTAGTGAGGGTGGGGAAGCTGAAAAGATCAGAACCGGGCAGTAAAAAGTGCCTCCCACGACCTTGTCAGCTCCTCATGCACTTCCGGGAAGAAAGGAACAAGGGCGGGGCATGGCTTTGAGCGGCGCCACGAGCCCAGGAACCAATCATCGAGCCGCGAGGGTTCAGGGAAGAGCGGAGGGTTCCACTCTAGCCGACACTCGCGGCTGCCCGGGAAAGCATGTCGTCATCTCCGCGTCAGCCTGTGACTGGGCAATCATCCCCGAAGGGAGGAGCCCAGCTGAGGCTTCCGCGTACGACTGGACGAGCCCGCTCTCCGATGCTGCGCTCGAGAGCTCATCACTTTCGCGGGCTCTGAATAAGAGGTCGAACTCATCCAAAAGCCCGATCGGGGCAGACAAGCGTGCTGGGGAATGGGAGGTCCGCGGGGGGATACTTGGCGGAGGCGGTCCCATTGGGGTCCCCAAATCGCCCCCAGTGCTAGCTGCACTGGCCTCATACCCGTGGGTAAAAGGACCGAGGCGGGGAGCCTCCGGGGTGGCTTGCTTTCTTAGGAAGGTGAGCCGCGACCGCATCGTTGCCATGAACATGTCTTCGCAATGAGTACATGACCATCCACGAACGCTGTCTCCGCGTGAGCAGTGCCTAGACACGAAAGACAGTGATCGTGACTGTCAGAAGGCGAGAGATAACGAGAGCAACCAGGAATAACACACAAAGGAAAGGCATCTTTAAAAAGACGCATCTTTAAAAAGACGTTCCGTGTGTGCCGCTCTTTTAGAGAAATATACTCTTTTAGAGAAATATACACTTATTTCTACCGAAGCACCCAGGGGCGTTCTCTGCAGTGCACCAGTGCAGAGGAGGGTGAAGCCGCTGAAATGTGCCGTCAGATCCAGCAAAGGTGAATGAACAGTCGTGGGAATTCAGCTCAGTGAGCATGACCGTTCGGCTCCGAAGAGAAAATCTGAATGAGTGGTTGCATACCAGCTCCTTTTATACCCGTATATCCGGTGGAGTGGCATGCAAATACCACTCGCCAATTTTCAATGGCCTTTTATCAAAGACCAGAGGTGTCTCAGGCTCCCAAGAGTGATCCCTAGTGTCACTACATCGACACAACGTCGAGTGAGTGACAGATAGGGAACTATTTTAACCTCTGTTAACATCAGAGTTGTTAACAACTGTGTGTGTGCTGTTTATTTCCTTGTATTAAATATGAGTTTCGGCGATCCGATCACAAGTGGACAGGCACCATCGCCATGCTCTACCTGGCATTATTTTTTTTTCTTTTCTTTCTTTTGAACAGTTGTATTCGGATCCTGAGGAGATGGTCTTTGATTTCATGATTGTATACATCAATCATTATGTCACTGTGTTACTGTATCATAATAAAGTGCAGAAAAGTATAAGAACAAAAAGAAAGCTAAGTGGCGTATCGTTTCTGCAAATTATACTTGCATTTAATCGAAATACAAACATGGCATTTAGAGCAGAATTCTCAGTTATTTTAATGGAGTACATGTAACTGAGCTTCAGATGTGTGTGCTTCTCATCTGTGTCACTTTATGTTGTTATTAGACACACTGAAAAAGTTATGTGAACTTGTGCATGTTTGTATGCATTTTTTTAATTTTTTTAACCAGACGGTTATTTCCTTTTTAAAGCTGCACTTTACCTGCAAAGTTTAAAAATCTTTTTTGAGCACAGCGGTTGATTTACAGGTAGAACTTTCACAATAGAACTCTTTGGTTTCACCACATTCGCTTAGGGAGTCAAAAATCTATTATATATCCACTGTCGTGCATAGACCTTAATAAAGGATGCTATGCCCCTGAATGTAGCTGTAACACATACTGTCATCTGCTCTGACCCAGGATTGCTCCTCCTGGCCATACCCCTCCCAGTCAACCAAGTACTGAAGAAAGCGACCCCGAAGTCTGGAGTCCAGGAGCTCTCGAACTTGATAGGCCTCCTCGCCATCCATGATTATGGGCGGGGGGGATTGGATCATCGATCTCCTACTCCTCCCTCAGGCCACCAGTGGGTTTAAGCAGGGAAACATGGAAGGTGGGAGAAATGCAGTAGTTAGAGGGCAGTTGAAGGCAATAAGACACCGGAGTAATTTGTCTAATAACTTTGAAAGGACCTGCATACCTGAGACTGAGTTTCTTGCAAGGCAGACGGAAACGAAGGTCACATGTGGACAGCCAAACCCATTGGCCGGGAGTGTAGATGGGATTGGGGCGTTGATGATGATCAGCCTGTTCCTTCTGCCTCCTAATAGCTCTTTGGAGGTGGACATGAGCATGGTCCCGCACCTCTTTGCTCTGCCGCAGTCAGTCATTGATGGCCGGTAACTCTATGGGTTCTCCAGACCAGGGGAACAGAGGGGGTTGAAATCCCAGCACACATTGAAAGGGGGTCATGCCCATGGACGGCTTCTGAATGGAGTTCTGGGCGTACTCAGCCCAAAGCAGATAACGGCTCCAGTCAGTCTGGTTCTGGTGACAATACATTCTGAGAAAGCGCGTGATCTCCTGGTTTAAGTGCTCGGTCTGGCCGTTTCATTGAGGGTTTTAATCTGAAGTGAGACCTTCCAGACCCGGGATGTAAACTGAGGACCCCTGTCAGAGATGATGTCTTCATGTAGTCCGTAGAAGCAAAACACCTGATGCATAAGATGTTCTGTAGTCTCAAAAGCTGTGGGGAACTTGGGCAGAGGGATTAATCGACATGACTTAGAGAATCGATCAGTGACAATAAGAATGACGGTGTTACCTTGAGAGACAGGGAGATCAGTGATGAAGTCAATGGCAATGTGCGACCAAGGACAATGGGGAATAGGCAAAGGTTGGAGGAGTCTTGCAGAAAGTTGCCTGGAGAATTTGTTTGCTGTACTGGTGGGACAGTTGTTGACGTAGGCAATGGTTTCCACCTGCATGGTGTTCCACCAGAAACGGTTCTGAAGTAGTTGTAGTGTGGCTGCTATACCTGGGTGTCCGGAACTGGTGGTAGTATGGACCCATTGTAGGGTCTGTTCCCAAAGGAGTCGTGGAACTTAGGTTTTCTCAGGAGGGCAGTCAGGAGGAGTCAGATCCTGATTCTGAGCTTGGGTGATCTCGGTCATAATATCCCATTGAACCGGAGCCAAGATTAGTGATGTGGGGATGATGGATTCAGATGTCCGGTTCTGAGTGTCAGACTCAAACAGACGAGAGAGAGCATCGGCTTTGGAATTTTTGGAACCTGAACGATAGGTAATGGTGAAACTTAATCGAGTAAAGAACAATGCCCACCTAGCCTGCCTTGGATTCATTCTTTTAGCAGAGCGTAGATATTCGAGGTTTTGATGGTCTGTTAACAAGAGAAAAGGATGTCTCGCCCCCTCCAGCCAATGTCGCCATTCCTCAAGAGCTGCTTTCATAGCCAGCAATTCTCGGTTGCACACATTGTAGTTTTGCTCAGCAGGAGGTAGCTTACGGGAAAAGTATGCGCAAGGGAAGAGTTTCGGGGGCATTCCATGATGTTGTGAGAGAATGGCTCCGATTCCCATGTTAGAGGCATCCACTTCAACCGTGAAAGGAGTGTTGGGGTCAGGATATTGCAGGATGGGAGCAGAGGTGAAGCGAGACTTCAGGTTCTTGAAGGCTTGGAGGGTCATTGAAGACCAACATAGTTTAGAGCCCCCTCACCTTAACATGGACGTCAGCGGGGCAGTGACTGAACTGAAATTTCAGATAAATCACCTGTAGAAATTGGCGAACCCCAGGAAGCGTTGCAACTCCTTCATGGAAGTAGGTTGAGGCCAGTTTAGTACTGCACGTACCTTACTGTAGTCCATGGCGACCACCTCTGGGCTGATGATGTAGCCAAAGTAAGACACAGTGGTCTGATGGAACTCACACTTCTTGGCTTTGGCGTAGAGTTGGTGGTGGATCAGACGCAGAAGGACTGTTCGAACATGGGTGATGTGTTCTTCCAGAGAGTTTGAATAAATGGGGATATCGTCGATGTATACAATAACCCACCGGTTAAGCATGTCTCTGAAGACATCATTAATGAATGACTGGAAGACCGAAGGACTGTTGGCCAATCCGAAAGGCATGACCAGATATTCGTAGTGGCCACTGTTGGTGGAGAATGCTGTCTTCCATTCGTCCCCCTCCCTGATGCGTATGAGGTTGTATGCACTGCGAAGGTCCAGCTTGGTGAAGTATCTTGCGGTGCGTAACTGTTCAAGTGCTGCTGGGACCAGAGGTAAAGGGTAACGGAACTTTACCGTAATGTCGTTGAGAGCATGGTAATCAATGCAAGGACAGAGCCCGCCATCCTTCTTGCCAACGAAGAAGAACCCGGCTGCCGCGGGTGAGGTGGATGATCGGATGAAGCCCTTTGCCAGTTCTTCCTCAATGTAGTTTTCATAGCCTCAGACTCGGGTTCAGATGAAGGAAAGTTCCTACCTCGTGGTAATGTAGTGCCGGGCAACAGTTCAATAGCACAATCACTGGAACGGTGAGGAGGAAGTTGAGAGGCTTTGGCCATACTAAAGGCTTCAACGAGGTCGTCATACTCAGAGGGTAGTTTGAGCACTGAAGAGGGAACCTCCATGACAGTAGTGGAACCGATGGAAACAGGTGAAATGGGCTTTAGGCAGCTGGAGAAGCAAGTAGATTCCCACCGGGAAATCTGTCCTTCACGCCACGAGATTTGAGGATTGTGTTGTTGAAGCCATAGAAATCCAAGTATCACAGGGTTGAGAGGAGAATGAATGATATAGAGGCGTGTTCTTTCAGTGTGAATAGTGCCAACTTGGAAAGTGATGTCTGTAGTGGTGAAGTGAACATGGCCGGCTCTCAGGGGGCGTCCATCTAACGCTGCCACTGCCAAAGGAGATTCACAGGGGATTAGTGGTATTTCGAACCTCTTGGCTAAGCCTTCATAAATAAAATTGCCTGTGGCACCAGAATCGATCATGGCTTGGGTCGTGATTATGTTCTGACAACCAGTTATAGTGACGGGTAATTTAATACAGGAAGCAGTGAAAAGAGGAGTCATGACATAAGGAACTTCATGCAGTGTTCGCTCTCCTCCAGCGTCACAGTGTGCCAAATCTGCATGGATTCAGCTCCACCAGTGCTGGATGTGGTCTGTGAAGTGACAGTAGAGAAGTGGACCGGTTTTTGAGAGCGGATGAGATTATCGAGGCGAATGGCTAGGTTGATAAACTGGCCCAGGGTTCTCCCCTCATCACGGCATGCCAGCTCGGATTGCAGTTCCAGATTGAGTCCCCTTCGGAAAAGCAACTTGAGTGTGTCCTCTACCCATACAGTCTGCGTGGCGTGAGTGCGGAATGTAAGTGCATACTCGGCAGCGGTGTCCTTTCCCTGTAGGAGTGAGAGTATCAGCTCACCAGCATTCTTTCCTTCCGCGGGATGCTCAAATACTTCTCGGAATCTC
This sequence comes from Myxocyprinus asiaticus, assembly GCF_019703515.2. NCBI lineage: Eukaryota > Metazoa > Chordata > Actinopteri > Cypriniformes > Catostomidae > Myxocyprinus > Myxocyprinus asiaticus. Next base: position 16,113,306 of record NC_059346.1, on the reverse strand, counting down.
TGGAGAAAATCATCAAAAGTGGTGAACCTCGAACCCTCACAAGACCATATAGCAGTAGCCCAGTCCAGAGCCCTTCTGGTTAATAAGGAGCAGACAAAAGAGATGCGACTGTCATCAGTTGGATATAGCGTGGATTGCTGCTTCACAAACATCAAACACTGCATCAGAAACCCCTTGCACCTAGCTGATGTGCCATCAAACTTCTCTGGAAAAGCAAGACGTGGATTGGCGGTGAAGGTGTGTGGAGAAGGAGGATTATTCACCGGAATGGGTTGAGATGTATGTGGTGGTTGGTCCAATGCATGAATGCAGAAGTTTTGAAATAGCTTTACTAATTCCTCCGTAGAAGCAGTCAGCCGGGTGTGTTACTGTTGGTGGGCAGCCAACACATTAGCTTGAGTGAAAACTTCAGTAGACAATTGCTGGTGTGCCGCTGGATCTGTAGTTGGCGAAGTCTTCTGTAACACAGACTCCGGAGAACAGAGGTTAAGATCCATATGTGGTTTAATAGTAAATGTGCAACTCATAAACAGACAGGCAGGGTAAATCACCAGTTATGGAGCAGCGTAGGTAGATGAGAAACATAGTAATAAACAGGCAATGGTCAGGGCAGGCAGCAAACAATCACAGTAAGAGTCCAGGTAAACAAAGGGTAAACAAGGCAGGCAGCAGAGTATCAAACGGTGGGTAACAGGCAGAAGTCGAACACAGGCAGGCAGTATAAACAGAGGTAAATGCTTAGCAGAAACAAAACAAGTCTTTGCAATAACTGTTGTTAGAACAGCGCTTAAATCGTCTATGAAATAAGGAACAGGTGTAAGTGTAATCAGTCCAGGTAGGCATGCTTGGAAGTGTAGTTCGAGGTGCCCTCAGAACTCGGGCGAGGGGGACCTCTGGTGGTGAGCAGGAGAAGTCCTTGAGTTCATGACAGTAGCCCTAGTTCTTATGAAAACAAGTATGATGGATACAGTTTCACAATTCAATACTTAAGAGTGATGGATAAAGATTTTTTCTAGCGCAACCTCTGAATGAGAGTGAGTAAAGTGTGGGAATGAACATTTTTGGTTGAACTAACCCTTTAAAAATGTATTTCAAGGTCGGAGGTCAGGTAATGCCGTTGAATGTGTGAACGGCGAGCTCTGCGCACTTTGCTAGTTTTAACACTTTTAATGATATAAACCGGTGAAATTTGATACATTCTGTTCCATAACTGTTCTAGGAGGACAATATGTCAAAGAATTCAAAAACCTCAGGCTTTTGAGACATTAAAAGACACTTATGTGCTTAAGCTGACGCCTCTGAGCAGCAGGCCGCAAGTCCGGGACTCAATTAGTCGGGGAAGTGTGGGAAATTAGCAGAGAATGTTGAACTTGTCGGCAATGCTGACGAAGGTCGTTGCTGACTTGGAAGATCTTGCTGTAATACATCAATTGATCTCTGTCATGGAGATGAAATTCTCTGAGGTGGTCACAAGAGTGGGGGATGTCGAGAAACGGATTGATTATCTGGAGTCATCGGAGAGGGAACTTGCTGCTAATCTGTTAGTGACCAAGGTGGATTTGGAGCACGTCTGGGAGAAATTGGAGGACATGGAAAACCATAACTGATGGAATAACATCCGAATCGTCGGAATTCCTGAAGCCGAAGAGGGTCAGGATATGGTGAAATTGAGTGAGCTCACAGGGTTCCGGCTTGGCGATCCGCTGAGGGAGACAGGCCCCAATCAATTCTGGCCAAATTTCTGAGATCATCCGATAAAGATCATGTGTTACACGAGGCGAAGAGTAAAGGAAGGTTTTTTTGGAAGAACCACAGTATTTTCTTATTCCCAGACTTTGCGAATTCGACAAGAGAGAAACGTGATTGATTCAAGGAATGCAAGAAACTCACATCAACGGAAGGTCGCTTTTGCACTGATGTTCCAAGCCAAATTGAGAATAGATGCTAAGGATGGCCGCAAAACATTTACATGTCCCCAGCAAGTGCTGTTCTTCATAAAGTCAATGGAATGAGTACGTTATTTTGTGGTACTCACGTTGCCGCCAAGTGGACCGACTCACTGAACATTCACTTGACTGTTCGAGGAACTGAGCACCTTTTTTGTTTCTTTTTGTGCTGGTTCCACCTAGCGGCTGGAGTTTGTTTTGTGGAATAACATACCTTCGGGATAGTTATGTGGATGAATCTACATGGTTTTTTTTTGTGTTTATTCTGCCTATTGGCTGGAGTTTGTTTTATAGATTATCTGTTGTTGTGTTACTCTGTCTAACAAAATTTGTATAGAAACACCAGACTTGAGCATTTCGATGGCAGGGCTATCGCGGGGGTTCTCGTAGGCGTGCATGGACTGTTTGATGTATGTTTTTTTTCTGTTTGTTTGGTTCTGGGGGAAGTTCGGGGTTTGATTGTTGCACTAATGTTGGAATGTGGTCTTTATAATTTTGTTTTTGACACACAATCTATTTTTACTCATATATCAATGTTAAACGTTAATATGAGCGGATTGTCTCTCTCCACGTGGAATGAGAATGGGTTGGGGCACCCCATAAATAGAAGAAAGGTTATTTCTCTTCTTAAGCATAAGAAATATGATATAGTGTTTCTTCAGGAAATGCATCTTTCCCTGCAGGAAGCTGAACAATTTGGGAAGATATGGGGTGGACATGTTTTCTTTAGTGCTGGCTCAAGTAAGAGCAAGGGAGTCATTACACTGATAAGTAAGCATCTACAATTCAAATGTCTCAAACAGATTAAAGATAAATTAGGAAGAGTCATTATACAGGGCAAAGTCTTATTTTGGCTAATATTTACACACTTAACTTTGATGATCAGGGCTTTTTTATAGATCTGGAAGGGATGTTGCAAGCCGCTGGCACCCCTCATGATATAAAATTGGGAGGAGACTTTAATCTTTTGATGGACTCAGTCCTTGATCATAGTGAAGCAAAAGTGTGCAAGCCCCTAGAGCAACACTGATGCTTCACAGGATGTGTAAAAATCTTGGTCTTACAGATATTTGGAGACTTTTGAACCCATCTGGTAGGGACTATCAATTTCTTTCTTCAGTCCATAAGATTTATTCTAGAATAGATTTGTTTTATTATATCTAAGTCCCTCATTTAATCTGTTGTTGATTGCTCAGTTGGAAACTTTTTAGTCTCAGATCATGCCCTGGTGAGTTTAGAGGTGCTGCCACATATGGAGAAAAGGAAATCATATAGTTGGTGCTTTAATGTATCCCTTTTGCAAAATCCTGATTTCCAAGAAATGTTAAAGGCTGAAATCAGTATTTATATTGAGACCAACTGGTCCTCAGTGTCCTCTGTGGGCATGGCTTGGGAGGCACTTAAGGCAGTTCTTAGGGGCTGGATCATACAGTATGCCTCATTCACCAAAAAATCCAAAGCACGAGAACTCGTGGAGTTGGAAGGGAATATTAAAAGTGCCGAGGCAGAGCTGAAGTGCCGAATGTTGTCTGATGGCCTCAGAGAATTGACCCGATTGAAATACAGATATAACACTATTTTGTCGCAGAAGGTGGAGTTATAGCTATTCAGGGCAAGACAGTCAGGGGGTATAAGGCAGGAAAACTTCTGGCTAGATATATAAAACAGAGAGAGTCTTTTTCTACCATATAGTCAGTGAAATCTGCGGGTGGTGAAATATTTACCTCAGCCATTGATGTTAATAATACTTTTAAAGAATTCTATCTTGATCTCTATAGTTCCACATCTTCGTCTACTGATGAGGACATTAGAAACTTTGTGGAACCATTTGAACTTTCTAAACTGACGGCTGAGCAAAAAAATTCTCTTGATTCTGAGATAAACTTGGAGGAGCTTGGCGAGGTAATTAAGGCCTCGCTTACAAGCAAGGCTCCGGGGCCAGATGGCTTTGCCGCTGATTTTTTTAGATCTTATGCTACAGAATTGGCTTCACATTTGCTAAAAGTTTATACGGAATCATTCAGTCTGATTCTTAAAAAGGACAAAGATCCAAGCGAGTATAAGAGTTACCATCCAATTTCCTGGATCCAGCTAGACTGATTAAGTAAGGTTATGACATCTCATATACATATAGGTCAGGTGGGGTTTATTTGGGGCCGCAGCTCTTCTGATAACATTAGGCATTTCGTCAATATCATGTGGTCAGTAGCGAATGATCAGACTCCGGTTGCTGCCATCTCACTTGACGTCGAGAAGGTGTTGTTGATGGTAGAATGGGATTATCTTTTTATTTCAAAATCTTTTTAAGATTTTGGAAATGTATGGGTTTGGGAATACTTTTATTGGTTTGATTAAGTTACTTTATAGACACCCGGTAGTGGCGGTACAAACAATTGGATTCATTTCAGATTATTTTATCTGGATAGCGGCACCTGGCAGGGTTGCCCTCTTTCCCCATTATTGTTTTGTCTTGCCCTGGAACAATTAGCAGCTGCGATAAGAAAGGAGGATGCTGCTTTTCCAGGGTTGGTGGCGGGAGGTGTGGCGCATAAGCTTTTGCTTTACACAGATGATATTTTATTGTTCGTCTCCGACCCTACTAGATCTATGACTTGCCTCCACAGAATTATTAATTCCTTTTCTAATTTCTCAGGATACAGAGTTAATTGGTCTAAATCCGAAGCTTGGCTCTAACAGTGTACTGCTCGGTAACAGCTTTTCAGCCAGGCACCTTCAAGTGGCCCAAACAGGGCATTAAGTATTATTACTCCCTGCTAATTCAGAATCTGGGGGACGGAGCTTTAACTTCTATCAAGAGATTATGGGAGAAAGATTTAAACTTGGTATTGGAGGAGGGAGTGTGAGCTAGGATTCTAAAAAATGTCAAGTCTGCATCTAGAGATGCAAGGGTGTACCTTATGCAATTCAACATTTTACGTCGATTCTATTGGATTCTATAAATGTTGATTCTGTGTATATGTGTTTTGATTTTCTTTATTTCCTCTATGAATCAATAATAAATGTTAATCACAAAAAAAATTATTTCAGGTAATAAATTACATTCAATTGAAATGCAATCAGAAATGTAATGAAAATGTATTTATAGTTTTCTCTCCCTTTCATTCTCTCTCTGTAGCTCACTCTGTTAGTGTGTATGGTGTTAGAGATGATGGCTCTCTCTGGGTGACATATGCCAGTGGAATGGACGTTACTCTCAATACTGAACCAACCGTGCCATCAGGGCTGTTGCCGGGGGCATCAGCAGGCCTGGTTCATCCTACGGTCGGAAGGTGCAACATCACGTTGCCGGGGGAACCAGTTCACAGCCTTATTGAGTGGAGACAGAGACGTGAACAGGCCAAAGGGAATTACACATCATATGAACGCAGACTGAGGGTAACACAGACACAATAATATACAGTACACATAATGCCTAGTAATGTGCATGCAGGGTAGGATGACAAAGGTATGACATGTAATGTGCAAAGGAAGAATGTGTAATCAGAGATAGTATGAGGAGGAGAAAGACCACTATTAGTAAAATGAATGGGAGGAACACCCCCTTCTTATAAATGGGTTTGGCTATATCAGATACACCCATTGCTAACAGGTGCATAAAATCAAGCATACAGCCATACGATTTTTCTTCAAACATGTTTCTCTAATTTCTTTCATTTTCTCTTCTATTCACACTTTCTCTCCTCCACTTTTTCTTATTGTGCTTTACTGGCACTACAAATAACATCACTATTAAATTGCCAAAGCTGCTGCAAGGTAGCTCAGACAAAGGTTGTAATTGATGGTCAGTGTACAATAAATAAAAGATGAGAACAAATAATAATAAATATAGCTGCAAGCAGCAATTAAGGGGCCAAGCACATCAACCATTATTAGGCATAACAATGGCAAAAAAAATAAGTAATCTGGTTGTGATTTTAGACAAAATGGTTGAAAAACCATGAATACTATCAATTGCATTGGGACATAAAAGCTTATTACTTTTGACCAACAGGTGGCGCTGTCACCAAATTGATTTGGTGTGGTCAAGGTTCAATCATGTTGACACATATAAAGTTTAATGTCAATACGCCAAAGCGTTGCCAAGATAGAGCCTGAAAACCATTCTGCCACCTTGCCATCAAATTCATTGTTGTGTTAAACGAAAACGGTTTAGTCTATCAACGCAGAATCCATAACTTTTTGTTTGCATGGTCTGAAGGTGGTCTGATTCGATTTTGGTTAAAATCTGACAAACACTCAAGGAGGAGTTCGAAAAAGTAGGTTTTTGAAGGATTTCAAAATGGCAGACAAGAAGTTCGATCGATCATGGCATAACTGGTATCCACATTCTCGGCATGACCCACGGAATCTACCAAGACTGGTCTCATGGCAATAGCACAAGGTAGTCAAATGTTATTAGCATTTTGTGAAAATTTGGCATAACTTTTGACCAGAAGGTGGCGCTGTCCCAAAGCCTTTTGAGTACCTTCAGGGCATTGTGCCAATGACACATAACGAGTTTCGTAAGGATATGTTAATGCGTTTGAAAAATAAAGCATTTTACAACAAAATTCAAAATGGGTGATGCCCAAAATGGCTGATATAAGAAAATTTGGTATCATTCGACTCTGCATCCTACACAGAATCTAACAAGACCAGATTTGTGGATAGGTGAAATCGTCAGAAGTTATACGTAAAAATATGCATTTTTCATATCTCGTGACCACTAGGTGGCGCTGTTTCGAAACTGTACAGGTACCCTCAGGTCATGGTTGTTATTAGGCACACCAAGTTTGGTGTGAATACGCTAAAGCGTTGCGGAGATATATTCTCATGTCCAATTTGGTGTACTCTACGTCAAATTTGTTTGCACGTTATTCGAGAACCGTTTGACTAATCAACTTTACTTCCATAACGTTTAGTTAGCTTGGTCTGAAGATGATCTGATTCAGTTTTCATGCAAATCAGATGAACAGTTTAGGACAAGTTTGAAAAAAGTAGGTTTTTTGAAAAATTCTAAATGGCGGAAAAAATTTCAAGATGGAAAATGACGACATAGGGTGCAATAAATTTGTCTCGAGCCAAGGAGTCAGTAAAGATTATTTTGATTCTAGCACGTATGGTTCAAAAGTTATTAGCATAAACGTGTGAAACTTTGTGAGTGTTTGAGTTAGAGACTCCAAATTTGCTCCAGTCAATGTTCAGACTGCCCTCTATCTGTGTGCCAAATTTCACAGCTTTACATACAGTTCTTTGGGCAGCCATAGACTCATTGACGGAAGTAGAAGAAGAAGAACACTAACGATTACAATAGGTACCTACGCAATTTCAGTGCTTGGCCCCTAATTATTATTGGTTTATGAGAAAGAAAGACAAAAAGAGACAAGACCAGTTTCTTACTGTCCTTCACATGCTGACAGGCAAAGACACACTGTGCTGCCAGTACAGTGTTGCCTTGAAACAGATTTTTATAAGTCAAGGTGGATAATGCTGTGTTCCGTTCAAAGTCAGATGTGGATGTTCCTACTTGATAGCTTATGACCATATATTGTTCTGTTGTAACTGTTTGAGCTTGTAACTCACTCTCCATTTCACAATCTCTGCTCTTCAAACTATTCTAAAAGCTTTACAAAACTGCAACATTGGGCATTTAGATTTGCACAATTTCACCACTGTTTTTAAGACAATAAGTGGAAGTTTTGAATTCATAACACAATTCAGCACACAAAAGTATATAAAAAATAATTAATTCCAAGCGGTTAGGGTAAATTCATGAACGGTTAAAAAATGTGACTATTTAAAACTAACGATGACTATTGGTATTGATGATTTATTTGCTGGTATAATCAAAATAATAAAAAAAAAATACCCATCTCGATGAAATGTAGTAGATTTAATATACAATGAATACCATAAACAAAGAATTTTAAATGGAGTAGCACAAAAATCAGCTGAAAATCACTTAAAATTGTTAGTGTTTCTATGCTTAATGAATAAGCTTTTTTGTGTGAATATACATAGTAAAAAGTTTGACCACTAATGCCCAGCATTGCATTTTATCTCCGTTTAGTTGATATTTTTGGGGGATGTAATAATTTTTCAATTAGTAAATACAGTGGCTATAAAAAAAAATCTACACACCCCTGTTAAAATTGCTGGTTTTTGAGATGTAAAAGATGAATCTAAGATAAATCATTTCAGATCTTTTTCTACCTTTAATGTGATATTGCAATCAACCAAACTGAAGTGAACAACAAATGGAAACTTTTTAGGAACATAAATAAATAAAAGACTTACAATAACCTGGTTGCATAAGTGTGCACACCCCTCAACTAATACTTGATAGAAGCACCTTTTAGTACAGCAGCCTGTCTTTTTGAATAAGAGTCTATCAGCTTAGCACATCTTGATTTGTAAAAAATTTTCCCAGTCTTCCTGGCAAAAAAGCTCCGGGTCGATCAAATTTTGAGGGGATCTCCTGTGCACAGCCCTCTTCAAGTCATTCCACAAGTTTTTTACTGTATTTAGGTCTGGGCTCTGACCAATTCCAAAACCTTGATCTTTATCTTCTGAAGCCATTCCTTTGTTGACTTAAAATTGTGTTTGGGGTCATTATCGTACTGAAAGATGAAATTTCTTTTCATCTTCAACTTTCTAATAGAGGCCTGCAGGTTTTGTGACAAAATGGACTGGTATTTGGGACCATCCATGATTCCTTCTATCTTGACTAGTGCCCCAGTCCCAGCTTAAGGGAAGCAGCCCCATGGCATGATGCTTCCACCACCATGCTTTTTTTTTTTTTTTGTTGCGCTAAACATACCTTTTAAAATGATGGCCAAAAAGAGCTATCTTGGTTTCATCAGACCATAAAACATTTTGCTACATGGTTTTGGGTGACTGGATATATGTTTTGGCAAAATTTGTGAGTAATGGCTTCCGTCTTGCCACCCTGCGGCCACAGCCCAGACAAATGAAGAATACGGAATATTGTTGTCACAGGCATCGAGTACCTGTTCACAATGAGACCCCGCACATCCTTTGTAAGCTCTTTGCGAACCATGGCTTCAGCAGTAAGATGCAACCAAGAAGACTCCAAGAAAATCCTACAGAAACAGTTGATTTTTATTCATCACTTAATTGATGACTGGAAGATTATAATTACTTTTGAGTAAGAGTTTGAATGTGAATGGTTAATTCCAAACAGAGTCACATGCCCCATTAAAAAAGGGTGCACACTTATGCAGCCAGGTAATTTTAAGTTTTTAATTTCTTTTCTTTTTTTCTTAAAAGTTTCTGTTTGTTTGTTCCTTGAATTTTGTTGGTTTTAATATCACATTAAAGGTAGAAAAAGATCTGATATGATTTATCTTCGATTCATATTTTACATTTCAAAAACCTGCAATTTTAACAGGGGTGTGTAGACTTTTTATAGCCACTGTATTTTTGGAATTCAGAAAAAATATATTTGACAGGGCAAGCTGCAACCTTTTTTGTGACTTTAGCAAGCTGTGACAGTTAATATGCATTTTTTCCATACTAAAAGTCAAGTTATTTTTATTTTTATAGCACTTTTCTCAACACACATTGTTTCAAAGCAGTTTTACAGAAAAGTATGCTGTAACCGAAAATGAAGCTGTAATGTCTTAAGGGGCATGCACAGCGGACGCGTCTGTCGGACGACATGGCGCATTCTAAAATTCGAAATAATTGTTTTCTATGAATGTACGCACACCTACAACTGCTCAAATTTCTGCCATGCCACGGAGTGCAATTCAAAAATGTTACCATTAAATGCGACCCACATCATTATCACTAGGCATATATTATTTACTCTAGCCTTGTTCATTCTTTAAAAAGGGAAAACCTCGCTAACTTTTGTGTGTACTGTCTACCACGTGAACTGCATTGACGTGCCCTGTGTTTGGTACCTGTGCTGTGTCCTAGACGCGGCGTGGCACTTCTCGTCCGGTGCGCGACTGCCTTTAGAGTCATCATTGTGCAGCAAAACTGTCATTCTGATACAGTTCAAATTGTCAGCTATTGTTATGTGTAGTTTTTAATTGAAAATAAAAATCTGATATTATTTAATTGCTTTAACCCTTAAATGCATGGGAATTCCACCAAACACTGTTACATGTTTGGGTCTTTAGAGACCCGGCACTTACGTATATCTATCACAAATGGATCTACAAAATGCCCAGATAGTGTCAAAATTTTCACAAAAAAAAAATTCAAGACAATTAGAAAATAATAGAATAATATATATTTTTATATTTTTTAATGTATTATTTTTCATATATCAAAGAGGAAATGCAACAAATCAGGACAAATCCTGAACAGGATTCATTATTTTCACACTGAAATTTAATGAGACGCAACTGGCTTTCAAAAACATATTGAGCTACACATAACACATAAGATACACATAACCTACACATAAATTACCGATAAGTTACACATATATTTTCTCAGGAACTTATTTAGTCTAAATAGATGCACACTTACATAATTTCAGTATGACACCCAGATGACTGTTTGCATGTTGTACTTGCTATAGTTTACTGCCATTTTGTTTCTTCATCAAATAGCAATGTCAAATGTAAATCAAGTCAATCACTGACACATCAGTGCTACTTTGAGTAAGAAATAACATGTATAATATGTATGTGTACAAGCATATGGAGTAATGATAATTCACCATTGTTGATAATTCATTGTTGCACAGAAAATCAACATGATATAGTATTTATTTGTATCAAAATATTATTAATTTCTCTTGTAATAAACAATGAAATAGATATCTTGTGGTAGTAAACTTACAGTATATACACTGGCGGCCAATAGTTTGGAATAATGTACAGATTTTGCTGTTTCAGAAGGAAATTGGTTCTTTAATTCACCATAGTGGCATTCAACTGATCACAAAGTATAGTCGGGACATTACTGATGTAAAAAAAACAACACCATCACTATTTGAAAAAAGTAATTTTTGAGTAATCATGCTAAATTGCTAATTTGGTACTAGAAAATCACTTGCCATTATATCAAACACAGTTGAAAGCTATTTGGTTCGTTAAATGAAGCTTAATTTGTCTTTGTGTTTGTTTTTGAGAAGACTCAGGGGTACAGGCCTTATGAGAAGAATTGCAAAGTAAAAGACACTTTTGAAACAGAAAAACTAAAAGAAAAGGTTAGAGTGGGCAAAGAAACACAGACATTGTACAACAGATAATTGGAAAAGAGTGTTATGGATCTTAACCCCATTGAGCTTTTGTGGGTTCAGCTAGACTGTAAGGTGCGTGAGAAGTGCCCGACAAGACAGCCACATCTATGGCAAGTGCTACAGGAAGCGTGGGGTGAAATGTCACCTGAGTATCTGGACAAACTGACAGCTAGAATGCCAAGGATCTGCAAAGCTGTCATTGCTGCACATGGAGGATTTTTTGATGAGAACTCTTTAAATTAGTTTTAAAAAAATTCAAATTGTAATAGTAATATTTCACGTTATTAATGTCCTGACTATACATTGTGATCAGTTAAATGCCACTTTGGTGAATAAAAGTACCAATTTCTTTCCATAAGAGCAAAATCTGTACATTATTCCAAACTTTTGGCCGGCCAGTGTAGATACAGTTGAAGTCAGAAGTTTACATACAATTAGGTTGAATTCATTAAAACAAATTTTTTAACCACTCCACAGATTTAATATTAGCAAACTATAGTTTTGGCAAGTTGATTAGAACATCTACTTCGTGCATGACACAAGTAATTTTTCCAACAATTGTGTACAAACAAATTGTTTCACTTTTAATTGACTGTATCACAATTCCAGTGGGTCAGAAGTTTACATACACTAAGTTAACTGTGCCTTTGAGCTGCCTGGAAAATTCCAGAAAATGATGTCAAGCCTTTAGACAATTAGCTTCTGATAGGAGTTGTACTGAATTGGAGGTGTACCTGTGGATGTATTTTAAGGCCTAACTTCAAACTCAGTGCCTCTTTGCTTGACATCAAGGGAAAATCAAAATAAATCGGCCAAGACCTCAGAAAATAATTGTGCACCTCCACAAGTCTGGTTTATCCTTGGGAGCTATTTACAAATGCCTGATGGTATCACGTTCATCTGTACAAACAATAGTACACAAGTATAAACACCATAGGACCATGCAGCCATCATACCGCTCAGGAAGAAAACACATTCTGTCTCCTAGAGATGAACGTAGTTTGGTGCAAAAAGTGCAAATAAATCCCAGAACAACAGCAAAGGACCTTGTGAAGATGCTGGAGGAAACAGGAAGACTATATCAATATAGCCTGAAAGGCTGCTCAGCAAGGAAGAAGCCACTGCTCCAAAACCACCATAAAAATGCCAGACTACAGTTTGCAAGTGCACATGGTTACAAAGATCTTACTTTTTGGAGAAATGTCCTCTGGTCTAATGAAACAAAAATGTTACTGTTTGGCTATAATGACCATCGTTATGTTTGGAGGAAAAAGGGTGAGGCTTGCAAGCCGAAGAACACCATCCCAACCATGAAGCATGGGGGTGGCAGCATCATGTTGTGGTGGTGCTTTGCTGCAGAGGGACTGGTGCACTTCATAAAATAGATGGCATCATGAGGAAGGAAAAATATGTGGATATATTGAAGCAACATCTCAAGACATCAGCCAGGAAGTTAAAGCTCAGTCGTAAATGGGTCTTCCAGATGGACAATGACCCCAAGCATACCTCCAAAGTTGTGGCAAAATGGCTTAAGAACAACAAAGTCAAGGTATTGGAGTGGCCATCACAAAAACCTGACCTCAATCCGATAGAAAATTTGTGGGCAGAACTGAAAAAGTGTGTGTGAGCAAAGAGGACTAAAAACCTGACTCAGTTACAACAGTTCTGTCTGGAGGAATGGGCCAAAATTCTAGCAACTTATTGTGAGAAGCTTGTGGAAGGCTACCCAAAATGTTTGAACCAAGTTAAACAATTTAAAGGCAATGCTACCAAATACAAAACATTTTATGTAAAATTCTGACCCACTGGGAATGTGATGAAAGAAATAAAAGCTGAAATAAATCATTCTCTCTACTATTATTCTGACATTTCACATTCTTAAAATAAAGTAGTGATCCTAACTGACCTAAGACAGGGAATGTTTTCTATGATTAAATGTCAGGAATTCTGAAAAACTGAGTTTAAATGTATTTGGCTAAAGTGTATGTAAACTTCTGACTTCAACTGTATGAATTAATCATAAAAATACAATTTATGGTACTTAAACCATTATTTATCTATAAGAGAGAGATTGAGGAATACTAAAGAGGTGTGCACACATCTCCAAAAAATGGATGAAGTACAAGGGGTGGAATGAGGTCCCGGGTCACTAAAGACCCGAGGTATGCGTTTAAGGGTTAAACAAGCATTGCAGTTCTGCTATGCTGGGTCTCTGAGGGTTAAAAGTGAATGTTTATCATTAACTATGCACATTTTCCTGGATGCCACCATGTATGCATGACATCATACATATGCACATGTTCTTCAGGAAATTGGAAGTATCCGACTTTCCAAGTTAATTGAAAATTAGTCTGGAACATAAGTAGTCTGCCATGGTAAAGTATTTTAATGGCCAGATAGCATTGCATTTTACTTTGTAACTTTGTTTGGGTTTCCAGATGTGTTATATAATCTGTTTTGCTTGTGTTGTTATTTGGTTTATTCTAATTAGTTTCACAGAATTATTCTGGTCTCAATGGGCATGTACATGTTAGTACAATTAATTGTAGAGCTCCAGACCAGCTCAGTAAGGGGTCCGTTTTCTTTGCTCAACTCTTCTCATTGCAAGGTTTTATAATGATACAGGGATCACTGAATTAATGATCATTGGCCTAATTCTACCCTGCATGCTTTATTTGCGAAACTCCCATTTACTTGTAAGATATTTTTTTTACACAATATTGCATGCAAGGTCTCAGTTGGATGTTTTTCCCATTTGCCTAATGTCTGATTTGTTAGTGGACGCCACACCTCATCACTGTAAAGGGCAGGCGGCTCAATTACTGATTCTAATACATTCAGCCAAATTCTAACAGGCATCTCTGCAGGACATTATCTTTTTATGGCACAGAAAGAGTCCAGACTCTGCAATAGCTCCTGTTCAGTGGGAGACAGCAGAACCAAGTTATCTGCATAGAGCAGGAATTTGATATCTGAATCATGTGGACTGGAACCAGAAGTTTCAAACTGTTCCAAACTCATTGTCAATTCATTGATGTATACGCTGATTAATGCTGGCCATAAAGTCAACCCTGTCTCCCTCTGCGCCCCTAAAAAAGACGTTTTGTTCTTTTATTGCCAATTTTTTATTTCATGCATGCTTTCTGTGTACACTGATATTATAAGATCATAAGTTTTACTTCTTTCTTTCCCCTTCTCTCTTTCTCAGGCTCACAATAGAAATGTGTTGTCTATAGACTACAGTCAGGAGAGTCGGGTGGGGAAAATCTATGACGACCATCGTAAGTTTACCCTGCGTGTTCAGTATGATGATCAAGGCAGGCCTGTGCTCTGGAGCCCCAGTAAATATAATCAGGTGCGAGTATCATATTCAATCGAGGGCCTGGTCACCAGCATACAAAGAGGCAACTGGACCGAACGCAGAGATTATGACAACGGACGCATCATCACCCGAACCTGGGCCAATGGGAAGATCTGGAGCTACACCTTTCTGGAGAAGGTGTGTGTGTGTACTTAGCTATAGTAAGGTATATTACAATAAGCTATCCACCTTTTTCCTGTACACGAAAGAGTTCCACGGACTGAAAGCCTGTTTTTGTTTTCCGGTCTTCAATATTTTCACTGACATCAGCGTATGTTTTTAGCGAATAATGCAACGTGCGTATTAAATTTGTATAAAAAAATTGCCAAATAAAAATGTGGCTCCATAGTGCTGATACTTTACAGGGTAGTTTTTTAACAGTGCCTCACCCACCAAAGATTAAGGAGAGGGTAGATTACATGGAGCGATTGGTCCAAGCAGTGACAATTTCTCAGGGCCAGCAAAGCCTTCTCTGCTGGCGTAACATACCTAATAAATAAATATTTTTTCATCCTTTCATTCTCATTGACCTTTTTGCCTATGTATTTTCAATAGTTTTCCACTCCTAATTAATCTACAAATGAATAGCAAAAAACAAAAAAATGTATCCAATCAGAATTTATTCCTCGATGCTTACCAGCAAAGTGTGACAACTGTTTCACAAATTGCATGCCCGAAGCCGAGCTCGTTAGCCGAAGCAGCGCATGAGTCTGAGCTCCACCCCATCAGGCCTTCAGAATTTCCACAGAATCCCTCAACAGTGTAATTGAATAGGCATCTAAAGTCAGATTGTCAGATTCATCAGCCAATCAGATTGATTTATTTGTTCTTGTGGGTGTGGTCTTTAGGATATGTCCCATTCCAGGCCTTCTAGCTGGGCTTGAGTGATGCAATCACGCTTTAAGTGATGTATGTAATTTGAAAGCGAAGAGCGCGAGATCTTGCTGAAGAGTCGGCTGTCATCACTGCTTTTATTGCCGTTGAGAAAGAGATCCTTATGGATTTAAAAACCTAAGATGTTCTGCATGATTGTGCGATTGATAAGTTAAACAGGAAAGGAGGACTGATTTTCACTTCAAGCAAATTGGTAAGTGCTTTTTGCATTGTTATAGCAACATCAGGAGTTTTCTAAGTGTAAATTAGGCTGCTTGAGCATTCAGTGTCAGATCAGGTTTTGAAAAGTAACCGTGTACCCTGACGAAACAAAATGTATTGCAAGCTAAATTTAAATCGCAAATATTGATTGAGAGTTTTGTCTTGGTATTAGGCCTCCTTGGTTCTGGCTTTCGTGCATGGACGTATTTTTAAAATTTCAATTGGTATTATTAGTTGACTGTCACATAATGTATGATGTGTCGGTGTCTTATTCATTGTGAAACTGTGTTTTCTTAATGGCATGAATCGCACTGAAGGCCTAGACTTAAAATTCACAGGCCGCGGCTGGGTCCGAGATTAGTTGCATTGATATCATTAACTACTTCAAGTTATGACAGCCCACAACATATTAAGCCTAAACTACTTTTTACTCCAACTAGCACTAAATGGTTGTTGTTGTTGTTTTTGTCTGGATTGATAGTTTCTGAAGTTTTTATGTTGCTTCTTAAGCCCAAAGTGTACTTCGGTTTTGACGCGAATGCTTAGCAGCTGCGTACAGTTGAACGCTCAGCCTTTCAATGTACAGTTGAAGTCAGAAGTTTACATACACTTAGGTTAAAGTCATTAAAACTAATTTTTTTAACCATTTCACAGATTTTATATTAGCAAACTATAGTTTTGGCAAGTCGTTTAGGATATCTACTTGGATTAGGATTAGTTTTTCCAACAATTGTTTACAGACAGATTGTTTCACTTTTAATTGACTAGATCACAATTCCAGTGGTTCAGAAGTTTACAAGTTAACTGTGCCTTTTAGAAGCTTTTAAATTCCAGAAAATTATGTCAAGCCTTTAGACAATTAGCCAATTAGCTTCTGATAGGAGGTGTACAGAATTGGAGGTGTACCTGTGGATGTATTTTAAGGCCTACCTTCAAATTCAGTGCCTCTTTGCTTGACATCATGGGAAAATCAAAAGAAATCAGCCAAGACCTCAGAAAAAGAAGTGGACCTCCACAAGTCTGGTTCATCCTTGGGAGCAATTTCCAAACACCTGAAGGTACCACATTCATCTGTGCAAACAATAGTACGCAAGTATAAACACCATGAGACCATGCAGCCATCATACCGCTCAGAAAGGAGATGCATTCTGTCTCCTAGAGATGAACGTAGTTTTGTGCGAAAAGTGCAAATCAATCGCAGAACAATAGCAAGGGACCTTGTGAAGATGCTGGAGGAAACAGGTTGACAAGTATCTATATCCACAGTAAAACGAGTTCTAGATTGACATAATCTGAAAGGCTGCTCAGCAAGGAAGAGGCCACTGCTGCAAAACCGCCATAAAAAAGCCAGACTACAGTTTGCAAGTGCACATAGGGACAAAGATCTTACTTTTTGGAGAAATGTCCTGTGGTCTTATGACATTTTTTTTTTTTTAACTGTTTAGCCATAATGACCATAGTTATGTGTGGAGGTAAAAGGGTGAGGCTTGCAAGCCAAAGAACACCATCACAACCGTGAAGCATGGGGGTGGCAGCATCATGTTGTGGGGGTGCTTTGCTGCAGGAGGGACTGGTGCACTTCACAAAATAGATGGCATCATGAGGAAGGAATATTATGTGGATATATTGAAGCAACATCTCAAGACATCAGCCAGGAAGTTAAAGCTTGGTCAAAAATGGGTCTTCCAGATGGACAATGACCCCAAGCATACCTCCAAAGTTGTGGCAAAATGGCTTAAGGACAGCAAAGGCAAGGTATTGGAGTGGCCATCACAAAGCCCTGACCTCAATCCGATAGAAAATTTGTGGGCAGAACTGAAAAAGCATGTGTGAGCAAGGAGGCCTACAAACCTGACTCATTTACACCAGTTCTGTCTGGAGGAGTGGGCCAAAATTCCAGCAACTTATTGTGAGAAGCTTGTGGAAGGCTACCCAAAATGTTTGAACCAAGTTAAAAAATGTAAAGGCAATGCTACCAAATATTAACAAAGTGTATGTAAACTTCTGACCCACTGGGAATGTGATGAAAGAAATAAAAGCTGAAATAAATAATTCTCTCTGTTATCATTCTGACATTTCACATTCTTAAAATAAAGTAGTGATCCTAACTGACCTAAGACAGGGAATGTTTTCTACGATTAAATGTCAGGAATTGTGAGTTTAAATGTATTTGGCTAAGGTGTACTGTATGTAAACTTCTGACTTCAACTTTATACTTAATTTAAATGTGTGCACATACACAGGCAGTTGGCGCATACACACAATGACTGCTATGAGATACTGGACTATTTCTCTTTAGGACTTTAGACCCATAAAGATTTTTTTATATTCCTTCAGACTCAAGTTACACAAATGCAGATATCTCCTGACCTCCTCAAACAAACGCGCTCTTGACGTGCACATCCATTGTTGTTGTTGTTTCCACCTTTGTCTCCTTATATTTAGCACCCAGGGGTGTGAAGTAATTAAGTAAAAATATTTAAGTATTATACTTAAGTATTATTTTTTTTTGGATTTGAAATTGAGAGTGAAATTTAAACTGAATATTTGTAATTTTACTTAATTACATTTCCAAAGACATTTTTGTATTTTTTACTCGCAATTTTATTTAAACTTGAAAAGTACTCACTACATTTTTGCAGATCATTTTCTTTCATCTTTCCGGACTGAAGCCGCCCTTTCACTGCATCCGACAAATTACATATTGAGAAACTGCAGAGTGTCGCATGGCGTCTTTGTGAAGTTCTGACCATCTGCAAATGCAGAATTTCAGATCTGATTTGAGCTTCTGATACGTTGAAATATTTGTGCGGCTAGACCGTATGTGACCACCCGACTGAATATGATGTATTCATTCAAAACTATGAGCACGAAGTGAGAAATATTGACGTTTTTTGTCCTAAACTTTATTCTAAATGCCTGTTACTTCTAAAGATAGGATAGTTATGAAGTCAAAAATGATCATTCACATTGCAAATATATATATATATATATATATATATTAAAACAAAAGGCTTTGTAATTAAATGTGTACATGTCATTTATTTCTACACTTGCCTTCATATTTAAATCATATCTATGCATTTTTACTTCCTATTTGCTGAATTATAATTGTTGTTGTTAGGCAACTATTAATTATAATAATAACTATAAAACCAGCAATTATAATGATGATAATGATAATGAATAATGATAATAAAAATTATGGAATTTGAGTAAATATTAATTGTGAATTTTATTGAATTCATCCATCTGCTCAACAGCAAGATTTGGTAGCAAACCTCAGAAAACAATTTACAAAACTAACAACATTACTAACTTTCTCCAAAGCTTATTTTGAATTTTTTTTATCTTTCTCTATGCCTCAAAGGGCTAGGTGCTCTGACATCGCAATTTGTGAGTGCCTTCTCCCGTGCAGTGAACATTGCGTGACTGTGGCAATATTTTTGCAAAAAAAAATTATCTGGTTCATTACACATCCCAGGGCAGTTCTGAAGTGAAATGTCCACTGTGTGGCACTTAAAGTGAGTGAAATGTTCCCTGAACAGATGAAGTTTTTGTGGTTAATGTTCTATCGAGATTTAAATCAAGAAAGCCCACCTTCCTACCCTAAACCATAAACCTAAACCTCACCGATAGTGTCGTAAAAAGCAAATGTGAGATGAAAAACAACATTTCTGAAGCAACCGCGTCATTTTGTGGTGCTTCTATGACACTTTGGGCTCACGTGTGGACTTGTGTACCCTTCAGGACTTGTACCCTGGACCTTTGTATCGCAGTACACTCTTATCAGTTGGGCTACCACGCAATTAGATCACACTTAAACAAGCTTGTAAATGTAGTTGGTCATGTATTGCAAACGTTAAAATGAGTCATGCGCTATAGTAAAAGTGTTTATATGTCATAATTAAGAACGGAAAAGAGCAAAAAGTATGTGTTTATGAAATGTTAATATGTCGTTATATTTGACGATTTGAGTGAAAGTGGATAAAAGTCATTGTTGTTTTAGCACCTCTAGTGTTCATTCCACCAGGAAATTGCTGTGTTACACACAACAGGCCACATAAAAATAATTTTGAAAACATCCTGTTTACTTTCGTATCCTCCGTTCCCTGATGGAGGGAACGAGACTTTGTGTCGATGTAGTGACACTAGGGGTCACTCTTGGGAGCCCCAGACACCTCTGCTTTCTTGAAAAAAGGCCAGTGAGAATTGACGAGTGGAATTTGCATGCCACTCCCCCAGACATATGGGTATAAAAGGAGCTGGTATGCAACCACTCATTCGGGTTTTGTGCTGAGGAGCCGAGACCAGG
Organism: Myxocyprinus asiaticus; assembly: GCF_019703515.2. Lineage (NCBI taxonomy): Eukaryota > Metazoa > Chordata > Actinopteri > Cypriniformes > Catostomidae > Myxocyprinus > Myxocyprinus asiaticus. The sequence continues at coordinate 16,093,366 of NC_059346.1, read as the reverse complement.
TCTCGGCCATTTCAGCGGGTAGTTCAGCGTTGTGGCAAGAGGGACACAACGTCTCATTCCCTCCATCAGGGAACGGAGGTTACGAAAGTAAACAGGACGTTCCCTATCTGTCACTCACTCGATGTTGTGTCGATGTAGTGACACAAGGGATCCCTATACAAAACGCCACAACTATCTGAACTGTGTTACGTGAACTGGTGGTGAGTGACGGGCAGACCACTGTGTGCCTCATAGCCAGCACACCAGGCCGTCACGTAACCTCCCCCAACGCTTTTATGAACATCGAACGGTCCTTCAGGAACAAGTCGACTGCCCAATTATAGGGACAGGCTAGCCCAGCCGAGGCCCCTTTCTCTCAATTTTCTCCCTAAAAAGAGTGGAATTTGTTAACCGACTGGGAGCCATAAGTGTCTGCGTTGGGGGGTGTCCCTCCCAAGGGGAAGACACCGCGGAGACCACACCCCGCCCAAAAAGAGGGGGGGTATTTTGAGTGGACTACGTCACATGGTCTTACCGAGTCTTGTCGGAAGTATGTCACATGGAGAGGTCCCATGGTAGGTACTACCCGAAGGGGGAGGAGTTTCTACAGAGCATGGTGACCGGGGGCAGAGGGCCTCTGTCCAAGGAAGACGCAGTTTGCCGACAGGGAAACGATTTTGCAGAAGATATCACATGGAGTTGCCTTCGGGGAACCAGCACATGTGGAGCACCTACCTCAGTACAGGGGCTCATTAGCGCACGTACTGGGCCGGTCAGCGAGTTTCTCCACAAACTCAACTGCCAGAGGGCTAAGGAGGAAAGTCATCCAGGGATCACAGTCTGTGAACACGACTTGGAGTCAAGACTGCACGTCTTCACCTCAAGGGAGGGGAAAGGCGCTATGCGCAAGTGGTACACCTGGCCAGCTGTCCCGGATCTTACCTGCTCGTGCCTGCCAATACACGGGACGAGATCAGCTCAACCCGGAGATTGTAGAACCTTGCAAAAGTATTGGGTGATGCCCAGCCCACTGCTCTGCAGATGTCTGCCAAAGAGGCACCACTGGCCAGGGCCCAGGAGGCCGCCACACTCCTGATAGAGTGGGCTCATAACCCCACAGGGGGCGGCATGTCCTGAGCCTGATATGCCATCGCGTTGGCGTCAATGACCCAGTGGGTGATCCTCTGTTTGGAGACAGCGCTTCCTTTCCGCTATCCACCAAAGCAGACATAGAGCTGATCGGCGCTTCTAAGGATCTGCGTATGATCCAAATAGATGCGTAAAGCTCGCACCGGACACAGCAACGCCAAGGCTGGGTCTGCCTCATCCTGGGGCAGCACTTGCAGGTTCACCACCTGATCCCTAAAAGGGGTCGTGAGAACCTTGGGCACATAGCCCGGTCAGGGTCTCAAGATCATGTGAGAGTAACCCGGACCAAACTTCAGGCACGATTCGCTAACAGAGAACGCCTGCAGGTCCACTAACCTTTTGATGGAAGTGAGCGCTGTCAGGAGGGCAGTCTTCAAAGAGAGTGCCTTAAGCTCAGCTGACTCCAAGGGCTCAAAGGGAGCTCCCTGTAGACCCAAAGGACTACAGAGAGGTCCCACGAGGGGACGAGGCACAGCCTGGAGGGATTCAACCTCCTAGCGCCTCTCAGGAACCTGATGATCAAGTCGTGCTCCCCCAAGTACTTACCATCTACTGCATCGTGATGAGCCGAAATAGCGGCTACATACACCTTCAGGGTGGAGGGGGACAGCCGCCAGCCTCTCCTGCAGGAAGGAAGGCACCGATCCGACTGCGCATCTCTGGGGGTCTTCGCATCGGGAAGAACACCACTTCAAGGCATCCTAGCCTGAGTGATTGTGTCTACCACCGTGGGTGGTAGGCCACTTAGGTCTTCCGCATCCCATCCAAGGGCCAGACGTGGAGATTCCAGAGGTCTGGTCGCGGTGCCAGATGGTGCCCCGTCCCCGAAAAAGAAGGTCCTTCCTCAGGGGAATTCGCCGGGGGGGGGGCTGACGCGAGGAGCGTGAGATCCAAGAGGTTGGCCAGTAGGTTGCTAATAGGATGACCTGCTCCTTGTCCTCCCTGACCTTGCACAGGGTCTGTGCAAGTAGGCTCACTGGGGAAAATGCATATTTGTGTAGTCCAGGGGGCCAGCTGTGTGCCAGTGCATCTGTACCGAGGGGTGCCTCGGTCAGGGCGTACCGAAGCGAACAGTGGGAGGATTCTCGGGAAGCAAACAGGTCTACTTGTGCTCAACCGAATCGACTCCAAATCAGCTGGACCACCTGAGGGTGGAGTCTCCACTCTCCCCTGAGGGTAACCTGACATGACAGCACATCCGCTGCAGTGTCGAGGTCGCCCGGGATGTGAGTGGCTCGTAGCGACTTGAGGCGGGCGAGTTGTGACATATGGGAGCATAGACCGCCTTGACGGTTGATGTACCCTACCGTCGCTGTGTTGTCCGTCTGGACCAACACGTGCTTTCCCTGGATCAACGGCCGGAACCTCCGCAGGGCGAGCAGTACTGCTAACAACTCGAGGCAGTTGATGTGCCCATTGTGCACATGGGCCGATGTGCGCAGCTGCGGGCCAGTCCAGGAGCTGGCGGCTGTGTGCCCATTGCATACAGCGCCCCAATCCATCTTGGAGGCATCTGTTGTAACCATGACATGCCTGGAGACCTGCTCTAGGGGAACGTAGAAATGCAAGGTCGGTCCAAGGACTGAAGAGGTGGTGACAGATCGGCGTGATGGCCACACAATGTGTCCCGCGGCGCCATGCCCATCTCGGGACCAGAGTCTGAAGCCAGTGCTGAAGCGGTCTCATATGCATCAACCTGAGCGGTGTGGCCGCCGCTGAGGATGCCATATGCTCCAGGAGCCTCTGAAAAGTTTTCAGTGGAACCGCTGTCCTCCGTCTGAACACCTTCAGACAGTTCAGCACCGACTGCACGCGCACGCTCGTTCGTGAGGCGCGCTGTCATCGAGACTGAGTCCAACTCCAAACAGAGAAAAGAGATGCTCTGAACCGGGAAGAGCTTGCTCTTTTCCCAGTTGACCCGAAGCCCCAGTCGGCTGAGGTGCCAGAGCACAAGGTCCCTGTGTGCGCACAGCAACTCTTGAGAGTGAGCTAGAATTAGCCAGTCGTCGAGATAGTTGAGGATGCGGATGCCCACTTCCCTTAGCGGGGCAAGGGCTGCCTCTGCGACCTTCGTGAAGACGTGAGGGGACAAGGACAGGCCAAAGGGGAGGACCTTGTACTGGTGCGCCTGGCCTTTGAAGGCAAACCGCAGGAAGGGTCTGTGTCGAGGTAAGACCAAGACGTGGAAGTACACGTCCGTCAGGTCTACCACCGCGAACCAATCTTGATGCCGGACGCTCATTAGAATGCGTTTTTGCATCAGCATCTTGGACAGGAGTCTGTGCAAAGCCCGCTTCAGTACTCGCAGGTACAGGATTGTTCGCAACCCACTGCCTTTCTTTGGTACGATGAAGTAAGGGCTGTAGAACCCTTTCTTCATCTCGGCTGGAGGGACAGGCTCTATTGTGCCCTAGCACAGAAGGGCATCTCTGCATGCAAGGTAGCGGCGGTGAAGCGGACGCCGCTGAACCTGGGTGGGCGCCTGGCGAACTGAATCACGTAGCCGAGTCGGATGGTCCGGGTCAGCCATCATGACGGGTTGGAAAGCGCGAGCCACGCGCCCAAACTCCGGGCGAGGGGGACCGAGGGAATGATCACGTCAGACATACCGGTGGGTGGGACCTCGCGGCGGGGCGGAGCTCGAGGTGCCACATTGAGGGGACTCAATGAAGATTCTCCTCCCGGCCCTCCACCGGGGGATGGAGTTGTCTGTCGACCAGCTCCAGAGAAGTGGGTCTCCTCGCCCCTGGGTCACCAGTCTCGGGGGGCTTCGAAGCCTTCCTCGGGTTCTTAGCGGTCGGCCGAGTGACGGGTAGCATCTGCTTCCTGCGGAGGGCTCCACACCGGAGCCGGTGTTGTTGCTGCAGGAGGATGCCCTTGGCGATGAGCAGACAGGGTGCAGGGTCTTAAGCCATGCTGGGGCAGGATATGTTGTAAGGCCTCCGTCTGCTTCTTCACTGCCGAGAACTGCTGGGCAAAGTCCTCGACGGCATCGCCAAACAGGCCAACCTGGGAAATGGGGGCGTCAAGGAACCATGCCTTGTCCGCCTCTCCCATCTCGACCAAGTTGAGCTCCTGGACCACCAGTGTGGACATCGTCTGCCCGAGAGACCGCGCCATGACCTTCGTCGCCCGGAGAGCGAGGTCGGTCGCCGAGCGCAGTTCTTGCATCAATCCTGGATCAGAACTACCCTCGAGCAGTTCTTTTAGTGCCTTGGCTTGTTGTACTTGCAGGAGAGCCATGGCGTGCAAGGCGGAGGCAGCTTGTCCAGCGGCACCGCACGCCACGGTCATCAGGGATGTTGTAAACCTACAGGCCCTTACAGGAGCTTCGAGCGCCCATCCAGGTGGCGGCGCTCTGCGGACACAAGTGCACCGCAAGCGCCTTATCCACCTGGGGGATCACCGAATACCCCCTGGCCGCTCCACCATCGAGGATAGTGAGAGCGGGGGAGCTGAAAGACCGGAACAGGGTAGTAAAAGGTGCCTCCCACGAGCTTGTCAGCTCCTCATGCACTTCCGGGAAGAAAGGAACGGGGGCCCAGGAACCAATCGTCGAGCCGCAAGGGTTCAGGGGAGAGTGGAGGGTTCCACTCTAGCCCAACGCTCGTGGCCGCCCGGGAAAGCATGTCTGTCATTTCCGCATCGGCGTGAGTCTGGGCGACCGTTCCCGAAGGAGGAAGCCCAGCCGAAGCCTCTACATCAGACTGGACAAGCCCGCTCTCTGATGCTGCGCTCAATAACTCATCGTCTTCCCGAGCTCCGAAAGAGAAGTCGAACTCGCGCTGAGATGAGCCGGCGGTCTCGTGCAAGAGCCCGATCGGGGCAAGCGAGCGTGCTGGGGAATGGGAGGTCCGTGGGGGGAAACCTGGCGGAGGTGGTCCCATTGATGTCCCCATATCGCCCCCAGTGCTAACCGATACGGCCTCAAACCGTAGGTAGAAGGACCGGTGCGGGGAGCCGCTGGAGTGCAACGTTGCATGACTGCAATGTTGCCATGGTCATGTTCTCACAATGAGGACATGACTCATCCACGAACGATGTCTCCGCGTGGACAGTGCCCAGACACGTTAAGACAGCGATCGTGGCCATCAGAAGCGGAGAGATAACAACCGCAACCAGGAATAACACACAAACGGAAAGGCATCTATAAAAAGATGTTCCGTGTGTGCCGCTCTTTTTGTGAACGAAAATATACTCTTTTAGAATATACTCTCTTATTTTCGCTCTGCTGAAGCGCCCAGGGGCATTCTCTGCACTCCATGGGTGCAGTGGGGGAGAAGCCACTGAAATGCGCCGTAAATCCAGCAGTTTTGAGGTGCGTCTTTGGAGGGAATTTAATTCAGTGCACTGAATACAACCGCTCGGCTCCGAAGAGAAAATCTGAATGAGTGGTTGCATACCAGCTCCTTTTATACCCGTATGTCCGGGGGAGTGGCATGCAAATTCCACTCACCAATTTTCATTGGCCTTTTTTAAAAAAAAGCAGAGGTGTTTGGGGCTCCCAGGAGTGACCCCTAGTGTCACTGCATCGACACAATGTCGAGTGAGTGAGTGACAGATAGGGAAATGTAGTTATTGTAACATGATTCTTTGACCAGGTTGCGAATGCCACTGGGGGAGAAATATGACAGTTGTCGGAGACTGTAAAAAGGTGACTTTAAAACCAATCAAATTTAACAACATACTCTCTCACACAATCTCCTCTCTTGATTTCATTCTAGTTAGGAAAAAAGTTACCTTTTACTTTATTAATACTTAAGTACAATTTAATGTGATTACTTTTTACTTTCACTCAAATATATTTTTGGCTAGATACTTTTAATTGAGTAAGATTTTCACTCAATATCCATACTTTCACTTAAGTATAATTTCTGAGTACTTTTTACATCCCTGTTAGCACTATTACATCTTCTAGTGCTTCTTTGTGAAACCAAAGGCTCAATTTTGAGTGTTGCCACCTTGTGGACCCACTAATTGTTGCAAAAACTCCAGGCGCATGCACATTCGGCGCGTTCAGATTATGCGCAGTTAGAAAAAACGAGCCACACGCATTCAGTGCTTTAGCACTCTGCGGATGATGAAATGTCCTGTACGTAGACGCCTAGCATTCACTTCTGGCCAAAGTGGCGCCACCCAGTGGTTGGTCAGAACAACTGTGGATAGCAATTTATTGCAATTTTGTCCACACAAAAAGAAAATTAGCTAAATCTGGCAAAACCTCCCATAATGAAAAGACATAAATAAGAAATTAAAACAGTAAAAAACTACTCTATTACAGTAAGGAGAATCATTAATATTACAAGGTGCAAATACAGGTAAAATGTCTGTGCTCATTACAGTATTATTTTTGTTTTGGTGGGGGGGGTGAAATGTGACCTGGGCATGTTTTTATAAGATTCATCCTCCTACCGGTGTCATATTATCTCTCTCTGTGTCTTTTTTTCTCCTGGTTCTTTCCCTCTCTCAGTCTGTTCAGCTGTTGTTACACAGCCAGCGTCGCTATACGTTTGAATATGATCAGACAGACTGTCTGCTGTCTGTCACCCTCCCCAGCATGGTGAAACACAGCCTGCAGACATCTCTCTCTGTGGGCTATTACCGAAACACCTACACACCACCAGACTCGCTGACCTCCAGCTTCACGCAGGACTTTGCCCATGATGGCCGTCTGCTCCAGAGCCTGTACCTGGGAACAGGTAGGCGGGTGATCTACAAGTACAGCCGAGTGGCCCGACTTGCTGAAATCCTCTATGACTCAACACTTGTGACCTTCACCTATGATGAAGCAACAGGTGCTGTTAAAACCATCCACCTGATGCATGAAGGATTCGTCTGCACCATCCGCTACAGACAGACAGGTAAGAGCAATATGTCGACAGTATTATTAGACAGATACATTGGGTATCATTCACTAATGATTTGTGTTCAAGTGTTTTTGCACAGATGTGTGCAAATTTCTGCCAGATTCACAATAGGTATGTATGCACATAAATTTGTTCTTACACTTTAATGTTGATGAATCCAGATTTTTCTAAATGAGGTGTGCCAGTATACTAAACATTAACATAATTATCATAATAAACACCCAATTAATTTCAGTATATGGGCTTTCTGTCTACAGTATATGTACCTCTTCTGTACAGCCATTAAGAAAGATTTGATGAATCATGATTTCTGTGCGAAAATGTTCACACAGGTTTTACTCACAAATGAGTGAATGAGATCCATTGACAAAACAGCAGGTAATACATTTTTTAGGTATCAGATTTCACTATAGCCATTTGCTTGGAGTCAGGGAAGATAATTTAATCAATCATCAGCAAAACCTTGCTGGTGTAGCTGGTTGAACAGCACGGTCTTTCTGATGAAGCTGGTTAAGTTAGTTTAAAAGGCTGGCGGGGAAACCAGCACACCAGCATCCAATGCTTTGGGACCAGCACACAAAACACACCATAAGCTGGCTAAAATAATAATTTTCAATGTGTGGGTTTGATCATAAATTTTAAAAAATTGTTAGTGCAAGCCTACATTTTGTCATTTGGCAGACACTTTTATCCAAGGGACATACAAATGTGGAACATAGCTATTTTTCATACAAACATCAACAATATCTTCAGTATCACACTGAAAAGTTCCAAGAGTAGCTAGAATAGTTCAGAAGTTAGAGCAAAAGAAAGAGACAAAAAACAATTTTTTGATGAATCATGATTTCTGTACGAAAATGTTCATACAGGTTTTACTCACAAATGAGTGAATGAAATCCATTGACAAAACAGCAAGTAATAAAATGTGTAGATATCAGATTTCGCTATAGCCATTTTCTTGGAGTCAGGGAAGATAATTTAATCAATTAATAGAGACAGACAGGATGATTTTCCCTCTGCAGAGATAAACAGGTGAGGTAATAATACCGTCAGAGAGACAAGTATGATGGGTGAGCAATTGGACAGAGAAGCTGTTAAGATGGTTGTACTCTTGCACTAATCACTTCCCTTGCACTCCCCTCCTGCTTGGCTGATCTAAAAGTGCCTTGAATCACAGTCAGACGGCAGATAGTGGGGAGTTCATCTATCTCTTACTGGCAAAGCTGACTCATGTATTACCTCACCTTTGTGTGACTTCCTGCTCTGCTGCTAACTTTTCTTTGTGTCTTGTTTATTTTTCTCTTTCATCTCTCTCTCTCTCTCTGTCTGTTGGGTTCAGGTCCTCTAGTGAGTAGACAAATATATCGCTTCAGTGAGGAGGGGTTGGTTAACGCTCGGTTCGACTACAGCTACAACAACTTCAGAGTCACCAGCATGCAAGCTATGATCAACGAAACACCACTTCCTATTGACCTCTACCGCTATGTGGATGTGTCGGGACGAATCGAACAGTTTGGGAAATTCAGTGTCATAAACTACGACCTTAACCAAGTCATCACCACGCATGCCATGAAGCACACCAAGATCTTCAACCCCAATGGACAAGTGATCGAAGTGCAATACGAGATTTTGAAAGCCATCGCCTACTGGATGACGCTGCAGTACGACAGTATGGGACGCGTCACAAATTGCGATATTCGAATAGGCGTAGACAGCAACATCACACGATACGCATATGAGTATGACGCAGATGGGCAATTGCAAACAGTTGCCATAAACGACCGCCCGCAGTGGCGCTATAGCTATGATCTGAATGGAAACATAAACTTGCTGAGTCATGGTAACAGTGCACGGTTGACACCACTACGCTACGATCTCCGAGACCGAATCACACGCCTCGGAGAAATCCAGTACCGCACTGATGAGGATGGGTTCTTGCGTCTCCGTGGCAACCTGCTCTTTGATTATGGTTCAAATGGACTGCTTTTGGGTGCCTATGACCGGGACAGTGGACAGAGGGTGTGGTACCGTTACGATGGGCTTGGCAGGAGAGTTGCAAGCCGTACTACTGATGGCGCACAGTTGCAGTTTTTCTACGCTGATTTGACGGAACCAACACGCGTCACACATCTATACAATCACAGTAGTGCGGAGATCACTTCCCTCTATTATGACCTTCAAGGACACCTTATTGCTATGGAGATGAGCAGTGGCGAGGAATTCTACATAGCATGTGACAATGCCGGAACACCTCTTGCGGTTTTCAGTAGCCGTGGCCATGTGGTGAAAGAACTTCGATACACACCGTACGGAGATGTTTACCGAGATTCCAATCCCACCTTTCCTCTCATCTTTGGATTTCAAGGAGGGTTGTATGACTCGTTCACCAGGTTGGTGCATCTTGGTCGCCGTGACTATGATGTGGTAGCTGGAAGATGGACGACGCCTAACCACGAATTGTGGGCAGAGCTGAGTGTGAATCCTAAGCCATTTAATTTGTATGCGTTTAAGAACAACTACCCTCTGGGAAACCTACAGGATGTAACCAGGTTCATAACAGGTAAGAGTGGAGTTACCTAAAAGGTGCTATTCCACCATCAGGCTGAACGGTCCTCGTTGAGGGACCACTCAGGGGTCATGGGCACATTTACAGTTTTTTTTTTTTTTTTTTTACAATGTGGTGCTGCAAAATCAATAATAAAATGAACTGATTGACCAAATGACCAGTCGTGAGTTGCCACATCAGTGAGGTTCCACCAGTACATTTAAGTACGGTTAGCTAACCATGCTGAGATGTCCGTTTTGTAATCGTACCATTCCGAACTGTACTCAAGTGGTAATGCTACTGGAACAGTCACTCAATGGCCAAATGGTGGAAAAGTGCTATAAGATACTACTCCTAATAATGCGTCCAGTTTGAATCCTCTGGGTTGGCCAGGTAAAGTCAGCACTATAGTATAACAGAAAAATAATTATTTTGGGAATCTTTGTCCTAACCCCCTGTACACTTCAACTCAGTATGTCCAGTGGGGCAAGTTTCACTTGTTCTTTATGTAAAAATTTGAATCAGGAGGTGTTTGCTGGTGAGGTGAAACTAGTGTCATGTTTTTGGCCTTGTGAGCTGTGAGTGTGCTTTATGTCAGTGACATTTCCCTAAGGGGAAATGAACAGCTGAAAAATAGCACATGGCAGAACTGAGATTAATTAGTTGCACCCACTGCAACTTACTGTACACCAGTGGTTCTCAATTTTTTTGGGTCACGCCCCCCTTTGAAACAAGAAAAACTTTTGGCCCCCCACCCTTCCAAATTATCATTTTGTTTTACTGAAGAAAAAATGCTTTTAAAAGATTAAACTACATTTTCTTTCATCTTCATTTGACAAGGTTTTATTTAAAGGTGCAGTATGTAAGATTCAGAAACCCTTGTTATTAATGACGCCTGTGGCCGTTAAGTGAACTGCAGCCAGCTACCTGTTGCTCATGCTCGTGCACACACTCCATAGGGACGCGAGCGAGCATCGACCAAAACAATAACGTAACGTACAAAGAGGCTGAACATGATTCACCAACATCATGCTGACAGATGAGGTAGCATAATTAAAATTACAGTTATAATTGTTTTAATACAAACTTTGAGAATGCATATTATATTTGACTCTCCAGTGCTGGAACAGAGCTAAAATAAAGTGTGGATATAGGTCTGACTATGCAAGACTGTAGTTTGAAGTAATCACTTTTCTTTGCATGATACATTGACTGCATTTATACGATAGCCTATTTCGGTGTTAGCTAGCTAGCTAACCAGCTTTATCAATAGCTGTTAGCTAAATTTGGTGGATGATGACAGTAGCTGTATATAAAATAGACTGTACATTATAAATATGTTGACACAATTCAGTATTGATGTGATTCCATCACAACTGTCTGATTCCATCACAACTGTGATCAATTTTGATATATCGATGTGCTATTGTTTTATAATAATAGAATGTATATATTTTCTGTATAACCAAGTTACGTTATACTAATGAATGGAGCTTTTTACATTATCTTGAACATTGTCTAGCATTAATTTCATGTATTATTGTAGTTTACCATGCTGAATAATTACAGATTAACATTTACATGAACCTGACTTTTAGTATAAAGAGAAGATCATTGAAATTATTTGAAAGTTACGAAACAAGGTAGCTTGCAATTCGGCAGCATTAGCAGGCAAGATCAAGTTAGCTAAAATTACACAGCTCAATCCTTATGGCACTATATTTCACATGCTTTGCAGTTATGTAAGCTTACCTGTCCAATAAGAAGAACGCCAATTCAATGTCGGTTTTGATCCCTAAAACCGAACCTCCAGGAATCAAATGCCCTGCTGATGTTCACTCTAGTTTTTGCTTGACCACGATCACGTTCCCGCTTAGCCAGACAGGATTCAGTAGATAAATGTTTTGTTTTTGTTTTGTTTTTTTGGCTTACTCTGAGTTTGTGTAGGAGTCGGTGTTGTGCTGGGAGCCGGACGTTTGCTGGATTCCATCTCTAAGATAACATTACCTAGTGTTGCAGACTGTCTGTTGACACTGTTGAATAGTGAAAGAGAAGCTACTGTCTGAGGCAAGGGTCTCGGGAGCGCACATAAACGTCACATCCTTTGGATTTTCCTGGCAAAAGCAACCCGCTCCCTTCGCATGAAAATCAGTCTACAGGCTTTAAAAGGCAACCTAGGAAATCTGGGAAGGGCTCATTTTTTAAGTTGCGTTACAAGCAGTTCACACATTGGCAAAAACAAAGGCGAATATTACATGAAAAATTTTACATATTGCAATGAAAACTGAATGGACTTCACTCCAGGGGGGCTGGGCCGCTCAGAAAACCAAATCCTCCATTCATCTGCATTTAACTACCAGAAAGTTCTCAATGGAGACAATTTTACTCTAGAATAGTTATTTTTTAATACAAATTGGTAATTGCAAGGATTCATATCTATGAATGGAAATAAGCTTCAGCAGCCTCTATAAAAGTAAAAAAAAAAAAATCCTCATCCAGTAATAATAAATGACTGTGATTGTCGCATCCTTGTCATCGCTGAAAAAAGTAACAAGTATCACATGACAGCGCCGTCTACGCGCTGTTTCTGTAGTGGTCAGGATCTCTGGACAATAATTAACACCTGATTAATGATACTGATAAACTTTAATAAAAACAGACCTTTCCACCATCATTTACTCACCCTCATTCAAAGTCAGTATTACTTTTTTCATCTGTGAAAAACAAGATTGAGGGCTGAGAGGATCGTGTTTGTGGCTGTCCAAGCTCAGAAAGCACATATCAAATCACCTTAAAGTCATCCATAACACTCCTGCCTTAGAGCTCAATTCTTCTGAAGTCATATAGTGTGTTGTGTGAGGAAAAGACAGAAATTTATGACTTAATTCACCTCTTCATTCATCTGAATCTGGCGCGCACGCAAGAATAACCTCGTTTACATGAGCGCACCTGACATCAACGCTTTGGGCTGTCAAGAGCTGTGCATGCAGGATGCGCTGTGGTGCCAGGCTAAAGTTTAAAGGCAGAGGAAAATAAATTGCGAACATCGGTCCTTATGTGAATTTTCCTATCTTTGTTGAATGTGTAAAAGTGAACAAGATTTGAGGATGGGTCAGTCTTCTGCGCCACCCTTGCAATGCTTTGAGAACCACAGCTGTACACCAATTACTAGGACAGTTTCCCTCAAGCAAACTAGGATTAAGATTCTTGCTCAAGGCTATATTGGTGTTAAAACAAGTCTTATTAACCCCTGAGTTCCTTGGTGACTTTCATTTAGGCGAGTGACCCTACAGTATTTCACCAAATACTGCAAGAATCTTCTTGTCTGCCAATACAAAGCAAAAATGTCTATTTAGTATAACAATTTGTGAAATGCAACAATTACACAAAGAGACTCTGGGTCACTGAATCCAGAGGCATTTTAGACTTGTGCTAAACATCTTTATGTAGCTCACACCATTTTCTGTGACATCCCTGCTGCTGAAAAAAAACAAAAAAAAAACACCTAGCCTAAGTTGGTTTGTTGGTCTTAGCTGGTCTCCCAGCTTGGTCAGGCTAGTCTGTTTGCTGTTTTGCTGCACATTTCAGCTGGTCAGGCAGGGAGACCAGTTTTAACAAGGTAGGACTAGCACATTTTTCTAGACAAGGATGGCATTAAGCACTCCTAATGAACTGAAATAAAGGTCTTGTACCATAAGCTACTGATTATAAAAAAAAAATAACTATAAAATAAAGACAAAACTTTAAGGCCTTCTTGAAAAGCTTACCAAAGTTCTTAAACTACTTTACAAGTTTATTATGCTTGTTTCTGTGCAGATATCAGTAGCTGGCTGCAGCTCTTTGGGTTCCAGCTTCATAATGTTGTTCCAGGGTTCCCCAAACCAAAGGTGGAGAACACAGAGCAAACATACGAGATGATGGCCACACAGCTCCGCACACTGACCTGGGACACCAGCAAGGTGAGTTGAGGTTTCCAACAGTACAGCATACTGCCTCTTACAGAAATAATAAGTCTACTTATTCTAGCCTTAAGTGTTAAAGAGAGAGATCACCCAAAAGAAAAATTCAGTATTTCTTTCTTGAGATGATGTTAGGCAATTTTTAAACTTTAATTTTTTTGGCTGAACTTTTAATTTAATATTTTCCTACAATCAAACAACACTCATGGTGGCTATTTCATAAAATATCCAACTTCCTTAGGTTGTACTCGGCATCCAGTGTGATCTTCAGAAGCATTTGAGAAACTTCATCTCATTGGATCGCCTCCCCATGACGCCAGCTAAGGGGAAAATTGGAGGCCGCCAGGGACGTAGACCAATTTTCTCTGCCCTTTCTTCAATTTTTGGAAAAGGTGTGAAATTTGCCATCCTTGATGGAGTGGTTTCAACGGAAATCATCGGTGTGGCAAGCGAGGACAGTCGTCGCATTGCAGCCGTATTGAATGGTGCCGTCTACCTGCGAGGCCTCCATTTCACAGTAGATGGGTGTGACACTCACTATTTCACCAAGGCTGGTCCACTGGAGGCAGATCTGGGTGTGGCTGGGGGTGGCGCTGGAGGCGGAGTCAGAGTGCTGGAGAATGGTGTAAATGTATCAGTGTCCCAGATCAGTGCCATGATTGGTGGGGAAATGCGCCGTTTCGCTGACATTGTCCTCCAGCAGGGGGTGCTTAGCTTTAACATTCGTTATGGAGCATCACCAGAGGAAGAGCGTACACGTGTGCTGGAGGCAGCACGAATAAGAGCTGTGCAGGGAGCATGGCTACGGGAGCAGAAAAGGGTCCTGGATGGGGAAGGCAGCAGTTTGGTATGGAGTGATAAAGAAAAGGATGAGCTCATTGCAGAGGGGCGTGTCTCAGGTTATGATGGGTTCTATGCTCTTCCTGTTGAACCACATCCTGAGCTTGCAGACAGCCCCTTCAACATTCACATGATCAGACATGTAGAAACTGGTCGCAGGTAACAGCGGCACTTAAACACACCTCAACAAGCCTACACACCCCTACCACATATCTTTTCAGCTTTTTGTAGAACCCCAACCAAACATTGCGAGAAAGACTCTATTTGCCTTTAAAATGTGACAAATGATGGTATTAATTTTGATTTTGTGTTTGTAAATGCACTCTTAGCAAGTTCAGCTTTTTTTTTTTCTTTTTTTTCTTTTTTTTTCGGTTTTTGTTTTCAGTTTGGTTATGTAGATTTTGTTGGAAGTCTTTCTTGTTTTACAGTGGCTTAACCGTTCTTACTAAAGAACAAGACTTGCTTGCCAACCTGAGGGCACAGAGAACAATGCACCTGTGACTGTTCTAGACTCACATTAAAGTATCTTCAACTCCACAAATGCAGCCATGCCTCGCTCTCTCACTTCAGTGTGTACAGAAATCATTTGAATTTATGAGAATGTTGAGGGCACCTGGCTTTGTCATTAAATCCTGCAAACCTGAGGGTTTTCTTGTGATTTTATTGACTGCTATGTTAAATGTCTCTCTCAGAATTTTCACATTCATGGCCCTAACAGTTCAAATGACCTTCCTGAAACCCAGTGTTTCAACAGACCTCTGGAAATCTTCTTCTGTTTGATGCTGCTGTCACAAAACTGAACCCCTGGCTACAATATATTTACAGTGTTTGGAGTGTTGGTCACCATCTTGTGTTACTTAATCAGTGTTGATGAAGCTGAAAGAATTAACCTGTTCAACACCACTGCTGTAGAGGGCAGATGTGTTCTCTTTCCGAAAAATGTATAGTTCACTTCTTTTTTTTTTTTTTTTTCAAATGTGTATAAATAAATAAATACAAATATTATGTATGTGGAAATTGTGCCTTCCTGGTCTGCTAGAAACTATCACACGAAATGGGCTTAGACATATTGTACATACTGAATTTATGTACGATATTGAGAGCCAAAAACATTAATGCTAATGCCTGCGAGGTAAATTCTTGTAAACATACCCCAGGATATAAACACACAGTGGCATAGACATGTCCCACTTTACAGTTAAAATGCAGAATTTTTATTTATTCCTTTGTGATTTTTTATTTTGTTTATTTTTAACTTTTTGCTTTTTCTGTACTATGTATCAATGTGAAACTGACATCATGTGCTTGTCAAAGCTCCAGTTTTAGATTTTTATTTTCCCCAATACTTTAACAAGTCCTTTTCCTTCTAGTATGAGGTTTGAGGAGGGTGATGAGTAGGGAAATTAAAGAATAAACTGCTGAAGAAAGGCATTTTTGTGTTAGTGTTGGAGTTGGGTCTTTTCCAAACTATTAAAGTCTGCAGCACTGTGGGTAGACGTTCTGTGTGTAGGACTCTCGATATGGACTTCTGTATATCATTAATGGACTATTGTAGACTGTTTATAGATAATGGACTATTTATACATGACACTCAAGAGAAATAGGAGTAAATGTATTTTCTTGTGAATTCTGTGGATATGCTGTACCATGAAGCTTTGTAATCTTAATCTGAGATATATATTTGCACTGAATATAAGGTGAAGAGATAAATGCATTGGACTGAATTTTCAGAGTGTGCAAATATTTAACAGAACTGTGAAAGAGAGCTATGATCGCACATTACGTTTCCAACATTTTGAAAATCTTAATTTCAATCGAAGTACAATTATGTTGCACGAAGAAGAAAAAAAATAGAGAGTATTCTTTTTAACTTTTGTCATAATCTCGATCATTGCTGAACTGAAAAAAGAATATATAACTTTTGGTTTATGATAAAATCATTTCCTCTCTCAAAAGTCAAGTACTAAAAAATGTCAGTGTCCTCTCAAGTTCATGTGGTGTATATTTGGCTGATAGGCTTTATGTACACAGATTAATGCAGTTTGTTAAACATGCCTATTTAAAAACAAAGTACTTTGGGCAGTGGCCTTTTTATAATAAAAAATCAAATTTAATCCCTTCTTGTGTGTCCGCGTCCCAGATTGAATAATGATTCATTTTAATTAATGTTTATCATTTATTACCTCTTTTTTCTTTTTTTTTTTTAAAGAGGCTGGAATATTCAAAAACTGCTAAATTGAATCTTTATGTCAGTTCAAAGAATCCTAATCTTCTGGTAGTGATAGCTGTGAAGAAACAAAGACACAAAGTAAATGTCATGACAACTCATCGAAAGATTTAGCATGTTAATGTGGGTATGACATGTTGATAGGATATTGGTCTTGGCAGAATAGATTGGAGACTTGCTACTGTTAGAACATACACTGACATTGAGTTCAGCATGTGGGCATGCTAATGCTGCACAGTTGGAAAAAACACCAGACATGCTGCAGAGTTTCATGCCTGAACTTAGTTATTTGTTCACATTTTGTTACATTTATTTTTTTTACATTGAAAATGCATTGAATTTCATTACACAATTCATAATTTAAAATCTAACCAATTTGATTGTTTTTAACATTAGCATGATATTACAGGAATTCTAACACTAATCAAAATGTATAGTCTATGGCTTAGAAAACGTAAACACAAGGAAGGTTCATTTGCTGTTCAGTTTCCAGAAGTACACATATGCTTAGGCAGATATAATGAAGTATACTAGTTTTAAGACGGAAACTCTGTGTGGTTATCAGATACCTCTTAAGAGGAAATGAGCTGTCATGAGTTCCCAATCAGTGTCATATTGCTGTACTGAAACAAGATGGCAGTCAGGGTCAGAAATCTAATTCAGGGCTTAAAGCAACAATGCTACCAAAAGTCACAGAAATGGCCAGATATTTAAAATGTTGTGGTATAAAATGCTCATGTGAATTCTTCCATTTTTATTTACTTACCTGTTATCTAACATCTAATATATATTTTTTATATTTACATTTAATTTTATTCTAGGCCTGTCCAGGGTTTAATATTTTTGCAGACACTGTAGTGACCTGTAGCTGTCAGATATCTGTAATCGCTGTCTAAGAGGTGAATTAATTTAATGTGTTGCTAGAATGTGGTGTTTTTAATGAAAAATTAATTAATTAATATCACCTCGGAAAGCACTAAGCGAAGGGACAACACTTCCAACAATTCCAAAATGTAAGCTCTATAATGTAACAGGAGTCATTATGTAAAATATAATCTAGAAGAGGATTTATTGTGTTATATCTTGTGCAGTATTTACAGCTACTTTTTTTATTTGAGTTGATTATAAAGATAACAGCTACAATTGTTCAGACTGAGAATGTATTTCAAGTAACTGATTCAATTAATTGAAGTATTTGATGTATATGTGTGTTTTGACACAATGTGTGTTTAATATGGTTGACAAAAGTATGCCCTAATGCAGGTAAAAATAATAATATTAATGCCTCTGGAAACTAAATCCATTCAGGAATTTATTTAATAATAACAAAGAAACAAAAATGTTACTCAGTCTGGGAAAGAACACAGAGAGATTTTCTTCCTGATAAACGTAATATTTGTGTAATAATATATAATATTTTAATATATTTTTAGAATTTAGAACACTTTAATTTAAATTAACATCAATATAATACAATTTACCCTTGGGTTTAGTGCCACCCCATCCCCCAAAAAGCAGGTAAACAAGTATGCTGTATACTTAAGAGTATTTGTTACTTAGAAAAATATACAAAAATACATTTTCATACATTTACAAAATGTAGGAACAGTTTTCAGGTTGTTTATGTTTAGGGTTTTTTTACAGGATGGAGAAGAGGAAACGAGATGCCTTGGTCTGGGATTTTAAAGGCAGCAATGAGGCTATTGACTTTCCTAAAGAGTCTTTGCTTCATCCCAGGAGCCGTCTGTAAAAAAGTTATATATAATATATATAAACATTTTACATTTGAAAAAATAATTCAATTTTTTTCTTTCTGAACTCTTAAAAAGATTTCCTATCATACAATATGTGCCTGAACAGGCCAACTGCTTGTATTTGTATTGTTTTTTATTATTATTATTGTACAAATAATAATAATAAAACGAGCTGTGTAGTATTTTCTTTTTGTAGGTGGCCGTTAAAGCTGTCTAGTTACAGGAAGCACAACAGTTTTTAGCTTATTTACATTTAGCTAAAACTGACAACAACGACTGTTTTAAAATATCTTTGAAGTGCCTGGACTAATGTTATGGAGGACTTAATAGAGAGTAAAATTTCCCTTTTCCAAGATCAGATCAGTGAAAACTATTTGGGGTGATGTTATATAATGAGCCAAAATGTAAATGTTTATCAGCGTGAGCGTGCGTGTGTGTGTGTGTGGATGGGTGGGTGGGTGTATAAAGGTTGCACAGAGTGAAAGTGTGTGTGGGTGACACGGAAATGTAACAGATGTACATGGCGATTCTCTGGCTGTTAATTTGTGTGGTGAGTAATGCTATAAATACAGACCACTACACACTCCAGCTCACTGACCACATATATATATATATATATATAAAAAGAGATATTTCCACTGTATACTTCTGTATATAACATAGATCTTGTTTTGTTGTATGCAAAATACCAGTAGCATCAGATTTAGCTGTCAATAAAAATATTTACAAGAAACCTATACCCATTGCTATTTCTGTATACAGATACTACACACTACATGACCAAAAGTATGTGGACACCCTGAACACTGCACCATATGTGTCTGCCGAACGTTTAATTTAAAAACTATGGGCATTAATGTTGAGATTTGTCCTTCCTTTGCTACAATAACTGCTTCCATTCTTCTGGGAAGGCTTTCAACTTTGAAATGTGGCTGTGGGGATTTGCTCCCACTCAGACACAAGCATCAGTAAGATCAGGCACTGACTATAGGGTCCTGACTCACAGTCAGCGCTCCAATTCATCCTAAAGGTGTTAAGTGGGGTTCAGTTAACAATTTATTTATAGGCCTCGCTTTATGTAGAGGGGCACTGTCAAAAGGGGACACCTCATTCTACTAGATATGTTTGTCTAACAATTTTGCATGACTGTGCCCACATACTTTTGGCCATGTAGTGTTTGTTAATGCATTGTCCTCACCCAAAATGACTGCTTAGGAATATTACAAAAAGTAATCACATACAGAATATGTTAAAGGAATATTCTGGGTTCAATACAAGTTAAGCTCAATCAACAGCATTTGTGGCATAATGTTGATTACCACAAAAATGTATTTCGACTTTATATTAGAAAAACTGTCATCTTGATTTTTGCTACGAGTCTAAATAATTTTTTCTGGTAATAAACATTATGCCACAAATGTTGTCGATTAAGCTTAACTTGTATTAAACACAGAATATTTCTTCAAGACACAAGTGGCTGTTTAATGATGTAACAGATAAAGTTAAAGGTGCACTCAGTCATTTTTCCTCATTAAAAAGTTTAATTCCTAAATTTTGCAGTATATGTAGGAAATCATGACCACTCACATTAAAATGAAGACTCCAGTCATATCAGTAACCTATGAAAGCTGTTTTATTCTAAATGGAGAAGGTCTGCACATGGGGGCTGCCGTGTTAGAATCACATGACCTGCCGAATACTACTCGCTCAATCTCAGTAACCGTCCTGTTATTTGAAACTTTCACTCATTGATTAAAGTAATCATGGCTGACTGTGAATACTACATTTCTACAATGGCATCTGAAATTGAAAACGATTGATTTTAAATGATGCTGCATCCAAGCAGCTAGGTGTCAGTGTAAGTCCAAGATGACACAAAGACAAAAGTTTCTGAGTGCATCTTTAATATTCACCTCAGGAAAGATAAATAAGACCTCTTTAATCTGTTCATACCTCCATTGTCCAGAAGCCATCCTTTTGTTTGAATACTCTGTAGGTGAACACCCACCCGTCACACCTGGAAAATCACACACTGAATTTTTACTTCATACTGTTAGACACAGCACACAGATACAATGATTTTGCTTACTAATACTAATGTAATTTTAGTCATAGCATGCAGATGCAGTAACTTTATACACAGAAACATTAAAGTTACTTTCAGAATGTTACCCACAGATGCGGTTATGCTTATCACAGTACACATCCCTAACAACACTTATGTATGCAGCAATGTTAATAATAGCACACATTTGTACTTTTTTAAAGGTTATTCAATTATGCAGTGACCCTTCTCAGAAATGCTAAAATGTTAGTCACAGCACTCACAGATGCTGGATTATTTATCACAGCACTTAGATTATGGCTGCACAATAAATCCGAAAAAATAAATGAGACTGCAATATAGCTGTCACAATTACTCCTGTTGCGTCCATTTCTTGTCCAGTGTGTGCGTGTATGTATGCAACGACAAATCAGAGATGTTTAAATTATTCTAAAGGCATATCAGTAATGCTCACATTCTCTGTATAGCCTAATTTATTCCAAATCTGTTTAACACATTTGTTTTTTAAGCAATTAAAATAATAAAGAAATTCAGGAACAAAGTTCTCAGCTTGTTTTAGATGTGTAGCCTACATAAAGAATATGGCATGCAGTTACTCCACACAAAATAAGTATTTTAATGTAATTCCATCTACCGAAATGAGTAATCACAATGACAGTAACAAAGGAAATAATCAACCATTATAATAATTGTGCAGCCCTAACGTAGATGCAGTAATTTTAGTCATAGCACAGATGCAGTAATGTTACTGTACTTACAGTGCACAGATGCAGTACTGTTATTCAAAGCAAATAGATACAGTAGTTTTGCTGACAGCACCAGATGATGTAATTTTACTCACAGCACACAGACGCAGTAAGACCCCGGTGAGCTCATGCTGTCTCTGATCAGATAGCTGCCATTGCTGCCTGCCACATTCAAGATCTCCTCTGCCCTGCTTTTATCAATGGGCCCATGATACTCTGCCAACTCCTCCATTGTATCTGTCTGTCTCTAACGCATACACAAACAGATACACACACCACAAGAAGAGAGACCTCCCTGTAAAGGAAGTCAGTCAGCATTTACACACTCTAGAGAAGCTTAAACGGAAAGTAACCCATATGTACTGTTCCAGGATCAGCTTAAGCTGTCAATTTGATCTCTCTCTCTCTATCTCTCTCTCTCTCTCTCTCTCTCTCTCATTAAAGATGCAGACCATTTTTACTACTGGCAGGCAATTCAATTAATAATAATTTAAATAATAATAATAATAATAATAATAATAATAATAATAATATATATTAAAATTACTTAATATATATATATATATATA